>NW_027362986.1:1200000-2400000 GCF_046119375.1 Phyllobates terribilis | reverse complement strand
AATGAGGGAATAATATGTGTGAGGGTACCCCAGGAGAGTTCCAAATGTGTGTGGGTAGAATATATATCCCACGGGGGTAAAATTGAAAAAAGTTGAAAAAATTTTTTTTTTGGACTTAGTCATTCTTCCGGCGTTTATCACACTTTCTGATAGGGCAAATGTCAGTGAGCATTCCGATTTCAGCTCCAGAGCGATTCGCCCAATGAGTCCTTGATATTTAGTCGTTTTCAGCCAATTTCTGGATTTTTGGAAATTTCACTTTTTTGTGAAAATATCCACTAAATGAGGGAATAATATGTGTGAGGGTACCCCAAGAGAGTTCCAAATGTGTGTGGGTAGAATATATATACCATGGAGGTAAAATTGAAAAAAGTTGAAAAAATTTTTTTTTTGGACTTAGTCATTTTTCCGGCATTTATCAGACTTTCAGATAGGGGAAATGTCAGTGAGCGTTCCAATTTCAGTTCCAGAGCGATTCGCCCAATGAGTCCTTGATATTTAGTCGTTTTCAGCCAATTTCTGGATTTTTGAAAATTTCACTTTTTTGTGAAAATATCCACTAAATGAGGGAATAATATGTGTGAGGGTACCCCAGGAGAGTTCCAAATGTGTGTGGGTAGAATATATATCCCACGGGGGTAAAATTGAAAAAAGTTGAAAAAAATTTTTTTTTGGACTTAGTCATTCTTCCGGAGTTTATCACACTTTCTGATAGGGGAAATGTCAGTGAGTGTTCCGATTTCAGTTCCAGAGCGATTCGCCCAATGAGTCCTTGATATTTAGTCGTTTTCAGCCAATTTGTTGGATTTTTGAAAATTTCACTTTTTTGTGAAAATATCCACTAAATGAGGGAATAATATGTGTGAGGGTACCCCAGGAGAGTTCCAAATGTGTGTGGGTAGAATATATAGCCCACGGGGGTAAAATTGAAAAAAGTTGAAAAAAATATTTTTTTGGACTTAGTCATTTTTCCGGTGTTTATCAAACTTTCAGAAAGGGGAAATGTCAGTGAGCATTCAGATTTCAGTTCCAGAGCGATTCGCCCAATGAGTCCTTGATGTTTAGTCGTTTTCAGCCAATTTTCTGGATTTTTGAAAATTTCACTTTTTTGTGAAAATATCCACTAAATGAGGGAATAATATGTGTGAGGGTACCCCAGGAGAGTTCCAAATGTGTGTGGGTAGAATATATATCCCACGGGGGTAAAATTGAAAAAAGTTGAAAAAATTTTTTTTTTGGACTTAGTCATTCTTCCGGCGTTTATCACACTTTCTGATAGGGCAAATGTCAGTGAGCATTCCGATTTCAGCTCCAGAGCGATTCGCCCAATGAGTCCTTGATATTTAGTCGTTTTCAGCCAATTTCTGGATTTTTGAAAATTTCACTTTTTTGTGAAAATATCCACTAAATGAGGGAATAATATGTGTGAGGGTACCCCAGGAGAGTTCCAAATGTGTGTGGGTAGAATATATATCCCACGGGGGTAAAATTGAAAAAAGTTGAAAAAATTTTTTTTTTGGACTTAGTCATTTTTCCGGCATTTATCAGACTTTCAGAAATCGGAAATGTCAGTGAGCGTTCAGATTTTGGTTCCAGAGCGATTCGCCCAATTAGTCCTTTATATTTAGTCGTTTTCAGCCAATTTTCTGGATTTTTGAAAATTTTACTTTTTTGTGAAACTATCCACTAAATGAGGGAATAATATGTGTGAGGGTACCCCAGGAGAGTTCCAAATGTGTGTGGTAGAATACATATCCCACGGGGGTAAAATTGAAAAAAGTTGAAAACATTTTTTTTTTGGACTTAGTCATTTTTCCGGCGTTTATCAGACTTTCAGATAGGGGAAATGTCAGTGAGCATTCCGATTTCAGTTCCAGAGCGATTCGCCCAATGAGTCCTTGATATTTAGTCGTTTTCAGCCAATTTTCTGGATTTTTGAAAATTTCACTTTTTTTGTGAAAATATCCACTAAATGAGGGAATAATATGTGTGAGGGTACCCCAGGAGAGTTCCAAATGTGTGTGGGTAGAATATATATCCCACGGGGGTAAAATTGAAAAAAGTTGAAAAAAATTTTTTTTTTGGACTTAGTCATTTTTCCGGCGTTTATCAGACTTTCAGATAGGGGAAATGTCAGTGAGCGTTTCAATTTCAGTTCCAGAGCGATTTGCCCAATGGGTCCTTGATATTTAGTCGTTTTCAGCCAATTTTCTGGATTGTTGAAAATTTCACTTTTTTGTGAAAATATCCACTAAATGAGGGAATAATATGTGTGATGGTACCCCAGGAGAGTTCCAAATGTGTGTGGGTAGAATATATATCCCACGGGGGTAAAATTGAAAAAAGTTGAAAAAAATTTTTTTTTGGTCTTAGTCATTCTTCCGGCTTTTATCACACTTTCTGATAGGGCAAATGTCAGTGAGCATTCCGATTTCAGCTCCAGAGCGATTCGCCCAATGAGTCCTTGATATTTAGTCGTTTTCAGCCAATTTTCTGGATTTTTGAAAATTTCACTTTTTTGTGAAAATATCCACTAAATAAGGGAATAATATGTGTAAGGGTACCCCAGGAGAGTTCCAAATGTGTGTGGTAGAATACATATCCCACGGGGGTAAAATTGAAAAAAGTTGAAAAAAATTTTTTTTTGGACTTAGTAATTTTTCCGGCGTTTATCAGACTTTCAGACAGGGGAAATGTCAGTGAGCGTTCCGATTTCAGTTCCAGAGCGATTCGCCCAATGAGTCCTTGATATTTAGTCGTTTTCAGCCAATTTTCTGGATTTTTGAAAATTTCACTTTTTTGTGAAAATATCCACTAAATGAGGGAATAATATATGTGTGAGGGTACCCCAGGAGAGTTCCAATGTGTGTGGGTAGAATATATATCCCACGGGGGTAAAATTGAAAAAAGTTGAAAAAATTTTTTTTTTGAACTTAGTCATTCTTCCGGCGTTTATCACACTTTCTGATAGGGCAAATGTCAGTGAGCATTCCGATTTCAGCTCCAGAGCGATTCGCCCAATGAGTCCTTGATATTTAGTCGTTTTCAGCCAATTTCTGGATTTTTGAAAATTTCACTTTTTTGTGAAAATATCCACTAACTGAGGGAATAATATGTGTGAGGGTACCCCAGGAGAGTTCCAAATGTGTGTGGGTAGAATATATATCCCACGGGGGTAAAATTGAAAAAAGTTGAAAAATTTTTTTTTTGGACTTAGTCATTTTTCCGGCGTTTATCAGACTTTCAGATAGGGGAAATGTCAGTGAGCGTTCCAATTTCAGTTCCAGAGCGATTCGCCCAATGAGTCCTTGATATTTCGTCGTTTTCAGCCAATTTTCTGGATTTTTGAAAATTTCACTTTTTTGTGAAAATATCCACTAAATGAGGGAATAATATGTGTGAGGGTATCCCAGGAGAGTACCAAATGTGTGTGGGTAGAATATATATCCCACGGGGGTAAAATTGAAAAAAGTTGAAAAAATTTTTTTTTTGGACTTAGTCATTTTTCTGGCGTTAATCAAACTTTCAGAAATCGGAAATGTCAGTGAGCGTTCAGATTTTGGTTCCAGAGCGATTCGCCCAATTAGTCCTTTATATTTAGTCGTTTTCAGCCAATTTTCTGGATTTTTGAAAATTTCACTTTTTTGTGAAACTATCCACTAAATGAGGGAATAATATGTGTGAGGGTACCCCAGGAGAGTTCCAAATGTGTGTGGTAGAATACATATCCCACGGGGGTAAAATTGAAAAAAGTTGAAAAAAAATTTTTTTTGGACTTAGTAATTTTTCCGGCGTTTATCAGACTTTCAGACAGGGGAAATGTCAGTGAGCGTTCCGATTTCAGTTCCAGAGCGATTCGCCCAATGAGTCCTTGATATTTAGTCGTTTTCAGCCAATTTTCTGGATTTTTGAAAATTTCACTTTTTTGTGAAAATATCCACTAAATGAGGGAATAATATATGTGTGAGGGTACCCCAGGAGAGCTCCAATGTGTGTGGGTAGAATATATATCCCACGGGGGTAAAATTGAAAAAAGTTGAAAAAATTTTTTTTTTGAACTTAGTCATTCTTCCGGCGTTTATCACACTTTCTGATAGGGCAAATGTCAGTGAGCATTCCGATTTCAGCTCCAGAGCGATTCGCCCAATGAGTCCTTGATATTTCGTCGTTTTCAGCCAATTTTCTGGATTTTTGAAAATTTCACTTTTTTGTGAAAATATCCACTAAATGAGGGAATAATATGTGTGAGGGTATCCCAGGAGAGTACCAAATGTGTGTGGGTAGAATATATATCCCACGGGGGTAAAATTGAAAAAAGTTGAAAAAATTTTTTTTTTGGACTTAGTCATTTTTCTGGCGTTAATCAAACTTTCAGAAATCGGAAATGTCAGTGAGCGTTCAGATTTTGGTTCCAGAGCGATTCGCCCAATTAGTCCTTTATATTTAGTCGTTTTCAGCCAATTTTCTGGATTTTTGAAAATTTCACTTTTTTGTGAAACTATCCACTAAATGAGGGAATAATATGTGTGAGGGTACCCCAGGAGAGTTCCAAATGTGTGTGGTAGAATACATATCCCACGGGGGTAAAATTGAAAAAAGTTGAAAAAAATTTTTTTTTGGACTTAGTAATTTTTCCGGCGTTTATCAGACTTTCAGACAGGGGAAATGTCAGTGAGCGTTCCGATTTCAGTTCCAGAGCGATTCGCCCAATGAGTCCTTGATATTTAGTCGTTTTCAGCCAATTTTCTGGATTTTTGAAAATTTCACTTTTTTGTGAAAATATCCACTAAGTGAGGGAATAATATGTGTGAGGGTACCCCAGGAGAGTTCCAAATGCGTGTGGGTAGAATATATATCCCACGGGGGTAAAATTGAAAAAAGTTGAAAAAAAATTTTTTTTGGACTTAGTCATTTTTCCAGCGTTTATCAGACTTTCAGATGGGGGAAATGTCAGTGAGCGTTCCGATTTCAGTTCCAGAGCGATTCGCCAAATGAGTTCTTGATATTTAGTCGTTTTCAGACAATATTTAGGATTTTTGAAAATTTCACTTTTTTGTGAAAATATCCACTAAATGAGGGAATAATATGTGTGAGGGCACCCCAGGAGAGTTCAAAATGTGTGTGGGTAGAATATATATCCCATGGGGTTAAAATTGAAAAAAGTTTAAAAAAAATTTTTTTTGGACTTAGTCATTTTTCCGGCGTTTATCAGACTTTCAGAAAGGGGAAATGTCAGTGAGCATTCAGATTTCAGTTCCAGAGTGATTAGCCCAATGAGTCCTTGATATTTAGTCGTTTTCAGCCAATTTTCTGGATTTTTGAAAATTTCACTTTTTCGTATAAATATCCACTAAATGAGGGAATAATATGTGTGAGGGTACCCCAGGAGAGTTCCAAATGTGTATGGGTAGAATATATATCCCACGGGGGTAAAATTGAAAAAAATTTTTTTTTGGACTTAGTAATTTTTCCGGCGTTTATCAGACTTTCAGACCGGGGAAATGTCAGTGAGCATTCTGATTTCAGTTCCAGAGCGATTCGCCCAATGAGTCCTTGATATTTAGTCGTTTTCAGCCAATTTTCTAGATTTTTGAAAATTTCACTTTTTTGTGAAAATATCCACTAAGTGAGGGAATAATATGTGTGAGGGTACCCCAGGAGAGTTCCAAATGTGTGTGGGTAGAATATATATCCCACGGGGGTAAAATTGAAAAAAGTTGAAAAAATGTTTTTTTTGGACTTAGTCATTTTTCCAGCGTTTATCAGACTTTCAGATAGGGGAAATGTCAGTGAGCGTTCCGATTTCAGTTCCAGAGCGATTCGCCCAATGAGTTCTTGATATTTAGTCGTTATCAGACAATATTTATGATTTTTGAAAATTTCACTTTTTTGTGAAAATATCCACTAAATGAGGGAATAATATGTGTGAGGACACCCCAGGAGAGTTCAAAATGTGTGTGGGTAGAATATATATCCCACGGGGGTAAAATTGAAAAAAGTTGAAAAAATTTTTTTTTGGACTTAATCATTTTTCCGGCGTTTATCAGACTTTCAGATAGAGGAAATGTCAGTGAGCGTTACAATTTCAGTTCCAGAGCGATTCGCCCAATGAGTCCTTGATATTTAGTCGTTTTCAGCCAATTTTCTGGATTTTTGAAAATTTCACTTTTTTGTGAAAATATCCACTAAATGAGGGAATAATATGTGTGAGGGTACCCCAGGAGAGTTCCAAATGTGTGTGGGTAGAATATATATCCCACGGGGGTAAAATTGAAAAAAGTTGAAAAAATTTTTTTTTTGGACTTAGTCATTTTTCTGGCGTTAATCAAACTTTCAGAAATCGTAAATGTCAGTGAGCGTTCAGATTTTGGTTCCAGAGCGATTCGCCCAATTAGTCCTTTATATTTAGTCGTTTTCAGCCAATTTTCTGGATTTTTGAAAATTTCACTTTTTTGTGAAACTATCCACTAAATGAGGGAATAAAATGTGTGAGGGTACCCCAGGAGAGTTCCAAATGTGTGTGGTAGAATACATATCCCACGGGGGTAAAATTGAAAAAAGTTGAAAAAAAATTTTTTTTGGACTTAGTAATTTTTCCAGCGTTTATCAGACTTTCAGAAAGGGGAAATGTCAGTGAGCGTTCCGATTTCAGTTCCAGAGCGATTCGCCCAATGAGTCCTTGATATTTAGTCGTTTTCAGCCAATTTCTGGATTTTTGAAAATTTCACTTTTTTGTGAAAATATCCACTAAATGAGGGAATAATATGTGTGAGGGTACCCCAGGAGAGTTCCAAATGTGTTTGGGTAGAATATATATCCCACGGGGGTAAAATTGAAAAAAGTTGAAAAATTTTTTTTTTGGACTTAGTCATTCTTCCGGCGTTTATCAGACTTTCAGATAGGGGAAATGTCAGTGAGCGTTCCAATTTCAGTTCCAGAGCGATTCGCCCAATGAGTCCTTGATATTTAGTCGTTTTCAGCCAATTTCTGGATTTTTGAAAATTTCACTTTTTTGTGAAAATATCCACTAAATGAGGGAATAAAATGTGTGAGGGTACCCCAGGAGAGTTCCAAATGTGTGTGGTAGAATACATATCCCACGGGGGTAAAATTGAAAAAAGTTGAAAAAAAATTTTTTTTGGACTTAGTAATTTTTCCGGCGTTTATCAGACTTTCAGAAAGGGGAAATGTCAGTGAGCGTTCCGATTTCAGTTCCAGAGCGATTCGCCCAATGAGTCCTTGATATTTAGTCGTTTTCAGCCAATTTCTGGATTTTTGAAAATTTCACTTTTTTGTGAAAATATCCACTAAATGAGGGAATAATATGTGTGAGGGTACCCCAGGAGAGTTCCAAATGTGTTTGGGTAGAATATATATCCCACGGGGGTAAAATTGAAAAAAGTTGAAAAATTTTTTTTTTGGACTTAGTCATTCTTCCGGCGTTTATCAGACTTTCAGATAGGGGAAATGTCAGTGAGCGTTCCAATTTCAGTTCCAGAGCGATTCGCCCAATGAGTCCTTGATATTTAGTCGTTTTCAGCCAATTTCTGGATTTTTGAAAATTTCACTTTTTTGTGAAAATATCCACTAAATGAGGGAATAATATGTGTGAGGGTACCCCAGGAGAGTTCCAAATGTGTGTGGGTAGAATATATATCCCACGGGGGTAAAATTGAAAAAAGTTGAAAAATTTTTTTTTTGGACTTAGTCATTTTTCCGGCGTTTATCAGACTTTCAGATAGGGGAAATGTCAGTGAGCGTTCCAATTTCAGTTCCAGGGCGATTCGCCCAATGAGTCCTTGATATTTCGTCGTTTTCAGCCAATTTTCTGGATTTTTGAAAATTTCACTTTTTTGTGAAAATATCCACTAAATGAGGGAATAATATGTGTGAGGGTACCCCAGGAGAGTACCAAATGTGTGTGGGTAGAATATATATCCCACGGGGGTAAAATTGAAAAAAGTTGAAAAAATTTTTTTTTTGGACTTAGTCATTTTTCTGGCGTTAATCAAACTTTCAGAAATCGGAAATGTCAGTGAGCGTTCAGATTTTGGTTCCAGAGCGATTCGCCCAATTAGTCCTTTATATTTAGTCGTTTTCAGCCAATTTTCTGGATTTTTGAAAATTTCACTTTTTTGTGAAACTATCCACTAAATGAGGGAATAATATGTGTGAGGGTACCCCAGGAGAGTTCCAAATGTGTGTGGTAGAATACATATCCCACGAGGGTAAAATTGAAAAAAGTTGAAAAAAATTTTTTTTTGGACTTAGTAATTTTTCCGGCGTTTATCAGACTTTCAGACAGGGGAAATGTCAGTGAGCGTTCCGATTTCAGTTCCAGAGCGATTCGCCCAATGAGTCCTTGATATTTAGTCGTTTTCAGCCAATTTTCTGGATTTTTGAAAATTTCACTTTTTTGTGAAAATATCCACTAAGTGAGGGAATAATATGTGTGAGGGTACCCCAGGAGAGTTCCAAATGCGTGTGGGTAGAATATATATCCCACGGGGGTAAAATTGAAAAAAGTTGAAAAAAAATTTTTTTTGGACTTAGTCATTTTTCTAGCGTTTATCAGACTTTCAGATGGGGGAAATGTCAGTGAGCGTTCCGATTTCAGTTCCAGAGCGATTCGCCAAATGAGTTCTTGATATTTAGTCGTTTTCAGACAATATTTAGGATTTTTGAAAATTTCACTTTTTTGTGAAAATATCCACTAAATGAGGGAATAATATGTGTGAGGGCACCCCAGGAGAGTTCAAAATGTGTGTGGGTAGAATATATATCCCATGGGGTTAAAATTGAAAAAAGTTTAAAAAAATTTTTTTTTGGACTTAGTCATTTTTCCGGCGTTTATCAGACTTTCAGAAAGGGGAAATGTCAGTGAGCATTCAGATTTCAGTTCCAGAGAGATTAGCCCAATGAGTCCTTGATATTTAGTCGTTTTCAGCCAATTTTCTGGATTTTTGAAAATTTCACTTTTTCGTATAAATATCCACTAAATGAGGGAATAATATGTGTGAGGGTACCCCAGGAGAGTTCCAAATGTGTATGGGTAGAATATATATCCCACGGGGGTAAAATTGAAAAAAAATTTTTTTTGGACTTAGTAATTTTTCCGGCGTTTATCAGACTTTCAGACCGGGGAAATGTCAGTGAGCATTCTGATTTCAGTTCCAGAGCGATTCGCCCAATGAGTCCTTGATATTTAGTCGTTTTCAGCCAATTTTCTGGATTTTTGAAAATTTCACTTTTTTGTGAAAATATCCACTAAGTGAGGGAATAATATGTGTGAGGGTACCCCAGGAGAGTTCCAAATGTGTGTGGGTAGAATATATATCCCACGGGGGTAAAATTGAAAAAAGTTGAAAAAATTTTTTTTTTGGACTTAGTCATTTTTCCAGCGTTTATCAGACTTTCAGATAGGGGAAATGTCAGTGAGCGTTCCGATTTCAGTTCCAGAGCGATTCGCCCAATGAGTTCTTGATATTTAGTCGTTATCAGACAATATTTATGATTTTTGAAAATTTCACTTTTTTGTGAAAATATCCACTAAATGAGGGAATAATATGTGTGATGACACCCCAGGAGAGTTCAAAATGTGTGTGGGTAGAATATATATCCCACGGGGGTAAAATTGAAAAAAGTTGAAAAAATTTTTTTTTTGGACTTAGTCATTCTTCCGGCATTTATCACACTTTCTGATAGGGGAAATATCAGTGAGCGTTCCAATTTCAGCTCCAGAGCGATTCGCCCAATGAGTCCTTGATATTTAGTCGTTTTCAGCCAATTTCTGGATTTTTGAAAATTTCACTTTTTTGTGAAAATATCCACTAAATGAGGGAATAATATGTGTGAGGGTACCCCAGGAGAGTTCCAAATGTGTGTGGGTAGAATATATATCCCACGGGGGTAAAATTGAAAAAAGTTGAAAAAATTTTTTTTTTGGACTTAGTCATTCTTCCGGCATTTATCACACTTTCTGATAGGGCAAATGTCAGTGAGCATTCCGATTTCAGCTCCAGAGCGATTCGCCCAATGAGTCCTTGATATTTAGTCGTTTTCAGCCAATTTCTGGATTTTTGAAAATTTCACTTTTTTGTGAAAATATCCACTAAATGAGGGAATAATATGTGTGAGGGTACCCCAGGAGAGTTCCAAATGTGTGTGGGTAGAATATATATCCCACGGGGGTAAAATTGAAAAAAGTTGAAAAAAATTTTTTTTTGGACTTAGTCATTTTTCTGGCGTTAATCAAACTTTCAGAAATCGGAAATGTCAGTGAGCGTTCAGATTTTGGTTCCAGAGCGATTCGCCCAATTAGTCCTTTATATTTAGTTGTTTTCAGCCAATTTTCTGGATTTTTGAAAATTTCACTTTTTTGTGAAACTATCCACTAAATGAGGGAATAATATGTGTGAGGGTACCCCAGGAGAGTTCCAAATGTGTGTGGTAGAATACATATCCCACGGGGGTAAAATTGAAAAAAGTTGAAAAAAATTTTTTTTTGGACTTAGTAATTTTTCCGGCGTTTATCAGACTTTCAGACAGGGGAAATGTCAGTGAGCGTTCCGATTTCAGTTCCAGAGCGATTCGCCAATGAGTCCTTGATATTTAGTCGTTTTCAGCCAATTTCTGGATTTTTGAAAATTTTACTTTTTTGTGAAAATATCCACTAAATGAGGGAATAATATGTGTGAGGGTACACCAGGAGAGTTCCAAATGTGTGTGGGTAGAATATATATCCCACGGGGGTAAAATTGAAAAAAGTTGAAAAAATTTTTTTTTTGGACTTAGTCATTCTTCCGGCATTTATCACACTTTCTGATAGGGCAAATGTCAGTGAGCATTCCGATTTCAGCTCCAGAGCGATTCGCCCAATGAGTCCTTGATATTTAGTCGTTTTCAGCCAATTTCTGGATTTTTGAAAATTTCACTTTTTTGTGAAAATATCCACTAAATGAGGGAATAATATGTGTGAGGGTACCCCAGGAGAGTTCCAAATGTGTGTGGGTAGAATATATATCCCACGGGGGTAAAATTGAAAAAAGTTGAAAAATTTTTTTTTTGGACTTAGTCATTTTTCCGGCGTTTATCAGACTTTCAGATAGGGGAAATGTCAGTGAGCGTTCCAATTTCAGTTCCAGAGCGATTCGCCCAATTAGTCCTTTATATTTAGTCGTTTTCAGCCAATTTTCTGGATTTTTGAAAATTTCACTTTTTTGTGAAACTATCCACTAAATGAGGGAATAATATGTGTGAGGGTACCCCAGGAGAGTTCCAAATGTGTGTGGTAGAATACATATCCCACGGGGGTAAAATTGAAAAAAGTTGAAAAAAATTTTTTTTTGGACTTAGTAATTTTTCCGGCGTTTATCAGACTTTCAGACAGGGGAAATGTCAGTGAGCGTTCCGATTTCAGTTCCAGAGCGATTCGCCCAATGAGTCCTTGATATTTAGTCGTTTTCAGCCAATTTTCTGGATTTTTGAAAATTTCACTTTTTTGTGAAAATATCCACTAAGTGAGGGAATAATATGTGTGAGGGTACCCCAGGAGAGTTCCAAATGCGTGTGGGTAGAATATATATCCCACGGGGGTAAAATTGAAAAAAGTTGAAAAAAAATTTTTTTTGGACTTAGTCATTTTTCTAGCGTTTATCAGACTTTCAGATGGGGGAAATGTCAGTGAGCGTTCCGATTTCAGTTCCAGAGCGATTCGCCAAATGAGTTCTTGATATTTAGTCGTTTTCAGACAATATTTAGGATTTTTGAAAATTTCACTTTTTTGTGAAAATATCCACTAAATGAGGGAATAATATGTGTGAGGGCACCCCAGGAGAGTTCAAAATGTGTGTGGGTAGAATATATATCCCATGGGGTTAAAATTGAAAAAAGTTTAAAAAAATTTTTTTTTGGACTTAGTCATTTTTCCGGCGTTTATCAGACTTTCAGAAAGGGGAAATGTCAGTGAGCATTCAGATTTCAGTTCCAGAGAGATTAGCCCAATGAGTCCTTGATATTTAGTCGTTTTCAGCCAATTTTCTGGATTTTTGAAAATTTCACTTTTTCGTATAAATATCCACTAAATGAGGGAATAATATGTGTGAGGGTACCCCAGGAGAGTTCCAAATGTGTATGGGTAGAATATATATCCCACGGGGGTAAAATTGAAAAAAAATTTTTTTTGGACTTAGTAATTTTTCCGGCGTTTATCAGACTTTCAGACCGGGGAAATGTCAGTGAGCATTCTGATTTCAGTTCCAGAGCGATTCGCCCAATGAGTCCTTGATATTTAGTCGTTTTCAGCCAATTTTCTGGATTTTTGAAAATTTCACTTTTTTGTGAAAATATCCACTAAGTGAGGGAATAATATGTGTGAGGGTACCCCAGGAGAGTTCCAAATGTGTGTGGGTAGAATATATATCCCACGGGGGTAAAATTGAAAAAAGTTGAAAAAATTTTTTTTTTGGACTTAGTCATTTTTCCAGCGTTTATCAGACTTTCAGATAGGGGAAATGTCAGTGAGCGTTCCGATTTCAGTTCCAGAGCGATTCGCCCAATGAGTTCTTGATATTTAGTCGTTATCAGACAATATTTATGATTTTTGAAAATTTCACTTTTTTGTGAAAATATCCACTAAATGAGGGAATAATATGTGTGATGACACCCCAGGAGAGTTCAAAATGTGTGTGGGTAGAATATATATCCCACGGGGGTAAAATTGAAAAAAGTTGAAAAAATTTTTTTTTTGGACTTAGTCATTCTTCCGGCATTTATCACACTTTCTGATAGGGGAAATATCAGTGAGCGTTCCAATTTCAGCTCCAGAGCGATTCGCCCAATGAGTCCTTGATATTTAGTCGTTTTCAGCCAATTTCTGGATTTTTGAAAATTTCACTTTTTTGTGAAAATATCCACTAAATGAGGGAATAATATGTGTGAGGGTACCCCAGGAGAGTTCCAAATGTGTGTGGGTAGAATATATATCCCACGGGGGTAAAATTGAAAAAAGTTGAAAAAATTTTTTTTTTGGACTTAGTCATTCTTCCGGCATTTATCACACTTTCTGATAGGGCAAATGTCAGTGAGCATTCCGATTTCAGCTCCAGAGCGATTCGCCCAATGAGTCCTTGATATTTAGTCGTTTTCAGCCAATTTCTGGATTTTTGAAAATTTCACTTTTTTGTGAAAATATCCACTAAATGAGGGAATAATATGTGTGAGGGTACCCCAGGAGAGTTCCAAATGTGTGTGGGTAGAATATATATCCCACGGGGGTAAAATTGAAAAAAGTTGAAAAAAATTTTTTTTTGGACTTAGTCATTTTTCTGGCGTTAATCAAACTTTCAGAAATCGGAAATGTCAGTGAGCGTTCCAATTTCAGTTCCAGAGCGATTCGCCCAATTAGTCCTTTATATTTAGTCGTTTTCAGCCAATTTTCTGGATTTTTGAAAATTTCACTTTTTTGTGAAACTATCCACTAAATGAGGGAATAATATGTGTGAGGGTACCCCAGGAGAGTTCCAAATGTGTGTGGTAGAATACATATCCCACGGGGGTAAAATTGAAAAAAGTTGAAAAAAATTTTTTTTTGGACTTAGTAATTTTTCCGGCGTTTATCAGACTTTCAGACAGGGGAAATGTCAGTGAGCGTTCCGATTTCAGTTCCAGAGCGATTCGCCCAATGAGTCCTTGATATTTAGTCGTTTTCAGCCAATTTTCTGGATTTTTGAAAATTTCACTTTTTCGTGAAAATATCCACTAAATGAGGGAATAATATATGTGTGAGGGTACCCGAGGAGAGCTCCAATGTGTGTGGGTAGAATATATATCCCACGGGGGTAAAATTGAAAAAAGTTGAAAAAATTTTTTTTTTGAACTTAGTCATTCTTCCGGCGTTTATCACACTTTCTGATAGGGCAAATGTCAGTGAGCATTCCGATTTCAGCTCCAGAGCGATTCGCCCAATGAGTCCTTGATATTTCGTCGTTTTCAGCCAATTTTCTGGATTTTTGAAATTTTCACTTTTTTGTGAAAATATCCACTAAATGAGGGAATAATATGTGTGAGGGTACCCCAGGAGAGTACCAAATGTGTGTGGGTAGAATATATATCCCACGGGGGTAAAATTGAAAAAAGTTGAAAAAAATTTTTTTTTGGACTTAGTCATTTTTCTGGCGTTAATCAAACTTTCAGAAATCGGAAATGTCAGTGAGCGTTCAGATTTTGGTTCCAGAGCGATTCGCCCAATTAGTCCTTTATATTTAGTCGTTTTCAGCCAATTTTCTGGATTTTTGAAAATTTCACTTTTTTGTGAAACTATCCACTAAATGAGGGAATAATATGTGTGAGGGTACCCCAGGAGAGTTCCAAATGTGTGTGGTAGAATACATATCCCACGGGGGTAAAATTGAAAAAAGTTGAAAAAAATTTTTTTTTGGACTTAGTAATTTTTCCGGCGTTTATCAGACTTTCAGACAGGGGAAATGTCAGTGAGCGTTCCGATTTCAGTTCCAGAGCGATTCGCCCAATGAGTCCTTGATATTTAGTCGTTTTCAGCCAATTTTCTGGATTTTTGAAAATTTCACTTTTTCGTGAAAATATCCACTAAATGAGGGAATAATATATGTGTGAGGGTACCCGAGGAGAGCTCCAATGTGTGTGGGTAGAATATATATCCCACGGGGGTAAAATTGAAAAAAGTTGAAAAAATTTTTTTTTTGAACTTAGTCATTCTTCCGGCGTTTATCACACTTTCTGATAGGGCAAATGTCAGTGAGCATTCCGATTTCAGCTCCAGAGCGATTCGCCCAATGAGTCCTTGATATTTCGTCGTTTTCAGCCAATTTTCTGGATTTTTGAAATTTTCACTTTTTTGTGAAAATATCCACTAAATGAGGGAATAATATGTGTGAGGGTACCCCAGGAGAGTACCAAATGTGTGTGGGTAGAATATATATCCCACGGGGGTAAAATTGAAAAAAGTTGAAAAAAATTTTTTTTTGGACTTAGTCATTTTTCTGGCGTTAATCAAACTTTCAGAAATCGGAAATGTCAGTGAGCGTTCAGATTTTGGTTCCAGAGCGATTCGCCCAATTAGTCCTTTATATTTAGTCGTTTTCAGCCAATTTTCTGGATTTTTGAAAATTTCACTTTTTTGTGAAACTATCCACTAAATGAGGGAATAATATGTGTGAGGGTACCCCAGGAGAGTTCCAAATGTGTGTGGTAGAATACATATCCCACGGGGGTAAAATTGAAAAAAGTTGAAAAAAATTTTTTTTTGGACTTAGTAATTTTTCCGGCGTTTATCAGACTTTCAGACAGGGGAAATGTCAGTGAGCGTTCCGATTTCAGTTCCAGAGCGATTCGCCCAATGAGTCCTTGATATTTAGTCGTTTTCAGCCAATTTTCTGGATTTTTGAAAATTTCACTTTTTTGTGAAAATATCCACTAAGTGAGGGAATAATATGTGTGAGGGTACCCCAGGAGAGTTCCAAATGCGTGTGGGTAGAATATATATCCCACGGGGGTAAAATTGAAAAAAGTTGAAAAAAAATTTTTTTTGGACTTAGTCATTTTTCCAGCGTTTATCAGACTTTCAGATGGGGGAAAAGTCAGTGAGCGTTCCGATTTCAGTTCCAGAGCGATTCGCCAAATGAGTTCTTGATATTTAGTCGTTTTCAGACAATATTTAGGATTTTTGAAAATTTCACTTTTTTGTGAAAATATCCACTAAATGAGGGAATAATATGTGTGAGGGCACCCCAGGAGAGTTCAAAATGTGTGTGGGTAGAATATATATCCCATGGGGTTAAAATTGAAAAAAGTTTAAAAAAATTTTTTTTTGGACTTAGTCATTTTTCCGGCGTTTATCAGACTTTCAGAAAGGGGAAATGTCAGTGAGCATTCAGATTTCAGTTCCAGAGTGATTAGCCCAATGAGTCCTTGATATTTAGTCGTTTTCAGCCAATTTTCTGGATTTTTGAAAATTTCACTTTTTCGTATAAATATCCACTAAATGAGGGAATAATATGTGTGAGGGTACCCCAGGAGAGTTCCAAATGTGTATGGGTAGAATATATATCCCACGGGGGTAAAATTGAAAAAAGTTGAAAAAATTTTTTTTTTGGACTTAATCATTTTTCCGGCGTTTATCAGACTTTCAGATAGAGGAAATGTCAGTGAGCGTTACAATTTCAGTTCCAGAGCGATTCGCCCAATGAGTCCTTGATATTTAGTCGTTTTCAGCCAATTTTCTGGATTTTTGAAAATTTCACTTTTTTGTGAAAATATCCACTAAATGAGGGAATAATATGTGTGAGGGTACCCCAGGAGAGTTCCAAATGTGTGTGGGTAGAATATATATCCCACAGGGGTAAAATTGAAAAAAGTTGAAAAAAATTTTTTTTTGGACTTAGTCATTTTTCTGGCGTTTATCAGACTTTCAGATAGGGGAAATGTCAGTGCGCGTTGCAATTTCAGTTCCAGAGCGATTCGCCCAATGGATCCTTGATAGTTAGTCGTTTTCAGCCAATTTTCTGGATTTTTGAAAATTTCACTTTTTTGTGAAAATATCCACTAAATGAAGGAATAATATGTGTGAGGGTACCCCAGGAGAGTTCCAAATGTGTGTGGGTAGAATATATATCCCACGGTGGTAAAATTGAAAAAAGTTAAAAAAAATTTTTTTTGGACTTAGTCATTTTTCCGGCGTTTATCAGACTTTCAGATAGGGGAAATGTCAGTGAGCGTTCCGATTTCAGTTTCAGAGCGATTTGCCCAATGAGTCCTTGACATTTCGTCGTTGTCAGGCATTTTTCTGAATTTTTGAAATTTCACTTTTTTGTGAAAATATTCACTAAATGAGGGAATAATATGTGTGAGGGTACCCCAGGAGAGTTCCAAATGTGTGTGGGTACAATATATATCCCACGGGGGTAAAATTGAAATAAGATGAAAAAAATTTTTTTGGGGACTTAGTCATTTTTCCGGCGTTTATCAGACTTTCAGATAGGGGAAATGTCAGTGAGCGTTTCGATTTCAGTTCCAGAGCGATTCGCCCAATGAGTCACTGATATTTCGTCATTTTCAGGCAATTTTCTGGATTTTTGAAAATTTAACTTTTTTGTGAAAATATCCACTAAATGAGGGAATAATATGTGTGAGGGTACCCCAGGAGAGTTACAAATGTATGTGGGTAGAATATATATCCCACGGGGGTAAAATTGAAAAAAGTTGAAAAAATTTTTTGTTTGGACTTAGTCTTTTTCCGGCATTTATCAGACTTTCAGATAGGGGAAATGTCAGTGAGCATTCCGATTTCAATTCCAGAGCGATTCGCCCAATGAGTCCTTGATAGATAGTCGGTTTCAGCCAATTTTCTGGATTTTTTAAAAATTTCACTTTTTTTATGAAAATATCCACTAAATGAGGGAATAATATGTGTGAGGGTACCCCAGGAGAGTTCCAAATGTGTGTGGGTAGAATATGTATCCCACGGGGGTAAAATTGAAAAAAGTTGAAAAAATTTTTTGTTTGGACTTAGTCATTTTCCGGCATTTATCAGACTTTCAGATAGGGGAAATGTCAGTGAGCATTCCGATTTCAGTTCCAGAGCGATTCGCCCAATGAGTCCTTGATAGATAGACATTTTCAGCCAATTTTCTGGATTTTTGAAAATTTCACTTTTTTGTGAAAATATCCACTAAATGAGGGAATAATATGTGTGAGGGTACCCCAGGAGAGTTCCAAATGTGTGTGGGTAGAATATATATCCCACGGGGGTAAAATTGAAAAAAGTTGAAAAAAATTTTTTTTTTGACTTAGTTATTTTTCCGGCGTTTATCAGACTTTCAGATAGCGGAAATGTCAGCGAGCATTTTGATTTCAGTTCCAGAGCGATTCGACCAATGAGTCCTCGATATTTCATCGTTTTCAGCCAATTTTCTGGATTTTTGAAAATTTCACTTTTTTGTGAAAATATCCACTAAATGTGGGAATAATATGTGTGAGGGTACCCCAGGAGAGTTCCAAATGTGTGTGGGTAGAATATATATCCCACGGGGGTAAAATTGAAAAAAGTTGAAAAAATTTTTTGTTTGGACTTAGTCATTTTCCGGCATTTATCAGACTTTCAGATAGGGGAAATGTCAGTGAGCATTCCGAGTTCAGTTCCAGAGCTATTCGCCCAATGAGTCCTTGATAGATAGTCGGTTTCAGCCAATTTTCTGGATTTTTGAAAATTTCACTTTTTTGTGAAAATATCCACGAAATGAGGGAATAATATGTGTGAGGGTATCCCAGGAGAGTTCCAAATGTGTGTGGGTAGAATATATATCCCACAGGATTAAAATTGAAAAAAGTTGAAAAAAAATTTTTTTTTGGACTTAGTCATTTTTCCGGCGTTTATCAGACTTTCAGATAGGGAGTAAGCTAGGGAGTGAGCGTTCCGATTTCAGTTCCAGAGCGATTCGCCCAATGAGTCCTTGATATTTCGTCGTTGTCTGGCAATTTTATGAATTTTTGAAAATTTCACTTTTTTGTGAAAATATCCACGAAATGAGGGAATAATATGTGTGAGGGTATCCCAGGAGAGTTCCAAATGTGTGTGGGTAGAATATATATCCCACGGGGGTAAATTTGAAAAAAGTTGAAAAAAAATTTTGTTTGGATTTAGCATTTTTTTCGGCGTTTATCAGACTTTCAGATAGGGGAAATGTCAGTGAGCGCTCCGATTTCAGTTCCAGAGCGATTCACCCAATGAGTCCTTGATATTTAGTCCACTAAATGAGGGAATAATATGTGTGAGGGTACCCCAGGAGAGTTCCAAATGTGTGTGGGTAGAATATATATCCCACAGGGTTAATATTGAAAAAAGTTTAAAAAAAATTTTTTTTTGCACTTAGTCATTTTTCCGGCGTTTATCAGACTTTCAGATAGGGAGTGTAGCGTCGGCGTCCCTGCCTCCTGCTAGGCAGGGACGCTGTTCCCCTCACCTCTCCGCTCTGTGCCCGGCGTCTTCCTCCAGCTCTGCTGGCAGCGCGCGCTGCTTCCCGGCCACGGTGCTTAGGGCGCGCGCACGCTCCCCCTCTCTTAAAGGGGCCGCGCGCGCCGTCCTAAGGAGTCCCCGGCCAATGGCCGGAGGACTTCACCATATATAAGGCACCTCCTCCAAAATGCAGGTGCCCGAGCAATGTTGTTGCAAAGCCTTCACTCTGCTTCAGCCCTCAGGTTCCGTTTCCAGTTACCTGCCAGTCACCTGCTTGTTACCTGCAAGTCACCTGCCAGATTCCTGCCTGTTACCTGCCAGTCACCTGCCAGATTCCTGCTTGATACCTGCCAGATATCCGTTTACCTGCTTGGAAGCCTGCGGTCCGACGGTCTGCCTTCCGACACCTGTCAGTCTGTCTATGGACCAGCCTGCCCACTCACCTGGGAGCGCTCGTCTGCTACCTGCCTGCTAGCCTACCTGGAGGCTCCGCCGTCACTTGCCGTGACCACCTGCCTGTCCAGAGACTCTTGTCTGCTCACCTGGGAGTGCTCATCTGCTACCTGCCTGCTAGCCTACCTGGAAGTCCCCCCGTCACTTGCCGTGACCACCTGCCTGTCCAGAGACTCTTGTCTGCTCACCTGGGAGCGCTCATCTGCTACCTGCCTACTAGCCTACCTGGAGGCTCCGCCGTCACTTGCTGTGACCACCTGCCTGTCCAGAGACTCTCGCCTGCTCACCTAGGAGCGCTCACCTGCTACCTGCCTGCTAGCCTACCTGGAGGCTCTGCCGTCAGTAGCCGTGACCACCTGCCTGTCCAGAGACTGTCCCTGTCACTTGCCGTAAGTACCCGTCCTTCTACCCAGAGACTGTCCCTGTCACTTGCCATGACTACCTGCCCTTCTACCCAGAGACTGTCCCTGTCACTTGCCGTGACTACCTGCCCTTCTACCCAGAGACTGTCTCTGTCACTTGCCGTGATTTCCTGCCCGTCTTCCCTGGGAGCCACCCGCTTCCTTACAAGGACCGCCCCCTTGTATAGTTGCTCAGAGGTTCCGCCTCCCAGACCCATTACAGTTTGCTCGGGCCATGGAATCCGGTGGCACCCAAGCTCCATCGCTCTCAGACCTATGTCATGAACTGTCCCGTCAGAGGTCCCAACAGGAGTCCATCCTGAGTCACCTGCGGAGTGTCAACTCTCGCCTGGACACTCTGTCTGCTCCACCTGCAACCACCGCTAGTGTCATGACTCGCAACCCGGCAGCGCCGCTGCCCACCAATACCATGGTATCCTGTCCCGGACCCCGGTTTTCTGCACCTCCTCGTTTCGGAGGTGACTCCGCTCAAGCTCGGGGCTTCATAAACCAGTGCACCCTGCACTTTGAACTCTTGTCCCACCAGTTTATCTCCGACCGGTCCAAAGTAGCCTTTATCATGTCCCACCTCACGGGGGAGGCTCTGGCTTGGCTAAATCCTCTGTGGGAGAGAGGAGATCCCCTGGTGTCCGACCTGCCAGCCTTTCTCACGGCTTTCCGGAAAGTCTTCGACGAACCCGGATGGAAGACCTCATGCGCATCGTCTCTGCTACGCCTCCGTCAAGGAGATCTCACCGTGGGCCAATATGCCATACGGTTCCGTACCCTTGCTTCGGAGCTGGCCTGGGATAACGACGCTCTGGTGTCTGTCTTCTGGGAGGGTCTGTCCGGCCGTATTAAAGATGAACTCGCCGGTCGGGACATTCCTACTGTTATGTTCTGCTACCAGAGCTAAGGAAAGAGAGGAGATCTGTCCCTACGATAGAACTCAGCTTAATCCCTACGATGTAACAGGGGACCTGATCCTGCGATCAGACCTGCTAAAGTCCTAAGCTAGTCTGTACGGAGACCTATAGATGTGGGGAAGGAATCCCTACAAGTACTAAGGACTGGGAGGAATATGGGACACCTCCTAACAGAAATAGTAGCAGACAGACGAACAAACAAAATATATAGAACATAGAGGTCAGTAGACCAAGCAAACTAACAGAGCAAGACACAGAGCACAGGCTAGCTAGAAAGTAGATATACAATGAAGTCCAGCAAAGCCAGAAGGGCGGAGCAGGCTTAAATAGGCCAACAAGGTCATGTGACCAGCAAAGGAAAAAAAAACTAACAGCAAGGTTCTAACAGTACCCCCCCTTCTAAGAGGATCCTCCGGATCCCCTAGGACCAGGCTTATCAGGAAATCTCCTGTGAAACGCTCTGATAAGTCTGGACGCGGAAACATCATCCGACCTCACCCAAGAGTTATCCTCGGGTCCGAAACCTTTCCAGGCCACAAGATACTGCAAACTACCTCTATACAGTCTAGAGTTAAGGATGCGAGAAATTTCATATTCCCTGTCCTCCACCACCGGAGGAACAGAGGCAGAGGCGTCACAATCCGATACAACAGCTTTTTTCAACAGAGAGACATGAAATACCGGATTAATTCTCCAGGAGGTAGGAACCTCCAACCTAACAGCAGATTGGTTGACAACCTGAAGCACCTTAAAGGGCCCTACAAACTTGGGACCCAATTTCTTAGAAGGAATCCTCAACCGCAGATTCCTAGAGGACAACCAAACCATGTCACCAACAGCGAACAAAACCTCCTGTTGTTTCCTATCAAAGTAGTCCTTAGATTTTCTGTTGGCCTCCTGAAGATTACCACGCACATCCGTCCAAACTCTCTCCAAATCACCGGAAAAATTCTCCTCCTCAGGCACGGCAGATCCCAACTTGGAGAACGACCCAAACGACGGATGTCTCCCAGAACAACAAAAAAAAGGCGAACAACCAGCAGAAGAAGATGTATGATTGTTCAGAGCAAATTCAGCAAGTGGCAGAAACTCAGACCACCCTTCTTGATTGTCTGCCACAAAACAACGCAAGAACTGCTCAACATCCTGGTTTTTCCTTTCTGTCTGGCCATTAGATTCAGGATGATATCCGGACGAGAACGATAAATGAATTCCCAACCTGTCACAAAAGGCACGCCAAAAACGAGCCACGAACTGAGGACCCCTATCAGAAACAATGTCAGTAGGAACGCCATGAAGTCTGACAATTTCCTTGACAAAGGCCTTAGCGAGAGTTTTAGCGCAGGGCAGTTTGACAAAGGGAACCAAGTGACACATCTTGCTAAAACGGTCCACGACCACCCAGATGACAGTAAAACCCTCAGAGGGGGGAAGGTCAGTTATAAAGTCCATAGCCAAATGTGTCCAAGGAGCTCTGGGAACCTCCAAAGGACAAAGCAACCCCGCAGCAGGAGTATGTGAGGACTTAGATCTAGCACATATAGTACATTGACGCACCCACTTAATGACTTCCTTCTGCCATCCAGGCCACCAAAAACTGCGACCCACCAGTCTCTTGGTCTCAGAGATTCCGGGATGAGCTGCCAACCGAGATTCGTGACACTCAACAAACAAATCTCTCCTAAAGGTCCCAGGCACAAACAACCTCCCATGAGGAGTGTTAGAAGGGGCATTCTCCTGTGCTTTAAGAATCTCATTTTCCAAAACGGAGTCCAAAGCAGCTATCACAACACCTTCTTGTAAAATGTTCTCCTCTTTCTCAGCACCGACTATGGGAGAAAAACTGCGAGACAAGGCATCCGCCTTAACATTCTTAGTACCAGGGATGTAAGTAACGGAGAAATTAAACCGCGAGAAAAACAGTGCCCACCTAGCCTGACGGGCATTCAGGCGCTTGGCAGCATCAAGATATATCAGATTTTTATGATCCGTAAGAACCTGAACGGGAAATTCCGCACCTTCCAAGAAGTGGCGCCAGTGTTCAAATGCGAGTTTAATAGCCAATAATTCCCGATTACCAATATCGTAATTCAGTTCAGTCTCCGAAAAATTTTTTGAAAAAAAGGCACAGGGATGTAATCCATCCCCGTTATCCTGAGACAAAACTGCGCGAACCCCCACAGAGGAAGCATCAACCTCAACCAAAAACGGCCTAGTAACATCAGGCTGCATAAGGATGGGAGCAGAGGTGAACCTCTCCTTGAGATACACAAAAGCTTCAATGGCCTCAGAAGACCACTGAACCGCATCAGCACCTTTCCTGGTGAGATCAGTCAGAGGTTTGACAATACTAGAAAAATTTTTTAGGAATTTTCTGTAGTAATTGGCAAAACCCAAAAACCTCTGTATCGATTTCAAACCAATAGGCCTAGGCTATTCCTACACAGCCTGAACCTTAACCGGATCCATCTCAAAACCTTTGCTGGAGATAATGTAGCCCAAAAAACTAATTCTCTGTACAGCGAACTCACATTTCTCCAGCTTAGCAAAAAGCGAATTGTCCATTAATAACTGTAATACCTCACGCACGCTCCGCCAATGAGACTCCAGATCCGGCGAATAAATCAAAATGTCATCCAAATACACAACCACATTTTTGCCGATCAAAGGTCTAAGGATGTCATTAATCAGATTCTGAAAAAATGCAGGAGCATTAGTAAGACCAAAAGGCATAACCAGATTCTCAAAATGACCCACAGGAGTGTTAAAAGCAGTCTTCCATTCGTCACCCTCCTTCATGCGCAACAGATTGTATGCCCCCTTAAGGTCAATTTTAGAGAACCACTTGGCCCCCATTAACTGGTTAAACAGATCAGGAATCAATGGCAGTGGGTAAGGATTGCGTTCAGTAATTTTGTTAATCTCACGAAAATCCAGACAAGGACGTAAACCGCCGTCCTTTTTTTTTACAAAAAAAAATCCAACCGCCACAGGAGACTTAGAGGGCCTAATGTGACCGGCGGCCAAACTTGTCTGTATGTATTCCTCCAAAGCCTTCCTCTCAGGAATAGTAAGGTTAAATAAACGACTTTTAGGAAGAGTCGCTCCAGGGACAAATTCAATAGAACAATCATAGTCTCTATGGGGAGGCAAAACCTGCGATTCCTTCTCAGAAAAAACTCTCCAAAAATCCTGAATAGGAACAGGCAATTCTCCCCTATCCAAAGCTGCAATACGCCCGTTACAACACTTGTCATAACATTTATGGCTCCAGGATTTAATTTCACTGGTAGACCAATGCAGTACAGGATTGTGAAATTTTAACCAGGGCAATCCCAATATTACTGGAGAAGGCAAGTTATTCAACACTACCAAATCCAATTTCTCATGGTGAACACCATTAATAGTGAGAGGAAATTCACAGACCTTGAGAGTAATATTCTTCAAAGGGGAACCATCCACAGAAACCACAGCAATGGGGGATGATAAAGGTTCAGGTTTTAAATTGAGTCTTTCCACGAATCCCCCATCAATTACATTCAGAGTAGACCCGCAATCAACAAAAACCCGAAATTCCATTAATTTTTTCTGAGCAATCGTGGAAGCAGCTAAAAATATACCCTTGGAATTTAAACAGGCAATACGGGCGTGACTGACCATTTTTTTTTCTTTCTTCATACGAAGCTCACAACCTTTAATCAAATGACCAGATTTTCCGCAATAGAAACACAAGCTTTCAGAAAATCGACGGTCTTTTTCTTGAGAGCGAGGTGCCACCGATCCAATCTCCATCGGTTCACCACTGTTAGTACACACATTCTCATAACCAGAAACTGACATAGCAGAGGATTTGCTCTCATTAACCCTTGCACGCAGTCTTCTATCCACCGGTATAGCTAATTGCATAGCCTGTTGCAAATCTTCAGGTGTAGGATAAGCAATTAGCAGGTCTTTAACCCTTTCACTGAGCCCAGCAAGAAATAGACTTTTCAGAGCAGAATCGTTCCACCCTGTTTGAGAAGACCAACGACGGAAATGAGTACAATATTTTTCCACATTACCTGATCCCTGTTTTAAACGTCTCAACTCAGTCTCAGCTGATGCGACACGGTCAGGATCATAATATAATAGTCCCAAAGCAGAAAAAAAAACTATCCACTGATCTGAAGCATGTATCACTAGGTTGCAAAGAAAAGGCCCACTCCTGAGGCTCTTTGCGCAAAAGTGACATTATGAACCCTACGCGCTGGGATTCATCCCCAGAGGACTTAGGTCTCAAACGAAAATACAATAAGCAAGCATTTTTAAATGAAAAAAATTCTCGGTGTTCACCAAAAAATAAATCCGGCAAACATACCTTAGGCTCCAAGAAATATGCTCCAGGACAGTTACTCACGTGCTGACGGAGCTCGGCCACCTCCAGAGAGAGTCCCTGCAGGCGATGAACCAAATCCTGAACCGACACCATGATGGAACAGAAAAATCTTTCCTTAGAGAATTTGCGGGCTGGACTTACTGTTATGTTCTGCTACCAGAGCTAAGGAAAGAGAGGAGATCTGTCCCTACGATAGAACTCAGCTTAATCCCTACGATGTAACAGGGGACCTGATCCTGCGATCAGACCTGCTAAAGTCCTAAGCTAGTCTGTACGGAGACCTATAGATGTGGGGAAGGAATCCCTACAAGTACTAAGGACTGGGAGGAATATGGGACACCTCCTAACAGAAATAGTAGCAGACAGACGAACAAACAAAATATATAGAACATAGAGGTCAGTAGACCAAGCAAACTAACAGAGCAAGACACAGAGCACAGGCTAGCTAGAAAGTAGATATACAATGAAGTCCAGCAAAGCCAGAAGGGCGGAGCAGGCTTAAATAGGCCAACAAGGTCATGTGACCAGCAAAGGAAAAAAAACCTAAGAGCAAGGTTCTAACACCTACCACTCTCGACGACTTAATAACACTTGCCACCCGGATTGACATCCGATTCCAGGAGCGCGCCAAAGAGGTCACCCGTGAGAGGAGGTTTCCACGTCTAGCCCCCACCTTCCAGAAACCCGTCTCTCCCTCCATTACTCCCCAGTCACACTCACCTGAGCCTATGCAGGTCGACCAGACCAAGATGGTCAAAACCCGTCAAGACTTACGCCGTGCCGAGGGGAGCTGCTTCTACTGTGGCAGTAAGGAGCACCGGATCCGTTCCTGCCCAGAGAGGTCGGGAAACGCCTGTGTCTAGGATCGCTCAGAGAGGTCGCCCTAGACAAAAGTAAACCCTATCCATCTCTGATGCTGTCAGTCTCTATCACCTGCGGAGAGAACCGCTATTTCGAACTGGCTCAACTTGACTCAGGAGCTGCTGGAAATCTCATTTCTCAGTCTCTGGTAGAGAAATACCGCATTCCCACTAAACCTCTGGCTGTACCCTTATCTGTCGCCGCCATGGATGGGGGCCTCTTACCACATCCCATCCAACTCATCACCGAATCCATAACTCTGCAGGTGGGAATGCTGCATTCTGAGAGCATCTCCTTTCATGTTCTGCCTGGACTCTCTCACGCACTCTTGTTAGGCCTACCTTGGCTCCAGAAACATGCACCCGTGCTTGACTGGCAGACCGGAGAAGTCCTTCGCTGGGGACAGGACTGCCATAGGACTTGTCTAGTTCCCGTTCATCCTGCTCGTCCTTCTCCTACCCCAGTCAGTCTACCCAGTCTACCGGTTCCCTATTGGTCTTATGCGGATGTCTTCAATAAAAAAGAAGCAGAGACATTACCCCCTCATAGACCATACGATTGTCCAATCGACCTGATACCCGGCTCTACTCCTCCCCGTGGGCGTATCTACTCTTTGTCCGCAGCGGAGACCCGGTCCATGTCAGAATATATTGAGGAGAATCTGGCCCGGGGATTTATCTGGAAATCTACCTCCCCGGCGGGAGCAGGCTTCTTCTTCGTCAAAAAGAAGGACGGCTCACTCCGTCCATGTATAGATTATAGAGGCCTTAACCAGATTACAGTGAAGAATAAATGCCCCCTCCCGCTCATTCCTGAATTATTTGACCGCCTGAGGGGGGCTAGAATCTTCACCAAACTGGATCTCCGTGGGGCGTATAACCTGGTCCGTATCCATCAGGGGGATGAGTGGAAGACGGCATTCAACACCTGGGACGGCCACTATGAGTACCTTGTAATGCCCTTCGGTCTCTGTAACGCTCCTGCCGTCTTTCAAGAGTTGGTCAATGACATCTTCCGTGACCTTCTCTACTCCTGCGTGGTGGTGTACCTGGACGACATCTTGGTCTTCTCTCCGGACCTTCCTACTCACCGGAGGGATGTTCGTCAGGTCCTGCTCAGGCTCAGGCAGAACCACCCCTACGCTAAATATGAGAAGTGCATCTTTGAGCAGACCTCTCTTCCATTTCTGGGCTACATAAGCTCTCAGACCGGCCTACAAATGGATCCTGAGAAAATGTCTGCCATCCAGAAGTGGCCCCGACCAGAGGGGTTGAAGGCTATTCAGTGGTTCCTGGGCTTCGCCAACTATTACCGCCTCTTCATACCGCACTTCTCTTCCCGGACTGCCCCTATCTCTGCGCTCACTCGTAAGGGTACTAATCCCAGAAGATGGCCGCCCGAAGCTGAGGAGGCCTTTCTTTCCTTAAAACAGGCCTTCTCCTCCGCCCCGGTGCTGCATCGTCCGGACGGCAACAAACAATTCTTCCTAGAAGTTGACGCTTCCTCCTCCGGAGCCGGGGCGGTACTTACCCAAAAGTCATCTTCCGGGAGAATGGTAACCTGCAGTTTTTTCTCCAATCTCTTCTCCTCTTCTGAGCGTAACTATTCTATTGGAGATCGTGAATTATTAGCCATCAAGCTGGCACTGGAGGAGTGGCGTTCCCTGCTCGAGGGGGCTCTTCACCCGGGAATAATTTACACGGACCACAAGAACTTGGCTTACCTTCAGAGCGTCCAGAGACTTAACCCGCGCCAAGCCCGGTGGTCCTTGTTTTTTGCCCGCTTTGATTTTGTTCTTCATTTTCGCCCGGCAGACAAAAACATCAAAGCTGACGCCTTGTCCCGATCCTTCCTGGTGTCTGATCAAGAGGAGGAACCTAAGCACATCATTGATCCCGCCAGAGTAATGCAAGTGGCTCCCGTGAATCTAAATCGTCTCCCTCCTGGTAAGACGTTTGTAACTGTACCTGATCGGAAGAAGGTCCTACACTGGGGTCATTCGTCTAAGCTAGCTGGCCACGCCGGTCAGAAAAAGACCCTCCAGCTCATTACCCGGCATTACTGGTGGCCTACCCTGCACAAGGATGTAATAGACTTTGTTTCTGCCTGTGTGTCCTGCGCCCGCAACAAAGTTCCGAGACACTTGCCAGCCGGTCGCCTTCTTCCTCTTCCAGTACCTGCTGCCCCGTGGCAGCATATTGCTATGGACTTTATAACGGATCTTCCTGTCTCTGCCGGTTGTACGGTCATTTGGGTGGTCGCTGATCGCTTCTCCAAGATGGCGCACTTCATTCCCCTGCCGGGTCTCCCGTCTGCACCCGAACTGGCTAAAGACTTTATCCGCCACATCTTCCGTCTCCATGGCCTGCCCCTCCACATCGTGTCAGATCGTGGGGTTCAGTTCACCTCACGCTTCTGGAGAGCCACATGTAAGTTGCTTGACGTCACTCTGGACTTCTCCTCCGCTTACCATCCACAGTCCAATGGTCAAGTGGAGCGGATCAATCAGAACCTGACCAGTTACCTCCGGCACTTCATTAATGCCCACCATTCGGACTGGGTGGATCTCCTACCATGGGCCGAGTTCTCTTACAATAATCACGAGAGCGAATCTTCCTCCAAATCCCCGTTTTTTGTAGTCTTCGGTCAGCATCCTCGGATCCCATTTCCCGTCTCCACCTCGGTGGACAATCCGGCTGCAGAATCTCTCGTTCGCGAATTCTCCTCCATTTGGGAGAGTACACGATCCGCACTCCTTCAGTCGTCCGAACGGATGAAAAAACACGCTGACAAGAAACGCCTGGATCCTCCACAATTCCGTCCTGGAGATATAGTCTGGCTCTCGTCCAAATATGTCCGGCTCAAGATTCCCTCCTACAAGTTAGAGCCTCGGTTCATCGGCCCACTGGAAGTAATCAAACAGATCAACCCGGTGGGCCTATAAATTAAAACTCTCGGCCAACTTGCGGATCCATAACTCCTTCCATGTATCTCTCCTCAAACCCGTGGTACTTAACTCTTTTTCCAAGTCTACAGGTACGTCTCCTGCTCCGGTTTCCGCTGAGAACGAGTTTGAGGTAGAGAACATTCTGGCCAAAAAAAGGGTAAGAGGAAAAACCTTTTTTCTGGTAGATTGGAAGGGGTTTGGTCCTGAGGAGAGAACGTGGGAGCCCCGGGAGAACATCCATGCCCCTCTCATCCTTGATAAATTTCTGTCTGGCATAAAAAAGGGGGGCCAAAGGGGGGGTACTGTAGCGTCGGCGTCCCTGCCTCCTGCTAGGCAAGGACGCTGTTCCCCTCACCTCTCCGCTCTGTGCCCGACGTCTTCCTCCCGCTCTGCTGGCAGCGCGCGCTGCTTCCCGGCCACGGTGCTTAGGGCGAGCGCGCGCGCGCCCCCCCTCTCTTAAAGGGGCCGCGCGCGCCGTCCTAAGGAGTCCCCGGCCAATGGCCGGAGGACTTCACCATATATAAGGCACCTCCTCCAAAATGGAGGTGCCCGAGCAATGTTGTTGCAAAGCCTTCACTCTGCTTCAGCCCTCAGGTTCCGTTTCCAGTTACCTGCCAGTCACCTGCCAGATTCCTGCCTGTTACCTGCCAGTCACCTGCCAGATTCCTGCCTGTTACCTGCCAGTCACCTGCCAGATTCCTGCTTGATACCTGCCAGATATCCGTTTAACTGCTTGCAAGCCTGCGGTCCGACGGTCTGCCTTCCAACACCTGTCAGTCTGTCTATGGACCAGACTGCCCGCTCACCTGGGAGCGTTCGTCTGCTACCTGCCTGCTAGCCTACCTGGAGGCTCCGCCGTCACTTGCCATGACCACCTGCCTGTCCAGAGGGGGGTAAAATTGAAAAAAGTTGAAAAAAAATTTTTTTGGGACTTAGTCATTTTTTCGGCGTTTATCAGACTTTCAGATAGGGAGTAAGCTAGGGAGTGAGCGTTCCGATTTCAGTTCCAGAGCGATTCGACCAATGAGTCCTTGATATTTAATCATTTTCAGTCAATATTTTGGATTTTTGAAAATTTCACTTTTTTGTGAAAATATCCACTAAATGAGGGAATAATATGTGTGAGGGTACCCCATGAGAGTTCCAAATGTGTGTGGGTAGAATATATATCCCACAGGGTTAAAATTGAAGAAAGTTAAAAAAAAAATTTTTTTTGCACTTAGTCATTTTTCCGGCGTTTATCAGACTTTCAGATAGGGCAAATGTCAGTGAGCGTTCCGATTTCACTTCCAGAGTGATTCGCCCAATGAGTCCATGATATTTAGTCGTTTTCAGCCAATTTTCTGGATTTTTGAAAATTTTACTATTTTGTGAAAATATCCACTAAATGAGGGAATAATATGTGTGAGGATACCCCAGGAGAGTTCCAAATGTGTGTGGGTAGAATATATATCCCACGGGGGTAAAATTGAAAAAAGTTAAAAAAAAATTTTTTTTTGCACTTAGTCATTTTTGCCGTGTTTATCAGACTTTCAAATAGGGCAAATGTGAGTGAGCGTTCCAATTTCAGTTCCAGAGCGATTCACCAAATGAGTCTTTGAAATGTAGTCGTTTTCAGCCAATTTTCTGGATTTTTGAAAATTTAACTTTTTTGTGAAAATATCCACTAAATGAGGGAATAATATGTGTGAGGGTACTCCAGGAGAGTTCCAAATGTGTGTGGGTAGAATATATATCCCACGGGGGTAAAATTGAAAAAGGTTCAAAAAAATTTTTTTTTTGGGCTTAGTCATTTTTCCGTCATTCATCAGACTTTCAGATAGGGGAAATGTCAGTGAGCCTTCCGATTTCAGTTCCAGAGCGATTCACCCAATGAGTCCTTGATATTTAGTCATTTTCAGCCAATTTTCTGGATTTTTGAAAATTTCACTTTTTTGTGAAAATATCCACTAAATGAGGGAATAATATCTGTGAGGGTATCCCAGGAGAGTTCCAAATGTGTGTGGGTAGAATACATATACCACAGGATTAAAATTGAAAAAAGTTGAAAAAAAATTTTTTTTTGAACTTAGTCATTTTTCCGGCGTTTATCAGACTTTCAGATAGGGAGTAAGCTAGGGAGTGAGCGTTCCGATTTCAGTTCCAGAGCGATTCGCCCAATGAGTCCTTGATATTTCGTCGTTGTCTGGCAATTTTCTGAATTTTTGAAAATTTCACTTTTTTGTGAAAATATCCACGAAATGAGGGAATAATATGTGTGAGGGTATCCCAGGAGAGTTCCAAATGTGTGTGGGTAGAATATATATCCCACGGGGGTAAATTTGAAAAAAGTTGAAAAAAAATTTTGTTTGGATTTAGCATTTTTTTCGGCGTTTATCAGACTTTCAGATAGGGGAAATGTCAGTGAGCGCTCCGATTTCAGTTCCAGAGCGATTCACCCAATGAGTCCTTGATATTTAGTCATTTTCAGCCAATTTTCTGGATTTTTGAAAATTTCACTTTTTTGTGAAAATATCCACTAAATGAGGGAATAATATGTGTGAGGGTACCCCAGGAGAGTTCCAAATGTGTGTGGGTAGAATATATATCCCACGGGGGTAAAATTGAAAAAAGTTGAAAATTTTTTTTTTTGGACTTAGTCATTCTTCCGGCGTTTATCACACTTTCTGATAGGGCAAATGTCAGTGAGCATTCCGATTTCAGCTCCAGAGCGATTCGCCCAATGAGTCCTTGATATTTAGTCGTTTTCAGCCAATTTTCTGGATTTTTGAAAATTTCACTTTTTTGTGAAACTATCCACTAAATGAGGGAATAATATGTGTGAGGGTACCCCAGGAGAGTTCCAAATGTGTGTGGTAGAATACATATCCCACGGGGGTAAAATTGAAAAAAGTTGAAAAAAATTTTTTTTTGGACTTAGTAATTTTTCCGGCGTTTATCAGACTTTCAGACAGGGGAAATGTCAGTGAGCGTTCCGATTTCAGTTCCAGAGCGATTCGCCCAATGAGTCCTTGATATTTAGTCGTTTTCAGCCAATTTTCTGGATTTTTGAAAATTTCACTTTTTTGTGAAAATATCCACTAAATGAGGGAATAATATATGTGTGAGGGTACCCCAGGAGAGCTCCAATGTGTGTGGGTAGAATATATATCCCACGGGGTTAAAATTGAAAAAAGTTGAAAAAAATTTTTTTTTGAACTTAGTCATTCTTCCGGCGTTTATCACACTTTCTGATAGGGCAAATGTCAGTGAGCATTCCGATTTCAGCTCCAGAGCGATTCGCCCAATGAGTCCTTGATATTTCGTCGTTTTCAGCCAATTTTCTGGATTTTTGAAAATTTCACTTTTTTGTGAAAATATCCACTAAATGAGGGAATAATATGTGTGAGTTTACCCCAGGAGAGTACCAAATGTGTGTGGGTAGAATATATATCCCACGGGGGTAAAATTGAAAAAAGTTGAAAAAATTTTTTTTTTGGACTTAGTCATTTTTCTGGCGTTAATCAAACTTTCAGAAATCGGAAATGTCAGTGAGCGTTCAGATTTTGGTTCCAGAGCGATTCGCCCAATTAGTCCTTTATATTTAGTCGTTTTCAGCCAATTTTCTGGATTTTTGAAAATTTCACTTTTTTGTGAAACTATCCACTAAATGAGGGAATAATATGTGTGAGGGTACCCCAGGAGAGTTCCAAATGTGTGTGGTATAATACATATCCCACGGGGGTAAAATTGAAAAAAGTTGAAAAAAATTTTTTTTTGGACTTAGTAATTTTTCCGGCGTTTATCAGACTTTCAGACAGGGGAAATGTCAGTGAGCGTTCCGATTTCAGTTCCAGAGCGATTCGCCCAATGAGTCCTTGATATTTAGTCGTTTTCAGACAATATTTAGGATTTTTGAAAATTTCACTTTTTTGTGAAAATATCCACTAAATGAGGGAATAATATGTGTGAGGGCACCCCAGGAGAGTTCAAAATGTGTGTGGGTAGAATATATATCCCATGGGGTTAAAATTGAAAAAAGTTTAAAAAAATTTTTTTTTGGACTTAGTCATTTTTCCAGCGTTTATCAGACTTTCAGAAAGGGGAAATGTCAGTGAGCATTCAGATTTCAGTTCCAGAGTGATTAGCCCAATGAGTCCTTGATATTTAGTCGTTTTCAGCCAATTTTCTGGATTTTTGAAAATTTCACTTTTTCGTATAAATATCCACTAAATGAGGAAATAATATGTGTGAGGGTACCCCAGGAGAGTTCCAAATGTGTATGGGTAGAATATATATCCCACGGGGGTAAAATTGAAAAAAGTTGAAAAAATTTTTTTTTTGGACTTAGTCATTTTTCCAGCGTTTATCAGACTTTCAGATAGGGGAAATGTCAGTGAGCGTTCCGATTTCAGTTCCAGAGCGATTCGCCCAATGAGTTCTTGATATTTAGTCGTTATCAGACAATATTTATGATTTTTGAAAATTTCACTTTTTTGTGAAAATATCCACTAAATGAGGGAATAATATGTGTGAGGACACCCCAGGAGAGTTCAAAATGTGTGTGGGTAGAATATATATCCCACGGGGGTAAAATTGAAAAAAGTTGAAAAAATTTTTTTTTTGGACTTAATCATTTTTCCGGCGTTTATCAGACTTTCAGATAGAGGAAATGTCAGTGAGCGTTACAATTTCAGTTCCAGAGCGATTCGCCCAATGAGTCCTTGATATTTAGTCGTTTTCAGCCAATTTTCTGGATTTTTGAAAATTTCACTTTTTCGTATAAATATCCACTAAATGAGGAAATAATATGTGTGAGGGTACCCCAGGAGAGTTCCAAATGTGTGTGGGTAGAATATATATCCCACGGGGGTAAAATTGAAAAAAGTTGAAAAATTTTTTTTTTTGGGCTTAGTCATTTTTCCGGCGTTTATCAGACTTTCAGATAGGGGAAATGTCAGTGCGCGTTGCAATTTCAGTTCCAGAGCGATTCGCCCAATGGGTCCTTGATAGTTAGTCGTTTTCAGCCAATTTTCTGGATTTTTGAAAATTTCACTTTTTTGTGAAAATATCCACTAAATGAAGGAATAATATGTGTGAGGGTACCCCAGGAGAGTTCCAAATGTGTGTGGGTAGAATATATATCCCACGGTGGTAAAATTGATAAAAGTTAAAAAAAATTTTTTTTGGACTTAGTCATTTTTCCGGCGTTTATCAGACTTTCAGATAGGGGAAATGTCAGTGAGCGTTCCGATTTCAGTTCCAGAGCGATTTGCCCAATGAGTCCTTGACATTTCGTCGTTGTCAGGCATTTTTCTGAATTTTTGAAATTTCACTTTTTTGTGAAAATATTCACTAAATGAGGGAATAATATGTGTGAGGGTACCCCAGGAGAGTTCCAAATGTGTGTGGGTAGAATATATATCCCACGGGGGTAAAATTGAAATAAGATGAAAAAAATTTTTTTGGGGACTTAGTCATTTTTCCGGCGTTTATCAGACTTTCAGATAGGGGAAATGTCAGTGAGCGTTTCGATTTCAGTTCCAGAGCGATTCGCCCAATGAGTCACTGATATTTCGTCATTTTCAGGCAATTTTCTGGATTTTTGAAAATTTAACTTTTTTGTGAAAATATCCACTAAATGAGGGAATAATATGTGTGAGGGTACCCCAGGAGAGTTACAAATGTATGTGGGTAGAATATATATCCCACGGGGGTAAAATTGAAAAAAGTTGAAAAAATTTTTTGTTTGGACTTAGTCTTTTTCCGGCATTTATCAGACTTTCAGATAGGGGAAATGTCAGTGAGCATTCCGATTTCAATTCCAGAGCGATTCGCCCAATGAGTCCTTGATAGATAGTCGGTTTCAGCCAATTTTCTGGATTTTTTAAAAATTTCACTTTTTTTATGAAAATATCCACTAAATGAGGGAATAATATGTGTGAGGGCACCCCAGGAGAGTTCCAAATGTGTGTGGGTAGAATATGTATCCCACGGGGGTAAAATTGAAAAAAGTTGAAAAAATTTTTTGTTTGGACTTAGTCATTTTCCGGCATTTATCAGACTTTCAGATAGGGGAAATGTCAGTGAGCATTCCGATTTCAGTTCCAGAGCGATTCGCCCAATGAGTCCTTGATAGATAGACATTTTCAGCCAATTTTCTGGATTTTTGAAAATTTCACTTTTTTGTGAAAATATCCACTAAATGAGGGAATAATATGTGTGAGGGTACCCCAGGAGAGTTCCAAATGTGTGTGGGTAGAATATATATCCCACGGGGTAAAATTGAAAAAAGTTGAAAAAATAATTTGTTTGGACTTAGTCATTTTTCCGGCGCTTATCAGAGTTTCAGATGGGGAAATGTCAGTGAGCGCTGAGATTTTAGTTCCAGAGCGATTCGCGCAATGAGTCACTGATATTTCGTCGTTTTCAGGCAATATTTTGGATTTTTGAAAATTTCACTTTTTTGTGAAAATATCCACTAAATGAGGGAATAATATGTGTGAGGGTACCCCAGGAGAGTTCCAAATGTGTGTGGGTAGAATATATATCCCACGGGGGTAAAATTGAAAAAAGTTGAAAAAATTTTTCTTTTTGACTTAGTTATTTTTCCGGCGTTTATCAGACTTTCAGATAGCGGAAATGTCAGCGAGCATTTCGATTTCAGTTCCAGAGCGATTCGACCAATGAGTCCTCGATATTTCATCGTTTTCTGCCAATTTTCTGGATTTTTGAAAATTTCACTTTTTTGTGAAAATATCCACTAAATGTGGGAATAATATGTGTGAGGGTACCCCAGGAGAGTTCCAAATGTGTGTGGGTAGAATATATATCCCACGGGGGTAAAATTGAAAAAAGTTGAAAAAATTTTTTGTTTGGACTTAGTCATTTTCCGGCATTTATCAGACTTTCAGATAGGGGAAATGTCAGTGAGCATTCCGAGTTCAGTTCCAGAGCTATTCGCCCAATGAGTCCTTGATAGATAGTCGGTTTCAGCCAATTTTCTGGATTTTTGAAAATTTCACTTTTTTGTGAAAATATCCACGAAATGAGGGAATAATATGTGTGAGGGTATCCCAGGAGAGTTCCAAATGTGTGTGGGTAGAATATATATCCCACGGGAGTAAATTTGAAAAAAGTTGAAAAAAAATTTTGTTTGGATTTAGCATTTTTTTCGGCGTTTATCAGACTTTCAGATAGGGGAAATGTCAGTGAGCGCTCCGATTTCAGTTCCAGAGCGATTCACCCAATGAGTCCTTGATATTTAGTCATTTTCAGCCAATTTTCTGGATTTTTGAAAATTTCACTTTTTTGTGAAAATATCCACTAAATGAGGGAATAATATGTGTGAGGGTACCCCAGGAGAGTTCCAAATGTGTGTGGGTAGAACATATATCCCACAGGATTAAAATTGAAAAAAGTTGAAAAAAAATTTTTTTTTGGACTTAGTCATTTTTCCGGCGTTTATCAGACTTTCAGATAGGGAGTAAGCTAGGGAGTGAGCGTTCCGATTTCAGTTCCAGAGCGATTCGCCCAATGAGTCCTTGATATTTCGTCGTTGTCTGGCAATTTTATGAATTTTTGAAAATTTCACTTTTTTGTGAAAATATCCACGAAATGAGGGAATAATATGTGTGAGGGTATCCCAGGAGAGTTCCAAATGTGTGTGGGTAGAATATATATCCCACGGGGGTAAATTTGAAAAAAGTTGAAAAAAAATTTTGTTTGGAGTTAGCATTTTTTTCGGCGTTTATCAGACTTTCAGATAGGGGAAATGTCAGTGAGCGCTCCGATTTCAGTTCCAGAGCGATTCACCCAATGAGTCCTTGATATTTAGTCCACTAAATGAGGGAATAATATGTGTGAGGGTACCCCAGGAGAGTTCCAAATGTGTGTGGGTAGAATATATATCCCACAGGGTTAATATTGAAAAAAGTTTAAAAAAAATTTTTTTTTGCACTTAGTCATTTTTCCGGCGTTTATCAGACTTTCAGATAGGGAGTGTAGCGTCGGCGTCCCTGCCTCCTGCTAGGCAGGGACGCTGTTCCCCTCACCTCTCCGCTCTGTGCCCGGCGTCTTCCTCCAGCTCTGCTGGCAGCGCGCGCTGCTTCTCGGCCACGGTGCTTAGGGCGCGCGCACGCTCCCCCTCTCTTAATGGGGCCGCGCGCGCCGTCCTAAGGAGTCCCCGGCCAATGGCCGGAGGACTTCACCATATATAAGGCACCTCCTCCAAAATGCAGGTGCCCGAGCAATGTTGTTGCAAAGCCTTCACTCTGCTTCAGCCCTCAGGTTCCGTTTCCAGTTACCTGCCAGTCACCTGCTTGTTACCTGCCAGTCACCTGCCAGATTCCTGCCTGTTACCTGCCAGTCACCTGCCAGATTCCTGCTTGATACCTGCCAGATATCCGTTTACCTGCTTGGAAGCCTGCGGTCCGACGGTCTGCCTTCCGACACCTGTCAGTCTGTCTATGGACCAGCCTGCCCACTCACCTCGGAGCGCTCGTCTGCTACCTGCCTGCTAGCCTACCTGGAGGCTCCGCCGTCACTTGCCGTGACCACCTGCCTGTCCAGAGACTCTTGTCTGCTCACCTGGGAGTGCTCATCTGCTACCTGCCTGCTAGCCTACCTGGAAGTCCCGCCGTCACTTGCCGTGACCACCTGCCTGTCCAGAGACTCTTGTCTGCTCACCTGGGAGCGCTCATCTGCTACCTGCCTACTAGCCTACCTGGAGGCTCCGCCGTCACTTGCCGTGACCACCTGCCTGTCCAGAGACTCTCGCCTGCTCACCTAGGAGCGCTCACCTGCTACCTGCCTGCTAGCCTACCTGGAGGCTCTGCCGTCAGTAGCCGTGACCACCTGCCTGTCCAGAGACTGTCCCTGTCACTTGCCGTAAGTACCCGTCCTTCTACCCAGAGACTGTCCCTGTCACTTGCCGTGACTACCTGCCCTTCTACCCAGAGACTGTCTCTGTCACTTGCCGTGATTTCCTGCCCGTCTTCCCTGGGAGCCACCCGCTTCCTTACAAGGACCGCCCCCTTGTATAGTTGCTCAGAGGTTCCGCCTCCCAGACCCATTACAGTTTGCTCGGGCCATGGAATCCGGTGGCACCCAAGCTCCATCGCTCTCAGACCTATGTCATGAACTGTCCCGTCAGAGGTCCCAACAGGAGTCCATCCTGAGTCACCTGCGGAGTGTCAACTCTCGCCTGGACACTCTGTCTGCTCCACCTGCAACCACCGCTAGTGTCATGACTCGCAACCCGGCAGCGCCGCTGCTCACCAATACCATGGTATCCTGTCCCGGACCCCGGTTTTCTGCACCTCCTCGTTTCGGAGGTGACTCCGCTCAAGCTCGGGGCTTCATAAACCAGTGCACCCTGCACTTTGAACTCTTGTCCCACCAGTTTATCTCCGACCGGTCCAAAGTAGCCTTTATCATGTCCCACCTCACGGGGGAGGCTCTGGCTTGGCTAAATCCTCTGTGGGAGAGAGGAGATCCCCTGGTGTCCGACCTGCCAGCCTTTCTCACGGCTTTCCGGAAAGTCTTCGACGAACCCGGATGGAAGACCTCATGCGCATCGTCTCTGCTACGCCTCCGTCAAGGAGATCTCACCGTGGGCCAATATGCCATACGGTTCCGTACCCTTGCTTCGGAGCTGGCCTGGGATAACGACGCTCTGGTGTCTGTCTTCTGGGAGGGTCTGTCCGGCCGTATTAAAGATGAACTCGCCGGTCGGGACATTCCTACTGTTATGTTCTGCTACCAGAGCTAAGGAAAGAGAGGAGATCTGTCCCTACGATAGAACTCAGCTTAATCCCTACGATGTAACAGGGGACCTGATCCTGCGATCAGACCTGCTAAAGTCCTAAGCTAGTCTGTACGGAGACCTATAGATGTGGGGAAGGAATCCCTACAAGTACTAAGGACTGGGAGGAATATGGGACACCTCCTAACAGAAATAGTAGCAGACAGACGAACAAACAAAATATATAGAACATAGAGGTCAGTAGACCAAGCAAACTAACAGAGCAAGACACAGAGCACAGGCTAGCTAGAAAGTAGATATACAATGAAGTCCAGCAAAGTCAGAAGGGCGGAGCAGGCTTAAATAGGCCAACAAGGTCATGTGACCAGCAAAGGAAAAAAAAACTAACAGCAAGGTTCTAACAGTACCCCCCCTTCTAAGAGGATCCTCCGGATCCCCTAGGACCAGGCTTATCAGGAAATCTCCTGTGAAACGCTCTGATAAGTCTGGACGCGGAAACATCATCCGACCTCACCCAAGAGTTATCCTCGGGTCCGAAACCTTTCCAGGCCACAAGATACTGCAAACTACCTCTATACAGTCTAGAGTTAAGGATGCGAGAAATTTCATATTCCCTGTCCTCCACCACCGGAGGAACAGAGGCAGAGGCGTCACAATCCGATACAACAGCTTTTTTCAACAGAGAGACATGAAATACCGGATTAATTCTCCAGGAGGTAGGAACCTCCAACCTAACAGCAGATTGGTTGACAACCTGAAGCACCTTAAAGGGCCCTACAAACTTGGGACCCAATTTCTTAGAAGGAATCCTCAACCGCAGATTCCTAGAGGACAACCAAACCATGTCACCAACAGCGAACAAAACCTCCTGTTGTTTCCTATCAAAGTAGTCCTTAGATTTTCTGTTGGCCTCCTGAAGATTACCACGCACATCCGTCCAAACTCTCTCCAAATCACCGGAAAAATTCTCCTCCTCAGGCACGGCAGATCCCAACTTGGAGAGCGACCCAAACGACGGATGTCTCCCAGAACAACAAAAAAAAGGCGAACAACCAGCAGAAGAAGATGTATGATTGTTCAGAGCAAATTCAGCAAGTGGCAGAAACTCAGACCACCCCTCTTGATTGTCTGCCACAAAACAACGCAAGAACTGCTCAACATCCTGGTTTTTCCTTTCTGTCTGGCCATTAGATTCAGGATGATATCCGGACGAGAACGATAAATGAACTCCCAACCTGTCACAAAAGGCACGCCAAAAACGAGCCACGAACTGAGGACCCCTATCAGAAACAATGTCAGTAGGAACGCCATGAAATCTGACAATTTCCTTGACAAAGGCCTTAGCGAGAGTTTTAGCGCAGGGCAGTTTGACAAAGGGAACCAAGTGACACATCTTGCTAAAACGGTCCACGACCACCCAGATGACAGTAAAACCCTCAGAGGGGGGAAGGTCAGTTATAAAGTCCATAGCCAAATGTGTCCAAGGAGCACTGGGAACCTCCAAAGGACAAAGCAACCCCGCAGCAGGAGTATGTGAGGACTTAGATCTAGCACATATAGTACATTGACGCACCCACTTAATGACTTCCTTCTGCCATCCAGGCCACCAAAAACTGCGACACACCAGTCTCTTGGTCTCAGAGATTCCGGGATGAGCTGCCAACCGAGATTCGTGACACTCAACAAACAAATCTCTCCTAAAGGTCCCAGGCACAAACAACCTCCCATGAGGAGTGTTAGAAGGGGCATTCTCCTGTGCTTTAAGAATCTCATTTTCCAAAACGGAGTCCAAAGCAGCTATCACAACACCTTCTTGTAAAATGTTCTCCTCTTTCTCAGCACCGACTATGGGAGAAAAACTGCGAGACAAGGCATCCGCCTTAACATTCTTAGTACCAGGGATGTAAGTAACGGAGAAATTAAACCGCGAGAAAAACAGTGCCCACCTAGCCTGACGGGCATTCAGGCGCTTGGCAGCATCAAGATATATCAGATTTTTATGATCCGTAAGAACCTGAACGGGAAATTCCGCACCTTCCAAGAAGTGGCGCCAGTGTTCAAATGCGAGTTTAATAGCCAATAATTCCCGATTACCAATATCGTAATTCAGTTCAGTCTCCGAAAAATTTTTTGAAAAAAAGGCACAGGGATGTAATCCATCCCCGTTATCCTGAGACAAAACTGCGCGAACCCCCACAGAGGAAGCATCAACCTCAACCAAAAACGGCCTAGTAACATCAGGCTGCATAAGGATGGGAGCAGAGGTGAACCTCTCCTTGAGATACACAAAAGCTTCAATGGCCTCAGAAGACCACTGAACCGCATCAGCACCTTTCCTGGTGAGATCAGTCAGAGGTTTGACAATACTAGAAAAATTTTTTAGGAATTTTCTGTAGTAATTGGCGAAACCCAAAAACCTCTGTATCGATTTCAAACCAATAGGCCTAGGCTATTCCTACACAGCCTGAACCTTAACCGGATCCATCTCAAAACCTTTGCTGGAGATAATGTAGCCCAAAAAACTAATTCTCTGTACAGCGAACTCACATTTCTCCAGCTTAGCAAAAAGCGAATTGTCCATTAATAACTGTAATACCTCACGCACGCTCCGCCAATGAGACTCCAGATCCGGCGAATAAATCAAAATGTCATCCAAATACACAACCACATTTTTGCCGATCAAAGGTCTAAGGATGTCATTAATCAGATTCTGAAAAAATGCAGGAGCATTAGTAAGACCAAAAGGCATAACCAGATTCTCAAAATGACCCACAGGAGTGTTAAAAGCAGTCTTCCATTCGTCACCCTCCTTCATGCGCAACAGATTGTATGCCCCCTTAAGGTCAATTTTAGAGAACCACTTGGCCCCCATTAACTGGTTAAACAGATCAGGAATCAATGGCAGTGGGTAAGGATTGCGTACAGTAATTTTGTTAATCTCACGAAAATCCAGACAAGGACGTAAACCGCCGTCCTTTTTTTTTACAAAAAAAAATCCAACCGCCACAGGAGACTTAGAGGGCCTAATGTGACCGGCGGCCAAACTTGTCTGTATGTATTCCTCCAAAGCCTTCCTCTCAGGAATAGTAAGGTTAAATAAACGACTTTTAGGAAGAGTCGCTCCAGGGACAAATTCAATAGAACAATCATAGTCTCTATGGGGAGGCAAAACCTGCGATTCCTTCTCAGAAAAAACTCTCCAAAAATCCTGAATAGGAACAGGCAATTCTCCCCTATCCAAAGCTGCAATACGCCCGTTACAACACTTGTCATAACATTTATGGCTCCAGGATTTAATTTCACTGGTAGACCAATGCAGTACAGGATTGTGAAATTTTAACCAGGGCAATCCCAATATTACTGGAGAAGGCAAGTTATTCAACACTACCAAATCCAATTTCTCATGGTGAACACCATTAATAGTGAGAGGAAATTCACAGACCTTGAGAGTAATATTCTTCAAAGGGGAACCATCCACAGAAACCACAGCAATGGGGGATGATAAAGGTTCAGGTTTTAAATTGAGTCTTTCCACGAATCCCCCATCAATTACATTCAGAGTAGACCCGCAATCAACAAAAACCCGAAATTCCATTAATTTTTTCTGAGCAATCGTGGAAGCAGCTAAAAATATACCCTTGGAATTTAAACAGGAAATACGGGCGTGACTGACCATTTTTTTTTCTTTCTTCATACGAAGCTCACAACCTTTAATCAAATGACCAGATTTTCCGCAATAGAAACACAAGCCTTCAGAAAATCGACGGTCTTTTTCTTGAGAGCGAGGTGCCACCGATCCAATCTCCATCGGTTCACCACTGTTAGTACACACATTCTCATAACCAGAAACTGACATAGCAGAGGATTTGCTCTCATTAACCCTTGCACGCAGTCTTCTATCCACCGGTATAGCTAATTGCATAGCCTGTTGCAAATCTTCAGGTGTAGGATAAGCAATTAGCAGGTCTTTAACCCTTTCACTGAGCCCAGCAAGAAATAGACTTTTCAGAGCAGAATCGTTCCACCCTGTTTGAGTAGACCAACGACGGAAATGAGTACAATATTTTTCCACATTACCTGATCCCTGTTTTAAACGTCTCAACTCAGTCTCAGCTGATGCGACACGGTCAGGATCATAATATAATAGTCCCAAAGCAGAAAAAAAAACTATCCACTGATCTGAAGCATGTATCACTAGGTTGCAAAGAAAAGGCCCACTCCTGAGGCTCTTTGCGCAAAAGTGACATTATGAACCCTACGCGCTGGGATTCATCCCCAGAGGACTTAGGTCTCAAACGAAAATACAATAAGCAAGCATTTTTAAATGAAAAAAATTCTCGGTGTTCACCAAAAAATAAATCCGGCAAACATACCTTAGGCTCCAAGAAATATGCTCCAGGACAGTTACTCACGTGCTGACGGAGCTCGGCCACCTCCAGAGAGAGTCCCTGCAGGCGATGAACCAAATCCTGAACCGACACCATGATGGAACAGAAAAATCTTTCCTTAGAGAATTTGCGGGCTGGACTTACTGTTATGTTCTGCTACCAGAGCTAAGGAAAGAGAGGAGATCTGTCCCTACGATAGAACTCAGCTTAATCCCTACGATGTAACAGGGGACCTGATCCTGCGATCAGACCTGCTAAAGTCCTAAGCTAGTCTGTACGGAGACCTATAGATGTGGGGAAGGAATCCCTACAAGTACTAAGGACTGGGAGGAATATGGGACACCTCCTAACAGAAATAGTAGCAGACAGACGAACAAACAAAATATATAGAACATAGAGGTCAGTAGACCAAGCAAACTAACAGAGCAAGACACAGAGCACAAGCTAGCTAGAAAGTAGATATACAATGAAGTCCAGCAAAGCCAGAAGGGCGGAGCAGGCTTAAATAGGCCAACAAGGTCATGTGACCAGCAAAGGAAAAAAAACCTAAGAGCAAGGTTCTAACACCTACCACTCTCGACGACTTAATAACACTTGCCACCCGGATTGACATCCGATTCCAGGAGCGCGCCAAAGAGGTCACCCGTGAGAGGAGGTTTCCACGTCTAGCCCCCACCTTCCAGAAACCCGTCTCTCCCTCCGTTACTCCCCAGTCACACTCACCTGAGCCTATGCAGGTCGACCAGACCAAGATGGTCAAAACCCGTCAAGACTTACGCCGTGCCGAGGGGAGCTGCTTCTACTGTGGCAGTAAGGAGCACCGGATCCGTTCCTGCCCAGAGAGGTCGGGAAACGCCTGTGTCTAGGATCGCTCAGAGAGGTCGCCCTAGACAAAAGTAAACCCTATCCATCTCTGATGCTGTCAGTCTCTATCACCTGCGGAGAGAACCGCTATTTCGAACTGGCTCAACTTGACTCAGGAGCTGCTGGAAATCTCATTTCTCAGTCTCTGGTAGAGAAATACCGCATTCCCACTAAACCTCTGGCTGTACCCTTATCTGTCGCCGCCATGGATGGGGGCCTCTTACCACATCCCATCCAACTCATCACCGAATCCATAACTCTGCAGGTGGGAATGCTGCATTCTGAGAGCATCTCCTTTCATGTTCTGCCTGGACTCTCTCACGCACTCTTGTTAGGCCTACCTTGGCTCCAGAAACATGCACCCGTGCTTGACTGGCAGACCGGAGAAGTCCTTCGCTGGGGACAGGACTGCCATAGGACTTGTCTAGTTCCCGTTCATCCTGCTCGTCCTTCTCCTACCCCAGTCAGTCTACCCAGTCTACCGGTTCCCTATTGGTCTTATGCGGATGTCTTCAATAAAAAAGAAGCAGAGACATTACCCCCTCATAGACCATACGATTGTCCAATCGACCTGATACCCGGCTCTACTCCTCCCCGTGGGCGTATCTACTCTTTGTCCGCAGCGGAGACCCGGTCCATGTCAGAATATATTGAGGAGAATCTGGCCCGGGGATTTATCTGGAAATCTACCTCCCCGGCGGGAGCAGGCTTCTTCTTCGTCAAAAAGAAGGACGGCTCACTCCGTCCATGTATAGATTATAGAGGCCTTAACCAGATTACAGTGAAGAATAAATGCCCCCTCCCGCTCATTCCTGAATTATTTGACCGCCTGAGGGGGGCTAGAATCTTCACCAAACTGGATCTCCGTGGGGCGTATAACCTGGTCCGTATCCATCAGGGGGATGAGTGGAAGACGGCATTCAACACCTGGGACGGCCACTATGAGTACCTTGTAATGCCCTTCGGTCTCTGTAACGCTCCTGCCGTCTTTCAAGAGTTGGTCAATGACATCTTCCGTGACCTTCTCTACTCCTGCGTGGTGGTGTACCTGGACGACATCTTGGTCTTCTCTCCGGACCTTCCTACTCACCGGAGGGATGTTCGTCAGGTCCTGCTCAGGCTCAGGCAGAACCACCCCTACGCTAAATATGAGAAGTGCATCTTTGAGCAGACCTCTCTTCCATTTCTGGGCTACATAAGCTCTCAGACCGGCCTACAAATGGATCCTGAGAAAATGTCTGCCATCCAGAAGTGGCCCCGACCAGAGGGGTTGAAGGCTATTCAGTGGTTCCTGGGCTTCGCCAACTATTACCGCCTCTTCATACCGCACTTCTCTTCCCGGACTGCCCCTATCTCTGCGCTCACTCGTAAGGGTACTAATCCCAGAAGATGGCCGCCCGAAGCTGAGGAGGCCTTTCTTTCCTTAAAACAGGCCTTCTCCTCCGCCCCGGTGCTGCATCGTCCGGACGGCAACAAACAATTCTTCCTAGAAGTTGACGCTTCCTCCTCCGGAGCCGGGGCGGTACTTACCCAAAAGTCATCTTCCGGGAGAATGGTAACCTGCAGTTTTTTCTCCAATCTCTTCTCCTCTTCTGAGCGTAACTATTCTATTGGAGATCGTGAATTATTAGCCATCAAGCTGGCACTGGAGGAGTGGCGTTCCCTGCTCGAGGGGGCTCTTCACCCGGGAATAATTTACACGGACCACAAGAACTTGGCTTACCTTCAGAGCGTCCAGAGACTTAACCCGCGCCAAGCCCGGTGGTCCTTGTTTTTTGCCCGCTTTGATTTTGTTCTTCATTTTCGCCCGGCAGACAAAAACATCAAAGCTGACGCCTTGTCCCGATCCTTCCTGGTGTCTGATCAAGAGGAGGAACCTAAGCACATCATTGATCCCGCCAGAGTAATGCAAGTGGCTCCCGTGAATCTAAATCGTCTCCCTCCTGGTAAGACGTTTGTAACTGTACCTGATCGGAAGAAGGTCCTACACTGGGGTCATTCGTCTAAGCTAGCTGGCCACGCCGGTCAGAAAAAGACCCTCCAGCTCATTACCCGGCATTACTGGTGGCCTACCCTGCACAAGGATGTAATAGACTTTGTTTCTGCCTGTGTGTCCTGCGCCCGCAACAAAGTTCCGAGACACTTGCCAGCCGGTTGCCTTCTTCCTCTTCCAGTACCTGCTGCCCCGTGGCAGCATATTGCTATGGACTTTATAACGGATCTTCCTGTCTCTGCCGGTTGTACGGTCATTTGGGTGGTCGCTGATCGCTTCTCCAAGATGGCGCACTTCATTCCCCTGCCGGGTCTCCCGTCTGCACCCGAACTGGCTAAAGACTTTATCCGCCACATCTTCCGTCTCCATGGCCTGCCCCTCCACATCGTGTCAGATCGTGGGGTTCAGTTCACCTCACGCTTCTGGAGAGCCACATGTAAGTTGCTTGACGTCACTCTGGACTTCTCCTCCGCTTACCATCCACAGTCCAATGGTCAAGTGGAGCGGATCAATCAGAACCTGACCAGTTACCTCCGGCACTTCATTAATGCCCACCATTCGGACTGGGTGGATCTCCTACCATGGGCCGAGTTCTCTTACAATAATCACGAGAGCGAATCTTCCTCCAAATCCCCGTTTTTTGTAGTCTTCGGTCAGCATCCTCGGATCCCATTTCCCGTCTCCACCTCGGTGGACAATCCGGCTGCAGAATCTCTCGTTCGCGAATTCTCCTCCATTTGGGAGAGTACACGATCCGCACTCCTTCAGTCGTCCGAACGGATGAAAAAACACGCTGACAAGAAACGCCTGGATCCTCCACAATTCCGTCCTGGAGATATAGTCTGGCTCTCGTCCAAATATGTCCGGCTCAAGATTCCCTCCTACAAGTTAGAGCCTCGGTTCATCGGCCCACTGGAAGTAATCAAACAGATCAACCCGGTGGGCCTATAAATTAAAACTCTCGGCCAACTTGCGGATCCATAACTCCTTCCATGTATCTCTCCTCAAACCCGTGGTACTTAACTCTTTTTCCAAGTCTACAGGTACGTCTCCTGCTCCGGTTTCCGCTGAGAACGAGTTTGAGGTAGAGAACATTCTGGCCAAAAAAAGGGTAAGAGGAAAAACCTTTTTTCTGGTAGATTGGAAGGGGTTTGGTCCTGAGGAGAGAACGTGGGAGCCCCGGGAGAACATCCATGCCCCTCTCATCCTTGATAAATTTCTGTCTGGCCTAAAAAAGGGGGGCCAAAGGGGGGGTACTGTAGCGTCGGCGTCCCTGCCTCCTGCTAGGCAGGGACGCTGTTCCCCTCACCTCTCCGCTCTGTGCCCGACGTCTTCCTCCCGCTCTGCTGGCAGCGCACGCTGCTTCCCGGCCACGGTGCTTAGGGCGAGCGCGCGCGCGCCCCCCCTCTCTTAAAGGGGCCGCGCGCGCCGTCCTAAGGAGTCCCCGGCCAATGGCCGGAGGACTTCACCATATATAAGGCACCTCCTCCAAAATGGAGGTGCCCGAGCAATGTTGTTGCAAAGCCTTCACTCTGCTTCAGCCCTCAGGTTCCGTTTCCAGTTACCTGCCAGTCACCTGCCAGATTCCTGCCTGTTACCTGCCAGTCACCTGCCAGATTCCTGCCTGTTACCTGCCAGTCACCTGCCAGATTCCTGCTTGATACCTGCCAGATATCCGTTTAACTGCTTGCAAGCCTGCGGTCCGACGGTCTGCCTTCCAACACCTGTCAGTCTGTCTATGGACCAGCCTGCCCGCTCACCTGGGAGCGTTCGTCTGCTACCTGCCTGCTAGCCTACCTGGAGGCTCCGCCGTCACTTGCCATGACCACCTGCCTGTCCAGAGGGGGGTAAAATTGAAAAAAGTTGAAAAAAAATTTTTTTGGGACTTAGTCATTTTTTCGGCGTTTATCAGACTTTCAGATAGGGAGTAAGCTAGGGAGTGAGCGTTCCGATTTCAGTTCCAGAGCGATTCGACCAATGAGTCCTTGATATTTAATCATTTTCAGCCAATATTTTGGATTTTTGAAAATTTCACTTTTTTGTGAAAATATCCACTAAATGAGGGAATAATATGTGTGAGGGTACCCCATGAGAGTTCCAAATGTGTGTGGGTAGAATATATATCCCACAGGGTTAAAATTGAAGAAAGTTAAAAAAAAATTTTTTTTTGCACTTAGTCATTTTTCCGGCGTTTATCAGACTTTCAGGTAGGGCAAATGTCAGTGAGCGTTCCGATTTCACTTCCAGAGTGATTCGCCCAATGAGTCCATGATATTTAGTCGTTTTCAGCCAATTTTCTGGATTTTTGAAAATTTTACTATTTTGTGAAAATATCCACTAAATGAGGGAATAATATGTGTGAGGATACCCCAGGAGAGTTCCAAATGTGTGTGGGTAGAATATATATCCCACGGGGGTAAAATTGAAAAAAGTTAAAAAAAAATTTTTTTTTGCACTTAGTCATTTTTGCCGTGTTTATCAGACTTTCAGATAGGGCAAATGTGAGTGAGCGTTCCAATTTCAGTTCCAGAGCGATTCACCAAATGAGTCTTTGAAATGTAGTCGTTTTCAGCCAATTTTCTGGATTTTTGAAAATTTAACTTTTTTGTGAAAATATCCACTAAATGAGGGAATAATATGTGTGAGGGTACTCCAGGAGAGTTCCAAATGTGTGTGGGTAGAATATATATCCCACGGGGGTAAAATTGAAAAAGGTTGAAAAAATTTTTTTTTTGGGCTTAGTCATTTTTCCGTCATTCATCAGACTTTCAGATAGGGGAAATGTCAGGGAGCCTTCCGATTTCAGTTCCAGAGCGATTCACCCAATGAGTCCTTGATATTTAGTCATTTTCAGCCAATTTTCTGGATTTTTGAAAATTTCACTTTTTTGTGAAAATATCCACTAAATGAGGGAATAATATGTGTGAGGGTATCCCAGGAGAGTTCCAAATGTGTGTGGGTAGAATATATATCCCACAGGATTAAAATTGAAAAAAGTTGAAAAAAATTTTTTTTTTGAACTTAGTCATTTTTTCGGCGTTTATCAGACTTTCAGATAGGGAGTAAGCTAGGGAGTGAGCGTTCCGATTTCAGTTCCAGAGCGATTCGCCCAATGAGTCCTTGATATTTCGTCGTTGTCTGGCAATTTAATGAATTTTTGAAAATTTCACTTTTTTGTGAAAATATCCACGAAATGAGGGAATAATATGTGTGAGGGTATCCCAGGAGAGTTCCAAATGTGTGTGGGTAGAATATATATCCCACGGGGGTAAATTTGAAAAAAGTTGAAAAAAAATTTTGTTTGGATTTAGCATTTTTTTCGGCGTTTATCAGACTTTCAGATAGGGGAAATGTCAGTGAGCGCTCCGATTTCAGTTCCAGAGCGATTCACCCAATGAGTCCTTGATATTTAGTCATTTTCAGCCAATTTTCTGGATTTTTGAAAATTTCACTTTTTTGTGAAAATATCCACTAAATGAGGGAATAATATGTGTGAGGGTACCCCATGAGAGTTCCAAATGTGTGTGGGTAGAATATATATCCCACAGGGTTAATATTGAAAAAAGTTTAAAAAAAAATTTTTTTTGCACTTAGTCATTTTTCCGGCGTTTATCATACTTTCAGATAGGGGAAATGTCAGTGAGCGTTCCGATTTCAGTTCCAGAGCGATTCACCCAATGAGTCCTTGATATTTAGTCGTTTTCAGCCAATATTTAGGATTTTTGAAAATTTCACTTTTTTGTGAAAATATCCACTAAATGAGGGAATAATATGTGTGAGGGTACCACAGGATAGTTCCAAATGTGTGTGTGTAGAATATATATCCCACGGGGGCAAAATTGAAAAAAGTTGAAAAAATTTTTTTTTGGACTTAGTAATTTTTCCGGCGTTTATCAGACTTTCAGATAGGGAGTGTAGCGTCGGAGTCCCTGCCTCCTGCTAGGCAGGGACGCTGTTCCCCTCACCTCTCCGCTCTGTGCCCGGCGTCTTCCTCCAGCTCTGCTGGCAGCGCGCGCTGCTTCCCGGCAACGGTGCTTAGGGCGCGCGCACGCTCCCCCTCTCTTAAAGGGGCCGCGAGCGCCGTCCTAAGGAGTCCCCGGCCAATGGCCGGAGGACTTCACCATATATAAGGCACCTCCTCCAAAATGGAGGTGCCCGAGCAATGTTGCTGCAAAGCCTTCACTCTGCTTCAGCCCTCAGGTTCCGTTTCCAGTTACCTGCCAGTCACCTGCCTGTTACCTGCCAGTCACCTGCCAGATTCCTGCCTGTTACCTGCCAGTCACCTGCCAGATTCCTGCTTGATACCTGCCAGATATCCGTTTACCTGCTTGCAAGCCTGTGGTCCGACGGTCTGCCTTCCGACACCTGTCAGTCTGTCTATGGACCAGCCTGCCCGCTCACCTGGGAGCGCTCGTCTGCTACCTGCCTGCTAGCCTACCTGGAGGCTCCGCCGTCACTTGCCGTGACCACCTGGCTGTCCAGAGACTCTTGTCTGCTCACCTGGGAGCGCTCATCTGCTACCTGCCTGCTAGCCTACCTGGAGGTCCTGCCGTCACTTGCCGTGACCACCTGGCTGTCCAGAGACTCTTGTCTGCTCACCTGGGAGCGCTCATCTGCTACCTGCCTGCTAGCCTACCTGGAGGCTCCGCCGTCACTTGCCGTGACCACCTGCCTGTCCAGAGACTCTCGCCAGCTCACCTAGGAGCGCTCATCTGCTACCTGCCTGTTAGCCTACCTGGAGGTACCGACGTCACTTGCCGTGACCACCTGCCTGTCCAGAGACTCTTGTCTGCTCACCTGGGAGTGCTCATCTGCTACCTGCCTGCTTGCCTACCTGGAGGCTCTGCCATCACTAGCCGTGACCACCTGCCTGTCCAGAGACTGTCCCTGTCACTTGCCGTGACTACCTGGCCTTCTACCCAGAGACTGTCCCTGTCACTTGCCGTGACAACCTGCCCTTCTACCCAGAGTCTGTCATTGTGACTTGCCGTGATTTCCTGCCCGTCTTCCCTGGGAGCCACCCGCTTCCTTACAAGGACCGCCCCCTTGTATAGTTGCTCAGAGGTTCCGCCTCCCAGACCCATTACAGGGAGTAAGCTAGGGAGTGAGCATTCCGATTTCAGTTCCAGAGCGATTTGCCCAATGAGTCCTTGATATTTCGTCGTTGTCAGGCAATTTTCTGAATTTTTGAAAATTTCACTTTTTTGTGAAAATATCCACTAAATGAGGGAATAATATGTGTGAGGGTACCCCAGGAGAGTTCCAAATGTGTGTGGGTAGAATATATATCCCACGGGGGTAAAATTGAAAAAAGTTGAAAAAAATTTTTTTTTGGACTTAGTCATTTTTCCGGCGTTTATCAGACTTTCAGATAGGGAGTAAGCTAGGGAGTCAGCATTCAGATTTCAGTTCCAGAGCGATTCGCCCAATGAGTCCTTGATATTTTGTCGTTGTCAGGCAATTTTTTGAATTTTTGAAAATTTCACTTTTTTGTGAAAATATCCACTAAATGAGGGAATAATATGTGTGAGGGTACCCCAGGAGAGTTCCAAATGTGTGTGGGTAGAATATATATCCCACGGGGGTAAAATTGAAAAAAGTTGAAAAAATTTTTTTTTTGGGCTTAGTCATTTTTCCGACGTTTATCAGACTTTCAGATAGGGGAAATGTCAGTGAGAATTCCGATTTCAGTTCTAGTGCGATTCGCCCAATGAGTCCTTGATATTTAGTCGTTTTCAGCCAATTTTGTGGATTTTTGAAAATTTCACTTTTTTGTGCAAATATACACTAAATGAGGGAATAATATGTGTGAGGGTACCCCAGGAGAGTTCCAAATGTGTGTGGGTAGAATATATATCTCACGGGGTAAAATTGAAAAAAGTTGAAAAAAACTTTTTTTGGGACTTTTTCATTTTTCTGACGTTTATCAGACTTTCAGATAGGGGAAATGTCAGTGAGAATTCCGATTTCAGTTCTAGTGCGATTCGCCCAATGAGTCCTTGATATTTAGTCGTTTTCAGCCAATTTTGTGGATTTTTGAAAATTTCACTTTTTTGTGAAAATATCCACTAAATGAGGGAATAATATGTGTGAGGGTACCCCAGGAGAGTTCCAAATGTGTGTGGGTAGGATATATATCCCACGGGGGTAAAATTGAAAAAAGTTGAAAAATTTTTTTTTTGGGATTTAGTATTTTTTTCGGCGTTTATCAGACTTTCAGATCAGGGAAATGTCAGTGAGCATTCCGATTTCAGTTCCAGAGCGATTCGCCCAATGAGTCCTTGATATTTAGTCGTTTAAAGCCAATTTTCTGGATTTTTGAAAATTTCACTTTTTTTGTGAAAATATCCACTAAATGAGGGAATAATATGTGTGAGGGTAGGTACCCCAGGAGAGTTCCAAATGTGTGTGGTTAGAATACATATCCCATGGGGGTAAAATTGAAAAAAGTTGAAAAAAAAATTTTTTTGGACTTACTCATTTTTCCGGCGTTTATCAGACTTTCAGATAGGGGAAATGTCAGTGAGCGTTCCGATTTCAGTTCCAGAGCGGATCACACAATGAGTCCTTGATATTTAGTCGTTTTCAGCCAATTTTCTGGATTTTTGAAAATTTCACTTCTTTGTGACAATATCCACTAAATGAGGGAATAATATGTGTGAGGGTACTCCAGGAGAATTCCAAATGTGTGTGTTTAGAATATATATCATACGTTGGGCTAAAATTGAAAAAAGTTGAAAAATTTTTTTTTTTGGACTTAGTCATTTTTCCGGCGTTTATCAGACTTTCAGATAGTGGAAATGTCAGTGAGCGTTCCGATTTCAGTTCCAGAACAGATCGCACAATGAGTCCTTGATATTTAGTTGTTTTCAGCCAATTTTCTTGATTTTTGAAAATTTTACTTTTTTGTGAAAATATCCACTAAATGAGGGAATAATATGTGTGAGGTTACCCCAGGAGAGTTCCAAATGTGTGTGGGTAGAATACATATCCCTTGGGGGTAAAATTGAAAAAAGTTGAAAAAAATTTTTTTTTGGACTTATTCATTTTTCTGGCCTTTATCAGACTTTCAGATAGGGGAAATGTCAGTGAGCGTTCCGATTTCAGTTCCAGAGCGGATCGCACATTGAGTCCTTGATATTTAGTCGTTTTCAGCCAATTTTCTGGATTTTTGAAAATTTTACTTTTTTGTGAAAATATCCACTAAATGAGGGAATAATATGTGTGAGGGTACTCCAGTAGACTTCCAAATGTGTGTGGGTAGAATATATATCACACGGGGGGGTAAAATTAAAAAAAGTTGAAAAAAAAATTTTTTTGGACTTAGTCATTTTTCCGGCGTTTATCAGACTTTCAGATAGGGGAAATGTCAGTGAGCGTTCCGATTTCAGTTCCAGAGCGGATCACACAATGAGTCCTTGATATTTAGTCGTTTTCAGCCAATTTTCTGGATTTTCGAAAATTTCACTTCTTTGTGAAAATATCCACTAAATGAGGGAATAATATGTGTGAGGGTAACCCACGAGAGTTCCAAATGTGTGTGGGTAGAATATATATCCCACGGGGTAAAATTGAAAAAAGTTGAAAAATTTTTTTTTTTTGGACTTATTCATTTTTCCGACGTTTATCAGACTTTCAGATAGGGGAAATGTCAGTGAGAATTCCGATTTCAGTTCTAGAGCGATTCGCCCAATGAGTCCTTGATATTTAGTCGTTTTCAGCCAATTTTCTGGATTTTTGAAAATTTTACTTTTTTGTGAAAATATCCACTAAATGAGGGAATAATATGTCTGAGGTTACCCCAGGAGACTTCCAAATGTGTGTGTGTAGAATATATATCACACTTTGGGCTGAAATTGAAAAAAGTTGAAACATTTTTTTTTTTGGACTTAGTCATTTTTCCGCCGTTTATCAGACTTTCAGATAGGGGAAATGTCAGTGAGCGTTCTGATTTCAGTTCCAGAGCAGATCGCACAATGAGTCCTTGATATTTAGTTGTTTTCAGCCAATTTTCTTGATTTTTGAAAAATTAACTTTTTTGTGAAAATATCCACTAAATGAGGGAATAATATGTGTGAGGTTACCCCAGGAGAGTTCCAAATGTGTGTGGGTAGAATACATATCCCTTGGGGGTAAAATTGAAAAAAGTTGAAAAAAATTTTTTTTTGGACTTACTCATTTTTCCGGCGTTTATCAGACTTTAAGATAGGGCAAATGTCAGTAAGCGTTCTGATTTCAGTTCCAGAGCGATTTGCCCAATGAGTCCTTAATATTTATTCTTTTTCAGCCAATTTTCTGGATTTTTGAAAATTTCACTTTTTTGTGAAAATATCCACTAAATGAGGGAATAATATATGTGAGGGTACCCCAGGAGAGTTCCAAATGTGTGTGGGTAGAATATATATCCCACGTGGGTAAAATTGAAAAAAGTTGAAAAAAAATTTTTTTGGGACTTAGTCAATTTTTCGGCGTTTATCAGACTTTCAGATAGGGGAAATGTCAGTGAGAATTCCGATTTCAGTTCTACAGCGATTCGCCTAATGAGTCCTTGATATTTAGTTGTTTTCAGCCAATTTTCTGGATTTTTGAAAATTTCACTTTTTTTGTGAAAATATCCACTAAATGAGGGAATAATATGTGTGAGGGTACTCCAGGAGACTTACAAATGTGTGTGGGTAGAATTGAAAAAAGTTGAAAAAAATTTTTTTTGGACTTACTCATTTTTCCGGCGTTTACCAGACTTTCAGATGGGGCAAATTTCAGTGAGCCGATTTCAGTTCCAGAGCGATTCGCCCAATGAGTCCTTGATATTTAGAATTTTTCAGCCAATTTTCTGGACTTTTGAAAATTTCACTTTTTTGTGAAAATATCCACTAAATGAGGGAATAATATGTGTGAGGGTACCCCAGGAGAGTTCCAAATGTGTGTGGGTAGAATATATATCCCACGGGTGTAAAATTGAAAAAAGTTGAAAAAAAATTTTTTTTGGACTTAGTCTTTTTTCCGACGTTTATCAGACTTTCAGATAGGGCAAATGTCAGTGAGCGTTCCGATTTCAGTTCCAGAGCATATCGCACAATGAGTCCTTGATATTTAGTGGTTTTCAGCCAATATTTTGGATTTTTCAAAACTTCACTTTTTTTGTGAAAATATCCACTAAATGAGGGAATAATATGTGTGAGGGTACCCCAGGAGAGTTTCAAATGTGTTTGGGTAGAATATATATCCCACAGGGGTAAAATTGAAAAAAGTTTAAAAAATTTTTTTTTTGGACTTAGTCATTTTTCCGGCGTTTAACAGACTTTCAGATAGGGGAAATGTCAGTGAGTGTTCCGATTTCAGTTCCAGAGCAGATCGCACAATGAGTCCTTGATATTTAGTCGTTTTCAGGAAATTTTCTGGATTTTTGAAAATTTCACTTTTTTGTGAAAATATCCACTAAATGAGGGAATAATATGTGTGAGGGTACCCCAGGAGAGTTCCAAATGTGTGTGGGTAGAATATATATCCCACGGGGGTAAAATTGAAAAAAGTTGAAAAAAAATTTTTTTGGGACTTAGTCTTTTTTCCAGCGTTTATCAGACTTTCAGATAGGGGAAATGTCAGTGAGCGTTCCGATTTCAGTTCCAGAGCATATCGCACAATGAGTCCTTGTTATTTAGTCGTTTTCAGCCAATATTTTGGATTTTTCAAAACTTCACTTTTTTTGTGAAAATATCCACTAAATGAGGGAATAATATGTGTGAGGGTACCCCAGGAGAGTTCCAAATGTGTGTGGGTAGAATATATATCCCACTAGGTAAAATTGAAAAAAGTTGAAAAAAATTTTTTTTGGGACTTATTAATTTTTCCAACGTTTATCAGACTTTCAGATAGGGCAAATGTCAGTGAGCGTTCCGATTTCAGTTCCAGAGCGATTCGCCCAATGAGTCCTGGATATTTAGTCGTTTTCAGCCAATATTTTGGATTTTTGAAAAATTTCACTTTTTTGTGAAAATATCCACTAAATGAGGGAATAATATGTGTGAGGGTACCCTAGGAGAGTTTCAAATGTGTGTGGGTAGAATATATATCCCACGGGGGTAAAATTGAAAGAATGTTTAAAAAAATTTTTTTTGGGACTTAGTCATTTTTCCGGCGTTTATCAGACTTTCAGATAGGGGAAATGTCAGTGAGAATTCCGATTTCAGTTCCAGAGCGATTCGCCCAATGAGTCTTTGATATCTAGTCGTTTTCAGCCAATTTTCTGAATTTTTGAAAATTTCACTTTTTTTGTGAAAATATCCACTAAATGAGGGAATAATATGTGTGAGTGTACCCCAGGAGAGTTCCAAATGTGTGTGGGTAGAATATATATCCCACTAGGTAAAATTGAAAAAAGTTGAAAAAAAATTTTTTGGGACTTAGTCACTTTTCCTGCATTCATCAGACTTTCAGATAGGGGAAATGTCAGTGAGCTTTCCGATTTCAGTTCCAGATCGGATCGCACAATTAGTCCTTGATATTTAGTCATTTTCAGCTGATTCTCTGGATTTTTGAAAATTTCACTTTTTTGAGAAAATAACCACTAAATGAGGGAATAATATGTGTGAGGGTACCCCAGGAGAGTTCCAACTGTGTGTGGGTAGAATATATATCCCACGCGAGTAAAATTGAAAAAAGTTTAAAAAAATTTTTTTTTGGGGTTAGTCATTTTTCCTGCATTCATCAGACTTTCAGATAGGGGAAATGTTAGTGAGCATTCCGATTTCAGTTCCAGAGCGGATCGCACAATGAGTCCTTGATATTTAGACGTTTTCAGCCAATTTTCTGGATTTTTGAAAATTTCACTTTTTTGTGAAAATATCCACTAAATGAGGGAATAATATGTGTGAGGGTACCCCAGGAGAGTTTCAAATGTGTGTGGGTAGAATATATATCCCACGGGGGTAAAATTGAAAAAAGTTGAAAAAAATTTTTTTTTGGACTTAGTCATTTTTCCGGCGTTTATCAGACTTTCAGATAGGGGAAATGTCAGAGAGAATTACGATTTCAGTTCCAGAGCAGATCGCACAATGAGTCCCTGATATTTAGTCGCTTTCAGCCAATATTTTGGATTTTTGAAAATTTCACTTTTTTGTGAAAATATCCACTAAATGAGGGAATAATATGTGTGAGGGTACCCCAGGAGAGTTTCAAATGTGTGTGGGTAGAATATATATCCCACGGGGGTAAAATTGAAAAAAAGTTAAAAAAAAAATTTTTTTTGACTTAGTCATTTTTCCGGCGTTTATCAGACTTTCAGATAGGGGAAATGTCAGTGAGAATTCCGATTTCAGTTCCAGAGCGATTCGCCCAATGAGTCTTTGATATTTAGTCGTTTTCAGCCAATTTTCTGAATTTTTGAAAATTTCACTTTTTTTGTGAAAATATCCACTAAATGAGGGAATAATATGTGTGAGGGTACCCCAGGAGAGTTCCAAATGTGTGTGGGTAGAATATATATCCCACAGGGTTAAAATTGAAAAAAGTTGAAAAAAATTTTTTTTTTGCACTTAGTCATTTTTCCTGCATTCATCTGACTTTCAGATAGGGGAAATGTCAGTGAGCGTTCCGATTTCAGTTCGAGAGCAGATCGCACAATCAGTCCTTGATATTTAGTCGTTTTCAGCCAATTTTCTGGATTTTTGAAAATTTCACTTTTTTTGTGAAAATATCCACTAAATGAGGGAATAATATGTGTGAGGGTACCCCAGGAGAGTTCCAAATGTGTGTGGGTAGAATATATATGCTACGGGGGTAAAATTGAAAAAAGTTGAAAAAAAATTTTTTTTGGGCTTAGTCATTTTTCCGGCATTCATCAGACTTTCAGATAGGGGAAATGTCAGTGAGCGTTCCGATTTCAGTTCCAGAGCGATTCGCCCAATGAGTCTTTGATATTTAGTCGTTTTCAGCCAATTTTCTGAATTTTTGAAAATTTCACTTTTTTGTGAAAATATCCACTAAATGAGGGAATAATATGTGTGAGGGTACCCCAGGAGAGTTCCAAATGTGTGTGGGTAGAATATATATCCCACTAGGTAAAATTGAAAAAAGTTGAAAAAAATTTTTTTGGGGACTTACTAATTTTTCCGACGTTTATCAGACTTTCAGATAGGGCAAATGTCAGTGAGCGTTCCGATTTCAGTCCCAGAGCGATTCGCCCAATGAGTCCTGGATATTTAGTCGTTTTCAATCAATATTTTGGATTTTTGAAAATTTCACTTTTTTGTGAAAATATCCACTAACTGAGGGAATAATATATGTGAGGGTACCCCAGGAGAGTTCCAAATGTGTGTGGGTAGAATATATATCCCACGGGGGTAAAATTGAAAAAAGTTGAAAAAAATTTTTTTTTGGACTTAATCATTTTTCCGGCGTTTATCAGACTTTCAGATAGGGGAAATGTCAGTGAGAATTCCGATTTCAGTTCCAGAGCAATTCGCCCAATGACTCCTTGATATTTAGTCGTTTTCAGCCAATTTTCTGGATTTTTGAAAATTTCACTTTTTTGTGAAAATATCCACTAAATGAGGGAATAATATGTGTTAGGGTACCCCAGGAGAGTTCCAAATGTGTGTGGGTAGAATATATATCCCACGCGGGTAAAATTGAAAAAAGTTGAAAAAAAATTTTTTTTGGGCTTAGTCATTTTTCCTGCATTCATCAGACTTTCAGATAGGGGAAATGTCAGTGAGCGTTCCGATTTCAGTTCCAGATCGGATCGCACAATTAGTCCTTGATATTTAGTCGTTTTCAGCCAATTTTCTTCATTTTTGAAAATTTCACTTTTTTGTAAAAATATCCACTAAATGAGGGAATAATATGTGTGAGGGTACCCAAGGAGAGTTCCAAATGTGTGTGGGTAGAATATATATCCCACAGGGTTAAAATTGAAAAAAGTTGAAAAAAATTTTTTTTTTGCACTTAGTCATTTTTCCAGCGTTTATCAGACTTTCAGATAGGGCAAATGTCAGTGAGCATTCCGATTTCAGTTCCAGAGCGGATCGCACAATCAGTCCTTGATATTTAGTCGTTTTCAGCCAATTTTCTGGATTTTTGAAAATTTCACTTTTTTGTGAAAATATCCACTAAATGAGGGAATAATATGTGTGAGGGTACTCCAGGAGACTTCCAAATGTGTGTGGGTAGAATATATATCACACTAGGTAAAATTGAAAAAAGTTGAAAAAAATTTTTTTTGGGACTTATTAATTTTTCCGACGTTTATCAGACTTTCAGATAGGGTAAATGTCAGTGAGCGTTCCGATTTCAGTTCCAGAGCGATTGACACAATGAGTCCTTGATATTTAGTCGTTTTCAGTCAGTTTTCTGGATTTTTGAAAATTTTACTTTTTTGTGAAAATATCCACTAAATGAGGGAATAATATGTGTGAGGGTACCCTAGGAGAGTTCCAAATGTGTGTGGGTAGAATATATATCCCACGCGGGTAAAATTGAAAAAAGTTGAAAACATTTTTTTTTGGACTTAGTCATTTTTCCGCATTTATCAGACTTTCAGATAGGGCAAATGTCAGTGAGCGTTTCGATTTCAGTTCCAGAGCGATTCGCCCAATGAGTCCTTGATATTAAGTCGTTTTCAGCCAATTTTCTGGATTTTTGAAAATTTCACTTTTTTGTGAAAATATCCACTAAGTGAGGGGATAATATGTGTGAGGGTACCCCAGGAGAGTTCCAAATGTGTGTGGGTAGAATATATATCCCACGGGGGTAAAATTGAAAAAAGTTGAAAACATTTTTTTTTGGACTTAGTCATTTTTCCGGCATTTATCAGACTTTCAGATAGGGGATATGTCAGCGAGCGTTCCAATTTCAGTTCCAGAGCGATTCGCCCAATGAGTCCTTGATGATATTAAGTCGTTTTCAGCCAATTTTCTGGATTTTTGAAAATGTCACTTTTTTGTGAAAATATCCACTAAATTAGAGAATAATATGTGTGAGGGTACCCCAGGAGAGTTCCAAATGTGTGTGGGTAGAATATATATCCCACGGGGGTAAAATTGAAAAAAGTTTTAAAAAAAATTTTTTTGGACATAGTCATTTCTCCGGCATTTATCAGACTTTCAGATAGGGGAAATGTCAATGAGCGTTTCGATTTCAGTTCCAGAGCGATTCGCCCAATGAGTGCTTGATGATATTAAATCGTTTTCAGCCAATTTTCTGGATTTTTGAAAATTTCACTTTTTTGTGAAAATATCCACTAAATGAGGGAATGTGTGAGGGTACCCCAGGAGAGTTCCAAATGTGTGTGGGTAGAATATATATCCCACGTGGGTAAAATTGAAAAAAGTTTAAAAAAATTTTTTTTTGACTTAGTCATTTTTCCGGCATTTATCAGACTTTCAGATAGGGGATATGTCAGTGAGCGTTCCAATTTCAGTTCCAGAGCGATTCGCCAAATGAGTCCTTGATGATATTAAGTCGTTTTCAGCCAATTTTCTGGATTTTTGAAAATGGCACTTTTTTGGGAAAATATCCACTAAATGAGGGAATAATATGTGTGAGGGTACCCCAGGAGAGTTCCAAATGTGTGTGGGTAGAATATATATCCCACGGGGGTAAAATTGAAAAAAGTTTAAAAAAAATTTTTTTTGGACATAGTCATTTTTCCGGCATTTATCAGACTTTCAGATAGGGGAAATGTCAGTGAGCGTTTCGATTTCAGTTCCAGAGCGATTCGCCCAATGAGTGCTTGATGTTATTAAGTCGTTTTCAGCCAATTTTCCGGATTTTTGAAAATTTCACTTTTTTGTGAAAATATCCACTAAATGAGGGAATGTGTGAGGGTACCCCAGGAGAGTTCCAAATGTGTATGGGTAGAATATATATCCCAAGGGGGTAAAATTTTAAAAAAATTAAAAAAATTTTTTTTTGGACTTAGTCATTTTTCCAGAGTTTATCAGACTTTCACATAGGGCAAATTTCAGTGGGCGTTCCGATTTCAATTCCAGAGCGATTCGCCCAATGAGTCCTTGATATTTAGTCGTTTTCAGCCAATTTTCAGAATTTTTGAAAATTTCACTTTTTTGTGAAAATATCCACTAAATGAGGGAATAATATGTGTGAGGGTACCCCAGGAGAGTTAAAAATGTGTGTGGGTAGAATATATATCCCACGGGGGTAAAATTGAAAAAAGATGAAAAAAAAAATTTTTGGGACTTAATCTTTTTTACGGCGTTTATCAGACTTTCAGATAGGGGAAATGTCAGTGAGCATTCCGATTTCAGTTCCAGAGCGATTCGCCCAATGAGTCTTTGATATTAAGTCGTTTTCAGCCAATTTTCTGGATTTTTGAAATTTTCACTTTTTTGTGAAAATATCCACTAAATGAGGGAATAATATGTATGAGGGTACCCCAGGAGAGTTCCAAATGTGTGTCGGTAGAAAATATATCCCACGGGGGTAAAATTAAAAAAAGTTTAAAAAAAATATTTTTTGGACTTAGTCATTTTTCCGGCGTTTATAGGACTTTCAGATAGGGGAAATGTCAGTGAGCGTTCCGATTTCAGTTCCAGAGCGATTCGCCCATTGAGTTCTTGATATTAAGTCGTTTTCAGCCAATTTTCTGGATTTTTGAAAATGTCACTTTTTTGTGAAAATATCCACTAAATGAGGGAATAATATGTGTGAGGGTACCCCAGGAGAGTTCCAAATGTGTGTGGGTAGAATATATATCCCACGGGGGTAAAATTGAAAAAAGTTGAAAACATTTTTTTTTGGACTTAGTCATTTTTCCGCATTTATCAGACTTTCAGATAGGGCAAATGTCAGTGAGCGTTTCGATTTCAGTTCCAGAGCGATTCGCTCAATGAGTCCTTGATATTAAGTCGTTTTCAGCCAATTTTCTGGATTTTTGAAAATTTCACTTTTTTGTGAAAATATCCACTAAGTGAGGGGATAATATGTGTGAGGGTACCCCAGGAGAGTTCCAAATGTGTGTGGGTAGAATATATATCCCACGGGGGTAAAATTGAAAAAAGTTGAAAACATTTTTTTTTTGGACTTAGTCATTTTTCCGGCATTTATCAGACTTTCAGATAGGGGATATGTCAGCGAGCGTTCCAATTTCAGTTCCAGAGCGATTCGCCCAATGAGTCCTTGATGATATTAAGTCGTTTTCAGCCAATTTTCTGGATTTTTGAAAATGTCACTTTTTTGTGAAAATATCCACTAAATTAGAGAATAATATGTGTGAGGGTACCCCAGGAGAGTTCCAAATGTGTGTGGGTAGAATATATATCCCACGGGGGTAAAATTGAAAAAAGTTTTAAAAAAAAATTTTTTGGACATAGTCATTTCTCCGGCATTTATCAGACTTTCAGATAGGGGAAATGTCAATGAGCGTTTCGATTTCAGTTCCAGAGCGATTCGCCCAATGAGTGCTTGATGATATTAAGTCGTTTTCAGCCAATTTTCTGGATTTTTGAAAATTTCACTTTTTTGTGAAAATATCCACTAAATGAGGGAATGTGTGAGGGTACCCCAGGAGAGTTCCAAATGTGTGTGGGTAGAATATATATCCCACGTGGGTAAAATTGAAAAAAGTTTAAAAAAATTTTTTTTTGACTTAGTCATTTTTCCGGCATTTATCAGACTTTCAGATAGGGGATATGTCAGTGAGCGTTCCAATTTCAGTTCCAGAGCGATTCGCCAAATGAGTCCTTGATGATATTAAGTCGTTTTCAGCCAATTTTCTGGATTTTTGAAAATGGCACTTTTTTGGGAAAATATCCACTAAATGAGGGAATAATATGTGTGAGGGTACTCCAGGAGAGTTCCAAATGTGTGTGGGTAGAATATATATCCCACGGGGGTAAAATTGAAAAAAGTTTAAAAAAAATTTTTTTTGGACATAGTCATTTTTCCGGCATTTATCAGACTTTCAGATAGGGGAAATGTCAGTGAGCGTTTCGATTTCAGTTCCAGAGCGATTCGCCCAATGAGTGCTTGATGTTATTAAGTCGTTTTCAGCCAATTTTCCGGATTTTTGAAAATTTCACTTTTTTGTGAAAATATCCACTAAATGAGGGAATGTGTGAGGGTACCCCAGGAGAGTTCCAAATGTGTATGGGTAGAATATATATCCCAAGGGGGTAAAATTTTAAAAAAATTAAAAAAATTTTTTTTTGGACTTAGTCATTTTTCCAGAGTTTATCAGACTTTCACATAGGGCAAATTTCAGTGGGCGTTCCGATTTCAATTCCAGAGCGATTCGCCCAATGAGTCCTTGATATTTAGTCGTTTTCAGCCAATTTTCAGAATTTTTGAAAATTTCACTTTTTTGTGAAAATATCCACTAAATGAGGGAATAATATGTGTGAGGGTACCCCATGAGAGTTAAAAATGTGTGTGGGTAGAATATATATCCCACGGGGGTAAAATTGAAAAAAGTTGAAAAAAAAATTTTTTGGGACTTAATCTTTTTTACGGCGTTTATCAGACTTTCAGATAGGGGAAATGTCAGTGAGCATTCCGATTTCAGTTCCAGAGCGATTCGCCCAATGAGTCCTTGATATTAAGTCGTTTTCAGCCAATTTTCTGGATTTTTGAAAATTTCACTTTTTTGTGAAAATATCCACTAAATGAGGGAATAATATGTGTGAGGGTACCCCAGGAGAGTTCCAAATGTGTGTGGGTAGAATATATATCCCACGGGGGTAAAATTGAAAAAAGTTGAAAAAAAATTTTTTTGGGACTTACTCATTTTTCCAGCGTTTATCAGACTTTCAGATAGGGGAAATGTCAGTGAGCATTCCGATTTCAGTTCCAGAGCGATTCGCCCAATGAGTCCTTGATATTAAGTCGTTTTCAGCCAATTTTCTGGATTTTTGAAAATTTCACTTTTTTTGTGAAAATATCCACTAAATGAGGGAATAATATGTGTGAGGGTACCCCAGGAGAGTTCCAAATGTGTGTGGGTAGAATATATATCCCAAAGGGGTAAAATTGAAAAAAATAGAAAAAATTTTTTTTTGGACTTAGTCATTTTTCCAGCGTTTATAAGACTTTCAGATAGGGGAAATGTCAGTGAGCATTCCGATTTCAGTTCCAAAGCGATTCGCCCAATGAGTCCTGGATATTTAGTCGTTTTCAGCCAATTTTCAGGATTTTTGAAAATTTCACTTTTTTGTGAAAATATCCACTAAATGAGGGAATAATATGTGTGAGGGTACCCCAGGAGAGTTAAAAATGTGTGTGGGTAGAATATATATCCCACGGGGGTAAAATTGAAAAAAGTTGAAAAAAAAAATTTTTGGGACTTAATCTTTTTTACGGCGTTTATCAGACTTTCAGATAGGGGAAATGTCAGTGAGCATTCCGATTTCAGTTCCAGAGCGATTCGCCCAATGAGTCCTTGATATTAAGTCGTTTTCAGCCAATTTTCTGGATTTTTGAAATTTTCACTTTTTTGTGAAAATATCCACTAAATGAGGGAATAATATGTATGAGGGTACCCCAGGAGAGTTCCAAATGTGTGTGGGTAGAAAATATATCCCACGGGGGTAAAATTAAAAAAAGTTTAAAAAAAATATTTTTTGGACTTAGTCATTTTTCCGGCGTTTATAGGACTTTCAGATAGGGGAAATGTCAGTGAGCGTTCCGATTTCAGTTCCAGAGCGATTCGCCCATTGAGTTCTTGATATTAAGTCGTTTTCAGCCAATTTTCTGGATTTTTGAAAATGTCACTTTTTTGTGAAAATATCCACTAAATGAGGGAATAATATGTGTGAGGGTACCCCAGGAGAGTTCCAAATGTGTGTGTGTAGAATATATATCCCACGGGGGTAAAATTGAAAAAAGTTGAAAAAAATTTTTTTGGGGACTTACTCTTTTTTGCGGCGTTTATCAGACTTTCAGATAGGGGAAATGTCAGTGAGCATTCCGATTTCAGTTCCAGAGCGATTCGCCCAATGAGTCCTTGATATTAAGTCGTTTTCAGCCAATTTTCTGGATTTTTGAAATTTTCACTTTTTTGTGAAAATATCCACTAAATGAGGGAATGTGTGAGGGTAACCCAGGAGAGTTCCAAATGTGTATGGGTAGAATATATATCCCACGGGGGTAAAATTGAAAAAAGTTGAAAACATTTTTTTTTTGGACTTAGTCATTTTTCCGGCATTTATTAGACTTTCAGATAGCGCAAATGTCAGTGAGCGTTTCGATTTCAGTTCCAGAGCGATTCGCCCATTGAGTTCTTGATATTAAGTCGTTTTCAGCCAATTTTCTGGATTTTTGAAAATGTCACTTTTTTGTGAAAATATCCACTAAATGAGGGAATAATATGTGTGAGGGTACCTCAGGAGAGTTCCAAATGTGTGTGGGTAGAATATATATCCCACGGGGGTAAAATTGATAAAAGTTTAAAAAAATTTTTTTTTGGACATAGTCATTTTTCCGGCGTTTATCAGACTTTCAGATAGGGGAAATGTCAGTGAGCGTTTCGATTTCAGTTCCAGAGCGATTCGCCCAATGAGACCTTGATGATATTAATTCGTTTTCAGCCAATTTTCTGGATTTTTGAAAATGTCACTTTTTTGTGAAAATATCCACTAAATGAGGGAATAATATGTGTGAGGGTACCCCAGGAGAGTTCCAAATGTGTGTGTGTAGAAAATATATCCCACGGGGGTAAAATTGAAAAAAGTTGAAAAAAATTTTTTTGGGGACTTACTCTTTTTTGCGGCGTTTATCAGACTTTCAGATAGGGGAAATGTCAGTGAGCATTCCGATTTCAGTTCCAGAGCGATTCGCCCAATGAGTCCTTGATATTAAGTCGTTTTCAGCCAATTTTCTGGATTTTTGAAATTTTCACTTTTTTGTGAAAATATCCACTAAATGAGGGAATGTGTGAGGGTAACCCAGGAGAGTTCCAAATGTGTATGGGTAGAATATATATCCCACGGGGGTAAAATTGAAAAAAGTTGAAAACATTTTTTTTTTGGACTTAGTCATTTTTCCGGCATTTATTAGACTTTCAGATAGCGCAAATGTCAGTGAGCGTTTCGATTTCAGTTCCAGAGCGATTCGCCCATTGAGTTCTTGATATTAAGTCGTTTTCAGCCAATTTTCTGGATTTTTGAAAATGTCACTTTTTTGTGAAAATATCCACTAAATGAGGGAATAATATGTGTGAGGGTACCTCAGGAGAGTTCCAAATGTGTGTGGGTAGAATATATATCCCACGGGGGTAAAATTGATAAAAGTTTAAAAAAATTTTTTTTTGGACATAGTCATTTTTCCGTCGTTTATCAGACTTTCAGATAGGGGAAATGTCAGTGAGCGTTTCGATTTCAGTTCCAGAGCGATTCGCCCAATGAGACCTTGATGATATTAATTCGTTTTCAGCCAACTTTCTGGATTTTTGAAAATGTCACTTTTTTGTGAAAATATCCACTAAATGAGGGAATAATATGTGTGAGGGTACCCCAGGAGAGTTCCAAATGTGTGTGTGTAGAATATATATACCACGGGGGTAAAATTGAAAAAAGTTGAAAAAAATTTTTTTGGGGACTTACTCTTTTTTACGGCGTTTATCAGACTTTCAGATAGGGGAAATGTCAGTGAGCATTCCGATTTCAGTTCCAGAGCGATTCGCCCAATGAGTCCTTGATATTAAGTCGTTTTCAGCCAATTTTCTGGATTTTTGAAATTTTCACTTTTTTGTGAAAATATCCACTAAATGAGGGAATGTGTGAGGGTACCCCAGGAGAGTTCCAAATGTGTATGGGTAGAATATATATCCCACGGGGGTAAAATTGAAAAAAGTTGAAAACATTTTTTTTTTGGACTTAGTCATTTTTCCGGCATTTATCAGACTTTCAGATAGGGGATATGTCAGTAAGCGTTCCAATTTCAGTTCCAGAGCGATTCACCCAATGAGTCCTTGATGATATTAAGTCGTTTTCAGCCAATTTTCTGGATTTTTGAAAATGTCACTTTTTTGTGAAAATATCCACTAAATGAGGGAATAATATGTGTGAGGGTACCCCAGGAGAGTTCCAAATGTGTGTGGGTAGAATATATATCCCACGGGGGTAAAATTGAAAAAAGTTTAAAAAAATTTTTTTTTGGACATAGTCATTTTTCCGGCATTTATCAGACTTTCAGATAGGGCAAATGTCAGTGAGCGTTTCGATTTCAGTTCCAGAGCGATTCGCCCAATGAGTGCTTGATGATATTAAGTCGTATTCAGCCAATTTTCGGGATTTTTGAAAATTTCACTTTTTTGTGAAAATATCCACTAAATGAGGTAATGTGTGAGGGTACCCCAGGAGAGTTCCAAATGTGTATGGGTAGAATATATATCCCAAGGGGGTAAAATTTTAAAAAAATTAAAAAAATTTTTTTTTGGACTTAGTCATTTTTCCAGAGTTTATCAGACTTTCACATAGGGCAAATTTCAGTGGGCGTTCCGATTTCAATTCCAGAGCGATTCACCCAATGAGTCCTTGATATTTAGTCGTTTTCAGCCAATTTTCTTTATTTTTGAAAATTTCACTTTTTTGTGAAAATATCCACTAAATGAGGGAATAATATGTGTGAGGGTACCCCAGGAGAGTTCCAAATGTGTGTCAGTAGAATACATATCCCACGGGGGTAAAATTGAAAAAAGTTTAAAAAAAATTTTTTTTTGCACTAAATCATTTTTCCAGCATTTATCAGACTTTCAGATAGGGCAAATGTCAGTGAGCGTTCCGATTTCAGTTCCAGAGCGAATCGCCCATTGAGTTCTTGATATTAAGTCGTTTTCAGCCAATTTTCTGGATTTTTGAAAATGTCACTTTTTTGTGAAAATATCCACTAAATGAGGGAATAATATGTGTGAGGGTACCCCAGGAGAGTTCCAAATGTGTGTGGGTAGAAAATATATCCCACGGGGGTAAAATTGAAAAAAGTTTTAAAAAATTTTTTTTTGGACATAGTCATTTTTCCGGCGTTTATCAGACTTTCAGATAGGGGAAATGTCAGTGAGCGTTTCGATTTCAGTTCCAGAGCGATTCGCCCAATGAGTCCTTGATGATATTAATTCGTTTTCAGCCAATTTTCTGGATTTTTGAAAATGTCACTTTTTTGTGAAAATATCCACTAAATGAGGGAATAATATGTGTGAGGGTACCCCAGGAGAGTTCCAAATGTGTGTGGGTAGAATATATATCCCACGGGGGTAAAATTGAAAAAAGTTGAAAACATTTTTTTTTTGGACATAGTCATTTTTCCGGCATTTATCAGACTTTCAGATAGGGAAAATGTCAGTGAGCGTTTCGATTTCAGTTCCAGAGCGATTCGCCCAATGAGTCCTTGATATTACGTCGTTTTCAGCCAATTTTCTGGATTTTTGAAAATTTCACTTTTTTGTGAAAAGATCTACTAAATGAGGGAATAATATGTGTTAGGGTACACCAGGAGAGTTCCAAATGTGTGTAGGTAGAATATATATCCCACATGGGTAAAATTGAAAAAGGTTTAAAAAATTTTTTTGGACTTATTCATTTTTCCGGCGTTTATCAGACTTTCAGATAGGGGATATGTCAGGGAGCGTTCCGATTTCAGTTCCAGAGCGATTCGCCCAATGAGTCCTTGATATTTAGTCGTTTTCAGCCATTTTTCTGGATTTTTGAAAATTTTACTTTTTTGTGAAAATATCCACTAAATGAGGGAATAATATGTGTGAGGGTACCCGAGGAGAGTTCCAAATGTGTGTGGGTAGAATATATATCCCATGGGGGTAAAATTGAAAAAAGTTAAAAAAAATTTTTTTTTGGACATAGTCATTTTTCCGGCGTTTATCAGACTTTCAGAAAGGGGAAATGTCAGTGAACGTTCCGATTTCAGTTCCAGAGCGATTCGCCCATTGAGTTCTTGATATTAAGTCGTTTTCAGCCAATTTTCTGGATTTTTGAAAATGTCACTTTTTTGTGAAAATATCCACTAAATGAGGGAATAATATGTGTGAGGGTACCCAAGGAGAGTTCCAAATGTGTGTGGGTAGAATATATATCCCACGGGGTAAAATTGAAAAAAGTTAAAAAAAACTTTTTTTGGACTTAGTCATTTTTCCGGCGTTTATAGGACTTTCAGATAGGGGAAATGTCAGTGAGCGTTCCGATTTCAGTTCCAGAGCGATTTGCCCAATGAGTCCTTGATATTTAGTCATTTTCAGCCAATTTTCTGGATTTTTGAAAATTTCACTTTTTTGTGAAAATATCCACTAAATGAGGGAATAATATGTGTGAGGGTACCCCAGGAGAGTTCCAAATGTGTGTCGGTAGAATATATATCCCACGGGGGTAAACTTGAAAAAAGTTGAAAACATTTTTTTTTTGGACTTAGTCATTTTTCCGGCATTTATCAGACTTTCAGATAGGGGATATGTCAGAGAGCGTTCCAATTTCAGTTCCAGAGCGATTCGCCCAATGAGTCCTTGATATTACGTCGTTTTCAGCCAATTTTCTGGATTTTTGAAATTTTCACTTTTTTGTGAAAATATCCACTAAATGAGGGAATGTGTGAGGGTACCCCAGGAGAGTTCCAAATGTGTATGGGTAGAATATATATCCCACGGGGGTAAAATTGAAAAAAGTTGAAAACATTTTTTTTTTGGACTTAGTCATTTTTCCGGCATTTATCAGACTTTCAGATAGGGGATATGTCAGTGAGCATTCCAATTTCAGTTCCAGAGCGATTCGCCCAATGAGTCCTTGATGATATTAAGTCGTTTTCAGCCAATTTTCTGGATTTTTGAAAATGTCACTTTTTTGTGAAAATATCCACTAAATGAGGGAATAATATGTGTGAGGGTACCCCAGGAGAGTTCCAAATGTGTGTGGGTAGAATATATATCCCACGGGGGTAAAATTGAAAAAAGTTTAAAAAAATTTTTTTTTGGACATAGTTATTTTTCCGGCATTTATCAGACTTTCAGATAGGGCAAATGTCAGTGAACGTTCCGATTTCAGTTCCAGAGCGATTCGCCCAATGAGTCCTTGATATTTAGTCATTTTCAGCCAATTTTCTGGATTTTTGAAAATTTCACTTTTTTGTGAAAATATCCACTAAATGAGGGAATAATATGTGTGAGGGTACCCCAGGAGAGTTCCAAATGTGTGTCAGTAGAATACATATCCAACGGGGGTAAAATTGAAAAAAGTTGAAAACATTTTTTTTTGAACATAGTCATTTTTCCGGCGTTTATCAAACTTTCAGATAGGGGAAATGTCAGTGAGCGTTTCGATTTCAGTTCCAGAGCAATTCGCCCAATGAGTCCTTGATATTTAGTCATTTTCAGCCAATTTTCTGGACTTTTGAAAATTTCACTTGTTTGTGAAAATATCCACTAAATGAGGGAATAATATGTGTGAGGGTACCCCAGGAGAGTTCCAAATGTGTGTCGGTAGAATACATATCCAACGGGGGTAAAATTGAAAAAAGTTGAAAACATTTTTTTTTTGGACTTAGTCATTTTTCCGGCATTTATCAGACTTTCAGATAGGGCAAATGTCAGTGAGCGTTTCGATTTCAGTTCCAGAGCGATTCGCCCATTGAGTTCTTGATATTAAGTCGTTTTCAGCCAATTTTCTGGATTTTTGAAAATGTCACTTTTTTGTGAAAATATCCACTAAATGAGGGAATAATATGTGTGAGGGTACCTCAGGAGAGTTCCAAATGTGTGTGGGTAGAATATATATCCCACGGGGGTAAAATTGATAAAAGTTTAAAAAAATTTTTTTTTGGACATAGTCATTTTTCCGGCGTTTATCAGACTTTCAGATAGGGGAAATGTCAGTGAGCGTTTCGATTTCAGTTCCAGAGCGATTCGCCCAATGAGACCTTGATGATATTAATTCGTTTTCAGCCAATTTTCTGGATTTTTGAAAATGTCACTTTTTTGTGAAAATATCTACTAAATGAGGGAATAATATGTGTTAGGGTACACCAGGAGAGTTCCAAATGTGTGTGGGTAAAATATATATCCCACGGGGTAAAATTGTAAAAAGTAAAAAAAAAACTTTTTTTGGACTTAGTCATTTTTCCGGCGTTTATCAGACTTTCAGATAGGGGATATGTCAGTGAGCGTTCTGATTTCAGTTCCAGAGCGATTCGCCCAATGAGTCCTTGATATTTAGTCGTTTTCAACCAATTTTCTGGATTTTTGAACATTTCACTTTTTTGTGAAAATATCCACTAAATCAGGGAATAATATGTGTGAGGGTACCCGAGGAGAGTTCCAAATGTGTGTGGGTAGAATATATATCCCACGGGGGTAAAATTGAAAAAAGTTGAAAAATTTTTTTTTTTTGCACTAAATAATTTTTCCGGCATTTATCAGACTTTCAGATAGGGGATATGTCAGCGAGCGTTCCAATTTCAGTTCCAGAGCGATTCGCCCAATGAGTCCTTGATGATATTAAGTCGTTTTCAGCCAATTTTCTGGATTTTTGAAAATGTCACTTTTTTGTGAAAATATCCACTAAACTAGGGAATAATATGTGTGAGGGTACCCCAGGAGAGTTCCAAATGTGTGTGGGTAGAATATATATCCCACGGGGGTAAAATTGAAAAAAGTTTTAAAAAAAATTTTTTTGGACATAGTCATTTTTCCGGCATTTATCAGACTTTCAGATAGGGGAAATGTCAGTGAGCGTTTCGATTTCAGTTCCAGAGCGATTCGCCCAATGAGTGCTTGATGATATTAAGTCGTTTTCAGCCAATTTTCTGGATTTTTGAAAATTTCACTTTTTTGTGAAAATATCCACTAAATGAGGGAATGTGTGAGGGTACCCCAGGAGAGTTCCAAATGTGTGTGGGTAGAATATATATCCCACGTGGGTAAAATTGAAAAAAGTTTAAAAAAATTTTTTTTGGACTTAGTCATTTTTCCTTCATTTATCAGACTTTCAGATAGGGGATATGTCAGTGAGCGTTCCAATTTCAGTTCCAGAGCGATTCGCCCAATGAGTCCTTGATGATATTAAGTCGTTTTCAGCCAATTTTCTGGATTTTTGAAAATGGCACTTTTTTGTGAAAATATCCACTAAATGAGGGAATAATATGTGTGAGGGTACCCCAGGAGAGTTCCAAATGTGTGTGGGTAGAATGTATATCCCACGGGGGTAAAATTGAAAAAAGTTGAAAACATTTTTTTTTTGGACTTAGTCATTTTTCCGGCATTTATCAGACTTTCAGATAGGGGATATGTCAGTGAGCGTTCCAATTTCAGTTCCAGAGCGATTCGCCCAATGAGTCCTTGATGATATTAAGTCGTTTTCAGCCAATTTTCTGGATTTTTGAAAATGTCACTTTTTTGTGAAAATATCCACTAAATGAGGGAATAATATGTGTGAGGGTACCCCAGGAGTGTTCCAAATGTGTGTGGGTAGAATATATATCCCACGGGGGTAAAATTGAAAAAAGGTTAAAAATATTTTTTTTTGGACATAGTCATTTTTCCGGCGTTTATCAGACTTTCAGATAGGGGAAATGTCAGTGAGCGTTTCGATTTCAGTTCCAGAGCGATTCGCCCAATGAGTCCTTGATGATATTAAGTCGTTTTCAGCCAATTTTCTTGATTTTTGAAAATTTCACTTTTTTGTGAAAATAACCACTAAATGAGGGAATAATATGTGTGAGGGTACCTCAGGAGAGTTCCAAATGTGTGTGGGTAGAATATATATCCCACGGGGGTAAAATTGATAAAAGTTTAAAAAAATTTTTTTTTGGACATAGTCATTTTTCCGGCGTTTATCAGACTTTCAGATAGGGGAAATGTCAGTGAGCGTTTCAATTTCAGTTCCAGAGCGATTCGCCCAATGAGACCTTGATGATATTAATTCGTTTTCAGCCAATTTTCTGGATTTTTGAAAATGTCACTTTTTTGTGAAAATATCCACTAAATGAGGGAATAATATGTGTGAGGGTACCCCAGGAGAGTTCCAAATGTGCGTGTGTAGAATATATATCCCACGGGGGTAAAATTGAAAAAAGTTGAAAAAAATTTTTTGGGGGACTTACTCTTTTTTACGGCGTTTATCAGACTTTCAGATAGGGGAAATGTCAGTGAGCATTCCGATTTCAGTTCCAGAGCGATTCGCCCAATGAGTCCTTGATATTAAGTCGTTTTCAGCCAATTTTCTGGATTTTTGAAATTTTCACTTTTTTGTGAAAATATCCACTAAATGAGGGAATGTGTGAGGGTACCTCAGGAGAGTTCCAAATGTGTGTGGGTAGAATATATATCCCACGGGGGTAAAATTGATAAAAGTTTAAAAAAATTTTTTTTTGGACATAGTCATTTTTCCGGCGTTTATCAGACTTTCAGATAGGGGAAATGTCAGTGAGCGTTTCAATTTCAGTTCCAGAGCGATTCGCCCAATGAGACCTTGATGATATTAATTCGTTTTCAGCCAATTTTCTGGATTTTTGAAAATGTCACTTTTTTGTGAAAATATCCACTAAATGAGGGAATAATATGTGTGAGGGTACCCCAGGAGAGTTCCAAATGTGTGTGTGTAGAATATATATCCCACGGGGGTAAAATTGAAAAAAGTTGAAAAAAATTTTTTTGGGGACTTACTCTTTTTTACGGCGTTTATCAGACTTTCAGATAGGGGAAATGTCAGTGAGCATTCCGATTTCAGTTCCAGAGCGATTCGCCCAATGAGTCCTTGATATTAAGTCGTTTTCAGCCAATTTTCTGGATTTTTGAAATTTTCACTTTTTTGTGAAAATATCCACTAAATGAGGGAATGTGTGAGGGTACCCCAGGAGAGTTCCAAATGTGTATGGGTAGAATATATATCCCACGGGGGTAAAATTGAAAAAAGTTGAAAACATTTTTTTTTTGGACTTAGTCATTTTTCCGGCATTTATCAGACTTTCAGATAGGGCAAATGTCAGTGAGCGTTTCGATTTCAGTTCCAGAGCGATTCGCCCAATGAGTCCTTGATATTTAGTCGTTTTCAGCCAATTTTCTGGATTTTTGAAAATTTCACTTTTTTGTGAAAATATCTACTAAATGAGGGAATAATATGTGTTAGGGTACACCAGGAGAGTTCCAAATGTGTGTGGGTAAAATATATATCCCACGGGGTAAAATTGAAAAAAGTAAAAAAAAAACTTTTTTTGGACTTAGTCATTTTTCCGGCGTTTATCAGACTTTCAGATAGGGGATATGTCAGTGAGCGTTCTGATTTCAGTTCCAGAGCGATTCGCCCAATGAGTCCTTGATATTTAGTCGTTTTCAGCCAATTTTCTGGATTTTTGAACATTTCACTTTTTTGTGAAAATATCCACTAAATGAGGGAATAATATGTGTGAGGGTACCCGAGGAGAGTTCCAAATGTGTGTGGGTAGAATATATATCCCACGGGGGTAAAATTGAAAAAAGTTGAAAAATTTTTTTTTTTTGCACTAAATCATTTTTCCGGCATTTATCAGACTTTCAGATAGGGGATATGTCAGCGAGCGTTCCAATTTCAGTTCCAGAGCGATTCGCCCAATGAGTCCTTGATGATATTAAGTCGTTTTCAGCCAATTTTCTGGATTTTTGAAAATGTCACTTTTTTGTGAAAATATCCACTAAATTAGGGAATAATATGTGTGAGGGTACCCCAGGAGAGTTCCAAATGTGTGTGGGTAGAATATATATCCCACGGGGGTAAAATTGAAAAAAGTTTTAAAAAAAATTTTTTTGGACATAGTCATTTTTCCGGCATTTATCAGACTTTCAGATAGGGGAAATGTCAGTGAGCGTTTCGATTTCAGTTCCAGAGCGATTCGCCCAATGAGTGCTTGATGATATTAAGTCGTTTTCAGCCAATTTTCTGGATTTTTGAACATTTCACTTTTTTGTGAAAATATCCACTAAATGAGGGAATGTGTGAGGGTACCCGAGGAGAATTCCAAATGTGTGTGGGTAGAATATATATCCCACGGGGGTAAAATTGAAAAAAGTTGAAAAATTTTTTTTTTTTGCACTAAATCATTTTTCCGGCATTGATCAGACTTTCAGATAGGGGATATGTCAGCGAGCGTTCCAATTTCAGTTCCAGAGCGATTCGCCCAATGAGTGCTTGATGTTATTAAGTCGTTTTCAGCCAATTTTCCGGATTTTTGAAAATTTCACTTTTTTGTGAAAATATCCACTAAATGAGGGAATGTGTGAGGGTACCCCAGGAGAGTTCCAAATGTGTATGGGTAGAATATATATCCCACGGGGGTAAAATTGAAAAAAGGTTAAAAATATTTTTTTTTGGACATAGTCATTTTTCGGCGTTTATCAGACTTTCAGATAGGGGAAATGTCAGTGAGCGTTTCGATTTCAGTTCCAGAGCGATTCGCCCAATGAGTCCTTGATGATATTAAGTCGTTTTCAGCCAATTTTCTTGATTTTTGAAAATTTCACTTTTTTGTGAAAATAACCACTAAATGAGGGAATAATATGTGTGAGGGTACCCCAGGAGAGTTCCAAATGTGTGTCAGTAGAATACATATCCCACGGGGGTAAAATTGAAAAAAGTTGAAAAAAAATTTTTTTTGCACTAAATCATATTTCCGGCATTTATCAGACTTTCAGATAGGGCAAATGTCAGTGAGCGTTCCGATTTCAGTTCCAGAGCGAATCGCCCATTGAGTTCTTGATATTAAGTAGTTTTCAGCCAATTTTCTGGATTTTTGAAAATGTCACTTTTTTGTGAAAATATCCACTAAATGAGGGAATAATATGTGTGAGGGTACCCCAGGAGAGTTCCAAATGTGTGTGGGTAGAAAATATATCCCACGGGGGTAAAATTGAAAAAAGTTTTAAAAAATTTTTTTTTGGACATAGTCATTTTTCCGGCGTTTATCAGACTTTCAGATAGGGGAAATGTCAGTGAGCGTTTCGATTTCAGTTCCAGAGCGATTCGCCCAATGAGTCCTTGATGATATTAATCAGTTTTCAGCCAATTTTCTGGATTTTTGAAAATGTCACTTTTTTGTGAAAATATCCACTAAATGAGGGAATAATATGTGTGAGGGTACCCCAGGAGAGTTCCAAATGTGTGTGGGTAGAATATATATCCCACGGGGGTAAAATTGAAAAAAGTTGAAAACATTTTTTTTTTGGACATAGTCATTTTTCCGGCATTTATCAGACTTTCAGATAGGGAAAATGTCAGTGAGCGTTTCGATTTCAGTTCCAGAGCGATTCGCCCAATGAGTCCTTGATATTACGTCGTTTTCAGCCAATTTTCTGGATTTTTGAAAATTTCACTTTTTTGTGAAAATATCTACTAAATGAGGGAATAATATGTGTTAGGGTACACCAGGAGAGTTCCAAATGTGTGTAGGTAGAATATATATCCCACATGGGTAAAATTGAAAAAGGTTTAAAAAATTTTTTTGGACTTATTCATTTTTCCGGCGTTTATCAGACTTTCAGATAGGGGATATGTCAGGGAGCATTCCGATTTCAGTTCCAGAGCGATTCGCCCAATGAGTCCTTGATATTTAGTCGTTTTCAGCCATTTTTCTGGATTTTTGAAAATTTTACTTTTTTGTGAAAATATCCACTAAATGAGGGAATAATATGTGTGAGGGTACCCGAGGAGAGTTCCAAATGTGTGTGGGTAGAATATATATCCCATGGGGGTAAAATTGAAAAAAGTTAAAAAAAATTTTTTTTTGGACATAGTCATTTTTCCGGCGTTTATCAGACTTTCAGAAAGGGGAAATGTCAGTGAACGTTCCGATTTCAGTTCCAGAGCGATTCGCCCATTGAGTTCTTGATATTAAGTCGTTTTCAGCCAATTTTCTGGATTTTTGAAAATGTCACTTTTTTGTGAAATTATCCACTAAATGAGGGAATAATATGTGTGAGGGTACCCCAGGAGAGTTCCAAATGTGTGTGTGTAGAATATATATCCCACGGGGGTAAAATTGAAAAAAGTTGAAAAAATTTTTTGGGGGGACTTACTCTTTTTTACGGCGTTTATCAGACTTTCAGATAGGGGAAATGTCAGTGAGCATTCCGATTTCAGTTCCAGAGCGATTCGCCCAATGAGTCCTTGATATTAAGTCGTTTTCAGCCAATTTTCTGGATTTTTTGAAATTTTCACTTTTTTGTGAAAATATCCACTAAATGAGGGAATGTGTGAGGGTACCCCAGGAGAGATCCAAATGTGTATGGGTAGAATATATATCCCACGGGGGTAAAATTGAAAAAAGTTGAAAACATTTTTTTTTTGGACTTAGTCATTTTTCCGGCATTTATCAGACTTTCAGATAGGGGATATGTCAGTGAGCGTTCCAATTTCAGTTCCAGAGCGATTCGCCCAATGAGTCCTTGATGATATTAAGTCGTTTTCAGCCAATTTTCTGGATTTTTGAAAATGTCACTTTTTTGTGAAAATATCCACTAAATGAGGGAATAATATGTGTGAGGGTACCCCAGGAGAGTTCTAAATGTGTGTGGGTAGAATATATATCCCACGGGGGTAAAATTGAAAAAAGTTTAAAAAAATTTTTTTTTGGACATAGTCATTTTTCCGGCGTTTATCAGACTTTCAGATAGGGGAAATGTCAGTGAGCGTTTCGATTTCAGTTCCAGAGCGATTCGCCCAATGAGTCCTTGATGATATTAATTCGTTTTCAGCCAATTTTCTGGATTTTTGAAAATGTCACTTTTTTGTGAAAATATCCACTAAATGAGGGAATAATATGTGTGAGGGTACCCCAGGAGAGTTCCAAATGTGTGTGGGTAGAATATATATCCCACGGGGGTAAAATTGAAAAAAGTTGAAAACATTTTTTTTTTAGACTTAGTCATTTTTCTGGCATTTATCAGACTTTCAGATAGGGAAAATGTCAGTGAGCGTTTCGATTTCAGTTCCAGAGCGATTCGCCCAATGAGTCCTTGATATTAAGTCATTTTCAGCCAATTTTCTGGATTTTTGAAAATTTCACTTTTTTGTGAAAATATCCACTAAATGAGGGAATAATATGTGTGAGGGTACACCAGGAGAGTTCCAAATGTGTGTGGGTAGAATATATATCCCACGGGGGTAAAATTGAAAAAAGTTAAAAAAAATTTTTTTTTGAACATAGTCATTTTTCCGGCGTTTATCAGACTTTCAGATAGGGGAAATGTCAGTGAGCATTTCGATTTCAGTTCCAGAGCGATTCGCCCAATGAGTTCTTGATGATATTAAGTCGTTTTCAGCCAATTTTCTGGATTTTTGAAAATTTCACTTTTTTATGAAAATATCCACTAAATGAGGAAATAATATGTGTGAGGGTACACCAGGAGAGTTCCAAATGTGTGTGGGTAGAATATATATCCCACGGCAGTAAAATTGAAAAAAGTAAAAAAAAACCTTTTTTTGGACTTAGTCATTTTTCCGGCATTTATCGGACTTTCAGATAGGGGAAATGTCAGTGAGCGTTCCGATTTCAGTTCCAGAGCGATTCGCCCAATGAGTCCTTGGTATTAAGTAGTTTTCAGCCAATTTTCTTGATTTTTGAAAATTTCACTTTTTTGTGAAAATATCCACTAAATGAGGGAATAATATGTGTGAGGGTACCCCAGGAGAGTTCCAAATGTGTGTGGGTAGAATATATATATCCCACGGGGGTAAAATTGAAAAAAGTTAAAAAAATTTTTTTTTTGAACATAGTCATTTTTCCGGCGTTTATCAGAATTTCAGATAGGGGAAATGTCAGTGAGTGTTTCGATTTCAGTTCCAGACCGATTCGCCCAATGAGTTCTTGATGATATTAAGTCGTTTTCAGCCAATTTTCTGGATTTTTGAAAATTTCACTTTTTTATGAAAATATCCACTAAATGAGGAAATAATATGTGTGAGGGTACACCAGGAGAGTTCCAAATGTGTGTGGGTAGAATATATATCCCACGGCAGTAAAATTGAAAAAAGTAAAAAAAAAACTTTTTTTGGACTTAGTCATTTTTCCGGCATTTATCGGACTTTCAGATAGGGGAAATGTCAGTGAGCGTTCCGATTTCAGTTCCAGAGCGATTCGCCCAATGAGTCCTTGATATTAAGTAGTTTTCAGCCAATTTTCTTGATTTTTGAAAATTTCACTTTTTTGTGAAAATATCCACTAAATGAGGGAATAATATGTGTGAGGGTACCCGAGGAGAGTTCCAAATGTGTGTGGGTAGAATAAATATCCCACGGGGGTAAAATTGAAAAAGGTTTAAAAATTTTTTTTTGGGACTTAGTCATTTTTCCTGCGTTTATCAGACTTTCAGATAGGGAATATGTCAGTGAGCGTTCTGATTTCAGTTCCAGAGCGATTCGACCATTGAGTTCTTGATATTAAGTCGTTTTCAGCCAATTTTCTGGATTTTTGAAAATTTCACTTTTTTGTGAAAATATCCACTAAATGAGGGAATAATATGTGTGAGGGTACCCCAGGAGAGTTCCAAATGTGTGTCAGTAGAATACATATCCCACGGGGGTAAAATTGAAAAAAGTTGAAAAAAAATTTTTTTTGGACGTAGTCATTTTTCCAGCGTTTATCAGACTTTCAGATAGTTGAAATGTCAGTGAGCGTTCCAATTTCAGTTCCAGAGCGATTCGCCCAATGAGTCCTTGATATTAATTCGTTTTCAGCCAATTTTCTGGATTTTTGAAAATTTCACTTTTTTGTGAAAATATCCACTAAATGAGGGAATAATATGTGTGAGGGTACCCCAGGAGAGTTCCAAATGTGTGTCGGTGGAATACATATCCCACGGGGGTAAATTTGAAAAAAAATTTTTTTTTGGACTTATTCATTTTTCCGACATTTATCAGACTTTCAGATAGGGGAAATGTCAGTGAGCGTTCTGTTTTCAGTTCCAGAGCGATTCGCCCAATGAGTCCTTGATATTTAGTCATTTTCAGCCAATTTTCTGGATTTTTGAAAATTTCACTTTTTTGTGAAAATATCCACTAAATGAGGGAATAATATGTGTGAGGGTACCCCAGGAGAGTTCCAAATGTGTGTGGGTAGAATATATATCCCACGGGGGTAAAATTGAAAAAAGTTGAGAAATTTATTTTTTTTGGACTTAGTCATTTTTCCGGCGTTTATCAGACTTTCGGATAGGGCAAATGTCAGTGAGCATTTCGATTTCAGTTCCAGAGTGATTCGCCCAATGAGTCCTTGATATTTAGTCATTTTCAGAAAATTTTCTGGATTTTTGAAAATTTCACTTTTTTGTGAAAATATCCACTAAATGAGGGAATAATATGTGTGAGGGTACCCGAGGAGAGTTCCATATGTGTGTGGGTAGAATATATATCCCATGGGGGTAAAATTGAAAAAAGTTGAAAAATTATTTTTTTTTGGACTTAGTCATTTTTCCAGCGTTTATCAGACTTTCAGATAGGGGAACTGTCAGTGAGCGTTCCGATTTCAGTTCCAGAGCGATTCGCCCAATGAGTCCTTGATATTTAGTTGTTTTCAGCCAATTTTCTGAATTTTTGAAAATTTTACTTTTTTGTGAAAATATCCACTAAATGAGAGAATAATATGTGTGAGGGTACCCGAGGAGAGTTCCAAATGTGTGTGGGTAGAATATATATCCCACGGGGTAAAATTGAAAAAAGTAAAAAAAAAATTTTTTTTGGACTTAGTAATTTTTCCGGCATTTATCAGACTTTCAGACAGGGGAAATGTCAGTGAGCGTTCCGATTTCAGTTCTAGAGCGATTTGCCCAATGATTCCTTGATATTTAGTCATTTTCAGCCAATTTTCTGGATTTTTGAAAATTTCACTTTTTGTGAAAATATCCACTAAATGAGGGAATAATATGTGTGAGAGTACCCCAGGAGAGTTCCAAATGTGTGTGGGTAGAATATATATCCCACGGGGGTAAAATTGAAAAAAGTTAAAAACATTTTTTTTTTGGACTTAGTCATTTTTCCGGCATTTATCAGACTTTCAGATAGGGCAAATGTCAGTGAGCGTTTCGATTTCAGTTCCAGATCGATTCGCCCAATGAGTCCTTGATATTAAGTCGTTTTCAGCCAATTTTCTGGATTTTTGAAAATTTCACTTTTTGTGAAAATATCCACTAAATGAGGGAATAATATGTGTGAGGGTACCCCAGGAGAGTTTCAAATGTGTGTCGGTAGAATACATATCCCACGGGGGTAAAATTAAAAGAAGTTGAAATAACATTTTTTTTGAACTTAGTCATTTTTCCGGCGTTTATCAGACTTTCAGATAGGGCAAATGTCAGTGAGCGTTCCGATTTCAGTTCCAGAGCGATTCGCCCAATGAGTCCTTGATATTTAGTCGTTTTCAGCCAATTTTCTGGATTTTTGAAAATTTCACTTTTTTGTGAAAATATCCACTAAATGAGGGAATAATATGTGTGAGGGTACCCCAGGAGAGTTCCAAATGTGTGTGGGTAGAATATATATCCCACGGGGGTAAAATTGAAAAAAGTTGAAAAAATGTTTTTTTTGGACTTAGTCATTTTTCCGGCGTTTATAAGATTTTCAGACAGGGGAAATGTCAGTGAGCGTTCCGATTTCAGTTCTAGAGCGATTTGCCCAATGAGTCCTTGATATTTAGTCATTTTCAGCCAATTTTCTGGATTTTTGAAAATTTCACTTTTTGTGAAAATATCCACTAAATGAGGGAATAATATGTGTGAGAGTACCCCAGGAGAGTTCCAAATGTGTGTGGGTAGAATATATATCCCACGGGGTAAAATTGAAAAAAGTTTAAAAAATTTTTTTTTTGGACTTAGTAATTTCTCCGGCTTTTATCAGACTTTCTGATAGGGGAAATGTCAGTGAGCGTTCCGATTTCAGTTCCAGAGCGATTTGCCCAATGAGTCCTTGATATTTAGTCGTTTTCAGCCAATTTTCTGGATTTTTGAAACTTTCACTTTTCGTGAAAATATCCACTAAATGGGGGAATAATATGTGTGAGGGTACCCCAGGAGAGTTCCAAATGTGTGTGGGTAGAATATATATCCCATGGGGGTAAAATTGAAAAAAGTTGAAAAAATTTTTTTGGGGACTTAGTCATTTTTCCGGCGTTTATCAGACTTTCAGATAGGGAAAATGTCAGTGAGCGTTCCGATTTCAGTTCCAGAGCAATTCGCCCAATGAGTCCTCGATATTTAGTCGTTTTCAGCCAATTTTCTGGATTCTTGATAATTTCACTTTTTTGTGAAAATATCCACTAAATGAGGGAATAATATGTGTGAGGGTACCCCAGGAGAGTTCCAAATGTGTGTGGGTAGAATATATATCCCACAGGGGTTAAATTGAAAAAGGTTGAAAAAAAATTTTTTTGGACTTAGTCATTTTTCCGGCGTTTATCAGACTTCAAGATAAGGGAAATGTCAGTGAGCGTTCCGATTTCAGTTCCAGAGCGATTCGCCCAATGAGTCCTTGATATTTAGTCGTTTTCAGCCAATATTTTGGATTTTTGAAAATTTCACTATTTTGTGAAAATATCCACTAAATGAGGGAATAATGTATGTGAGGGTACCCCAGGAGAATTCCAAATGTGTGTGGGTACAATATATATCCCACAGGGGTAAAATTGAAAAAAATTGAAAACATTTTTTTTTTGGACTTAGTCATTTTTCTGGTGTTTATCAGACTTTCAGAGAGGGGAAATATCAGTGAGTGTTCCGATTTCAGTTCCAGAGCGATTCGCCCAATGAGTCCTTGATATTTAGTCGTTTTCAGCCAATATTTTGGATTTTTGAAAATTTCACTATTTTGTGAAAATATCCACTAAATGAGGGAATAATGTATGTGAGGGTACCCCAGGAGAGTTCCAAATGTGTGTGGGTAGAATATATATCCCACAGGGGTAAAATTGAAAAAAATTGAAAACATTTTTTTTTTGGACTTAGTCATTTTTCTGGTGTTTATCAGACTTTCAGAGAGGGGAAATATCAGTGAGTGTTCCGATTTCAGTTCCAGAGCGATTTGCCCAATGAGTCCTTGATATTAAGTCGTTTTCAGCCAATTTTCTGGATTTTTGAAATTTTCACTTTTTTGTGAAAATATCCACTAAATGAGGGAATGTGTGAGGGTACCCCAGGAGAGTTCCAAATGTGTATGGGTAGAATATATATCCCACGGGGGTAAAATTGAAAAAAGTTGAAAACATTTTTTTTTTGGACTTAGTCATTTTCCCGGCATTTATCAGACTTTCAGATAGGGGATATGTCAGTGAGCGTTCCAATTTCAGATCCAGAGCGATTCGCCCAATGAGTCCTTGATATTTAGTAATTTTCAGCCAATTTTCTGGATTTTTGAAAATTTCACTTTTTTGTGAAAATATCCACTAAATGAGGGAATAATATGTGTGAGGGTACCCCAGGAGAGTTCCAAATGTGTGTCAGTAGAATACATATCCCACGGGGGTAAAATTGAAAAAAGTTTAAAAAAATTTTTTTTTGGACATAGTGATTTTTCCGGCGTTTATCAGACTTTCAGATAGGGGAAATGTCAGTGAGTGTTTCGATTTCAGTTCCAGAGCGATTCGCCCAATGAGTCCTTGATGATATTAATTCGTTTTCAGCCAATTTTCTGGATTTTTGAAAATGTCACTTTTTTGTGAAAATATCCACTAAATGAGGGAATAATATGTGTGAGGGTACCCCAGGAGAGTTCCAAATGTGTGTGGGTAGAATATATATCCCACGGGGGTAAAATTGAAAAAAGTTGAAAACATTTTTTTTTTGGACTTAGTCATTTTTCCGGCGTTTATCAGACTTTCAGATAGGGGATATGTCAGTGAGCGTTCCAATTTCAGTTCCAGAGCGATTCGCCCAATGAGTCCTTGATATTTAGTCATTTTCAGCCAATTTTCAGGATTTTTGAAAATTTCACTTTTTTGTGAAAATATCCACTAAATGAGGGAATAATATGTATGAGGGTACCCCAGGAGTGTTCCAAATGTGTGTCGGTAGAAAATATATCCCACGGGGGTAAAATTAAAAAAAGTTTAAAAAAAATATTTTTTGGACTTAGTCATTTTTCCGGCGTTTATCAGACTTTCAGATAGGGCAAATGTCAGTGAGCGTTCCGATTTCAGTTCCAGAGCGATTCGCCCATTGAGTCCTTGATATTAAGTCGTTTTCAGCCATTTTTCTGGATTTTTGAAAATTTCACTGTTTTGTGAAAATATCCACTAAATGAGGGAATAATATGTGTGAGGGTACCCCAGGAGAGTTCCAAATGTGTGTCGGTAGAATATATATCCCACGGGGGTAAAATTGAAAAAAGTTGAAAAAATTTTTTTTTGGACTTAGTCATTTTTCCGGCATTTATCAGACTTTCAGATACGGGAAATGTCAGTAAGCATTCCGATTTCAGTTCCAGAGCGATTCGGCCAATGAGTCCTTGATATTTAGTCGTTTTCAGCCAATTTTCTGGATATTTGAAACTTTCACTTTTTTGTGAAAATATCCACTAAATGAGGGAATAATATGTGTGAGGGTACCCCAGGAGAGTTCCAAATGTGTGTCGGTAGAATATATATCCCACAGGGGTAAAATTGAAAAAAGTTGAAAAAAAATTTTTTTTTGGACTTAGTCATTTTTCCGGCGTTTATCAGACTTTTAGATAGGGCAAATGTCAGTGAGCATTCCGATTTCAGTTCCTGAGCGATTCGCCCAATGAGTCCTTGATATTTAGTCGTTTTCAGCCAATATTTTAGACTTTTGAAAATTTTACTTTTTTGTGAAAATATCCACTAAATGAGAGAATAATATGTGTGAGGGTACCCCAGGAGAGTTCCAAATGTGTGTGGGTAGAATATATATTCCTCGGGGGTAAAATTGAAAAAAGTTGAAACATTTTTTTTTTTGGACTTAGTCATTTTTCCGGCGTTTATCAGACTTTCAGATAGGGGAAATGTCAGTGAGCGTTCTGATTTCAGTTCCAGAGCGATTCGCCCAATGAGTCCTTGATATTTAGTCGTTTTCAGCCAATTTTCTCAATTTTTCAAAAGTTCACTTTTTTCTGAAAATATCCACTAAATGAGGGAATAATATGTGTGAGGGTACCCCAGGAGAGTTCCAAATGTTTGTGGGTAGAATATATATCCCACGGGGGTAAAATTGAAAAAAGTTGAAAAAATGTTTTTTTTGGACTTAGTCATTTTTCCGGCGTTTATAAGATTTTCAGACAGGGGAAATGTCAGTGAGCGTTCCGATTTCAGTTCTAGAGCGATTTGCCCAATGAGTCCTTGATATTTAGTCATTTTCAGCCAATTTTCTGGATTTTTGAAAATTTTACTTTTTTGTGAAAATATCCACTAAATGAGGGAATAATATGTGTGAGGGTACCCGAGGAGAGTTCCAAATGTGTGTGGGTAGAATATATATCCCACGGGGTAAAATTGAAAAAAGTAAAAAAAAAACTTTTTTTGGACTTAGTAATTTTTCCGGCATTTATCAGACTTTCAGACAGGGGAAATGTCAGTGAGCGTTCCGATTTCAGTTCTAGAGCGATTTGCCCAATGATTCCTTGATATTTAGTCATTTTCAGCAAATTTTCTGGATTTTTGAAAATTTCACTTTTTGTGAAAATATCCACTAAATGAGGGAATAATATGTGTGAGAATACCCCAGGAGAGTTCCAAATGTGTGTGGGTAGAATATATATCCCACGGGGGTAAAATTGAAAAAAGTTAAAAACATTTTTTTTTTGGACTTAGTCATTTTTCCGGCATTTATCAGACTTTCAGATAGGGCAAATGTCAGTGAGCGTTTCGATTTCAGTTCCAGATCGATTCGCCCAATGAGTCCTTGATATTAAGTCGTTTTCAGCCAATTTTCTGGATTTTTGAAAATTTCACTTTTTTGTGAAAATATCCACTAAATGAGGGAATAATATGTGTGAGGGTACCCCAGGAGAGTTCCAAATGTGTGTCGGTAGAATACATATCCCACGGGGGTAAAATTAAAAGAAGTTGAAATAACATTTTTTTTGAACTTAGTCATTTTTCCGGCGTTTATCAGACTTTCAGATAGGGCAAAAGTCAGTGAGCGTTCCGATTTCAGTTCCAGAGCGATTCGCCCAATGAGTCCTTGATATTTAGTCGTTTTCAGCCAATTTTCTGGATTTTTGAAAATTTCACTTTTTGTGAAAATATCCACTAAATGAGGGAATAATATGTGTGAGAGTACCCCAGGAGAGTTCCAAATGTGTGTGGGTAGAATATATATCCCACGGGGTAAAATTGAAAAAAGTTTAAAAAAATTTTTTTTTGGACTTAGTAATTTCTCCGGCTTTTATCAGACTTTCTGATAGGGGAAATGTCAGTGAGCGTTCCGATTTCAGTTCCAGAGCGATTTGCCCAATGAGTCCTTGATATTTAGTCGTTTTCAGCCAATTTTCTGGATTTTTGAAACTTTCACTTTTCGTGAAAATATCCACTAAATGGGGGAATAATATGTGTGAGGGTACCCCAGGAGAGTTCCAAATGTGTGTGGGTAGAATATATATCCCATGGGGGTAAAATTGAAAAAAGTTGAAAAAATTTTTTTGGGGACTTAGTCATTTTTCCGGCGTTTATCAGACTTTCAGATAGGGAAAATGTCAGTGAGCGTTCCGATTTCAGTTCCAGAGCAATTCGCCCAATGAGTCCTCGATATTTAGTCGTTTTCAGCCAATTTTCTGGATTCTTGATAATTTCACTTTTTTGTGAAAATATCCACTAAATGAGGGAATAATATGTGTGAGGGTACCCCAGGAGAGTTCCAAATGTGTGTGGGTAGAATATATATCCCACAGGGGTTAAATTGAAAAAGGTTGAAAAAAAATTTTTTTGGACTTAGTCATTTTTCCGGCGTTCATCAGACTTCAAGATAAGGGAAATGTCAGTGAGCGTTCCGATTTCAGTTCCAGAGCGATTCGCCCAATGAGTCCTTGATATTTAGTCGTTTTCAGCCAATATTTTGGATTTTTGAAAATTTCACTATTTTGTGAAAATATCCACTAAATGAGGGAATAATGTATGTGAGGGTACCCCAGGAGAGTTCCAAATGTGTGGGGGTACAATATATATCCCACAGGGGTAAAATTGAAAAAAATTGAAAACATTTTTTTTTTGGACTTAGTCATTTTTCTGGTGTTTATCAGACTTTCAGAGAGGGGAAATATCAGTGAGTGTTCCGATTTCAGTTCCAGAGCGATTCGCCCAATGAGTCCTTGATATTTAGTCGTTTTCAGCCAATATTTTGGATTTTTGAAAATTTCACTATTTTGTGAAAATATCCACTAAATGAGGGAATAATGTATGTGAGGGTACCCCAGGAGAGTTCCAAATGTGTGTGGGTAGAATATATATCCCACGGGGGTAAAATTGAAAAAAGTTGAAACATTTTTTTTTTGGACTTAGTCATTTTTCCGGCGTTTATCAGACTTTCAGATAGGGGAAATGTCAGTGAGCGTTCCGATTTCAGTTCCAGAGCAATTCACCCAATGAGTCCTTGATATTTAGTCGTTTTCAGCCAATTTTCTGGATTTTTGAAAATTTCACTTTTTTGTGAAAATATCCACTAAATGAGGGAATAATATGTGTGAGGGTACCCCAGGAGAGTTCCAAATGTGTGTGGGTAGAATATATATCCCACGGGGGTAAAATTGAAAAAAGTTGAAAAAATGTTTTTTTTGGACTTAGTCATTTTTCCGGCGTTTATAAGATTTTCAGACAGGGGAAATGTCAGTGAGCGTTCCGATTTCAGTTCTAGAGCGATTTGCCCAATGAGTCCTTGATATTTAGTCATTTTCAGCCAATTTTCTGGATTTTTGAAAATTTCACTTTTTGTGAAAATATCCACTAAATGAGGGAATAATATGTGTGAGAGTACCCCAGGAGAGTTCCAAATGTGTGTGGGTAGAATATATATCCCACGGGGTAAAATTGAAAAAAGTTTAAAAAAATTTTTTTTTGGACTTAGTAATTTCTCCGGCTTTTATCAGACTTTCTGATAGGGGAAATGTCAGTGAGCATTCCGATTTCAGTTCCAGAGCGATTTGCCCAATGAGTCCTTGATATTTAGTCGTTTTCAGCCAATTTTCTGGATTTTTGAAACTTTCACTTTTCGTGAAAATATCCACTAAATGGGGGAATAATATGTGTGAGGGTACCCCAGGAGAGTTCCAAATGTGTGTGGGTAGAATATATATCCCATGGGGGTAAAATTGAAAAAAGTTGAAAAAATTTTTTTGGGGACTTAGTCATTTTTCCGGCGTTTATCAGACTTTCAGATAGGGAAAATGTCAGTGAGCGTTCCGATTTCAGTTCCAGAGCAATTCGCCCAATGAGTCCTCGATATTTAGTCGTTTTCAGCCAATTTTCTGGATTCTTGATAATTTCACTTTTTTGTGAAAATATCCACTAAATGAGGGAATAATATGTGTGAGGGTACCCCAGGAGAGTTCCAAATGTGTGTGGGTAGAATATATATCCCACAGGGGTTAAATTGAAAAAGGTTGAAAAAAAATTTTTTTGGACTTAGTCATTTTTCCGGCGTTCATCAGACTTCAAGATAAGGGAAATGTCAGTGAGCGTTCCGATTTCAGTTCCAGAGCGATTCGCCCAATGAGTCCTTGATATTTAGTCGTTTTCAGCCAATATTTTGGATTTTTGAAAATTTCACTATTTTGTGAAAATATCCACTAAATGAGGGAATAATGTATGTGAGGGTACCCCAGGAGAGTTCCAAATGTGTGTGGGTACAATATATATCCCACAGGGGTAAAATTGAAAAAAATTGAAAACATTTTTTTTTTGGACTTAGTCATTTTTCTGGTGTTTATCAGACTTTCAGAGAGGGGAAATATCAGTGAGTGTTCCGATTTCAGTTCCCGAGCGATTCGCCCAATGAGTCCTTGATATTTAGTCGTTTTCAGCCAATATTTTGGATTTTTGAAAATTTCACTATTTTGTGAAAATATCCACTAAATGAGGGAATAATGTATGTGAGGGTACCCCAGGAGAGTTCCAAATGTGTGTGGGTAGAATATATATCCCACGGGGGTAAAATTGAAAAAAGTTGAAACATTTTTTTTTTGGACTTAGTCATTTTTCCGGCGTTTATCAGACTTTCAGATAGGGGAAATGTCAGTGAGCGTTCCGATTTCAGTTCCAGAGCGATTCGCCCAATGAGTCCTTGATATTTAGTCGTTTTCAGCCAATTTTCTAGATTTTTGAAAATTTCACTTTTTTGTGAAAATATCCACTAAATGAGAGAACAATATGTGTGAGGGTACCCCAGGAGAGCTCCAAATGTGTGTGGGTAGAATATATATCCCACGGGGGTAAAATTGAAAAAAGTTGAAAAAATTTTTTTTTGGACTTAGTCATTTTTCCGGCATTTATCAGACTTTCAGATACGGGAAATGTCAGTAAGCATTCCGATTTCAGTTCCAGAGCGATTCGGCCAATGAGTCCTTGATATTTAGTCGTTTTCAGCCAATTTTCTGGATATTTGAAACTTTCACTTTTTTGTGAAAATATCCACTAAATGAGGGAATAATATGTGTGAGGGTACCCCAGGAGAGTTCCAAATGTGTGTCGGTAGAATATATATCCCACAGGGGTAAAATTGAAAAAAGTTGAAAAAAAATTTTTTTTTGGACTTAGTCATTTTTCCGGCGTTTATCAGACTTTCAGATAGGGCAAATGTCAGTGAGCATTCCGATTTCAGTTCCTGAGCGATTCGCCCAATGAGTCCTTGATATTTAGTCGTTTTCAGCCAATATTTTAGACTTTTGAAAATTTTACTTTTTTGTGAAAATATCCACTAAATGAGAGAATAATATGTGTGAGGGTACCCCAGGAGAGTTCCAAATGTGTGTGGGTAGAATATATATTCCTCGGGGGTAAAATTGAAAAAAGTTGAAACATTTTTTTTTTTGGACTTAGTCATTTTTCCGGCGTTTATCAGACTTTCAGATAGGGGAAATGTCAGTGAGCGTTCTGATTTCAGTTCCAGAGCGATTCGCCCAATGAGTCCTTGATATTTAGTCGTTTTCAGCCAATTTTCTGGATTTTTGAAACTTTCACTTTTCGTGAAAATATCCACTAAATGGGGGAATAATATGTGTGAGGGTACCCCAGGAGAGTTCCAAATGTGTGTGGGTAGAATATATATCCCATGGGGGTAAAATTGAAAAAAGTTGAAAAAATTTTTTTGGGGACTTAGTCATTTTTCCGGCGTTTATCAGACTTTCAGATAGGGAAAATGTCAGTGAGCGTTCCGATTTCAGTTCCAGAGCAATTCGCCCAATGAGTCCTCGATATTTAGTCGTTTTCAGCCAATTTTCTGGATTCTTGATAATTTCACTTTTTTGTGAAAATATCCACTAAATGAGGGAATAATATGTGTGAGGGTACCCCAGGAGAGTTCCAAATGTGTGTGGGTAGAATATATATCCCACAGGGGTTAAATTGAAAAAGGTTGAAAAAAAATTTTTTTGGACTTAGTCATTTTTCCGGCGTTCATCAGACTTCAAGATAAGGGAAATGTCAGTGAGCGTTCCGATTTCAGTTCCAGAGCGATTCGCCCAATGAGTCCTTGATATTTAGTCGTTTTCAGCCAATATTTTGGATTTTTGAAAATTTCACTATTTTGTGAAAATATCCACTAAATGAGGGAATAATGTATGTGAGGGTACCCCAGGAGAGTTCCAAATGTGTGGGGGTACAATATATATCCCACAGGGGTAAAATTGAAAAAAATTGAAAACATTTTTTTTTTGGACTTAGTCATTTTTCTGGTGTTTATCAGACTTTCAGAGAGGGGAAATATCAGTGAGTGTTCCGATTTCAGTTCCAGAGCGATTCGCCCAATGAGTCCTTGATATTTAGTCGTTTTCAGCCAATATTTTGGATTTTTGAAAATTTCACTATTTTGTGAAAATATCCACTAAATGAGGGAATAATGTATGTGAGGGTACCCCAGGAGAGTTCCAAATGTGTGTGGGTAGAATATATATCCCACGGGGGTAAAATTGAAAAAAGTTGAAACATTTTTTTTTTGGACTTAGTCATTTTTCCGGCGTTTATCAGACTTTCAGATAGGGGAAATGTCAGTGAGCGTTCCGATTTCAGTTCCAGAGCAATTCACCCAATGAGTCCTTGATATTTAGTCGTTTTCAGCCAATTTTCTGGATTTTTGAAAATTTCACTTTTTTGTGAAAATATCCACTAAATGAGGGAATAATATGTGTGAGGGTACCCCAGGAGAGTTCCAAATGTGTGTGGGTAGAATATATATCCCACGGGGGTAAAATTGAAAAAAGTTGAAAAAATGTTTTTTTTGGACTTAGTCATTTTTCCGGCGTTTATAAGATTTTCAGACAGGGGAAATGTCAGTGAGCGTTCCGATTTCAGTTCTAGAGCGATTTGCCCAATGAGTCCTTGATATTTAGTCATTTTCAGCCAATTTTCTGGATTTTTGAAAATTTCACTTTTTGTGAAAATATCCACTAAATGAGGGAATAATATGTGTGAGAGTACCCCAGGAGAGTTCCAAATGTGTGTGGGTAGAATATATATCCCACGGGGTAAAATTGAAAAAAGTTTAAAAAAATTTTTTTTTGGACTTAGTAATTTCTCCGGCTTTTATCAGACTTTCTGATAGGGGAAATGTCAGTGAGCATTCCGATTTCAGTTCCAGAGCGATTTGCCCAATGAGTCCTTGATATTTAGTCGTTTTCAGCCAATTTTCTGGATTTTTGAAACTTTCACTTTTCGTGAAAATATCCACTAAATGGGGGAATAATATGTGTGAGGGTACCCCAGGAGAGTTCCAAATGTGTGTGGGTAGAATATATATCCCATGGGGGTAAAATTGAAAAAAGTTGAAAAAATTTTTTTGGGGACTTAGTCATTTTTCCGGCGTTTATCAGACTTTCAGATAGGGAAAATGTCAGTGAGCGTTCCGATTTCAGTTCCAGAGCAATTCGCCCAATGAGTCCTCGATATTTAGTCGTTTTCAGCCAATTTTCTGGATTCTTGATAATTTCACTTTTTTGTGAAAATATCCACTAAATGAGGGAATAATATGTGTGAGGGTACCCCAGGAGAGTTCCAAATGTGTGTGGGTAGAATATATATCCCACAGGGGTTAAATTGAAAAAGGTTGAAAAAAAATTTTTTTGGACTTAGTCATTTTTCCGGCGTTCATCAGACTTCAAGATAAGGGAAATGTCAGTGAGCGTTCCGATTTCAGTTCCAGAGCGATTCGCCCAATGAGTCCTTGATATTTAGTCGTTTTCAGCCAATATTTTGGATTTTTGAAAATTTCACTATTTTGTGAAAATATCCACTAAATGAGGGAATAATGTATGTGAGGGTACCCCAGGAGAGTTCCAAATGTGTGTGGGTACAATATATATCCCACAGGGGTAAAATTGAAAAAAATTGAAAACATTTTTTTTTTGGACTTAGTCATTTTTCTGGTGTTTATCAGACTTTCAGAGAGGGGAAATATCAGTGAGTGTTCCGATTTCAGTTCCCGAGCGATTCGCCCAATGAGTCCTTGATATTTAGTCGTTTTCAGCCAATATTTTGGATTTTTGAAAATTTCACTATTTTGTGAAAATATCCACTAAATGAGGGAATAATGTATGTGAGGGTACCCCAGGAGAGTTCCAAATGTGTGTGGGTAGAATATATATCCCACGGGGGTAAAATTGAAAAAAGTTGAAACATTTTTTTTTTGGACTTAGTCATTTTTCCGGCGTTTATCAGACTTTCAGATAGGGGAAATGTCAGTGAGCGTTCCGATTTCAGTTCCAGAGCGATTCGCCCAATGAGTCCTTGATATTTAGTCGTTTTCAGCCAATTTTCTAGATTTTTGAAAATTTCACTTTTTTGTGAAAATATCCACTAAATGAGAGAACAATATGTGTGAGGGTACCCCAGGAGAGCTCCAAATGTGTGTGGGTAGAATATATATCCCACGGGGGTAAAATTGAAAAAAGTTGAAAAAATTTTTTTTTGGACTTAGTCATTTTTCCGGCATTTATCAGACTTTCAGATACGGGAAATGTCAGTAAGCATTCCGATTTCAGTTCCAGAGCGATTCGGCCAATGAGTCCTTGATATTTAGTCGTTTTCAGCCAATTTTCTGGATATTTGAAACTTTCACTTTTTTGTGAAAATATCCACTAAATGAGGGAATAATATGTGTGAGGGTACCCCAGGAGAGTTCCAAATGTGTGTCGGTAGAATATATATCCCACAGGGGTAAAATTGAAAAAAGTTGAAAAAAAATTTTTTTTTGGACTTAGTCATTTTTCCGGCGTTTATCAGACTTTCAGATAGGGCAAATGTCAGTGAGCATTCCGATTTCAGTTCCTGAGCGATTCGCCCAATGAGTCCTTGATATTTAGTCGTTTTCAGCCAATATTTTAGACTTTTGAAAATTTTACTTTTTTGTGAAAATATCCACTAAATGAGAGAATAATATGTGTGAGGGTACCCCAGGAGAGTTCCAAATGTGTGTGGGTAGAATATATATTCCTCGGGGGTAAAATTGAAAAAAGTTGAAACATTTTTTTTTTTGGACTTAGTCATTTTTCCGGCGTTTATCAGACTTTCAGATAGGGGAAATGTCAGTGAGCGTTCTGATTTCAGTTCCAGAGCGATTCGCCCAATGAGTCCTTGATATTTAGTCGTTTTCAGCCAATTTTCTCAATTTTTGAAAAGTTCACTTTTTTGGGAAAATATCCACTAAATGAGAGAATAATATGTGTGAGGGTACCCCAGGAGAGTTCCAAATGTGTGTGGGTAGAATATATATCCCAGGGGGGTAAAATTGAAAAAAGTTGAAAACATTTTTTTTTTGGACTTAATCATTTTTCCAGTGTTTATCAGACTTTCCGATAGTACAAATGTCAGTGAGCATTCCGATTTCAGTTCCAGAGCGATTCTCCCAATGAATCCTTGATATTTAGTCGTTTTCAGCCAATTTTCTGGATTTTTGAAAATTTCACTTTTTTGTGAAAATATCCACTAAATGAGAGAATAATATGTGTGAGGGTACCCCAGGAGAGCTCCAAATGTGTGTGGGTAGAATATATATCCCACGGGGGTAAAATTGAAAAAAGTTGAAAAAAAATTTTTTTTTGGACTTAGTAATTTTTCTGGCGTTTATCAGACTTTCAGATAGGGCAAATGTCAGTGAGCATTCCGATTTCAGTTCCAGAGCGATTCTCCCAATGAGTCCTTGATATTTAGCCGTTTTCAGCCAATTTTCTGGATATTTGAAACTTTCACTTTTTTGTGAAAATATCCACTAAATGAGGGAATCATATGTGTGAGGGTACCCCAGGAGAGTTCCAAATGTGTGTGGGTAGAATATATATCCCACGGGTGTAAAATTGAAAAAAGTTGAAACATTTTTTTTTGGACTTAGTCATTTTTCCGGTGTTTATCAGACTTTCAGATAGGGGAAATGTCAGTGAGCATTCCGATTTCAGTTCCAGAGCGATTCACCCATTGAGTCCTTGATATTTAGTCATTTTCAGCCAATATTTTGGATTTTTGAAAATTTTACTTTTTTTGTGAAAATATCCACTAAATGAGGGAATCATATGTGTGAGGGTACCCCAGGAGAGTTCCAAATGTGTGTGGGTAGAATATATATCCCACGGGTGTAAAATTGAAAAAAGTTGAAACATTTTTTTTTGGACTTAGTCATTTTTCCGGTGTTTATCAGACTTTCAGATAGGGGAAATGTCAGTGAGCATTCCGATTTCAGTTCCAGAGCGGTTCGCCGAATGAGTCCTTGATATTTAGTCGTTTTCAGCCAATATTTTAGACTTTTGAAAATTTTACTTTTTTGTGAAAATATCCACTAAATGAGGGAATAATATGTGTGAGGGTACCCCAGGAGAGTTCCAAATGTGTGTGGGTAGAATATATATCCCACGGGGGTAAAATTGAAAAAAGTTGAAACATTTTTTTTTTGGACTTAATCATTTTTCCAGTGTTTATCAGACTTTCAGATAGGGGAAATGTCAGTGAGCATTCCGATTTCAGTTCCAGAGCGATTCGCCCAATGAGTCCTTGATATTTAGTCGTTTTCAGCCAATATTTTAGACTTTTGAAAATTTTACTTTTTTGTGAAAATATCCACTAAATGAGGGAATAATATGTGTGAGGGTACCCCAGGAGAGTTTCAAATGTGTGTGGGTAGAATATATATCCCACGGGGGTAAAATTGAAAAAAGTTGAAACATTTTTTTTTTGGACTTAGTCATTTTTCCGGCGTTTATCAGACTTTCAGATAGGGGAAATGTCAGTGAGCGTTCCGATTTCAGTTCCAGAGCGATTCGCCCAATGAGTCCTTGATATTTAGTCGTTTTCAGCCAATTTTCTAGATTTTTGAAAATTTCACTTATTTGTGAATATATCCACTAAATGAGAGAACAATATGTGTGAGGGTACCCCAGGAGAGCTCCAAATGTGTGTGGGTAGAATATATATCCCACGGGGGTAAAATTGAAAAAAGTTGAAAACATTTTTTTTTTGGACTTAATCATTTTTCCAGTGTTTATCAGACTTTCAGATAGGGGAAATGTCAGTGAGCGTTCTGATTTCAGTTCCAGAGCGATTCGCCCAATGAGTCCTTGATATTTAGTCGTTTTCAGCCAATTTTCTGGATTTTTGAAAATTTCACTTTTTTGTGAAAATATCCACTAAATGAGTGAATAATATGTGTGAGGGTACCCCAGGAGAGTTCCAAATGTGTGTGGGTAGAATATATATCCCACGGGGGTAAAATTGAAAAAAGTTGAAACATTTTTTTTTTGGACTTAGTCATTTTTCCGGCGTTTATCAGACTTTCAGATAGGGCAAATGTCAGTGAGCATTCCGATTTCAGTTCCAGAGCGATTCACCCATTGAGTCCTTGATATTTAGTCATTTTCAGCCAATATTTGGGATTTTTGAAAATTTTACTTTTTTGTGAAAATATCCACTAAATGAGGGAATCATATGTGTGAGGGTACCCCAGGAGAGTTCCAAATGTGTGCGGGTAGAATATATATCCCACGGGGGTAAAATTGAAAAAAGTTGAAACATTTTTTTTTGGACTTAGTCATTTTTCCAGCGTTTATCAGACTTTCAGATAGGGGAAATGTCAGTGAGCATTCCGATTTCAGTTCCAGAGCGGTTCGCCGAATGAGTCCTTGATATTTAGTCGATTTCAGCCAATATTTTGGATTTTTGAAAATTTTACTTTTTTGTGAAATTATCCACTAAATGAGGGAATAATATGTGTGAGGGTACCACAGGAGACATCCAAATGTGTGTGGGTAGAATATATATCCCACGGGGGTAAAATTGAAAAAAGTTTAAAAAATTTTATTTTGGGACTTAGTCATTTTTCCGGCGTTTATCAGACTTTCAGATAGGGGAAATGTCAGTGAGCATTCCGATTTCAGTTCCAGAGCGATTCTCCCAATGAGTCCTTGATATTTAGTCGTTTTCAGCCAATTTTCTGGATATTTGAAACTTTCACTTTTTTGTGAAAATATCCACTAAATGAGGGAATAATATGTGTGAGGGTACCCCAGGAGAGTTCCAAATGTGTGTGAGTAGAATATATATCCCACAGGGGTAAAATTGAAAAAAGTTGAAAAAAAATTTTTTTTTGGACTTAGTAATTTTTCTGGCGTTTATCAGACTTTCAGATAGGGCAAATGTCAGTGAGCATTCCGATTTCAGTTCCAGAGCGATTCTCCCAATGAGTCCTTGATATTTAGTCGTTTTCAGCCAATTTTCTGGATATTTGAAACTTTCACTTTTTTGTGAAAATATCCACTAAATGAGGGAATAATATGTGTGAGGGTACCCCAGGAGAGTTCCAAATGTGTGTGAGTAGAATATATATCCCACAGGGGTAAAATTGAAAAAAGTTGAAAAAAAATTTTTTTTTGGACTTAGTCATTTTTCCGGCGTTTATCAGACTTTCAGATAGGGCAAATGTCAGTGAGCATTCCGATTTCAGTTCCTGAGCGATTCGCCCAATGAGTCCTTGATATTTAGTCGTTTTCAGCCAATATTTTAGACTTTTGAAAATTTTACTTTTTTGTGAAAATATCCACTAAATGAGAGAATAATATGTGTGAGGGTACCCCAGGAGAGTTCCAAATGTGTGTGGGTAGAATATATATTCCTCGGGGGTAAAATTGAAAAAAGTTGAAACATTTTTTTTTTTGGACTTAGTCATTTTTCCGGCGTTTATCAGACTTTCAGATAGGGGAAATGTCAGTGAGCGTTCTGATTTCAGTTCCAGAGCGATTCGCCCAATGAGTCCTTGATATTTAGTCGTTTTCAGCCAATTTTCTCAATTTTTGAAAAGTTCACTTTTTTGGGAAAATATCCACTAAATGAGAGAATAATATGTGTGAGGGTACCCCAGGAGAGTTCCAAATGTGTGTGGGTAGAATATATATCCCAGGGGGGTAAAATTGAAAAAAGTTGAAAACATTTTTTTTTTGGACTTAATCATTTTTCCAGTGTTTATCAGACTTTCCGATAGTACAAATGTCAGTGAGCATTCCGATTTCAGTTCCAGAGCGATTCTCCCAATGAATCCTTGATATTTAGTCGTTTTCAGCCAATTTTCTGGATTTTTGAAAATTTCACTTTTTTGTGAAAATATCCACTAAATGAGAGAATAATATGTGTGAGGGTACCCCAGGAGAGCTCCAAATGTGTGTGGGTAGAATATATATCCCACGGGGGTAAAATTGAAAAAAGTTGAAAAAAAATTTTTTTTTGGACTTAGTAATTTTTCTGGCGTTTATCAGACTTTCAGATAGGGCAAATGTCAGTGAGCATTCCGATTTCAGTTCCAGAGCGATTCTCCCAATGAGTCCTTGATATTTAGCCGTTTTCAGCCAATTTTCTGGATATTTGAAACTTTCACTTTTTTGTGAAAATATCCACTAAATGAGGGAATCATATGTGTGAGGGTACCCCAGGAGAGTTCCAAATGTGTGTGGGTAGAATATATATCCCACGGGTGTAAAATTGAAAAAAGTTGAAACATTTTTTTTTGGACTTAGTCATTTTTCCGGTGTTTATCAGACTTTCAGATAGGGGAAATGTCAGTGAGCATTCCGATTTCAGTTCCAGAGCGATTCACCCATTGAGTCCTTGATATTTAGTCATTTTCAGCCAATATTTTGGATTTTTGAAAATTTTACTTTTTTTGTGAAAATATCCACTAAATGAGGGAATCATATGTGTGAGGGTACCCCAGGAGAGTTCCAAATGTGTGTGGGTAGAATATATATCCCACGGGTGTAAAATTGAAAAAAGTTGAAACATTTTTTTTTGGACTTAGTCATTTTTCCGGTGTTTATCAGACTTTCAGATAGGGGAAATGTCAGTGAGCATTCCGATTTCAGTTCCAGAGCGGTTCGCCGAATGAGTCCTTGATATTTAGTCGTTTTCAGCCAATATTTTAGACTTTTGAAAATTTTACTTTTTTGTGAAAATATCCACTAAATGAGGGAATAATATGTGTGAGGGTACCCCAGGAGAGTTCCAAATGTGTGTGGGTAGAATATATATCCCACGGGGGTAAAATTGAAAAAAGTTGAAACATTTTTTTTTTGGACTTAATCATTTTTCCAGTGTTTATCAGACTTTCAGATAGGGGAAATGTCAGTGAGCATTCCGATTTCAGTTCCAGAGCGATTCGCCCAATGAGTCCTTGATATTTAGTCGTTTTCAGCCAATATTTTAGACTTTTGAAAATTTTACTTTTTTGTGAAAATATCCACTAAATGAGGGAATAATATGTGTGAGGGTACCCCAGGAGAGTTTCAAATGTGTGTGGGTAGAATATATATCCCACGGGGGTAAAATTGAAAAAAGTTGAAACATTTTTTTTTTGGACTTAGTCATTTTTCCGGCGTTTATCAGACTTTCAGATAGGGGAAATGTCAGTGAGCGTTCCGATTTCAGTTCCAGAGCGATTCGCCCAATGAGTCCTTGATATTTAGTCGTTTTCAGCCAATTTTCTAGATTTTTGAAAATTTCACTTATTTGTGAATATATCCACTAAATGAGAGAACAATATGTGTGAGGGTACCCCAGGAGAGCTCCAAATGTGTGTGGGTAGAATATATATCCCACGGGGGTAAAATTGAAAAAAGTTGAAAACATTTTTTTTTTGGACTTAATCATTTTTCCAGTGTTTATCAGACTTTCAGATAGGGGAAATGTCAGTGAGCGTTCTGATTTCAGTTCCAGAGCGATTCGCCCAATGAGTCCTTGATATTTAGTCGTTTTCAGCCAATTTTCTGGATTTTTGAAAATTTCACTTTTTTGTGAAAATATCCACTAAATGAGTGAATAATATGTGTGAGGGTACCCCAGGAGAGTTCCAAATGTGTGTGGGTAGAATATATATCCCACGGGGGTAAAATTGAAAAAAGTTGAAACATTTTTTTTTTGGACTTAGTCATTTTTCCGGCGTTTATCAGACTTTCAGATAGGGCAAATGTCAGTGAGCATTCCGATTTCAGTTCCAGAGCGATTCACCCATTGAGTCCTTGATATTTAGTCATTTTCAGCCAATATTTGGGATTTTTGAAAATTTTACTTTTTTGTGAAAATATCCACTAAATGAGGGAATCATATGTGTGAGGGTACCCCAGGAGAGTTCCAAATGTGTGCGGGTAGAATATATATCCCACGGGGGTAAAATTGAAAAAAGTTGAAACATTTTTTTTTGGACTTAGTCATTTTTCCAGCGTTTATCAGACTTTCAGATAGGGGAAATGTCAGTGAGCATTCCGATTTCAGTTCCAGAGCGGTTCGCCGAATGAGTCCTTGATATTTAGTCGATTTCAGCCAATATTTTGGATTTTTGAAAATTTTACTTTTTTGTGAAATTATCCACTAAATGAGGGAATAATATGTGTGAGGGTACCACAGGAGACATCCAAATGTGTGTGGGTAGAATATATATCCCACGGGGGTAAAATTGAAAAAAGTTTAAAAAATTTTATTTTGGGACTTAGTCATTTTTCCGGCGTTTATCAGACTTTCAGATAGGGGAAATGTCAGTGAGCATTCCGATTTCAGTTCCAGAGCGATTCTCCCAATGAGTCCTTGATATTTAGTCGTTTTCAGCCAATTTTCTGGATATTTGAAACTTTCACTTTTTTGTGAAAATATCCACTAAATGAGGGAATAATATGTGTGAGGGTACCCCAGGAGAGTTCCAAATGTGTGTGAGTAGAATATATATCCCACAGGGGTAAAATTGAAAAAAGTTGAAAAAAAATTTTTTTTTGGACTTAGTAATTTTTCTGGCGTTTATCAGACTTTCAGATAGGGCAAATGTCAGTGAGCATTCCGATTTCAGTTCCAGAGCGATTCTCCCAATGAGTCCTTGATATTTAGTCGTTTTCAGCCAATTTTCTGGATATTTGAAACTTTCACTTTTTTGTGAAAATATCCACTAAATGAGGGAATAATATGTGTGAGGGTACCCCAGGAGAGTTCCAAATGTGTGTGAGTAGAATATATATCCCACAGGGGTAAAATTGAAAAAAGTTGAAAAAAAATTTTTTTTTGGACTTAGTAATTTTTCTGGCGTTTATCAGACTTTCAGATAGGGCAAATGTCAGTGAGCATTCCGATTTCAGTTCCAGAGCGATTCTCCCAATGAGTCCTTGATATTTAGTCGTTTTCAGCCAATTTTCTGGATATTTGAAACTTTCACTTTTTTGTGAAAATATCCACTAAATGAGGGAATCATATGTGTGAGGGTACCCCAGGAGAGCTCCAAATGTGTGTGGGTAGAATATATATCCCACGGGTGTAAAATTGAAAAAAGTTGAAACATTTTTTTTTGGACTTAGTCATTTTTCCGGTGTTTATCAGACTTTCAGATAGGGGAAATGTCAGTGAGCATTCCGATTTCAGTTCCAGAGCGGTTCGCCGAATGAGTCCTTGATATTTAGTCGTTTTCAGCCAATATTTTAGACTTTTGAAAATTTTACTTTTTTGTGAAAATATCCACTAAATGAGGGAATAATATGTGTGAGGGTACCCCAGGAGAGTTCCAAATGTGTGTGAGTAGAATATATATCCCACAGGGGTAAAATTGAAAAAAGTTGAAAAAAAATTTTTTTTTGGACTTAGTAATTTTTCTGGCGTTTATCAGACTTTCAGATAGGGCAAATGTCAGTGAGCATTCCGATTTCAGTTCCAGAGCGATTCGCCCAATGAGTCCTTGATATTTAGTCGTTTTCAGCCAATATTTTAGACTTTTGAAAATTTTACTTTTTTGTGAAAATATCCACTAAATGAGGGAATAATATGTGTGAGGGTACCCCAGGAGAGTTCCAAATGTGTGTGGGTAGAATATATATCCCACGGGGGTAAAATTGAAAAAAGTTGAAACATTTTTTTTTTGGACTTAGTCATTTTTCCGGCGTTTATCAGACTTTCAGATAGGGGAAATGTCAGTGAGCGTTCCGATTTCAGTTCCAGAGCGATTCGCCCAATGAGTCCTTGATATTTAGTCGATTTCAGCCAATATTTTGGATTTTTGAAAATTTCACTTTTTTGTGAAAATATCCACTAAATGAGGGAATCATATGTGTGAGGGTACCCCAGGAGAGTTCCAAATGTGTGTGGGTAGAATATATATCCCACGGGGGTAAAATTGAAAAAAGTTGAAACATTTTTTTTTTGGACTTAATCATTTTTCCAGTGTTTATCAGACTTTCAGATAGGGGAAATGTCAGTGAGCGTTCTGATTTCAGTTCCAGAGCGATTCGCCCAATGAGTCCTTGATATTTAGTCGTTTTCAGCCAATTTTCTGGATTTTTGAAAATTTCACTTTTTTGTGAAATTATCCACTAAATGAGGGAATAATATGTGTTAGGGTACCGCAGGAGAGTTCCAAATGTCTGTGGGTAGAATATATATCCCACGGGGGTAAAATTGAAAAAAGTTGAAAACATTATTTTTTTGGACTTAGTCATTTTTCCGGCGTTTATCAGACTTTCAGATAGGGGAAATGTCAGTGAGCATTCCGATTTCAGTTCCAGAGCGATTCTCCCAATGAATCCTTGATATTTAGTCGTTTTCAGCCAATTTTCTGGATTTTTGAAAATTTCACTTTTTTGTGAAAATATCCACTAAATGAGAGAATAATATGTGTGAGGGTACCCCAGGAGAGCTCCAAATGTGTGTGGGTAGAATATATATCCCACGGGGGTAAAATTGAAAAAAGTTGAAAACATTTTTTTTTTGGACTTAGTCATTTTTCCGGCGTTTATCCGACTTTCAGATAGGGGAAATGTCAGTGAGCATTCCGATTTCAGTTCCAGAGCGATTCGCCCAATGAGTCCTTGATATTTAGTCGTTTTCAGCCAATATTTTAGACTTTTGAAAATTTTACTTTTTTGTGAAAATATCCACTAAATGAGGGAATAATATGTGTGAGGGTACCCCAGGAGAGTTTCAAATGTGTGTGGGTAGAATATATATCCCACGGGGGTAAAATTGAAAAAAGTTGAAACATTTTTTTTTTGGACTTAGTCATTTTTCCGGCGTTTATCAGACTTTCAGATAGGGGAAATGTCAGTGAGCGTTCCGATTTCAGTTCCAGAGCGATTCGCCCAATGAGTCCTTGATATTTAGTCGTTTTCAGCCAATTTTCTAGATTTTTGAAAATTTCACTTATTTGTGAATATATCCACTAAATGAGAGAACAATATGTGTGAGGGTACCCCAGGAGAGCTCCAAATGTGTGTGGGTAGAATATATATCCCACGGGGGTAAAATTGAAAAAAGTTGAAAACATTTTTTTTTTGGACTTAATCATTTTTCCAGTGTTTATCAGACTTTCAGATAGGAGAAATGTCAGTGAGCGTTCTGATTTCAGTTCCACAGCGATTCGCCCAATGAGTCCTTGATATTTAGTCGTTTTCAGCCAATTTTCTGGATTTTTGAAAATTTCACTTTTTTGTGAAAATATCCACTAAATGAGTGAATAATATGTGTGAGGGTACCCCAGGAGAGTTCCAAATGTGTGTGGGTAGAATATATATCCCACGGGGGTAAAATTGAAAAAAGTTGAAACATTTTTTTTTTGGACTTAGTCATTTTTCCGGCGTTTATCAGACTTTCAGATAGGGCAAATGTCAGTGAGCATTCCGATTTCAGTTCCAGAGCGATTCACCCATTGAGTCCTTGTTATTTAGTCATTTTCAGCCAATATTTGGGATTTTTGAAAATTTTACTTTTTTGTGAAAATATCCACTAAATGAGGGAATCATATGTGTGAGGGTACCCCAGGAGAGTTCCAAATGTATGCGGGTAGAATATATATCCCACGGGGGTAAAATTGAAAAAAGTTGAAACATTTTTTTTTGAACTTAGTCATTTTTCCAGCGTTTATCAGACTTTCAGATAGGGGAAATGTCAGTGAGCATTCGGATTTCAGTTGCAGAGCGGTTCGCCGAATGAGTCCTTGATATTTAGTCGATTTCAGCCAATATTTTGGATTTTTGAAAATTTTACTTTTTTGTGAAATTATCCACTAAATGAGGGAATAATATGTGTGAGGGTACCACAGGAGAGATCCAAATGTGTGTGGGTAGAATATATATCCCACGGGGGTAAAATTGAAAAAAGTTTAAAAAATTTTATTTTGGGACTTAGTCATTTTTCCGGCGTTTATCAGACTTTCAGATAGGGGAAATGTCAGTGAGCATTCCGATTTCAGTTCCAGAGCGATTCTCCCAATGAGTCCTTGATATTTAGTCGTTTTCAGCCAATTTTCTGGATATTTGAAACTTTCACTTTTTTGTGAAAATATCCACTAAATGAGGGAATAATATGTGTGAGGGTACCCCAGGAGAGTTCCAAATGTGTGTGAGTAGAATATATATCCCACAGGGGTAAAATTGAAAAAAGTTGAAAAAAAATTTTTTTTTGGACTTAGTAATTTTTCTGGCGTTTATCAGACTTTCAGATAGGGCAAATGTCAGTGAGCATTCCGATTTCAGTTCCAGAGCGATTCGCCCAATGAGTCCTTGATATTTAGTCGTTTTCAGCCAATATTTTAGACTTTTGAAAATTTTACTTTTTTGTGAAAATATCCACTAAATGAGGGAATAATATGTGTGAGGGTACCCCAGGAGAGTTCCAAATGTGTGTGGGTAGAATATATATCCCACGGGGGTAAAATTGAAAAAAGTTGAAACATTTTTTTTTTGGACTTAGTCATTTTTCCGGCGTTTATCAGACTTTCAGATAGGGGAAATGTCAGTGAGCGTTCCGATTTCAGTTCCAGAGCGATTCGCCCAATGAGTCCTTGATATTTAGTCGATTTCAGCCAATATTTTGGATTTTTGAAAATTTCACTTTTTTGTGAAAATATCCACTAAATGAGGGAATCATATGTGTGAGGGTACCCCAGGAGAGTTCCAAATGTGTGTGGGTAGAATATATATCCCACGGGTGTAAAATTGAAAAAAGTTGAAACATTTTTTTTTGGACTTAGTCATTTTTCCGGTGTTTATCAGACTTTCAGATAGGGGAAATGTCAGTGAGCATTCCGATTTCAGTTCCAGAGCGATTCACCCATTGAGTCCTTGATATTTAGTCATTTTCAGCCAATATTTTGGATTTTTGAAAATTTTACTTTTTTTGTGAAAATATCCACTAAATGAGGGAATCATATGTGTGAGGGTACCCCAGGAGAGTTCCAAATGTGTGTGGGTAGAATATATATCCCACGGGTGTAAAATTGAAAAAAGTTGAAACATTTTTTTTTGGACTTAGTCATTTTTCCAGCGTTTATCAGACTTTCAGATAGGGGAAATGTCAGTGAGCATTCCGATTTCAGTTCCAGAGCGGTTCGCCGAATGAGTCCTTGATATTTAGTCGATTTCAGCCAATATTTTGGATTTTTGAAAATTTTACTTTTTTGTGAAATTATCCACTAAATGAGGGAATAATATGTGTGAGGGTACCACAGGAGAGATCCAAATGTGTGTGGGTAGAATATATATCCCACGGGGGTAAAATTGAAAAAAGTTTAAAAAATTTTATTTTGGGACTTAGTCATTTTTCCGGCGTTTATCAGACTTTCAGATAGGGGAAATGTCAGTGAGCATTCCGATTTCAGTTCCAGAGCGATTCTCCCAATGAGTCCTTGATATTTAGTCGTTTTCAGCCAATTTTCTGGATATTTGAAACTTTCACTTTTTTGTGAAAATATCCACTAAATGAGGGAATAATATGTGTGAGGGTACCCCAGGAGAGTTCCAAATGTGTGTGAGTAGAATATATATCCCACAGGGGTAAAATTGAAAAAAGTTGAAAAAAAATTTTTTTTTTGACTTAGTAATTTTTCTGGCGTTTATCAGACTTTCAGATAGGGCAAATGTCAGTGAGCATTCCGATTTCAGTTCCAGAGCGATTCGCCCAATGAGTCCTTGATATTTAGTCGTTTTCAGCCAATATTTTAGACTTTTGAAAATTTTACTTTTTTGTGAAAATATCCACTAAATGAGGGAATAATATGTGTGAGGGTACCCCAGGAGAGTTCCAAATGTGTGTGGGTAGAATATATATCCCACGGGGGTAAAATTGAAAAAAGTTGAAACATTTTTTTTTTGGACTTAGTCATTTTTCCGGCGTTTATCAGACTTTCAGATAGGGGAAATGTCAGTGAGCGTTCCGATTTCAGTTCCAGAGCGATTCGCCCAATGAGTCCTTGATATTTAGTCGATTTCAGCCAATATTTTGGATTTTTGAAAATTTCACTTTTTTGTGAAAATATCCACTAAATGAGGGAATCATATGTGTGAGGGTACCCCAGGAGAGTTCCAAATGTGTGTGGGTAGAATATATATCCCACGGGTGTAAAATTAAAAAAAGTTGAAACATTTTTTTTTGGACTTAGTCATTTTTCCGGTGTTTATCAGACTTTCAGATAGGGGAAATGTCAGTGAGCGTTCCGATTTCAGTTCCAGAGTGATTCGCCCAATGAGTCCTTGATATTTAGTCGTTTTCAGCCAATTTTCTGAATTTTTGAAAATTTCACTTTTTTTGTGAAAATATCCACTAAATGAGAGATTAATATGTGTGAGGGTACCCCAGGAGAGTTCCAAATGTGTGTGGGTAGAATATATATCACACGGGGGTAAAATTGAAAAAAGTTGAAAACATTTTTTTTTTGGACTTAATCATTTTTCCAGTGTTTATCAGACTTTCAGATAGGACAAATGTCATTGAGCGTTCCGATTTCAGTTCCAGAGCGATTCGCCCAATGAGTCCTTGATATTTAGTCGATTTCAGCCAATATTTTGGATTTTTGAAAATTTCACTTTTTTGTGAAAATATCCACTAAATGAGGGAATCATATGTGTGAGGGTACCCTAGGAGAGTTCCAAATGTGTGTGGGTAGAATATATATCCCACGGGTGTAAAATTGAAAAAAGTTGAAACATTTTTTTTTGGACTTAGTCATTTTTCCGGTGTTTATCAGACTTTCAGATAGGGGAAATGTCAGTGAGCATTCCGATTTCAGTTCCAGAGCGATTCACCCATTGAGTCCTTGATATTTAGTCATTTTCAGCCAATATTTGGGATTTTTGAAAATTTTACTTTTTTGTGAAAGTATCCACTAAATGAGGGAATCATATGTGTGAGGGTACCCCAGGAGAGTTCCAAATGTGTGTGGGGAGAATATATATCCCACGGGTGTAAAATTGAAAAAAGTTGAAACATTTTTTTTTGGACTTAGTCATTTTTCCGGTGTTTATCAGACTTTCAGATAGGGGAAATGTCAGTGAGCATTCCGATTTCAGTTCCAGAGCGGTTCGCCGAATGAGTCCTTGATATTTAGTCGATTTCAGCCAATATTTTGGATTTTTGAAAATTTCACTTTTTTGTGAAATTATCCACTAAATGAGGGAATAATATGTGTGAGTGTACCACAGGAGAGATCCAAATGTGTGTGGGTAGAATATATATCCCACGGGGGTAAAATTGAAAAAAGTTGAAAACATTTTTTTTTTGGACTTAGTCATTTTTCCGGCGTTTATCAGACTTTCAGATAGGGTAAATGTCAGTAAGCGTTCCGATTTCAGTTCCAGAGCGATTCGCCCAATGAGTCCTTGATATTTAGTCGTTTTCAGCCAATTTTCTGGATATTTGAAACTTTCACTTTTTTGTGAAAATATCCACTAAATGAGGGAATAATATGTGTGAGGGTACCCCAGGAGAGCTCCAAAATGTGTGTGGGTAGAATATATATCCAACAGGGGTAAAATTGAAAAAAGTTGAAAAAAAATTTTTTTTTGGACTTAGTCATTTTTCCGGCGTTTATCAGACTTTCAGATAGGGCAAATGTCAGTGAGCATTCCGATTTCAGTTCCTGAGCGATTCGCCCAATGAGTCCTTGATATTTAGTCGTTTTCAGCCAATATTTTAGACTTTTGAAAATTTTACTTTTTTGTGAAAATATCCACTAAATGAGGGAATAATATGTGTGAGGGTACCCCAGGAGAGTTCCAAATGTGTGTGGGTAGAATATATATCCCACGGGGGTAAAATTGAAAAAAGATGAAAAAAATTTTTTTATTTGGACTTAGTAATTTCTCCGGCGTTTAGCAGACTTTCAGATAGGGGAAATGTCAGTGAGCGTTCTGATTTCAGTTCCAGAGCGATTCGCCCAATGAGTCCTTGATATTTAGTCGTTTTCAGCCAATTTTCTGGATTTTTGAAAATTTCACTTTTTTGTGAAAATATCCACTAAATGAGTGAATAATATGTGTGAGGGTACCCCAGGAGAGTTCCAAATGTGTGTGGGTAGAATACATATCCCACGGGGGTAAAATTGAAAAAAGTTGAAACATTTTTTTTTTGGACTTAGTCATTTTTCCGGCGTTTATCAGACTTTCAGATAGGGCAAATGTCAGTGAGCATTCTGATTTCAGTTCCAGAGCGATTCACCCATTGAGTCCTTGATATTTAGTCGTTTTCAGCCAATATTTTGGATTTTTGAAAATTTCACTTTTTTGTGAAATTATCCACTAAATGAGGGAATAATATGTGTGAGGGTACCCCAGGAGAGTTCCAAATGTGTGTGGGTAGAATATATATCCCACGGGGGAAAAATTGAAAAAAGTTGAAACATTTTTTTTTTGGACTTAGTCATTTTTCCGGCGTTTATCAGACTTTCAGATAGGGGAAATGTCAGTGAGCGTTCCGATTTCAGTTCCAGAGCGATTCGCCCAATGAGTCCTTGATATTTAGTCGTTTTCAGCCAATTTTCTGAATTTTTGAAAATTTCACTTTTTTGTGAAAATATCCACTAAATGAGAGAATAATATGTGTGAAGGTACCCCAGGAGAGTTCCAAATGTGTGTGGGTAGAATATATATCCCACGGGGGTAAAATTGAAAAAAGTTGAAAACATTTTTTTTTGGACTTAATCATTTTTCCAATGTTTATCAGACTTTCAGATAGGACAAATGTCAGTGAGCGTTCCGATTTCAGTTCCAGAGCGATTCGCCCAATGAGTCCTTGATATTTAGTCGATTTCAGCCAATATTTTGGATTTTTGAAAATTTCACTTTTTTGTGAAATTATCCACTAAATGAGGGAATAATATGTGTGAGGGTACCGCAGGAGAGTTCCAAATGTGTGTGGGTAGAATATGTATCCCACGGGGGTAATATTGAAAAAAGTTTAAAAAAATTTTTTTTGGACTTAGTCATTTTTCCGGCGTTTATCAGACTTTCAAATAGGGGAAATGTCAGTGAACATTCCGGTTTCAATTCCAGAGCTATTCGCCCAATGAGTCCTTGATATTTAGTCGTTTTCAGCCAATAATTTGGATTTTTGAAAATTTCACTTTTTTGTGAAAATATCCACTAAATGAGGGAATAATATGTGTGAGGGTACCCCAGGAGAGTTCCAAATGTGTGTGGGTAGAATATATATCCCACGGGGGTAATATTGAAAAAAGTTGAAAACTATTTTTTTTTGGACTTAGTCATTTTTCCGGCGTTTATCACACTTTCAAATAGGGGAAATGTCAGTGAACGTTCCGATTTCAGTTCCAGAGCGAGTCGCCCAATGAGTCCTTGATATTTAGTCGTTTTCAGCCAATATTTTGGATATTTGAAAATTTCACTTTTTTGTGAAAATATCCACTAAATGAGGGAATAATATGTGTGAGGGTACCGCAGGAGAGTTCCAAATGTGTGTGGGTAGAATATATATCCCACGGGGGTAATATTGAAAAAAGTTGAAAACAATTTTTTTTTGGACTTAGTCATTTTTCCGGCGTTTATCACACTTTCAGATAGGGGAAATGTCAGTGAACGTTCCGATTTCAGTTCCAGAGCGATTCGCCCAATGAGTCCTTGATATTTAGTCGTTTTCAGCCAATATTTTGGATTTTTGAAAATTTCACTTTTTTGTGAAAATATCCACTAAATGAGGGAATAATATGTGTTAGGGTACCGCAGGAGAGTTCCAAATGTGTGTGGGTAGAATCTATATCCCACGGGGGTAAAATTGAAAAAAGTTGAAAACAATTTTTTTTTGGACTTAGTCATTTTTCCGGCGTTTATCAGACTTTCAGATAGGGGAAATGTCAGTGAACGTTACGATTTCAGTTCCAGAGCGATTCGCCCAATGAGTCCTTGATATTTAGTCGTTTTCAGCCAATATTTTGGATATTTGAAAATTTCACTTTTTTGTGAAAATATCCACTAAATGAGGGAATAATATGTGTGAGGGTACCCCAGGAGAGTTCCAAATGTGTGTGGGTAGAATATATATCCCACGGGGGTAATATTGAACAAAGTTGAAAAAAATTTTTTTTGGACTTAGTCATTTTTCCGGCGTTTATCGGACTTTCAAATAGGGGAAATGTCAGTGAGCATTCCGATTTCAGTTCCAGAGCGATTCGCCCAATGAGTCCTTGATATTTAGTCGTTTTCAGCCAATACTTTGGATTTTTGGAAATTTCACTTTTTTGTGAAAATATCCACTAAATGAGGGAATAATATGTGTGAGGGTACCCCAGGAGAGTTCCAAATGTGTGTGGGTAGAATCTATATCCCACGGGGGTAAAATTGATAAAAGTTGAAAAAATTTTTTTTTTGGACTTAGTCATTTTTCCGGCGTTTATCAGACTTTCAGATAGGGCAAATGTCAGTGAGCGTTCCGATTTCAGTTCCAGAGCGATTCGCCCAATGAGTCCTTGATATTTAGTCGTTTTCAGCCAATATTTTGAATTTTTGAAAATTTCACTTTTTTGTGAAAATATCCACTAAATGAAGGAATAATATGTGTGAGGGTACCCCAGGAGAGTTCCAAATGTGTGTGGGTAGAATATATATCCCACGGGGGTAATATTGAAAAAAGTTGAAAAAAATTTTTTTTGGACTTAGTCATTTTTCCGGCGTTTATCAGACTTTCAAATAGGGGAAATGTCAGTGAACATTCCGGTTTCAATTCCAGAGCTATTCGCCCAATGAGTCCTTGATATTTAGTCGTTTTCAGCCAATATTTTGGATTTTTGAAAATTTCACTTTTTTGTGAAAATATCCACTAAATGAGGGAATAATATGTGTGAGGGTACCCCAGGAGAGTTCCAAATGTGTGTGGGTAGAATATATATCCCACGGGGGTAATATTGAAAAAAGTTGAAAACTATTTTTTTTTGGACTTAGTCATTTTTCCGGCGTTTATCACACTTTCAAATAGGGGAAATGTCAGTGAACGTTCCGATTTCAGTTCCAGAGCGATTCGCCCAATGAGTCCTTGATATTTAGTCGTTTTCAGCCAATATTTTGGATATTTGAAAATTTCACTTTTTTGTGAAAATATCCACTAAATGAGGGAATAATATGTGTGAGGGTACCCCAGGAGAGTTCCAAATGTGTGTGGGTAGAATATATATCCCACGGGGGTAAAATTGGAAAAAGTTGAAAACAATTTTTTTTTGGACTTAGTCATTTTTCCGGCGTTTATCAGACTTTCAGATAGGGGAAATGTCAGTGAACGTTCCGATTTCAGTTCCAGAGCGATTCGCCCAATGAGTCCTTGATATTTAGTCGTTTTCAGCCAATGTTTTGGATATTTGAAAATTTCACTTTTTTGTGAAAATATCCACTAAATGAGGGAATAATATGTGTGAGGGTACCCCAGGAGAGTTCCAAATGTGTGTGGGTAGAATATATATCCCACGGGGGTAATATTGAAAAAAGTTGAAAACAATTTTTTTTTGGACTTAGTCATTTTTCTGGCGTTTATCAGACTTTCAGATAGGGGAAATGTCAGTGAACGTTCCGATTTCAGTTCCAGAGCGATTCGCCCAATGAGTCCTTGATATTTAGTCGTTTTCAGCCAATATTTTGGATATTTGAAAATTTCACTTTTTTGTGAAAATATCCACTAAATGAGGGAATAATATGTGTGAGGGTACCCCAGGAGAGTTCCAAATGTGTGTGGGTAGAATATATAACCCACGGGGGTAAAATTGAAAAAAAGTTGAAAAAAATTTTTTTGGACTTAGTCATTTTTCTGGCGTTTATCAGACTTTCAAATAGGGGAAATGTCAGTGAACATTCCAATTTCAATTCCAGAGCTATTCGCCCAATGAGTCCTTGATATTTAGTCGTTTTCAGCCAATATTTTGGATTTTTGAAAATTTCACTTTTTTGTGAAAATATCCACTAAATGAGGGAATAATATGTGTTAGGGTACCGCAGGAGAGTTCCAAATGTGTGTGGGTAGAATCTATATCCCACGGGGGTAAAATTGAAAAAAGTTGAAAAAAATTTTTTTTTGGACTTAGTCATTTTTCCGGCGTTTATCACACTTTCAGATAGGGGAAATGTCAGTGAACGTTCCGATTTCAGTTCCAGAGCGATTCGCCCAATGAGTCCTTGATATTTAGTCGTTTTCAGCCAATATTTTGGATATTTGAAAATTTCACTTTTTTGTGAAAATATCCACTAAATGAGGGAATAATATGTGTGAGGGTACCCCAGGAGAGTTCCAAATGTGTGTGGGTAGAATATATATCCCACGGGGGTAAAATTGAAAAAAGTTGAAAACAATTTTTTTTTGGACTTAGTCATTTTTCTGGCGTTTATCAGACTTTCAGATAGGGGAAATGTCAGTGAACATTCCGATTTCAGTTGCAGAGCGATTCGCCCAATGAGTCCTTGATATTTAGTCGTTTTCAGCCAATATTTTGGATATTTGAAAATTTCACTTTTTTGTGAAAATATCCACTAAATGAGGGAATAATATGTGTGAGGGTACCCCAGGAGAGTTCCAAATGTGTGTGGGTAGAATATATATCCCACGGGGGTAAAATTGGAAAAAGTTGAAAACAATTTTTTTTTGGACTTAGTCATTTTTCCGGCGTTTATCAGACTTTCAGATAGGGGAAATGTCAGTGAACGTTCCGATTTCAGTTCCAGAGCGATTCGCCCAATGAGTCCTTGATATTTAGTCGTTTTCAGCCAATGTTTTGGATATTTGAAAATTTCACTTTTTTGTGAAAATATCCACTAAATGAGGGAATAATATGTGTGAGGGTACCCCAGGAGAGTTCCAAATGTGTGTGGGTAGAATATATATCCCACGGGGGTAATATTGAAAAAAGTTGAAAACAATTTTTTTTTGGACTTAGTCATTTTTCTGGCGTTTATCAGACTTTCAGATAGGGGAAATGTCAGTGAACGTTCCGATTTCAGTTCCAGAGCGATTCGCCCAATGAGTCCTTGATATTTAGTCGTTTTCAGCCAATATTTTGGATATTTGAAAATTTCACTTTTTTGTGAAAATATCCACTAAATGAGGGAATAATATGTGTGAGGGTACCCCAGGAGAGTTCCAAATGTGTGTGGGTAGAATATATAACCCACGGGGGTAAAATTGAAAAAAAGTTGAAAAAAATTTTTTTGGACTTAGTCATTTTTCTGGCGTTTATCAGACTTTCAAATAGGGGAAATGTCAGTGAACATTCCGATTTCAATTCCAGAGCTATTCGCCCAATGAGTCCTTGATATTTAGTCGTTTTCAGCCAATATTTTGGATTTTTGAAAATTTCACTTTTTTGTGAAAATATCCACTAAATGAGGGAATAATATGTGTTAGGGTACCGCAGGAGAGTTCCAAATGTGTGTGGGTAGAATCTATATCCCACGGGGGTAAAATTGAAAAAAGTTGAAAAAAATTTTTTTTTGGACTTAGTCATTTTTCCGGCGTTTATCACACTTTCAGATAGGGGAAATGTCAGTGAACGTTCCGATTTCAGTTCCAGAGCGATTCGCCCAATGAGTCCTTGATATTTAGTCGTTTTCAGCCAATATTTTGGATATTTGAAAATTTCACTTTTTTGTGAAAATATCCACTAAATGAGGGAATAATATGTGTGAGGGTACCCCAGGAGAGTTCCAAATGTGTGTGGGTAGAATATATATCCCACGGGGGTAAAATTGAAAAAAGTTGAAAACAATTTTTTTTTGGACTTAGTCATTTTTCTGGCGTTTATCAGACTTTCAGATAGGGGAAATGTCAGTGAACATTCCGATTTCAGTTGCAGAGCGATTCGCCCAATGAGTCCTTGATATTTAGTCGTTTTCAGCCAATATTTTGGATATTTGAAAATTTCACTTTTTTGTGAAAATATCCACTAAATGAGGGAATAATATGTGTGAGGGTACCCCAGGAGAGTTCCAAATGTGTGTGGGTAGAATATATATCCCACGGGGGTAAAATTGGAAAAAGTTGAAAACAATTTTTTTTTGGACTTAGTCATTTTTCCGGCGTTTATCAGACTTTCAGATAGGGGAAATGTCAGTGAACGTTCCGATTTCAGTTCCAGAGCGATTCGCCCAATGAGTCCTTGATATTTAGTCGTTTTCAGCCAATGTTTTGGATATTTGAAAATTTCACTTTTTTGTGAAAATATCCACTAAATGAGGGAATAATATGTGTGAGGGTACCCCAGGAGAGTTCCAAATGTGTGTGGGTAGAATATATATCCCACGGGGGTAATATTGAAAAAAGTTGAAAACAATTTTTTTTTGGACTTAGTCATTTTTCCGGCGTTTATCACACTTTCAAATAGGGGAAATGTCAGTGAACGTTCCGATTTCAGTTCCAGAGCGATTCGCCCAATGAGTCCTTGATATTTAGTCGTTCTCAGCCAATATTTTGGATATTTGAAAATTTCACTTTTTTGTGAAAATATCCACTAAATGAGGGAATAATATGTGTGAGGGTACCCCAGGAGAGTTCCAAATGTGTGTGGGTAGAATATATATCCCACGGGGGTAATATTGAAAAAAGTTGAAAACAATTTTTTTTTGGACTTAGTCATTTTTCCGGCGTTTATCACACTTTCAGATAGGGGAAATGTCAGTGAACGTTCCGATTTCAGTTCCAGAGCGATTCGCCCAATGAGTCCTTGATATTTAGTCGTTTTCAGCCAATATTTTGGATATTTGAAAATTTCACTTTTTTGTGAAAATATCCACTAAATGAGGGAATAATATGTGTGAGGGTACCCCAGGAGAGTTCCAAATGTGTGTGGGTAGAATATATAACCCACGGGGGTAAAATTGAAAAAAGTTGAAAACAATTTTTTTTTGGACTTAGTCATTTTTCCGGCATTTATCAGACTTTCAGATAGGGGAAATGTCAGTGAACGTTCCGATTTCATTTCCAGAGCGATTGGCCCAATGAGTCCTTGATATTTAGTCGTTTTCAGCCAATATTTTGGATTTTTGAAAATTTCACTTTTTTGTGAAAATATCCACTAAATGAGGGAATAATATGTGTGAGGGTACCCCAGGAGAGTTCCAAATGTGTGTGTGTAGAATATATATCCCACGGGGGTAATATTGAACAAAGTTGAAAAAAAATTTTTTTGGACTTAGTCATTTTTCCGGCGTTTATAGGACTTTCAAATAGGGAAAATGTCAGTGAGCATTCCGATTTCAGTTCCAGAGCGATTCGCCCAATGAGTCCTTGATATTTAGTCGTTTTCAGCCAATACTTTGGATTTTTGGAAATTTCACTTTTTTGTGAAAATATCCACTAAATGAGGGAATAATATGTGTGAGGGTACCCCAGGAGAGTTCCAAATGTGTGTGGGTAGAATCTATATCCCACGGGGGTAAAATTGATAAAAGTTGAAAAAATTTTTTTTTTGGACTTAGTCATTTTTCCGGCGTTTATCAGACTTTCAGATAGGGCAAATGTCAGTGAGCGTTCCGATTTCAGTTACAGAGCGATTCGCCCAATGAGTCCTTGATATTTAGTCGTTTTCAGCCAATATTTTGGATTTTTGAAAATTTCACTTTTTTGTGAAAATATCCACTAAATGAAGGAATAATATGTGTGAGGGTACCCCAGGAGAGTTCCAAATGTGTGTGGGTAGAATATATATCCCACGGGGGTAATATTGAAAAAAGTTGAAAAAAATTTTTTTGGGACTTAGTCATTTTTCCGGCGTTTATCAGACTTTCAAATAGGGGAAATGTCAGTGAACATTCCGGTTTCAATTCCAGAGCTATTCGCCCAATGAGTCCTTGATATTTAGTCGTTTTCAGCCAATATTTTGGATTTTTGAAAATTTCACTTTTTTGTGAAAATATCCACTAAATGAGGGAATAATATGTGTTAGGGTACCGCAGGAGAGTTCCAAATGTGTGTGGGTAGAACATATATCCCACGGGGGTAAAATTGAAAAAAGTTGAAAAATTTTTTTTTTGGACTTAGTCATTTTTCCGGCGTTTATCAGACTTTCAGATAGGGCAAATGTCAGTGAGCGTTCCGATTTCAGTTCCAGAGCGATTCGCCCAATGAGTCCTTGATATTTAGTCGTTTTCAGCCAATATTTAGGATTTTTGAAAATTTCACTTTTTTGTGAAAATATCCACTAAATGAAGGAATAATATGTGTGAGGGTACCCCAGGAGAGTTCCAAATGTGTGTGGGTAGAATATATATCCCACGGGGGTAATATTGAAAAAAGTTGAAAAAAATTTTTTGGGGACTTAGTCATTTTTCCGGCGTTTATCAGACTTTCAAATAGGGGAAATGTCAGTGAACATTCCGGTTTCAATTCCAGAGCTATTCGCCCAATGAGTCCTTGATATTTAGTCGTTTTCAGCCAATAATTTGGATTTTTGAAAATTTCACTTTTTTGTGAAAATATCCACTAAATGAGGGAATAATATGTGTGAGGGTACCCCAGGAGAGTTCCAAATGTGTGTGGGTAGAATATATATCCCACGGGGGTAATATTGAACAAAGTTGAAAAAAATTTTTTTGGGACTTAGTCATTTTTCCGGCGTTTATTGGACTTTCAAATAGGGGAATTGTCAGTGTGCATTCCGATTTCAGTTCCAGAGCGATTCGCCCAAAGAGTCCTTGATATTTAGTCGTTTTCAGCCAATACTTTGGATTTTTGGAAATTTCACTTTTTTGTGAAAATATCCACTAAATGAGGGAATAATATGTGTGAGGGTACCCCAGGAGAGTTCCAAATGTGTGTGGGTAGAATCTATATCCCACGGGGGTAAAATTGATAAAAGTTGAAAAAATTTTTTTTTTGGACTTAGTCATTTTTCCGGCGTTTATCAGACTTTCAGATAGGGCAAATGTCAGTGAGCGTTCCGATTTCAGTTCCAGAGCGATTCGCCCAATGAGTCCTTGATATTTAGTCGTTTTCAGCCAATATTTAGGATTTTTGAAAATTTCACTTTTTTGTGAAAATATCCACTAAATGAAGGAATAATATGTGTGAGGGTACCCCAGGAGAGTTCCAAATGTGTGTGGGTAGAATATATATCCCACGGGGGTAATATTGAAAAAAGTTGAAAAAAATTTTTTGGGGACTTAGTCATTTTTCCGGCGTTTATCAGACTTTCAAATAGGGGAAATGTCAGTGAACATTCCGGTTTCAATTCCAGAGCTATTCGCCCAATGAGTCCTTGATATTTAGTCGTTTTCAGCCAATAATTTGGATTTTTGAAAATTTCACTTTTTTGTGAAAATATCCACTAAATGAGGGAATAATATGTGTGAGGGTACCCCAGGAGAGTTCCAAATGTGTGTGGGTAGAATATATATCCCACGGTTGTAATATTGAAAAAAGTTGAAAACAATTTTTTTTTGGACTTAGTCATTTTTCCGGCGTTTATCAGACTTTCAGATAGGGGAAATGTCAGTGAACGTTCCGATTTCAGTTCCAGAGCGATTCGCCCAATGAGTCCTTGATATTTAGTCGTTCTCAGCCAATATTTTGGATATTTGAAAATTTCACTTTTTTGTGAAAATATCCACTAAATGAGGGAATAATATGTGTGAGGGTACCCCAGGAGAGTTCCAAATGTGTGTGGGTAGAATATATATCCCACGGGGGTAATATTGAAAAAAGTTGAAAACAATTTTTTTTTGGACTTAGTCATTTTTCCGGCGTTTATCACACTTTCAGATAGGGGAAATGTCAGTGAACGTTCCGATTTCAGTTCCAGAGCGATTCGCCCAATGAGTCCTTGATATTTAGTCGTTTTCAGCCAATATTTTGGATATTTGAAAATTTCACTTTTTTGTGAAAATATCCACTAAATGAGGGAATAATATGTGTGAGGGTACCCCAGGAGAGTTCCAAATGTGTGTGGGTAGAATATATAACCCACGGGGGTAAAATTGAAAAAAGTTGAAAACAATTTTTTTTTGGACTTAGTCATTTTTCCGGCATTTATCAGACTTTCAGATAGGGGAAATGTCAGTGAACGTTCCGATTTCATTTCCAGAGCGATTCGCCCAATGAGTCCTTGATATTTAGTCGTTTTCAGCCAATATTTTGGATTTTTGAAAATTTCACTTTTTTGTGAAAATATCCACTAAATGAGGGAATAATATGTGTGAGGGTACCCCAGGAGAGTTCCAAATGTGTGTGTGTAGAATATATATCCCACGGGGGTAATATTGAACAAAGTTGAAAAAAAATTTTTTTGGACTTAGTCATTTTTCCGGCGTTTATAGGACTTTCAAATAGGGAAAATGTCAGTGAGCATTCCGATTTCAGTTCCAGAGCGATTCGCCCAATGAGTCCTTGATATTTAGTCGTTTTCAGCCAATACTTTGGATTTTTGGAAATTTCACTTTTTTGTGAAAATATCCACTAAATGAGGGAATAATATGTGTGAGGGTACCCCAGGAGAGTTCCAAATGTGTGTGGGTAGAATCTATATCCCACGGGGGTAAAATTGATAAAAGTTGAAAAAATTTTTTTTTTGGACTTAGTCATTTTTCCGGCGTTTATCAGACTTTCAGATAGGGCAAATGTCAGTGAGCGTTCCGATTTCAGTTCCAGAGCGATTCGCCCAATGAGTCCTTGATATTTAGTCGTTTTCAGCCAATATTTTGGATTTTTGAAAATTTCACTTTTTTGTGAAAATATCCACTAAATGAAGGAATAATATGTGTGAGGGTACCCCAGGAGAGTTCCAAATGTGTGTGGGTAGAATATATATCCCACGGGGGTAATATTGAAAAAAGTTGAAAAAAATTTTTTTTGGACTTAGTCATTTTTCCGGCGTTTATCAGACTTTCAAATAGGGGAAATGTCAGTGAACATTCCGGTTTCAATTCCAGAGCTATTCGCCCAATGAGTCCTTGATATTTAGTCGTTTTCAGCCAATAATTTGGATTTTTGAAAATTTCACTTTTTTGTGAAAATATCCACTAAATGAGGGAATAATATGTGTGAGGGTACCCCAGGAGAGTTCCAAATGTGTGTGGGTAGAATATATATCCCACGGGGGTAATATTGAAAAAAGTTGAAAACAATTTTTTTTTGGACTTAGTCATTTTTCCGGCGTTTATCAGACTTTCAGATAGGGGAAATGTCAGTGAACGTTCCGATTTCAGTTCCAGAGCGATTCGCCCAATGAGTCCTTGATATTTAGTCGTTCTCAGCCAATATTTTGGATATTTGAAAATTTCACTTTTTTGTGAAAATATCCACTAAATGAGGGAATAATATGTGTGAGGGTACCCCAGGAGAGTTCCAAATGTGTGTGGGTAGAATATATATCCCACGGGGGTAATATTGAAAAAAGTTGAAAACAATTTTTTTTTGGACTTAGTCATTTTTCCGGCGTTTATCACACTTTCAGATAGGGGAAATGTCAGTGAACGTTCCGATTTCAGTTCCAGAGCGATTCGCCCAATGAGTCCTTGATATTTAGTCGTTTTCAGCCAATATTTTGGATATTTGAAAATTTCACTTTTTTGTGAAAATATCCACTAAATGAGGGAATAATATGTGTGAGGGTACCCCAGGAGAGTTCCAAATGTGTGTGGGTAGAATATATAACCCACGGGGGTAAAATTGAAAAAAGTTGAAAACAATTTTTTTTTGGACTTAGTCATTTTTCCGGCATTTATCAGACTTTCAGATAGGGGAAATGTCAGTGAACGTTCCGATTTCATTTCCAGAGCGATTCGCCCAATGAGTCCTTGATATTTAGTCGTTTTCAGCCAATATTTTGGATTTTTGAAAATTTCACTTTTTTGTGAAAATATCCACTAAATGAGGGAATAATATGTGTGAGGGTACCCCAGGAGAGTTCCAAATGTGTGTGTGTAGAATATATATCTCACGGGGGTAATATTGAACAAAGTTGAAAAAAAATTTTTTTGGACTTAGTCATTTTTCCGGCGTTTATAGGACTTTCAAATAGGGAAAATGTCAGTGAGCATTCCGATTTCAGTTCCAGAGCGATTCGCCCAATGAGTCCTTGATATTTAGTCGTTTTCAGCCAATACTTTGGATTTTTGGAAATTTCACTTTTTTGTGAAAATATCCACTAAATGAGGGAATAATATGTGTGAGGGTACCCCAGGAGAGTTCCAAATGTGTGTGGGTAGAATCTATATCCCACGGGGGTAAAATTGATAAAAGTTGAAAAAATTTTTTTTTTGGACTTAGTCATTTTTCCGGCGTTTATCAGACTTTCAGATAGGGCAAATGTCAGTGAGCGTTCCGATTTCAGTTCCAGAGCGATTCGCCCAATGAGTCCTTGATATTTAGTCGTTTTCAGCCAATATTTTGGATTTTTGAAAATTTCACTTTTTTGTGAAAATATCCACTAAATGAAGGAATAATATGTGTGAGGGTACCCCAGGAGAGTTCCAAATGTGTGTGGGTAGAATATATATCCCACGGGGGTAATATTGAAAAAAGTTGAAAAAAATTTTTTTGGGACTTAGTCATTTTTCCGGCGTTTATCAGACTTTCAAATAGGGGAAATGTCAGTGAACATTCCGGTTTCAATTCCAGAGCTATTCGCCCAATGAGTCCTTGATATTTAGTCGTTTTCAGCCAATATTTTGGATTTTTGAAAATTTCACTTTTTTGTGAAAATATCCACTAAATGAGGGAATAATATGTGTTAGGGTACCGCAGGAGAGTTCCAAATGTGTGTGGGTAGAACATATATCCCACGGGGGTAAAATTGAAAAAAGTTGAAAAATTTTTTTTTTGGACTTAGTCATTTTTCCGGCGTTTATCAGACTTTCAGATAGGGCAAATGTCAGTGAGCATTCCGATTTCAGTTCCAGAGCGATTCGCCCAATGAGTCCTTGATATTTAGTCGTTTTCAGCCAATATTTAGGATTTTTGAAAATTTCACTTTTTTGTGAAAATATCCACTAAATGAAGGAATAATATGTGTGAGGGTACCCCAGGAGAGTTCCAAATGTGTGTGGGTAGAATATATATCCCACGGGGGTAATATTGAAAAAAGTTGAAAAAAATTTTTTTTGGACTTAGTCATTTTTCCGGCGTTTATCAGACTTTCAAATAGGGGAAATGTCAGTGAACATTCCGGTTTCAATTCCAGAGCTATTCGCCCAATGAGTCCTTGATATTTAGTCGTTTTCAGCCAATAATTTGGATTTTTGAAAATTTCACTTTTTTGTGAAAATATCCACTAAATGAGGGAATAATATGTGTGAGGGTACCCCAGGAGAGTTCCAAATGTGTGTGGGTAGAATATATATCCCACGGGGGTAATATTGAAAAAAGTTGAAAACAATTTTTTTTTGGACTTAGTCATTTTTCCGGCGTTTATCACACTTTCAAATAGGGGAAATGTCAGTGAACGTTCCGATTTCAGTTCCAGAGCGATCCGCCCAATGAGTCCTTGATATTTAGTCGTTTTCAGCCAATATTTTGGATATTTGAAAATTTCACTTTTTTGTGAAAATATCCACTAAATGAGGGAATAATATGTGTGAGGGTACCCCAGGAGAGTTCCAAATGTGTGTGGGTAGAATATATAACCCACGGGGGTAAAATTGAAAAAAGTTGAAAACAATTTTTTTTTGGACTTAGTCATTTTTCCGGCATTTATCAGACTTTCAGATAGGGGAAATGTCAGTGAACGTTCCGATTTCATTTCCAGAGCGATTCGCCCAATGAGTCCTTGATATTTAGTCGTTTTCAGCCAATATTTTGGATTTTTGAAAATTTCACTTTTTTGTGAAAATATCCACTAAATGAGGGAATAATATGTGTGAGGGTACCCCAGGAGAGTTCCAAATGTGTGTGGGTAGAATATATATCCCACGGGGGTAATATTGAAAAAAAGTTGAAAAAAAATTTTTTTGGACTTAGTCATTTTTCTGGCGTTTATCAGACTTTCAAATAGGGGAATTGTCAGTGAACATTCCGATTTCAATTCCAGAGCTATTCGCCCAATGAGTCCTTGATATTTAGTCGTTTTCAGCCAATATTTTGGATTTTTGAAAATTTCACTTTTTTGTGAAAATATCCACTAAATGAGGGAATAATATGTGTTAGGGTACCGCAGGAGAGTTCCAAATGTGTGTGGGTAGAATCTATATCCCACGGGGGTAAAATTGAAAAAAGTTGAAAAAAATTTTTTTTTGGACTTAGTCATTTTTCCGGCGTTTATCACACTTTCAGATAGGGGAAATGTCAGTGAACATTCCGATTTCAGTTCCAGAGCGATTCGCCCAATGAGTCCTTGATATTTAGTCGTTTTCAGCCAATATTTTGGATTTTTGAAAATTTCACTTTTTTGTGAAAATATCCACTAAATGAGGGAATAATATGTGTGAGGGTACCCCAGGAGAGTTCCAAATGTGTGTGGGTAGAATATATATCCCACGGGGGTAATATTGAACAAAGTTGAAAAAAATTTTTTTGGGACTTAGTCATTTTTCCGGCGTTTATTGGACTTTCAAATAGGGGAATTGTCAGTGAGCATTCCGATTTCAGTTCCAGAGCGATTCGCCCAATGAGTCCTTGATATTTAGTCGTTTTCAGCCAATACTTTGGATTTTTGGAAATTTCACTTTTTTGTGAAAATATCCACTAAATGAGGGAATAATATGTGTGAGGGTACCCCAGGAGAGTTTCAAATGTGTGTGGGTAGAATCTATATCCCACGGGGGTAAAATTGATAAAAGTTGAAAAAATTTTTTTTTTGGACTTAGTAATTTTTCCGGCGTTTATCAGACTTTCAGATAGGGAAAATGTCAGTGAGCGTTCCGATTTCAGTTCCAGAGCGATTCGCCCAATGAGTCCTTGATATTTAGTCGTTTTCAGCCAATATTTTGGATATTTGAAAATTTCACTTTTTTGTGAAAATATCCACTAAATGAGGGAATAATATGTGTGAGGGTACCCCAGGAGAGTTCCAAATGTGTGTGGGTAGAATATATATCCCACGGGGGTAAAATTGAAAAAAGTTGAAAACAATTATTTTTTGGACTTAGTCATTTTTCCAGCGTTTATCAGACTTTCAGATAGGGGAAATGTCAGTGAACGTTCCGATTTCAGTTCCAGAGCGATTCGCCCAATGAGTCCTTGATATTTAGTCGTTTTCAGCTAATATTTTGGATTTTTGAAAATTTCACTTTTTTGTGAAAATATCCACTAAATGAGGGAATAATATGTGTGAGGGTACCCCAGGAGAGTTTCAAATGTGTGTGGGTAGAATATATATCCCACGGGGGTAATATTGAACAAAGTTGAAAAAAAATTTTTTTGGACTTAGTCATTTTTCCGGCGTTTATAGGACTTTCAAATAGGGGAAATGTCAGTGAGCATTCCGATTTCAGTTCCAGAGCGATTCGCCCAATGAGTCCTTGATATTTAGTCTTTTTCAGCCAATACTTTGGATTTTTGGAAATTTCACTTTTTTGTGAAAATATCCACTAAATGAGGGAATAATATGTGTTAGGGTACCGCAGGAGAGTTCCAAATGTGTGTGGGTAGAACATATATCCCACGGGGGTAAAATTGAAAAAAGTTGAAAAATTTTTTTTTTGGACTTAGTCATTTTTCCGGCGTTTATCAGACTTTCAGATAGGGGAAATGTCAGTGAACATTCCGGTTTCAATTCCAGAGCTATTCGCCCAATGAGTCCTTGATATTTAGTCGTTTTCAGCCAATAATTTGGATTTTTGAAAATTTCACTTTTTTGTGAAAATATCCACTAAATGAGGGAATAATATGTGTGAGGGTACCCCAGGAGAGTTCCAAATGTGTGTGGGTAGAATATATATCCCACGGGGGTAATATTGAAAAAAGTTGAAAACAATTTTTTTTTGGACTTAGTCATTTTTCCGGCGTTTATCAGACTTTCAGATAGGGGAAATGTCAGTGAACGTTCCGATTTCAGTTCCAGAGCGATTCGCCCAATGAGTCCTTGATATTTAGTCGTTTTCAGCCAATATTTTGGATATTTGAAAATTTCACTTTTTTGTGAAAATATCCACTAAATGAGGGAATAATATGTGTGAGGTAACCCCAGGAGAGTTCCAAATGTGTGTGGGTAGAATATATATCCCACGGGGGTAATATTGAAAAAAGTTGAAAACAATTTTTTTTTGGACTTAGTCATTTTTCCGGCGTTTATCACACTTTCAAATAGGGGAAATGTCAGTGAACGTTCCGATTTCAGTTCCAGAGCGATTCGCCCAATGAGTCCTTGATATTTAGTCGTTTTCAGCCAATATTTTGGATATTTGAAAATTTCACTTTTTTGTGAAAATATCCACTAAATGAGGGAATAATATGTGTGAGGGTACCCCAGGAGAGTTCCAAATGTGTGTGGGTAGAATATATATCCCACGGGGGTAATATTGAACAAAGTTGAAAAAAATTTTTTTGGGACTTAGTCATTTTTCCGGCGTTTATTGGACTTTCAAATAGGGGAATTGTCAGTGAGCATTCCGATTTCAGTTCCAGAGCGATTCGCCCAATGAGTCCTTGATATTTAGTCGTTTTCAGCCAATACTTTGGATTTTTGGAAATTTCACTTTTTTGTGAAAATATCCACTAAATGAGGGAATAATATGTGTGAGGGTACCCCAGGAGAGTTTCAAATGTGTGTGGGTAGAATCTATATCCCACGGGGGTAAAATTGATAAAAGTTGAAAAAATTTTTTTTTTGGACTTAGTAATTTTTCCGGCGTTTATCAGACTTTCAGATAGGGCAAATGTCAGTGAGCGTTCCGATTTCAGTTCCAGAGCGATTCGCCCAATGAGTCCTTGATATTTAGTCGTTTTCAGCCAATATTTTGGATATTTGAAAATTTCACTTTTTTGTGAAAATATCCACTAAATGAGGGAATAATATGTGTGAGGGTACCCCAGGAGAGTTCCAAATGTGTGTGGGTAGAATATATATCCCACGGGGGTAAAATTGAAAAAAGTTGAAAACAATTTTTTTTTGGACTTAGTCATTTTTCCGGCATTTATCAGACTTTCAGATAGGGGAAATGTCAGTGAACGTTCCGATTTCATTTCCAGAGCGATTCGCCCAATGAGTCCTTGATATTTAGTCGTTTTCAGCCAATATTTTGGATTTTTGAAAATTTCACTTTTTTGTGAAAATATCCACTAAATGAGGGAATAATATGTGTGAGGGTACCCCAGGAGAGTTCCAAATGTGTGTGGGTAGAATATATATCCCACGGGGGTAATATTGAAAAAAAGTTGAAAAAAAATTTTTTTGGACTTAGTCATTTTTCTGGCGTTTATCAGACTTTCAAATAGGGGAATTGTCAGTGAACATTCCGATTTCAATTCCAGAGCTATTCGCCCAATGAGTCCTTGATATTTAGTCGTTTTCAGCCAATATTTTGGATTTTTGAAAATTTCACTTTTTTGTGAAAATATCCACTAAATGAGGGAATAATATGTGTTAGGGTACCGCAGGAGAGTTCCAAATGTGTGTGGGTAGAATCTATATCCCACGGGGGTAAAATTGAAAAAAGTTGAAAAAAATTTTTTTTTGGACTTAGTCATTTTTCCGGCGTTTATCACACTTTCAGATAGGGGAAATGTCAGTGAACATTCCGATTTCAGTTCCAGAGCGATTCGCCCAATGAGTCCTTGATATTTAGTCGTTTTCAGCCAATATTTTGGATTTTTGAAAATTTCACTTTTTTGTGAAAATATCCACTAAATGAGGGAATAATATGTGTGAGGGTACCCCAGGAGAGTTCCAAATGTGTGTGGGTAGAATATATATCCCACGGGGGTAATATTGAACAAAGTTGAAAAAAATTTTTTTGGGACTTAGTCATTTTTCCGGCGTTTATTGGACTTTCAAATAGGGGAATTGTCAGTGAGCATTCCGATTTCAGTTCCAGAGCGATTCGCCCAATGAGTCCTTGATATTTAGTCGTTTTCAGCCAATACTTTGGATTTTTGGAAATTTCACTTTTTTGTGAAAATATCCACTAAATGAGGGAATAATATGTGTGAGGGTACCCCAGGAGAGTTTCAAATGTGTGTGGGTAGAATCTATATCCCACGGGGGTAAAATTGATAAAAGTTGAAAAAATTTTTTTTTTGGACTTAGTAATTTTTCCGGCGTTTATCAGACTTTCAGATAGGGAAAATGTCAGTGAGCGTTCCGATTTCAGTTCCAGAGCGATTCGCCCAATGAGTCCTTGATATTTAGTCGTTTTCAGCCAATATTTTGGATATTTGAAAATTTCACTTTTTTGTGAAAATATCCACTAAATGAGGGAATAATATGTGTGAGGGTACCCCAGGAGAGTTCCAAATGTGTGTGGGTAGAATATATATCCCACGGGGGTAAAATTGAAAAAAGTTGAAAACAATTATTTTTTGGACTTAGTCATTTTTCCAGCGTTTATCAGACTTTCAGATAGGGGAAATGTCAGTGAACGTTCCGATTTCAGTTCCAGAGCGATTCGCCCAATGAGTCCTTGATATTTAGTCGTTTTCAGCTAATATTTTGGATTTTTTAAAATTTCACTTTTTTGTGAAAATATCCACTAAATGAGGGAATAATATGTGTGAGGGTACCCCAGGAGAGTTTCAAATGTGTGTGGGTAGAATATATATCCCACGGGGGTAATATTGAACAAAGTTGAAAAAAAATTTTTTTGGACTTAGTCATTTTTCCGGCGTTTATAGGACTTTCAAATAGGGGAAATGTCAGTGAGCATTCCGATTTCAGTTCCAGAGCGATTCGCCCAATGAGTCCTTGATATTTAGTCTTTTTCAGCCAATACTTTGGATTTTTGGAAATTTCACTTTTTTGTGAAAATATCCACTAAATGAGGGAATAATATGTGTTAGGGTACCGCAGGAGAGTTCCAAATGTGTGTGGGTAGAACATATATCCCACGGGGGTAAAATTGAAAAAAGTTGAAAAATTTTTTTTTTGGACTTAGTCATTTTTCCGGCGTTTATCAGACTTTCAGATAGGGGAAATGTCAGTGAACATTCCGGTTTCAATTCCAGAGCTATTCGCCCCATGAGTCCTTGATATTTAGTCGTTTTCAGCCAATAATTTGGATTTTTGAAAATTTCACTTTTTTGTGAAAATATCCACTAAATGAGGGAATAATATGTGTGAGGGTACCCCAGGAGAGTTCCAAATGTGTGTGGGTAGAATATATATCCCACGGGGGTAATATTGAAAAAAGTTGAAAACAATTTTTTTTTGGACTTAGTCATTTTTCCGGCGTTTATCAGACTTTCAGATAGGGGAAATGTCAGTGAACGTTCCGATTTCAGTTCCAGAGCGATTCGCCCAATGAGTCCTTGATATTTAGTCGTTTTCAGCCAATATTTTGGATATTTGAAAATTTCACTTTTTTGTGAAAATATCCACTAAATGAGGGAATAATATGTGTGAGGTAACCCCAGGAGAGTTCCAAATGTGTGTGGGTAGAATATATATCCCACGGGGGTAATATTGAAAAAAGTTGAAAACAATTTTTTTTTGGACTTAGTCATTTTTCCGGCGTTTATCACACTTTCAAATAGGGGAAATGTCAGTGAACGTTCCGATTTCAGTTCCAGAGCGATTCGCCCAATGAGTCCTTGATATTTAGTCGTTTTCAGCCAATATTTTGGATATTTGAAAATTTCACTTTTTTGTGAAAATATCCACTAAATGAGGGAATAATATGTGTGAGGGTACCCCAGGAGAGTTCCAAATGTGTGTGGGTAGAATATATAACCCACGGGGGTAAAATTGAAAAAAGTTGAAAACAATTTTTTTTTGGACTTAGTCATTTTTCCGGCATTTATCAGACTTTCAGATAGGGGAAATGTCAGTGAACGTTCCGATTTCATTTCCAGAGCGATTCGCCCAATGAGTCCTTGATATTTAGTCGTTTTCAGCCAATATTTTGGATTTTTGAAAATTTCACTTTTTTGTGAAAATATCCACTAAATGAGGGAATAATATGTGTTAGGGTACCGCAGGAGAGTTCCAAATGTGTGTGGGTAGAATCTATATCCCACGGGGGTAAAATTGAAAAAAGTTGAAAAATTTTTTTTTTGGACTTAGTCATTTTTCCGGCGTTTATCAGACTTTCAGATAGGGGAAATGTCAGTGAACATTCCGGTTTCAATTCCAGAGCTATTCGCCCAATGAGTCCTTGATATTTATTCGTTTTCAGCCAATAATTTGGATTTTTGAAAATTTCACTTTTTTGTGAAAATATCCACTAAATGAGGGAATAATATGTGTGAGGGTACCCCAGGAGAGTTCCAAATGTGTGTGGGTAGAATATATATCCCACGGGGGTAAAATTGAAAAAAGTTGAAAACAATTTTTTTTTGGACTTAGTCATTTTTCCGGCGTTTATCAGACTTTCAGATAGGGGAAATGTCAGTGAACGTTCCGATTTCAGTTCCAGAGCGATTCGCCCAATGAGTCCTTGATATTTAGTCGTTTTCAGCCAATATTTTGGATATTTGAAAATTTCACTTTTTTGTGAAAATATCCACTAAATGAGGGAATAATATGTGTGAGGTAACCCCAGGAGAGTTCCAAATGTGTGTGGGTAGAATATATATCCCACGGGGGTAATATTGAACAAAGTTGAAAAAAATTTTTTTTTGGACTTAGTCATTTTTCCGGCGTTTATCACACTTTCAAATAGGGGAAATGTCAGTGAACGTTCCGATTTCAGTTCCAGAGCGATTCGCCCAATGAGTCCTTGATATTTAGTCGTTTTCAGCCAATATTTTGGATATTTGAAAATTTCACTTTTTTGTGAAAATATCCACTAAATGAGGGAATAATATGTGTGAGGGTACCCCAGGAGAGTTCCAAATGTGTGTGGGTAGAATATATAACCCACGGGGGTAAAATTGAAAAAAGTTGAAAACAATTTTTTTTTGGACTTAGTCATTTTTCCGGCATTTATCAGACTTTCAGATAGGGGAAATGTCAGTGAACGTTCCGATTTCATTTCCAGAGCGATTCGCCCAATGAGTCCTTGATATTTAGTCGTTTTCAGCCAATATTTTGGATTTTTGAAAATTTCACTTTTTTGTGAAAATATCCACTAAATGAGGGAATAATATGTGTTAGGGTACCGCAGGAGAGTTCCAAATGTGTGTGGGTAGAATCTATATCCCACGGGGGTAAAATTGAAAAAAGTTGAAAAAAATTTTTTTTTGGACTTAGTCATTTTTCCGGCGTTTATCAGACTTTCAAATAGGGGAAATGTCAGTGAACGTTCCGATTTCAGTTCCAGAGCGATTCGCCCAATGAGTCCTTGATATTTAGTCGTTTTCAGCCAATATTTTGGATATTTGAAAATTTCACTTTTTTGTGAAAATATCCACTAAATGAGGGAATAATATGTGTGAGGGTACCCCAGGAGAGTTCCAAATGTGTGTGGGTAGAATATATATCCCACGGGGGTAAAATTGAAAAAAGTTGAAAACAATTTTTTTTTGGACTTAGTCATTTTTCTGGCGTTTATCTGACTTTCAGATAGGGGAAATGTCAGTGAACATTCCGATTTCAGTTCCAGAGCGATTCGCCCAATGAGTCCTTGATATTTAGTCGTTTTCAGCCAATATTTTGGATTTTTGAAAATTTCACTTTTTTGTGAAAATATCCACTAAATGAGGGAATAATATGTGTGAGGGTACCCCAGGAGAGTTCCAAATGTGTGTGGGTAGAATATATATCCCACGGGGGTAATATTGAACAAAGTTGAAAAAAATTTTTTTGGGACTTAGTCATTTTTCCGGCGTTTATTGGACTTTCAAATAGGGGAATTGTCAGTGAGCATTCCGATTTCAGTTCCAGAGCGATTCGCCCAATGAGTCCTTGATATTTAGTCGTTTTCAGCCAATACTTTGGATTTTTGGAAATTTCACTTTTTTGTGAAAATATCCACTAAATGAGGGAATAATACGTGTGAGGGTACCCCAGGAGAGTTCCAAATGTGTGTGGGTAGAATCTATATCCCACGGGGGTAAAATTGATAAAAGTTGAAAAAATTTTTTTTTTGGACTTAGTCATTTTTCCGGCGTTTATCAGACTTTCAGATAGGGCAAATGTCAGTGAGCGTTCCGATTTCAGTTCCAGAGCGATTCGCCCAATGAGTCCTTGATATTTAGTCGTTTTCAGCCAATATTTTGGATTTTTGAAAATTTCACTTTTTTGTGAAAATATCCACTAAATGAAGGAATAATATGTGTGAGGGTACCCCAGGAGAGTTCCAAATGTGTGTGGGTAGAATATATATCCCACGGGGGTAATATTGAACAAAGTTGAAAAAAAATTTTTTTGGACTTAGTCATTTTTCCGGCGTTTATAGGACTTTCAAATAGGGGAAATGTCAGTGAGCATTCCGATTTCAGTTCCAGAGCGATTCGCCCAATGAGTCCTTGATATTTAGTCTTTTTCAGCCAATACTTTGGATTTTTGGAAATTTCACTTTTTTGTGAAAATATCCACTAAATGAGGGAATAATATGTGTTAGGGTACCGCAGGAGAGTTCCAAATGTGTGTGGGTAGAACATATATCCCACGGGGGTAAAATTGAAAAAAGTTGAAAAATTTTTTTTTTGGACTTAGTCATTTTTCCGGCGTTTATCAGACTTTCAGATAGGGGAAATGTCAGTGAACATTCCGGTTTCAATTCCAGAGCTATTCGCCCAATGAGTCCTTGATATTTAGTCGTTTTCAGCCAATAATTTGGATTTTTGAAAATTTCACTTTTTTGTGAAAATATCCACTAAATGAGGGAATAATATGTGTGAGGGTACCCCAGGAGAGTTCCAAATGTGTGTGGGTAGAATATATATCCCACGGGGGTAATATTGAAAAAAGTTGAAAACAATTTTTTTTTGGACTTAGTCATTTTTCCGGCGTTTATCAGACTTTCAGATAGGGGAAATGTCAGTGAACGTTCCGATTTCAGTTCCAGAGCGATTCGCCCAATGAGTCCTTGATATTTAGTCGTTTTCAGCCAATATTTTGGATATTTGAAAATTTCACTTTTTTGTGAAAATATCCACTAAATGAGGGAATAATATGTGTGAGGTAACCCCAGGAGAGTTCCAAATGTGTGTGGGTAGAATATATATCCCACGGGGGTAATATTGAAAAAAGTTGAAAACAATTTTTTTTTGGACTTAGTCATTTTTCCGGCGTTTATCACACTTTCAAATAGGGGAAATGTCAGTGAACGTTCCGATTTCAGTTCCAGAGCGATTCGCCCAATGAGTCCTTGATATTTAGTCGTTTTCAGCCAATATTTTGGATATTTGAAAATTTCACTTTTTTGTGAAAATATCCAATAAATGAGGGAATAATATGTGTGAGGGTACCCCAGGAGAGTTCCAAATGTGTGTGGGTAGAATATATAACCCACGGGGGTAAAATTGAAAAAAGTTGAAAACAATTTTTTTTTGGACTTAGTCATTTTTCCGGCATTTATCAGACTTTCAGATAGGGGAAATGTCAGTGAACGTTCCGATTTCATTTCCAGAGCGATTCGCCCAATGAGTCCTTGATATTTAGTCGTTTTCAGCCAATATTTTGGATTTTTGAAAATTTCACTTTTTTGTGAAAATATCCACTAAATGAGGGAATAATATGTGTTAGGGTACCGCAGGAGAGTTCCAAATGTGTGTGGGTAGAATCTATATCCCACGGGGGTAAAATTGAAAAAAGTTGAAAAAAATTTTTTTTTGGACTTAGTCATTTTTCCGGCGTTTATCACACTTTCAGATAGGGGAAATGTCAGTGAACGTTCCGATTTCAGTTCCAGAGCGATTCGCCCAATGAGTCCTTGATATTTAGTCGTTTTCAGCCAATATTTTGGATATTTGAAAATTTCACTTTTTTGTGAAAATATCCACTAAATGAGGGAATAATATGTGTGAGGGTACCCCAGGAGAGTTCCAAATGTGTGTGGGTAGAATATATATCCCACGGGGGTAAAATTGAAAAAAGTTGAAAACAATTTTTTTTTGGACTTAGTCATTTTTCTGGCGTTTATCTGACTTTCAGATAGGGGAAATGTCAGTGAACATTCCGATTTCAGTTCCAGAGCGATTCGCCCAATGAGTCCTTGATATTTAGTCGTTTTCAGCCAATATTTTGGATTTTTGAAAATTTCACTTTTTTGTGAAAATATCCACTAAATGAGGGAATAATATGTGTGAGGGTACTCCAGGAGAGTTCCAAATGTGTGTGGGTAGAATATATATCCCACGGGGGTAATATTGAACAAAGTTGAAAAAAATTTTTTTGGGACTTAGTCATTTTTCCGGCGTTTATTGGACTTTCAAATAGGGGAATTGTCAGTGAGCATTCCGATTTCAGTTCCAGAGCGATTCGCCCAATGAGTCCTTGATATTTAGTCGTTTTCAGCCAATACTTTGGATTTTTGGAAATTTCACTTTTTTGTGAAAATATCCACTAAATGAGGGAATAATACGTGTGAGGGTACCCCAGGAGAGTTCCAAATGTGTGTGGGTAGAATCTATATCCCACGGGGGTAAAATTGATAAAAGTTGAAAAAATTTTTTTTTTGGACTTAGTCATTTTTCCGGCGTTTATCAGACTTTCAGATAGGGCAAATGTCAGTGAGCGTTCCGATTTCAGTTCCAGAGCGATTCGCCCAATGAGTCCTTGATATTTAGTCGTTTTCAGCCAATATTTTGGATTTTTGAAAATTTCACTTTTTTGTGAAAATATCCACTAAATGAAGGAATAATATGTGTGAGGGTACCCCAGGAGAGTTCCAAATGTGTGTGGGTAGAATATATATCCCACGGGGGTAATATTGAAAAAAGTTGAAAAAATTTTTTTTGGACTTAGTCATTTTTCCGGCGTTTATCAGACTTTCAAATAGGGGAAATGTCAGTGAACATTCCGGTTTCAATTCCAGAGCTATTCGCCCAATGAGTCCTTGATATTTAGTCGTTTTCAGCCAATATTTTGGATTTTTGAAAATTTCACTTTTTTGTGAAAATATTCACTAAATGAGGGAATAATATGTGTGAGGGTACCCCAGGAGAGTTCCAAATGTGTGTGGGTAGAATATATATCCCACGGGGGTAAAATTGAAAAAAGTTGAAAACAATTTTTTTTTGGACTTAGTCATTTTTCTGGCGTTTATCAGACTTTCAGATAGGGGAAATGTCAGTGAACATTCCGATTTCAGTTCCAGAGCGATTCGCCCAATGAGTCCTTGATATTTAGTCGTTTTCAGCTAATATTTTGGATTTTTGAAAATTTCACTTTTTTGTGAAAATATCCACTAAATGAGGGAATAATATGTGTGAGGGTACCCCAGGAGAGTTCCAAATGTGTGTGGGTAGAATATATATCCCACGGGGGTAATATTGAACAAAGTTGAAAAAAATTTTTTTTGGACTTAGTCATTTTTCCGGCGTTTATTGGACTTTCAAATAGGGGAATTGTCAGTGAGCATTCCGATTTCAGTTCCAGAGCGATTCGCCCAATGAGTCCTTGATATTTAGTCGTTTTCAGCCAATACTTTGGATTTTTGGAAATTTCACTTTTTTGTGAAAATATCCACTAAATGAGGGAATAATATGTGTGAGGGTACCCCAGGAGAGTTTCAAATGTGTGTGGGTAGAATCTATATCCCACGGGGGTAAAATTGATAAAAGTTGAAAAAATTTTTTTTTTGGACTTAGTAATTTTTCCGGCGTTTATCAGACTTTCAGATAGGGCAAATGTCAGTGAGCGTTCCGATTTCAGTTCCAGAGCGATTCGCCCAATGAGTCCTTGATATTTAGTCGTTTTCAGCCAATATTTTGGATATTTGAAAATTTCACTTTTTTGTGAAAATATCCACTAAATGAGGGAATAATATGTGTGAGGGTACCCCAGGAGAGTTCCAAATGTGTGTGGGTAGAATATATATCCCACGGGGGTAAAATTGAAAAAAGTTGAAAACAATTATTTTTTGGACTTAGTCATTTTTCCAGCGTTTATCAGACTTTCAGATAGGGGAAATGTCAGTGAACGTTCCGATTTCAGTTCCAGAGCGATTCGCCCAATGAGTCCTTGATATTTAGTCGTTTTCAGCTAATATTTTGGATTTTTGAAAATTTCACTTTTTTGTGAAAATATCCACTAAATGAGGGAATAATATGTGTGAGGGTACCCCAGGAGAGTTTCAAATGTGTGTGGGTAGAATATATATCCCACGGGGGTAATATTGAACAAAGTTGAAAAAAAATTTTTTTGGACTTAGTCATTTTTCCGGCGTTTATAGGACTTTCAAATAGGGGAAATGTCAGTGAGCATTCCGATTTCAGTTCCAGAGCGATTCGCCCAATGAGTCCTTGATATTTAGTCTTTTTCAGCCAATACTTTGGATTTTTGGAAATTTCACTTTTTTGTGAAAATATCCACTAAATGAGGGAATAATATGTGTGAGGGTACCCCAGGAGAGTTCCAAATGTGTGTGGGTAGAATCTATATCCCACGGGGGTAAAATTGATAAAAGTTGAAAAAATTTTTTTTTTGGACTTAGTCATTTTTCCGGCGTTTATCAGACTTTCAGATAGGGCAAATGTCAGTGAGCGTTCCGATTTCAGTTCCAGAGCGATTCGCCCAATGAGTCCTTGATATTTAGTCGTTTTCAGCCAATATTTTGGATTTTTGAAAATTTCACTTTTTTGTGAAAATATCCACTAAATGAAGGAATAATATGTGTGAGGGTACCCCAGGAGAGTTCCAAATGTGTGTGGGTAGAATATATATCCCACGGGGGTAATATTGAAAAAAGTTGAAAAAAATTTTTTTGGGACTTAGTCATTTTTCCGGCGTTTATCAGACTTTCAAATAGGGGAAATGTCAGTGAACATTCCGGTTTCAATTCCAGAGCTATTCGCCCAATGAGTCCTTGATATTTAGTCGTTTTCAGCCAATATTTTGGATTTTTGAAAATTTCACTTTTTTGTGAAAATATCCACTAAATGAGGGAATAATATGTGTTAGGGTACCGCAGGAGAGTTCCAAATGTGTGTGGGTAGAACATATATCCCACGGGGGTAAAATTGAAAAAAGTTGAAAAATTTTTTTTTTGGACTTAGTCATTTTTCCGGCGTTTATCAGACTTTCAGATAGGGGAAATGTCAGTGAACATTCCGGTTTCAATTCCAGAGCTATTCGCCCAATGAGTCCTTGATATTTAGTCGTTTTCAGCCAATAATTTGGATTTTTGAAAATTTCACTTTTTTGTGAAAATATCCACTAAATGAGGGAATAATATGTGTGAGGGTACCCCAGGAGAGTTCCAAATGTGTGTGGGTAGAATATATATCCCACGGGGGTAATATTGAAAAAAGTTGAAAACAATTTTTTTTTGGACTTAGTCATTTTTCCGGCGTTTATCAGACTTTCAGATAGGGGAAATGTCAGTGAACGTTCCGATTTCAGTTCCAGAGCGATTCGCCCAATGAGTCCTTGATATTTAGTCGTTTTCAGCCAATATTTTGGATATTTGAAAATTTCACTTTTTTGTGAAAATATCCACTAAATGAGGGAATAATATGTGTGAGGTAACCCCAGGAGAGTTCCAAATGTGTGTGGGTAGAATATATATCCCACGGGGGTAATATTGAAAAAAGTTGAAAACAATTTTTTTTTGGACTTAGTCATTTTTCCGGCGTTTATCACACTTTCAAATAGGGGAAATGTCAGTGAACGTTCCGATTTCAGTTCCAGAGCGATTCGCCCAATGAGTCCTTGATATTTAGTCGTTTTCAGCCAATATTTTGGATATTTGAAAATTTCACTTTTTTGTGAAAATATCCACTAAATGAGGGAATAATATGTGTGAGGGTACCCCAGGAGAGTTCCAAATGTGTGTGGGTAGAATATATAACCCACGGGGGTAAAATTGAAAAAAGTTGAAAACAATTTTTTTTTGGACTTAGTCATTTTTCCGGCATTTATCAGACTTTCAGATAGGGGAAATGTCAGTGAACGTTCCGATTTCATTTCCAGAGCGATTCGCCCAATGAGTCCTTGATATTTAGTCGTTTTCAGCCAATATTTTGGATTTTTGAAAATTTCACTTTTTTGTGAAAATATCCACTAAATGAGGGAATAATATGTGTTAGGGTACCGCAGGAGAGTTCCAAATGTGTGTGGGTAGAATCTATATCCCACGGGGGTAAAATTGAAAAAAGTTGAAAAAAATTTTTTTTTGGACTTAGTCATTTTTCCGGCGTTTATCACACTTTCAGATAGGGGAAATGTCAGTGAACGTTCCGATTTCAGTTCCAGAGCGATTCGCCCAATGAGTCCTTGATATTTAGTCGTTTTCAGCCAATATTTTGGATATTTGAAAATTTCACTTTTTTGTGAAAATATCCACTAAATGAGGGAATAATATGTGTGAGGGTACCCCAGGAGAGTTCCAAATGTGTGTGGGTAGAATATATATCCCACGGGGGTAAAATTGAAAAAAGTTGAAAACAATTTTTTTTTGGACTTAGTCATTTTTCTGGCGTTTATCTGACTTTCAGATAGGGGAAATGTCAGTGAACATTCCGATTTCAGTTCCAGAGCGATTCGCCCAATGAGTCCTTGATATTTAGTCGTTTTCAGCCAATATTTTGGATTTTTGAAAATTTCACTTTTTTGTGAAAATATCCACTAAATGAGGGAATAATATGTGTGAGGGTACCCCAGGAGAGTTCCAAATGTGTGTGGGTAGAATATATATCCCACGGGGGTAATATTGAACAAAGTTGAAAAAAATTTTTTTGGGACTTAGTCATTTTTCCGGCGTTTATTGGACTTTCAAATAGGGGAATTGTCAGTGAGCATTCCGATTTCAGTTCCAGAGCGATTCGCCCAATGAGTCCTTGATATTTAGTCGTTTTCAGCCAATACTTTGGATTTTTGGAAATTTCACTTTTTTGTGAAAATATCCACTAAATGAGGGAATAATATGTGTGAGGGTACCCCAGGAGAGTTCCAAATGTGTGTGGGTAGAATCTATATCCCACGGGGGTAAAATTGATAAAAGTTGAAAAAATTTTTTTTTTGGACTTAGTCATTTTTCCGGCGTTTATCAGACTTTCAGATAGGGCAAATGTCAGTGAGCGTTCCGATTTCAGTTCCAGAGCGATTCGCCCAATGAGTCCTTGATATTTAGTCGTTTTCAGCCAATATTTTGGATTTTTGAAAATTTCACTTTTTTGTGAAAATATCCACTAAATGAAGGAATAATATGTGTGAGGGTACCCCAGGAGAGTTCCAAATGTGTGTGGGTAGAATATATATCCCACGGGGGTAATATTGAAAAAAGTTGAAAAAATTTTTTTTGGACTTAGTCATTTTTCCGGCGTTTATCAGACTTTCAAATAGGGGAAATGTCAGTGAACATTCCGGTTTCAATTCCAGAGCTATTCGCCCAATGAGTCCTTGATATTTAGTCGTTTTCAGCCAATATTTTGGATTTTTGAAAATTTCACTTTTTTGTGAAAATATTCACTAAATGAGGGAATAATATGTGTGAGGGTACCCCAGGAGAGTTCCAAATGTGTGTGGGTAGAATATATATCCCACGGGGGTAAAATTGAAAAAAGTTGAAAACAATTTTTTTTTGGACTTAGTCATTTTTCTGGCGTTTATCAGACTTTCAGATAGGGGAAATGTCAGTGAACATTCCGATTTCAGTTCCAGAGCGATTCGCCCAATGAGTCCTTGATATTTAGTCGTTTTCAGCTAATATTTTGGATTTTTGAAAATTTCACTTTTTTGTGAAAATATCCACTAAATGAGGGAATAATATGTGTGAGGGTACCCCAGGAGAGTTCCAAATGTGTGTGGGTAGAATATATATCCCACGGGGGTAATATTGAACAAAGTTGAAAAAAATTTTTTTTGGACTTAGTCATTTTTCCGGCGTTTATTGGACTTTCAAATAGGGGAATTGTCAGTGAGCATTCCGATTTCAGTTCCAGAGCGATTCGCCCAATGAGTCCTTGATATTTAGTCGTTTTCAGCCAATACTTTGGATTTTTGGAAATTTCACTTTTTTGTGAAAATATCCACTAAATGAGGGAATAATATGTGTGAGGGTACCCCAGGAGAGTTCCAAATGTGTGTGGGTAGAATCTATATCCCACGGGGGTAAAATTGATAAAAGTTGAAAAAATTTTTTTTTTGGACTTAGTCATTTTTCCGGCGTTTATCAGACTTTCAGATAGGGCAAATGTCAGTGAGCGTTCCGATTTCAGTTCCAGAGCGATTCGCCCAATGAGTCCTTGATATTTAGTCGTTTTCAGCCAATATTTTGGATTTTTGAAAATTTCACTTTTTTGTGAAAATATTCACTAAATGAGGGAATAATATGTGTGAGGGTACCCCAGGAGAGTTCCAAATGTGTGTGGGTAGAATATATATCCCACGGGGGTAAAATTGAAAAAAGTTGAAAACAATTTTTTTTTGGACTTAGTCATTTTTCTGGCGTTTATCAGACTTTCAGATAGGGGAAATGTCAGTGAACATTCCGATTTCAGTTCCAGAGCGATTCGCCCAATGAGTCCTTGATATTTAGTCGTTTTCAGCCAATATTTTGGATTTTTGAAAATTTCACTTTTTTGTGAAAATATCCACTAAATGAGGGAATAATATGTGTGAGGGTACCCCAGGAGAGTTCCAAATGTGTGTGGGTAGAATATATATCCCACGGGGGTAATATTGAACAAAGTTGAAAAAAATTTTTTTGGGACTTAGTCATTTTTCCGGCGTTTATTGGACTTTCAAATAGGGGAATTGTCAGTGAGCATTCCGATTTCAGTTCCAGAGCGATTCGCCCAATGAGTCCTTGATATTTAGTCGTTTTCAGCCAATACTTTGGATTTTTGGAAATTTCACTTTTTTGTGAAAATATCCACTAAATGAGGGAATAATATGTGTGAGGGTACCCCAGGAGAGTTCCAAATGTGTGTGGGTAGAATATATATCCCACGGGGGTAAAATTGAAAAAAGTTGAAAACAATTATTTTTTGGACTTAGTCATTTTTCCGGCGTTTATCAGACTTTCAGATAGGGGAAATGTCAGTGAACGTTCCGATTTCAGTTCCAGAGCGATTCGCCCAATGAGTCCTTGATATTTAGTCGTTTTCAGCTAATATTTTGGATTTTTGAAAATTTCACTTTTTTGTGAAAATATCCACTAAATGAGGGAATAATATGTGTGAGGGTACCCCAGGAGAGTTCCAAATGTGTGTGGGTAGAATATATATCCCACGGGGGTAATATTGAACAAAGTTGAAAAAAATTTTTTTAGGACTTAGTCATTTTTCCGGCGTTTATCAGACTTTCAAATAGGGGAAATGTCAGTGAACATTCCGGTTTCAATTCCAGAGCTATTCGCCCAATGAGTCCTTGATATTTAGTCGTTTTCAGCCAATATTTTGGATTTTTGAAAATTTCACTTTTTTGTGAAAATATTCACTAAATGAGGGAATAATATGTGTGAGGGTACCCCAGGAGAGTTCCAAATGTGTGTGGGTAGAATATATATCCCACGGGGGTAAAATTGAAAAAAGTTGAAAACAATTTTTTTTTGGACTTAGTCATTTTTCTGGCGTTTATCAGACTTTCAGATAGGGGAAATGTCAGTGAACATTCCGATTTCAGTTCCAGAGCGATTCGCCCAATGAGTCCTTGATATTTAGTCGTTTTCAGCCAATATTTTGGATTTTTGAAAATTTCACTTTTTTGTGAAAATATCCACTAAATGAGGGAATAATATGTGTGAGGGTACCCCAGGAGAGTTCCAAATGTGTGTGGGTAGAATATATATCCCACGGGGGTAATATTGAACAAAGTTGAAAAAAATTTTTTTTGGACTTAGTCATTTTTCCGGCGTTTATTGGACTTTCAAATAGGGGAATTGTCAGTGAGCATTCCGATTTCAGTTCCAGAGCGATTCGCCCAATGAGTCCTTGATATTTAGTCGTTTTCAGCCAATACTTTGGATTTTTGGAAATTTCACTTTTTTGTGAAAATATCCACTAAATGAGGGAATAATATGTGTGAGGGTACCCCAGGAGAGTTCCAAATGTGTGTGGGTAGAATCTATATCCCACGGGGGTAAAATTGATAAAAGTTGAAAAAATTTTTTTTTTGGACTTAGTCATTTTTCCGGCGTTTATCAGACTTTCAGATAGGGCAAATGTCAGTGAGCGTTCCGATTTCAGTTCCAGAGCGATTCGCCCAATGAGTCCTTGATATTTAGTCGTTTTCAGCCAATATTTTGGATTTTTGAAAATTTCACTTTTTTGTGAAAATATTCACTAAATGAGGGAATAATATGTGTGAGGGTACCCCAGGAGAGTTCCAAATGTGTGTGGGTAGAATATATATCCCACGGGGGTAAAATTGAAAAAAGTTGAAAACAATTTTTTTTTGGACTTAGTCATTTTTCTGGCGTTTATCAGACTTTCAGATAGGGGAAATGTCAGTGAACATTCCGATTTCAGTTCCAGAGCGATTCGCCCAATGAGTCCTTGATATTTAGTCGTTTTCAGCCAATATTTTGGATTTTTGAAAATTTCACTTTTTTGTGAAAATATCCACTAAATGAGGGAATAATATGTGTGAGGGTACCCCAGGAGAGTTCCAAATGTGTGTGGGTAGAATATATATCCCACGGGGGTAATATTGAACAAAGTTGAAAAAAATTTTTTTGGGACTTAGTCATTTTTCCGGCGTTTATTGGACTTTCAAATAGGGGAATTGTCAGTGAGCATTCCGATTTCAGTTCCAGAGCGATTCGCCCAATGAGTCCTTGATATTTAGTCGTTTTCAGCCAATACTTTGGATTTTTGGAAATTTCACTTTTTTGTGAAAATATCCACTAAATGAGGGAATAATATGTGTGAGGGTACCCCAGGAGAGTTCCAAATGTGTGTGGGTAGAATATATATCCCACGGGGGTAAAATTGAAAAAAGTTGAAAACAATTATTTTTTGGACTTAGTCATTTTTCCGGCGTTTATCAGACTTTCAGATAGGGGAAATGTCAGTGAACGTTCCGATTTCAGTTCCAGAGCGATTCGCCCAATGAGTCCTTGATATTTAGTCGTTTTCAGCTAATATTTTGGATTTTTGAAAATTTCACTTTTTTGTGAAAATATCCACTAAATGAGGGAATAATATGTGTGAGGGTACCCCAGGAGAGTTCCAAATGTGTGTGGGTAGAATATATATCCCACGGGGGTAATATTGAACAAAGTTGAAAAAAATTTTTTTTGGACTTAGTCATTTTTCCGGCGTTTATCAGACTTTCAAATAGGGGAAATGTCAGTGAACATTCCGGTTTCAATTCCAGAGCTATTCGCCCAATGAGTCCTTGATATTTAGTCGTTTTCAGCCAATATTTTGGATTTTTGAAAATTTCACTTTTTTGTGAAAATATTCACTAAATGAGGGAATAATATGTGTGAGGGTACCCCAGGAGAGTTCCAAATGTGTGTGGGTAGAATATATATCCCACGGGGGTAAAATTGAAAAAAGTTGAAAACAATTTTTTTTTGGACTTAGTCATTTTTCTGGCGTTTATCAGACTTTCAGATAGGGGAAATGTCAGTGAACATTCCGATTTCAGTTCCAGAGCGATTCGCCCAATGAGTCCTTGATATTTAGTCGTTTTCAGCCAATATTTTGGATTTTTGAAAATTTCACTTTTTTGTGAAAATATCCACTAAATGAGGGAATAATATGTGTGAGGGTACCCCAGGAGAGTTCCAAATGTGTGTGGGTAGAATATATATCCCACGGGGGTAATATTGAACAAAGTTGAAAAAAATTTTTTTGGGACTTAGTCATTTTTCCGGCGTTTATTGGACTTTCAAATAGGGGAATTGTCAGTGAGCATTCCGATTTCAGTTCCAGAGCGATTCGCCCAATAAGTCCTTGATATTTAGTCGTTTTCAGCCAATACTTTGGATTTTTGGAAATTTCACTTTTTTGTGAAAATATCCACTAAATGAGGGAATAATATGTGTGAGGGTACCCCAAGAGAGTTCCAAATGTGTGTGGGTAGAATCTATATCCCACGGGGGTAAAATTGATAAAAGTTGAAAAAATTTTTTTTTTGGACTTAGTCATTTTTCCGGCGTTTATCAGACTTTCAGATAGGGCAAATGTCAGTGAGCGTTCCGATTTCAGTTCCAGAGCGATTCGCCCAATGAGTCCTTGATATTTAGTCGTTTTCAGCCAATATTTTGGATATTTGAAAATTTCACTTTTTTGTGAAAATATCCACTAAATGAGGGAATAATATGTGTGAGGGTACCCCAGGAGAGTTCCAAATGTGTGTGGGTAGAATATATATCCCACGGGGGTAATATTGAAAAAAGTTGAAAAAAAATTTTTTTGGACTTAGTCATTTTTCCGGCGTTTATCAGACTTTCAAATAGGGGAAATGTCAGTGAACATTCCGGTTTCAATTCCAGAGCTATTCGCCCAATGAGTCCTTGATATTTAGTCGTTTTCAGCCAATATTTTGGATTTTTGAAAATTTCACTTTTTTGTGAAAATATTCACTAAATGAGGGAATAATATGTGTGAGGGTACCCCAGGAGAGTTCCAAATGTGTGTGGGTAGAATATATATCCCACGGGGGTAAAATTGAAAAAAGTTGAAAACAATTTTTTTTTGGACTTAGTCATTTTTCTGGCGTTTATCAGACTTTCAGATAGGGGAAATGTCAGTGAACATTCCGATTTCAGTTCCAGAGCGATTCGCCCAATGAGTCCTTGATATTTAGTCGTTTTCAGCCAATATTTTGGATTTTTGAAAATTTCACTTTTTTGTGAAAATATCCACTAAATGAGGGAATAATATGTGTGAGGGTACCCCAGGAGAGTTCCAAATGTGTGTGGGTAGAATATATATCCCACGGGGGTAATATTGAACAAAGTTGAAAAAAAATTTTTTTGGACTTAGTCATTTTTCCGGCGTTTATTGGACTTTCAAATAGGGGAATTGTCAGTGAGCATTCCGATTTCAGTTCCAGAGCGATTCGCCCAATGAGTCCTTGATATTTAGTCGTTTTCAGCCAATACTTTGGATTTTTGGAAATTTCACTTTTTTGTGAAAATATCCACTAAATGAGGGAATAATATGTGTGAGGGTACCCCAGGAGAGTTCCAAATGTGTGTGGGTAGAATCTATATCCCACGGGGGTAAAATTGATAAAAGTTGAAAAAATTTTTTTTTTGGACTTAGTCATTTTTCCGGCGTTTATCAGACTTTCAGATAGGGCAAATGTCAGTGAGCGTTCCGATTTCAGTTCCAGAGCGATTCGCCCAATGAGTCCTTGATATTTAGTCGTTTTCAGCCAATATTTTGGATTTTTGAAAATTTCACTTTTTTGTGAAAATATCCACTAAATGAAGGAATAATATGTGTGAGGGTACCCCAGGAGAGTTCCAAATGTGTGTGGGTAGAATATATATCCCACGGGGGTAATATTGAAAAAAGTTGAAAAAAATTTTTTTTGGACTTAGTCATTTTTCCGGCGTTTATCAGACTTTCAAATAGGGGAAATGTCAGTGAACATTCCGGTTTCAATTCCAGAGCTATTCGCCCAATGAGTCCTTGATATTTAGTCGTTTTCAGCCAATATTTTGGATTTTTGAAAATTTCACTTTTTTGTGAAAATATTCACTAAATGAGGGAATAATATGTGTGAGGGTACCCCAGGAGAGTTCCAAATGTGTGTGGGTAGAATATATATCCCACGGGGGTAAAATTGAAAAAAGTTGAAAACAATTATTTTTTGGACTTAGTCATTTTTCTGGCGTTTATCAGACTTTCAGATAGGGGAAATGTCAGTGAACATTCCGATTTCAGTTCCAGAGCGATTCGCCCAATGAGTCCTTGATATTTAGTCGTTTTCAGCCAATATTTTGGATTTTTGAAAATTTCACTTTTTTGTGAAAATATCCACTAAATGAGGGAATAATATGTGTGAGGGTACCCCAGGAGAGTTCCAAATGTGTGTGGGTAGAATATATATCCCACGGGGGTAATATTGAACAAAGTTGAAAAAAATTTTTTTGGGACTTAGTCATTTTTCCGGCGTTTATTGGACTTTCAAATAGGGGAAATGTCAGTGAACGTTCCGATTTCAGTTCCAGAGCGATTCGCCCAATGAGTCCTTGATATTTAGTCGTTTTCAGCCAATATTTTGGATTTTTGAAAATTTCACTTTTTTGTGAAAATATCCACTAAATGAGGGAATAATATGTGTGAGGGTACCCCAGGAGAGTTCCAAATGTGTGTGGGTAGAATATATATCCCACGGGGGTAATATTGAAAAAAGTTGAAAAAAAATTTTTTTGGACTTAGTCATTTTTCCGGCGTTTATCAGACTTTCAAATAGGGGAAATGTCAGTGAACATTCCGGTTTCAATTCCAGAGCTATTCGCCCAATGAGTCCTTGATATTTAGTCGTTTTCAGCCAATATTTTGGATTTTTGAAAATTTCACTTTTTTGTGAAAATATTCACTAAATGAGGGAATAATATGTGTGAGGGTACCCCAGGAGAGTTCCAAATGTGTGTGGGTAGAATATATATCCCACGGGGGTAAAATTGAAAAAAGTTGAAAACAATTTTTTTTTGGACTTAGTCATTTTTCTGGCGTTTATCAGACTTTCAGATAGGGGAAATGTCAGTGAACATTCCGATTTCAGTTCCAGAGCGATTCGCCCAATGAGTCCTTGATATTTAGTCGTTTTCAGCCAATATTTTGGATTTTTGAAAATTTCACTTTTTTGTGAAAATATCCACTAAATGAGGGAATAATATGTGTGAGGGTACCCCAGGAGAGTTCCAAATGTGTGTGGGTAGAATATATATCCCACGGGGGTAATATTGAACAAAGTTGAAAAAAATTTTTTTGGGACTTAGTCATTTTTCCGGCGTTTATTGGACTTTCAAATAGGGGAATTGTCAGTGAGCATTCCGATTTCAGTTCCAGAGCGATTCGCCCAATGAGTCCTTGATATTTAGTCGTTTTCAGCCAATACTTTGGATTTTTGGAAATTTCACTTTTTTGTGAAAATATCCACTAAATGAGGGAATAATATGTGTGAGGGTACCCCAGGAGAGTTCCAAATGTGTGTGGGTAGAATCTATATCCCACGGGGGTAAAATTGATAAAAGTTGAAAAAATTTTTTTTTTGGACTTAGTCATTTTTCCGGCGTTTATCAGACTTTCAGATAGGGCAAATGTCAGTGAGCGTTCCGATTTCAGTTCCAGAGCGATTCGCCCAATGAGTCCTTGATATTTAGTCGTTTTCAGCCAATATTTTGGATATTTGAAAATTTCACTTTTTTGTGAAAATATCCACTAAATGAGGGAATAATATGTGTGAGGGTACCCCAGGAGAGTTCCAAATGTGTGTGGGTAGAATATATATCCCACGGGGGTAAAATTGAAAAAAGTTGAAAACAATTATTTTTTGGACTTAGTCATTTTTCCGGCGTTTATCAGACTTTCAGATAGGGGAAATGTCAGTGAACGTTCCGATTTCAGTTCCAGAGCGATTCGCCCAATGAGTCCTTGATATTTAGTCGTTTTCAGCTAATATTTTGGATTTTTGAAAATTTCACTTTTTTGTGAAAATATCCACTAAATGAGGGAATAATATGTGTGAGGGTACCCCAGGAGAGTTCCAAATGTGTGTGGGTAGAATATATATCCCACGGGGGTAATATTGAACAAAGTTGAAAAAAAATTTTTTTGGACTTAGTCATTTTTCCGGCGTTTATTGGACTTTCAAATAGGGGAATTGTCAGTGAGCATTCCGATTTCAGTTCCAGAGCGATTCGCCCAATGAGTCCTTGATATTTAGTCGTTTTCAGCCAATACTTTGGATTTTTGGAAATTTCACTTTTTTGTGAAAATATCCACTAAATGAGGGAATAATATGTGTGAGGGTACCCCAGGAGAGTTCCAAATGTGTGTGGGTAGAATCTATATCCCACGGGGGTAAAATTGATAAAAGTTGAAAAAATTTTTTTTTTGGACTTAGTCATTTTTCCGGCGTTTATCAGACTTTCAGATAGGGCAAATGTCAGTGAGCGTTCCGATTTCAGTTCCAGAGCGATTCGCCCAATGAGTCCTTGATATTTAGTCGTTTTCAGCCAATATTTTGGATTTTTGAAAATTTCACTTTTTTGTGAAAATATCCACTAAATGAAGGAATAATATGTGTGAGGGTACCCCAGGAGAGTTCCAAATGTGTGTGGGTAGAATATATATCCCACGGGGGTAATATTGAAAAAAGTTGAAAAAAATTTTTTTTGGACTTAGTCATTTTTCCGGCGTTTATCAGACTTTCAAATAGGGGAAATGTCAGTGAACATTCCGGTTTCAATTCCAGAGCTATTCGCCCAATGAGTCCTTGATATTTAGTCGTTTTCAGCCAATATTTTGGATTTTTGAAAATTTCACTTTTTTGTGAAAATATTCACTAAATGAGGGAATAATATGTGTGAGGGTACCCCAGGAGAGTTCCAAATGTGTGTGGGTAGAATATATATCCCACGGGGGTAAAATTGAAAAAAGTTGAAAACAATTTTTTTTTGGACTTAGTCATTTTTCTGGCGTTTATCAGACTTTCAGATAGGGGAAATGTCAGTGAACATTCCGATTTCAGTTCCAGAGCGATTCGCCCAATGAGTCCTTGATATTTAGTCGTTTTCAGCCAATATTTTGGATTTTTGAAAATTTCACTTTTTTGTGAAAATATCCACTAAATGAGGGAATAATATGTGTGAGGGTACCCCAGGAGAGTTCCAAATGTGTGTGGGTAGAATATATATCCCACGGGGGTAATATTGAACAAAGTTGAAAAAAATTTTTTTGGGACTTAGTCATTTTTCCGGCGTTTATTGGACTTTCAAATAGGGGAAATGTCAGTGAACGTTCCGATTTCAGTTCCAGAGCGATTCACCCAATGAGTCCTTGATATTTAGTCGTTTTCAGCCAATATTTAGGATTTTTGAAAATTTCACTTTTTTGTGAAAATATCCACTAAATGAGGGAATAATATGTGTGAGGGTACCCCAGGAGAGTTCCAAATGTGTGTGGGTAGAATATATATCCCACGGGGGTAATATTGAACAAAGTTGAAAAAAATTTTTTTGGGACTTAGTCATTTTTCCGGCGTTTATTGGACTTTCAAATAGGGGAATTGTCAGTGAGCATTCCGATTTCAGTTCCAGAGCGATTCGCCCAATGAGTCCTTGATATTTAGTCGTTTTCAGCCAATACTTTGGATTTTTGGAAATTTCACTTTTTTGTGAAAATATCCACTAAATGAGGGAATAATATGTGTGAGGGTACCCCAGGAGAGTTCCAAATGTGTGTGGGTAGAATCTATATCCCACGGGGGTAAAATTGATAAAAGTTGAAAAAATTTTTTTTTTGGACTTAGTCATTTTTCCGGCGTTTATCAGACTTTCAGATAGGGCAAATGTCAGTGAGCGTTCCGATTTCAGTTCCAGAGCGATTCGCCCAATGAGTCCTTGATATTTAGTCGTTTTCAGCCAATATTTTGGATATTTGAAAATTTCACTTTTTTGTGAAAATATCCACTAAATGAGGGAATAATATGTGTGAGGGTACCCCAGGAGAGTTCCAAATGTGTGTGGGTAGAATATATATCCCACGGGGGTAAAATTGAAAAAAGTTGAAAACAATTATTTTTTGGACTTAGTCATTTTTCCGGCGTTTATCAGACTTTCAGATAGGGGAAATGTCAGTGAACGTTCCGATTTCAGTTCCAGAGCGATTCGCCCAATGAGTCCTTGATATTTAGTCGTTTTCAGGTAATATTTTGGATTTTTGAAAATTTCACTTTTTTGTGAAAATATCCACTAAATGAGGGAATAATATGTGTGAGGGTACCCCAGGAGAGTTCCAAATGTGTGTGGGTAGAATATATATCCCACGGGGGTAATATTGAACAAAGTTGAAAAAAATTTTTTTTGGACTTAGTCATTTTTCCGGCGTTTATTGGACTTTCAAATAGGGGAATTGTCAGTGATCATTCCGATTTCAGTTCCAGAGCGATTCGCCCAATGAGTCCTTGATATTTAGTCGTTTTCAGCCAATACTTTGGATTTTTGGAAATTTCACTTTTTTGTGAAAATATCCACTAAATGAGGGAATAATATGTGTGAGGGTACCCCAGGAGAGTTCCAAATGTGTGTGGGTAGAATATATATCCCACTGGGGTAAAATTGAAAAAAGTTGAAAACAATTTTTTTTTGGACTTAGTCATTTTTCTGGCGTTTATCAGACTTTCAGATAGGGGAAATGTCAGTGAACATTCCGATTTCAGTTCCAGAGCGATTCGCCCAATGAGTCCTTGATATTTAGTCGTTTTCAGCCAATATTTTGGATTTTTGAAAATTTCACTTTTTTGTGAAAATATCCACTAAATGAGGGAATAATATGTGTGAGGGTACCCCAGGAGAGTTCCAAATGTGTGTGGGTAGAATATATATCCCACGGGGGTAATATTGAACAAAGTTGAAAAAAAATTTTTTTGGACTTAGTCATTTTTCCGGCGTTTATTGGACTTTCAAATAGGGGAATTGTCAGTGAGCATTCCGATTTCAGTTCCAGAGCGATTCGCCCAATGAGTCCTTGATATTTAGTCGTTTTCAGCCAATACTTTGGATTTTTGGAAATTTCACTTTTTTGTGAAAATATCCACTAAATGAGGGAATAATATGTGTGAGGGTACCCCAGGAGAGTTCCAAATGTGTGTGGGTAGAATCTATATCCCACGGGGGTAAAATTGATAAAAGTTGAAAAAATTTTTTTTTTGGACTTAGTCATTTTTCCGGCGTTTATCAGACTTTCAGATAGGGCAAATGTCAGTGAGCGTTCCGATTTCAGTTCCAGAGCGATTCGCCCAATGAGTCCTTGATATTTAGTCGTTTTCAGCCAATATTTTGGATTTTTGAAAATTTCACTTTTTTGTGAAAATATCCACTAAATGAAGGAATAATATGTGTGAGGGTACCCCAGGAGAGTTCCAAATGTGTGTGGGTAGAATATATATCCCACGGGGGTAATATTGAAAAAAGTTGAAAAAAATTTTTTTTGGACTTAGTCATTTTTCCGGCGTTTATCAGACTTTCAAATAGGGGAAATGTCAGTGAACATTCCGGTTTCAATTCCAGAGCTATTCGCCCAATGAGTCCTTGATATTTAGTCGTTTTCAGCCAATATTTTGGATTTTTGAAAATTTCACTTTTTTGTGAAAATATCCACTAAATGAGGGAATAATATGTGTGAGGGTACCCCAGGAGAGTTCCAAATGTGTGTGGGTAGAATATATATCCCACGGGGGTAATATTGAACAAAGTTGAAAAAAATTTTTTTGGGACTTAGTCATTTTTCCGGCGTTTATTGGACTTTCAAATAGGGGAATTGTCAGTGAGCATTCCGATTTCAGTTCCAGAGCGATTCGCCCAATGAGTCCTTGATATTTAGTCGTTTTCAGCCAATACTTTGGATTTTTGGAAATTTCACTTTTTTGTGAAAATATCCACTAAATGAGGGAATAATATGTGTGAGGGTACCCCAGGAGAGTTCCAAATGTGTGTGGGTAGAATCTATATCCCACGGGGGTAAAATTGATAAAAGTTGAAAAAATTTTTTTTTGGACTTAGTCATTTTTCCGGCGTTTATCAGACTTTCAGATAGGGCAAATGTCAGTGAGCGTTCCGATTTCAGTTCCAGAGCGATTCGCCCAATGAGTCCTTGATATTTAGTCGTTTTCAGCCAATACTTTGGATTTTTGGAAATTTCACTTTTTTGTGAAAATATCCACTAAATGAGGGAATAATATGTGTGAGGGTACCCCAGGAGAGTTCCAAATGTGTGTGGGTAGAATCTATATCCCACGGGGGTAAAATTGATAAAAGTTGAAAAAATTTTTTTTTTGGACTTAGTCATTTTTCCGGCGTTTATCAGACTTTCAGATAGGGCAAATGTCAGTGAGCGTTCCGATTTCAGTTCCAGAGCGATTCGCCCAATGAGTCCTTGATATTTAGTCGTTTTCAGCCAATATTTTGGATATTTGAAAATTTCACTTTTTTGTGAAAATATCCACTAAATGAGGGAATAATATGTGTGAGGGTACCCCAGGAGAGTTCCAAATGTGTGTGGGTAGAATATCTATCCCACGGGGGTAAAATTGAAAAAAGTTGAAAACAATTATTTTTTGGACTTAGTCATTTTTCCGGCGTTTATCAGACTTTCAGATAGGGGAAATGTCAGTGAACGTTCCGATTTCAGTTCCAGAGCGATTCGCCCAATGAGTCCTTGATATTTAGTCGTTTTCAGGTAATATTTTGTATTTTTGAAAATTTCACTTTTTTGTGAAAATATCCACTAAATGAGGGAATAATATGTGTGAGGGTACCCCAGGAGAGTTCCAAATGTGTGTGGGTAGAATATATATCCCACGGGGGTAATATTGAACAAAGTTGAAAAAAATTTTTTTTGGACTTAGTCATTTTTCCGGCGTTTATTGGACTTTCAAATAGGGGAATTGTCAGTGAGCATTCCGATTTCAGTTCCAGAGCGATTCGCCCAATGAGTCCTTGATATTTAGTCGTTTTCAGCCAATACTTTGGATTTTTGGAAATTTCACTTTTTTGTGAAAATATCCACTAAATGAGGGAATAATATGTGTGAGGGTACCCCAGGAGAGTTCCAAATGTGTGTGGGTAGAATCTATATCCCACGGGGGTAAAATTGATAAAAGTTGAAAAAATTTTTTTTTTGGACTTAGTCATTTTTCCGGCGTTTATCAGACTTTCAGATAGGGCAAATGTCAGTGAGCGTTCCGATTTCAGTTCCAGAGCGATTCGCCCAATGAGTCCTTGATATTTAGTCGTTTTCAGCCAATATTTTGGATTTTTGAAAATTTCACTTTTTTGTGAAAATATCCACTAAATGAAGGAATAATATGTGTGAGGGTACCCCAGGAGAGTTCCAAATGTGTGTGGGTAGAATATATATCCCACGGGGGTAATATTGAAAAAAGTTGAAAAAAATTTTTTTTGGACTTAGTCATTTTTCCGGCGTTTATCAGACTTTCAAATAGGGGAAATGTCAGTGAACATTCCGGTTTCAATTCCAGAGCTATTCGCCCAATGAGTCCTTGATATTTAGTCGTTTTCAGCCAATATTTTGGATTTTTGAAAATTTCACTTTTTTGTGAAAATATCCACTAAATGAGGGAATAATATGTGTGAGGGTACCCCAGGAGAGTTCCAAATGTGTGTGGGTAGAATATATATCCCACGGGGGTAATATTGAACAAAGTTGAAAAAAATTTTTTTGGGACTTAGTCATTTTTCCGGCGTTTATTGGACTTTCAAATAGGGGAAATGTCAGTGAACGTTCCGATTTCAGTTCCAGAGCGATTCGCCCAATGAGTCCTTGATATTTAGTCGTTTTCAGCCAATATTTAGGATTTTTGAAAATTTCACTTTTTTGTGAAAATATCCACTAAATGAGGGAATAATATGTGTGAGGGTACCCCAGGAGAGTTCCAAATGTGTGTGGGTAGAATATATATCCCACGGGGGTAATATTGAACAAAGTTGAAAAAAATTTTTTTGGGACTTAGTCATTTTTCCGGCGTTTATTGGACTTTCAAATAGGGGAATTGTCAGTGAGCATTCCGATTTCAGTTCCAGAGCGATTCGCCCAATGAGTCCTTGATATTTAGTCGTTTTCAGCCAATACTTTGGATTTTTGGAAATTTCACTTTTTTGTGAAAATATCCACTAAATGAGGGAATAATATGTGTGAGGGTACCCCAGGAGAGTTCCAAATGTGTGTGGGTAGAATCTATATCCCACGGGGGTAAAATTGATAAAAGTTGAAAAAATTTTTTTTTTGGACTTAGTCATTTTTCCGGCGTTTATCAGACTTTCAGATAGGGCAAATGTCAGTGAGCGTTCCGATTTCAGTTCCAGAGCGATTCGCCCAATGAGTCCTTGATATTTAGTCGTTTTCAGCCAATACTTTGGATTTTTGGAAATTTCACTTTTTTGTGAAAATATCCACTAAATGAGGGAATAATATGTGTGAGGGTACCCCAGGAGAGTTCCAAATGTGTGTGGGTAGAATCTATATCCCACGGGGGTAAAATTGATAAAAGTTGAAAAAATTTTTTTTTTGGACTTAGTCATTTTTCCGGCGTTTATCAGACTTTCAGATAGGGCAAATGTCAGTGAGCGTTCCGATTTCAGTTCCAGAGCGATTCGCCCAATGAGTCCTTGATATTTAGTCGTTTTCAGCCAATATTTTGGATATTTGAAAATTTCACTTTTTTGTGAAAATATCCACTAAATGAGGGAATAATATGTGTGAGGGTACCCCAGGAGAGTTCCAAATGTGTGTGGGTAGAATATCTATCCCACGGGGGTAAAATTGAAAAAAGTTGAAAACAATTATTTTTTGGACTTAGTCATTTTTCCGGCGTTTATCAGACTTTCAGATAGGGGAAATGTCAGTGAACGTTCCGATTTCAGTTCCAGAGCGATTCGCCCAATGAGTCCTTGATATTTAGTCGTTTTCAGGTAATATTTTGGATTTTTGAAAATTTCACTTTTTTGTGAAAATATCCACTAAATGAGGGAATAATATGTGTGAGGGTACCCCAGGAGAGTTCCAAATGTGTGTGGGTAGAATATATATCCCACGGGGGTAATATTGAACAAAGTTGAAAAAAATTTTTTTTGGACTTAGTCATTTTTCCGGCGTTTATTGGACTTTCAAATAGGGGAATTGTCAGTGATCATTCCGATTTCAGTTCCAGAGCGATTCGCCCAATGAGTCCTTGATATTTAGTCGTTTTCAGCCAATACTTTGGATTTTTGGAAATTTCACTTTTTTGTGAAAATATCCACTAAATGAGGGAATAATATGTGTGAGGGTACCCCAGGAGAGTTCCAAATGTGTGTGGGTAGAATATATATCCCACTGGGGTAAAATTGAAAAAAGTTGAAAACAATTTTTTTTTGGACTTAGTCATTTTTCTGGCGTTTATCAGACTTTCAGATAGGGGAAATGTCAGTGAACATTCCGATTTCAGTTCCAGAGCGATTCGCCCAATGAGTCCTTGATATTTAGTCGTTTTCAGCCAATATTTTGGATTTTTGAAAATTTCACTTTTTTGTGAAAATATCCACTAAATGAGGGAATAATATGTGTGAGGGTACCCCAGGAGAGTTCCAAATGTGTGTGGGTAGAATATATATCCCACGGGGGTAATATTGAACAAAGTTGAAAAAAATTTTTTTGGGACTTAGTCATTTTTCCGGCGTTTATTGGACTTTCAAATAGGGGAAATGTCAGTGAACGTTCCGATTTCAGTTCCAGAGCGATTCGCCCAATGAGTCCTTGATATTTAGTCGTTTTCAGCCAATATTTTGGATTTTTGAAAATTTCACTTTTTTGTGAAAATATCCACTAAATGAAGGAATAATATGTGTGAGGGTACCCCAGGAGAGTTCCAAATGTGTGTGGGTAGAATATATATCCCACGGGGGTAATATTGAAAAAAGTTGAAAAAAATTTTTTTTGGACTTAGTCATTTTTCCGGCGTTTATCAGACTTTCAAATAGGGGAAATGTCAGTGAACATTCCGGTTTCAATTCCAGAGCTATTCGCCCAATGAGTCCTTGATATTTAGTCGTTTTCAGCCAATATTTTGGATTTTTGAAAATTTCACTTTTTTGTGAAAATATTCACTAAATGAGGGAATAATATGTGTGAGGGTACCCCAGGAGAGTTCCAAATGTGTGTGGGTAGAATATATATCCCACGGGGGTAAAATTGAAAAAAGTTGAAAACAATTTTTTTTTGGACTTAGTCATTTTTCTGGCGTTTATCAGACTTTCAGATAGGGGAAATGTCAGTGAACATTCCGATTTCAGTTCCAGAGCGATTCGCCCAATGAGTCCTTGATATTTAGTCGTTTTCAGCCAATATTTTGGATTTTTGAAAATTTCACTTTTTTGTGAAAATATCCACTAAATGAGGGAATAATATGTGTGAGGGTACCCCAGGAGAGTTCCAAATGTGTGTGGGTAGAATATATATCCCACGGGGGTAATATTGAACAAAGTTGAAAAAAATTTTTTTGGGACTTAGTCATTTTTCCGGCGTTTATTGGACTTTCAAATAGGGGAAATGTCAGTGAACGTTCCGATTTCAGTTCCAGAGCGATTCGCCCAATGAGTCCTTGATATTTAGTCGTTTTCAGCCAATATTTAGGATTTTTGAAAATTTCACTTTTTTGTGAAAATATCCACTAAATGAGGGAATAATATGTGTGAGGGTACCCCAGGAGAGTTCCAAATGTGTGTGGGTAGAATATATATCCCACGGGGGTAATATTGAACAAAGTTGAAAAAAATTTTTTTGGGACTTAGTCATTTTTCCGGCGTTTATTGGACTTTCAAATAGGGGATTTGTCAGTGAGCATTCCGATTTCAGTTCCAGAGCGATTCGCCCAATGAGTCCTTGATATTTAGTCGTTTTCAGCCAATACTTTGGATTTTTGGAAATTTCACTTTTTTGTGAAAATATCCACTAAATGAGGGAATAATATGTGTGAGGGTACCCCAGGAGAGTTCCAAATGTGTGTGGGTAGAATCTATATCCCACGGGGGTAAAATTGATAAAAGTTGAAAAAATTTTTTTTTTGGACTTAGTCATTTTTCCGGCGTTTATCAGACTTTCAGATAGGGCAAATGTCAGTGAGCATTCCGATTTCAGTTCCAGAGCGATTCGCCCAATGAGTCCTTGATATTTAGTCGTTTTCAGCCAATACTTTGGATTTTTGGAAATTTCACTTTTTTGTGAAAATATCCACTAAATGAGGGAATAATATGTGTGAGGGTACCCCAGGAGAGTTCCAAATGTGTGTGGGTAGAATCTATATCCCACGGGGGTAAAATTGATAAAAGTTGAAAAAATTTTTTTTTTGGACTTAGTCATTTTTCCGGCGTTTATCAGACTTTCAGATAGGGCAAATGTCAGTGAGCGTTCCGATTTCAGTTCCAGAGCGATTCGCCCAATGAGTCCTTGATATTTAGTCGTTTTCAGCCAATATTTTGGATATTTGAAAATTTCACTTTTTTGTGAAAATATCCACTAAATGAGGGAATAATATGTGTGAGGGTACCCCAGGAGAGTTCCAAATGTGTGTGGGTAGAATATATATCCCACGGGGGTAAAATTGAAAAAAGTTGAAAACAATTATTTTTTGGACTTAGTCATTTTTCCGGCGTTTATCAGACTTTCAGATAGGGGAAATGTCAGTGAACGTTCCGATTTCAGTTCCAGAGCGATTCGCCCAATGAGTCCTTGATATTTAGTCGTTTTCAGGTAATATTTTGGATTTTTGAAAATTTCACTTTTTTGTGAAAATATCCACTAAATGAGGGAATAATATGTGTGAGGGTACCCCAGGAGAGTTCCAAATGTGTGTGGGTAGAATATATATCCCACGGGGGTAATATTGAACAAAGTTGAAAAAAATTTTTTTTGGACTTAGTCATTTTTCCGGCGTTTATTGGACTTTCAAATAGGGGAATTGTCAGTGATCATTCCGATTTCAGTTCCAGAGCGATTCGCCCAATGAGTCCTTGATATTTAGTCGTTTTCAGCCAATACTTTGGATTTTTGGAAATTTCACTTTTTTGTGAAAATATCCACTAAATGAGGGAATAATATGTGTGAGGGTACCCCAGGAGAGTTCCAAATGTGTGTGGGTAGAATATATATCCCACTGGGGTAAAATTGAAAAAAGTTGAAAACAATTTTTTTTTGGACTTAGTCATTTTTCTGGCGTTTATCAGACTTTCAGATAGGGGAAATGTCAGTGAACATTCCGATTTCAGTTCCAGAGCGATTCGCCCAATGAGTCCTTGATATTTAGTCGTTTTCAGCCAATATTTTGGATTTTTGAAAATTTCACTTTTTTGTGAAAATATCCACTAAATGAGGGAATAATATGTGTGAGGGTACCCCAGGAGAGTTCCAAATGTGTGTGGGTAGAATATATATCCCACGGGGGTAATATTGAACAAAGTTGAAAAAAATTTTTTTGGGACTTAGTCATTTTTCCGGCGTTTATTGGACTTTCAAATAGGGGAAATGTCAGTGAACGTTCCGATTTCAGTTCCAGAGCGATTCGCCCAATGAGTCCTTGATATTTAGTCGTTTTCAGCCAATATTTTGGATTTTTGAAAATTTCACTTTTTTGTGAAAATATCCACTAAATGAGGGAATAATATGTGTGAGGGTACCCCAGGAGAGTTCCAAATGTGTGTGGGTAGAATATATATCCCACGGGGGTAATATTGAACAAAGTTGAAAAAAATTTTTTTTGGACTTAGTCATTTTTCCGGCGTTTATTGGACTTTCAAATAGGGGAATTGTCAGTGAGCATTCCGATTTCAGTTCCAGAGCGATTCGCCCAATGAGTCCTTGATTTTTAGTCGTTTTCAGCCAATACTTTGGATTTTTGGAAATTTCACTTTTTTGTGAAAATATCCACTAAATGAGGGAATAATATGTGTGAGGGTACCCCAGGAGAGTTCCAAATGTGTGTGGGTAGAATCTATATCCCACGGGGGTAAAATTGATAAAAGTTGAAAAAATTTTTTTTTTGGACTTAGTCATTTTTCCGGCGTTTATCAGACTTTCAGATAGGGCAAATGTCAGTGAGCGTTCCGATTTCAGTTCCAGAGCGATTCGCCCAATGAGTCCTTGATATTTAGTCGTTTTCAGCCAATATTTTGGATTTTTGAAAATTTCACTTTTTTGTGAAAATATCCACTAAATGAGGGAATAATATGTGTGAGGGTACCCCAGGAGAGTTCCAAATGTGTGTGGGTAGAATATATATCCCACGGGGGTAATATTGAACAAAGTTGAAAAAAATTTTTTTGGGACTTAGTCATTTTTCCGGCGTTTATTGGACTTTCAAATCGGGGAATTGTCAGTGAGCATTCCGATTTCAGTTCCAGAGCGATTCGCCCAATGAGTCCTTGATATTTAGTCGTTTTCAGCCAATACTTTGGATTTTTGGAAATTTCACTTTTTTGTGAAAATATCCACTAAATGAGGGAATAATATGTGTGAGGGTACCCCAGGAGAGTTCCAAATGTGTGTGGGTAGAATCTATATCCCACGGGGGTAAAATTGATAAAAGTTGAAAAAATTTTTTTTTTGGACTTAGTCATTTTTCCGGCGTTTATCAGACTTTCAGATAGGGCAAATGTCAGTGAGCGTTCCGATTTCAGTTCCAGAGCGATTCGCCCAATGAGTCCTTGATATTTAGTCGTTTTCAGCCAATATTTTGGATATTTGAAAATTTCACTTTTTTGTGAAAATATCCACTAAATGAGGGAATAATATGTGTGAGGGTACCCCAGGAGAGTTCCAAATGTGTGTGGGTAGAATCTATATCCCACGGGGGTAAAATTGATAAAAGTTGAAAAAATTTTTTTTTTGGACTTAGTCATTTTTCCGGCGTTTATCAGACTTTCAGATAGGGCAAATGTCAGTGAGCGTTCCGATTTCAGTTCCAGAGCGATTCGCCCAATGAGTCCTTGATATTTAGTCGTTTTCAGCCAATATTTTGGATTTTTGAAAATTTCACTTTTTTGTGAAAATATCCACTAAATGAAGGAATAATATGTGTGAGGGTACCCCAGGAGAGTTCCAAATGTGTGGGTAGAATATATATCCCACGGGGGTAATATTGAAAAAAGTTGAAAAAAATTTTTTTTGGACTTAGTCATTTTTCCGGCGTTTATCAGACTTTCAAATAAGGGAAATGTCAGTGAACATTCCGGTTTCAATTCCAGAGCTATTCGCCCAATGAGTCCTTGATATTTAGTCGTTTTCAGCCAATATTTTGGATTTTTGAAAATTTCACTTTTTTGTGAAAATATCCACTAAATGAGGGTATAATATGTGTTAGGGTACCGCAGGAGAGTTCCAAATGTGTGTGGATAGAATATATATCCCACGGGGGTAATATTGAAAAAAGTTGAAAACAATTTTTTTTTGGACTTAGTCATTTTTCCGGCGTTTATCACACTTTCAGATAGGGGAAATGTCAGTGAACGTTCCGATTTCAGTTCCAGAGCGATTCGCCCAATGAGTCCTTGATATTTAGTCGTTTTCAGCCAATATTTTGGATATTTGAAAATTTCACTTTTTTGTGAAAATATCCACTAAATGAGGGAATAATATGTGTGAGGGTAACCCAGGAGAGTTCCAAATGTGTGTGGGTAGAATATATATCCCACGGGGGTAAAATTGAAAAAAGTTGAAAACAATTTTTTTTTGGACTTAGTCATTTTTCCGGCGTTTATCAGACTTTCAGATAGGGGAAATGTCAGTGAACATTCCGATTTCAGTTCCAGAGCGATTCGCCCAATGAGTCCTTGATATTTAGTCGTTTTCAGCCAATATTTTGGATTTTTGAAAATTTCACTTTTTTGTGAAAATATCCACTAAATGAGGGAATAATATGTGTGAGGGTACCCCAGGAGAGTTCCAAATGTGTGTGGGTAGAATATATAACCCACGGGGGTAAAATTGAAAAAAGTTGAAAACAATTATTTTTTGGACTTAGTCATTTTTCCGGCGTTTATCAGACTTTCAGATAGGGGAAATGTCAGTGAACGTTCCGATTTCAGTTCCAGAGCGATTCGCCCAATGAGTCCTTGATATTTAGTCGTTTTCAGCCAATATTTTGGATTTTTGAAAATTTCACTTTTTTGTGAAAATATCCACTAAATGAGGGAATAATATGTGTGAGGGTACCCCAGGAGAGTTCCAAATGTGTGTGGGTAGAATATATATCCCACGGGGGTAATATTGAAAAAAGTTGAAAAAAATTTTTTTTGGACTTAGTTATTTTTCCGGCGTTTATCAGACTTTCAAATAGGGGAAATGTCAGTGAGCATTCCGATTTCAGTTCCAGAGCGATTCGCCCAATGAGTCCTTGATATTTAGTCGTTTTCAGCCAATACTTTGGATTTTTGGAAATTTCACTTTTTTGTGAAAATATCCACTAAATGAGGGAATAACAAGTGTGAGGGTACCCCAGGAGAGTTCCAAATGTGTGTGGGTAGAATCTATATCCCACGGGGGTAAAATTGATAAAAGTTGAAAAAATTTTTTTTTTGGACTTAGTCATTTTTCCGGCGTTTATCAGACTTTCAGATAGGGCAAATGTCAGTGAGCGTTCCGATTTCAGTTCCAGAGCGATTCGCCCAATGAGTCCTTGATATTTAGTCGTTTTCAGCCAATATTTTGGATTTTTGAAAATTTCACTTTTTTGTGAAAATATCCACTAAATGAAGGAATAATATGTGTGAGGGTACCCCAGGAGAGTTCCAAATGTGTGTGGGTAGAATATATATCCCACGGGGGTAATATTGAAAAAAAGTTGAAAAAAAATTTTTTTGGACTTAGTCATTTTTCTGGCGTTTATCAGACTTTCAAATAGGGGAAATGTCAGTGAACATTCCGATTTCAATTCCAGAGCTATTCGCCCAATGAGTCCTTGATATTTAGTCATTTTCAGCCAATATTTTGGATTTTTGAAAATTTCACTTTTTTGTGAAAATATCCACTAAATGAGGGAATAATATGTGTTAGGGTACCGCAGGAGAGTTCCAAATGTGTGTGGGTAGAATCTATATCCCACGGGGGTAAAATTGAAAAAAGTTGAAAACAATTATTTTTTGGACTTAGTCATTTTTCCGGCGTTTATCAGACTTTCAGATAGGGGAAATGTCAGTGAACGTTCCGATTTCAGTTCCAGAGCGATTCGCCCAATGAGTCCTTGATATTTAGTCGTTTTCAGGTAATATTTTGGATTTTTGAAAATTTCACTTTTTTGTGAAAATATCCACTAAATGAGGGAATAATATGTGTGAGGGTACCCCAGGAGAGTTCCAAATGTGTGTGGGTAGAATATATATCCCACGGGGGTAATATTGAACAAAGTTGAAAAAAATTTTTTTTGGACTTAGTCATTTTTCCGGCGTTTATTGGACTTTCAAATAGGGGAATTGTCAGTGATCATTCCGATTTCAGTTCCAGAGCGATTCGCCCAATGAGTCCTTGATATTTAGTCGTTTTCAGCCAATACTTTGGATTTTTGGAAATTTCACTTTTTTGTGAAAATATCCACTAAATGAGGGAATAATATGTGTGAGGGTACCCCAGGAGAGTTCCAAATGTGTGTGGGTAGAATATATATCCCACTGGGGTAAAATTGAAAAAAGTTGAAAACAATTTTTTTTTGGACTTAGTCATTTTTCTGGCGTTTATCAGACTTTCAGATAGGGGAAATGTCAGTGAACATTCCGATTTCAGTTCCAGAGCGATTCGCCCAATGAGTCCTTGATATTTAGTCGTTTTCAGCCAATATTTTGGATTTTTGAAAATTTCACTTTTTTGTGAAAATATCCACTAAATGAGGGAATAATATGTGTGAGGGTACCCCAGGAGAGTTCCAAATGTGTGTGGGTAGAATATATATCCCACGGGGGTAATATTGAACAAAGTTGAAAAAAATTTTTTTGGGACTTAGTCATTTTTCCGGCGTTTATTGGACTTTCAAATAGGGGAAATGTCAGTGAACGTTCCGATTTCAGTTCCAGAGCGATTCGCCCAATGAGTCCTTGATATTTAGTCGTTTTCAGCCAATATTTTGGATTTTTGAAAATTTCACTTTTTTGTGAAAATATCCACTAAATGAGGGAATAATATGTGTGAGGGTACCCCAGGAGAGTTCCAAATGTGTGTGGGTAGAATCTATATCCCACGGGGGTAAAATTGATAAAAGTTGAAAAAATTTTTTTTTTGGACTTGGTCATTTTTCCGGCGTTTATCAGACTTTCAGATAGGGCAAATGTCAGTGAGCGTTCCGATTTCAGTTCCAGAGCGATTCGCCCAATGAGTCCTTGATATTTAGTCGTTTTCAGCCAATATTTTGGATTTTTGAAAATTTCACTTTTTTGTGAAAATATCCACTAAATGAAGGAATAATATGTGTGAGGGTACCCCAGGAGAGTTCCAAATGTGTGTGGGTAGAATATATATCCCACGGGGGTAATATTGAAAAAAAGTTGAAAAAAAATTTTTTTGGACTTAGTCATTTTTCTGGCGTTTATCAGACTTTCAAATAGGGGAAATGTCAGTGAACATTCCGATTTCAATTCCAGAGCTATTCGCCCAATGAGTCCTTGATATTTAGTCATTTTCAGCCAATATTTTGGATTTTTGAAAATTTCACTTTTTTGTGAAAATATCCACTAAATGAGGGAATAATATGTGTTAGGGTACCGCAGGAGAGTTCCAAATGTGTGTGGGTAGAATCTATATCCCACGGGGGTAAAATTGAAAAAAGTTGAAAACAATTATTTTTTGGACTTAGTCATTTTTCCGGCGTTTATCAGACTTTCAGATAGGGGAAATGTCAGTGAACGTTCCGATTTCAGTTCCAGAGCGATTCGCCCAATGAGTCCTTGATATTTAGTCGTTTTCAGGTAATATTTTGGATTTTTGAAAATTTCACTTTTTTGTGAAAATATCCACTAAATGAGGGAATAATATGTGTGAGGGTACCCCAGGAGAGTTCCAAATGTGTGTGGGTAGAATATATATCCCACGGGGGTAATATTGAACAAAGTTGAAAAAAATTTTTTTTGGACTTAGTCATTTTTCCGGCGTTTATTGGACTTTCAAATAGGGGAATTGTCAGTGATCATTCCGATTTCAGTTCCAGAGCGATTCGCCCAATGAGTCCTTGATATTTAGTCGTTTTCAGCCAATACTTTGGATTTTTGGAAATTTCACTTTTTTGTGAAAATATCCACTAAATGAGGGAATAATATGTGTGAGGGTACCCCAGGAGAGTTCCAAATGTGTGTGGGTAGAATATATATCCCACTGGGGTAAAATTGAAAAAAGTTGAAAACAATTTTTTTTTGGACTTAGTCATTTTTCTGGCGTTTATCAGACTTTCAGATAGGGGAAATGTCAGTGAACATTCCGATTTCAGTTCCAGAGCGATTCGCCCAATGAGTCCTTGATATTTAGTCGTTTTCAGCCAATATTTTGGATTTTTGAAAATTTCACTTTTTTGTGAAAATATCCACTAAATGAGGGAATAATATGTGTGAGGGTACCCCAGGAGAGTTCCAAATGTGTGTGGGTAGAATATATATCCCACGGGGGTAATATTGAACAAAGTTGAAAAAAATTTTTTTGGGACTTAGTCATTTTTCCGGCGTTTATTGGACTTTCAAATAGGGGAAATGTCAGTGAACGTTCCGATTTCAGTTCCAGAGCGATTCGCCCAATGAGTCCTTGATATTTAGTCGTTTTCAGCCAATATTTTGGATTTTTGAAAATTTCACTTTTTTGTGAAAATATCCACTAAATGAGGGAATAATATGTGTGAGGGTACCCCAGGAGAGTTCCAAATGTGTGTGGGTAGAATATATATCCCACGGGGGTAATATTGAACAAAGTTGAAAAAAATTTTTTTTGGACTTAGTCATTTTTCCGGCGTTTATTGGACTTTCAGATAGGGGAATTGTCAGTGAGCATTCCGATTTCAGTTCCAGAGCGATTCGCCCAATGAGTCCTTGATTTTTAGTCGTTTTCAGCCAATACTTTGGATTTTTGGAAATTTCACTTTTTTGTGAAAATATCCACTAAATGAGGGAATAATATGTGTGAGGGTACCCCAGGAGAGTTCCAAATGTGTGTGGGTAGAATCTATATCCCACGGGGGTAAAATTGATAAAAGTTGAAAAAATTTTTTTTTTGGACTTAGTCATTTTTCCGGCGTTTATCAGACTTTCAGATAGGGCAAATGTCAGTGAGCGTTCCGATTTCAGTTCCAGAGCGATTCGCCCAATGAGTCCTTGATATTTAGTCGTTTTCAGCCAATATTTTGGATTTTTGAAAATTTCACTTTTTTGTGAAAATATCCACTAAATGAGGGAATAATATGTGTGAGGGTACCCCAGGAGAGTTCCAAATGTGTGTGGGTAGAATATATATCCCACGGGGGTAATATTGAACAAAGTTGAAAAAAATTTTTTTGGGACTTAGTCATTTTTCCGGCGTTTATTGGACTTTCAAATAGGGGAATTGTCAGTGAGCATTCCGATTTCAGTTCCAGAGCGATTCGCCCAATGAGTCCTTGATATTTAGTCGTTTTCAGCCAATACTTTGGATTTTTGGAAATTTCACTTTTTTGTGAAAATATCCACTAAATGAGGGAATAATATGTGTGAGGGTACCCCAGGAGAGTTCCAAATGTGTGTGGGTAGAATCTATATCCCACGGGGGTAATATTGAACAAAGTTGAAAAAAATTTTTTTTGGACTTAGTCATTTTTCCGGCGTTTATTGGACTTTCAAATAGGGGAAATGTCAGTGAACATTCCGGTTTCAATTCCAGAGCTATTCGCCCAATGAGTCCTTGATATTTAGTCGTTTTCAGCCAATATTTTGGATTTTTGGAAATTTCACTTTTTTGTGAAAATATCCACTAAATGAGGGTATAATATGTGTTAGGGTACCGCAGGAGAGTTCCAAATGTGTGTGGATAGAATATATATCCCACGGGGGTAATATTGAAAAAAGTTGAAAACAATTTTTTTTTGGACTTAGTCATTTTTCCGGCGTTTATCACACTTTAAGATAGGGGAAATGTCAGTGAACGTTCCGATTTCAGTTCCAGAGCGATTCGCCCAATGAGTCCTTGATATTTAGTCGTTTTCAGCCAATATTTTGGATATTTGAAAATTTCACTTTTTTGTGAAAATATCCACTAAATGAGGGAATAATATGTGTGAGGGTACCCCAGGAGAGTTCCAAATGTGTGTGGGTAGAATATATATCCCACGGGGGTAAAATTGAAAAAAGTTGAAAACAATTTTTTTTTGGACTTAGTCATTTTTCTGGCGTTTATCAGACTTTCAGATAGGGGAAATGTCAGTGAACATTCCGATTTCAGTTCCAGAGCGATTCGCCCAATGAGTCCTTGATATTTAGTCGTTTTCAGCCAATATTTTGGATTTTTGAAAATTTCACTTTTTTGTGAAAATATCCACTAAATGAGGGAATAATATGTGTGAGGGTACCCCAGGAGAGTTCCAAATGTGTGTGGGTAGAATATATATCCCACGGGGGTAATATTGAACAAAGTTGAAAAAAATTTTTTTGGGACTTAGTCATTTTTCCGGCGTTTATTGGACTTTCAAATAGGGGAAATGTCAGTGAACGTTCCGATTTCAGTTCCAGAGCGATTCGCCCAATGAGTCCTTGATATTTAGTCGTTTTCAGCCAATATTTTGGATTTTTGAAAATTTCACTTTTTTGTGAAAATATCCACTAAATGAGGGAATAATATGTGTGAGGGTACCCCAGGAGAGTTCCAAATGTGTGTGGGTTTAATCTATATCCCACGGGGGTAAAATTGATAAAAGTTGAAAAAATTTTTTTTTTGGACTTAGTCATTTTTCCGGCGTTTATCAGACTTTCAGATAGGGCAAATGTCAGTGAGCGTTCCGATTTCAGTTCCAGAGCGATTCGCCCAATGAGTCCTTGATATTTAGTCGTTTTCAGCCAATATTTTGGATTTTTGAAAATTTCACTTTTTTGTGAAAATATCCACTAAATGAGGGTATAATATGTGTTAGGGTACCGCAGGAGAGTTCCAAATGTGTGTGGATAGAATATATATCCCACGGGGGTAATATTGAAAAAAGTTGAAAACAATTTTTTTTTGGACTTAGTCATTTTTCCGGCGTTTATCAGACTTTCAGATAGGGGAAATGTCAGTGAACGTTCCGATTTCAGTTCCAGAGCGATTCGCCCAATGAGTCCTTGATATTTAGTCGTTTTCAGCCAATATTTTGGATTTTTGAAAATTTCACTTTTTTGTGAAAATATCCACTAAATGAGGGAATAATATGTGTGAGGGTACCCCAGGAGAGTTCCAAATGTGTGTGGGTAGAATATATATCCCACGGGGGTAATATTGAAAAAAGTTGAAAAAAATTTTTTTTGGACTTAGTTATTTTTCCGGCGTTTATCAGACTTTCAAATAGGGGAAATGTCAGTGAGCATTCCGATTTCAGTTCCAGAGCGATTCGCCCAATGAGTCCTTGATATTTAGTCGTTTTCAGCCAATACTTTGGATTTTTGGAAATTTCACTTTTTTGTGAAAATATCCACTAAATGAGGGAATAACAAGTGTGAGGGTACCCCAGGAGAGTTCCAAATGTGTGTGGGTAGAATCTATATCCCACGGGGGTAAAATTGATAAAAGTTGAAAAAAATTTTTTTTTGGACTTAGTCATTTTTCCGGCGTTTATCAGACTTTCAGATAGGGCAAATGTCAGTGAGCGTTCCGATTTCAGTTCCAGAGCGATTCGCCCAATGAGTCCTTGATATTTAGTCGTTTTCAGCCAATATTTTGGATTTTTGAAAATTTCACTTTTTTGTGAAAATATCCACTAAATGAAGGAATAATATGTGTGAGGGTACCCCAGGAGAGTTCCAAATGTGTGTGGGTAGAATATATATCCCACGGGGGTAATATTGAAAAAAAGTTGAAAAAAAATTTTTTTAGACTTAGTCATTTTTCTGGCGTTTATCAGACTTTCAAATAGGGGAAATGTCAGTGAACATTCCGATTTCAATTCCAGAGCTATTCGACCAATGAGTCGTTGATATTTAGTCATTTTCAGCCAATATTTTGGATTTTTGAAAATTTCACTTTTTTGTGAAAATATCCACTAAATGAGGGAATAATATGTGTTAGGGTACCGCAGGAGAGTTCCAAATGTGTGTGGGTAGAATCTATATCCCACGGGGGTAAAATTGAAAAAAGTTGAAAAAATTTTTTTTCTGGACTTAGTCATTTTTCCGGCGTTTATCAGACTTTGAGATAGGGCAAATGTCAGTGAGCGTTCCGATTTCAGTTCCAGAGCGATTCGCCCAATGAGTCCTTGATATTTAGTCGTTTTCAGCCAATATTTTGGATTTTTGAAAATTTCACTTTTTTGTGAAAATATCCACTAAATGAGGGAATAATATGTGTGAGGGTACCCCAGGAGAGTTCCAAATGTGTGTGGGTAGAATATATAACCCACGGGGGTAAAATTGAAAAAAGTTGAAAACAATTATTTTTTGGACTTAGTCATTTTTCCGGCGTTTATCAGACTTTCAGATAGGGGAAATGTCAGTGAACGTTCCGATTTCAGTTCCAGAGCGATTCGCCCAATGAGTCCTTGATATTTAGTCGTTTTCAGCCAATATTTTGGATTTTTGAAAATTTCACTTTTTTGTGAAAATATCCACTAAATGAGGGAATAATATGTGTGAGGGTACCCCAGGAGAGTTCCAAATGTGTGTGGGTAGAATATATATCCCACGGGGGTAATATTGAAAAAAGTTGAAAAAAATTTTTTTTGGACTTAGTTATTTTTCCGGCGTTTATCAGACTTTCAAATAGGGGAAATGTCAGTGAGCATTCCGATTTCAGTTCCAGAGCGATTCGCCCAATGAGTCCTTGATATTTAGTCGTTTTCAGCCAATACTTTGGATTTTTGGAAATTTCACTTTTTTGTGAAAATATCCACTAAATGAGGGAATAACAAGTGTGAGGGTACCCCAGGAGAGTTCCAAATGTGTGTGGGTAGAATCTATATCCCACGGGGGTAAAATTGATAAAAGTTGAAAAAAATTTTTTTTTGGACTTAGTCATTTTTCCGGCGTTTATCAGACTTTCAGATAGGGCAAATGTCAGTGAGCGTTCCGATTTCAGTTCCAGAGCGATTCGCCCAATGAGTCCTTGATATTTAGTCGTTTTCAGCCAATATTTTGGATTTTTGAAAATTTCACTTTTTTGTGAAAATATCCACTAAATGAAGGAATAATATGTGTGAGGGTACCCCAGGAGAGTTCCAAATGTGTGTGGGTAGAATATATATCCCACGGGGGTAATATTGAAAAAAAGTTGAAAAAAAATTTTTTTGGACTTAGTCATTTTTCTGGCGTTTATCAGACTTTCAAATAGGGGAAATGTCAGTGAACATTCCGATTTCAATTCCAGAGCTATTCGCCCAATGAGTCCTTGATATTTAGTCATTTTCAGCCAATATTTTGGATTTTTGAAAATTTCACTTTTTTGTGAAAATATCCACTAAATGAGGGAATAATATGTGTTAGGGTACCGCAGGAGAGTTCCAAATGTGTGTGGGTAGAATCTATATCCCACGGGGGTAAAATTGAAAAAAGTTGAAAAAATTTTTTTTCTGGACTTAGTCATTTTTCCGGCGTTTATCAGACTTTGAGATAGGGCAAATGTCAGTGAGCGTTCCGATTTCAGTTCCAGAGCGATTCGCCCAATGAGTCCTTGATATTTAGTCGTTTTCAGCCAATATTTTGGATTTTTGAAAATTTCACTTTTTTGTGAAAATATCCACTAAATGAGGGAATAATATGTGTGAGGGTACCCCAGGAGAGTTCCAAATGTGTGTGGGTAGAATATATAACCCACGGGGGTAAAATTGAAAAAAGTTGAAAACAATTATTTTTTGGACTTAGTCATTTTTCCGGCGTTTATCAGACTTTCAGATAGGGGAAATGTCAGTGAACGTTCCGATTTCAGTTCCAGAGCGATTCGCCCAATGAGTCCTTGATATTTAGTCGTTTTCAGCCAATATTTTGGATTTTTGAAAATTTCACTTTTTTGTGAAAATATCCACTAAATGAGGGAATAATATGTGTGAGGGTACCCCAGGAGAGTTCCAAATGTGTGTGGGTAGAATATATATCCCACGGGGGTAATATTGAAAAAAGTTGAAAAAAATTTTTTTTGGACTTAGTTATTTTTCCGGCGTTTATCAGACTTTCAAATAGGGGAAATGTCAGTGAGCATTCCGATTTCAGTTCCAGAGCGATTCGCCCAATGAGTCCTTGATATTTAGTCGTTTTCAGCCAATACTTTGGATTTTTGGAAATTTCACTTTTTTGTGAAAATATCCACTAAATGAGGGAATAACAAGTGTGAGGGTACCCCAGGAGAGTTCCAAATGTGTGTGGGTAGAATCTATATCCCACGGGGGTAAAATTGATAAAAGTTGAAAAAATTTTTTTTTTGGACTTAGTCATTTTTCCGGCGTTTATCAGACTTTCAGATAGGGCAAATGTCAGTGAGCGTTCCGATTTCAGTTCCAGAGCGATTCGCCCAATGAGTCCTTGATATTTAGTCGTTTTCAGCCAATATTTTGGATTTTTGAAAATTTCACTTTTTTGTGAAAATATCCACTAAATGAAGGAATAATATGTGTGAGGGTACCCCAGGAGAGTTCCAAATGTGTGTGGGTAGAATATATATCCCACGGGGGTAATATTGAAAAAAAGTTGAAAAAAAATTTTTTTGGACTTAGTCATTTTTCTGGCGTTTATCAGACTTTCAAATAGGGGAAATGTCAGTGAACATTCCGATTTCAATTCCAGAGCTATTCGCCCAATGAGTCCTTGATATTTAGTCATTTTCAGCCAATATTTTGGATTTTTGAAAATTTCACTTTTTTGTGAAAATATCCACTAAATGAGGGAATAATATGTGTTAGGGTACCGCAGGAGAGTTCCAAATGTGTGTGGGTAGAATCTATATCCCACGGGGGTAAAATTGAAAAAAGTTGAAAAAATTTTTTTTCTGGACTTAGTCATTTTTCCGGCGTTTATCAGACTTTGAGATAGGGCAAATGTCAGTGAGCGTTCCGATTTCAGTTCCAGAGCGATTCGCCCAATGAGTCCTTGATATTTAGTCGTTTTCAGCCAATATTTTGGATTTTTGAAAATTTCACTTTTTTGTGAAAATATCCACTAAATGAGGGAATAATATGTGTGAGGGTACCCCAGGAGTGTTCCAAATGTGTGTGGGTAGAATATATATCCCACGATGGTAAAATTGAAAAAAGTTGAAAAAATTTTTTTTTTGGACTTAGTCATTTTTCCGGTGTTTATCAGACTTTCAGATAGGGAAAATCTCAGTGAGCATTCCGATTTCAGTTACAGAGCGATTCGCACAATGAGTCCTTGATATTTAGTCATTTTCAGCCAATTTTCTGGATTTTTGAAAATTTCACTTTTTTGTGAAAATATCCACTAAATGAGGGAATAATATGTGTTAGGGTACAGCAGGAGAGTTCCAAATGTGTGTGGGTAGAATATATATCCCACGGGGGTAAAATTGAAAAAAGTTGAAAACAATTTTTATTTGGACTTAGTCATTTTTCCGGCGTTTATCAAACTTTCAGATAGAGGAAATGTCAGTGAGCATTCCGATTTCAGTTCCAGAGCGATTCGCCCAAAGAGTCCTTGATATTTAGTCGTTTTCAGCCAATATTTTGGATTTTTGAAAATTTCACTTTTTTATGAAAATATCCACTAAATGAGGGAATAATATGTGTGAGGGTACCCCAGGAGAGTTCCAAATGTGTGTGGGTAGAATATATATCCCACGGGGGTAATATTGAAAAAAAGTTGAAAACAAATTTTTTTGGACTTAGTCATTTTTCCTGCGTTTATTAGACTTTCAAATAGGGGAAATGTCAGTGAACATTCCGGTTTCAATTCCAGAGCTATTCGCCCAATGAGTCCTTGATATTTAGTCGTTTTCAGCCAATATTTAGGATTTTTGAAAATTTCACTTTTTTGTGAAAATATCCACTAAATGAAGGAATAATATGTGTGAGGGTACCCCAGGAGAGTTCCAATGTGTGTGGGTAGAATATATATCCCACGGGGGTAAAATTGAAAAGAGTTGAAAAAAATTTTTTTTTGGACTTAGTCATTTTTCCGGCGTTTATCAGACTTTCAGATAGGGAAAATGTCAGTGAGCGTTCCGATTTCAGTTCCAGAGCAATTCGCACAATGAGTCCTTGATATTTAGTCATTTTCAGCCAATTTTCTGGATTTTTGAAAATTTCACTTTTTTGTGAAAATATCCACTAAATGAGGGAATGATATGTGTTAGGGTACCGCAGGAGAGTTCCAAATGTGTGTGGGTAGAATATATATCCCACGGGGGTAATATGAAAAAAGTTGAAAACAATTTTTTTTTTGGACTTAGTCATTTTTCCAGCGTTTATCACACTTTCAGATAGGGGAAATGTCAGTGAACGTTCCGATTTCAGTTCCAGAGCGATTCGCCCAATGAGTCCTTGATATTCAGTCGTTTTCAGCCAATATTTTGGATATTTGAAAATTTCACTTTTTTGTGAAAATATCCACTAAATGAGGGAATAATATGTGTGAGGGTACCCCAGGAGAGTTCCAAATGTGTGTGGGTAGAATATATATCCCACGGGGGTAAAATTGAAAAAGTAAAAAAATTTTTTTTTTGGACTTAGTCATTTTTCCGGCGTTTATCAGACTTTCAGATAGGGAAAATGTCAGTGAGCGTTCCGATTTCAGTTCCAGAGCGATTCGCCCAATGAGTCCTTGATATTTAGTCGTTTTCAGCCAATATTTTGGATTTTTGAAAATTTCACTTTTTTGTGAAAATATCCACTAAATGAAGCAATAATATGTGTGAGGGTACCCCAGGAGAGTTCCAAATGTGTGTGGGTAGAATATATATCCCACGGGGGTAATATTGAAAAAAGTTGAAAAAAATTTTTTTTGGACTTAGTCATTTTTCCGGCGTTTATCAGACTTTCAAATAGGGGAAATGTCAGTGAGCATTCCGATTTCAGTTCCAGAGCGATTCGTCCAATGAGTCCTTGATATTTAGTCGTTTTCAGCCAATACTTTGGATTTTTGGAAATTTCACTTTTTTGTGAAAATATCCACTAAATGAGGGAATAATATGTGTGAGGGTACCCCAGGAGAGTTCCAAATGTGTGTGGGTAGAATCTATATCCCACGGGGGTAAAATTGATAAAAGTTGAAAAAATTTTTTTTTGGACTTAGTCATTTTTCCGGCGTTTATCAGACTTTCAGATAGGGCAAATGTCAGTGAGCGTTCCGATTTCAGTTCCAGAGCGATTCGCCCAATGAGTCCTTGATATTTAGTCGTTTTCAGCCAATATTTTGGATTTTTGAAAATTTCAATTTTTTGTGAAAATATCCACTAAATGAAGCAATAATATGTGTGAGGGTACCCCAGGAGTGTTCCAAATGTGTGTGGGTAGAATATATATCCCACGATGGTAAAATTGAAAAAAGTTGAAAAAATTTTTTTTTTGGACTTAGTCATTTTTCCGGCGTTTATCAGACTTTCAGATAGGGAAAATGTCAGTGAGCCTTACGATTTCAGTTCCATAGCAATTCACGCAATGAGTCCTTGATATTTAGTCATTTTCAGCCAATTTTCTGGATTTTTGAAAATTTCACTTTTTTGTGAAAATATCCACTAAATGAGGGAATAATATGTGTTAGGGTACCGCAGGAGAGTTCCAAATGTGTGTTGGTAGAATATATATCCCACGGGGGTAAAATTGAAAAAAGTTGAAAACAATTTTTTTTTGGACTTAGTCATTTTTCCGGCGTTTATCAAACTTTCAGATAGGGGAAATGTCAGTGAGCATTCCGATTTCAGTTCCAGAGCGATTCGCCCAAAGAGTCCTTGATATTTAGTCGTTTTCAGCCAATATTTTGGATTCTTGAAAATTTCACTTTTTTATGAAAATATCCACTAAATGAGGGAATAATATGTGTGAGGGTACCCCAGGAGAGTTCCAAATGTGTGTGGGTAGAATATATATCCCACGGGGGTAATATTGAAAAAAAGTTGAAAACAAATTTTTTTGGACTTAGTCATTTTTCCGGCGTTTATCAGACTTTCAGATAGGGGAAATGTTAGTGAACATTCCGATTTCAGTTCCAGAGCGATTCGCCCAATGAGTCTTTGATATTTAGTCGTTTTCAGCCAATATTTTGGATTTTTGAAAATTTCACTTTTTTGTGAAAATATCCACTAAATGAGGGAATAATATGTGTGAGGGTACCCCAGGAGAGTTCCAAATGTGTGTGGGTAGAATATATATCCCACGGGGGTAATATTGAAAAAAAGTTGAAAAAAATTTTTTTTCGACTTAGTCATTTTTCCGGCGTTTATCAGACTTTCAGATAGGGGAAATGTGAGTGAACATTCCGATTTCAGTTCCAGAGCGATTCGCCCAATGAGTCTTTGATATTTAGTCGTTTTCAGCCAATATTTTGGATTTTTGAAAATTTCACTTTTTTGTGAAAATATCCACTAAATGAGGGAATAATATGTGTGAGGGTACCCCAGGAGAGTTCCAAATGTGTGTGGGTAGAATCTATATCCCACGGGGGTAAAATTGAATAAAGTTGAAAAATTTTTTTTTTGGACTTATTCATTTTTCCGGCGTTTATCAGACTTTCAGATTGGGAAAATGTCAGTGAGCGTTCCGATTTCAGTTCCAGAGCGATTCGCGCAATGAGTCCTTGATATTTAGTCATTTTCAGCCAATTTTCTGGATTTTTGAAAATTTCACTTTTTTGTGAAAATATCCACTAAATGAGGGAATAATATGTGTTAGGGTACCGCAGGAGAGTTCCAAATGTGTGTGGGTAGAATATATATCCCACTGGGGTAATATTGAAAAAAGTTGAAAACAATTTTTTTTTGGACTTAGTCATTTTTCCGGCGTTTATCACACTTTCAGATAGGGGAAATGTCAGTGAACGTTCCGATTTCAGTTCCAGAGCGATTCGCCCAATGAGTCCTTGATATTTAGTCGTTTTCAGCCAATATTTTGGATATTTGAAAATTTCACTTTTTTGTGAAAATATCCACTAAATGAGGGAATAATATGTGTGAGGGTACCCCAGGAGAGTTCCAAATGTGTGTGGGTAGAATATATATCCCACGGGGATAATATTGAAAAAAAGTTGAAAAAAAATTTTTTTAGACTTAGTCATTTTTCCAGTGTTTATCAGACTTTCAAATAGGGGAAATGTCAGTGAACATTCCGGTTTCAATTCCAGAGCTATTCGCCCAATGAGTCCTTGATATTTAGTCGTTTTCAGCCAATATTTTGGATTTTTGAAAATTTCACTTTTTTGTGAAAATATCCACTAAGTGAGGGAATAATATGTGTTAGGGTACCGCAGGAGAGTTCCAAATGTGTGTGGGTGGAATATATATCCCACAGGGGTAATATTGAAAAAAGTTGAAAACAATTTTTTTTTGGACTTAGTCGTTTTTCCGGCGTTTATCACACTTTCAGATAGGGGAAATGTCAGTGAACGTTCCGATTTCAGTTCCAGAGCGATTCGCCCAATGAGTCCTTGATATTTAGTCGTTTTCAGCCAATATTTTGGATATTTGAAAATTTCACTTTTTTGTGAAAATATCCACTAAATGAGGGAATAATATGTGTGAGGGTACCCCAGGAGAGTTCCAAATATGTGTGGGTAGATTATATATCCCACGGGGTAAAATTGAAAAAAGTTGAAAACAATTTTTTTTTTGGACTTAGTCATTTTTCCGGCGTTTATCAGACTTTCAGATAGGGAAAATGTCAGTGAGCGTTACGATTTCAGTTCCAGAGCAATTCACGCAATGAGTCCTTGATATTTAGTCATTTTCAGCCAATTTTCTGGATTTTTGAAAATTTCACTTTTTTGTGAAAATATCCACTAAATGAGGGAATAATATGTGTGAGGGTACCCCAGGAGAGTTCCAAATGTGTGTGGGTAGAATATATATCCCACGGGGGTAATATTGAAAAAAAGTTGAAAACAAATTTTTTTGGACTTAGTCATTTTTCCGGCGTTTATCAGACTTTCAGATAGGGGAAATGTTAGTGAACATTCCGATTTCAGTTCCAGAGCGATTCGCCCAATGAGTCTTTGATATTTAGTCGTTTTCAGCCAATATTTTGGATTTTTGAAAATTTCACTTTTTTGTGAAAATATCCACTAAATGAGGGAATAATATGTGTGAGGGTACCCCAGGAGAGTTCCAAATGTGTGTGGGTAGAATATATATCCCACGGGGGTAATATTGAAAAATAGTTGAAAAAAATTTTTTTTCGACTTAGTCATTTTTCCGGCGTTTATCAGACTTTCAGATAGGGGAAATGTTAGTGAACATTCCGATTTCAGTTCCAGAGCGATTCGCCCAATGAGTCCTTGATATTTAGTCATTTTCAGCCAATATTTTGGATTTTTGAAAATTTCACTTTTTTGTGAAAATATCCACTAAATGAGGGAATGATATGTGTTAGGGTACCGCAGGAGAGTTCCAAATGTGTGTGGGTGGAATATATATCCCACGGGGGTAAAATTGAAAAGAGTTGAAAAAAATTTTTTTTTGGACTTAGTCATTTTTCCGGCGTTTATCAGACTTTCAGATAGGGCAAATGTCAGTGAACATTCCGATTTCAGTTCCAGAGCGATTCGCCCAATGAGTCCTTGATATTTAGTCGTTTTCAGCCAATATTTTGGATTTTTGAAAATTTCACTTTTTTTGTGAAAATATCCACTAAATTAGGGAATAATATGTGTGAAGGTACCCCAGGAGAGTTCCAAATGTGTGTGGGTAGAATATATATCCCACGGGGGTAAAATTGAAAAAAGTAAAAAAATTTTTTTTTTGGACTTAGTCATTTTTCCGGCGTTTATCAGACTTTCAGATAGGGAAAATGTCAGTGAGCGTTCCGATTTCAGTTCCAGAGCGATTCGCCCAATGAGTCCTTGATATTTAGTCGTTTTCAGCCAATATTTTGGATTTTTGAAAATTTCACTTTTTTGTGAAAATATCCACTAAATGAGGGAATAATATGTGTTAGGGTACCGCAGGAGAGTTCCAAATGTGTGTGGGTAGAATATATATCCCACGGGGGTAATATGAAAAAAGTTGAAAACAATTTTTTTTTTGGACTTAGTCATTTTTCCAGCGTTTATCACACTTTCAGATAGGGGAAATGTCAGTGAACGTTCCGATTTCAGTTCCAGAGCGATTCGCCCAATGAGTCCTTGATATTCAGTCGTTTTCAGCCAATATTTTGGATATTTGAAAATTTCACTTTTTTGTGAAAATATCCACTAAATGAGGGAATAATATGTGTGAGGGTACCCCAGGAGAGTTCCAAATGTGTGTGGGTAGAATATATATCCCACGGGGGTAAAATTGAAAAAAGTAAAAAAATTTTTTTTTTGGACTTAGTCATTTTTCCGGCGTTTATCAGACTTTCAGATAGGGAAAATGTCAGTGAGCGTTCCGATTTCAGTTCCAGAGCGATTCGCCCAATGAGTCCTTGATATTTAGTCGTTTTCAGCCAATATTTTGGATTTTTGAAAATTTCACTTTTTTGTGAAAATATCCACTAAATGAGGGAATAATATGTGTGAGGGTACCCCAGGAGAGTTCCAAATGTGTGTGGGTAGAATATATATCCCACGGGGGTAATATTGAAAAAAGTTGAAAAAAATTTTTTTTGGACTTAGTCATTTTTCCGGCGTTTATCAGACTTTCAAATAGGGGAAATGTCAGTGAGCATTCCGATTTCAGTTCCAGAGCGATTCGTCCAATGAGTCCTTGATATTTATTCGTTTTCAGCCAATACTTTGGATTTTTGGAAATTTCACTTTTTTGTGAAAATATCCACTAAATGAAGGAATAATATGTGTGAGGGTACCCCAGGAGAGTTCCAAATGTGTGTGGGTAGAATATATATCCCACGGGGGTAATATTGAAAAAAAGTTGAAAAAAAATTTTTTTGGACTTAGTCATTTTTCTGCCGTTTATCAGAATTTCAAATAGGGGAAATGTCAGTGAACATTCCGATTTCAATTCCAGAGCTATTCGCCCAATGAGTCCTTGATATTTAGTCATTTTCAGCCAATATTTTGGATTTTTGAAAATTTCACTTTTTTGTGAAAATATCCACTAAATGAGGGAATAATATGTGTGAGGGTACCCCAGGAGTGTTCCAAATGTGTGTGGGTAGAATATATATCCCACGATGGTAAAATTGAAAAAAGTTGAAAAAATTTTTTTTTTGGACTTAGTCATTTTTCCGGCGTTTATCAGACTTTCAGATAGGGAAAATGTCAGTGAGCATTCCGATTTCAGTTCCAGAGCGATTCGCCCAAAGAGTCCTTGATATTTAGTCGTTTTCAGCCAATATTTTGGATTTTTGAAAATGTCACTTTTTTATGAAAATATCCACTAAATGAGGGAATAATATGTGTGAGGGTACCCCAGGAGAGTTCCAAATGTGTGTGGGTAGAATATATATCCCACGGGGGTAATATTGAAAAAAAGTTGAAAACAAATTTTTTTGGACTTAGTCATTTTTCCGGCGTTTATCAGACTTTCAGATAGGGGAAATGTTAGTGAACATTCCGATTTCAGTTCCAGAGCGATTCGCCCAATGAGTCCTTGATATTTAGTCGTTTTCAGCCAATATTTTGGATTTTTGAAAATTTCACTTTTTTGTGAAAATATCCACTAAATGAGGGAATAATATGTGTGAGGGTACGCCAGGAGAGTTCCAAATGTGTGTGGGTAGAATATATATCCCACGGGGGTAAAATTGAAAAAAGTTGAAAAATTTTTTTTTTGGACTTAGTCATTTTTCCGGCGTTTATCAGACTTTCAGATAGGGAAAATGTCAGTGAGCGTTCCGATTTCAGTTCCAGAGCAATTCGCACAATGAGTCCTTGATATTTAGTCATTTTCAGCCAATTTTCTGGATTTTTGAAAATTTCACTTTTTTGTGAAAATATCCACTAAATGAGGGAATGATATGTGTTAGGGTACCGCAGGAGAGTTCCAAATGTGTGTGGGTAGAATATATATCCCACGGGGGTAATATTGAAAAAAGTTGAAAACAATTTTTTTTTTGGACTTAGTCATTTTATCAGCGTTTATCAGACTTTCAGATAGGGCAAATGTCAGTGAACATTCCGATTTCAGTTCCAGAGCGATTCGCCCAATGAGTCCTTGATATTTAGTCATTTTCAGCCAATATTTTGGATTTTTGAAAATTTCACTTTTTTGTGAAAATATCCACTAAATGAGGGAATGATATGTGTTAGGGTACCGCAGGAGAGTTCCAAATGTGTGTGGGTGGAATATATATCCCACGGGGGTAAAATTGAAAAGAGTTGAAAAAAATTTTTTTTTGGACTTAGTCATTTTTCCGGCGTTTATCAGACTTTCAGATAGGGCAAATGTCAGTGAACATTCCGATTTCAGTTCCAGAGCGATTCGCCCAATGAGTCCTTGATATTTAGTCGTTTTCAGCCAATATTTTGGATTTTTGAAAATTTCACTTTTTTTGTGAAAATATCCACTAAATTAGGGAATAATATGTGTGAAGGTACCCCAGGAGAGTTCCAAATGTGTGTGGGTAGAATATATATCCCACGGGGGTAAAATTGTAAAAAGTATAAAAATTTTTTTTTTGGACTTAGTCATTTTTCCGGCGTTTATCAGACTTTCAGATAGGGAAAATGTCAGTGAGCGTTCCGATTTCAGTTCCAGAGCGATTCGCCCAATGAGTCCTTGATATTTAGTCGTTTTCAGCCAATATTTTGGATTTTTGAAAATTTCACTTTTTTGTGAAAATATCCACTAAATGAGGGAATAATATGTGTTAGGGTACCGCAGGAGAGTTCCAAATATGTGTGGGTAGAATATATATCCCACGGGGGTAATATGAAAAAAGTTGAAAACAATTTTTTTTTTGGACTTAGTCATTTTCCGGCGTTTATCAGACTTTCAGATAGGGAAAATGTCAGTGAGCGTTCCGATTTCAGTTCCAGAGCGATTCGCCCAATGAGTCCTTGATATTTAGTCGTTTTCAGCCAATATTTTGGATTTTTGAAAATTTCACTTTTTTGTGAAAATATCCACTAAATGAGGGAATAATATGTGTGAGGGTACCCCAGGAGAGTTCCAAATGTGTGTGGGTAGAATATATATCCCACGGGGGTAATATTGAAAAAAGTTGAAAAAAATTTTTTTTGGACTTAGTCATTTTTCCGGCGTTTATCAGACTTTCAGATAGGGGAAATGTCAGTGAACGTTCCGATTTCAGTTCCAGAGCGATTCGCCCAATGAGTCCTTGATATTCAGTCGTTTTCAGCCAATATTTTGGATATTTGAAAATTTCACTTTTTTGTGAAAATATCCACTAAATGAGGGAATAATATGTGTGAGGGTACCCCAGGAGAGTTCCAAATGTGTGTGGGTAGAATATATATCCCACGGGGGTAAAATTGAAAAAAGTAAAAAAATTTTTTTTTTGGACTTAGTCATTTTTCCGGCGTTTATCAGACTTTCAGATAGGGAAAATGTCAGTGAGCGTTCCGATTTCAGTTCCAGAGCGATTCGCCCAATGAGTCCTTGATATTTAGTCGTTTTCAGCCAATATTTTGGATTTTTGAAAATTTCACTTTTTTGTGAAAATATCCACTAAATGAGGGAATAATATGTGTGAGGGTACCCCAGGAGAGTTCCAAATGTGTGTGGGTAGAATATATATCCCACGGGGGTAATATTGAAAAAAGTTGAAAAAAATTTTTTTTGGACTTAGTCATTTTTCCGGCGTTTATCAGACTTTCAAATAGGGGAAATGTCAGTGAGCATTCCGATTTCAGTTCCAGAGCGATTCGTCCAATGAGTCCTTGATATTTAGTCGTTTTCAGCCAATACTTTGGATTTTTGGAAATTTCACTTTTTTGTGAAAATATCCACTAAATGAAGGAATAATATGTGTGAGGGTACCCCAGGAGAGTTCCAAATGTGTGTGGGTAGAATATATATCCCACGGGGGTAATATTGAAAAAAAGTTGAAAACAAATTTTTTTGGACTTAGTCATTTTTCCGGCGTTTATCAGACTTTCAGATAGGGGAAATGTTAGTGAACATTCCGATTTCAGTTCCAGAGCGATTCGCCCAATGAGTCCTTGATATTTAGTCGTTTTCAGCCAATATTTTGGATTTTTGAAAATTTCACTTTTTTGTGAAAATATCCACTAAATGAGGGAATAATATGTGTGAGGGTACGCCAGGAGAGTTCCAAATGTGTGTGGGTAGAATATATATCCCACGGGGGTAAAATTGAAAAAAGTTGAAAAATTTTTTTTTTGGACTTAGTCATTTTTCCGGCGTTTATCAGACTTTCAGATAGGGCAAATGTCAGTGAGCGTTCCGATTTCAGTTCCAGAGCGTTTCGCCCAATGAGTCCTTGATATTTAGTCATTTTCAGCCAATTTTCTGGATTTTTGAAAATTTCACTTTTTTGTGAAAATATCCACTAAAAGAGGGAATAATATGTGTTAGGCTACCGCAGGAGAGTTCCAAATGTGTGTGGGTAGAATATATATCCCACGGGGGTAAAATTGAAAAAAGTTGAAAACAATTTTTTTTTGGACTTAGTCATTTTTCCGACGTTTATCAGACTTTCAGATAGGGGAAATGTCAGTGAGCATTCCGATTTCAGTTCCAGAGCGATTCGCCCAAAGAGTCCTTGATATTTTGTCGTTTTCAGCCAATATTTTGGATTTTTGAAAATTTCACTTTTTTGTGAAAATATCCACTAAATGAGGGAATAATATGTGTGAGGGTACCCCAGGAGAGTTCCAAATGTGTGTGGGTAGAATATATATCCCACGGGGATAATATTGAAAAAAAGTTGAAAAAAATTTTTTTTAGACTTAGTCATTTTTCCAGTGTTTATCAGACTTTCAAATAGGGGAAATGTCAGTGAACATTCCGGTTCCAATTCCAGAGCTATTCGCCCAATGAGTCCTTGATATTTAGTCGTTTTCAGCCAATATTTTGGATTTTTGAAAATTTCACTTTTTTGTGAAAATATCCACTAAGTGAGGGAATAATATGTGTTAGGGTACCGCAGGAGAGTTCCAAATGTGTGTGGGTGGAATATATATCCCACAGGGGTAATATTGAAAAAAGTTGAAAACAATTTTTTTTTGGACTTAGTCATTTTTCCGGCGTTTATCACACTTTCAGATAGGGGAAATGTCAGTGAACGTTCCGATTTCAGTTCCAGAGCGATTCGCCCAATGAGTCCTTGATATTTAGTCGTTTTCAGCCAATATTTTGGATATTTGAAAATTTCACTTTTTTGTGAAAATATCCACTAAATGAGGGAATAATATGTGTGAGGGTACCCCAGGAGAGTTCCAAATATGTGTGGGTAGATTATATATCCCACGGGGTAAAATTGAAAAAAGTTGAAAACAATTTTTTTTTGGACTTAGTCATTTTTCCGGCGTTTATCAGACTTTCAGATAGGGAAAATGTCAGTGAGCGTTACGATTTCAGTTCCAGAGCAATTCACGCAATGAGTCCTTGATATTTAGTCATTTTCAGCCAATTTTCTGGATTTTTGAAAATTTCACTTTTTTGTGAAAATATCCACTAAATGAGGGAATAATATGTGTTAGGGTACCGCAGGAGAGTTCCAAACGTGTGTGGGTAGAATATATATCCCACGGGGGTAAAATTGAAAAAAGTTGAAAACAATTTTTTTTTGGACTTAGTCATTTTTCCGGCGTTTATCAAACTTTCAGATAGGGGAAATGTCAGTGAGCATTCCGATTTCAGTTCCAGAGCGATTCGCCCAAAGAGTCCTTGATATTTAGTCGTTTTCAGCCAATATTTTGGATTTTTGAAAATTTCACTTTTTTATGAAAATATCCACTAAATGAGGGAATAGTATGTGTGAGGGTACCTCAGGAGAGTTCCAAATGTGTGTGGGTAGAATATATATCCCACGGGGGTAACATTGAAAAAAAGTTGAAAACAAATTTTTTTGGACTTAGTCATTTTTCCGGCGTTTATCAGACTTTCAGATTGGGAAAATGTCAGTGAGCGTTCCGATTTCAGTTCCAGAGCGATTCGCCCAATGAGTCCTTGATATTTAGTCGTTTTCAGCCAATATTTTGGATATTTGAAAATTTCACTTTTTTGTGAAAATATCCACTAAATGAGGGAATAATATGTGTGAGGGTACCCCAGGAGAGTTCCAAATGTGTTTGGGTAGAATATGTATCCCACGATGGTAAAATTGAAAAAAGTTGAAAACAATTTTTTTTTGGACTTAGTCATTTTTCCGGCGTTTATCAGACTTTCAAATAGCGGAAATGTCAGTGAGCATTCCGATTTCAGTTCCAGAGCGATTAGCCCAATGAGTCCTTGATATATAGTCGTTTTCAGCCAATATTTTGGATTTTTGAAAATTTCACTTTTTTGTGAAAATATCCACTAAATGAGGGAATAATATGTGTGAGGGTACCCCAGGAGAGTTCCAAATGTGTTTGGGTAGAATATGTATCCCACGATGGTAAAATTGAAAAAAGTTGAAAACAATTTTTTTTTGGACTTAGTCATTTTTCCGGCGTTTATCAGACTTTCAGATAGGGAAAATGTCAGTGAGCGTTACGATTTCAGTTCCAGAGTGATTCGCGCAATGAGTCCTTGATATTTAGTCATTTTCAGCCAATTTTCTGGATTTTTGAAAATTTCACTTTTTTGTGAAAATATCCACTAAATGAGGGAATAATATGTGTGAGGGTACCCCAGGAGAGTTCCAAATGTGTGTTTGTAGAATATATATTCCATGGGGGTAATATTGAAAAAAAGTTGAAAAAAATTTTTTTTGGACTTAGTCATTTTTCCGGCGTTTATCAGACTTTCAAATAGGGGAAATGTCAGTGAGCATTCCGATTTCAGTTCCAGAGCGATTCGCCCAATGAGTCCTTGATATTTAGTCGTTTTCAGCCAATATTTTGGATTTTTGAAAATTTCACTTTTTTGTGAATATATCCACTAAATGAGGGAATAATATGTGTTAGGGTACCGCAGGAGAGTTCCAAATGTGTGTGGGTAGAATATATATCCCACGGGGGTAATATTGAAAAAAGTTGAAAACAATTTTTTTTTGGACTTAGTCATTTTTCCGGTGTTTATCAGACTTTCAGATAGGGGAAATGTCAGTGAGCATTCCGATTTCAGTTCCAGAGCGATTCGCCCAAAGAGTCCTTGATATTTTGTCGTTTTCAGCCAATATTTTGGATTTTTGAAAATTTCACTTTTTTGTGAAAATATCCACTAAATGAGGGAATAATATGTGTGAGGGTACCCCAGGAGAGTTCCAAATGTGTGTGGGTAGAATATATATCCCACGGGGATAATATTGAAAAAAAGTTGAAAAAAATTTTTTTTGGGACCTAGTCATTTTTCCAGTGTTTATCAGACTTTCAAATAGGGGAAATGTCAGTGAACGTTCCGATTTCAGTTCCAGAGCGATTCTCCCAATGAGTCCTTGATATTTAGTCGTTTTCAGCCAATATTTTGGATTTTTGAAAATTTCACTTTTTTGTGAAAATATCCACTAAATGAGGGAATAATATGTGTGCGGGTACCCCAGGAGATTTCCAAATGTGTGTGGGTAGAATATATATCCCACGGGGTAAAATTGAAAAAAGTTGAAAACAATTTTTTTTTGGACTTAGTCATTTTTCTGGCGTTTATCAGACTTTCAGATAGGGGAAATGTTAGTGAACGTTCCGATTTCAGTTCCAGAGCAATTCGCCCAATGAGTCCTTGATATTTAGTGATTTTCAGCCAATATTTTGGATTTTTGAAAATTTCACTTTTTTGTGAAAATATCCACTAAATGAGGGAATAATATGTGTGAGGGTACCCCAGGAGAGTTCCAAATGTGTGTGGGTAGAATATATATTCCATGGGGGTAATATTGAAAAAAAGTTGAAAAAAATTTTTTTTGGACTTAGTGATTTTTCCGGCGTTTATCAGACTTTCAAATAGGGGAAATGTCAGTGAGCATTCCGATTTCAGTTCCAGAGCGATTCGCCCAATGAGTCCTTGATATTTAGTCGTTTTCAGCCAATATTTTGGATTTTTGAAAATTTCACTTTTTTGTGAATATATCCACTAAATGAGGGAATAATATGTGTTAGGGTACCGCAGGAGAGTTCCAAATGTGTGTGGGTAGAATATATATCCCACGGGGGTAATATTGAAAAAAGTTGAAAACAATTTTTTTTTGGACTTAGTCATTTTTCCGGCGTTTATCACACTTTCAGATAGGGGAAATGTCAGTGAACGTTCCGATTTCAGTTCCAGAGCGATTCGCCCAATGAGTCCTTGATATTTAGTCGTTTTCAGCCAATATTTTGGATATTTGAAAATTTTACTTTTTTGTGAAAATATCCACTAAATGAGGGAATAATATGTGTGAGGGTACCCCAGGAGAGTTCCAAATGTGTGTGGGTAGAATATATATCCCACGGGGGTAAAATTGAAAAAAGTTGAAAACAATTTTTTTTTGGACTTAGTCATTTTTCCGGCGTTTATCAGACTTTCAGATAGGGGAAATGTCAGTGAACATTCCGATTTCAGTTCCAGAGCGATTCGCCCAATGAGTACTTGATATTTAGTCGTTTTCAGCCAATATTTTGGATTTTTGAACATTTCACTTTTTTGTGAAAATATCCACTAAATGAGGGAATAATATGTGTGAGGGTACCCCAGGAGAGTTCCAAATGTGTGTGGGTAGAATATATATCCCACGGGGGTAATATTGAAAAAAGTTGAAAAAAAATTTTTTTTGGACTTAGTCATTTTTCCGGCGTTTATCAGACTTTCAGATAGGGAAAATGTCAGTGAGCATTCCGATTTCAGTTCCAGGGCGATTCGCACAATGAGTCCTTGATATTTAGTCATTTTCAGCCAATTTTCTGGATTTTTGAAAATTTCACTTTTTTTGTGAAAATATCCACTAAATGAGGGAATAATATGTGTTAGGGTAGCACAGGAGAGTTCCAAATGTGTGTGGGTAGAATATATATCCCACGGGGGTAATATTGAAAAAAGTTGAAAACAATTTTTTTTTTGGACTTAGTCATTTTTCCGGCGTTTATCACACTTTCAGATAGGGGAAATGTCAGTGAACGTTCCGATTTCAGTTCCAGAGCGATTCGCCCAATGAGTCCTTGATATTCAGTCCTTTTCAGCCAATATTTTGGATATTTGAAAATTTCACTTTTTTGTGAAAATATCCACTAAATGAGGGAATAATATGTGTGAGGGTACCCCAGGAGAGTTCCAAATGTGTGTGGGTAGAATATATATCCCAAGGGGGTTATATTGAAAAAAAGTTGAAAAAATTTTTTTGGGGACTTAGTCATTTTTCTCGCGTTTATCAGACTTTCAAATAGGGGAAATGTCAGTGAGCATTCCGATTTCAGTTCCAGAGCGATTCGCCCAATGAGTCCTTGATATTTAGTCGTTTTCAGCCAATATTTTGGATTTTTGAAAATTTCACTTTTTTGTGAAAATATCCACTAAATGAGGGAATAATATGTGTGCGGGTACCCCAGGAGAGTTCCAAATGTGTGTGGGTAGAATCTATATCCCACGGGGGTAAAATTGATAAAAGTTGAAAAAATTTTTTTTTTGGACTTAGTCATTTTTCTGGCGTTTATCAGACTTTCAAATAGGGGAAATGTCAGTGAACATTCCGATTTCAATTCCAGAGCTATTCGCCCAATGAGTCCTTGATATTTAGTCGTTTTCAGCCAATATTTTGGATTTTTGAAAATTTCACATTTTGTGAAAATATCCACTAAATGAGGGAATAATATGTGTTAGGGTATCCCAAGAGAGTTCCAAATGTGTGTGGGTAGAATATATATCCCACGATGGTAAAATTGAAAAAAGTTGAAAAAAATTTTTTTTTGGACTTAGTCATTTTTCCGGCGTTTATCAGACTTTCAGATAGGGAAAATGTCAGTGAGCGTTCCGATTTCAGTTCCAGAGCGATTCGCGCAATGAGTCCTTGATATTTAGTCATTTTCAGCCAATTTTCTGGATTTTTGAAAATTTCACTTTTTTGTGAAAATATCCACTAAATGAGGGAATAATATGTGTGAGGGTACCCCAGGAGAGTTCCAAATGTGTGTGGGTAGAATATACATCCCACGATGGTAAAATTGAAAAAAGTTGAAAAAAATTTTTTTTAGACTTAGTCATTTTTCCGGCGTTTATCAGACTTTCAGATAGGGAAAATGTCAGTGAGCATTCCGATTTCAGTTCCAGGGCGATTCGCACAATGAGTCCTTGATATTTAGTCATTTTCAGCCAATTTTCTGGATTTTTGAAAATTTCACTTTTTTGTGAAAATATCCACTAAATGAGGGAATAATATGTGTTAGGGTAGCACAGGAGAGTTCCAAATGTGTGTGGGTAGAATATATATCCCACGGGGGTAATATTGAAAAAAGTTGAAAACAATTTTTTTTTTGGACTTAGTCATTTTTCCGGCGTTTATCACACTTTCAGATAGGGGAAATGTCAGTGAACGTTCCGATTTCAGTTCCAGAGCGATTCGCCCAATGAGTCCTTGATATTCAGTCGTTTTCAGCCAATATTTTGGATATTTGAAAATTTCACTTTTTTGTGAAAATATCCACTAAATGAGGGAATAATATGTGTGAGGGTACCCCAGGGGAGTTCCAAATGTGTGTGGGTAGAATATATATCCCACGGGGGTAAAATTGAAAAAAGTTGAAAACAATTTTTTTTTGGGCTTAGCCATTTTTCCGGCGTTTATCAGACTTTCAGAGAGGGGAAATGTCAGTGAACATTCCGATTTCAGTTCCAGAGCGATTCGCCCAATGAGTCCTTGATATTTAGTCGTTATCAGCCAATATTTTGGATTTTTGAAAATGTCACTTTTTTGTGAAAATATCCACTAAATGAGGGAATAATATGTGTGAGGGTACCCCAGGAGAGTTCCAAATGTGTGTGGGTAGAATATATATCCCACGGGGGTAAAATTGAAAAAAGTTGAAAAAATTTTTTTTTTGGACTTACTCATTTTTCCGGCGTTTATCAGACTTTCAGATAGGGCAAATGTCAGTGAGCGTTCCGATTTCAGTTCCAGAGCGATTCGCCCAATGAGTCCTTGATATTTAGTCGTTTTCAGCCAATATTTTGGATTTTTGAAAATTTCACTTTTTTGTGAAAATATCCACTAAATGAGGGAATAATATGTGTGAGGGTACCCCAGGAGAGTTCCAAATGTGTGTTTAGAATATATATCCCACGGGGGTAAAATTGAAAAAAGTTGAAAAAATTTTTTTTTTGGACTTAGTCATTTTTCCGGCGTTTATCAGACTTTCAGATAGGGCAAATGTCAGTGAGCGTTCCGATTTCAGTTCCAGAGCGATTCGCCCAATGAGTCCTTGATATTTAGTCGTTTTCAGCCAATATTTTGGATTTTTGAACATTTCACTTTTTTGTGAAAATATCCACTAAATGAGGGAATAATATGTGTGAGGGTACCCCAGGAGAGTTCCAAATGTGTGTGGGTAGAATATACATCCCACGATGGTAAAATTGAAAAAAGTTGAAAAAAATTTTTTTTGGACTTAGTCATTTTTCCGGCGTTTATCAGACTTTCAGATAGGGAAAATGTCAGTGAGCATTCCGATTTCAGTTCCAGGGCGATTCGCACAATGAGTCCTTGATATTTAGTCATTTTCAGCCAATTTTCTGGATTTTTGAAAATTTCACTTTTTTGTGAAAATATCCACTAAATGAGGGAATAATATGTGTTAGGGTAGCACAGGAGAGTTCCAAATGTGTGTGGGTAGAATATATATCCCACGGGGGTAATATTGAAAAAAGTTGAAAACAATTTTTTTTTTTGGACTTAGTCATTTTTCCGGCGTTTATCACACTTTCAGATAGGGGAAATGTCAGTGAACGTTCCGATTTCAGTTCCAGAGCGATTCGCCCAATGAGTCCTTGATATTCAGTCGTTTTCAGCCAATATTTTGGATATTTGAAAATTTCACTTTTTTGTGAAAATATCCACTAAATGAGGGAATAATATGTGTGAGGGTACCCCAGGGGAGTTCCAAATGTGTGTGGGTAGAATATATATCCCACGGGGGAAAAATTGAAAAAAGTTGAAAACAATTTTTTTTTGGACTTAGTCATTTTTCCGGCGTTTATCAGACTTTCAGATAGGGGAAATGTCAGTGAACATTCCGATTTCAGTTCCAGAGCGATTCGCCCAATGAGTACTTGATATTTAGTCGTTTTCAGCCAATATTTTGGATTTTTGAACATTTCACTTTTTTGTGAAAATATCCACTAAATGAGGGAATAATATGTGTGAGGGTACCCCAGGAGAGTTCCAAATGTGTGTGGGTAGAATATATATCCCACGGGGGTAATATTGGAAAAAGTTGAAAAAAAATTTTTTTTGGACTTAGTCATTTTTCCGGCGTTTATCAGACTTTCAGATAGGGAAAATGTCAGTGAGCATTCCGATTTCAGTTCCAGGGCGATTCGCACAATGAGTCCTTGATATTTAGTTATTTTCAGCCAATTTTCTGGATTTTTGAAAATTACACTTTTTTTGTGAAAATATCCACTAAATGAGGGAATAATATGTGTTAGGGTAGCACAGGAGAGTTCCAAATGTGTGTGGGTAGAATATATATCCCACGGGGGTAATATTGAAAAAAGTTGAAAACAATTTTTTTTTTGGACTTAGTCATTTTTCCGGCGTTTATCACACTTTCAGATAGGGGAAATGTCAGTGAACGTTCCGATTTCAGTTCCAGAGCGATTCGCCCAATGAGTCCTTGCTATTCAGTCGTTTTCAGCCAATATTTTGGATATTTGAAAATTTCACTTTTTTGTGAAAATATCCACTAAATGAGGGAATAATATGTGTGAGGGTACCCCAGGAGAGTTCCAAATGTGTGTGGGTAGAATATATATCCCAAGGGGGTTATATTGAAAAAAAGTTGAAAAAATTTTTTTGGGGACTTAGTCATTTTTCTCGCGTTTATCAGACTTTCAAATAGGGGAAATGTCAGTGAGCATTCCGATTTCAGTTCTAGAGCGATTCGCCCAATGAGTCCTTGATATTTAGTCGTTTTCAGCCAATATTTTGGATTTTTGAAAATTTCACTTTTTGTGAAAATATCCACTAAATGAGGGAATAATATGTGTTAGGGTATCCCAGGAGAGTTCCAAATGTGTGTGGGTAGAATATATATCCCACGATGGTAAAATTGAAAAAAGTTGAAAAAAATTTTTTTTTGGACTTAGTCATTTTTCCGGCGTTTATCAGACTTTCAGATAGGGAAAATGTCAGTGAGCGTTCCGATTTCAGTTCCAGAGCGATTCGCGCAATGAGTCCTTGATATTTAGTCATTTTCAGCCAATTTTCTGGATTTTTGAAAATTTCACTTTTTTGTGAAAATATCCACTAAATGAGGGAATAATATGTGTGAGGGTACCCCAGGAGAGTTCCAAATGTGTGTGGGTAGAATATACATCCCACGATGGTAAAATTGAAAAAAGTTGAAAAAAATTTTTTTTGGACTTAGTCATTTTTCCGGCGTTTATCAGACTTTCAGATAGGGAAAATGTCAGTGAGCATTCCGATTTCAGTTCCAGGGCGATTCGCACAATGAGTCCTTGATATTTAGTCATTTTCAGCCAATTTTCTGGATTTTTGAAAATTTCACTTTTTTGTGAAAATATCCACTAAATGAGGGAATAATATGTGTTAGGGTAGCACAGGAGAGTTCCAAATGTGTGTGGGTAGAATATATATCCCACGGGGGTAATATTGAAAAAAGTTGAAAACAATTTTTTTTTTGGACTTAGTCATTTTTCCGGCGTTTATCACACTTTCAGATAGGGGAAATGTCAGTGAACGTTCCGATTTCAGTTCCAGAGCGATTCGCCCAATGAGTCCTTGATATTCAGTCGTTTTCAGCCAATATTTTGGATATTTGAAAATTTCACTTTTTTGTGAAAATATCCACTAAATGAGGGAATAATATGTGTGAGGGTACCCCAGGGGAGTTCCAAATCTGTGTGGGTAGAATATATATCCCACGGGGGAAAAATTGAAAAAAGTTGAAAACAATTTTTTTTTGGACTTAGTCATTTTTCCGGCGTTTATCAGACTTTCAGATAGGGGAAATGTCAGTGAACATTCCGATTTCAGTTCCAGAGCGATTCGCCCAATGAGTCCTTGATATTTAGTCGTTTTCAGCCAATATTTTGGATTTTTGAACATTTCACTTTTTTGTGAAAATATCCACTAAATGAGGGAATAATATGTGTGAGGGTACCCCAGGAGAGTTCCAAATGTGTGTGGGTAGAATATATATCCCACGGGGGTAATATTGAAAAAAGTTGAAAAAAAATTTTTTTTGGACTTAGTCATTTTTCCGGCGTTTATCAGACTTTCAGATAGGGAAAATGTCAGTGAGCATTCCGATTTCAGTTCCAGGGCGATTCGCACAATGAGTCCTTGATATTTAGTCATTTTCAGCCAATTTTCTGGATTTTTGAAAATTTCACTTTTTTTGTGAAAATATCCACTAAATGAGGGAATAATATGTGTTAGGGTAGCACAGGAGAGTTCCAAATGTGTGTGGGTAGAATATATATCCCACGGGGGTAATATTGAAAAAAGTTGAAAACAATTTTTTTTTTGGACTTAGTCATTTTTCCGGCGTTTATCACACTTTCAGATAGGGGAAATGTCAGTGAACGTTCCGATTTCAGTTCCAGAGCGATTCGCCCAATGAGTCCTTGATATTCAGTCGTTTTCAGCCAATATTTTGGATATTTGAAAATTTCACTTTTTTGTGAAAATATCCACTAAATGAGGGAATAATATGTGTGAGGGTACCCCAGGGGAGTTCCAAATGTGTGTGGGTAGAATATATATCCCACGGGGGAAAAATTGAAAAAAGTTGAAAACAATTTTTTTTTGGACTTAGTCATTTTTCCGGCGTTTATCAGACTTTCAGATAGGGGAAATGTCAGTGAACATTCCGATTTCAGTTCCAGAGCGATTCGCCCAATGAGTCCTTGATATTTAGTCGTTTTCAGCCAATATTTTGGATTTTTGAACATTTCACTTTTTTGTGAAAATATCCACTAAATGAGGGAATAATATGTGTGAGGGTACCCCAGGAGAGTTCCAAATGTGTGTGGGTAGAATATATATCCCACGGGGGTAATATTGAAAAAAGTTGAAAAAAAATTTTTTTTGGACTTAGTCATTTTTCCGGCGTTTATCAGACTTTCAGATAGGGAAAATGTCAGTGAGCATTCCGATTTCAGTTCCAGGGCGATTCGCACAATGAGTCCTTGATATTTAGTCATTTTCAGCCAATTTTCTGGATTTTTGAAAATTTCACTTTTTTGTGAAAATATCCACTAAATGAGGGAATAATATGTGTTAGGGTAGCACAGGAGAGTTCCAAATGTGTGTGGGTAGAATATATATCCCAAGGGGGTTATATTGAAAAAAAGTTGAAAAAATTTTTTTGGGGACTTAGTCATTTTTCTCGCGTTTATCAGACTTTCAAATAGGGGAAATGTCAGTGAGCATTCCGATTTCAGTTCCAGAGCGATTCGCCCAATGAGTCCTTGATATTTAGTCGTTTTCAGCCAATATTTTGGATTTTTGAAAATTTCACTTTTTTGTGAAAATATCCACTAAATGAGGGAATAATATGTGTGCGGGTACCCCAGGAGAGTTCCAAATGTGTGTGGGTAGAATCTATATCCCACGGGGGTAAAATTGATAAAAGTTGAAAAAATTTTTTTTTTGGACTTATTCATTTTTCCGGCGTTTATCAGACTTTCAGATAGGGCAAATGTCAGTGAGCATTCCGATTTCAGTTCCAGAGTGATTCGCCCAATGAGTCCTTGATATTTAGTCGTTTTCAGCCAATATTTTGGATTTTTGAAAATTTCACTTTTTTGTGAAAATATCCACTAAATGAGGGAATAATATGTGTGCGGGTACCCCAGGAGAGTTCCAAATGTGTGTGGGTAGAATCTATATCCCACGGGGGTAAAATTGATAAAAGTTGAAAAAATTTTTTTTTTGGACTTAGTCATTTTTCTGGCGTTTATCAGACTTTCAAATAGGGGAAATGTCAGTGAACATTCCGATTTCAATTCCAGAGCTATTCGCCCAATGAGTCCTTGATATTTAGTCGTTTTCAGCCAATATTTTGGATTTTTGAAAATTTCACATTTTGTGAAAATATCCACTAAATGAGGGAATAATATGTGTTAGGGTACCCCAAGAGAGTTGCAAATGTGTGTGGGTAGAATATATATTCCACGATGGTAAAATTGAAAAAAGTTGAAAAAATTTTTTTTTTGGACTTAGTCATTTTTCCGGCGTTTATCAGACTTTCAGATAGGGAAAATGTCAGTGAGCGTTCCGATTTCAGTTCCAGAGCGATTCGCGCAATGAGTCCTTGATATTTAGTCATTTTCAGCCAATTTTCTGGATTTTTGAAAATTTCACTTTTTTGTGAAAATATCCACTAAATGAGGGAATAATATGTGTTAGGGTACCGCAGGAGAGTACCAAATGTGTGTGGGTAGAATATATATCCCACGGGGGTAATATTGAAAAAAGTTGAAAACAATTTTTTTTTTGGACTTAGTCATTTTTCTGGCGTTTATCAGACTTTCAAATAGGGGAAATGTCAGTGAACATTCCGATTTCAATTCCAGAGCTATTCGCCCAATGAGTCCTTGATATTTAGTTGTTTTCTGAGAATATTTTGGATTTTTGAAAATTTCACTTTTTTGTGAAAATATCCACTAAATGAGGGAATAATATGTGTTAGGGTACCGCAGGAGAGTTCCAAATGTGTGTGCGTAGAATCTATATCCCACGGGGATAAAATTGAGAAAAGTTGAAAACATTTTTTTTCTGGACTTAGTCATTTTTCCGGCGTTTATCAGACTTTCAGATAGGGCAAATGTCAGTGAGCGTTCCGATTTCAGTTCCAGAGCGATTCGCCCAATGAGTCATTGATATTTAGTAATTTTCAGCCAATATTTTGGATTTTTGAAAATTTAACTTTTTTGTGAAAATATCCACTAAATGAGGGAATAATATGTGTGAGGGTACCCCAGGAGAGTTCCAAATGTGTGTGGGTAGAATATATATCCCACGGGGGTAAAATTGAAAAAAGTTGAAAAAATTTTTTTTTTGGACTTAGTCATTTTTCCGGCGTTTATCAGACTTTCAGATAGGGCAAATGTCAGTGAGCGTTCCGATTTCAGTTCCAGAGCGATTCGCCCAATGAGTCCTTGATATTTAGTCGTTTACAGCCAATATTTTGGATTTTTGAAAATTTCACTTTTTTGTGAAAATATCCACTAAATGAGGGAATAATATGTGTGAGGGTACCCCAGGAGAGTTCCAAATGTGTGTGGGTAGAATATATATCCCACGGGGGTAATATTGAAAAAAGTTGAAAACAATTTTTTTTTTGGACTTAGTCATTTTTCCGGCGTTTATCACACTTTCAGATAGGGGAAATGTCAGTGAACGTTCCGATTTCAGTTCCAGAGCGATTCGCCCAATGAGTCCTTGATATTCAGTCGTTTTCAGCCAATATTTTGGATATTTGAAAATTTCACTTTTTTGTGAAAATATCCACTAAATGAGGGAATAATATGTGTGAGGGTACCCCAGGGGAGTTCCAAATGTGTGTGGGTAGAATATATATCCCACGGGGGAAAAATTGAAAAAAGTTGAAAACAATTTTTTTTTGGACTTAGTCATTTTTCCGGCGTTTATCAGACTTTCAGATAGGGGAAATGTCAGTGAACATTCCGATTTCAGTTCCAGAGCGATTCGCCCAATGAGTCCTTGATATTTAGTCGTTTTCAGCCAATATTTTGGATTTTTGAAAATTTCACTTTTTTGTGAAAATATCCACTAAATGAGGGAATAATATGTGTGAGGGTACCCCAGGAGAGTTCCAAATGTGTGTGGGTAGAATATATATCCCACGGGAGTAAAATTGAAAAAAGTTGAAAAAATTTTTTTTTTGGACTTAGTCATTTTTCCGGCGTTTATCAGACTTTCAGATAGGGCAAATGTCAGTGAGCGTTCCGATTTCAGTTCCAGAGCGATTCGCCCAATGAGTCCTTGATATTTAGTCGTTTTCAGCCAATATTTTGGATTTTTGAACATTTCACTTTTTTGTGAAAATATCCACTAAATGAGGGAATAATATGTGTGAGGGTACCCCAGGAGAGTTCCAAATGTGTGTGGGTAGAATATATATCCCACGATGGTAAAATTGAAAAAAGTTGAAAAAAAATTTTTTTGGGACTTAGTCATTTTTCCGGCGTTTATCAGACTTTCAGATAGGGAAAATGTCAGTGAGCATTCCGATTTCAGTTCCAGGGCGATTCGCACAATGAGTCCTTGATATTTAGTCATTTTCAGCCAATTTTCTGGATTTTTGAAAATTTCACTTTTTTGTGAAAATATCCACTAAATGAGGGAATAATATGTGTTAGGGTAGCACAGGAGAGTTCCAAATGTGTGTGGGTAGAATATATATCCCACGGGCGTAATATTGAAAAAAGTTGAAAACAATTTTTTTTTTGGACTTAGTCATTTTTCCGGCGTTTATCACACTTTCAGATAGGGGAAATGTCAGTGAACGTTCCGATTTCAGTTCCAGAGCGATTCGCCCAATGAGTCCTTGATATTCAGTCGTTTTCAGCCAATATTTTGGATATTTGAAAATTTCACTTTTTTGTGAAAATATCCACTAAATGAGGGAATAATATGTGTGAGGGTACCCCAGGAGAGTTCCAAATGTGTGTGGGTAGAATATATATCCCAAGGGGGTTATATTGAAAAAAAGTTGAAAAAATTTTTTTTGGGACTTAGTCATTTTTCTCGCGTTTATCAGACTTTCAAATAGGGGAAATGTCAGTGAGCATTCCGATTTCAGTTCCAGAGCGATTCGCCCAATGAGTCCTTGATATTTAGTCGTTTTCAGCCAATATTTTGGATTTTTGAAAATTTCACTTTTTTGTGAAAATATCCACTAAATGAGGGAATAATATGTGTGCGGGTACCCCAGGAGAGTTCCAAATGTGTGTGGGTAGAATCTATATCCCACGGGGGTAAAATTGATAAAAGTTGAAAAAATTTTTTTTTTGGACTTAGTCATTTTTCCGGCGTTTATCAGACTTTCAGATAGGGCAAATGTCAGTGAGCATTCCGATTTCAGTTCCAGAGCGATTCGCCCAATGAGTCCTTGATATTTAGTCGTTTTCAGCCAATATTTTGGATTTTTGAAAATTTCACTTTTTTGTGAAAATATCCACTAAATGAGGGAATAATATGTGTGCGGGTACCCCAGGAGAGTTCCAAATGTGTGTGGGTAGAATCTATATCCCACGGGGGTAAAATTGATAAAAGTTGAAAACATTTTTTTTTTGGACTTAGTCATTTTTCTGGCGTTTATCAGACTTTCAAATAGGGGAAATGTCAGTGAACATTCCGATTTCAATTCCAGAGCTATTCGCCCAATGAGTCCTTGATATTTAGTCGTTTTCAGCCAATATTTTGGATTTTTGAAAATTTCACTTTTTTGTGAAAATATCCACTAAATGAGGGAATAATATGTGTTAGGGTACCCCAAGAGAGTTCCAAATGTGTGTGGGTAGAATATATATCCCACGATGGTAAAATTGAAAAAAGTTGAAAAAATTTTTTTTTTGGACTTAGTCATTTTTCCGGCGTTTATCAGACTTTCAGATAGGGAAAATGTCAGTGAGCGTTCCGATTTCAGTTCCAGAGCGATTCGCGCAATGAGTCCTTGATATTTAGTCATTTTCAGCCAATTTTCTGGATTTTTGAAAATTTCACTTTTTTGTGAAAATATCCACTAAATGAGGGAATAATATGTGTTAGGGTACCGCAGGAGAGTACCAAATGTGTGTGGGTAGAATATATATCCCACGGGGGAAATATTGAAAAAAGTTGAAAACAATTTTTTTTTTGGACTTAGTCATTTTTCTGGCGTTTATCAGACTTTCAAATAGGGGAAATGTCAGTGAACATTCCGATTTCAATTCCAGAGCTATTCGCCCAATGAGTCCTTGATATTTAGTCGTTTTCTGAGAATATTTTGGATTTTTGAAAATTTCACTTTTTTGTGAAAATATCTACTAAATGAGGGAATAATATGTGTTAGGGTACCGCAGGAGAGTTCCAAATGTGTGTGCGTAGAATCTATATCCCACGGGGGTAAAATTGAAAAAAGTTGAAAACATTTTTTTTCTGGACTTAGTCATTTTTCCGGCGTTTATCAGACTTTCAGATAGGGCAAATGTCAGTGAGCGTTCCGATTTCAGTTCCAGAGCGATTCGCCCAATGAGTCCTTGATATTTAGTCGTTTTCAGCCAATATTTTGGATTTTTGAAAATTTCACTTTTTTGTGAAAATATCCACTAAATGAGGGAATAATATGTGTGCGGGTACCCCAGGAGAGTTCCAAATGTGTGTGGGTAGAATCTATATCCCACGGGGGTAAAATTGATAAAAGTTGAAAAAATTTTTTTTTTGGACTTAGTCATTTTTCTGGCGTTTATCAGATTTTCAAATAGGGGAAATGTCAGTGAACATTCCGATTTCAATTCCAGAGCTATTCGCCCAATGAGTCCTTGATATTTAGTCGTTTTCAGCCAATATTTTGGATTTTTGAAAATTTCACTTTTTTGTGAAAATATCCACTAAATGAGGGAATAATATGTGTTAGGGTACCCCAAGAGAGTTCCAAATGTGTGTGGGTAGAATATATATCCCACGATGGTAAAATTGAAAAAAGTTGAAAAAATTTTTTTTTTGGACTTAGTCATTTTTCCGGCGTTTATCAGACTTTCAGATAGGGAAAATGTCAGTGAGCGTTCCGATTTCAGTTCCAGAGCGATTCGCGCAATGAGTCCTTGATATTTAGTCATTTTCAGCCAATTTTCTGGATTTTTGAAAATTTCACTTTTTTGTGAAAATATCCACTAAATGAGGGAATAATATGTGTTAGGGTACCGCAGGAGAGTACCAAATGTGTGTGGGTAGAATATATATCCCACGGGGGTAATATTGAAAAAAGTTGAAAACAATTTTTTTTTTGGACTTAGTCATTTTTCTGGCGTTTATCAGACTTTCAAATAGGGGAAATGTCAGTGAACATTCCGATTTCAATTCCAGAGCTATTCGCCCAATGAGTCCTTGATATTTAGTCGTTTTCTGAGAATATTTTGGATTTTTGAAAATTTCACTCTTTTGTGAAAATATCTACTAAATGAGGGAATAATATGTGTTAGGGTACCGCAGGAGAGTTCCAAATGTGTGTGCGTAGAATCTATATCCCACGGGGGTAAAATTGAAAAAAGTTGAAAACATTTTTTTTCTGGACTTAGTCATTTTTCCGGCGTTTATCAGACTTTCAGATAGGGCAAATGTCAGTGAGCGTTCCGATTTCAGTTCCAGAGCGATTCGCCCAATGAGTCATTGATATTTAGTCATTTTCAGCCAATATTTTGGATTTTTGAAAATTTCACTTTTTTGTGAAAATATCCACTAAATGAGGGAATAATATGTGTGAGGGTACCCCAAGAGAGTTCCAAATGTGTGTGGGTAGAATATATATCCCACGGGGGTAAAATTGAAAAAAGTTGAAAAAAATTTTTTTTTGGACTTAGTCATTTTTCCGGCGTTTATCAGACTTTCAGATAGGGCAAATGTCAGTGAGCGTTCCGATTTCAGTTCCAGAGCGATTCGCCCAATGAGTCATTGATATTTAGTCATTTTCAGCCAATATTTTGGATTTTTGAAAATTTCACTTTTTTGTGAAAATATCCACTAAATGAGGGAATAATATGTGTGAGGGTACCCCAAGAGAGTTTCAAATGTGTGTGGGTAGAACATATATCCCACGGGGGTAAAATTGAAAAAAGTTGAAAAAAATTTTTTTTTGGACTTAGTCATTTTTCCGGCGTTTATCAGACTTTCAGATAGGGCAAATGTCAGTGAGCGTTCCGATTTCAGTTCCAGAGCGATTCGCCCAATGAGTCCTTGATATTTAGTCGTTTTCAGCCAATATTTTGGATTTTTGAAAATTTCACTTTTTTGTGAAAATATCCACTAAATGAGGGAATAATATGTGTTAGGGTACCGCAGGAGAGTTCCAAATGTGTGTGGGTAGAATATATATCCCACGGGGGTAAAATTGAAAAAAGTTGAAAAAATTTTTTTTTTGGACTTAGTCATTTTTCCGGCGTTTATCAGACTTTCAGATAGGGCAAATGTCAGTGAGCGTTCCGATTTCAGTTCCAGAGCGATTCGCCCAATGAGTCCTTGATATTTAGTCGTTTTCAGCCAATATTTTGGATTTTTGAAAATTTCACTTTTTTGTGAAAATATCCACTAAATGAGGGAATGATATGTGTTAGGGTACCGCAGGAGAGTTCCAAATGTGTGTGGGTAGAATATATATCCCACGATGGTAAAATTGAAAAAAGTTGAAAAAAATTTTTTTTGGACTTAGTCATTTTTCCGGCGTTTATCAGACTTTCAGATAGGGAAAATGTCAGTGAGCATTCCGATTTCAGTTCCAGGGCGATTCGCACAATGAGTCCTTGATATTTAGTCATTTTCAGCCAATTTTCTGGATTTTTGAAAATTTCACTTTTTTGTGAAAATATCCACTAAATGAGGGAATAATATGTTAGGGTAGCACAGGAGAGTTCCAAATGTGTGTGGGTAGAATATATATCCCACGGGGGTAATATTGAAAAAAGTTGAAAACAATTTTTTTTTTGGACTTAGTCATTTTTCCGGCGTTTATCACACTTTCAGATAGGGGAAATGTCAGTGAACGTTCCGATTTCAGTTTCAGAGCGATTCGCCCAATGAGTCCTTGATATTCAGTCGTTTTCAGCCAATATTTTGGATATTTGAAAATTTCACTTTTTTGTGAAAATATCCACTAAATGAGGGAATAATATGTGTGAGGGTACCCCAGGAGAGTTCCAAATGTGTGTGGGTAGAATATATATCCCAAGGGGGTTATATTGAAAAAAAGTTGAAAAAATTTTTTTTGGGACTTAGTCATTTTTCTCGCGTTTATCAGACTTTCAAATAGGGGAAATGTCAGTGAGCATTCCGATTTCAGTTCCAGAGCGATTCGCCCAATGAGTCCTTGATATTTAGTCGTTTTCAGCCAATATTTTGGATTTTTGAAAATTTCACTTTTTTGTGAAAATATCCACTAAATGAGGGAATAATATGTGTGCGGGTACCCCAGGAGAGTTCCAAATGTGTGTGGGTAGAATCTATATCCCACGGGGGTAAAATTGATAAAAGTTGAAAAAATTTTTTTTTTGGACTTAGTCATTTTTCCGGCGTTTATCAGACTTTCAGATAGGGCAAATGTCAGTGAGCATTCCGATTTCAGTTCCAGAGCGATTCGCCCAATGAGTCCTTGATATTTAGTCGTTTTCAGCCAATATTTTGGATTTTTGAAAATTTCACTTTTTTGTGAAAATATCCACTAAATGAGGGAATAATATGTGTGCGGGTACCCCAGGAGAGTTCCAAATGTGTGTGGGTAGAATCTATATCCCACGGGGGTAAAATTGATAAAAGTTGAAAACATTTTTTTTTTGGACTTAGTCATTTTTCTGGCGTTTATCTGACTTTCAAATAGGGGAAATGTCAGTGAACATTCCGATTTCAGTTCCAGAGCGATTCGCCCAATGAGTCCTTGATATTTAGTCGTTTTCAGCCAATATTTTGGATTTTTGAAAATTTCACTTTTTTGTGAAAATATCCACTAAATGAGGGAATAATATGTGTGCGGGTACCCCAGGAGAGTTCCAAATGTGTGTGGGTAGAATCTATATCCCACGGGGGTAAAATTGATAAAAGTTGAAAAAATTTTTTTTTTGGACTTAGTCATTTTTCCGGCGTTTATCAGACTTTCAGATAGGGCAAATGTCAGTGAGCATTCCGATTTCAGTTCCAGAGCGATTCGCCCAATGAGTCCTTGATATTTAGTCGTTTTCAGCCAATATTTTGGATTTTTGAAAATTTCACTTTTTTGTGAAAATATCCACTAAATGAGGGAATAATATGTGTGCGGGTACCCCAGGAGAGTTCCAAATGTGTGTGGGTAGAATCTATATCCCACGGGGGTAAAATTGATAAAAGTTGAAAACATTTTTTTTTTGGACTTAGTCATTTTTCTGGCGTTTATCAGACTTTCAAATAGGGGAAATGTCAGTGAACATTCCGATTTCAATTCCAGAGCTATTCGCCCAATGAGTCCTTGATATTTAGTCGTTTTCAGCCAATATTTTGGATTTTTGAAAATTTCACTTTTTTGTGAAAATATCCACTAAATGAGGGAATAATATGTGTTAGGGTACCCCAAGAGAGTTCCAAATGTGTGTGGGTAGAATATATATCCCACGATGGTAAAATTGAAAAAAGTTGAAAAAATTTTTTTTTTGGACTTAGTCATTTTTCCGGCGTTTATCAGACTTTCAGATAGGGAAAATGTCAGTGAGCGTTCCGATTTCAGTTCCAGAGCGATTCGCGCAATGAGTCCTTGATATTTAGTCATTTTCAGCCAATTTTCTGGATTTTTGAAAATTTCACTTTTTTGTGAAAATATCCACTAAATGAGGGAATAATATGTGTTAGGGTACCGCAGGAGAGTACCAAATGTGTGTGGGTAGAATATATATCCCACGGGGGTAATATTGAAAAAAGTTGAAAACAATTTTTTTTTTGGACTTAGTCATTTTTCTGGCGTTTATCAGACTTTCAAATAGGGGAAATGTCAGTGAACATTCCGATTTCAATTCCAGAGCTATTCGCCCAATGAGTCCTTGATATTTAGTCGTTTTCTGAGAATATTTTGGATTTTTGAAAATTTCACTTTTTTGTGAAAATATCTACTAAATGAGGGAATAATATGTGTTAGGGTACCGCAGGAGAGTTCCAAATGTGTGTGCGTAGAATCTATATCCCACGGGGGTAAAATTGAAAAAAGTTGAAAACATTTTTTTTCTGGACTTAGTCATTTTTCCGGCGTTTATCAGACTTTCAGATAGGGCAAATGTCAGTGAGCGTTCCGATTTCAGTTCCAGAGCGATTCGCCCAATGAGTCCTTGATATTTAGTCGTTTTCAGCCAATATTTTGGATTTTTGAAAATTTCACTTTTTTGTGAAAATATCCACTAAATGAGGGAATAATATGTGTTAGGGTACCCCAAGAGAGTTCCAAATGTGTGTGGGTAGAATATATATCCCACGATGGTAAAATTGAAAAAAGTTGAAAACATTTTTTTTTTGGACTTAGTCATTTTTCCGGCGTTTATCAGACTTTCAGATAGGGAAAATGTCAGTGAGCGTTCCGATTTCAGTTCCAGAGCGATTCGCGCAATGAGTCCTTGATATTTAGTCATTTTCAGCCAATTTTCTGGATTTTTGAAAATTTCACTTTTTTGTGAAAATATCCACTAAATGAGGGAATAATATGTGTTAGGGTACCGCAGGAGAGTACCAAATGTGTGTGGGTAGAATATATATCCCACGGGGGTAATATTGAAAAAAGTTGAAAACAATTTTTTTTTTGGACTTAGTCATTTTTCTGGCGTTTATCAGACTTTCAAATAGGGGAAATGTCAGTGAACATTCCGATTTCAATTCCAGAGCTATTCGCCCAATGAGTCCTTGATATTTAGTCGTTTTCTGAGAATATTTTGGATTTTTGAAAATTTCACTCTTTTGTGAAAATATCTACTAAATGAGGGAATAATATGTGTTAGGGTACCGCAGGAGAGTTCCAAATGTGTGTGCGTAGAATCTATATCCCACGGGGGTAAAATTGAAAAAAGTTGAAAACATTTTTTTTCTGGACTTAGTCATTTTTCCGGCGTTTATCAGACTTTCAGATAGGGCAAATGTCAGTGAGCGTTCCGATTTCAGTTCCAGAGCGATTCGCCCAATGAGTCATTGATATTTAGTCATTTTCAGCCAATATTTTGGATTTTTGAAAATTTCACTTTTTTGTGAAAATATCCACTAAATGAGGGAATAATATGTGTGAGGGTACCCCAAGAGAGTTCCAAATGTGTGTGGGTAGAATATATATCCCACGGGGGTAAAATTGAAAAAAGTTGAAAAAAATTTTTTTTTGGACTTAGTCATTTTTCCGGCGTTTATCAGACTTTCAGATAGGGCAAATGTCAGTGAGCGTTCCGATTTCAGTTCCAGAGCGATTCGCCCAATGAGTCATTGATATTTAGTCATTTTCAGCCAATATTTTGGATTTTTGAAAATTTCACTTTTTTGTGAAAATATCCACTAAATGAGGGAATAATATGTGTGAGGGTACCCCAAGAGAGTTCCAAATGTGTGTGGGTAGAACATATATCCCACGGGGGTAAAATTGAAAAAAGTTGAAAAAAATTTTTTTTTGGACTTAGTCATTTTTCCGGCGTTTATCAGACTTTCAGATAGGGCAAATGTCAGTGAGCGTTCCGATTTCAGTTCCAGAGCGATTCGCCCAATGAGTCCTTGATATTTAGTCGTTTTCAGCCAATATTTTGGATTTTTGAAAATTTCACTTTTTTGTGAAAATATCCACTAAATGAGGGAATAATATGTGTTAGGGTACCGCAGGAGAGTTCCAAATGTGTGTGGGTAGAATATATATCCCACGGGGGTAAAATTGAAAAAAGTTGAAAAAATTTTTTTTTTGGACTTAGTCATTTTTCCGGCGTTTATCAGACTTTCAGATAGGGCAAATGTCAGTGAGCGTTCCGATTTCAGTTCCAGAGCGATTCGCCCAATGAGTCCTTGATATTTAGTCGTTTTCAGCCAATATTTTGGATTTTTGAAAATTTCACTTTTTTGTGAAAATATCCACTAAATGAGGGAATGATATGTGTTAGGGTACCGCAGGAGAGTTCCAAATGTGTGTGGGTAGAATATATATCCCACGATGGTAAAATTGAAAAAAGTTGAAAAAAATTTTTTTTGGACTTAGTCATTTTTCCGGCGTTTATCAGACTTTCAGATAGGGAAAATGTCAGTGAGCATTCCGATTTCAGTTCCAGGGCGATTCGCACAATGAGTCCTTGATATTTAGTCATTTTCAGCCAATTTTCTGGATTTTTGAAAATTTCACTTTTTTGTGAAAATATCCACTAAATGAGGGAATAATATGTTAGGGTAGCACAGGAGAGTTCCAAATGTGTGTGGGTAGAATATATATCCCACGGGGGTAATATTGAAAAAAGTTGAAAACAATTTTTTTTTTGGACTTAGTCATTTTTCCGGCGTTTATCACACTTTCAGATAGGGGAAATGTCAGTGAACATTCCGATTTCAGTTCCAGAGCGATTCGCCCAATGAGTCCGTGATATTTAGTCGTTTTCAGCCAATATTTTGGATTTTTGAAAATTTCACTTTTTTGTGAAAATATCCACTAAATGAGGGAATAATATGTGTGAGGGTACCCCAGGAGAGTTCCAAATGTGTGTGGGTAGAATATATATCCCACGGGGGTAAAATTGAAAAAAGTTGAAAAAAATTTTTTTTCTGGACTTAGTCATTTTTCCGGCGTTTATCAGACTTTCAGATAGGGCAAATGTCAGTGAGCGTTCCGATTTCAGTTCCAGGGCGATTCGCACAATGAGTCCTTGATATTTAGTCAATTTCAGCCAATTTTCTGGATTTTTGAAATTTCACTTTTTTGTGAAAATATCCACTAAATGAGGGAATAATATGTGTTAGGGTAGCACAGGAGAGTTCCAAATGTGTGTGGGTAGAATATATATCCCACGGGGGTAATATTGAAAAAAGTTGAAAACAATTTTTTTTTGGACTTAGTCATTTTTCCGGCGTTTATCACACTTTCAGATAGGGGAAATGTCAGTGAACGTTCCGATTTCAGTTCCAGAGCGATTCGCCCAATGAGTCCTTGATATTCAGTCGTTTTCAGCCAATATTTTGGATATTTGAAAATTTCACTTTTTTGTGAAAATATCCACTAAATGAGGGAATAATATGTGTGAGGTTACCCCAGGAGAGTTCCAAATGTGTGTGGGTAGAATATATATCCCACGGGGGTAAAATTGAAAAAAGTTGAAAAAATTTTTTTTTTGGACTTAGTCATTTTTCCGGCGTTTATCAGACTTTCAGATAGTGCAAATGTCAGTGAGCGTTCCGATTTCAGTTCCAGAGCGATTCGCCCAATGAGTCTTTGATATTTAGTCGTTTTCAGCCAATATTTTGGATTTTTGAACATTTCACTTTTTTGTGAAAATATCCACTAAATGAGGGAATAATATGTGTGAGGGTACCCCAGGAGAGTTCCAAATGTGTGTGGGTAGAATATATATCCCATGATGGTAAAATTGAAAAAAGTTGAAAAAAATTTTTTTTTGGACTTAGTCATTTTTCCGGCGTTTATCAGACTTTCAGATAGGGAAAATGTCAGTGAGCATTCCGATTTCAGTTCCAGGGCGATTCGCACAATGAGTCCTTGATATTTAGTCATTTTCAGCCAATTTTCTGGATTTTTGAAAATTTCACTTTTTTGTGAAAATATCCACTAAATGAGGGAATAATATGTGTGAGGGTACCCCAGGGGAGTTCCAAATGTGTGTGGGTAGAATATATATCCCACGGGGGTAAAATTGAAAAAAGTTGAAAACAATTTTTTTTTTAACTTAGTCATTTTTCCGGCGTTTATCAGACTTTCAGATAGGGGAAATGTCAGTGAACATTCCGATTTCAGTTCCAGGGCGATTCGCACAATGAGTCCTTGATATTTAGTCATTTTCAGCCAATTTTCTGGATTTTTGAAAATTTCACTTTTTTGTGAAAATATCCACTAAATGAGGGAATAATATGTGTGAGGGTACCCCAGGGGAGTTCCAAATGTGTGTGGGTAGAATATATATCCCACGGGGGTAAAATTGAAAAAAGTTGAAAACAATTTTTTTTTGAACTTAGTCATTTTTCCGGCGTTTATCAGACTTTCAGATAGGGGAAATGTCAGTGAACATTCCGATTTCAGTTCCAGAGTGATTCGCCCAATGAGTCCTTGATATTTAGTCGTTTTCAGCCAATATTTTGGATATTTGAAAATTTCACTTTTTTGTGAAAATATCCACTAAATGAGGGAATAATATGTGTGAGGGTACCCCAGGGGAGTTCCAAATGTGTGTGGGTAGAATATATATCCCACGGGGGTAAAATTGAAAAAAGTTGAAAACAATTTTTTTTTGGACTTAGTCATTTTTCCGGCGTTTATCAGACTTTCAGATAGGGGAAATGTCAGTGAACATTGCAATTTCAGTTCCAGAGCGATTCGCCCAATTAGTCCTTGATATTTAGTCGTTTTCAGCCAATATTTTGGATTTATGAAAATTTCACTTTTTTGTGAAAATATCCACTAATTGAGGGAATAATATGTGTGAGGGTACCCCAGGAGAGTTCCAAATGTGTGTGGGTAGAATATATATCCCACGGGGGTAAAATTGAAAAAAGTTGAAAAAATTTTTTTTTGGACTTAGTCATTTTTCCGGCGTTTATCAGACTTTCAGATAGGGCAAATGTCAGTGAGCGTTCCGATTTCAGTTCCAGAGCGATTCGCCCAATGAGTCCTTGATATTTAGTCATTTTCAGCCAATTTTCTGGATTTTTGAAAATTTCACTTTTTTGTGAAAATATCCACTAAATGAGGGAATAATATGTGTTAGGGTACCGCAGGAGAGTTCCAAATGTGTGTGGGTAGAATATATATCCCACGGGGGTAAAATTGAAAAAAGTTGAAAACAATTTTTTTTTGTACTTAGTCATTTTTCCGGCGTTTATCACACTTTCAGATAGGGGAAATGTCAGTGAACGTTCCGATTTCAGTTCCAGAGCGATTCGCCCAATGAGTCCTTGATATTTAGTCGTTTTCAGCCAATATTTTGGATTTTTGAAAATTTCACTTTTTTGTGAAAATATCCACTAAATGAGGGAATAATATGTGTGAGGGTACCCCAGGAGAGTTCCAAATGTGTGTGGGTAGAATATATATCCCACGGGGATAATATTGAAAAAAAGTTGAAAAAAAATTTTTTTGGACTTAGTCATTTTTCCGGCGTTTATCAGACTTTCAGATAGGGAAAATGTCAGTGAGCGTTCCGATTTCAGTTCCAGAGCGATTCGCGCAATGAGTCCTTGATATTTAGTCATTTTCAGCCAATTTTCTGGATTTTTGAAAATTTCACTTTTTTGTGAAAATATCCACTAAATGAGGAAATAATATGTGTTAGGGTACCGCAGGAGAGTTCCAAATGTGTGTGGGTAGAATATATATCCCACGGGGGTAAAATTGAAAAAAGTTGAAAACAATTTTTTTTTGGACTTAGTCATTTTTCCGGCGTTTATCAGACTTTCAGATAGGGCAAATGTCAGTGAGCGTTCCGATTTCAGTTCCAGAGTGATTCGCCCAATGAGTCCTTGATATTTAGTCGTTTTCAGCCAATATTTTGGATTTTTGAAAATTTCACTTTTTTGTGAAAATATCCACTAAATGAGGGAATAATATGTGTGAGGGTACCCCAGGAGAGTTCCAAATGTGTGTGGGTAGAATATATATCCCACGGGGGTAAAATTGAAAAAAGTTGAAAAAATTTTTTTTTGGACTTAGTCATTTTTCCGGCGTTTATCAGACTTTCAGATAGGGGAAATGTCAGTGAGCATTCCGATTTCAGTTCCAGAGCGATTCGCCCAAAGAGTCCTTGATATTTAGTCGTTTTCAGCCAATATTTTGGATTTTTGAAAATTTCACTTTTTTGTGAAAATATCCACTAAATGAGGGAATAATATGTGTGAGGGTACCCCAGGAGAGTTCCAAATGTGTGTGGGTAGAATATATATCCCACGGGGATAAAATTGAAAAAAAGTTGAAAAAAAATTTTTTTGGACTTAGTCATTTTTCCAGCGTTTATCAGACTTTCAAATAGGGGAAATGTCAGTGAACATTCCCGTTTCAATTCCAGAGCTATTCGCCCAATGAGTCCTTGATATTTAGTCGTTTTCAGCCAATATTTTGGATTTTTGAAAATTTCACTTTTTTGTGAAAATATCCACTAAATGAGGTAATAATATGTGTTAGGGTAGCGCAGGAGAGTTCCAAATGTGTGTGGGTAGAATATATATCCCACGGGGGTAATATTGAAAAAAGTTGAAAACAATTTTTTTTTGGACTTAGTCATTTTTCCGGCGTTTATCACACTTTCAGATAGGGCAAATGTCAGTGAGCGTTCCGATTTCAGTTCCAGAGCGATTCGCCCAATGAGTCCTTGATATTTAGTCATTTTCAGCTAATTTTCTGGATTTTTGAAAATTTCACTTTTTTTGTGAAAATATCCACTAAATGAGGGAATAATATGTGTGAGGGTACCCCAGGAGAGTTCCAAATGTGTGTGGGTAGAATATATATCCCACGGGGGTAAAATTGAAAAAAGTTGAAAACAATTTTTTTTTGGACTTAGTCATTTTTCCGGCGTTTATCAGACTTTCAGATAGGGGAAATGTCAGTGAACGTTCCGATTTCAGTTCCAGAGCGATTCGCCCAATGAGTCCTTGATATTTAGTCGTTTTCAGCCAATATTTTGGATATTTGAAAATTTCACTTTTTTGTGAAAATATCCACTAAATGAGGGAATAATATGTGTGAGGGTACCCCAGGAGAGTTCCAAATGTGTGTGGGTAGAATATATATCCCACAGGGGTAAAATTGAAAAAAGTTGAAAACAATTTTTTTTTGGACTTAGTCATTTTTCCGGCGTTTATCAGACTTTCAGATAGGGGAAATGTCAGTGAACGTTCCGATTTCAGTTCCAGAGCGATTCGCCCAATGAGACCTTGATATTTAGTCGTTTTCAGCCAATATTTTGGATATTTGAAAATTTCACTTTTTTGTGAAAATATCCACTAAATGAGGGAATAATATGTGTTAGGGTACCGCAGGAGAGTTCCAAATGTGTGTGGGTAGAATATATATCCCACGGGGGTAAAATTGAAAAAAGTTGAAAAATTTTTTTTTTGGACTTAGTCATTTTTCCGGCGTTTATCAGACTTTCAGATAGGGCAAATGTCAGTGAGCGTTCCGATTTCAGTTCCAGAGCGATTCGCCCAATGAGTCCTTGATATTTAGTCGTTTTCAGCCAATATTTTGGATTTTTGAAAATTTCACTTTTTTGTGAAAATATCCACTAAATGAGGGAATAATATGTGTGAGGGTACCCCAGGAGAGTTCCAAATGTGTGTGGGTAGAATATATATCCCACGGGGGTAAAATTGAAAAAAGTTGAAAAAATTTTTTTTTGGACTTAGTCATTTTTCCGGCGTTTATCAGACTTTCAGATAGGGGAAATGTCAGTGAGCATTCCGATTTCAGTTCCAGAGCGATTCGCCCAAAGAGTCCTTGATATTTAGTCGTTTTCAGCCAATATTTTGGATTTTTGAAAATTTCACTTTTTTGTGAAAATATCCACTAAATGAGGGAATAATATGTGTGAGGGTACCCCAGGAGAGTTCCAAATGTGTGTGGGTAGAATATATATCCCACGGGGATAAAATTGAAAAAAAGTTGAAAAAAATTTTTTTTGGACTTAGTCATTTTTCCAGTGTTTATCAGACTTTCAAATAGGGGAAATGTCAGTGAACATTCCCGTTTCAATTCCAGAGCTATTCGCCCAATGAGTCCTTGATATTTAGTCGTTTTCAGCCAATATTTTGGATTTTTGAAAATTTCACTTTTTTGTGAAAATATCCACTAAATGAGGTAATAATATGTGTTAGGGTAGCGCAGGAGAGTTCCAAATGTGTGTGGGTAGAATATATATCCCACGGGGGTAATATTGAAAAAAGTTGAAAACAATTTTTTTTTGGACTTAGTCATTTTTCTGGCGTTTATCACACTTTCAGATAGGGCAAATGTCAGTGAGCGTTCCGATTTCAGTTCCAGAGCGATTCGCCCAATGAGTCCTTGATATTTAGTCATTTTCAGCTAATTTTCTGGATTTTTGAAAATTTCACTTTTTTTGTGAAAATATCCACTAAATGAGGGAATAATATGTGTGAGGGTACCCCAGGAGAGTTCCAAATGTGTGTGGGTAGAATATATATCCCACGGGGGTAAAATTGAAAAAAGTTGAAAACAATTTTTTTTTGGACTTAGTCATTTTTCCGGCGTTTATCAGACTTTCAGATAGGGGAAATGTCAGTGAACGTTCCGATTTCAGTTCCAGAGCGATTCGCCCAATGAGTCCTTGATATTTAGTCGTTTTCAGCCAATATTTTGGATATTTGAAAATTTCACTTTTTTGTGAAAATATCCACTAAATGAGGGAATAATATGTGTTAGGGTACCGCAGGAGAGTTCCAAATGTGTGTGGGTAGAATATATATCCCACGGGGGTAATATTGAAAAAAGTTGAAAACAATTTTTTTTTGGACTTAGTCATTTTTCCGGCGTTTATCACACTTTCAGATAGGGGAAATGTCAGTGAACGTTCCGATTTCAGTTCCAGAGCGATTCGCCCAATGAGTCCTTGATATTTAGTCATTTTCAGCTAATTTTCTGGATTTTTGAAAATTTCACTTTTTTTGTGAAAATATCCACTAAATGAGGGAATAATATGTGTGAGGGTACCCCAGGAGAGTTCCAAATGTGTGTGGGTAGAATATATATCCCACGGGGGTAAAATTGAAAAAAGTTGAAAACAATTTTTTTTTGGACTTAGTCATTTTTCCGGCGTTTATCAGACTTTCAGATAGGGGAAATGTCAGTGAACGTTCCGATTTCAGTTCCAGAGCGATTCGCCCAATGAGTCCTTGATATTTAGTCGTTTTCAGCCAATATTTTGGATATTTGAAAATTTCACTTTTTTGTGAAAATATCCACTAAATGAGGGAATAATATGTGTGAGGGTACCCCAGGAGAGTTCCAAATGTGTGTGGGTAGAATATATATCCCACAGGGGTAAAATTGAAAAAAGTTGAAAACAATTTTTTTTTGGACTTAGTCATTTTTCCGGCGTTTATCAGACTTTCAGATAGGGGAAATGTCAGTGAACGTTCCGATTTCAGTTCCAGAGCGATTCGCCCAATGAGTCCTTGATATTTAGTCGTTTTCAGCCAATATTTTGGATATTTGAAAATTTCACTTTTTTGTGAAAATATCCACTAAATGAGGGAATAATATGTGTTAGGGTACCGCAGGAGAGTTCCAAATGTGTGTGGGTAGAATATATATCCCACGGGGGTAAAATTGAAAAAAGTTGAAAAATTTTTTTTTTGGACTTAGTCATTTTTCCGGCGTTTATCAGACTTTCAGATAGGGCAAATGTCAGTGAGCGTTCCGATTTCAGTTCCAGAGCGATTCGCCCAATGAGTCCTTGATATTTAGTCATTTTCAGCCAATTTTCTGGATTTTTGAAAATTTCACTTTTTTGTGAAAATATCCACTAAATGAGGGAATAATATGTGTTAGGGTACCGCAGGAGAGTTCCAAATGTGTGAGGGTAAAATTTATATACCACGGGGGTAATATTGGAAAAAGTTGAAAACAATTTTTTTTTGGACTTAGTCATTTTTCCGGCGTTTATCAGACTTTCAGATAGGGCAAATGTCAGTGAGCGTTCCGATTTCAGTTCCAGAGTGATTCGCCCAATGAGTCCTTGATATTTAGTCGTTTTCAGCCAATATTTTGGATTTTTGAAAATTTCACTTTTTTGTGAAAATATCCACTAAATGAGGGAATAATATGTGTGAGGGTACCCCAGGAGAGTTCCAAATGTGTGTGGGTAGAATATATATCCCACGGGGGTAAAATTGAAAAAAGTTGAAAAAATTTTTTTTTGGACTTAGTCATTTTTCCGGCGTTTATCAGACTTTCAGATAGGGGAAATGTCAGTGAGCATTCCGATTTCAGTTCCAGAGCGATTCGCCCAAAGAGTCCTTGATATTTAGTCGTTTTCAGCCAATATTTTGGATTTTTGAAAATTTCACTTTTTTGTGAAAATATCCACTAAATGAGGGAATAATATGTGTGAGGGTACCCCAGGAGAGTTCCAAATGTGTGTGGGTAGAATATATATCCCACGGGGATAAAATTGAAAAAAAGTTGAAAAAAATTTTTTTTGGACTTAGTCATTTTTCCAGCGTTTATCAGACTTTCAAATAGGGGAAATGTCAGTGAACATTCCCGTTTCAATTCCAGAGCTATTCGCCCAATGAGTCCTTGATATTTAGTCGTTTTCAGCCAATATTTTGGATTTTTGAAAATTTCACTTTTTTGTGAAAATATCCACTAAATGAGGTAATAATATGTGTTAGGGTAGCGCAGGAGAGTTCCAAATGTGTGTGGGTAGAATATATATCCCACGGGGGTAATATTGAAAAAAGTTGAAAACAATTTTTTTTTGGACTTAGTCATTTTTCCGGCGTTTATCACACTGTCAGATAGGGCAAATGTCAGTGAGCGTTCCGATTTCAGTTCCAGAGCGATTCTGAGTCCTTGATATTTAGTCGTTTTCAGCCAATATTTTGGATATTTGAAAATTTCAATTTTTTGTGAAAATATCCACTAAATGAGGGAATAATATGTGTGAGGGTACCCGAGGAGAGTTCCAAATGTGTGTGGGTAGAATATATATCCCACGGGGGTAAAATTGAAAAAAGTTGAAAACAATTTTTTTTTGGACTTAGTCATTTTTCCCGCGTTTATCAGACTTTCAGATAGGGCAAATGTCAGTGAGCGTTCCGATTTCAGTTCCAGAGCGATTCGCCCAATGAGTCCTTGATATTTAGTCATTTTCAGCCAATTTTCTGGATTTTTGAAAATTTCACTTTTTTGTGAAAATATCCACTAAATGAGGGAATAATATGTGTTAGGGTACCGCAGGAGAGTTCCAAATGTGTGTGGGTAGAATATATATCCCACGGGGGTAATATTGAAAAAAGTTGAAAATAATTTTTTTTTGGACTTAGTCATTTTTCCGGCGTTTATCACACTTTCAGATAGGGGAAATGTCAGTGAACGTTCCGATTTCAGTTCCAGAGCGATTCGCCCAATGAGTCCTTGATATTTAGTCGTTTTCAGCCAATATTTTGGATATTTGAAAATTTCACTTTTTTGTGAAAATATCCACTAAATGAGGGAATAATATGTGTGAGGGTACCCCAGGAGAGTTCCAAATGTGTGTGGGTAGAATATATATCCCACGGGGGTAAAATTGAAAAAAGTTGAAAACAATTTTTTTTTGGACTTAGTCATTTTTCCGGCGTTTATCAGACTTTCAGATAGGGGAAATGTCAGTGAACGTTCCGATTTCAGTTCCAGAGCGATTCGCCCAATGAGTCCTTGATATTTAGTCGTTTTCAGCCAATATTTTGGATATTTGAAAATTTCACTTTTTTGTGAAAATATCCACTAAATGAGGGAATAATATGTGTTAGGGTACCGCAGGAGAGTTCCAAATGTGTGTGGGTAAAATTTATATACCACGGGGGTAATATTGGAAAAAGTTGAAAACAATTTTTTTTTGGACTTAGTCATTTTTCCGGCGTTTATCACACTTTCAGATAGGGGAAATGTCAGTGAACGTTCCGATTATAGTTCCAGAGCGATTCTGAGTCCTTGATATTTAGTCGTTTTCAGCCAATATTTTGGATATTTGAAAATTTCAATTTTTTGTGAAAATATCCACTAAATGAGGGAATAATATGTGTGAGGGTACCCGAGGAGAGTTCCAAATGTGTGTGGGTAGAATATATATCCCACGGGGGTAAAATTGAAAAAAGTTGAAAACAATTTTTTTTTGGACTTAGTCATTTTTCCCGCGTTTATCAGACTTTCAGATAGGGCAAATGTCAGTGAGCGTTCCGATTTCAGTTCCAGAGCGATTCGCCCAATGAGTCCTTGATATTTAGTCGTTTTCAGCCAATATTTTGGATATTTGAAAATTTCACTTTTTTGTGAAAATATCCACTAAATGAGGGAATAATATGTGTGAGGGTACCCGAGGAGAGTTCCAAATGTGTGTGGGTAGAATATATATCCCACGGGGGTAAAATTGAAAAAAGTTGAAAACAATTTTTTTTTGGACTTAGTCATTTTTCCCGCGTTTATCAGACTTTCAGATAGGGCAAATGTCAGTGAGCGTTCCGATTTCAGTTCCAGAGCGATTCGCCCAATGAGTCCTTGATATTTAGTCGTTTTCAGCCAATATTTTGGATATTTGAAAATTTCACTTTTTTGTGAAAATATCCACTAAATGAGGGAATAATATGTGTTAGGGTACCGCAGGAGAGTTCCAAATGTGTGTGGGTAGAATATATATCCCACGGGGGTAATATTGAAAAAAGTTGAAAACAATTTTTTTTTGGACTTAGTCATTTTTCCGGCGTTTATCACACTTTCAGATAGGGGAAATGTCAGTGAACGTTCCGATTTCAGTTCCAGAGCGATTCGCCCAATGAGTCCTTGATATTTAGTCGTTTTCAGCCAATATTTTGGATATTTGAAAATTTCACTTTTTTGTGAAAATATCCACTAAATGAGGGAATAATATGTGTTAGGGTACCGCAGGAGAGTTCCAAATGTGTGTGGGTAGAATATATATCCCACGGGGGTAATATTGAAAAAAGTTGAAAACAATTTTTTTTTGGACTTAGTCATTTTTCCGGCGTTTATCACACTTTCAGATAGGGGAAATGTCAGTGAACGTTCCGATTTCAGTTCCAGAGCGATTCGCCCAATGAGTCCTTGATATTTAGTCGTTTTCAGCCAATATTTTGGATATTTGAAAATTTCACTTTTTTGTGAAAATATCCACTAAATGAGGGAATAATATGTGTGAGGGTACCCCAGGAGAGTTCCAAATGTGTGTGGGTAGAATATATATCCCACAGGGGTAAAATTGAAAAAAGTTGAAAACAATTTTTTTTTGGACTTAGTCATTTTTCCGGCGTTTATCAGACTTTCAGATAGGGGAAATGTCAGTGAACGTTCCGATTTCAGTTCCAGAGCGATTCGCCCAATGAGTCCTTGATATTTAGTCGTTTTCAGCCAATATTTTGGATATTTGAAAATTTCACTTTTTTGTGAAAATATCCACTAAATGAGGGAATAATATGTGTGAGGGTACCCCAGGAGAGTTCCAAATGTGTGTGGGTAGAATATATATCCCACAGGGGTAAAATTGAAAAAAGTTGAAAACAATTTTTTTTTGGACTTAGTCATTTTTCCGGCGTTTATCAGACTTTCAGATAGGGGAAATGTCAGTGAACGTTCCGATTTCAGTTCCAGAGCGATTCGCCCAATGAGTCCTTGATATTTAGTCGTTTTCAGCCAATATTTTGGATATTTGAAAATTTCACTTTTTTGTGAAAATATCCACTAAATGAGGGAATAATATGTGTTAGGGTACCGCAGGAGAGTTCCAAATGTGTGTGGGTAGAATATATATCCCACGGGGGTAAAATTGAAAAAAGTTGAAAAATTTTTTTTTTGGACTTAGTCATTTTTCCGGCGTTTATCAGACTTTCAGATAGGGCAAATGTCAGTGAGCGTTCCGATTTCAGTTCCAGAGCGATTCGCCCAATGAGTCCTTGATATTTAGTCATTTTCAGCCAATTTTCTGGATTTTTGAAAATTTCACTTTTTTGTGAAAATATCCACTAAATGAGGGAATAATATGTGTTAGGGTACCGCAGGAGAGTTCCAAATGTGTGTGGGTAAAATTTATATACCACGGGGGTAATATTGGAAAAAGTTGAAAACAATTTTTTTTTGGACTTAGGCATTTTTCCGGCGTTTATCAGACTTTCAGATAGGGCAAATGTCAGTGAGCGTTCCGATTTCAGTTCCAGAGTGATTCGCCCAATGAGTCCTTGATATTTAGTCGTTTTCAGCCAATATTTTGGATTTTTGAAAATTTCACTTTTTTGTGAAAATATCCACTAAATGAGGGAATAATATGTGTGAGGGTACCCCAGGAGAGTTCCAAATGTGTGTGGGTAGAATATATATCCCACGGGGGTAAAATTGAAAAAAGTTGAAAAAATTTTTTTTTGGACTTAGTCATTTTTCCGGCGTTTATCAGACTTTCAGATAGGGGAAATGTCAGTGAGCATTCCGATTTCAGTTCCAGAGCGATTCGCCCAAAGAGTCCTTGATATTTAGTCGTTTTCAGCCAATATTTTGGATTTTTGAAAATTTCACTTTTTTGTGAAAATATCCACTAAATGAGGGAATAATATGTGTGAGGGTACCCCAGGAGAGTTCCAAATGTGTGTGGGTAGAATATATATCCCACGGGGATAAAATTGAAAAAAAGTTGAAAAAAATTTTTTTTGGACTTAGTCATTTTTCCAGCGTTTATCAGACTTTCAAATAGGGGAAATGTCAGTGAACATTCCCGTTTCAATTCCAGAGCTATTCGCCCAATGAGTCCTTGATATTTAGTCGTTTTCAGCCAATATTTTGGATTTTTGAAAATTTCACTTTTTTGTGAAAATATCCACTAAATGAGGTAATAATATGTGTTAGGGTAGCGCAGGAGAGTTCCAAATGTGTGTGGGTAGAATATATATCCCACGGGGGTAATATTGAAAAAAGTTGAAAACAATTTTTTTTTGGACTTAGTCATTTTTCCGGCGTTTATCACACTGTCAGATAGGGCAAATGTCAGTGAGCGTTCCGATTTCAGTTCCAGAGCGATTCTGAGTCCTTGATATTTAGTCGTTTTCAGCCAATATTTTGGATATTTGAAAATTTCAATTTTTTGTGAAAATATCCACTAAATGAGGGAATAATATGTGTGAGGGTACCCGAGGAGAGTTCCAAATGTGTGTGGGTAGAATATATATCCCACGGGGGTAAAATTGAAAAAAGTTGAAAACAATTTTTTTTTGGACTTAGTCATTTTTCCCGCGTTTATCAGACTTTCAGATAGGGCAAATGTCAGTGAGCGTTCCGATTTCAGTTCCAGAGCGATTCGCCCAATGAGTCCTTGATATTTAGTCATTTTCAGCCAATTTTCTGGATTTTTGAAAATTTCACTTTTTTGTGAAAATATCCACTAAATGAGGGAATAATATGTGTTAGGGTACCGCAGGAGAGTTCCAAATGTGTGTGGGTAGAATATATATCCCACGGGGGTAAAATTGAAAAAAGTTGAAAACAATTTTTTTTTGGACTTAGTCATTTTTCCGGCGTTTATCAGACTTTCAGATAGGGGAAATGTCAGTGAACGTTCCGATTTCAGTTCCAGAGCGATTCGCCCAATGAGTCCTTGATATTTAGTCGTTTTCAGCCAATATTTTGGATATTTGAAAATTTCACTTTTTTGTGAAAATATCCACTAAATGAGGGAATAATATGTGTTAGGGTACCGCAGGAGAGTTCCAAATGTGTGTGGGTAGAATATATATCCCACGGGGGTAATATTGAAAAAAGTTGAAAATAATTTTTTTTTGGACTTAGTCATTTTTCCGGCGTTTATCACACTTTCAGATAGGGGAAATGTCAGTGAACGTTCCGATTTCAGTTCCAGAGCGATTCGCCCAATGAGTCCTTGATATTTAGTCGTTTTCAGCCAATATTTTGGATATTTGAAAATTTCACTTTTTTGTGAAAATATCCACTAAATGAGGGAATAATATGTGTGAGGGTACCCCAGGAGAGTTCCAAATGTGTGTGGGTAGAATATATATCCCACGGGGGTAAAATTGAAAAAAGTTGAAAACAATTTTTTTTTGGACTTAGTCATTTTTCCGGCGTTTATCAGACTTTCAGATAGGGGAAATGTCAGTGAACGTTCCGATTTCAGTTCCAGAGCGATTCGCCCAATGAGTCCTTGATATTTAGTCGTTTTCAGCCAATATTTTGGATATTTGAAAATTTCACTTTTTTGTGAAAATATCCACTAAATGAGGGAATAATATGTGTTAGGGTACCGCAGGAGAGTTCCAAATGTGTGTGGGTAAAATTTATATACCACGGGGGTAATATTGGAAAAAGTTGAAAACAATTTTTTTTTGGACTTAGTCATTTTTCCGGCGTTTATCACACTTTCAGATAGGGGAAATGTCAGTGAACGTTCCGATTTCAGTTCCAGAGCGATTCTGAGTCCTTGATATTTAGTCGTTTTCAGCCAATATTTTGGATATTTGAAAATTTCAATTTTTTGTGAAAATATCCACTAAATGAGGGAATAATATGTGTGAGGGTACCCGAGGAGAGTTCCAAATGTGTGTGGGTAGAATATATATCCCACGGGGGTAAAATTGAAAAAAGTTGAAAACAATTTTTTTTTGGACTTAGTCATTTTTCCCGCGTTTATCAGACTTTCAGATAGGGCAAATGTCAGTGAGCGTTCCGATTTCAGTTCCAGAGCGATTCGCCCAATGAGTCCTTGATATTTAGTCGTTTTCAGCCAATATTTTGGATATTTGAAAATTTCACTTTTTTGTGAAAATATCCACTAAATGAGGGAATAATATGTGTTAGGGTACCGCAGGAGAGTTCCAAATGTGTGTGGGTAGAATATATATCCCACGGGGGTAATATTGAAAAAAGTTGAAAATAATTTTTTTTTGGACTTAGTCATTTTTCCGGCGTTTATCACACTTTCAGATAGGGGAAATGTCAGTGAACGTTCCGATTTCAGTTCCAGAGCGATTCGCCCAATGAGTCCTTGATATTTAGGCGTTTTCAGCCAATATTTTGGATATTTGAAAATTTCACTTTTTTGTGAAATTATCCACTAAATGAGGGAATAATATGTGTGAGGGTACCCCAGGAGAGTTCCAAATGTGTGTGGGTAGAATATATATCCCACGGGGGTAAAATTGAAAAAAGTTGAAAACAATTTTTTTTTGGACTTAGTCATTTTTCCGGCGTTTATCAGACTTTCAGATAGGGGAAATGTCAGTGAACGTTCCGATTTCAGTTCCAGAGCGATTCGCCCAATGAGTCCTTGATATTTAGTCGTTTTCAGCCAATATTTTGGATATTTGAAAATTTCACTTTTTTGTGAAAATATCCACTAAATGAGGGAATAATATGTGTGAGGGTACCCGAGGAGAGTTCCAAATGTGTGTGGGTAGAATATATATCCCACGGGGGTAAAATTGAAAAAAGTTGAAAACAATTTTTTTTTGGACTTAGTCATTTTTCCCGCGTTTATCAGACTTTCAGATAGGGCAAATGTCAGTGAGCGTTCCGATGTCAGTTCCAGAGCGATTCGCCCAATGAGTCCTTGATATTTAGTCATTTTCAGCCAATTTTCTGGATTTTTGAAAATTTCACTTTTTTGTGAAAATATCCACTAAATGAGGGAATAATATGTGTTAGGGTACCGCAGGAGAGTTCCAAATGTGTGTGGGTAGAATATATATCCCACGGGGGTAAAATTGAAAAAAGTTGAAAACAATTTTTTTTTGGACTTAGTCATTTTTCCGGCGTTTATCAGACTTTCAGATAGGGGAAATGTCAATGAACGTTCCGATTTCAGTTCCAGAGCGATTCGCCCAATGAGTCCTTGATATTTAGTCGTTTTCAGCCAATATTTTGGATATTTGAAAATTTCACTTTTTTGTGAAAATATCCACTAAATGAGGGAATAATATGTGTTAGGGTACCGCAGGAGAGTTCCAAATGTGTGTGGGTAGAATATATATCCCACGGGGGTAATATTGAAAAAAGTTGAAAACAATTTTTTTTTGGACTTAGTCATTTTTCCGGCGTTTATCACACTTTCAGATAGGGGAAATGTCAGTGAACGTTCCGATTTCAGTTCCAGAGCGATTCGCCCAATGAGTCCTTGATATTTAGTCGTTTTCAGCCAATATTTTGGATATTTGAAAATTTCACTTTTTTGTGAAAATATCCACTAAATGAGGGAATAATATGTGTGAGGGTACCCCAGGAGAGTTCCAAATGTGTGTGGGTAGAATATATATCCCACGGGGGTAAAATTGAAAAAAGTTGAAAACAATTTTTTTTTGGACTTAGTCATTTTTCCGGCGTTTATCAGACTTTCAGATAGGGGAAATGTCAGTGAACGTTCCGATTTCAGTTCCAGAGCGATTCGCCCAATGAGTCCTTGATATTTAGTCGTTTTCAGCCAATATTTTGGATATTTGAAAATTTCACTTTTTTGTGAAAATATCCACTAAATGAGGGAATAATATGTGTGAGGGTACCCCAGGAGAGTTCCAAATGTGTGTGGGTAGAATATATATCCCACGGGGGTAAAATTGAAAAAAGTTGAAAACAATTTTTTTTTGGACTTAGTCATTTTTCCCGCGTTTATCAGACTTTCAAATAGGGGAAATGTCAGTGAACATTCCCGTTTCAATTCCAGAGCTATTCGCCCAATGAGTCCTTGATATTTAGTCGTTTTCAGCCAATATTTTGGATTTTTGAAAATTTCACTTTTTTGTGAAAATATCCACTAAATGAGGGAATAATATGTGTGAGGGTACCCCAGGAGAGTTCCAAATGTGTGTGGGTAGAATATATATCCCACGGGGGTAAAATTGAAAAAAGTTGAAAACAATTTTTTTTTGGACTTAGTCATTTTTCCGGCGTTTATCAGACTTTCAGATAGGGGAAATGTCAGTGAACGTTCCGATTTCAGTTCCAGAGCGATTCGCCCAATGAGTCCTTGATATTTAGTCGTTTTCAGCCAATATTTTGGATATTTGAAAATTTCACTTTTTTGTGAAAATATCCACTAAATGAGGGAATAATATGTGTTAGGGTACCGCAGGAGAGTTCCAAATGTGTGTGGGTAGAATATATATCCCACGGGGGTAAAATTGAAAAAAGTTGAAAAATTTTTTTTTTGGACTTAGTCATTTTTCCGGCGTTTATCAGACTTTCAGATAGGGCAAATGTCAGTGAGCGTTCCGATTTCAGTTCCAGAGCGATTCGCCCAATGAGTCCTTGATATTTAGTCATTTTCAGCCAATTTTCTGGATTTTTGAAAATTTCACTTTTTTGTGAAAATATCCACTAAATGAGGGAATAATATGTGTTAGGGTACCGCAGGAGAGTTCCAAATGTGTGTGGGTAAAATTTATATACCACGGGGGTAATATTGGAAAAAGTTGAAAACAATTTTTTTTTGGACTTAGTCATTTTTCCGGCGTTTATCAGACTTTCAGATAGGGCAAATGTCAGTGAGCGTTCCGATTTCAGTTCCAGAGTGATTCGCCCAATGAGTCCTTGATATTTAGTCGTTTTCAGCCAATATTTTGGATTTTTGAAAATTTCACTTTTTTGTGAAAATATCCACTAAATGAGGGAATAATATGTGTGAGGGTACCCCAGGAGAGTTCCAAATGTGTGTGGGTAGAATATATATCCCACGGGGGTAAAATTGAAAAAAGTTGAAAAAATTTTTTTTTGGACTTAGTCATTTTTCCGGCGTTTATCAGACTTTCAGATAGGGGAAATGTCAGTGAGCATTCCGATTTCAGTTCCAGAGCGATTCGCCCAAAGAGTCCTTGATATTTAGTCGTTTTCAGCCAATATTTTGGATTTTTGAAAATTTCACTTTTTTGTGAAAATATCCACTAAATGAGGGAATAATATGTGTGAGGGTACCCCAGGAGAGTTCCAAATGTGTGTGGGTAGAATATATATCCCACGGGGATAAAATTGAAAAAAAGTTGAAAAAAATTTTTTTTGGACTTAGTCATTTTTCCAGCGTTTATCAGACTTTCAAATAGGGGAAATGTCAGTGAACATTCCCGTTTCAATTCCAGAGCTATTCGCCCAATGAGTCCTTGATATTTAGTCGTTTTCAGCCAATATTTTGGATTTTTGAAAATTTCACTTTTTTGTGAAAATATCCACTAAATGAGGTAATAATATGTGTTAGGGTAGCGCAGGAGAGTTCCAAATGTGTGTGGGTAGAATATATATCCCACGGGGGTAATATTGAAAAAAGTTGAAAACAATTTTTTTTTGGACTTAGTCATTTTTCCGGCGTTTATCACACTTTCAGATAGGGCAAATGTCAGTGAGCGTTCCGATTTCAGTTCCAGAGCGATTCGCCCAATGAGTCCTTGATATTTAGTCATTTTCAGCTAATTTTCTGGATTTTTGAAAATTTCACTTTTTTTGTGAAAATATCCACTAAATGAGGGAATAATATGTGTGAGGGTACCCCAGGAGAGTTCCAAATGTGTGTGGGTAGAATATATATCCCACGGGGGTAAAATTGAAAAAAGTTGAAAACAATTTTTTTTTGGACTTAGTCATTTTTCCGGCGTTTATCAGACTTTCAGATAGGGGAAATGTCAGTGAACGTTTCGATTTCAGTTCCAGAGCGATTCGCCCAATGAGTCCTTGATATTTAGTCGTTTTCAGCCAATATTTTGGATATTTGAAAATTTCACTTTTTTGTGAAAATATCCACTAAATGAGGGAATAATATGTGTTAGGGTACCGCAGGAGAGTTCCAAATGTGTGTGGGTAGAATATATATCCCACGGGGGTAATATTGAAAAAAGTTGAAAACAATTTTTTTTTGGACTTAGTCATTTTTCCGGCGTTTATCACACTTTCAGATAGGGGAAATGTCAGTGAACGTTCCGATTTCAGTTCCAGAGCGATTCGCCCAATGAGTCCTTGATATTTAGTCGTTTTCAGCCAATATTTTGGATATTTGAAAATTTCACTTTTTTGTGAAAATATCCACTAAATGAGGGAATAATATGTGTGAGGGTACCGCAGGAGAGTTCCAAATGTGTGTGGGTAGAATATATATCCCACGGGGGTAATATTGAAAAAAGTTGAAAACAATTTTTTTTTGGACTTAGTCATTTTTCCGGCGTTTATCACACTTTCAGATAGGGGAAATGTCAGTGAACGTTCCGATTTCAGTTCCAGAGCGATTCGCCCAATGAGTCCTTGATATTTAGTCGTTTTCAGCCAATATTTTGGATATTTGAAAATTTCACTTTTTTGTGAAAATATCCACTAAATGAGGGAATAATATGTGTGAGGGTACCCCAGGAGAGTTCCAAATGTGTGTGGGTAGAATATATATCCCACAGGGGTAAAATTGAAAAAAGTTGAAAACAATTTTTTTTTGGACTTAGTCATTTTTCCGGCGTTTATCAGACTTTCAGATAGGGGAAATGTCAGTGAACGTTCCGATTTCAGTTCCAGAGCGATTCGCCCAATGAGTCCTTGATATTTAGTCGTTTTCAGCCAATATTTTGGATATTTGAAAATTTCACTTTTTTGTGAAAATATCCACTAAATGAGGGAATAATATGTGTTAGGGTACCGCAGGAGAGTTCCAAATGTGTGTGGGTAGAATATATATCCCACGGGGGTAAAATTGAAAAAAGTTGAAAAATTTTTTTTTTTGGACTTAGTCATTTTTCCGGCGTTTATCAGACTTTCAGATAGGGCAAATGTCAGTGAGCGTTCCGATTTCAGTTCCAGAGCGATTCGCCCAATGAGTCCTTGATATTTAGTCATTTTCAGCCAATTTTCTGGATTTTTGAAAATTTCACTTTTTTGTGAAAATATCCACTAAATGAGGGAATAATATGTGTTAGGGTACCGCAGGAGAGTTCCAAATGTGTGTGGGTAAAATTTATATACCACGGGGGTAATATTGGAAAAAGTTGAAAACAATTTTTTTTTGGACTTAGTCATTTTTCCGGCGTTTATCACACTTTCAGATAGGGGAAATGTCAGTGAACGTTCCGATTTCAGTTCCAGAGCGATTCTGAGTCCTTGATATTTAGTCGTTTTCAGCCAATATTTTGGATATTTGAAAATTTCAATTTTTTGTGAAAATATCCACTAAATGAGGGAATAATATGTGTGAGGGTACCCGAGGAGAGTTCCAAATGTGTGTGGGTAGAATATATATCCCACGGGGGTAAAATTGAAAAAAGTTGAAAACAATTTTTTTTTGGACTTAGTCATTTTTCCCGCGTTTATCAGACTTTCAGATAGGGCAAATGTCAGTGAGCGTTCCGATTTCAGTTCCAGAGCGATTCGCCCAATGAGTCCTTGATATTTAGTCATTTTCAGCCAATTTTCTGGATTTTTGAAAATTTCACTTTTTTGTGAAAATATCCACTAAATGAGGGAATAATATGTGTTAGGGTACCGCAGGAGAGTTCCAAATGTGTGTGGGTAAAATTTATATACCACGGGGGTAATATTGGAAAAAGTTGAAAACAATTTTTTTTTGGACTTAGTCATTTTTCCGGCGTTTATCACACTTTCAGATAGGGGAAATGTCAGTGAACGTTCCGATTTCAGTTCCAGAGCGATTCTGAGTCCTTGATATTTAGTCGTTTTCAGCCAATATTTTGGATATTTGAAAATTTCAATTTTTTGTGAAAATATCCACTAAATGAGGGAATAATATGTGTGAGGGTACCCGAGGAGAGTTCCAAATGTGTGTGGGTAGAATATATATCCCACGGGGGTAAAATTGAAAAAAGTTGAAAACAATTTTTTTTTGGACTTAGTCATTTTTCCCGCGTTTATCAGACTTTCAGATAGGGCAAATGTCAGTGAGCGTTCCGATTTCAGTTCCAGAGCGATTCGCCCAATGAGTCCTTGATATTTAGTCATTTTCAGCCAATTTTCTGGATTTTTGAAAATTTCACTTTTTTGTGAAAATATCCACTAAATGAGGGAATAATATGTGTTAGGGTACCGCAGGAGAGTTCCAAATGTGTGTGGGTAGAATATATATCCCACGGGGGTAAAATTGAAAAAAGTTGAAAACAATTTTTTTTTGGACTTAGTCATTTTTCCGGCGTTTATCAGACTTTCAGATAGGGGAAATGTCAGTGAACGTTCCGATTTCAGTTCCAGAGCGATTCGCCCAATGAGTCCTTGATATTTAGTCGTTTTCAGCCAATATTTTGGATATTTGAAAATTTCACTTTTTTGTGAAAATATCCACTAAATGAGGGAATAATATGTGTTAGGGTACCGCAGGAGAGTTCCAAATGTGTGTGGGTAGAATATATATCCCACGGGGGTAATATTGAAAAAAGTTGAAAATAATTTTTTTTTGGACTTAGTCATTTTTCCGGCGTTTATCACACTTTCAGATAGGGGAAATGTCAGTGAACGTTCCGATTTCAGTTCCAGAGCGATTCGCCCAATGAGTCCTTGATATTTAGTCGTTTTCAGCCAATATTTTGGATATTTGAAAATTTCACTTTTTTGTGAAAATATCCACTAAATGAGGGAATAATATGTGTGAGGGTACCCCAGGAGAGTTCCAAATTTGTGTGGGTAGAATATATATCCCACGGGGGTAAAATTGAAAAAAGTTGAAAACAATTTTTTTTTGGACTTAGTCATTTTTCTGGCGTTTATCACACTTTCAGATAGGGGAAATGTCAGTGAACGTTTCGATTTCAGTTCCAGAGCGATTCTGAGTCCTTGATATTTAGTCGTTTCCAGCCAATATTTTGGATATTTGAAAATTTCACTTTTTTGTGAAAATATCCACTAAATGAGGGAATAATATGTGTGAGGGTACCCGAGGAGAGTTCCAAATGTGTGTGGGTAGAATATATATCCCACGGGGGTAAAATTGAAAAAAGTTGAAAACAATTTTTTTTTGGACTTAGTCATTTTTCCCGCGTTTATCAGACTTTCAGATAGGGCAAATGTCAGTGAGCGTTCCGATTTCAGTTCCAGAGCGATTCGCCCAATGAGTCCTTGATATTTAGTCATTTTCAGCCAATTTTCTGGATTTTTGAAAATTTCACTTTTTTGTGAAAATATCCACTAAATGAGGGAATAATATGTGTGAGGGTACCCCAGGAGAGTTCCAAATGTGTGTGGGTAGAATATATATCCCACGGGGGTAAAATTGAAAAAAGTTGAAAACAATTTTTTTTTGGACTTAGTCATTTTTCCGGCGTTTATCAGACTTTCAGATAGGGGAAATGTCAGTGAACGTTCCGATTTCAGTTCCAGAGCGATTCGCCCAATGAGTCCTTGATATTTAGTCGTTTTCAGCCAATATTTTGGATATTTGAAAATTTCACTTTTTTGTGAAAATATCCACTAAATGAGGGAATAATATGTGTGAGGGTACCCGAGGAGAGTTCCAAATGTGTGTGGGTAGAATATATATCCCACGGGGGTAAAATTGAAAAAAGTTGAAAACAATTTTTTTTTGGACTTAGTCATTTTTCCGGCGTTTATCACACTTTCAGATAGGGGAAATGTCAGTGAACGTTCCGATTTCAGTTCCAGAGCGATTCTGAGTCCTTGATATTTATTCGTTTTCAGCCAATATTTTGGATATTTGAAAATTTCACTTTTTTGTGAAAATATCCACTAAATGAGGGAATAATATGTGTTAGGGTACCGCAGGAGAGTTCCAAATGTGTGTGGGTAGAATATATATCCCACGGGGGTAAAATTGAAAAAAGTTGAAAACAATTTTTTTTTGGACTTAGTCATTTTTCCGGCGTTTATCAGACTTTCAGATAGGGGAAATGTCAGTGAGCATTCCGATTTCAGTTCCAGAGCGATTCGCCCAAAGAGTCCTTGATATTTAGTCGTTTTCAGCCAATATTTTGGATTTTTGAAAATTTCACTTTTTTGTGAAAATATCCACTAAATGAGGGAATAATATGTGTGAGGGTACCCCAGGAGAGTTCCAAATGTGTGTGGGTAGAATATATATCCCACGGGGGTAAAATTGAAAAAAGTTGAAAAATTTTTTTTTTGGACTTAGTCATTTTTCCGGCGTTTATCAGACTTTCAGATAGGGCAAATGTCAGTGAGCGTTCCGCTTTCAGTTCCAGAGCGATTCGCCCAATGAGTCCTTGATATTTAGTCGTTTTCAGCCAATATTTTGGATTTTTGAAAATTTCACTTTTTTGTGAAAATATCCACTAAATGAGGGAATAATATGTGTGAGGGTACCCCAGGAGAGTTCCAAATGTGTGTGGGTAGAATATATATCCCACGGGGGTAAAATTGAAAAAAGTTGAAAAATTTTTTTTTTGGACTTAGTCATTTTTCCGGCGTTTATCAGACTTTCAGATAGGGGAAATGTCAGTGAACGTTCCGATTTCAGTTCCAGAGCGATTCGCCCAATAAGTCCTTGATATTTAGTCGTTTTCAGCCAATATTTTGGATATTTGAAAATTTCACTTTTTTGTGAAAATATCCAATAAATGAGGGAATAATATGTGTGAGGGTACCCCAGGAGAGTTCCAAATGTGTGTGGGTAGAATATATATCCCACGGGGGTAAAATTGAAAAAAGTTGAAAACAATTTTTTTTTGGACTTAGTCATTTTTCCGGCGTTTATCAGACTTTCAGATAGGGGAAATGTCAGTGAACATTCCGATTTCAGTTCCAGAGCGATTCGCCCAATGAGTCCTTGATATTTAGTCGTTTTCAGCCAATATTTTGGATTTTTGAAAATTTCACTTTTTTGTGAAAATATCCACTAAATGAGGGAATAATATGTGTTAGGGTACCGCAGGAGAGTTCCAAATGTGTGTGGGTAGAATATATATCCCACGGGGGTAATATTGAAAAAAGTTGAAAACAATTTTTTTTGGGACTTAGTCATTTTTCCGGCGTTTATCACACTTTCAGATAGGGGAAATGTCAGTGAACGTTCCGATTTCAGTTCCAGAGCGATTCGCCCAATGAGTCCTTGATATTTAGTCGTTTTCAGCCAATATTTTGGATATTTGAAAATTTCACTTTTTTGTGAAAATATCCACTAAATGAGGGAATAATATGTGTTAGGGTACCGCAGGAGAGTTCCAAATGTGTGTGGGTAGAATATATATCCCACGGGGGTAATATTGAAAAAAGTTGAAAACTATTTTTTTTTGGACTTAGTCATTTTTCCGGCGTTTATCACACTTTCAGATAGGGGAAATGTCAGTGAACGTTCCGATTTCAGTTCCAGAGCGATTCGCCCAATGAGTCCTTGATATTTAGTCGTTTTCAGCCAATATTTTGGATATTTGAAAATTTCACTTTTTTGTGAAAATATCCACTAAATGAGGGAATAATATGTGTGAGGGTACCCCAGGAGAGTTCCAAATGTGTGTGGGTAGAATATATATCCCACGGGGGTAAAATTGAAAAAGGTTGAAAAATTTTTTTTTTGGACTTAGTCATTTTTCCGGCGTTTATCAGACTTTCAGATAGGGCAAATGTCAGTGAGCGTTCCGATTTCAGTTCCAGAGCGATTCGCCCAATGAGTCCTTGATATTTAGTCGTTTTCAGCCAATATTTTGGATATTTGAAAATTTCACTTTTTTGTGAAAATATCCACTAAATGAAGGAATAATATGTGTGAGGGTACCCGAGGAGAGTTCCAAATGTGTGTGGGTAGAATATATATCCCACGCGGGTAAAATTGAAAAAAGTTGAAAACAATTTTTTTTTGGACTTAGTCATTTTTCCCGCGTTTATCAGACTTTCAGTTAGGGCAAATGTCAGTGAGCGTTCCGATTTCAGTTCCAGAGCGATTCGCCCAATGAGTCCTTGATATTTAGTCATTTTCAGCCAATTTTCTGGATTTTTGAAAATTTCACTTTTTTGTGAAAATATCCACTAAATGAGGGAATAATATGTGTTAGGGTACCGCAGGAGAGTTCCAAATGTGTGTGGGTAAAATTTATATACCACGGGGGTAATATTGAAAAAAGTTGAAAACAATTTTTTTTTGGACTTAGTCATTTTTCCGGCGTTTATCACACTTTCAGATAGGGGAAATGTCAGTGAACGTTCCGATTTCAGTTCCAGAGCGTTTCTGAGTCCTTGATATTTAGTCGTTTTCAGCCAATATTTTGGATATTTGAAAATTTCACTTTTTTGTGAAAATATCCACTAAATGAGGGAATAATATGTGTGAGGGTACCCGAGGAGAGTTCCCAATGTGTGTGGGTAGAATATATATCCCACGGGGGTAAAATTGAAAAAAGTTGAAAACAATTTTTTTTTGGACTTAGTCATTTTTCCCGCGTTTATCAGACTTTCAGATAGGGCAAATGTCAGTGAGCGTTCCGAATTCAGTTCCAGAGCGATTCGCCCAATGAGTCCTTGATATATAGTCGTTTTCAACCAATATTTTGGATATTTGAAAATTTCACTTTTTTGTGAAAATATCCACTAAATGAGGGAATAATATGTGTTAGGGTACCGCAGGAGAGTTCCAAATGTGTGTGGGTAGAATATATATCCCACGGGGGTAATATTGAAAAAAGTTGAAAACAATTTCTTTTGGACTTAGTCATTTTTCCGGCGTTTATCACACTTTCAGATAGGGGAAATGTCAGTGAACGTTCCGATTTCAGTTCCAGAGCGATTCGCCCAATGAGTCGTTGATATTTAGTCGTTTTTAGCCAATATTTTGGATATTTGAAAATTTCACTTTTTTGTGAAAATATCCACTAAATGAGGGAATAATATGTGTGAGGGTACCCCAGGAGAGTTCCAAATGTGTGTGGGTAGAATATATATCCCACGGGGGTAAAATTGAAAAAAGTTGAAAACAATTTTTTTTTGGACTTAGTCATTTTTCCGGCGTTTATCAGACTTTCAGATAGGGGAAATGTCAGTGAACGTTCCGATTTCAGTTCCAGAGCGATTCGCCCAATGAGTCCTTGATATTTAGTCGTTTTCAGCCAATATTTTGGATATTTGAAAATTTCACTTTTTTGTGAAAATATCCACTAAATGAGGGAATAATATGTGTGAGGGTACCCGAGGAGAGTTCCAAATTTGTGTGGGTAGAATATATATCCCACGGGGGTAAAATTGAAAAAAGTTGAAAACAATTTTTTTTTGGACTTAGTCATTTTTCCCGCGTTTATCAGACTTTCAGATAGGGCAAATGTCAGTGAGCGTTCCGATTTCAGTTCCAGAGCGATTCGCCCAATGAGTCCTTGATATTTACTCATTTTCAGCCAATTTTCTGGATTTTTGAAAATTTCACTTTTTTGTGAAAATATCCACTAAATGAGGGAATAATATGTGTTAGGGTACCGCAGGAGAGTTCCAAATGTGTGTGGGTAGAATATATATCCCACGGGGGTAAAATTGAAAAAAGTTGAAAAATTTTTTTTTTGGACTTAGTCATTTTTCCGGCGTTTATCAGACTTTCAGATAGGGCAAATGTCAGTGAGCGTTCCGATTTCAGTTCCAGAGCGATTCGCCCAATGAGTCCTTGATATTTAGTCATTTTCAGCCAATTTTCTGGATTTTTGAAAATTTCACTTTTTTGTGAAAATATCCACTAAATGAGGGAATAATATGTGTTAGGGTACCGCAGGAGAGTTCCAAATGTGTGTGGGTAGAATATATATCCCACGGGGGTAAAATTGAAAAAAGTTGAAAACAATTTTTTTTTGGACTTAGTCATTTTTCCGGCGTTTATCAGACTTTCAGATAGGGGAAATGTCAGTGAGCATTCCGATTTCAGTTCCAGAGCGATTCGCCCAAAGAGTCCTTGATATTTAGTCGTTTTCAGCCAATATTTTGGATTTTTGAAAATTTCACTTTTTTGTGAAAATATCCACTAAATGAGGGAATAATATGTGTGAGGGTACCCCAGGAGAGTTCCAAATGTGTGTGGGTAGAATATATATCCCACGGGGGTAAAATTGAAAAAAGTTGAAAAATTTTTTTTTTGGACTTAGTCATTTTTCCGGCGTTTATCAGACTTTCAGATAGGGCAAATGTCAGTGAGCGTTCCGATTTCAGTTCCAGAGCGATTCGCCCAATGAGTCCTTGATATTTAGTCGTTTTCAGCCAATATTTTGGATTTTTGAAAATTTCACTTTTTTGTGAAAATATCCACTAAATGAGGGAATAATATGTGTGAGGGTACCCCAGGAGAGTTCCAAATGTGTGTGGGTAGAATATATATCCCACGGGGGTAATATTGAAAAAAGTTGAAAAATTTTTTTTTTGGACTTAGTCATTTTTCCGGCGTTTATCAGACTTTCAGATAGGGCAAATGTCAGTGAGCGTTCCGATTTCAGTTCCAGAGCGATTCGCCCAATGAGTCCTTGATATTTAGTCATTTTCAGCTAATTTTCTGGATTTTTGAAAATTTCACTTTTTTTGTGAAAATATCCACTAAATGAGGGAATAATATGTGTTAGGGTACCGCAGGAGAGTTCCAAATGTGTGTGGGTAGAATATATATCCCACGGGGGTAAAATTGAAAAAAGTTGAAAACAATTTTTTTTTGTACTTAGTCATTTTTCCGGCGTTTATCACACTTTCAGATAGGGGAAATGTCAGTGAACGTTCCGATTTCAGTTCCAGAGCGATTCGCCCAATAAGTCCTTGATATTTAGTCGTTTTCAGCCAATATTTTGGATATTTGAAAATTTCACTTTTTTGTGAAAATATCCAATAAATGAGGGAATAATATGTGTGAGGGTACCCCAGGAGAGTTCCAAATGTGTGTGGGTAGAATATATATCCCACGGGGGTAAAATTGAAAAAAGTTGAAAACAATTTTTTTTTGGACTTAGTCATTTTTCCGGCGTTTATCAGACTTTCAGATAGGGGAAATGTCAGTGAACATTCCGATTTCAGTTCCAGAGCGATTCGCCCAATGAGTCCTTGATATTTAGTCGTTTTCAGCCAATATTTTGGATTTTTGAAAATTTCACTTTTTTGTGAAAATATCCACTAAATGAGGGAATAATATGTCTGAGGGTACCCCAGGAGAGTTCCAAATGTGTGTGGGTAGAATATATATCCCACGGGGGTAAAATTGAAAAAAGTTGAAAAATTTTTTTTTTGGACTTAGTCATTTTTCCGGCGTTTATCAGACTTTCAGATAGGGGAAATGTCAGTGAGCATTCCGATTTCAGTTCCAGATTGATTCGCCCAAAGAGTCCTTGATATTTAGTCGTTTTCAGCCAATATTTTGGATTTTTGAAAATTTCACTTTTTTGTGAAAATATCCACTAAATGAGGGAATAAAATGTGTGAGGGTACCCCAGGAGAGTTCCAAATGTGTGTGGGTAGAATATATATCCCACGGGGATAATATTGAAAAAAAGTTGAAAAAAAATTTTTTTGGACTTAGTCATTTTTCCAGCGTTTATCAGACTTTCAAATAGGGGAAATGTCAGTGAACATTTCGGTTTCAATTCCAGAGCAATTCGCCCAATGAGTCCTTGATATTTAGTCGTTTTCAGCCAATATTTTGGATTTTTGAAAATTTCTCTTTTTTGTGAAAATATCCACTAAATGAGGGAATAATATGTGTTAGGGTACCGCAGGAGAGTTCCAAATGTGTGTGGGTAGAATATATATCCCACGGGGGTAATATTGAAAAAAGTTGAAAACAATTTTTTTTGGGACTTAGTCATTTTTCCGGCGTTTCTCACACTTTCAGATAGGGGAAATGTCAGTGAACGTTCCGATTTCAGTTCCAGAGCGATTCGACCAATGAGTCCTTGATATTTAGTCGTTTTCAGCCAATATTTTGGATTTTTGAAAATTTCACTTTTTTGTGAAAATATCCACTAAATGAGGGAATAATATGTGTGAGGGTACCCCAGTAGAGTTCCAAATGTGTGTGGGTAGAATATATATCCCACGGGGGTAAAATTGAAAAAAGTTGAAAACAATTTTTTTTTGGACTTAGTCATTTTTCCGGCGTTTATTAGACTTTCATATAGGGGAAATGTCAGTGAACGTTCCGATTTCAGTTCCAGAGCGATTCGACCAATGAGTCCTTGATATTTAGTCGTTTTCAGCCAATATTTTGGATATTTGAAAATTTCACTTTTTTGTGAAAATATCCACTAAATGAGGGAATAATATGTGTGAGGGTACCCGAGGAGAGTTCCAAATTTGTGTGGGTAGAATATATATCCCACGGGGGTAAAATTGAAAAAAGTTGAAAACAATTTTTTTTTGGACTTAGTCATTTTTCCCGCGTTTATCAGACTTTCAGATAGGGCAAATGTCAGTGAGCGTTCCGATTTCAGTTCCAGAGCGATTCGCCCAATGAGTCCTTGATATTTAGTCGTTTTCAGCCAATATTTTGGATTTTTGAAAATTTCACTTTTTTGTGAAAATATCCACTAAATGAGGGAATAATATGTCTGAGGGTACCCCAGGAGAGTTCCAAATGTGTGTGGGTAGAATATATATCCCACGGGGGTAAAATTGAAAAAAGTTGAAAAATTTTTTTTTTGGACTTAGTCATTTTTCCGGCGTTTATCAGACTTTCAGATAGGGGAAATGTCAGTGAGCATTCCGATTTCAGTTCCAGATTGATTCGCCCAAAGAGTCCTTGATATTTAGTCGTTTTCAGCCAATATTTTGGATTTTTGAAAATTTCACTTTTTTGTGAAAATATCCACTAAATGAGGGAATAAAATGTGTGAGGGTACCCCAGGAGAGTTCCAAATGTGTGTGGGTAGAATATATATCCCACGGGGGTAAAATTGAAAAAGGTTGAAAAATTTTTTTTTTGGACTTAGTCATTTTTCCGGCGTTTATCAGACTTTCAGATAGGGCAAATGTCAGTGAGCGTTCCGATTTCAGTTCCAGAGCGATTCGCCCAATGAGTCCTTGATATTTAGTCGTTTTCAGCCAATATTTTGGATTTTTGAAAATTTCACTTTTTTGTGAAAATATCCACTAAATGAGGGAATAATATGTGTTAGGGTACCGCAGGAGAGTTCCAAATGTGTGTGGGTAGAATATATATCCCACGGGGGTAATATTGAAAAAAGTTGAAAACAATTTTTTTTGGGACTTAGTCATTTTTCCGGCGTTTATCACACTTTCAGATAGGGGAAATGTCAGTGAACGTTCCGATTTCAGTTCCAGAGCGATTCGCCCAATGAGTCCTTGATATTTAGTCGTTTTCAGCCAATATTTTGGATATTTGAAAATTTCACTTTTTTGTGAAAATATCCACTAAATGAGGGAATAATATGTGTGAGGGTACCCCAGGAGAGTTCCAAATGTGTGTGGGTAGAATATATATCCCACGGGGGTAAAATTGAAAAAAGTTGAAAACAATTTTTTTTTGGACTTAGTCATTTTTCCGGCGTTTATTAGACTTTCAAATAGGGGAAATGTCAGTGAACGTTCCGATTTCAGTTCCAGAGCGATTCGACCAATGAGTCCTTGATATTTAGTCGTTTTCAGCCAATATTTTGGATATTTGAAAATTTCACTTTTTTGTGAAAATATCCACTAAATGAGGGAATAATATGTGTGAGGGTACCCGAGGAGAGTTCCAAATTTGTGTGGGTAGAATATATATCCCACGGGGGTAAAATTGAAAAAAGTTGAAAACAATTTTTTTTTGGACTTAGTCATTTTTCCCGCGTTTATCAGACTTTCAGATAGGGCAAATGTCAGTGAGCGTTCCGATTTCAGTTCCAGAGCGATTCGCCCAATGAGTTCTTGATATTTAGTCATTTTCAGCCAATTTTCTGGATTTTTGAAAATTTCACTTTTTTGTGAAAATATCCACTAAATGAGGGAATAATATGTGTTAGGGTACCGCAGGAGAGTTCCAAATGTGTGTGGGTAGAATATATATCCCACGGGGATAATATTGAAAAAAAGTTGAAAAAAAATTTTTTTGGACTTAGTCATTTTTCCCGCGTTTATCAGACTTTCAGATAGGGCAAATGTCAGTGAGCGTTCCGATTTCAGTTCCAGAGCGATTCGCCCAATGAGTTCTTGATATTTAGTCATTTTCAGCCAATTTTCTGGATTTTTGAAAATTTCACTTTTTTGTGAAAATATCCACTAAATGAGGGAATAATATGTGTTAGGGTACCGCAGGAGAGTTCCAAATGTGTGTGGGTAGAATATATATCCCACGGGGATAATATTGAAAAAAAGTTGAAAAAAAATTTTTTTGGACTTAGTCATTTTTCCCGCGTTTATCAGACTTTCAGATAGGGCAAATGTCAGTGAGCGTTCCGATTTCAGTTCCAGAGCGATTCGCCCAATGAGTCCTTGATATTTACTCATTTTCAGCCAATTTTCTGGATTTTTGAAAATTTCACTTTTTTGTGAAAATATCCACTAAATGAGGGAATAATATGTGTTAGGGTACCGCAGGAGAGTTCCAAATGTGTGTGGGTAGAATATATATCCCACGGGGGTAAAATTGAAAAAAGTTGAAAAATTTTTTTTTTGGACTTAGTCATTTTTCCGGCGTTTATCAGACTTTCAGATAGGGCAAATGTCAGTGAGCGTTCCGATTTCAGTTCCTGAGCGATTCGCCCAATGAGTCCTTGATATTTAGTCATTTTCAGCCAATTTTCTGGATTTTTGAAAATTTCACTTTTTTGTGAAAATATCCACTAAATGAGGGAATAATATGTGTTAGGGTACCGCAGGAGAGTTCCAAATGTGTGTGGGTAGAATATATATCCCACGGGGGTAAAATTGAAAAAAGTTGAAAACAATTTTTTTTTGGACTTAGTCATTTTTCCGGCGTTTATCAGACTTTCAGATAGGGGAAATGTCAGTGAGCATTCCGATTTCAGTTCCAGAGCGATTCGCCCAAAGAGTCCTTGATATTTAGTCGTTTTCAGCCAATATTTTGGATTTTTAAAAATTTCACTTTTTTGTGAAAATATCCACTAAATGAGGGAATAATATGTGTGAGGGTACCCCAGGAGAGTTCCAAATGTGTGTGGGTAGAATATATATCCCACGGGGGTAAAATTGAAAAAAGTTGAAAAATTTTTTTTTTGGACTTAGTCATTTTTCCGGCGTTTATCAGACTTTCAGATAGGGCAAATGTCAGTGAGCGTTCCGATTTCAGTTCCAGAGCGATTCGCCCAATGAGTCCTTGATATTTAGTCGTTTTCAGCCAATATTTTGGATTTTTGAAAATTTCACTTTTTTGTGAAAATATCCACTAAATGAGGGAATAATATGTGTGAGGGTACCCCAGGAGAGTTCCAAATGTGTGTGGGTAGAATATATATCCCACGGGGGTAAAATTGAAAAAAGTTGAAAAATTTTTTTTTTGGACTTAGTCATTTTTCCGGCGTTTATCACACTTTCAGATAGGGGAAATGTCAGTGAACGTTCCGATTTCAGTTCCAGAGCGATTCGCCCAATAAGTCCTTGATATTTAGTCGTTTTCAGCCAATATTTTGGATATTTGAAAATTTCACTTTTTTGTGAAAATATCCAATAAATGAGGGAATAATATGTGTGAGGGTACCCCAGGAGAGTTCCAAATGTGTGTGGGTAGAATATATATCCCACGGGGGTAAAATTGAAAAAAGTTGAAAACAATTTTTTTTTGGACTTAGTCATTTTTCCGGCGTTTATCAGACTTTCAGATAGGGGAAATGTCAGTGAACATTCCGATTTCAGTTCCAGAGCGATTCGCCCAATGAGTCCTTGATATTTAGTCGTTTTCAGCCAATATTTTGGATTTTTGAAAATTTCACTTTTTTGTGAAAATATCCACTAAATGAGGGAATAATATGTCTGAGGGTACCCCAGGAGAGTTCCAAATGTGTGTGGGTAGAATATATATCCCACGGGGGTAAAATTGAAAAAAGTTGAAAAATTTTTTTTTTGGACTTAGTCATTTTTCCGGCGTTTATCAGACTTTCAGATAGGGGAAATGTCAGTGAGCATTCCGATTTCAGTTCCAGATTGATTCGCCCAAAGAGTCCTTGATATTTAGTCGTTTTCAGCCAATATTTTTAATTTTTGAAAATTTCACTTTTTTGTGAAAATATCCACTAAATGAGGGAATAAAATGTGTGAGGGTACCCCAGGAGAGTTCCAAATGTGTGTGGGTAGAATATATATCCCACGGGGATAATATTGAAAAAAAGTTGAAAAAAAATTTTTTTGGACTTAGTCATTTTTCCAGCGTTTATCAGACTTTCAAATAGGGGAAATGTCAGTCAACATTTCGGTTTCAATTCCAGAGCAATTCGCCCAATGAGTCCTTGATATTTAGTCGTTTTCAGCCAATATTTTGGATTTTTGAAAATTTCACTTTTTTGTGAAAATATCCACTAAATGAGGGAATAATATGTGTTAGGGTACCGCAGGAGAGTTCCAAATGTGTGTGGGTAGAATATATATCCCACGGGGGTAATATTGAAAAAAGTTGAAAACAATTTTTTTTGGGACTTAGTCATTTTTCCGGCGTTTATCACACTTTCAGATAGGGGAAATGTCAGTGAACGTTCCGATTTCAGTTCCAGAGCGATTCGCCCAATGAGTCCTTGATATTTAGTCGTTTTCAGCCAATATTTTGGATTTTTGAAAATTTCACTTTTTTGTGAAAATATCCACTAAATGAGGGAATAATATGTGTGAGGGTACCCCAGGAGAGTTCCAAATGTGTGTGGGTAGAATATATATCCCACGGGGGTAAAATTGAAAAAAGTTGAAAACAATTTTTTTTTGGACTTAGTCATTTTTCCGGCGTTTATTAGACTTTCATATAGGGGAAATGTCAGTGAACGTTCCGATTTCAGTTCCAGAGCAATTCGACCAATGAGTCCTTGATATTTAGTCGTTTTCAGCCAATATTTTGGATATTTGAAAATTTCACTTTTTTGTGAAAATATCCACTAAATGAGGGAATAATATGTGTGAGGGTACCCCAGGAGAGTTCCAAATGTGTGTGGGTAGAATATATATCCCACGGGGGTAAAATTGAAAAAAGTTGAAACATTTTTTTTTTTGGACTTAGTCATTTTTCCGGCGTTTATCAGACTTTCAGATAGGGCAAATGTCAGTGAGCATTCCGATTTCAGTTCCAGAGCGATTCGCCCAATGAGTCCTTGATATTTAGTCATTTTCAGCTAATTTTCTGGATTTTTGAAAATTTCACTTTTTTTGTGAAAATATCCACTAAATGAGGGAATAATATGTGTTAGGGTACCGCAGGAGAGTTAGAAATGTGTGTGGGTAGAATATATATCCCACGGGGGTAAAATTGAAAAAAGTTGAAAACAATTTTTTTTTGTACTTAGTCATTTTTCCGGCGTTTATCACACTTTCAGATAGGGGAAATGTCAGTGAACGTTCCGATTTCAGTTCCAGAGCGATTCGCCCAATAAGTCCTTGATATTTAGTCGTTTTCAGCCAATATTTTGGATATTTGAAAATTTCACTTTTTTGTGAAAATATCCAATAAATGAGGGAATAATATGTGTGAGGGTACCCCAGGAGAGTTCCAAATGTGTGTGGGTAGAATATATATCCCACGGGGGTAAAATTGAAAAAAGTTGAAAACAATTTTTTTTTGGACTTAGTCATTTTTCCGGCGTTTATCAGACTTTCAGATAGGGGAAATGTCAGTGAACATTCCGATTTCAGTTCCAGAGCGATTCGCCCAATGAGTCCTTGATATTTAGTCGTTTTCAGCCAATATTTTGGATTTTTGAAAATTTCACTTTTTTGTGAAAATATCCACTAAATGAGGGAATAATATGTGTGAGGGTACCCCAGGAGAGTTCCAAATGTGTGTGGGTAGAATATATATCCCACGGGGATAATATTGAAAAAAAGTTGAAAAAAAATTTTTTTGGACTTAGTCATTTTTCCAGCGTTTATCAGACTTTCAAATAGGGGAAATGTCAGTGAACATTCCGGTTTCAATTCCAGAGCAATTCGCCCAATGAGTCCTTGATATTTAGTCGTTTTCAGCCAATATTTTGGATTTTTGAAAATTTCACTTTTTTGTGAAAATATCCACTAAATGAGGGAATAATATGTGTTAGGGTACCGCAGGAGAGTTCCAAATGTGTGTGGGTAGAATATATATCCCACGGGGGTAATATTGAAAAAAGTTGAAAACAATTTTTTTTGGGACTTAGTCATTTTTCCGGCGTTTATCACACTTTCAGATAGGGGAAATGTCAGTGAACGTTCCGATTTCAGTTCCAGAGCGATTCGCCCAATGAGTCCTTGATATTTAGTCGTTTTCAGCCAATATTTTGGATATTTGAAAATTTCACTTTTTTGTGAAAATATCCACTAAATGAGGGAATAATATGTGTGAGGGTACCCCAGGAGAGTTCCAAATGTGTGTGGGTAGAATATATATCCCACGGGGGTAAAATTGAAAAAAGTTGAAAACAATTTTTTTTTGGACTTAGTCATTTTTCCGGCGTTTATTAGACTTTCAAATAGGGGAAATGTCAGTGAACGTTCCGATTTCAGTTCCAGAGCGATTCGACCAATGAGTCCTTGATATTTAGTCGTTTTCAGCCAATATTTTGGATATTTGAAAATTTCACTTTTTTGTGAAAATATCCACTAAATGAGGGAATAATATGTGTGAGGGTACCCGAGGAGAGTTCCAAATTTGTGTGGGTAGAATATATATCCCACGGGGGTAAAATTGAAAAAAGTAGAAAACAATTTTTTTTTGGACTTAGTCATTTTTCCCGCGTTTATCAGACTTTCAGATAGGGCAAATGTCAGTGAGCGTTCCGATTTCAGTTCCAGAGCGATTCGCCCAATGAGTTCTTGATATTTAGTCATTTTCAGCCAATTTTCTGGATTTTTGAAAATTTCACTTTTTTGTGAAAATATCCACTAAATGAGGGAATAATATGTGTTAGGGTACCGCAGGAGAGTTCCAAATGTGTGTGGGTAGAATATATATCCCACGGGGGTAAAATTGAAAAAAGTTGAAAACAATTTTTTTTTGTACTTAGTCATTTTTCCGGCGTTTATCACACTTTCAGACAGGGGAAATGTCAGTGAACATTCCGATTTCAGTTCCAGAGCGATTCGCCCAATGAGTCCTTGATATTTAGTCGTTTTCAGCCAATATTTTGGATTTTTGAAAATTTCACTTTTTTGTGAAAATATCCACTAAATGAGGGAATAATATGTGTTAGGGTACCGCAGGAGAGTTCCAAATGTGTGTGGGTAGAATATATATCCCACGGGGGTAATATTGAAAAAAGTTGAAAACAATTTTTTTTTGGACTTAGTCATTTTTCCGGCGTTTATCACACTTTCAGATAGGGGAAATGTCAGTGAACGTTCCGATTTCAGTTCCAGAGCGATTCGCCCAATGAGTCCTTGATATTTAGTCGTTTTCAGCCAATATTTTGGATATTTGAAAATTTCACTTTTTTGTGAAAATATCCACTAAATGAGGGAATAATATGTGTGAGGGTACCCCAGGAGAGTTCCAAATGTGTGTGGGTAGAATATATATCCCACGGGGGTAAAATTGAAAAAAGTTGAAAACAATTTTTTTTTGGACTTAGTCATTTTTCCGGCGTTTATTAGACTTTCATATAGGGGAAATGTCAGTGAACGTTCCGATTTCAGTTCCAGAGCGATTCGACCAATGAGTCCTTGATATTTAGTCGTTTTCAGCCAATATTTTGGATATTTGAAAATTTCACTTTTTTGTGAAAATATCCACTAAATGAGGGAATAATATGTGTGAGGGTACCCGAGGAGAGTTCCAAATTTGTGTGGGTAGAATATATATCCCACGGGGGTAAAATTGAAAAAGGTTGAAAAATTTTTTTTTTGGACTTAGTCATTTTTCCGGCGTTTCTCAGACTTTCAGATAGGGCAAATGTCAGTGAGCGTTCCGATTTCAGTTCCAGAGCGATTCGCCCAATGAGTCCTTGATATTTAGTCATTTTCAGCCAATTTTCTGGATTTTTGAAAATTTCACTTTTTTGTGAAAATATCCACTAAATGAGGGAATAATATGTGTTAGGGTACCGCAGGAGAGTTCCAAATGTGTGTGGGTAGAATATATATCCCACGGGGGTAAAATTGAAAAAAGTTGAAAACAATTTTTTTTTGGACTTAGTAATTTTTCCGGCGTTTATCAGACTTTCAGATAGGGGAAATGTCAGTGAGCATTCCGATTTCAGTTCCAGAGCGATTCGCCCAAAGAGTCCTTGATATTTAGTCGTTTTCAGCCAATATTTTGGATTTTTGAAAATTTCACTTTTTTGTGAAAATATCCACTAAATGAGGGAATAATATGTGTGAGGGTACCCCAGGAGAGTTCCAAATGTGTGTGGGTAGAATATATATCCCACGGGGGTAAAATTGAAAAAAGTTGAAAAATTTTTTTTTTGGACTTAGTCATTTTTCCGGCGTTTATCAGACTTTCAGATAGGGCAAATGTCAGTGAGCGTTCCGATTTCAGTTCCAGAGCGATTCGCCCAATGAGTTCTTGATATTTAGTCATTTTCAGCCAATTTTCTGGATTTTTGAAAATTTCACTTTTTTGTGAAAATATCCACTAAATGAGGGAATAATATGTGTTAGGGTACCGCAGGAGAGTTCCAAATGTGTGTGGGTAGAATATATATCCCACGGGGATAATATTGAAAAAAAGTTGAAAAAAAATTTTTTTGGACTTAGTCATTTTTCCAGCGTTTATCAGACTTTCAAATAGGAGAAATGTCAGTGAACATTCCGGTTTCAATTCCAGAGCAATTCGCCCAATGAGTTCTTGATATTTAGTCATTTTCAGCCAATTTTCTGGATTTTTGAAAATTTCACTTTTTTGTGAAAATATCCACTAAATGAGGGAATAATATGTGTTAGGGTACCGCAGGAGAGTTCCAAATGTGTGTGGGTAGAATATATATCCCACGGGGGTAAAATTGAAAAAAGTTGAAAACAATTTTTTTTTGTACTTAGTCATTTTTCCGGCGTTTATCACACTTTCAGATAGGGGAAATGTCAGTGAACGTTCCGATTTCAGTTCCAGAGCGATTCGCCCAATAAGTCCTTGATATTTAGTCGTTTTCAGCCAATATTTTGGATATTTGAAAATTTCACTTTTTTGTGAAAATATCCAATAAATGAGGGAATAATATGTGTGAGGGTACCCCAGGAGAGTTCCAAATGTGTGTGGGTAGAATATATATCCCACGGGGGTAAAATTGAAATAAGTTGAAAACAATTTTTTTTTGGACTTAGTCATTTTTCCGGCGTTTATCAGACTTTCAGATAGGGGAAATGTCAGTGAACATTCCGATTTCAGTTCCAGAGCGATTCGCCCAATGAGTCCTTGATATTTAGTCGTTTTCAGCCAATATTTTGGATTTTTGAAAATTTCACTTTTTTGTGAAAATATCCACTAAATGAGGGAATAATATGTCTGAGGGTACCCCAGGAGAGTTCCAAATGTGTGTGGGTAGAATATATATCCCACGGGGATAATATTGAAAAAAAGTTGAAAAATAATTTTTTTGGACTTAGTCATTTTTCCAGCGTTTATCAGACTTTCAAATAGGGGAAATGTCAGTGAACTTTCCGGTTTCAATTCCAGAGCTATTCGCCCAATGAGTCCTTGATATTTAGTCGTTTTCAGCCAATATTTTGGATTTTTGAAAATTTCACTTTTTTGTGAAAATATCCACTAAATGAGGGAATAATATGTGTTAGGGTACCGCAGGAGAGTTCCAAATGTGTGTGGGTAGAATATATATCCCACGGGGGTAATATTGAAAAAAGTTGAAAACAATTTTTTTTTGGACTTAGTCATTTTTCCGGCGTTTATCACACTTTCAGATAGGGGAAATGTCAGTGAACGTTCCGAATTCAGTTCCAGAGCGATTCTGAGTCCTTGATATTTAGTCGTTTTCAGCCAATATTTTGGATATTTGAAAATTTCACTTTTTTGTGAAAATATCCACTAAATGAGGGAATAATATGTGTGAGGGTACCCGAGGAGAGTTCCAAATGTGTGTGGGTAGAATATATATCCCACGGGGGTAAAATTGAAAAAAGTTGAAAACAATTTTTTTTTGGACTTAGTCATTTTTCCGGCATTTATCAGACTTTCAGATAGGGCAAATGTCAGTGAGCGTTCCGATTTCAGTTCCAGAGCGATTCGCCCAATGAGTCCTTGATATTTAGTCATTTTCAGCCAATTTTCTGGATTTTTGAAAATTTCACTTTTTTGTGAAAATATCCACTAAATGAGGGAATAATATGTGTTAGGGTACCGCAGGAGAGTTCCAAATGTGTGTGGGTAGAATATATATCCCACGGGGGTAATATTGAAAAAAGTTGAAAACAATTTTTTTTTGGACTTAGTCATTTTTCCGGCGTTTATCACACTTTCAGATAGGGGAAATGTCAGTGAACGTTCCGATTTCAGTTCCAGAGCGATTCGCCCAATGAGTCCTTGATATTTAGTCGTTTTCAGCCAATATTTTGGATATTTGAAAATTTCACTTTTTTGTGAAAATATCCACTAAATGAGGGAATAATATGTGTTAGGGTACCGCAGGAGAGTTCCAAATGTGTGTGGGTAGAATATATATCCCACGGGGGTAATATTGAAAAAAGTTGAAAACAATTTTTTTTTGGACTTAGTCATTTTTCCGGCGTTTATCACACTTTCAGATAGGGGAAATGTCAGTGAACGTTCCGAATTCAGTTCCAGAGCGATTCTGAGTCCTTGATATTTAGTCGTTTTCAGCCAATATTTTGGATATTTGAAAATTTCACTTTTTTGTGAAAATATCCACTAAATGAGGGAATAATATGTGTGAGGGTACCCGAGGAGAGTTCCAAATGTGTGTGGGTAGAATATATATCCCACGGGGGTAAAATTGAAAAAAGTTGAAAACAATTTTTTTTTGGACTTAGTCATTTTTCCGGCGTTTATCACACTTTCAGATAGGGGAAATGTCAGTGAACGTTCCGATTTCAGTTCCAGAGCGATTCGCCCAATAAGTCCTTGATATTTAGTCGTTTTCAGCCAATATTTTGGATATTTGAAAATTTCACTTTTTTGTGAAAATATCCAATAAATGAGGGAATAATATGTGTGAGGGTACCCCAGGAGAGTTCCAAATGTGTGTGGGTAGAATATATATCCCACGGGGGTAAAATTGAAAAAAGTTGAAAACAATTTTTTTTTGGACTTAGTCATTTTTCCGGCGTTTATCAGACTTTCAGATAGGGGAAATGTCAGTGAACATTCCGATTTCAGTTCCAGAGCGATTCGCCCAATGAGTCCTTGATATTTAGTCGTTTTCAGCCAATATTTTGGATTTTTGAAAATTTCACTTTTTTGTGAAAATATCCACTAAATGAGGGAATAATATGTCTGAGGGTACCCCAGGAGAGTTCCAAATGTGTGTGGGTAGAATATATATCCCACGGGGATAATATTGAAAAAAAGTTGAAAAATAATTTTTTTGGACTTAGTCATTTTTCCAGCGTTTATCAGACTTTCAAATAGGGGAAATGTCAGTGAACTTTCCGGTTTCAATTCCAGAGCTATTCGCCCAATGAGTCCTTGATATTTAGTCGTTTTCAGCCAATATTTTGGATTTTTGAAAATTTCACTTTTTTGTGAAAATATCCACTAAATGAGGGAATAATATGTGTTAGGGTACCGCAGGAGAGTTCCAAATGTGTGTGGGTAGAATATATATCCCACGGGGGTAATATTGAAAAAAGTTGAAAACAATTTTTTTTTGGACTTAGTCATTTTTCCGGCGTTTATCACACTTTCAGATAGGGGAAATGTCAGTGAACGTTCCGAATTCAGTTCCAGAGCGATTCTGAGTCCTTGATATTTAGTCGTTTTCAGCCAATATTTTGGATATTTGAAAATTTCACTTTTTTGTGAAAATATCCACTAAATGAGGGAATAATATGTGTGAGGGTACCCGAGGAGAGTTCCAAATGTGTGTGGGTAGAATATATATCCCACGGGGGTAAAATTGAAAAAAGTTGAAAACAATTTTTTTTTGGACTTAGTCATTTTTCCGGCATTTATCAGACTTTCAGATAGGGCAAATGTCAGTGAGCGTTCCGATTTCAGTTCCAGAGCGATTCGCCCAATGAGTCCTTGATATTTAGTCATTTTCAGCCAATTTTCTGGATTTTTGAAAATTTCACTTTTTTGTGAAAATATCCACTAAATGAGGGAATAATATGTGTTAGGGTACCGCAGGAGAGTTCCAAATGTGTGTGGGTAGAATATATATCCCACGGGGGTAATATTGAAAAAAGTTGAAAACAATTTTTTTTTGGACTTAGTCATTTTTCCGGCGTTTATCACACTTTCAGATAGGGGAAATGTCAGTGAACGTTCCGATTTCAGTTCCAGAGCGATTCGCCCAATGAGTCCTTGATATTTAGTCGTTTTCAGCCAATATTTTGGATATTTGAAAATTTCACTTTTTTGTGAAAATATCCACTAAATGAGGGAATAATATGTGTTAGGGTACCGCAGGAGAGTTCCAAATGTGTGTGGGTAGAATATATATCCCACGGGGGTAATATTGAAAAAAGTTGAAAACAATTTTTTTTTGGACTTAGTCATTTTTCCGGCGTTTATCACACTTTCAGATAGGGGAAATGTCAGTGAACGTTCCGAATTCAGTTCCAGAGCGATTCTGAGTCCTTGATATTTAGTCGTTTTCAGCCAATATTTTGGATATTTGAAAATTTCACTTTTTTGTGAAAATATCCACTAAATGAGGGAATAATATGTGTGAGGGTACCCGAGGAGAGTTCCAAATGTGTGTGGGTAGAATATATATCCCACGGGGGTAAAATTGAAAAAAGTTGAAAACAATTTTTTTTTGGACTTAGTCATTTTTCCGGCGTTTATCAGACTTTCAGATAGGGCAAATGTCAGTGAGCGTTCCGATTTCAGTTCCAGAGCGATTCGCCCAATGAGTCCTTGATATTTAGTCATTTTCAGCCAATTTTCTGGATTTTTGAAAATTTCACTTTTTTGTGAAAATATCCACTAAATGAGGGAATAATATGTGTTAGGGTACCGCAGGAGAGTTCCAAATGTGTGTGGGTAGAATATATATCCCACGGGGGTAAAATTGAAAAAAGTTGAAAACAATTTTTTTTTGGACTTAGTCATTTTTCCGGCGTTTATCAGACTTTCAGATAGGGGAAATGTCAGTGAATGTTCCGATTTCAGTTCCAGAGCGATTCGCCCAATGAGTCCTTGATATTTAGTCGTTTTCAGCCAATATTTTGGATATTTGAAAATTTCACTTTTTTGTGAAAATATCCACTAAATGAGGGAATAATATGTGTTAGGGTACCGCAGGAGAGTTCCAAATGTGTGTGGGTAGAATATATATCCCACGGGGGTAATATTGAAAAAAGTTGAAAACAATTTTTTTTTGGACTTAGTCATTTTTCCGGCGTTTATCACACTTTCAGATAGGGGAAATGTCAGTGAACGTTCCGAATTCAGTTCCAGAGCGATTCTGAGTCCTTGATATTTAGTCGTTTTCAGCCAATATTTTGGATATTTGAAAATTTCACTTTTTTGTGAAAATATCCACTAAATGAGGGAATAATATGTGTGAGGGTACCCGAGGAGAGTTCCAAATGTGTGTGGGTAGAATATATATCCCACGGGGGTAAAATTGAAAAAAGTTGAAAACAATTTTTTTTTGGACTTAGTCATTTTTCCGGCATTTATCAGACTTTCAGATAGGGCAAATGTCAGTGAGCGTTCCGATTTCAGTTCCAGAGCGATTCGCCCAATGAGTCCTTGATATTTAGTCATTTTCAGCCAATTTTCTGGATTTTTGAAAATTTCACTTTTTTGTGAAAATATCCACTAAATGAGGGAATAATATGTGTTAGGGTACCGCAGGAGAGTTCCAAATGTGTGTGGGTAGAATATATATCCCACGGGGGTAATATTGAAAAAAGTTGAAAACAATTTTTTTTTTGAATTAGTCATTTTTCCGGCGTTTATCACACTTTCAGATAGGGGAAATGTCAGTGAACGTTCCGATTTCAGTTCCAGAGCGATTCGCCCAATGAGTCCTTGATATTTAGTCGTTTTCAGCCAATATTTTGGATTTTTGAAAATTTCACTTTTTTGTGAAAATATCCACTAAATGAGGGAATAATATGTCTGAGGGTACCCCAGGAGAGTTCCAAATGTGTGTGGGTAGAATATATATCCCACGGGGATAATATTGAAAAAAAGTTGAAAAATAATTTTTTTGGACTTAGTCATTTTTCCAGCGTTTATCAGACTTTCAAATAGGGGAAATGTCAGTGAACTTTCTGGTTTCAATTCCAGAGCTATTCGCCCAATGAGTCCTTGATATTTAGTCGTTTTCAGCCAATATTTTGGATTTTTGAAAATTTCACTTTTTTGTGAAAATATCCACTAAATGAGGGAATAATATGTGTTAGGGTACCGCAGGAGAGTTCCAAATGTGTGTGGGTAGAATATATATCCCACGGGGGTAATATTGAAAAAAGTTGAAAACAATTTTTTTTTGGACTTAGTCATTTTTCCGGCGTTTATCACACTTTCAGATAGGGGAAATGTCAGTGAACGTTCCGAATTCAGTTCCAGAGCGATTCTGAGTCCTTGATATTTAGTCGTTTTCAGCCAATATTTTGGATATTTGAAAATTTCACTTTTTTGTGAAAATATCCACTAAATGAGGGAATAATATGTGTGAGGGTACCCGAGGAGAGTTCCAAATGTGTGTGGGTAGAATATATATCCCACGGGGGTAAAATTGAAAAAAGTTGAAAACAATTTTTTTTTGGACTTAGTCATTTTTCCGGCATTTATCAGACTTTCAGATAGGGCAAATGTCAGTGAGCGTTCCGATTTCAGTTCCAGAGCGATTCGCCCAATGAGTCCTTGATATTTAGTCATTTTCAGCCAATTTTCTGGATTTTTGAAAATTTCACTTTTTTGTGAAAATATCCACTAAATGAGGGAATAATATGTGTTAGGGTACCGCAGGAGAGTTCCAAATGTGTGTGGGTAGAATATATATCCCACGGGGGTAATATTGAAAAAAGTTGAAAACAATTTTTTTTTGGACTTAGTCATTTTTCCGGCGTTTATCACACTTTCAGATAGGGGAAATGTCAGTGAACGTTCCGATTTCAGTTCCAGAGCGATTCGCCCAATGAGTCCTTGATATTTAGTCGTTTTCAGCCAATATTTTGGATATTTGAAAATTTCACTTTTTTGTGAAAATATCCACTAAATGAGGGAATAATATGTGTTAGGGTACCGCAGGAGAGTTCCAAATGTGTGTGGGTAGAATATATATCCCACGGGGGTAATATTGAAAAAAGTTGAAAACAATTTTTTTTTGGACTTAGTCATTTTTCCGGCGTTTATCACACTTTCAGATAGGGGAAATGTCAGTGAACGTTCCGAATTCAGTTCCAGAGCGATTCTGAGTCCTTGATATTTAGTCGTTTTCAGCCAATATTTTGGATATTTGAAAATTTCACTTTTTTGTGAAAATATCCACTAAATGAGGGAATAATATGTGTGAGGGTACCCGAGGAGAGTTCCAAATGTGTGTGGGTAGAATATATATCCCACGGGGGTAAAATTGAAAAAAGTTGAAAACAATTTTTTTTTGGACTTAGTCATTTTTCCGGCGTTTATCAGACTTTCAGATAGGGGAAATGTCAGTGAGCGTTCCGATTTCAGTTCCAGAGCGATTCGCCCAATGAGTCCTTGATATTTAGTCATTTTCAGCCAATTTTCTGGATTTTTGAAAATTTCACTTTTTTGTGAAAATATCCACTAAATGAGGGAATAATATGTGTTAGGGTACCGCAGGAGAGTTCCAAATGTGTGTGGGTAGAATATATATCCCACGGGGGTAAAATTGAAAAAAGTTGAAAACAATTTTTTTTTGGACTTAGTCATTTTTCCGGCGTTTATCAGACTTTCAGATAGGGGAAATGTCAGTGAATGTTCCGATTTCAGTTCCAGAGCGATTCGCCCAATGAGTCCTTGATATTTAGTCGTTTTCAGCCAATATTTTGGATATTTGAAAATTTCACTTTTTTGTGAAAATATCCACTAAATGAGGGAATAATATGTGTTAGGGTACCGCAGGAGAGTTCCAAATGTGTGTGGGTAGAATATATATCCCACGGGGGTAATATTGAAAAAAGTTGAAAACAATTTTTTTTTGGACTTAGTCATTTTTCCGGCGTTTATCACACTTTCAGATAGGGGAAATGTCAGTGAACGTTCCGAATTCAGTTCCAGAGCGATTCTGAGTCCTTGATATTTAGTCGTTTTCAGCCAATATTTTGGATATTTGAAAATTTCACTTTTTTGTGAAAATATCCACTAAATGAGGGAATAATATGTGTGAGGGTACCCGAGGAGAGTTCCAAATGTGTGTGGGTAGAATATATATCCCACGGGGGTAAAATTGAAAAAAGTTGAAAACAATTTTTTTTTGGACTTAGTCATTTTTCCGGCATTTATCAGACTTTCAGATAGGGCAAATGTCAGTGAGCGTTCCGATTTCAGTTCCAGAGCGATTCGCCCAATGAGTCCTTGATATTTAGTCATTTTCAGCCAATTTTCTGGATTTTTGAAAATTTCACTTTTTTGTGAAAATATCCACTAAATGAGGGAATAATATGTGTTAGGGTACCGCAGGAGAGTTCCAAATGTGTGTGGGTAGAATATATATCCCACGGGGGTAATATTGAAAAAAGTTGAAAACAATTTTTTTTTGGACTTAGTCATTTTTCCGGCGTTTATCACACTTTCAGATAGGGGAAATGTCAGTGAACGTTCCGATTTCAGTTCCAGAGCGATTCGCCCAATGAGTCCTTGATATTTAGTCGTTTTCAGCCAATATTTTGGATATTTGAAAATTTCACTTTTTTGTGAAAATATCCACTAAATGAGGGAATAATATGTGTTAGGGTACCGCAGGAGAGTTCCAAATGTGTGTGGGTAGAATATATATCCCACGGGGGTAATATTGAAAAAAGTTGAAAACAATTTTTTTTTGGACTTAGTCATTTTTCCGGCGTTTATCACACTTTCAGATAGGGGAAATGTCAGTGAACGTTCCGAATTCAGTTCCAGAGCGATTCTGAGTCCTTGATATTTAGTCGTTTTCAGCCAATATTTTGGATATTTGAAAATTTCACTTTTTTGTGAAAATATCCACTAAATGAGGGAATAATATGTGTGAGGGTACCCGAGGAGAGTTCCAAATGTGTGTGGGTAGAATATATATCCCACGGGGGTAAAATTGAAAAAAGTTGAAAACAATTTTTTTTTGGACTTAGTCATTTTTCCGGCGTTTATCAGACTTTCAGATAGGGCAAATGTCAGTGAGCGTTCCGATTTCAGTTCCAGAGCGATTCGCCCAATGAGTCCTTGATATTTAGTCATTTTCAGCCAATTTTCTGGATTTTTGAAAATTTCACTTTTTTGTGAAAATATCCACTAAATGAGGGAATAATATGTGTTAGGGTACCGCAGGAGAGTTCCAAATGTGTGTGGGTAGAATATATATCCCACGGGGGTAAAATTGAAAAAAGTTGAAAACAATTTTTTTTTGGACTTAGTCATTTTTCCGGCGTTTATCAGACTTTCAGATAGGGGAAATGTCAGTGAATGTTCCGATTTCAGTTCCAGAGCGATTCGCCCAATGAGTCCTTGATATTTAGTCGTTTTCAGCCAATATTTTGGATATTTGAAAATTTCACTTTTTTGTGAAAATATCCACTAAATGAGGGAATAATATGTGTTAGGGTACCGCAGGAGAGTTCCAAATGTGTGTGGGTAGAATATATATCCCACGGGGGTAATATTGAAAAAAGTTGAAAACAATTTTTTTTTGGACTTAGTCATTTTTCCGGCGTTTATCACACTTTCAGATAGGGGAAATGTCAGTGAACGTTCCGAATTCAGTTCCAGAGCGATTCGCCCAATGAGTCCTTGATATTTAGTCGTTTTCAGCCAATATTTTGGATATTTGAAAATTTCACTTTTTTGTGAAAATATCCACTAAATGAGGGAATAATATGTGTGAGGGTACCCCAGGAGAGTTCCAAATGTGTGTGGGTAGAATATATATCCCACGGGGGTAAAATTGAAAAAAGTTGAAAACAATTTTTTTTTGGACTTAGTCATTTTTCCGGCGTTTATCAGACTTTCAGATAGGGGAAATGTCAGTGAACGTTCCGATTTCAGTTCCAGAGCGATTCGCCCAATGAGTCCTTGATATTTATTCGTTTTCAGCCAATATTTTGGATTTTTGAAAATTTCACTTTTTTGTGAAAATATCCACTAAATGAGGGAATAATATGTGTGAGGGTACCCCAGCAGAGTTCCAAATGTGTGTGGGTAGAATATATATCCCACGGGGATAATATTGAAAAAAAGTTGAAAAAAAATTTTTTTGGACTTAGTCATTTTTCAAGCGTTTATTAGACTTTCAAATAGGGGAAATGTCAGTGAACATTCCGGTTTCAATTCCAGAGCTATTCGCCCAATGAGTCCTTGATATTTAGTCGTTTTCAGCCAATATTTTGGATTTTTGAAAATTTCACTTTTTTGTGAAAATATCCACTAAATGAGGGAATAATATGTGTTAGGGTACCGCAGGAGAGTTCCAAATGTGTGTGGGTAGAATATATATCCCACGGGGGTAATATTGAAAAAAGTTGAAAACAATTTTTTTTTGGACTTAGTCATTTTTCCGGCGTTTATCACACATTTAGATAGGGGAAATGTCAGTGAACGTTCCGAATTCAGTTCCAGAGCGATTCTGAGTCCTTGATATTTAGTCGTTTTCAGCCAATATTTTGGATATTTGAAAATTTCACTTTTTTGTGAAAATATCCACTAAATGAGGGAATAATATGTGTGAGGGTACCCGAGGAGAGTTCCAAATGTGTGTGGGTAGAATATATATCCCACGGGGGTAAAATTGAAAAAAGTTGAAAACAATTTTTTTTTGGACTTAGTCATTTTTCCGGCGTTTATCACACTTTCAGGTAGGGGAAATGTCAGTGAACGTTCCGATTTCAGTTCCAGAGCGATTCGCCCAATGAGTCCTTGATATTTAGTCGTTTTCAGCCAATATTTTGGATATTTGAAAATTTCACTTTTTTGTGAAAATATCCACTAAATGAGGGAATAATATGTGTGAGGGTACCCCAGGAGAGTTCCAAATGTGTGTGGGTAGAATATATATCCCACGGGGGTAAAATTGAAAAAAGTTGAAAACAATTTTTTTTTGGACTTAGTCATTTTTCCGGCGTTTATCAGACTTTCAGATAGGGGAAATGTCAGTGAACGTTCCGATTTCAGTTCCAGAGCGATTCGCCCAATGAGTCCTTGATATTTAGTCGTTTTCAGCCAATATTTTGGATATTTGAAAATTTCACTTTTTTGTGAAAATATCCACTAAATGAGGGAATAATATGTGTGAGGGTACCCCAGGAGAGTTCCAAATGTGTGTGGGTAGAATATATATCCCACGGGGGTAAAATTGAAAAAAGTTGAAAACAATTTTTTTTTGGATTAGTCATTTTTCCGGCGTTTCTCAGACTTTCAGATAGGGGAAATGTCAGTGAACATTCCAATTTCAGTTCCAGAGCGATTCGCCCAATGAGTCCTTGATATTTAGTCGTTTTCAGCCAATATTTTGGATTTTTGAAAATTTCACTTTTTTGTGAAAATATCCACTAAATGAGGGAATAATATGTGTGAGAGTACCCCAGGAGAGTTCCAAATGTGTGTGGGTAGAATATATATCCCACGGGGGTAAAATTGAAAAAAGTTGAAAACAATTTTTTTTTGGACTTAGTCATTTTTCCGGCGTTTATCAGACTTTCAGATAGGGCAAATGTCAGTGAGCGTTCCGATTTCAGTTCCAGAGCGATTCGCCCAATGAGTCCTTGATATTTAGTAATTTTCAGCCAATTTTCTGGATTTTTGAAAATTTCACTTTTTTGTGAAAATATCCACTAAATGAGGGAATAATATGTGTTAGGGTACCGCAGGAGAGTTCCAAATGTGTTTGGGTAGAATATATATCCCACGGGGGTAAAATTGAAAAAAGTTGAAAACAATTTTTTTTTGGACTTAGTCATTTTTCCGGCGTTTATCAGACTTTCAGATAGGGGAAATGTCAGTGAATGTTCCGATTTCAGTTCCAGAGCGATTCGCCCAATGAGTCCTTGATATTTAGTCGTTTTCAGCCAATATTTTGGATATTTGAAAATTTCACTTTTTTGTGAAAATATCCACTAAATGAGGGAATAATATGTGTGAGGGTACCCGAGGAGAGTTCCAAATGTGTGTGGGTAGAATATATATCCCACGGGGGTAAAATTGAAAAAAGTTGAAAACAATTTTTTTTGGACTTAGTCATTTTTCCGGCGTTTATCAGACTTTCAGATAGGGCAAATGTCAGTGAGCGTTCCGATTTCAGTTCCAGAGCGATTCGCCCAATGAGTCCTTGATATTTAGTCATTTTCAGCCAATTTTCTGGATTTTTGAAAATTTCACTTTTTTGTGAAAATATCCACTAAATGAGGGAATAATATGTGTTAGGGTACCGCAGGAGAGTTCCAAATGTGTGTGGGTAGAATATATATCCCACGGGGGTAAAATTGAAAAAAGTTGAAAACAATTTTTTTTTGGACTTAGTCATTTTTCCGCCGTTTATCAGACTTTCAGATAGGGGAAATGTCAGTGAATGTTCCGATTTCAGTTCCAGAGCGATTCGCCCAATGAGTCCTTGATATTTAGTCGTTTTCAGCCAATATTTTGGATATTTGAAAATTTCACTTTTTTGTGAAAATATCCACTAAATGAGGGAATAATATGTGTTAGGGTACCGCAGGAGAGTTCCAAATGTGTGTGGGTAGAATATATATCCCACGGGGGTAATATTGAAAAAAGTTGAAAACAATTTTTTTTTGGACTTAGTCATTTTTCCGGCGTTTATCACACTTTCAGGTAGGGGAAATGTCAGTGAACATTCCAATTTCAGTTCCAGAGCGATTCGCCCAATGAGTCCTTGATATTTAGTCGTTTTCAGCCAATATTTTGGATTTTTGAAAATTTCACTTTTTTGTGAAAATATCCACTAAATGAGGGAATAATATGTGTGAGAGTACCCCAGGAGAGTTCCAAATGTGTGTGGGTAGAATATATATCCCACGGGGGTAAAATTGAAAAAAGTTGAAAACAATTTTTTTTTGGACTTAGTCATTTTTCCGGCGTTTATCACACATTCAGATAGGGGAAATGTCAGTGAACGTTCCGAATTCAGTTCCAGAGCGATTCTGAGTCCTTGATATTTAGTCGTTTTCAGCCAATATTTTGGATATTTGAAAATTTCACTTTTTTGTGAAAATATCCACTAAATGAGGGAATAATATGTGTGAGGGTACCCGAGGAGAGTTCCAAATGTGTGTGGGTAGAATATATATCCCACGGGGGTAAAATTGAAAAAAGTTGAAAACAATTTTTTTTGGACTTAGTCATTTTTCCGGCGTTTATCAGACTTTCAGATAGGGCAAATGTCAGTGAGCGTTCCGATTTCAGTTCCAGAGCGATTCGCCCAATGAGTCCTTGATATTTATTCATTTTCAGCCAATTTTCTGGATTTTTGAAAATTTCACTTTTTTGTGAAAATATCCACTAAATGAGGGAATAATATGTGTTAGGGTACCGCAGGAGAGTTCCAAATGTGTGTGGGTAGAATATATATCCCACGGGGGTAAAATTGAAAAAAGTTGAAAACAATTTTTTTTTGGACTTAGTCATTTTTCCGCCGTTTATCAGACTTTCAGATAGGGGAAATGTCAGTGAATGTTCCGATTTCAGTTCCAGAGCGATTTGCCCAATGAGTCCTTGATATTTAGTCGTTTTCAGCCAATATTTTGGATATTTGAAAATTTCACTTTTTTGTGAAAATATCCACTAAATGAGGGAATAATATGTGTTAGGGTACCGCAGGAGAGTTCCAAATGTGTGTGGGTAGAATATATATCCCACGGGGGTAATATTGAAAAAAGTTGAAAACAATTTTTTTTTGGACTTAGTCATTTTTCCGGCGTTTATCACACTTTCAGGTAGGGGAAATGTCAGTGAACATTCCAATTTCAGTTCCAGAGCGATTCGCCCAATGAGTCCTTGATATTTAGTCGTTTTCAGCCAATATTTTGGATTTTTGAAAATTTCACTTTTTTGTGAAAATATCCACTAAATGAGGGAATAATATGTGTGAGAGTACCCCAGGAGAGTTCCAAATGTGTGTGGGTAGAATATATATCCCACGGGGGTAAAATTGAAAAAAGTTGAAAACAATTTTTTTTTGGACTTAGTCATTTTTCCGGCGTTTATCACACTTTCAGATAGGGGAAATGTCAGTGAACATTCCGATTTCAGTTCCAGAGCGATTCTCCCAATGAGTCCTTGATATTTAGTCGTTTTCAGCCAATATTTTGGATTTTTGAAAATTTCACTTTTTTGTGAAAATATCCACTAAATGAGGGAATAATATGTGTGAGGGTACCCCAAGAGAGTTCCAAATGTGTGTGGGTAGAATCTATATCCCACGGGGGTAAAATTGAAAAAAGTTGAAAAAATGTTTTTTTTGGACTTAGTCATTTTTCCGGCGTTTATCAGACTTTCAGATAGGGAAAATGTCAGTGAGCGTTCCGATTTCAGTTCCAGAGCGATTCGCGCAATGAGTCCTTGATATTTAGTCATTTTCAGCCAATTTTCTGGATTTTTGAAAATTTCACTTTTTTGTGAAAATATCCACTAAATGAGGTAATAATATGTGTTAGGGTACCGCAGGAGAGTTCCAAATGTGTGTGGGTAGAATATATATCCCACGGGGGTAAAATTGAAAAAAGTTGAAAACAATTTTTTTTTGGACTTAGTCATTTTTCCGGCGTTTATCAGACTTTCAGATAGGCGAAATGTCAGTGAGCATTCCGATTTCAGTTCCAGAGTGATTCGCCCAAAGAGTCCTTGATATTTAGTCGTTTTCAGCCAATATTTTGGATTTTTGAAAATTTCACTTTTTTGTGAAAATATCCACTAAATGAGGGAATAATATGTGTGAGGGTACCCCAGGAGAGTTCCAAATGTGTGTGGGTAGAATATATATCCCACGGGGGTAAAATTGAAAAAAGTTGAAAAATTTTTTTTTTGGACTTAGTCATTTTTCCGGCGTTTATCAGACTTTCAGATAGGGCAAATGTCAGTGAGCGTTCCGATTTCAGTTCCAGAGCGATTCGCCCAATGAGTCCTTGATATTTAGTCGTTTTCAGCCAATATTTTCGATTTTTGAAAATTTCACTTTTTTGTGAAAATATTCACTAAATGAGGGAATAATATGTGTGAGGGTACCCCAGGAGAGTTCCAAATGTGTGTGGGTAGAATATATATCCCACGGGGGTAAAATTGAAAAAAGTTGAAAACAATTTTTTTTTGGACTTAGTCATTTTTCCGGCGTTTATCACACTTTCAGATAGGGGAAATGTCAGTGAACATTCCGATTTCAGTTCCAGAGCGATTCGCCCAATGAGTCCTTGATATTTAGTCGTTTTCAGCCAATATTTTGGATATTTGAAAATTTCACTTTTTTGTGAAAATATCCAATAAATGAGGGAATAATATGTGTGAGGGTACCCCAGGAGAGTTCCAAATGTGTGTGGGTAGAATATATATCCCACGGGGGTAAAATTGAAAAAAGTTGAAAACAATTTTTTTTGGGACTTAGTCATTTTTCCGGCGTTTATCAGACTTTCAGATAGGGGAAATGTCAGTGAACATTCCAATTTCAGTTCCAGAGCGATTCGCCCAATGAGTCCTTGATATTTAGTCGTTTTCAGCCAATATTTTGGATTTTTGAAAATTTCACTTTTTTGTGAAAATATCCACTAAATGAGGGAATAATATGTGTGAGGGTACCCCAAGAGAGTTCCAAATGTGTGTGGGTAGAATCTATATCCCACGGGGGTAAAATTGAAAAAAGTTGAAAAAATGTTTTTTTTGGACTTAGTCATTTTTCCGGCGTTTATCAGACTTTCAGATAGGGAAAATGTCAGTGAGCGTTCCGATTTCAGTTCCAGAGCGATTCGCGCAATGAGTCCTTGATATTTAGTCATTTTCAGCCAATTTTCTGGATTTTTGAAAATTTCACTTTTTTGTGAAAATATCCACTAAATGAGGTAATAATATGTGTTAGGGTACCGCAGGAGAGTTCCAAATGTGTGTGGGTAGAATATATATCCCACGGGGGTAAAATTGAAAAAAGTTGAAAACAATTTTTTTTTGGACTTAGTCATTTTTCCGGCGTTTATCAGACTTTCAGATAGGCGAAATGTCAGTGAGCATTCCGATTTCAGTTCCAGAGCGATTCCCCCAAAGAGTCCTTGATATTTAGTCGTTTTCAGCCAATATTTTGGATTTTTGAAAATTTCACTTTTTTGTGAAAATATCCACTAAATGAGGGAATAATATGTGTGAGGGTACCCCAGGAGAGTTCCAAATGTGTGTGGGTAGAATATAAATCCCACGGGGGTAAAATTGAAAAAAGTTGAAAACAATTTTTTTTTGTACTTAGTCATTTTTCCGGCGTTTATCACACTTTCAGATAGGGGAAATGTCAGTGAACGTTCCGATTTCAGTTCCAGAGCGATTCGCCCAATGAGTCCTTGATATTTAGTCGTTTTCAGCCAATATTTTGGATTTTTGAAAATTTCACTTTTTTGTGAAAATATCCACTAAATGAGGGAATAATATGTGTGAGAGTACCCCAGGAGAGTTCCAAATGTGTGTGGGTAGAATATATATCCCACGGGGGTAAAATTGAAAAAAGTTGAAAACAATTTTTTTTTGGACTTAGTCATTTTTCCGGCGTTTATCACACTTTCAGATAGGGGAAATGTCAGTGAACATTCCGATTTCAGTTCCAGAGCGATTCGCCCAATGAGTCCTTGATATTTAGTCGTTTTCAGCCAATATTTTGGATTTTTGAAAATTTCACTTTTTTGTGAAAATATCCACTAAATGAGGGAATAATATGTGTGAGGGTACCCCAAGAGAGTTCCAAATGTGTGTGGGTAGAATCTATATCCCACGGGGGTAAAATTGAAAAAAGTTGAAAAAATGTTTTTTTTGGACTTAGTCATTTTTCCGGCGTTTATCAGACTTTCAGATAGGGAAAATGTCAGTGAGCGTTCCGATTTCAGTTCCAGAGCGATTCGCGCAATGAGTCCTTGATATTTAGTCATTTTCAGCCAATTTTCTGGATTTTTGAAAATTTCACTTTTTTGTGAAAATATCCACTAAATGAGGTAATAATATGTGTTAGGGTACCGCAGGAGAGTTCCAAATGTGTGTGGGTAGAATATATATCCCACGGGGGTAAAATTGAAAAAAGTTGAAAACAATTTTTTTTTGGACTTAGTCATTTTTCCGGCGTTTATCAGACTTTCAGATAGGCGAAATGTCAGTGAGCATTCCGAATTCAGTTCCAGAGCGATTCCCCCAAAGAGTCCTTGATATTTAGTCGTTTTCAGCCAATATTTTGGATTTTTGAAAATTTCACTTTTTTGTGAAAATATCCACTAAATGAGGGAATAATATGTGTGAGGGTACCCCAGGAGAGTTCCAAATGTGTGTGGGTAGAATATAAATCCCACGGGGGTAAAATTGAAAAAAGTTGAAAACAATTTTTTTTTGTACTTAGTCATTTTTCCGGCGTTTATCACACTTTCAGATAGGGGAAATGTCAGTGAACGTTCCGATTTCAGTTCCAGAGCGATTCGCCCAATGAGTCCTTGATATTTAGTCGTTTTCAGCCAATATTTTGGATATTTGAAAATTTCACTTTTTTGTGAAAATATCCAATAAATGAGGGAATAATATGTGTGAGGGTACCCCAGGAGAGTTCCAAATGTGTGTGGGTAGAATATATATCCCACGGGGGTAAAATTGAAAAAAGTTGAAAACAATTTTTTTTTGGACTTAGTCATTTTTCCGGCGTTTATCAGACTTTCAGATAGGGCAAATGTCAGTGAGCGTTCCGATTTCAGTTCCAGAGCGATTCGCGCAATGAGTCCTTGATATTTAGTCATTTTCAGCCAATTTTCTGGATTTTTGAAAATTTCACTTTTTTGTGAAAATATCCACTAAATGAGGTAATAATATGTGTTAGGATACCGCAGGAGAGTTCCAAATGTGTGTGGGTAGAATATATATCCCACGGGGGTAAAATTGAAAAAAGTTGAAAACAATTTTTTTTTGGACTTAGTCATTTTTCCGGCGTTTATCAGACTTTCAGATAGGCGAAATGTCAGTGAGCATTCCGATTTCAGTTCCAGAGCGATTCTCCCAAAGAGTCCTTGATATTTTGTCGTTTTCAGCCAATATTTTGGATTTTTGAAAATTTCACTTTTTTGTGAAAATATCCACTAAATGAGGGAATAATATGTGTGAGGGTACCCCAGGAGAGTTCCAAATGTGTGTGGGTAGAATATATATCCCACGGGGGTAAAATTGAAAAAAGTTGAAAAATTTTTTTTTTGGACTTAGTCATTTTTCCGGCGTTTATCAGACTTTCAGATAGGGCAAATGTCAGTGAGCGTTCCGATTTCAGTTCCAGAGCGATTCGCCCAATGAGTCCTTGATATTTAGTCATTTTCAGCCAATTTTCTGGATTTTTGAAAATTTCACTTTTTTGTGAAAATATCCACTAAATGAGGGAATAATATGTGTTAGGGTACCGCAGGAGAGTTCCAAATGTGTGTGGGTAGAATATATATCCCACGGGGGTAAAATTGAAAAAAGTTGAAAACAATTTTTTTTTGGACTTAGTCATTTTTCCGGCGTTTATCAGACTTTCAGATAGGCGAAATGTCAGTGAGCATTCCGATTTCAGTTCCAGAGCGATTCTCCCAAAGAGTCCTTGATATTTTGTCGTTTTCAGCCAATATTTTGGATTTTTGAAAATTTCACTTTTTTGTGAAAATATCCACTAAATGAGGGAATAATATGTGTGAGGGTACCCCAGGAGAGTTCCAAATGTGTGTGGGTAGAATATATATCCCACGGGGGTAAAATTGAAAAAAGTTGAAAAATTTTTTTTTTGGACTTAGTCATTTTTCCGGCGTTTATCAGACTTTCAGATAGGGCAAATGTCAGTGAGCGTTCCGATTTCAGTTCCAGAGCGATTCGCCCAATGAGTCCTTGATATTTAGTCATTTTCAGCCAATTTTCTGGATTTTTGAAAATTTCACTTTTTTGTGAAAATATCCACTAAATGAGGGAATAATATGTGTTAGGGTACCGCAGGAGAGTTCCAAATGTGTGTGGGTAGAATATATATCCCACGGGGGTAAAATTGAAAAAAGTTGAAAACAATTTTTTTTTGGACTTAGTCATTTTTCCGGCGTTTATCAGACTTTCAGATAGGGAAAATGTCAGTGAACATTCCGATTTCAGTTCCAGAGCGATTCGCCCAATGAGTCCTTGATATTTAGTCGTTTTCAGCCAATATTTTGGATTTTTGAAAATTTCACTTTTTTGTGAAAATATACACTAAATGAGGGAATAATATGTGTGAGGGTACCCCAGGAGAGTTCCAAATGTGTGTGGGTAGAATATATATCCCACGGGGGTAAAATTGAAAAAAGTTGAAAAATTTTTTTTTTGGACTTAGTCATTTTTCCGGCGTTTATCAGACTTTCAGATAGGGCAAATGTCAGTGAGCGTTCCGATTTCAGTTCCAGAGCGATTCGCCCAATGAGTCCTTGATATTTAGTCATTTTCAGCCAATTTTCTGGATTTTTGAAAATTTCACTTTTTTGTGAAAATATCCACTAAATGAGGGAATAATATGTGTTAGGGTACCGCAGGAGAGTTCCAAATGTGTGTGGGTAGAATATATATCCCACGGGGGTAAAATTGAAAAAAGTTGAAAACAATTTTTTTTTGGACTTAGTCATTTTTCCGGCGTTTATCAGACTTTCAGATAGGGAAAATGTCAGTGAACATTCCGATTTCAGTTCCAGAGCGATTCGCCCAATGAGTCCTTGATATTTAGTCGTTTTCAGCCAATATTTTGGATTTTTGAAAATTTCACTTTTTTGTGAAAATATCCACTAAATGAGGGAATAATATGTGTGAGGGTACCCCAGGAGAGTTCCAAATGTGTGTGGGTAGAATATATATCCCACGGGGGTAATATTGAAAAAAAGTTTAAAAAAATTTTTTTTGGACTTAGTCATTTTTCCGGCGTTGATCAGACTTTCAGATAGGGGAAATGTCAGTGAACATTCCGATTTCAGTTCCAGAGCGATTCGCCCAATGAGTCCTTGATATTTAGTCGTTTTCAGCCAATATTTTGGATATTTGAAAATTTCACTTTTTTGTGAAAATATCCACTAAATGAGGGAATAATATGTGTGAGGGTACCCCAGGAGAGTTCCAAATGTGTGTGGGTAGAATATATATCCCACGGGGGTAAAATTGAAAAAAGTTGAAAACAATTTTTTTTTGGACTTAGTCATTTTTCCGGCGTTTATCAGACTTTCAGATAGGGGAAATGTCAGTGAACATTCCGATTTCAGTTCCAGAGCGATTCGCCCAATGAGTCCTTGATATTTAGTCATTTTCAGCCAATATTTTGGATTTTTGAAAATTTCACTTTTTTGTGAAAATATCCACTAAATGAGGGAATAATATGTGTGAGGGTACCCCAGGAGAGTTCCAAATGTGTGTGGGTAGAATATATATCCCACGGGGGTAAAATTGAAAAAAGTTGAAAAATTTTTTTTTTGGACTTAGTCATTTTTCCGGCGTTTATCAGACTTTCAGATAGGGCAAATGTCAGTGAGCGTTCCGATTTCAGTTCCAGAGCGATTCGCCCAATGAGTCCTTGATATTTATTCGTTTTCAGCCAATATTTTGGATTTTTGAAAATTTCACTTTTTTGTGAAAATATCCACTAAATGAGGGAATAATATGTGTGAGGGTACCCCAGGAGAGTTCCAAATGTGTGTGGGTAGAATATATATCCCACGGGGGTAAAATTGAAAAAAGTTGAAAACAATTTTTTTTTGGACTTAGTCATTTTTCCGGCGTTTATCACACATTCAGATAGGGGAAATGTCAGTGAACGTTCCGAATTCAGTTCCAGAGCGATTCTGAGTCCTTGATATTTAGTCGTTTTCAGCCAATATTTTGGATATTTGAAAATTTCACTTTTTTGTGAAAATATCCACTAAATGAGGGAATAATATGTGTGAGGGTACCCGAGGAGAGTTCCAAATGTGTGTGGGTAGAATATATATCCCACGGGGGTAAAATTGAAAAAAGTTGAAAACAATTTTTTTTGGACTTAGTCATTTTTCCGGCGTTTATCAGACTTTCAGATAGGGCAAATGTCAGTGAGCGTTCCGATTTCAGTTCCAGAGCGATTTGCCCAATGAGTCCTTGATATTTAGTCATTTTCAGCCAATTTTCTGGATTTTTGAAAATTTCACTTTTTTGTGAAAATATCCACTAAATGAGGGAATAATATGTGTTAGGGTACCGCAGGAGAGTTCCAAATGTGTGTGGGTAGAATATATATCCCACGGGGGTAAAATTGAAAAAAGTTGAAAACAATTTTTTTTTGGACTTAGTCATTTTTCCGCCGTTTATCAGACTTTCAGATAGGGGAAATGTCAGTGAATGTTCCGATTTCAGTTCCAGAGCGATTCGCCCAATGAGTCCTTGATATTTAGTCGTTTTCAGCCAATATTTTGGATTTTTGAAAATTTCACTTTTTTGTGAAAATATCCACTAAATGAGGGAATAATATGTGTGAGGGTACCCGAGGAGAGTTCCAAATGTGTGTGGGTAGAATATATATCCCACGGGGGTAAAATTGAAAAAAGTTGAAAACAATTTTTTTTGGACTTAGTCATTTTTCCGGCGTTTATCAGACTTTCAGATAGGGCAAATGTCAGTGAGCGTTCCGATTTCAGTTCCAGAGCGATTCGCCCAATGAGTCCTTGATATTTAGTCATTTTCAGCCAATTTTCTGGATTTTTGAAAATTTCACTTTTTTGTGAAAATATCCACTAAATGAGGGAATAATATGTGTTAGGGTACCGCAGGAGAGTTCCAAATGTGTGTGGGTAGAATATATATCCCACGGGGGTAAAATTGAAAAAAGTTGAAAACAATTTTTTTTTGGACTTAGTCATTTTTCCGGCGTTTATCAGACTTTCAGATAGGGGAAATGTCAGTGAATGTTCCGATTTCAGTTCCAGAGCGATTCGCCCAATGAGTCCTTGATATTTAGTCGTTTTCAGCCAATATTTTGGATATTTGAAAATTTCACTTTTTTGTGAAAATATCCACTAAATGAGGGAATAATATGTGTTAGGGTACCGCAGGAGAGTTCCAAATGTGTGTGGTTAGAATATATATCCCACGGGGGTAATATTGAAAAAAGTTGAAAACAATTTTTTTTTGGACTTAGTCATTTTTCCGGCGTTTATCACACTTTCAGGTAGGGGAAATGTCAGTGAACATTCCAACTTCAGTTCCAGAGCGATTCGCCCAATGAGTCATTGATATTTAGTCGTTTTCAGCCAATATTTTGGATTTTTGAAAATTTCACTTTTTTGTGAAAATATCCACTAAATGAGGGAATAATATGTGTGAGAGTACCCCAGGAGAGTTCCAAATGTGTGTGGGTAGAATATATATCCCACGGGGGTAAAATTGAAAAAAGTTGAAAACAATTTTTTTTTGGACTTAGTCATTTTTCCGGCGTTTATCACACTTTCAGATAGGGGAAATGTCAGTGAACATTCCGATTTCAGTTCCAGAGCGATTCGCCCAATGAGTCCTTGATATTTAGTCGTTTTCAGCCAATATTTTGGATTTTTGAAAATTTCACTTTTTTGTGAAAATATCCACTAAATGAGGGAATAATATGTGTGAGGGTACCCCAAGAGAGTTCCAAATGTGTGTGGGTAGAATCTATATCCCACGGGGGTAAAATTGAAAAAAGTTGAAAAAATGTTTTTTTTGGACTTAGTCATTTTTCCGGTGTTTATCAGACTTTCAGATAGGGAAAATGTCAGTGAGCGTTCCGATTTCAGTTCCAGAGCGATTCGCGCAATGAGTCCTTGATATTTAGTCATTTTCAGCCAATTTTCTGGATTTTTGAAAATTTCACTTTTTTGTGAAAATATCCACTAAATGAGGTAATAATATGTGTTAGGGTACCGCAGGAGAGTTCCAAATGTGTGTGGGTAGAATATATATCCCACGGGGGTAAAATTGAAAAAAGTTGAAAACAATTTTTTTTTGGACTTAGTCATTTTTCCGGCGTTTATCACACTTTCAGATAGGGGAAATGTCAGTGAACATTCCGATTTCAGTTCCAGAGCGATTCGCCCAATGAGTCCTTGATATTTAGTCGTTTTCAGCCAATATTTTGGATTTTTGAAAATTTCACTTTTTTGTGAAAATATCCACTAAATGAGGGAATAATATGTGTGAGGGTACCCCAAGAGAGTTCCAAATGTGTGTGGGTAGAATCTATATCCCACGGGGGTAAAATTGAAAAAAGTTGAAAAAATGTTTTTTTTGGACTTAGTCATTTTTCCGGTGTTTATCAGACTTTCAGATAGGGAAAATGTCAGTGAGCGTTCCGATTTCAGTTCCAGAGCGATTCGCGCAATGAGTCCTTGATATTTAGTCATTTTCAGCCAATTTTCTGGATTTTTGAAAATTTCACTTTTTTGTGAAAATATCCACTAAATGAGGTAATAATATGTGTTAGGGTACCGCAGGAGAGTTCCAAATGTGTGTGGGTAGAATATATATCCCACGGGGGTAAAATTGAAAAAAGTTGAAAACAATTTTTTTTTGGACTTAGTCATTTTTCCGGCGTTTATCAGACTTTCAGATAGGCGAAATGTCAGTGAGCATTCCGATTTCAGTTCCAGAGCGATTCGCCCAAAGAGTCCTTGATATTTAGTCGTTTTCAGCCAATATTTTGGATTTTTGAAAATTTCACTTTTTTGTGAAAATATCCACTAAATGAGGGAATAATATGTGTGAGGGTACCCCAGGAGAGTTCCAAATGTGTGTGGGTAGAATATATATCCCACGGGGGTAAAATTGAAAAAAGTTGAAAAATTTTTTTTTTGGACTTAGTCATTTTTCCGGCGTTTATCAGACTTTCAGATAGGGCAAATGTCAGTGAGCGTTCCGATTTCAGTTCCAGAGCGATTCGCCCAATGAGTCCTTGATATTTAGTCGTTTTCAGCCAATATTTTCGATTTTTGAAAATTTCACTTTTTTGTGAAAATATTCACTAAATGAGGGAATAATATGTGTGAGGGTACCCCAGGAGAGTTCCAAATGTGTGTGGGTAGAATATATATCCCACGGGGGTAAAATTGAAAAAAGTTGAAAACAATTTTTTTTTGGACTTAGTCATTTTTCCGGCGTTTATCACACTTTCAGATAGGGGAAATGTCAGTGAACATTCCGATTTCAGTTCCAGAGCGATTCGCCCAATGAGTCCTTGATATTTAGTCGTTTTCAGCCAATATTTTGGATATTTGAAAATTTCACTTTTTTGTGAAAATATCCAATAAATGAGGGAATAATATGTGTGAGGGTACCCCAGGAGAGTTCCAAATGTGTGTGGGTAGAATATATATCCCACGGGGGTAAAATTGAAAAAAGTTGAAAACAATTTTTTTTTGGACTTAGTCATTTTTCCGGCGTTTATCAGACTTTCAGATAGGGCAAATGTCAGTGAGCGTTCCGATTTCAGTTCCAGAGCGATTCGCGCAATGAGTCCATGATATTTAGTCATTTTCAGCCAATTTTCTGGATTTTTGAAAATTTCACTTTTTTGTGAAAATATCCACTAAATGAGGTAATAATATGTGTTAGGGTACCGCAGGAGAGTTCCAAATGTGTGTGGGTAGAATATATATCCCACGGGGGTAAAATTGAAAAAAGTTGAAAACAATTTTTTTTTGGACTTAGTCATTTTTCCGGCGTTTATCAGACTTTCAGATAGGCGAAATGTCAGTGAGCATTCCGATTTCAGTTCCAGAGCGATTCGCCCAAAGAGTCCTTGATATTTAGTCGTTTTCAGCCAATATTTTGGATTTTTGAATATTTCACTTTTTTGTGAAAATATCCACTAAATGAGGGAATAATATGTGTGAGGGTACCCCAGGAGAGTTCCAAATGTGTGTGGGTAGAATATATATCCCACGGGGGTAAAATTGAAAAAAGTTGAAAACAATTTTTTTTTGTACTTAGTCATTTTTCCGGCGTTTATCAGACTTTCAGATAGGGGAAATGTCAGTGAACATTCCAATTTCAGTTCCAGAGCGATTCGCCCAATGAGTCCTTGATATTTAGTCGTTTTCAGCCAATATTTTGGATTTTTGAAAATTTCACTTTTTTGTGAAAATATCCACTAAATGAGGGAATAATATGTGTGAGAGTACCCCAGGAGAGTTCCAAATGTGTGTGGGTAGAATATATATCCCACGGGGGTAAAATTGAAAAAAGTTGAAAAATTTTTTTTTTGGACTTAGTCATTTTTCCGGCGTTTATCAGACTTTCAGATAGGGCAAATGTCAGTGAGCGTTCCGATTTCAGTTCCAGAGCGATTCGCCCAATGAGTCCTTGATATTTAGTCATTTTCAGCCAATTTTCTGGATTTTTGAAAATTTCACTTTTTTGTGAAAATATCCACTAAATGAGGGAATAATATGTGTTAGGGTACCGCAGGAGAGTTCCAAATGTGTGTGGGTAGAATATATATCCCACGGGGGTAAAATTGAAAAAAGTTGAAAACAATTTTTTTTTGGACTTAGTCATTTTTCCGGCGTTTATCAGACTTTCAGATAGGGAAAATGTCAGTGAACATTCCGATTTCAGTTCCAGAGCGATTCGCCCAATGAGTCCTTGATATTTAGTCGTTTTCAGCCAATATTTTGGATTTTTGAAAATTTCACTTTTTTGTGAAAATATCCACTAAATGAGGGAATAATATGTGTGAGGGTACCCCAGGAGAGTTCCAAATGTGTGTGGGTAGAATATATATCCCACGGGGGTAATATTGAAAAAAAGTTGAAAAAAATTTTTTTTGGACTTAGTCATTTTTCCGGCGTTTATCAGACTTTCAGATAGGGGAAATGTCAGTGAACATTCCGATTTCAGTTCCAGAGCGATTCGCCCAATGAGTCCTTGATATTTAGTCGTTTTCAGCCAATATTTTGGATATTTGAAAATTTCACTTTTTTGTGAAAATATCCACTAAATGAGGGAATAATATGTGTGAGGGTACCCCAGGAGAGTTCCAAATGTGTGTGGGTAGAATATATATCCCATGGGGGTAAAATTGAAAAAAGTTGAAAACAATTTTTTTTTGGACTTAGTCATTTTTCCGGCGTTTATCAGACTTTCAGATAGGGGAAATGTCAGTGAACATTCCGATTTCAGTTCCAGAGCGATTCGCCCAATGAGTCCTTGATATTTAGTCGTTTTCAGCCAATATTTTGGATTTTTGAAAATTTCACTTTTTTGTGAAAATATCCACTAAATGAGGGAATAATATGTGTGAGGGTACCCCAGGAGAGTTCCAAATGTGTGTGGGTAGAATATATATCCCACGGGGGTAAAATTGAAAAAAGTTGAAAAATTTTTTTTTTGGACTTAGTCATTTTTCCGGCGTTTATCAGACTTTCAGATAGGGCAAATGTCAGTGAGCGTTCCGATTTCAGTTCCAGAGCGATTCGCCCAATGAGTCCTTGATATTTATTCGTTTTCAGCCAATATTTTGGATTTTTGAAAATTTCACTTTTTTGTGAAAATATCCACTAAATGAGGGAATAATATGTGTGAGGGTACCCCAGGAGAGTTCCAAATGTGTGTGGGTAGAATATATATCCCACGGGGGTAAAATTGAAAAAAGTTGAAAACAATTTTTTTTTGTACTTAGTCATTTTTCCGGCGTTTATCACACTTTCAGATAGGGGAAATGTCAGTGAACGTTCCGATTTCAGTTCCAGAGCGATTCGCCCAATGAGTCCTTGATATTTAGTCATTTTCAGCCAATATTTTGGATAGTTGAAAATTTCACTTTTTTGTGAAAATATCCACTAAATGAGGGAATAATATGTGTGAGGGTACCCCAGGAGAGTTCCAAATGTGTGTGGGTAGAATCTATATCCCACGGGGGTAAAATTGAAAAAAGTTGAAAAAATGTTTTTTTTGGACTTAGTCATTTTTCCGGCGTTTATCAGACTTTCAGATAGGGAAAATGTCAGTGAGCGTTCCGATTTCAGTTCCAGAGCGATTCGCGCAATGAGTCCTTGATATTTAGTCATTTTCAGCCAATTTTCTGGATTTTTGAAAATTTCACTTTTTTGTGAAAATATCCACTAAATGAGGTAATAATATGTGTTAGGGTACCGCAGGAGAGTTCCAAATGTGTGTGGGTAGAATATATATCCCACGGGGGTAAAATTGAAAAAAGTTGAAAACAATTTTTTTTTGGACTTAGTCATTTTTCCGGCGTTTATCAGACTTTCAGATAGGCGAAATGTCAGTGAGCATTCCGATTTCAGTTCCAGAGCGATTCCCCCAAAGAGTCCTTGATATTTAGTCGTTTTCAGCCAATATTTTGGATTTTTGAAAATTTCACTTTTTTGTGAAAATATCCACTAAATGAGGGAATAATATGTGTGAGGGTACCCCAGGAGAGTTCCAAATGTGTGTGGGTAGAATATATATCCCACGGGGGTAAAATTGAAAAAAGTTGAAAAATTTTTTTTTTGGACTTAGTCATTTTTCCGGCGTTTATCAGACTTTCAGATAGGGCAAATGTCAGTGAGCGTTCCGATTTCAGTTCCAGAGCGATTCGCCCAATGAGTCCTTGATATTTAGTCGTTTTCAGCCAATATTTTCGATTTTTGAAAATTTCACTTTTTTGTGAAAATATTCACTAAATGAGGGAATAATATGTGTGAGGGTACCCCAGGACAGTTCCAAATGTGTGTGGGTAGAATATAAATCCCACGGGGGTAAAATTGAAAAAAGTTGAAAACAATTTTTTTTTGTACTTAGTCATTTTTCCAGCGTTTATCACACTTTCAGATAGGGGAAATGTCAGTGAACGTTCCGATTTCAGTTCCAGAGCGATTCGCCCAATGAGTCCTTGATATTTAGTCGTTTTCAGCCAATATTTTGGATATTTGAAAATTTCACTTTTTTGTGAAAATATCCACTAAATGAGGGAATAATATGTGTGAGGGTACCCCAGGAGAGTTCCAAATGTGTGTGGGTAGAATATATATCCCACGGGGGTAATATTGAAAAAAAGTTGAAAAAAATTTTTTTTGGACTTAGTCATTTTTCCGGCGTTTATCAGACTTTCAGATAGGGGAAATGTCAGTGAACATTCCGATTTCAGTTCCAGAGCGATTCGCCCAATGAGTCCTTGATATTTAGTCGTTTTCAGCCAATATTTTGGATATTTGAAAATTTCACTTTTTTGTGAAAATATCCACTAAATGAGGGAATAATATGTGTGAGGGTACCCCAGGAGAGTTCCAAATGTGTGTGGGTAGAATATATATCCCACGGGGGTAAAATTGAAAAAAGTTGAAAACAATTTTTTTTTGGACTTAGTCATTTTTCCGGCGTTTATCAGACTTTCAGATAGGGGAAATGTCAGTGAACATTCCGATTTCAGTTCCAGAGCGATTCGCCCAATGAGTCCTTGATATTTAGTCGTTTTCAGCCAATATTTTGGATTTTTGAAAATTTCACTTTTTTGTGAAAATATCCACTAAATGAGGGAATAATATGTGTGAGGGTACCCCAGGAGAGTTCCAAATGTGTGTGGGTAGAATATATATCCCACGGGGGTAAAATTGAAAAAAGTTGAAAAATTTTTTTTTTGGACTTAGTCATTTTTCCGGCGTTTATCAGACTTTCAGATAGGGCAAATGTCAGTGAGCGTTCCGATTTCAGTTCCAGAGCGATTCGCCCAATGAGTCCTTGATATTTATTCGTTTTCAGCCAATATTTTGGATTTTTGAAAATTTCACTTTTTTGTGAAAATATCCACTAAATGAGGGAATAATATGTGTGAGGGTACCCCAGGAGAGTTCCAAATGTGTGTGGGTAGAATATATATCCCACGGGGGTAAAATTGAAAAAAGTTGAAAACAATTTTTTTTTGTACTTAGTCATTTTTCCGGCGTTTATCACACTTTCAGATAGGGGAAATGTCAGTGAACGTTCCGATTTCACTTCCAGAGCGATTCGCCCAATGAGTCCTTGATATTTAGTCATTTTCAGCCAATATTTTGGATAGTTGAAAATTTCACTTTTTTGTGAAAATATCCAATAAATGAGGGAATAATATGTGTGAGGGTACCCCAGGAGAGTTCCAAATGTGTGTGGGTAGAATATATATCCCACGGGGGTAAAATTGAAAAAAGTTGAAAACAATTTTTTTTTTGACTTAGTCATTTTTCCGGCGTTTATCAGACTTTCAGATAGGGGAAATGTCAGTGAACATTCCGATTTCAGTTCCAGAGCGATTCGCCCAATGAGTCCTTGATATTTAGTCGTTTTCAGCCAATATTTTGGATTTTTGAAAATTTCACTTTTTTGTGAAAATATCCACTAAATGAGGGAATAATATGTGTGAGGGTACCCCAGGAGAGTTCCAAATGTGTGTGGGTAGAATATATATCCCACGGGGGTAAAATTGAAAAAAGTTGAAAAATTTTTTTTTTGGACTTAGTCATTTTTCCGGCGTTTATCAGACTTTCAGATAGGGGAAATGTCAGTGAGCATTCCGATTTCAGTTCCAGAGCGATTCGCCCAAAGAGTCCTTGATATTTAGTCGTTTTCAGCCAATATTTTGGATATTTGAAAATTTCACTTTTTTGTGAAAATATCCACTAAATGAGGGAATAATATGTGTGAGGGTACCCCAGGAGAGTTCCAAATGTGTGTGGGTAGAATATATATCCCACGGGGGTAAAATTGAAAAAAGTTGAAAACAATTTTTTTTTGGACTTAGTCATTTTTCCGGCGTTTATCAGACTTTCAGATAGGGAAAATGTCAGTGAACATTCCGATTTCAGTTCCAGAGCGATTCGCCCAATGAGTCCTTGATATTTAGTCGTTTTCAGCCAATATTTTGGATTTTTGAAAATTTCACTTTTTTGTGAAAATATCCACTAAATGAGGGAATAATATGTGTGAGGGTACCCCAGGAGAGTTCCAAATGTGTGTGGGTAGAATATATATCCCACGGGGGTAAAATTGAAAAAAGTTGAAAACAATTTTTTTTTGTACTTAGTCATTTTTCCGGCGTTTATCAGACTTTCAGATAGGGGAAATGTCAGTGAACGTTCCGATTTCACTTCCAGAGCGATTCGCCCAATGAGTCCTTGATATTTAGTCGTTTTCAGCCAATATTTTGGATTTTTGAAAATTTCACTTTTTTGTGAAAATATCCACTAAATGAGGGAATAATATGTGTGAGGGTACCCCAGGAGAGTTCCAAATGTGTGTGGGTAGAATATATATCCCACGGGGGTAAAATTGAAAAAAGTTGAAAAATTTTTTTTTTGGACTTAGTCATTTTTCCGGCGTTTATCAGACTTTCAGATAGGGGAAATGTCAGTGAGCATTCCGATTTCAGTTCCAGAGCGATTCGCCCAAAGAGTCCTTGATATTTAGTCATTTTCAGCCAATATTTTTGGATTTTTGAAAATTTCACTTTTTTGTGAAAATATCCACTAAATGAGGGAATAATATGTGTGAGGGTACCCCAGGAGAGTTCCAAATGTGTGTGGGTAGAATATATATCCCACGGGGGTAATATTGAAAAAAGTTGAAAACAATTTTTTTTTTGTACTTAGTCATTTTTCCGGCGTTTATCACACTTTCAGATAGGGGAAATGTCAGTGAACGTTCCGATTTCAGTTCCAGAGCGATTCGCCCAATTAGTCCTTGATATTTAGTCGTTTTCAGCCAATATTTTGGATTTTTGAAAATTTCACTTTTTTGTGAAAATATCCACTAAATGAGGGAATAATATGTGTGAGGGTACCCCAGGAGAGTTCCAAATGTGTGTGGGTAGAATATATATCCCACGGGGGTAAAATTGAAAAAAGTTGAAAACAATTTTTTTTTGGACTTAGTCATTTTTCCGGCGTTTATCAGACTTTCAGATAGGGGAAATGTCAGTGAACATTCCGATTTCAGTTCCAGAGCGATTCGCCCAAAGAGTCCTTGATATTTAGTCGTTTTCAGCCAATATTTTGGATTTTTGAAAATTTCACTTTTTTGTGAAAATATCCACTAAATGAGGGAATAATATGTGTGAGGGTACCCCAGGAGAGTTACAAATGTGTGTGGGTAGAATCTATATCCCACGGGGGTAAAATTGAAAAAAGTTGAAAAAATTTTTTTTTGGGACTTAGTCATTTTTCCGGCGTTTATCAGACTTTCAGATAGGGCAAATGTCAGTGAGCGTTCCGATTTCAGTTCCAGAGCGATTCGCCCAATGAGTCCTTGATATTTAGTCGTTTTCAGCCAATATTTTGGATTTTTGAAAATTTCACTTTTTTGTGAAAATATCCACTAAATGAGGGAATAATATGTGTGAGGGTACCCCAGGAGAGTTACAAATGTGTGTGGGTAGAATATATATCCCACGGGGGTAAAATGGAAAAAAGTTGAAAAATTTTTTTTTTGGACTTAGTCATTTTTCCGGCGTTTATCAGACTTTCAGATAGGGCAAATGTCAGTGAGCGTTCCGATTTCAGTTCCAGAGCGATTCGCCCAATGAGTCCTTGATATTTAGTCGTTTTCAGCCAATATTTTGGATTTTTGAAAATTTCACTTTTTTGTGAAAATATCCACTAAATGAGGGAATAATATGTGTGAGGGTACCCCAGGAGAGTTCCAAATGTGTGTGGGTAGAATATATATCCCAAGGGGGTAAAATTGAAAAAAGTTGAAAACAATTTTTTTTTGTACTTAGTCATTTTTCCGGCGTTTATCACACTTTCAGATAGGGGAAATGTCAGTGAACGTTCCGATTTCAGTTCCAGAGCGATTCGCCCAATGAGTCCTTGATATTTAGTCGTTTTCAGCCAATATTTTGGATATTTGAAAATTTCACTTTTTTGTGAAAATATCCAATAAATGAGGGAATAATATGTGTGAGGGTACCCCAGGAGAGTTCCAAATGTGTGTGGGTAGAATATCTATCCCACGGGGCTAAAATTGAAAAAAGTTGAAAACAATTTTTTTTTGGACTTAGTCATTTTTCCGGCGTTTATCAGACTTTCAGATAGGGCAAATGTCAGTGAGCGTTCCGATTTCAGTTCCAGAGCGATTCGCCCAATGAGTCCTTGATATTTAGTCATTTTCAGCCAATTTTCTGGATTTTTGAAAATTTCACTTTTTTGTGAAAATATCCACTAAATGAGGGAATAATATGTGTTAGGGTACCGCAGCAGAGTTCCAAATGTGTGTGGGTAGAATATATATCCCACGGGGGTAATATTGAAAAAAGTTGAAAACAATTTTTTTTTGGACTTAGTCATTTTTCCGGCGTTTATCACACTTTCAGATAGGGGAAATGTCAGTGAACGTTCCGATTTCAGTTCCAGAGCGATTCGCCCAATGAGTCCTTGATATTTAGTCGTTTTCAGCCAATATTTTGGATTTTTGAAAATTTCACTTTTTTGTGAAAATATCCACTAAATGAGGAAATAATATGTGTGAGGGTACCCCAGGAGAGTTCCAAATGTGTGTGGGTAGAATATATATCCCACGGGGGTAATATTGAAAAAAAGTTGAAAACATTTTTTTTTGGACTTAGTCATTTTTCCGCGTTTATCAGACTTTCAGATAGGGGAAATGTCAGTGAACATTCCGATTTCAGTTCCAGAGCGATTCGCCCAATGAGTCCTTGATATTTATTCGTTTTCAGCCAATATTTTGGATATTTGAAAATTTCACTTTTTTGTGAAAATATCCACTAAATGAGGGAATAATATGTGTGAGGGTACCCCAGGAGAGTTCCAAATGTGTGTGGGTAGAATATATATCCCACGGGGGTAAAATTGAAAAAAGTTGAAAAAAAATTTTTTTTTGGACTTAGTCATTTTTCCGGCGTTTATCAGACTTTCAGATAGGGGAAATGTCAGTGAACATTCTGATTTCAGTTCCAGAGCGATTCGCCCAATGAGTCCTTGATATTTAGTCGTTTTCAGCCAATATTTTGGATTTTTGAAAATTTCACTTTTTTGTGAAAATATCCACTAAATGAGGGAATAATATGTGTGAGGGTACCCCAGGAGAGTTCCAAATGTGTGTGGGTAGAATATATATCCCACGGGGGTAATATTGAAAAAAGTTGAAAACAATTTTTTTTTTGTACTTAGTCATTTTTCCGGCGTTTATCACACTTTCAGATAGGGGAAATGTCAGTGAACGTTCCGATTTCAGTTCCAGAGCGATTCGCCCAATTAGTCCTTGATATTTAGTCGTTTTCAGCCAATATTTTGGATTTTTGAAAATTTCACTTTTTTGTGAAAATATCCACTAAATGAGGGAATAATATATGTGAGGGTACCCCAGGAGAGTTCCAAATGTGTGTGGGTAGAATATATATCCCACGGGGGTAAAATTGAAAAAAGTTGAAAACAATTTTTTTTTGGACTTAGTCATTTTTCCGGCGTTTATCAGACTTTCAGATAGGGGAAATGTCAGTGAACATTCCGATTTCAGTTCCAGAGCGATTCGCCCAAAGAGTCCTTGATATTTAGTCGTTTTCAGCCAATATTTTGGATTTTTGAAAATTTCACTTTTTTGTGAAAATATCCACTAAATGAGGGAATAATATGTGTGAGGGTACCCCAGGAGAGTTACAAATGTGTGTGGGTAGAATCTATATCCCACGGGGGTAAAATTGAAAAAAGTTGAAAAAATTTTTTTTTGGGACTTAGTCATTTTTCCGGCGTTTATCAGACTTTCAGATAGGGCAAATGTCAGTGAGCGTTCCGATTTCAGTTCCAGAGCGATTCGCCCAATGAGTCCTTGATATTTAGTCGTTTTCAGCCAATATTTTGGATTTTTGAAAATTTCACTTTTTTGTGAAAATATCCACTAAATGAGGGAATAATATGTGTGAGGGTACCCCAGGAGAGTTACAAATGTGTGTGGGTAGAATATATATCCCACGGGGGTAAAATGGAAAAAAGTTGAAAAATTTTTTTTTTGGACTTAGTCATTTTTCCGGCGTTTATCAGACTTTCAGATAGGGCAAATGTCAGTGAGCGTTCCGATTTCAGTTCCAGAGCGATTCGCCCAATGAGTCCTTGATATTTAGTCGTTTTCAGCCAATATTTTGGATTTTTGAAAATTTCACTTTTTTGTGAAAATATCCACTAAATGAGGGAATAATATGTGTGAGGGTACCCCAGGAGAGTTCCAAATGTGTGTGGGTAGAATATATATCCCAAGGGGGTAAAATTGAAAAAAGTTGAAAACAATTTTTTTTTGTACTTAGTCATTTTTCCGGCGTTTATCACACTTTCAGATAGGGGAAATGTCAGTGAACGTTCCGATTTCAGTTCCAGAGCGATTCGCCCAATGAGTCCTTGATATTTAGTCGTTTTCAGCCAATATTTTGGATATTTGAAAATTTCACTTTTTTGTGAAAATATCCAATAAATGAGGGAATAATATGTGTGAGGGTACCCCAGGAGAGTTCCAAATGTGTGTGGGTAGAATATCTATCCCACGGGGCTAAAATTGAAAAAAGTTGAAAACAATTTTTTTTTGGACTTAGTCATTTTTCCGGCGTTTATCAGACTTTCAGATAGGGCAAATGTCAGTGAGCGTTCCGATTTCAGTTCCAGAGCGATTCGCCCAATGAGTCCTTGATATTTAGTCATTTTCAGCCAATTTTCTGGATTTTTGAAAATTTCACTTTTTTGTGAAAATATCCACTAAATGAGGGAATAATATGTGTTAGGGTACCGCAGCAGAGTTCCAAATGTGTGTGGGTAGAATATATATCCCACGGGGGTAATATTGAAAAAAGTTGAAAACAATTTTTTTTTGGACTTAGTCATTTTTCCGGCGTTTATCACACTTTCAGATAGGGGAAATGTCAGTGAACGTTCCGATTTCAGTTCCAGAGCGATTCGCCCAATGAGTCCTTGATATTTAGTCGTTTTCAGCCAATATTTTGGATTTTTGAAAATTTCACTTTTTTGTGAAAATATCCACTAAATGAGGAAATAATATGTGTGAGGGTACCCCAGGAGAGTTCCAAATGTGTGTGGGTAGAATATATATCCCACGGGGGTAATATTGAAAAAAAGTTGAAAACATTTTTTTTTGGACTTAGTCATTTTTCCGCGTTTATCAGACTTTCAGATAGGGGAAATGTCAGTGAACATTCCGATTTCAGTTCCAGAGCGATTCGCCCAATGAGTCCTTGATATTTATTCGTTTTCAGCCAATATTTTGGATATTTGAAAATTTCACTTTTTTGTGAAAATATCCACTAAATGAGGGAATAATATGTGTGAGGGTACCCCAGGAGAGTTCCAAATGTGTGTGGGTAGAATATATATCCCACGGGGGTAAAATTGAAAAAAGTTGAAAAAAAATTTTTTTTTGGACTTAGTCATTTTTCCGGCGTTTATCAGACTTTCAGATAGGGGAAATGTCAGTGAACATTCTGATTTCAGTTCCAGAGCGATTCGCCCAATGAGTCCTTGATATTTAGTCGTTTTCAGCCAATATTTTGGATTTTTGAAAATTTCACTTTTTTGTGAAAATATCCACTAAGTGAGGGAATAATATGTGTTAGTGTACCGCAGGAGAGTTCCAAATGTGTGTGGGTAGAATATATATCCCACGGGGGTAAAATTGAAAAAAGTTGAAAACAATTTTTTTTTGTACTTAGTCATTTTTCTGGCGTTTATCACACTTTCAGATAGGGGAAATGTCAGTGAACATTCCGATTTCAGTTCCAGAGCGATTCGCCCAATGAGTCCTTGATATTTAGTCGTTTTCAGCCAATGTTTTGGATATTTGAAAATTTCACTTTTTTGTGAAAATATCCACTAAATGAGGGAATAATATGTGTGAGGGTACCCCAGGAGAGTTTCAAATGTGTGTGGGTAGAATATATATCCCACGGGGGTAAAATTGAAAAAAGTTGAAAACAATTTTTTTTTGGACTTAGTCATTTTTCCGGCGTTTATCAGACTTTCAGATAGGGGAAATGTCAGTGAACATTCCGATTTCAGTTCCAGAGCGATTCGCCCAATGAATCCTTGATATTTAGTCGTTTTCAGCCAATATTTTGGATTTTTGAAAATTTCACTTTTTTGTGAAAATATCCACTAAATGAGGGAATAATATGTGTGAGGGTACCCCAGGAGAGTTCCAAATGTGTGTGGGTAGAATATATATCCCACGGGGGTAATATTGAAAAAAAGTTGAAAAAATTTTTTTTTGGACTTAGTCATTTTTCTGCGTTTATCAGACTTTCAGATAGGGGAAATGTCAGTGAACATTCCGATTTCAGTTCCAGAGCGATTCGCCCAATGAGTCCTTGATATTTATTCGTTTTCAGCCAATATTTTGGATATTTGAAAATTTCACTTTTTTGTGAAAATATCCACTAAATGAGGGAATAATATGTGTGAGGGTACCCCAGGAGAGTTCCAAATGTGTGTGGGTAGAATATATATCCCACGGGGGTAAAATTGAAAAAAGTTGAAAAAATGTTTTTTTTGGACTTAGTCATTTTTCCGGCGTTTATCAGACTTTCAGATAGGGAAAATGTCAGTGAGCGTTCCGATTTCAGTTCCAGAGCGATTCGCGCAATGAGTCCTTGATATTTAGTCATTTTCAGCCAATTTTCTGGATTTTTGAAAATTTCACTTTTTTGTGAAAATATCCACTAAATGAGGTAATAATATGTGTTAGGGTACCGCAGGAGAGTTCCAAATGTGTGTGGGTAGAATATATAACCCACGGGGGTAAAATTGAAAAAAGTTTAAAACAATTTTTTTTTGGACTTAGTCATTTTTCCGGCGTTTATCAGACTTTCAGATAGGCGAAATGTCAGTGAGCATTCCGATTTCAGTTCCAGAGCGATTCGCCCAAAGAGTCCTTGATATTTAGTCGTTTTCAGCCAATATTTTGGATTTTTGAAAATTTCACTTTTTTGTGAAAATATCCACTAAATGAGGGAATAATATGTGTGAGGGTACCCCAGGAGAGTTCCAAATGTGTGTGGGTAGAATATATATCCCACGGGGGTAAAATTGAAAAAAGTTGAAAACAATTTTTTTTTGGACTTAGTCATTTTTCCGGCGTTTATCAGACTTTCAGATAGGGGAAATGTCAGTGAACATTCCGATTTCAGTTCCAGAGCTATTCGCCCAATGAGTCCTTGATATTTATTCGTTTTCAGCCAATATTTTGGATATTTGAAAATTTCACTTTTTTGTGAAAATATCCACTAAATGAGGGAATAATATGTGTGAGGGTACCCCAGGAGAGTTCCAAATGTGTGTTTGTAGAATATATATCCCACGGGGGTAAAATTGAAAAAAGTTGAAAAAATTTTTTTTTGGACTTAGTCATTTTTCCGGCGTTTATCAGACTTTCAGATAGGGGAAATGTCAGTGAACATTCCGATTTCAGTTCCAGAGCGATTCGCCCAATGAGTCCTTGATATTTAGTCGTTTTCAGCCAATATTTTGGATTTTTGAAAATTTCACTTTTTTGTGAAAATATCCACTAAATGAGGGAATAATATGTGTTAGTGTACCGCAGGAGAGTTCCAAATGTGTGTGGGTAGAATATATATCCCACGGGGGTAAAATTGAAAAAAGTTGAAAACAATTTTTTTTTGTACTTAGTCATTTTTCTGGCGTTTATCACACTTTCAGATAGGGGAAATGTCAGTGAGCATTCCGATTTCAGTTCCAGAGCGATTCGCCCAATGAGTCCTTGATATTTAGTCGTTTTCAGCCAATATTTTGGATTTTTGAAAATTTCACTTTTTTGTGAAAATATCCACTAAATGAGGGAATAATATGTGTGAGGGTACCCCAGGAGAGTTCCAAATGTGTGTGGGTAGAATATATATCCCACGGGGGTAATATTGAAAAAAAGTTGAAAAAATTTTTTTTTGGACTTAGTCATTTTTCTGCGTTTATCAGACTTTCAGATAGGGGAAATGTCAGTGAACATTCCGATTTCAGTTCCAGAGCGATTCGCCCAATGAGTCCTTGATATTTATTCGTTTTCAGCCAATATTTTGGATATTTGAAAATTTCACTTTTTTGTGAAAATATCCACTAAATGAGGGAATAATATGTGTGAGGGTACCCCAGGAGAGTTCCAAATGTGTGTGGGTAGAATATATATCCCACGGGGGTAAAATTGAAAAAAGTTGAAAAAATGTTTTTTTTGGACTTAGTCATTTTTCCGGCGTTTATCAGACTTTCAGATAGGGAAAATGTCAGTGAGCGTTCCGATTTCAGTTCCAGAGCGATTCGCGCAATGAGTCCTTGATATTTAGTCATTTTCAGCCAATTTTCTGGATTTTTGAAAATTTCACTTTTTTGTGAAAATATCCACTAAATGAGGTAATAATATGTGTTAGGGTACCGCAGGAGAGTTCCAAATGTGTGTGGGTAGAATATATAACCCACGGGGGTAAAATTGAAAAAAGTTGAAAACAATTTTTTTTTGGACTTAGTCATTTTTCCGGCGTTTATCAGACTTTCAGATAGGCGAAATGTCAGTGAGCATTCCGATTTCAGTTCCAGAGCGATTCGCCCAAAGAGTCCTTGATATTTAGTCGTTTTCAGCCAATATTTTGGATTTTTGAAAATTTCACTTTTTTGTGAAAATATCCACTAAATGAGGGAATAATATGTGTGAGGGTACCCCAGGAGAGTTCCAAATGTGTGTGGGTAGAATATATATCCCACGGGGGTAAAATTGAAAAAAGTTGAAAACAATTTTTTTTTGGACTTAGTCATTTTTCCGGCGTTTATCAGACTTTCAGATAGGCGAAATGTCAGTGAGCATTCCGATTTCAGTTCCAGAGCGATTCGCCCAAAGAGTCCTTGATATTTAGTCGTTTTCAGCCAATATTTTGGATTTTTGAAAATTTCACTTTTTTGTGAAAATATCCACTAAATGAGGGAATAATATGTGTGAGGGTACCCCAGGAGAGTTCCAAATGTGTGTGGGTAGAATATATATCCCACGGGGGTAAAATTGAAAAAAGTTGAAAACAATTTTTTTTTGTACTTAGTCATTTTTCCGGCGTTTATCACACTTTCAGATAGGGGAAATGTCAGTGAACGTTCCGATTTCAGTTCCAGAGCGATTCGCCCAATGAGTCCTTGATATTTAGTCGTTTTCAGCCAATATTTTGGATATTTGAAAATTTCTCTTTTTTGTGAAAATATCCAATAAATGAGGGAATAATATGTGTGAGGGTACCCCAGGAGAGTTCCAAATGTGTGTGGGTAGAATATATATCCCACGGGGGTAAAATTGAAAAAAGTTGAAAACAATTTTTTTTTGGACTTAGTCATTTTTCCGGCGTTTATCAGACTTTCAGATAGGGGAAATGTCAGTGAACATTGCGATTTCAGTTACAGAGAGATTCGCCCAATGAGTCCTTGATATTTAGTCGTTTTCAGCCAATATTTTGGATTTTTGAAAATTTCACTTTTTTGTGAAAATATCCACTAAATGAGGGAATAATATGTGTGAGGGTACCCCAGGAGAGTTCCAAATGTGTGTGGGTAGAATATATATCCCACGGGGGTAATATTGAAAAAAAGTTGAAAAAATTTTTTTTTGGACTTAGTCATTTTTCTGCGTTTATCAGACTTTCAGATAGGGGAAATGTCAGTGAACATTCCGATTTCAGTTCCAGAGCGATTCGCCCAATGAGTCCTTGATATTTATTCGTTTTCAGCCAATATTTTGGATATTTGAAAATTTCACTTTTTTGTGAAAATATCCACTAAATGAGGGAATAATATGTGTGAGGGTACCCCAGGAGAGTTCCAAATGTGTGTGGGTAGAATATATATCCCACGGGGGTAAAATTGAAAAAAGTTGAAAAAATGTTTTTTTTGGACTTAGTCATTTTTCCGGCGTTTATCAGACTTTCAGATAGGGAAAATGTCAGTGAGCGTTCCGATTTCAGTTCCAGAGCGATTCGCGCAATGAGTCCTTGATATTTAGTCATTTTCAGCCAATTTTCTGGATTTTTGAAAATTTCACTTTTTTGTGAAAATATCCACTAAATGAGGTAATAATATGTGTTAGGGTACCGCAGGAGAGTTCCAAATGTGTGTGGGTAGAATATATAACCCACGGGGGTAAAATTGAAAAAAGTTTAAAACAATTTTTTTTTGGACTTAGTCATTTTTCCGGCGTTTATCAGACTTTCAGATAGGCGAAATGTCAGTGAGCATTCCGATTTCAGTTCCAGAGCGATTCGCCCAAAGAGTCCTTGATATTTAGTCGTTTTCAGCCAATATTTTGGATTTTTGAAAATTTCACTTTTTTGTGAAAATATCCACTAAATGAGGGAATAATATGTGTGAGGGTACCCCAGGAGAGTTCCAAATGTGTGTGGGTAGAATATATATCCCACGGGGGTAAAATTGAAAAAAGTTGAAAACAATTTATTTTTGTACTTAGTCATTTTTCCGGCGTTTATCACACTTTCAGATAGGGGAAATGTCAGTGAACGTTCCGATTTCAGTTCCAGAGCGATTCGCCCAATGAGTCCTTGATATTTATTCGTTTTCAGCCAATATTTTGGATATTTGAAAATTTCTCTTTTTTGTGAAAATATCCACTAAATGAGGGAATAATATGTGTGAGGGTACCCCAGGAGAGTTCCAAATGTGTGTGGGTAGAATATATATCCCACGGGGGTAAAATTGAAAAAAGTTGAAAAAATTTTTTTTTGGACTTAGTCATTTTTCCGGCGTTTATCAGACTTTCAGATAGGGGAAATGTCAGTGAACATTCCGATTTCAGTTCCAGAGCGATTCGCCCAATGAGTCCTTGATATTTAGTCGTTTTCAGCCAATATTTTGGATTTTTGAAAATTTCACTTTTTTGTGAAAATATCCACTAAATGAGGGAATAATATGTGTTAGTGTACCGCAGGAGAGTTCCAAATGTGTGTGGGTAGAATATATATCCCACGGGGGTAAAATTGAAAAAAGTTGAAAACAATTTTTTTTTGTACTTAGTCATTTTTCTGGCGTTTATCACACTTTCAGATAGGGGAAATGTCAGTGAACATTCCGATTTCAGTTCCAGAGCGATTCGCCCAATGAGTCCTTGATATTTAGTCGTTTTCAGCCAATGTTTTGAATATTTGAAAATTTCACTTTTTTGTGAAAATATCCACTAAATGAGGGAATAATATGTGTGAGGGTACCCCAGGAGAGTTTCAAATGTGTGTGGGTAGAATATATATCCCACGGGGGTAAAATTGAAAAAAGTTGAAAACAATTTTTTTTTGGACTTAGTCATTTTTCCGGCGTTTATCAGACTTTCAGATAGGGGAAATGTCAGTGAACATTCCGATTTCAGTTCCAGAGCGATTCGCCCAATGAGTCCTTGATATTTAGTCGTTTTCAGCCAATATTTTGGATTTTTGAAAATTTCACTTTTTTGTGAAAATATCCACTAAATGAGGGAATAATATGTGTGAGGGTACCCCAGGAGAGTTCCAAATGTGTGTGGGTAGAATATATATCCCACGGGGGTAATATTGAAAAAAAGTTGAAAAAATTTTTTTTTGGACTTAGTCATTTTTCTGCGTTTATCAGACTTTCAGATAGGGGAAATGTCAGTGAACATTCCGATTTCAGTTCCAGAGCGATTCGCCCAATGAGTCCTTGATATTTATTCGTTTTCAGCCAATATTTTGGATATTTGAAAATTTCACTTTTTTGTGAAAATATCCACTAAATGAGGGAATAATATGTGTGAGGGTACCCCAGGAGAGTTCCAAATGTGTGTGGGTAGAATATATATCCCACGGGGGTAAAATTGAAAAAAGTTGAAAAAATGTTTTTTTTGGACTTAGTCATTTTTCCGGCGTTTATCAGACTTTCAGATAGGGAAAATGTCAGTGAGCGTTCCGATTTCAGTTCCAGAGCGATTCGCGCAATGAGTCCTTGATATTTAGTCATTTTCAGCCAATTTTCTGGATTTTTGAAAATTTCACTTTTTTGTGAAAATATCCACTAAATGAGGTAATAATATGTGTCAGGGTACCGCAGGAGAGTTCCAAATGTGTGTGGGTAGAATATATAACCCACGGGGGTAAAATTGAAAAAAGTTGAAAACAATTTTTTTTTGGACTTAGTCATTTTTCCGGCGTTTATCAGACTTTCAGATAGGCGAAATGTCAGTGAGCATTCCGATTTCAGTTCCAGAGCGATTCGCCCAAAGAGTCCTTGATATTTAGTCGTTTTCAGCCAATATTTTGGATTTTTGAAAATTTCACTTTTTTGTGAAAATATCCACTAAATGAGGGAATAATATGTGTGAGGGTACCCCAGGAGAGTTCCAAATGTGTGTGGGTAGAATATATATCCCACGGGGGTAAAATTGAAAAAAGTTGAAAACAATTTATTTTTGTACTTAGTCATTTTTCCGGCGTTTATCACACTTTCAGATAGGGGAAATGTCAGTGAACGTTCCGATTTCAGTTCCAGAGCGATTCGCCCAATGAGTCCTTGATATTTAGTCGTTTTCAGCCAATATTTTGGATATTTGAAAATTTCTCTTTTTTGTGAAAATATCCAATAAATGAGGGAATAATATGTGTGAGGGTACCCCAGGAGAGTTCCAAATGTGTGTGGGTAGAATATATATCCCACGGGGGTAAAATTGAAAAAAGTTGAAAACAATTTTTTTTTGGACTTAGTCATTTTTCCGGCGTTTATCAGACTTTCAGATAGGGGAAATGTCAGTGAACATTCCGATTTCAGTTCCAGAGCGATTCGCCCAATGAGTCCTTGATATTTATTCGTTTTCAGCCAATATTTTGGATATTTGAAAATTTCACTTTTTTGTGAAAATATCCACTAAATGAGGGAATAATATGTGTGAGGGTACCCCAGGAGAGTTCCAAATGTGTGTGGGTAAAATATATATCCCACGGGGGTAAAATTGAAAAAAGTTGAAAAAATTTTTTTTTGGACTTAGTCATTTTTCCGGCGTTTATCAGACTTTCAGATAGGGGAAATGTCAGTGAACATTCCGATTTCAGTTCCAGAGCGATTCGCCCAATGAGTCCTTGATATTTAGTCGTTTTCAGCCAATATTTTGGATTTTTGAAAATTTCACTTTTTTGTGAAAATATCCACTAAATGAGGGAATAATATGTGTTAGTGTACCGCAGGAGAGTTCCAAATGTGTGTGGGTAGAATATATATCCCACGGGGGTAAAATTGAAAAAAGTTGAAAACAATTTTTTTTTGTACTTAGTCATTTTTCTGGCGTTTATCACACTTTCAGATAGGGGAAATGTCAGTGAACATTCCGATTTCAGTTCCAGAGCGATTCGCCCAATGAGTCCTTGATATTTAGTCGTTTTCAGCCAATGTTTTGGATATTTGAAAATTTCACTTTTTTGTGAAAATATCCACTAAATGAGGGAATAATATGTGTGAGGGTACCCCAGGAGAGTTTCAAATGTGTGTGGGTAGAATATATATCCCACGGGGGTAAAATTGAAAAAAGTTGAAAACAATTTTTTTTTGGACTTAGTCATTTTTCCGGCGTTTATCAGACTTTCAGATAGGGGAAATGTCAGTGAACATTCCGATTTCAGTTCCAGAGCGATTCGCCCAATGAGTCCTTGATATTTAGTCGTTTTCAGCCAATATTTTGGATTTTTGAAAATTTCACTTTTTTGTGAAAATATCCACTAAATGAGGGAATAATATGTGTTAGTGTACCGCAGGAGAGTTCCAAATGTGTGTGGGTAGAATATATATCCCACGGGGGTAAAATTGAAAAAAGTTGAAAACAATTTTTTTTTGTACTTAGTCATTTTTCTGGCGTTTATCACACTTTCAGATAGGGGAAATGTCAGTGAACATTCCGATTTCAGTTCCAGAGCGATTCGCCCAATGAGTCCTTGATATTTAGTCGTTTTCAGCCAATGTTTTGGATATTTGAAAATTTCACTTTTTTGTGAAAATATCCACTAAATGAGGGAATAATATGTGTGAGGGTACCCCAGGAGAGTTTCAAATGTGTGTGGGTAGAATATATATCCCACGGGGGTAAAATTGAAAAAAGTTGAAAACAATTTTTTTTTGGACTTAGTCATTTTTCCGGCGTTTATCAGACTTTCAGATAGGGGAAATGTCAGTGAACATTCCGATTTCAGTTCCAGAGCGATTCGCCCAATGAGTCCTTGATATTTAGTCGTTTTCAGCCAATATTTTGGATTTTTGAAAATTTCACTTTTTTGTGAAAATATCCACTAAATGAGGGAATAATATGTGTGAGGGTACCCCAGGAGAGTTCCAAATGTGTGTGGGTAGAATATATATCCCACGGGGGTAATATTGAAAAAAAGTTGAAAAAATTTTTTTTTGGACTTAGTCATTTTTCTGCGTTTATCAGACTTTCAGATAGGGGAAATGTCAGTGAACATTCCGATTTCAGTTCCAGAGCGATTCGCCCAATGAGTCCTTGATATTTATTCGTTTTCAGCCAATATTTTGGATATTTGAAAATTTCACTTTTTTGTGAAAATATCCACTAAATGAGGGAATAATATGTGTGAGGGTACCCCAGGAGAGTTCCAAATGTGTGTGGGTAGAATATATATCCCACGGGGGTAAAATTGAAAAAAGTTGAAAAAATGTTTTTTTTGGACTTAGTCATTTTTCCGGCGTTTATCAGACTTTCAGATAGGGAAAATGTCAGTGAGCGTTCCGATTTCAGTTCCAGAGCGATTCGCGCAATGAGTCCTTGATATTTAGTCATTTTAAGCCAATTTTCTGGATTTTTGAAAATTTCACTTTTTTGTGAAAATATCCACTAAATGAGGTAATAATATGTGTTAGGGTACCGCAGGAGAGTTCCAAATGTGTGTGGGTAGAATATATAACCCACGGGGGTAAAATTGAAAAAAGTTGAAAACAATTTTTTTTTGGACTTAATCATTTTTCCGGCGTTTATCAGACTTTCAGATAGGCGAAATGTCAGTGAGCATTCCGATTTCAGTTCCAGAGCGATTCGCCCAAAGAGTCCTTGATATTTAGTCGTTTTCAGCCAATATTTTGGATTTTTGAAAATTTCACTTTTTTGTGAAAATATCCACTAAATGAGGGAATAATATGTGTGAGGGTACCCCAGGAGAGTTCCAAATGTGTGTGGGTAGAATATATATCCCACGGGGGTAAAATTGAAAAAAGTTGAAAACAATTTATTTTTGTACTTAGTCATTTTTCCGGCGTTTATCACACTTTCAGATAGGGGAAATGTCAGTGAACGTTCCGATTTCAGTTCCAGAGCGATTCGCCCAATGAGTCCTTGATATTTAGTCGTTTTCAGCCAATATTTTGGATATTTGAAAATTTCTCTTTTTTGTGAAAATATCCAATAAATGAGGGAATAATATGTGTGAGGGTACCCCAGGAGAGTTCCAAATGTGTGTGGGTAGAATATATATCCCACGGGGGTAAAATTGAAAAAAGTTGAAAACAATTTTTTTTTGGACTTAGTCATTTTTCCGGCGTTTATCAGACTTTCAGATAGGGGAAATGTCAGTGAACATTCCGATTTCAGTTCCAGAGCGATTCGCCCAATGAGTCCTTGATATTTATTCGTTTTCAGCCAATATTTTGGATATTTGAAAATTTCACTTTTTTGTGAAAATATCCACTAAATGAGGGAATAATATGTGTGAGGGTACCCCAGGAGAGTTCCAAATGTGTGTGGGTAGAATATATATCCCACGGGGGTAAAATTGAAAAAAGTTGAAAAAATTTTTTTTTGGACTTAGTCATTTTTCCGGCGTTTATCAGACTTTCAGATAGGGGAAATGTCAGTGAACATTCCGATTTCAGTTCCAGAGCGATTCGCCCAATGAGTCCTTGATATTTAGTCGTTTTCAGCCAATATTTTGGATTTTTGAAAATTTCACTTTTTTGTGAAAATATCCACTAAATGAGGGAATAATATGTGTTAGTGTACCGCAGGAGAGTTCCAAATGTGTGTGGGTAGAATATATATCCCACGGGGGTAAAATTGAAAAAAGTTGAAAACAATTTTTTTTTGTACTTAGTCATTTTTCTGGCGTTTATCACACTTTCAGATAGGGGAAATGTCAGTGAACATTCCGATTTCAGTTCCAGAGCGATTCGCCCAATGAGTCCTTGATATTTAGTCGTTTTCAGCCAATGTTTTGGATATTTGAAAATTTCACTTTTTTGTGAAAATATCCACTAAATGAGGGAATAATATGTGTTAGGGTACCGCAGGAGAGTTCCAAATGTGTGTGGGTAGAATATATAACCCACGGGGGTAAAATTGAAAAAAGTTGAAAACAATTTTTTTTTGGACTTAATCATTTTTCCGGCGTTTATCAGACTTTCAGATAGGCGAAATGTCAGTGAGCATTCCGATTTCAGTTCCAGAGCGATTCGCCCAAAGAGTCCTTGATATTTAGTCGTTTTCAGCCAATATTTTGGATTTTTGAAAATTTCACTTTTTTGTGAAAATATCCACTAAATGAGGGAATAATATGTGTGAGGGTACCCCAGGAGAGTTCCAAATGTGTGTGGGTAGAATATATATCCCACGGGGGTAAAATTGAAAAAAGTTGAAAACAATTTATTTTTGTACTTAGTCATTTTTCCGGCGTTTATCACACTTTCAGATAGGGGAAATGTCAGTGAACGTTCCGATTTCAGTTCCAGAGCGATTCGCCCAATGAGTCCTTGATATTTAGTCGTTTTCAGCCAATATTTTGGATATTTGAAAATTTCTCTTTTTTGTGAAAATATCCAATAAATGAGGGAATAATATGTGTGAGGGTACCCCAGGAGAGTTCCAAATGTGTGTGGGTAGAATATATATCCCACGGGGGTAAAATTGAAAAAAGTTGAAAACAATTTTTTTTTGGACTTAGTCATTTTTCCGGCGTTTATCAGACTTTCAGATAGGGGAAATGTCAGTGAACATTCCGATTTCAGTTCCAGAGCGATTCGCCCAATGAGTCCTTGATATTTATTCGTTTTCAGCCAATATTTTGGATATTTGAAAATTTCACTTTTTTGTGAAAATATCCACTAAATGAGGGAATAATATGTGTGAGGGTACCCCAGGAGAGTTCCAAATGTGTGTGGGTAGAATATATATCCCACGGGGGTAAAATTGAAAAAAGTTGAAAAAATTTTTTTTTGGACTTAGTCATTTTTCCGGCGTTTATCAGACTTTCAGATAGGGGAAATGTCAGTGAACATTCCGATTTCAGTTCCAGAGCGATTCGCCCAATGAGTCCTTGATATTTAGTCGTTTTCAGCCAATATTTTGGATTTTTGAAAATTTCACTTTTTTGTGAAAATATCCACTAAATGAGGGAATAATATGTGTTAGTGTACCGCAGGAGAGTTCCAAATGTGTGTGGGTAGAATATATATCCCACGGGGGTAAAATTGAAAAAAGTTGAAAACAATTTTTTTTTGTACTTAGTCATTTTTCTGGCGTTTATCACACTTTCAGATAGGGGAAATGTCAGTGAACATTCCGATTTCAGTTCCAGAGCGATTCGCCCAATGAGTCCTTGATATTTAGTCGTTTTCAGCCAATGTTTTGGATATTTGAAAATTTCACTTTTTTGTGAAAATATCCACTAAATGAGGGAATAATATGTGTGAGGGTACCCCAGGAGAGTTTCAAATGTGTGTGGGTAGAATATATATCCCACGGGGGTAAAATTGAAAAAAGTTGAAAACAATTTTTTTTTGGACTTAGTCATTTTTCCGGCGTTTATCAGACTTTCAGATAGGGGAAATGTCAGTGAACATTCCGATTTCAGTTCCAGAGCGATTCGCCCAATGAGTCCTTGATATTTAGTCGTTTTCAGCCAATATTTTGGATTTTTGAAAATTTCACTTTTTTGTGAAAATATCCACTAAATGAGGGAATAATATGTGTGAGGGTACCCCAGGAGAGTTCCAAATGTGTGTGGGTAGAATATATATCCCACGGGGGTAATATTGAAAAAAAGTTGAAAAAATTTTTTTTTGGACTTAGTCATTTTTCTGCGTTTATCAGACTTTCAGATAGGGGAAATGTCAGTGAACATTCCGATTTCAGTTCCAGAGCGATTCGCCCAATGAGTCCTTGATATTTATTCGTTTTCAGCCAATATTTTGGATATTTGAAAATTTCACTTTTTTGTGAAAATATCCACTAAATGAGGGAATAATATGTGTGAGGGTACCCCAGGAGAGTTCCAAATGTGTGTGGGTAGAATATATATCCCACGGGGGTAAAATTGAAAAAAGTTGAAAAAATGTTTTTTTTGGACTTAGTCATTTTTCCGGCGTTTATCAGACTTTCAGATAGGGAAAATGTCAGTGAGCGTTCCGATTTCAGTTCCAGAGCGATTCGCGCAATGAGTCCTTGATATTTAGTCATTTTCAGCCAATTTTCTGGATTTTTGAAAATTTCACTTTTTTGTGAAAATATCCACTAAATGAGGTAATAATATGTGTTAGGGTACCGCAGGAGAGTTCCAAATGTGTGTGGGTAGAATATATAACCGACGGGGGTAAAATTGAAAAAAGTTGAAAACAATTTTTTTTTGGACTTAGTCATTTTTCCGGCGTTTATCAGACTTTCAGATAGGCGAAATGTCAGTGAGCATTCCGATTTCAGTTCCAGAGCGATTCGCCCAAAGAGTCCTTGATATTTAGTCGTTTTCAGCCAATATTTTGGATTTTTGAAAATTTCACTTTTTTGTGAAAATATCCACTAAATGAGGGAATAATATGTGTGAGGGTACCCCAGGAGAGTTCCAAATGTGTGTGGGTAGAATATATATCCCACGGGGGTAAAATTGAAAAAAGTTGAAAACAATTTTTTTTTGTACTTAGTCATTTTTCCGGCGTTTATCACACTTTCAGACAGGGGAAATGTCAGTGAACGTTCCGATTTCAGTTCCAGAGCGATTCGCCCAATGAGTCCTTGATATTTAGTCGTTTTCAGCCAATATTTTGGATATTTGAAAATTTCTCTTTTTTGTGAAAATATCCAATAAATGAGGGAATAATATGTGTGAGGATACCCCAGGAGAGTTCCAAATGTGTGTGGGTAGAATATATATCCCACGGGGGTAAAATTGAAAAAAGTTGAAAACAATTTTTTTTTGGACTTAGTCATTTTTCCGGCGTTTATCAGACTTTCAGATAGGGGAAATGTCAGTGAACATTCCGATTTCAGTTCCAGAGCGATTCGCCCAATGAGTCCATGATATTTATTCGTTTTCAGCCAATATTTTGGATATTTGAAAATTTCACTTTTTTGTGAAAATATCCACTAAATGAGGGAATAATATGTGTGAGGGTACCCCAGGAGAGTTCCAAATGTGTGTGGGTAGAATATATATCCCACGGGGGTAAAATTGAAAAAAGTTGAAAAAATTTTTTTTTGGACTTAGTCATTTTTCCGGCGTTTATCAGACTTTCAGATAGGGGAAATGTCAGTGAACATTCCGATTTCAGTTCCAGAGCGATTCGCCCAATGAGTCCTTGATATTTAGTCGTTTTCAGCCAATATTTTGGATTTTTGAAAATTTCACTTTTTTGTGAAAATATCCACTAAATGAGGGAATAATATGTGTTAGTGTACCGCAGGAGAGTTCCAAATGTGTGTGGGTAGAATATATATCCCACGGGGGTAAAATTGAAAAAAGTTGAAAACAATTTTTTTTTGTACTTAGTCATTTTTCTGGCGTTTATCACACTTTCAGATAGGGGAAATGTCAGTGAACATTCCGATTTCAGTTCCAGAGCGATTCGCCCAATGAGTCCTTGATATTTAGTCGTTTTCAGCCAATGTTTTGGATATTTGAAAATTTCACTTTTTTGTGAAAATATCCACTAAATGAGGGAATAATATGTGTGAGGGTACCCCAGGAGAGTTTCAAATGTGTGTGGGTAGAATATATATCCCACGGGGGTAAAATTGAAAAAAGTTGAAAACAATTTTTTTTTGGACTTAGTCATTTTTCCGGCGTTTATCAGACTTTCAGATAGGGGAAATGTCAGTGAACATTCCGATTTCAGTTCCAGAGCGATTCGCCCAATGAGTCCTTGATATTTAGTCGTTTTCAGCCAATATTTTGGATTTTTGAAAATTTCACTTTTTTGTGAAAATATCCACTAAATGAGGGAATAATATGTGTGAGGGTACCCCAGGAGAGTTCCAAATGTGTGTGGGTAGAATATATATCCCACGGGGGTAATATTGAAAAAAAGTTGAAAAAATTTTTTTTTGGACTTAGTCATTTTTCTGCGTTTATCAGACTTTCAGATAGGGGAAATGTCAGTGAACATTCCGATTTCAGTTCCAGAGCGATTCGCCCAATGAGTCCTTGATATTTATTCGTTTTCAGCCAATATTTTGGATATTTGAAAATTTCACTTTTTTGTGAAAATATCCACTAAATGAGGGAATAATATGTGTGAGGGTACCCCAGGAGAGTTCCAAATGTGTGTGGGTAGAATATATATCCCACGGGGGTAAAATTGAAAAAAGTTGAAAAAATGGTTTTTTTGGACTTAGTCATTTTTCCGGCGTTTATCAGACTTTCAGATAGGGAAAATGTCAGTGAGCGTTCCGATTTCAGTTCCAGAGCGATTCGCGCAATGAGTCCTTGATATTTAGTCATTTTCAGCCAATTTTCTGGATTTTTGAAAATTTCACTTTTTTGTGAAAATATCCACTAAATGAGGTAATAATATGTGTTAGGGTACCGCAGGAGAGTTCCAAATGTGTGTGGGTAGAATATATAACCGACGGGGGTAAAATTGAAAAAAGTTGAAAACAATTTTTTTTTGGACTTAGTCATTTTTCCGGCGTTTATCAGACTTTCAGATAGGCGAAATGTCAGTGAGCATTCCGATTTCAGTTCCAGAGCGATTCGCCCAAAGAGTCCTTGATATTTAGTCGTTTTCAGCCAATATTTTGGATTTTTGAAAATTTCACTTTTTTGTGAAAATATCCACTAAATGAGGGAATAATATGTGTGAGGGTACCCCAGGAGAGTTCCAAATGTGTGTGGGTAGAATATATATCCCACGGGGGTAAAATTGAAAAAAGTTGAAAACAATTTTTTTTTGTACTTAGTCATTTTTCCGGCGTTTATCACACTTTCAGATAGGGGAAATGTCAGTGAACGTTCCGATTTCAGTTCCAGAGCGATTCGCCCAATGAGTCCTTGATATTTAGTCGTTTTCAGCCAATATTTTGGATATTTGAAAATTTCTCTTTTTTGTGAAAATATCCAATAAATGAGGGAATAATATGTGTGAGGGTACCCCAGGAGAGTTCCAAATGTGTGTGGGTAGAATATATATCCCACGGGGGTAAAATTGAAAAAAGTTGAAAACAATTTTTTTTTGGACTTAGTCATTTTTCCGGCGTTTATCAGACTTTCAGATAGGGGAAATGTCAGTGAACATTCCGATTTCAGTTACAGAGAGATTCGCCCAATGAGTCCTTGATATTTAGTCGTTTTCAGCCAATATTTTGGATTTTTGAAAATTTCACTTTTTTGTGAAAATATCCACTAAATGAGGGAATAATATGTGTGAGGGAACCCCAGGAGAGTTCCAAATGTGTGTGTGTAGAATATATATCCCACGGGGGTAATATTGAAAAAAGTTGAAAACAATTTTTTTTTGGACTTAGTCATTTTTCCGGCGTTTATCACACTTTCAGATAGGGCAAATGTCAGTGAGCGTTCCGATTTCAGTTCCAGAGCGATTCGCCCAATGAGTCCTTGATATTTAGTCGTTTTCAGCCAATATTTTGGATTTTTGAAAATTTCACTTTTTTGTGAAAATATCCACTAAATGAGGGAATAATATGTGTGAGGGTACCCCAGGAGAGTTCCAAATGTGTGTGGGTAGAATATATATCCCACGGGGGTAAAATTGAAAAAAGTTGAAAAATTTTTTTTTTGGACTTAGTCATTTTTCCGGCGTTTATCAGACTTTCAGATAGGGCAAATGTCAGTGAGCGTTCCGATTTCAGTTCCAGAGCGATTCGCCCAATGAGTCCTTGATATTTAGTCGTTTTCAGCCAATATTTTTGATTTTTGAAAATTTCACTTTTTTGTGAAAATATCCACTAAATGAGGGAATAATATGTGTGAGGGTACCCCAGGAGAGTTCCAAATGTGTGTGGGTAGAATATATATCCCACGGGGGTAAAATTGAAAAAAGTTGAAAAATTTTTTTTTTGGATTTAGTCATTTTTCCGGCGTTTATCAGACTTTCAGATAGGGGAAATGTCAGTGAGCATTCCGATTTCAGTTCCAGAGCGATTCGCCCAAAGAATCCTTGATATTTAGTCGTTTTCAGCCAATATTTTGGATTTTTGAAAATTTCACTTTTTTGTGAAAATATCCACTAAATGAGGGAATAATATGTGTTAGGGTACCGCAGGAGAGTTCCAAATGTGTGTGGGTAGAATATATATCCCACGGGGGTAAAATTGAAAAAAGTTGAAAAAATTTTTTTTTGGACTTAGTCATTTTTCCGGCGTTTATCAGACTTTCAGATAGGGGAAATGTCAGTGAGCATTCCGATTTCAGTTCCAGAGCGATTCGCCCAAAGAATCCTTGATATTTAGTCGTTTTCAGCCAATATTTTGGATTTTTGAAAATTTCACTTTTTTGTGAAAATATCCACTAAATGAGGGAATAATATGTGTTAGGGTACCGCAGGAGAGTTCCAAATGTGTGTGGGTAGAATATATATCCCACGGGGGTAATATTGAAAAAAGTTGAAAACAATTTTTTTTGGACTTAGTCATTTATCCGGCGTTTATCACACTTTCAGATAGGGGAAATGTCAGTGAACGTTCCGATTTCAGTTCCAGAGCGATTCGCCCAATGAGTCCTTGATATTTAGTCGTTTTCAGCCAATATTTTGGATATTTGAAAATTTCACTTTTTTGTGAAAATATCCACTAAATGAGGGAATAATATGTGTTAGGGTACCGCAGGAGATTTCCAAATGTGTGAGGGTAGAATATATATCCCACGGGGGCAATATTGAAAAAAGTTGAAAACAATTTTTTTTTGGACTTAGTCATTTTTCCGGCGTTTATCACACTTTCAGATAGGGGAAATGTCAGTGAACGTTCCGATTTCAGTTCCAGAGCGATTCTGAGTCCTTGATATTTAGTCGTTTTCAGCCAATATTTTGGATATTTGAAAATTTCACTTTTTTGTGAAAATATCCACTAAATGAGGGAATAATATGTGTGAGGGTACCCGAGGAGAGTTCCAAATGTGTGTGGGTAGAATATATATCCCACGGGGGTAAAATTGAAAAAAGTTAAAAACAATTTTTTTTTGGACTTAGTCATTTTTCCGGCGTTTATCAGACTTTCAGATAGGGGAAATGTCAGTGAGCATTCCGATTTCAGTTCCAGAGCGATTCGCCCAAAGAGTCCTTGATATTTAGTCGTTTTCAGCCAATATTTTGGATTTTTGAAAATTTCACTTTTTTGTGAAAATATCCACTAAATGAGGGAATAATATGTGTGAGGGTACCCCAGGAGAGTTCCAAATGTGTGTGGGTAGAATATATATCCCACGGGGATAATATTGAAAAAAAGTTGAAAAAAAATTTTTTTGGACTTAGTCATTTTTCCAGCGTTTATCATACTTTCAAATAGGGGAAATGTCAGTGAACATTCCGGTTTCAATTCCAGAGCTATTCGCCCAATGAGTCCTTGATATTTAGTCGTTTTCAGCCAATATTTTGGATTTTTGAAAATTTCACTTTTTTGTGAAAATATCCACTAAATGAGGGAATAATATGTGTTAGGGTACCGCAGGAGAGTTCCAAATGTGTTTGGGTAGAATATATATCCCACGGGGGTAATATTGAAAAAAGTTGAAAACAATTTTTTTTTGGACTTAGTCATTTTTCCGGCGTTTATCACACTTTCAGATAGGGGAAATGTCAGTGAACGTTCCGATTTCAGTTCCAGAGCGATTCTGAGTCCTTGATATTTAGTCGTTTTCAGCCAATATTTTGGATATTTGAAAATTTCACTTTTTTGTGAAAATATCCACTAAATGAGGGAATAATATGTGTGAGGGTACCCCAGGAGAGTTCCAAATGTGTGTGGGTAGAATATATATCCCACGGGGGTAAAATTGAAAAAAGTTGAAAACTATTTTTTTTTGGACTTAGTCATTTTTCCGGCGTTTATCAGACTTTCAGATAGGGGAAATGTCAGTGAACGTTCCGATTTCAGTTCCAGAGCGATTCGCCCAATGAGTCCTTGATATTTAGTCGTTTTCAGCCAATGTTTTGGATATTTGAAAATTTCACTTTTTTGTGAAAATATCCACTAAATGAGGGAATAATATGTGTGAGGGTACCCCAGGAGAGTTCCAAATGTGTGTGGGTAGAATATATATCCCACGGGGGTAAAATTGAAAAAAGTTGAAAACAATTTTTTTTTGGACTTAGTCATTTTTCCGGCGTTTATCAGACTTTCAGATAGGGGAAATGACAGTGAGCGTTCCGATTTCAGTTCCAGAGCGATTCGCGCAATGAGTCCTTGATATTTAGTCATTTTCAGCCAATTTTCTGGATTTTTGAAAATTTCACTTTTTTGTGAAAATATCCACTAAATGAGGTAATAATATGTGTTAGGGTACCGCAGGAGAGTTCCAAATGTGTGTGGGTAGAATATATATCCCACGGGGGTAAAATTGAAAAAAGTTGAAAACAATTTTTTTTTGGACTTAGTCATTTTTCCGGCGTTTATCAGACTTTCAGATAGGGGAAATGTCAGTGAACATTCCGATTTCAGTTCCAGAGCGATTCGCCCAATGAGTCCTTGATATTTAGTCGTTTTCAGCCAATATTTTGGATTTTTGAAAATTTCACTTTTTTGTGAAAATATCCACTAAATGAGGGAATAATATGTGTGAGGGTACCCCAGGAGAGTTCCAAATGTGTGTGGGTAGAATATATATCCCACGGGGGTAAAATTGAAAAAAGTTTAAAAATTTTTTTTTTGGACTTATTCATTTTTCCGGCGTTTATCAGACTTTCAGATAGGGGAAATGTCAGTGAGCATTCCGATTTCAGTTCCAGAGCGATTCGCCCAAAGAGTCCTTGATATTTAGTCGTTTTCAGCCAATATTTTGGATTTTTGAAAATTTCACTTTTTTGTGAAAATATCCACTAAATGAGGGAATAATATGTGTGAGGGTACCCCAGGAGAGTTCCAAATGTGTGTGGGTAGAATATATATCCCACGGGGGTAATATTGAAAAAAGTTGAAAACAATTTTTTTTTGGACTTAGTCATTTTTCCGGCGTTTATCACACTTTCAGATAGGGGAAATGTCAGTGAACGTTCCGATTTCAGTTCCAGAGCGATTCGCCCAATGAGTCCTTGATATTTAGTCGTTTTCAGCCAATATTTTGGATATTTGAAAATTTCACTTTTTTGTGAAAATATCCACTAAATGAGGGAATAATATGTGTTAGGGTACCGCAGGAGAGTTCCAAATGTGTGTGGGTAGAATATATATCCCACGGGGGTAAAATTGAAAAAAGTTGAAAACAATTTTTTTTTGTACTTAGTCATTTTTCCGGCGTTTATCACACTTTCAGATAGGGGAAATGTCAGTGAACATTCCGATTTCAGTTCCAGAGCGATTCGCCCAATGAGTCCATGATATTTAGTCGTTTTCAGCCAATATTTTGGATTTTTGAAAATTTCACTTTTTTGTGAAAATATCCACTAAATGAGGGAATAATATGTGTGAGGGTACCCCAGGAGAGTTCCAAATGTGTGTGGGTAGAATATATATCCCACGGGGGTAAAATTGAAAAAAGTTGAAAAATTTTTTTTTTGGACTTAGTCATTTTTCCGGCGTTTATCAGACTTTCAGATAGGGCAAATGTCAGTGAACATTCCGATTTCACTTCCAGAGCGATTCGCCCAATGAGTCCTTGATATTTAGTCATTTTCAGCTAATTTTCTGGATTTTTGAAAATTTCACTTTTTTTGTGAAAATATCCACTAAATGAGGGAATAATATGTGTTAGGGTACCGCAGGAGAGTTCCAAATGTGTGTGGGTAGAATATATATCCCACGGGGGTAAAATTGAAAAAAGTTGAAAACAAATTTTTTTTGTACTTAGTCATTTTTCCGGCGTTTATCACACTTTCAGATAGGGGAAATGTCAGTGAACGTTCCGATTTCAGTTCCAGAGCGATTCGCCCAATGAGTCCTTGATATTTAGTCGTTTTCAGCCAATATTTTGGATATTTGAAAATTTCACTTTTTTGTGAAAATATCCAATAAATGAGGGAATAATATGTGTGAGGGTACCCCAGGAGAGTTCCAAATGTGTGTGGGTAGAATATATATCCCACGGGGGTAAAATTGAAAAAAGTTGAAAACTATTTTTTTTTGGACTTAGTCATTTTTCCGGCGTTTATCAGACTTTCAGATAGGGGAAATGTCAGTGAACATTCCGATTTCAGTTCCAGAGCGATTCGCCCAATGAGTCCTTGATATTTAGTCGTTTTCAGCCAATATTTTGGATTTTTGAAAATTTCACTTTTTTGTGAAAATATCCACTAAATGAGGGAATAATATGTGTGAGGGTACCCCAGGAGAGTTCCAAATGTGTGTGGGTAGAATATATATCCCACGGGGGTAAAATTGAAAAAAGTTGAAAAAATTTTTTTTTGGACTTAGTCATTTTTCCGGCGTTTATCAGACTTTCAGATAGGGGAAATGTCAGTGAGCATTCCGATTTCAGTTCCAGAGCGATTCGCCCAAAGAGTCCTTGATATTTAGTCGTTTTCAGCCAATATTTTGGATTTTTGAAAATTTCACTTTTTTGTGAAAATATCCACTAAATGAGGGAATAATATGTGTTAGGGTACCGCAGGAGAGTTCCAAATGTGTGTGGGTAGAATATATATCCCACGGGGGTAATATTGAAAAAAGTTGAAAACAATTTTTTTTGGACTTAGTCATTTTTCCGGCGTTCATCACACTTTCAGATAGGGGAAATGTCAGTGAACGTTCCGATTTCAGTTCCAGAGCGATTCTGAGTCCTTGATATTTAGTCGTTTTCAGCCAATATTTTGGATATTTGAAAATTTCACTTTTTTGTGAAAATATCCACTAAATGAGGGAATAATATGTGTGAGGGTACCCGAGGAGAGTTCCAAATGTGTGTGGGTAGAATATATATCCCACGGGGGTAAAATTGAAAAAAGTTGAAAACAATTTTTTTTTGGACTTAGTAATTTTTCCGGCGTTTATCAGACTTTCAGATAGGGGAAATGTCAGTGAGCATTCCGATTTCAGTTCCAGAGCGATTCGCCCAAAGAGTCCTTGATATTTAGTCGTTTTCAGCCAATATTTTGGATTTTTGAAAATTTCACTTTTTTGTGAAAATATCCACTAAATGAGGGAATAATATGTGTGAGGGTACCCCAGGAGAGTTCCAAATGTGTGTGGGTAGAATATATATCCCACGGGGATAATATTGAAAAAAAGTTGAAAAAAAAATTTTTTGGACTTAGTCATTTTTCCAGCGTTTATCAGACTTTCAAATAGGGGAAATGTCAGTGAACATTCCGGTTTCAATTCCAGAGCGATTCTGAGTCCTTGATATTTAGTCGTTTTCAGCCAATATTTTGGATTTTTTAAAATTTCACTTTTTTGTGAAGATATCCACTAAATGAGGGAATAATATGTGTGAGGGTACCCCAAGAGAGTTCCAAATGTGTGTGGGTAGAATCTATATCCCACGGGGGTAAAATTGAAAAAAGTTGAAAAAATGTTTTTTTTGGACTTAGTCATTTTTCCGGCGTTTATCAGACTTTCAGATAGGGAAAATGTCAGTGAGCGTTCCGATTTCAGTTCCAGAGCGATTCGCGCAATGAGTCCTTGATATTTAGTCATTTTCAGCCAATTTTCTGGATTTTTGAAAATTTCACTTTTTTGTGAAAATATCCACTAAATGAGGTAATAATATGTGTTAGGGTACCGCAGGAGAGTTCCAAATGTGTGTGGGTAGAATATATATCCCACGGGGGTAAAATTGAAAAAAGTTGAAAACAATTTTTTTTTGGACTTATTCATTTTTCCGGCGTTTATCAGACTTTCAGATAGTGGAAATGTCAGTGAGCATTCCGATTTCAGTTCCAGAGCGATTCGCCCAAAGAGTCCTTGATATTTAGTCGTTTTCAGCCAATATTTTGGATTTTTGAAAATTTCACTTTTTTGTGAAAATATCCACTAAATGAGGGAATAATATGTGTGAGGGTACCCCAGGAGAGTTCCAAATGTGTGTGGGTAGAATATATATCCCACGGGGGTAATATTGAAAAAAGTTGAAAACAATTTTTTTTTGGACTTAGTCATTTTTCCGGCGTTTATCACACTTTCAGATAGGGGAAATGTCAGTGAACGTTCCGATTTCAGTTCCAGAGCGATTCGCCCAATGAGTCCTTGATATTTAGTCGTTTTCAGCCAATATTTTGGATATTTGAAAATTTCACTTTTTTGTGAAAATATCCACTAAATGAGGGAATAATATGTGTTAGGGTACCGCAGGAGAGTTCCAAATGTGTGTGGGTAGAATATATATCCCACGGGGGTAAAATTGAAAAAAGTTGAAAACAATTTTTTTTTGTACTTAGTCATTTTTCCGGCGTTTATCACACTTTCAGATAGGGGAAATGTCAGTGAACATTCCGATTTCAGTTCCAGAGCGATTCGCCCAATGAGTCCATGATATTTAGTCGTTTTCAGCCAATATTTTGGATTTTTGAAAATTTCACTTTTTTGTGAAAATATCCACTAAATGAGGGAATAATATGTGTGAGGGTACCCCAGGAGAGTTCCAAATGTGTGTGGGTAGAATATATATCCCACGGGGGTAAAATTTAAAAAAGTTGAAAAATTTTTTTTTTGGACTTAGTCATTTTTCCGGCGTTTATCAGACTTTCAGATAGGGCAAATGTCAGTGAGCGTTCCGATTTCAGTTCCAGAGCGATTCGCCCAATGAGTCCTTGATATTTAGTCGTTTTCAGCCAATATTTTGGATTTTTGAAAATTTCACTTTTTTGTGAAAATATCCACTAAATGAGGGAATAATATGTGTGAGGGTACCCCAGGAGAGTTCCAAATGTGTGTGGGTAGAATATATATCCCACGGGGGTAAAATTGAAAAAAGTTGAAAAATTTTTTTTTTGGACTTAGTCATTTTTCCGGCGTTTATCAGACTTTCAGATAGGGCAAATGTCAGTGAGCGTTCCGATTTCACTTCCAGAGCGATTCGCCCAATGAGTCCTTGATATTTAGTCATTTTCAGCTAATTTTCTGGATTTTTGAAAATTTCACTTTTTTTGTGAAAATATCCACTAAATGAGGGAATAATATGTGTTAGGGTACCGCAGGAGAGTTCCAAATGTGTGTGGGTAGAATATATATCCCACGGGGGTAAAATTGAAAAAAGTTGAAAACAAATTTTTTTTGTACTTAGTCATTTTTCCGGCGTTTATCACACTTTCAGATAGGGGAAATGTCAGTGAACGTTCCGATTTCAGTTCCAGAGCGATTCGCCCAATGAGTCCTTGATATTTAGTCGTTTTCAGCCAATATTTTGGATATTTGAAAATTTCACTTTTTTGTGAAAATATCCAATAAATGAGGGAATAATATGTGTGAGGGTACCCCAGGAGACTTCCAAATGTGTGTGGGTAGAATATATATCCCACGGGGGTAAAATTGAAAAAAGTTGAAAACTATTTTTTTTTGGACTTAGTCATTTTTCCGGCGTTTATCAGACTTTCAGATAGGGGAAATGTCAGTGAACATTCCGATTTCAGTTCCAGAGCGATTCGCCCAATGAGTCCTTGATATTTAGTCGTTTTCAGCCAATATTTTGGATTTTTGAAAATTTCACTTTTTTGTGAAAATATCCACTAAATGAGGGAATAATATGTGTGAGGGTACCCCAGGAGAGTTCCAAATGTGTGTGGGTAGAATATATATCCCACGGGGGTAAAATTGAAAAAAGTTGAAAAAATTTTTTTTTGGACTTAGTCATTTTTCCGGCGTTTATCAGACTTTCAGATAGGGGAAATGTCAGTGAGCATTCCGATTTCAGTTCCAGAGCGATTCGCCCAAAGAGTCCTTGATATTTAGTCGTTTTCAGCCAATATTTTGGATTTTTGAAAATTTCACTTTTTTGTGAAAATATCCACTAAATGAGGGAATAATATGTGTGAGGGTACCCCAGGAGAGTTCCAAATGTGTGTGGGTAGAATATATATCCCACGGGGATAATATTGAAAAAAAGTTGAAAAAAAAATTTTTTGGACTTAGTCATTTTTCCAGCGTTTATCAGACTTTCAAATAGGGGAAATGTCAGTGAACATTCCGGTTTCAATTCCAGAGCGATTCTGAGTCCTTGATATTTAGTCGTTTTCAGCCAATATTTTGGATTTTTTAAAATTTCACTTTTTTGTGAAGATATCCACTAAATGAGGGAATAATATGTGTGAGGGTACCCCAAGAGAGTTCCAAATGTGTGTGGGTAGAATCTATATCCCACGGGGGTAAAATTGAAAAAAGTTGAAAAAATGTTTTTTTTTGGACTTAGTCATTTTTCCGGCGTTTATCAGACTTTCAGATAGGGAAAATGTCAGTGAGCGTTCCGATTTCAGTTCCAGAGCGATTCGCGCAATGAGTCCTTGATATTTAGTCATTTTCAGCCAATTTTCTGGATTTTTGAAAATTTCACTTTTTTGTGAAAATATCCACTAAATGAGGTAATAATATGTGTTAGGGTACCGCAGGAGAGTTCCAAATGTGTGTGGGTAGAATATATATCCCACGGGGGTAAAATTGAAAAAAGTTGAAAACAATTTTTTTTTGGACTTAGTCATTTTTCCGGCGTTTATCAGACTTTCAGATAGGGGAAATGTCAGTGAACATTCCGATTTCAGTTCCAGAGCGATTCGCCCAATGAGTCCTTGATATTTAGTCGTTTTCAGCCAATATTTTGGATTTTTGAAAATTTCACTTTTTTGTGAAAATATCCACTAAATGAGGGAATAATATGTGTGAGGGTACCCCAGGAGAGTTCCAAATGTGTGTGGGTAGAATATATATCCCACGGGGGTAAAATTGAAAAAAGTTTAAAAATTTTTTTTTTGGACTTATTCATTTTTCCGGCGTTTATCAGACTTTCAGATAGGGGAAATGTCAGTGAGCATTCCGATTTCAGTTCCAGAGCGATTCGCCCAAAGAGTCCTTGATATTTAGTCGTTTTCAGCCAATATTTTGGATTTTTGAAAATTTCACTTTTTTGTGAAAATATCCACTAAATGAGGGAATAATATGTGTGAGGGTACCCCAGGAGAGTTCCAAATGTGTGTGGGTAGAATATATATCCCACGGGGGTAATATTGAAAAAAGTTGAAAACAATTTTTTTTTGGACTTAGTCATTTTTCCGGCGTTTATCACACTTTCAGATAGGGGAAATGTCAGTGAACGTTCCGATTTCAGTTCCAGAGCGATTCGCCCAATGAGTCCTTGATATTTAGTCGTTTTCAGCCAATATTTTGGATATTTGAAAATTTCACTTTTTTGTGAAAATATCCACTAAATGAGGGAATAATATGTGTTAGGGTACCGCAGGAGAGTTCCAAATGTGTGTGGGTAGAATATATATCCCACGGGGGTAAAATTGAAAAAAGTTGAAAACAATTTTTTTTTGTACTTAGTCATTTTTCCGGCGTTTATCACACTTTCAGATAGGGGAAATGTCAGTGAACATTCCGATTTCAGTTCCAGAGCGATTCGCCCAATGAGTCCATGATATTTAGTCGTTTTCAGCCAATATTTTGGATTTTTGAAAATTTCACTTTTTTGTGAAAATATCCACTAAATGAGGGAATAATATGTGTGAGGGTACCCCAGGAGAGTTCCAAATGTGTGTGGGTAGAATATATATCCCACGGGGGTAAAATTTAAAAAAGTTGAAAAATTTTTTTTTTGGACTTAGTCATTTTTCCGGCGTTTATCAGACTTTCAGATAGGGCAAATGTCAGTGAGCGTTCCGATTTCAGTTCCAGAGCGATTCGCCCAATGAGTCCTTGATATTTAGTCGTTTTCAGCCAATATTTTGGATTTTTGAAAATTTCACTTTTTTGTGAAAATATCCACTAAATGAGGGAATAATATGTGTGAGGGTACCCCAGGAGAGTTCCAAATGTGTGTGGGTAGAATATATATCCCACGGGGGTAAAATTGAAAAAAGTTGAAAAATTTTTTTTTTGGACTTAGTCATTTTTCCGGCGTTTATCAGACTTTCAGATAGGGCAAATGTCAGTGAGCGTTCCGATTTCACTTCCAGAGCGATTCGCCCAATGAGTCCTTGATATTTAGTCATTTTCAGCTAATTTTCTGGATTTTTGAAAATTTCACTTTTTTTGTGAAAATATCCACTAAATGAGGGAATAATATGTGTTAGGGTACCGCAGGAGAGTTCCAAATGTGTGTGGTTAGAATATATATCCCACGGGGGTAAAATTGAAAAAAGTTGAAAACAAATTTTTTTTGTACTTAGTCATTTTTCCGGCGTTTATCACACTTTCAGATAGGGGAAATGTCAGTGAACGTTCCGATTTCAGTTCCAGAGCGATTCGCCCAATGAGTCCTTGATATTTAGTCGTTTTCAGCCAATATTTTGGATATTTGAAAATTTCACTTTTTTGTGAAAATATCCAATAAATGAGGGAATAATATGTGTGAGGGTACCCCAGGAGAGTTCCAAATGTGTGTGGGTAGAATATATATCCCACGGGGGTAAAATTGAAAAAAGTTGAAAACTATTTTTTTTTGGACTTAGTCATTTTTCCGGCGTTTATCAGACTTTCAGATAGGGGAAATGTCAGTGAACATTCCGATTTCAGTTCCAGAGCGATTCGCCCAATGAGTCCTTGATATTTAGTCGTTTTCAGCCAATATTTTGGATTTTTGAAAATTTCACTTTTTTGTGAAAATATCCACTAAATGAGGGAATAATATGTGTGAGGGTACCCCAGGAGAGTTCCAAATGTGTGTGGGTAGAATATATATCCCACGGGGGTAAAATTGAAAAAAGTTGAAAAAATTTTTTTTTGGACTTAGTCATTTTTCCGGCGTTTATCAGACTTTCAGATAGGGGAAATGTCAGTGAGCATTCCGATTTCAGTTCCAGAGCGATTCGCCCAAAGAGTCCTTGATATTTAGTCGTTTTCAGCCAATATTTTGGATTTTTGAAAATTTCACTTTTTTGTGAAAATATCCACTAAATGAGGGAATAATATGTGTGAGGGTACCCCAGGAGAGTTCCAAATGTGTGTGGGTAGAATATATATCCCACGGGGATAATATTGAAAAAAAGTTGAAAAAAAAATTTTTTGGACTTAGTCATTTTTCCAGCGTTTATCAGACTTTCAAATAGGGGAAATGTCAGTGAACATTCCGGTTTCAATTCCAGAGCTATTCGCCCAATGAGTCCTTGATATTGAGTCGTTTTCAGCCAATATTTTGGATTTTTGAAAATTTCACTTTTTTGTGAAAATATCCACTAAATGTGGGAATAATATGTGTTAGGGTACCGCAGGAGAGTTCCAAATGTGTGTGGGTAGAATATATATCCCACGGGGGTAATATTGAAAAAAGTTGAAAACAATTTTTTTTTGGACTTAGTCATTTTTCCGGCGTTTATCAGACTTTCAGATAGGGGAAATGTCAGTGAGCATTCCGATTTCAGTTCCAGAGCGATTCGCCCAAAGAGTCCTTGATATTTAGTCGTTTTCAGCCAATATTTTGGATTTTTGAAAATTTCACTTTTTTGTGAAAATATCCACTAAATGAGGGAATAATATGTGTTAGGGTACCGCAGGAGAGTTCCAAATGTGTGTGGGTAGAATATATATCCCACGGGGGTAATATTGAAAAAAGTTGAAAACAATTTTTTTTGGACTTAGTCATTTTTCCGGCGTTTATCACACTTTCAGATAGGGGAAATGTCAGTGAACGTTCCGATTTCAGTTCCAGAGCGATTCTGAGTCCTTGATATTTAGTCGGTTTCAGCCAATATTTTGGATATTTGAAAATTTCACTTTTTTGTGAAAATATCCACTAAATGAGGGAATAATATGTGTGAGGGTACCCGAGGAGAGTTCCAAATGTGTGTGGGTAGAATATATATCCCACGGGGGTAAAATTGAAAAAAGTTGAAAACAATTTTTTTTGGACTTAGTAATTTTTCCGGCGTTTATCAGACTTTCAGATAGGGGAAATGTCAGTGAGCATTCCGATTTCAGTTCCAGAGCGATTCGCCCAAAGAGTCCTTGATATTTAGTCGTTTTCAGCCAATATTTTGGATTTTTGAAAATTTCACTTTTTTGTGAAAATATCCACTAAATGAGGGAATAATATGTGTGAGGGTACCCCAGGAGAGTTCCAAATGTGTGTGGGTAGAATATATATCCCACGGGGATAATATTGAAAAAAAGTTGAAAAAAAAATTTTTTGGACTTAGTCATTTTTCCAGCGTTTATCAGACTTTCAAATAGGGGAAATGTCAGTGAACATTCCGGTTTCAATTCCAGAGCTATTCGCCCAATGAGTCCTTGATATTGAGTCGTTTTCAGCCAATATTTTGGATTTTTGAAAATTTCACTTTTTTGTGAAAATATCCACTAAATGTGGGAATAATATGTGTTAGGGTACCGCAGGAGAGTTCCAAATGTGTGTGGGTAGAATATATATCCCACGGGGGTAATATTGAAAAAAGTTGAAAACAATTTTTTTTTGGACTTAGTCATTTTTCTGGTGTTTATCACACTTTCAGATAGGGGAAATGTCAGTGAACGTTCCGATTTCAGTTCCAGAGCGATTCGCCCAATGGGTCCTTGATATTTAGTCGTTTTCAGCCAATATTTTGGATATTTGAAAATTTCACTTTTTTGTGAAAATATCCACTAAATGAGGGAATAATATGTGTTAGGGTACCGCAGGAGAGTTCCAAATGTGTTTGGGTAGAATATATATCCCACGGGGGTAATATTGAAAAAAGTTGAAAACAATTTTTTTTTGGACTTAGTCATTTTTCCGGCGTTTATCACACTTTCAGATAGGGGAAATGTCAGTGAACGTTCCGATTTCAGTTCCAGAGCGATTCGCCCAATGAGTCCTTGATATTTAGTCGTTTTCAGCCAAATATTTTGGATATTTGAAAATTTCACTTTTTTGTGAAAATATCCACTAAATGAGGGAATAATATGTGTGAGGGTACCCCAGGAGAGTTCCAAATGTGTGTGGGTAGAATATATATCCCACGGGGGTAAAATTGAAAAAAGTTGAAAAATTTTTTTTTTGGACTTAGTCATTTTTCCGGCGTTTATCAGACTTTCAGATAGGGCAAATGTCAGTGAGCGTTCCGATTTCAGTTCCAGAGCGATTCGCCCAATGAGTCCTTGATATTTAGTCATTGTCAGCTAATTTTCTGGATTTTTGAAAATTTCACTTTTTTGTGAAAATATCCACTAAATGAGGGAATAATATGTGTTAGGGTACCGCAGGAGAGTTCCAAATGTGTGTGGGTAGAATATATATCCCACGGGGGTAAAATTGAAAAAAGTTGAAAACAATTTTTTTTTGTACTTAGTCATTTTTCCGGCGTTTATCACACTTTCAGATAGGGGAAATGTCAGTGAACGTTCCGATTTCAATTCCAGAGCTATTCGCCCAATGAGTCCTTGATATTGAGTCGTTTTCAGCCAATATTTTGGATTTTTGAAAATTTCACTTTTTTGTGAAAATATCCACTAAATGTGGGAATAATATGTGTTAGGGTACCGCAGGAGAGTTCCAAATGTGTGTGGGTAGAATATATATCCCACGGGGGTAATATTGAAAAAAGTTGAAAACAATTTTTTTTTGGACTTAGTCATTTTTCTGGTGTTTATCACACTTTCAGATAGGGGAAATGTCAGTGAACGTTCCGATTTCAGTTCCAGAGCGATTCGCCCAATGAGTCCTTGATATTTAGTCGTTTTCAGCCAATATTTTGGATATTTGAAAATTTCACTTTTTTGTGAAAATATCCACTAAATGAGGGAATAATATGTGTTAGGGTACCGCAGGAGAGTTCCAAATGTGTTTGGGTAGAATATATATCCCACGGGGGTAATATTGAAAAAAGTTGAAAACAATTTTTTTTTGGACTTAGTCATTTTTCCGGCGTTTATCACACTTTCAGATAGGGGAAATGTCAGTGAACGTTCCGATTTCAGTTCCAGAGCGATTCTGAGTCCTTGATATTTAGTCGTTTTCAGCCAATATTTTGGATATTTGAAAATTTCACTTTTTTGTGAAAATATCCACTAAATGAGGGAATAATATGTGTGAGGGTACCCGAGGAGAGTTCCAAATGTGTGTGGGTAGAATATATATCCCACGGGGGTAAAATTGAAAAAAGTTGAAAACAATTTTTTTTTGGACTTAGTCATTTTTCCGGCGTTTATCACACTTTCAGATAGGGGAAATGTCAGTGAACGTTCCGATTTCAGTTCCAGAGCGATTCGCCCAATGAGTCCTTGATATTTAGTCGTTTTCAGCCAATATTTTGGATATTTGAAAATTTCACTTTTTTGTGAAAATATCCACTAAATGAGGGAATAATATGTGTGAGGGTACCCCAGGAGAGTTCCAAATATGTGTGGGTAGAATATATATCCCACGGGGGTAAAATTGAAAAAAGTTGAAAAATTTTTTTTTTGGACTTAGTCATTTTTCCGGCGTTTATCAGACTTTCAGATAGGGCAAATGTCAGTGAGCGTTCCGATTTCAGTTCCAGAGCTATTCGCCCAATGAGTCCTTGATATTTAGTCATTGTCAGCTAATTTTCTGGATTTTTGAAAATTTCACTTTTTTGTGAAAATATCCACTAAATGAGGGAATAATATGTGTTAGGGTACCGCAGGAGAGTTCCAAATGTGTGTGGGTAGAATATATATCCCACGGGGGTAAAATTGAAAAAAGTTGAAAACAATTTTTTTTTGTACTTAGTCATTTTTCCGGCGTTTATCACACTTTCAGATAGGGGAAATGTCAGTGAACGTTCCGATTTCAGTTCCAGAGCGATTCGCCCAAAGAGTCCTTGATATTTAGTCGTTTTCAGCCAATATTTTGGATTTTTGAAAATTTCACTTTTTTGTGAAAATATCCACTAAATGAGGGAATAATATGTGTTAGGGTACCGCAGGAGAGTTCCAAATGTGTGTGGGTAGAATATATATCCCACGGGGGTAATATTGAAAAAAGTTGAAAACAATTTTTTTTGGACTTAGTCATTTTTCCGGCGTTTATCACACTTTCAGATAGGGGAAATGTCAGTGAACGTTCCGATTTCAGTTCCAGAGCGATTCTGAGTCCTTGACATTTAGTCGTTTTCAGCCAATATTTTGGATATTTGAAAATTTCACTTTTTTGTGAAAATATCCACTAAATGAGGGAATAATATGTGTGAGGGTACCCGAGGAGAGTTCCAAATGTGTGTGGGTAGAATCTATATCCCACGGGGGTAAAATTGAAAAAAGTTGAAAAAATGTTTTTTTTGGACTTAGTCATTTTTCCGGCGTTTATCAGACTTTCAGATAGGGAAAATGTCAGTGAGCGTTCCGATTTCAGTTCCAGAGCGAATCGCGCAATGAGTCCTTGATATTTAGTCATTTTCAGCCAATTTTCTGGATTTTTGAAAATTTCACTTTTTTGTGAAAATATCCACTAAATGAGGGAATAATATGTGTTAGGGTACCGCAGGAGAGTTCCAAATGTGTGTGGGTAGAATATATATCCCACGGGGGTAATATTGAAAAAAGTTGAAAACAATTTTTTTTTTGGACTGTCATTTTTCCGGCGTTTATCAGACTTTCAGATCGGGGAAATGTCAGTGAACATTCCGATTTCAGTTCCAGAGCGATTCGCCCAATGAGTCCTTGATATTTAGTCGTTTTCAGCCAATATTTTGGATTTTTGAAAATTTCACTTTTTTGTGAAAATATCCACTAAATGAAGGAATAATATGTGTGAGGGTACCCCAGGAGAGTTCCAAATGTGTGTGGGTAGAATATATATCCCACGGGGTAATATTGAAAAAAAGTTGAAAAAAAATTTTTTTGGACTTAGTCATTTTTCTGGCGTTTATCAGAATTTCAAATAGGGGAAATGTCAGTGAACATTCCGATTTCAATTCCAGAGCTATTCGCCCAATGAGTCCTTGATATTTAGTCGTTTTCAGCCAATATTTTGGATTTTTGAAAATTTCACTTTTTTGTGAAAATATCCACTAAATGAGGGAATAATATGTGTTAGGGTACCGCAGGAGAGTTCCAAATGTGTGTGGGTAGAATATATATCCCACGGGGGTAAAATTGAAAAAAGTTGAAAACAATTTTTTTTTGGACTTAGTCATTTTTCCGGCGTTTATCAGACTTTCAGATAGGGAGAATGTCAGTGAGCGTTCCGATTTCAGTTCCAGAGCGATTCGCGCAATGAGTCCTTGATATTTAGTCATTTTCAGCCAATTTTCTGGATTTTTGAAAATTTCACTTTTTTGTGAAAATATCCACTAAATGAGGGAATAATATGTGTGAGGGTACCCCAGGAGAGTTCCAAATGTGTGTGGGTAGAATATATATCCCACGGGGGTAAAATTGAAAAAAGTTGAAAAATTTTTTTTTTGGACTTAGTCATTTTTCCGGCGTTTATCAGACTTTCAGATAGGGCAAATGTCAGTGAGCGTTCCGATTTCAGTTCCAGAGCGATTCGCCCAATGAGTCCTTGATATTTAGTCGTTTTCAACCAATACTTTGGATTTTTGGAAATTTCACTTTTTTGTGAAAATATCCACTAAATGAGGGAATAATATGTGTGAGGGTACCCCAGGAGAGTTCCAAATGTGTGTGGGTAGAATGTATATCCCACGGGGGTAAAATTGATAAAAGTTGAAAAAAATTTTTTTTTGGACTTTGTCATTTTTCCGGCGTTTATCAGACTTTCAGATAGGGCAAATGTCAGTGAGCATTCCGATTTCAGTTCCAGAGCGATTCACCCAATGAGTCCTTGATATTTAGACGTTTTCAGCCAATATTTTGGATTTTTGAAAATTTCACTTTTTTGTGAAAATATCCACTAAATGAAGGAATAATATGTGTGAGGGTACCCCAGGAGAGTTCCAAATGTGTGTGGGTAGAATATATATCCCACGGGGGTAATATTGAAAAAAAGTTGAAAAAAAATTTTTTTGGACTTAGCCATTTTTCTGGCGTTTATCAGACTTTCAAATAGGGGAAATGTCAGTGAACATTCCGATTTCAATTACAGAGCTATTCGCCCAATGAGTCCTTGATATTTAGTCGTTTTCAGCCAATATTTTGGATTTTTGAAAATTTCACTTTTTTGTGAAAATATCCACTAAATGAGGGAATAATATGTGTTAGGGTACCGCAGGAGAGTTCCAAATGTGTGTGGGTAGAATATATATCCCACGGGGGTAAAATTGAAAAAAGTTGAAAACAATTTTTTTTTGGACTTAGTCATTTTTCCGGCGTTTATCAGACTTTCAGATAGGGAAAATGTCAGTGAGCGTTCCGATTTCAGTTCCAGAGCGATTCGCGCAATGAGTCCTTGATATTTAGTCATTTTCAGCCAATTTTCTGGATTTTTGAAAATTTCACTTTTTTGTGAAAATATCCACTAAATGAGGGAATAATATGTGTGAGGGTACCCCAGGAGAGTTCCAAATGTGTGTGGGTAGAATATATATCCCACGGGGGTAAAATTGAAAAAAGTTGAAAAATTTTTTTTTTGGCTTAGTCATTTTTCCGGCGTTTATCAGACTTTCAGATAGGGCAAATGTCAGTGAGCGTTCCGATTTCAGTTCCAGAGCGATTCGCCCAATGAGTCCTTGATATTTAGTCGTTTTCAACCAATACTTTGGATTTTTGGAAATTTCACTTTTTTGTGAAAATATCCACTAAATGAGGGAATAATATGTGTGAGGGTACCCCAGGAGAGTTCCAAATGTGTGTGGGTAGAATGTATATCCCACGGGGGTAAAATTGATAAAAGTTGAAAAAAATTTTTTTTGGACTTTGTCATTTTTCCGGCGTTTATCAGACTTTCAGATAGGGCAAATGTCAGTGAGCATTCCGATTTCAGTTCCAGAGCGATTCACCCAATGAGTCCTTGATATTTAGTCGTTTTCAGCCAATATTTTGGATTTTTGAAAATTTCACTTTTTTGTGAAAATATCCACTAAATGAAGGAATAATATGTGTGAGGGTACCCCAGGAGAGTTCCAAATGTGTGTGGGTAGAATATATATCCCACGGGGGTAATATTGAAAAAAAGTTGAAAAAAAATTTTTTTGGACTTAGCCATTTTTCTGGCGTTTATCAGACTTTCAAATAGGGGAAATGTCAGTGAACATTCCGATTTCAATTACAGAGCTATTCGCCCAATGAGTCCTTGATATTTAGTCGTTTTCAGCCAATATTTTGGATTTTTGAAAATTTCACTTTTTTGTGAAAATATCCACTAAATGAGGGAATAATATGTGTGAGGGTACCCCAGGAGAGTTCCAAATGTGTGTGGGTAGAATATATATCCCACGGGGGTAAAATTGAAAAAAGTTGAAAACAATTTTTTTTTGGACTTAGTCATTTTTCCGGCGTTTATCAGTCTTTCAGATAGGGGAAATGTCAGTGAACGTTCCGATTTCAGTTCCAGAGCGATTCGCCCAATGAGTCCTTGATATTTAGTCGTTTTCAGCCAATATTTTGGATATTTGAAAATTTCACTTTTTTGTGAAAATATCCACTAAATGAGGGAATAATATGTGTGAGGGTACCCCAGGAGAGTTCCAAATGTGTGTGGGTAGAATATATATCCCACGGGGGTAAAATTGAAAAAAGTTGAAAACAATTTTTTTTTGGACTTAGTCATTTTTCCGGCGTTTATCAGACTTTCAGATAGGGGAAATGTCAGTGAACATTCCGATTTCAGTTCCAGAGCGATTCGCGCAATGAGTCCTTGATATTTAGTCATTTTCAGCCAATTTTCTGGATTTTTGAAAATTTCACTTTTTTGTGAAAATATCCACTAAATGAGGGAATAATATGTGTTAGGGTACCGCAGGAGAGTTCCAAATGTGTGTGGGTAGAATATATATCCCACGGGGGTAATATTGAAAAAAGTTGAAAACAATTTTTTTTTTGGACTGTCATTTTTCCGGCGTTTATCAGACTTTCAGATCGGGGAAATGTCAGTGAACATTCCGATTTCAGTTCCAGAGCGATTCGCCCAATGAGTCCTTGATATTTAGTCGTTTTCAGCCAATATTTTGGATTTTTGAAAATTTCACTTTTTTGTGAAAATATCCACTAAATGAAGGAATAATATGTGTGAGGGTACCCCAGGAGAGTTCCAAATGTGTGTGGGTAGAATATATATCCCACGGGGTAATATTGAAAAAAAGTTGAAAAAAAATTTTTTTGGACTTAGTCATTTTTCTGGCGTTTATCAGAATTTCAAATAGGGGAAATGTCAGTGAACATTCCGATTTCAATTCCAGAGCTATTCGCCCAATGAGTCCTTGATATTTAGTCGTTTTCAGCCAATATTTTGGATTTTTGAAAATTTCACTTTTTTGTGAAAATATCCACTAAATGAGGGAATAATATGTGTTAGGGTACCGCAGGAGAGTTCCAAATGTGTGTGGGTAGAATATATATCCCACGGGGGTAAAATTGAAAAAAGTTGAAAACAATTTTTTTTTGGACTTAGTCATTTTTCCGGCGTTTATCAGACTTTCAGATAGGGAAAATGTCAGTGAGCGTTCCGATTTCAGTTCCAGAGCGATTCGCGCAATGAGTCCTTGATATTTAGTCATTTTCAGCCAATTTTCTGGATTTTTGAAAATTTCACTTTTTTGTGAAAATATCCACTAAATGAGGGAATAATATGTGTGAGGGTACCCCAGGAGAGTTCCAAATGTGTGTGGGTAGAATATATATCCCACGGGGGTAAAATTGAAAAAAGTTGAAAAATTTTTTTTTTGGACTTAGTCATTTTTCCGGCGTTTATCAGACTTTCAGATAGGGCAAATGTCAGTGAGCATTCCGATTTCAGTTCCAGAGCGATTCGCCCAATGAGTCCTTGATATTTAGTCGTTTTCAACCAATACTTTGGATTTTTGGAAATTTCACTTTTTTGTGAAAATATCCACTAAATGAGGGAATAATATGTGTGAGGGTACCCCAGGAGAGTTCCAAATGTGTGTGGGTAGAATGTATATCCCACGGGGGTAAAATTGATAAAAGTTGAAAAAAATTTTTTTTTGGACTTTGTCATTTTTCCGGCGTTTATCAGACTTTCAGATAGGGCAAATGTCAGTGAGCATTCCGATTTCAGTTCCAGAGCGATTCACCCAATGAGTCCTTGATATTTAGACGTTTTCAGCCAATATTTTGGATTTTTGAAAATTTCACTTTTTTGTGAAAATATCCACTAAATGAAGGAATAATATGTGTGAGGGTACCCCAGGAGAGTTCCAAATGTGTGTGGGTAGAATATATATCCCACGGGGGTAATATTGAAAAAAAGTTGAAAAAAAATTTTTTTGGACTTAGCCATTTTTCTGGCGTTTATCAGACTTTCAAATAGGGGAAATGTCAGTGAACATTCCGATTTCAATTACAGAGCTATTCGCCCAATGAGTCCTTGATATTTAGTCGTTTTCAGCCAATATTTTGGATTTTTGAAAATTTCACTTTTTTGTGAAAATATCCACTAAATGAGGGAATAATATGTGTTAGGGTACCGCAGGAGAGTTCCAAATGTGTGTGGGTAGAATATATATCCCACGGGGGTAAAATTGAAAAAAGTTGAAAACAATTTTTTTTTGGACTTAGTCATTTTTCCGGCGTTTATCAGACTTTCAGATAGGGAAAATGTCAGTGAGCGTTCCGATTTCAGTTCCAGAGCGATTCGCGCAATGAGTCCTTGATATTTAGTCATTTTCAGCCAATTTTCTGGATTTTTGAAAATTTCACTTTTTTGTGAAAATATCCACTAAATGAGGGAATAATATGTGTGAGGGTACCCCAGGAGAGTTCCAAATGTGTGTGGGTAGAATATATATCCCACGGGGGTAAAATTGAAAAAAGTTGAAAAATTTTTTTTTTGGACTTAGTCATTTTTCCGGCGTTTATCAGACTTTCAGATAGGGCAAATGTCAGTGAGCGTTCCGATTTCAGTTCCAGAGCGATTCGCCCAATGAGTCCTTGATATTTAGTCGTTTTCAACCAATACTTTGGATTTTTGGAAATTTCACTTTTTTGTGAAAATATCCACTAAATGAGGGAATAATATGTGTGAGGGTACCCCAGGAGAGTTCCAAATGTGTGTGGGTAGAATGTATATCCCACGGGGGTAAAATTGATAAAAGTTGAAAAAAATTTTTTTTTGGACTTTGTCATTTTTCCGGCGTTTATCAGACTTTCAGATAGGGCAAATGTCAGTGAGCATTCCGATTTCAGTTCCAGAGCGATTCACCCAATGAGTCCTTGATATTTAGACGTTTTCAGCCAATATTTTGGATTTTTGAAAATTTCACTTTTTTGTGAAAATATCCACTAAATGAAGGAATAATATGTGTGAGGGTACCCCAGGAGAGTTCCAAATGTGTGTGGGTAGAATATATATCCCACGGGGGTAATATTGAAAAAAAGTTGAAAAAAAATTTTTTTGGACTTAGCCATTTTTCTGGCGTTTATCAGACTTTCAAATAGGGGAAATGTCAGTGAACATTCCGATTTCAATTACAGAGCTATTCGCCCAATGAGTCCTTGATATTTAGTCGTTTTCAGCCAATATTTTGGATTTTTGAAAATTTCACTTTTTTGTGAAAATATCCACTAAATGAGGGAATAATATGTGTGAGGGTACCCCAGGAGAGTTCCAAATGTGTGTGGGTAGAATATATATCCCACGGGGGTAAAATTGAAAAAAGTTGAAAACAATTTTTTTTTGGACTTAGTCATTTTTCCGGCGTTTATCAGTCTTTCAGATAGGGGAAATGTCAGTGAACGTTCCGATTTCAGTTCCAGAGCGATTCGCCCAATGAGTCCTTGATATTTAGTCGTTTTCAGCCAATATTTTGTATATTTGAAAATTTCACTTTTTTGTGAAAATATCCACTAAATGAGGGAATAATATGTGTGAGGGTACCCCAGGAGAGTTCCAAATGTGTGTGGGTAGAATATATATCCCACGGGGGTAAAATTGAAAAAAGTTGAAAACAATTTTTTTTTGGACTTAGTCATTTTTCCGGCGTTTATCAGACTTTCAGATAGGGGAAATGTCAGTGAACATTCCGATTTCAGTTCCAGAGCGATTCGCCCAATGAGTCCTTGATATTTAGTCGTTTTCAGCCAATATTTTGGATTTTTGAAAATTTCACTTTTTTGTGAAAATATCCACTAAATGAGGGAATAATAAGTGTGAGGGTACCCCAGGAGAGCTCCAAATGTGTGTGGGTAGAATCTATATCCCACGGGGGTAAAATTGAAAAAAGTTGAAAAAATGTTTTTTTTTGGACTTAGTCATTTTTCCGGCGTTTATCAGACTCTCAGATAGGGAAAATGTCAGTGAGCGTTCCGATTTCAGTTCCAGAGCGATTCGCGCAATGAGTCCTTGATATTTAGTCATTTTCAGCCAATTTTCTGGATTTTTGAAAATTTCACTTTTTTGTGAAAATATCCACTAAATGAGGGAATAATATGTGTTAGGGTACCGCAGGAGAGTTCCAAATGTGTGTGGGTAGAATATATATCCCACAGGGGGTAATATTGAAAAAAGTTGAAAACAATTTTTTTTTTGGACTTAGTCATTTTTCCGGCGTTTATCACACTTTCAGATAGGGGAAATGTCAGTGAACGTTCCGATTTCAGTTCCAGAGCGATTCGCCCAATGAGTCCTTGATATTTAGTCGTTTTCAGCCAATATTTTGGATTTTTGAAAATTTCACTTTTTTGTGAAAATATCCACTAAATGAGGGAATAATATGTGTGAGGGTACCCCAGGAGAGTTCCAAATGTGTGTGGGTAGAATCTATATCCCACGGGGGTAAAATTGAAAAAAGTTGAAAAAATGTTTTTTTTGGACTTAGTCATTTTTCCGGCGTTATCAGACTTTCAGATAGGGATAATGTCAGTGAGCGTTCCGATTTCAGTTCCAGAGCGATTCGCGCAATGAGTCCTTGATATTTAGTCATTTTCAGCCAATTTTCTGGATTTTTGAAAATTTCACTTTTTTGTGAAAATATCCACTAAATGAGGGAATAATATGTGTTAGGGTACCGCAGGAGAGTTCCAAATGTGTGTGGGTAGAATATATATCCCACGGGGGTAATATTGAAAAAAGTTGAAAACAATTTTTTTTTTGGACTGTCATTTTTCCGGCGTTTATCACACTTTCAGATAGGGGAAATGTCAGTGAACGTTCCGATTTCAGTTCCAGAGCGATTCGCCCAATGAGTCCTTGATATTTAGTCATTTTCAGCCAATATTTTGGATTTTTGAAAATTTCACTTTTTTGTGAAAATATCCACTAAATGAGGGAATAATATGTGTGAGGGTACCCCAGGAGAGTTCCAAATGTGTGTGGGTAGAATATATATCCCACAGGGGGTAAAATTGAAAAAAGTTGAAAACAATTTTTTTTTGGACTTAGTCATTTTTCCGGCGTTTATCAGACTTTCAGATAGGGGAAATGTCAGTGAACATTCCGATTTCAGTTCCAGAGCGATTCGCCCAATGAGTCCTTGATATTTAGTCGTTTTCAGCCAATATTTTGGATTTTTGAAAATTTCACTTTTTTGTGAAAATATCCACTAAATGAAGGATTAATATGTGTGAGGGTACCCCAGGAGAGTTCCAAATGTGTGTGGGTAGAATATATATCCCACGGGGTAATATTGAAAAAAAGTTAAAAAAAATTTTTTTGGACTTAGTCATTTTTCTGGCGTTTATCAGACTTTCAAATAGGGGAAATGTCAGTGAACATTCCGATTTCAATTCCAGAGCTATTCGCCCAATGAGTCCTTGATATTTAGTCGTTTTCAGCCAATATTTTGGATTTTTGAAAATTTCACTTTTTTGTGAAAATATCCACTAAATGAGGGAATAATATGTGTTAGGGTACCGCAGGAGAGTTCCAAATGTGTGTGGGTAGAATATATATCCCACGGGGGTAAAATTGAAAAAAGTTGAAAACAATTTTTTTTTGGACTTAGTCATTTTTCCGGCGTTTATCAGACTTTCAGATAGGGAAAATGTCAGTGAGCGTTCCGATTTCAGTTCCAGAGCGATTCGCGCAATGAGTCCTTGATATTTAGTCATTTTCAGCCAATTTTCTGGATTTTTGAAAATTTCACTTTTTTGTGAAAATATCCACTAAATGAGGGAATAATATGTGTTAGGGTACCGCAGGAGAGTTCCAAATGTGTGTGGGTAGAATATATATCCCACAGGGGTAATATTGAAAAAAGTTGAAAACAATTTTTTTTTTGGACTTAGTCATTTTTCCGGCGTTTATCACACTTTCAGATAGGGGAAATGTCAGTGAACGTTCCGATTTCAGTTCCAGAGCGATTCGCCCAATGAGTCCTTGATATTTAGTCGTTTTCAGCCAATATTTTGGATTTTTGAAAATTTCACTTTTTTGTGAAAATATCCACTAAATGAGGGAATAATATGTGTGAGGGTACCCCAGGAGAGTTCCAAATGTGTGTGGGTAGAATATATATCCCGCGGGGGTAAAATTGAAAAAAGATGAAAAATTTTTTTTTTGGACTTAGTCATTTTTCCGGCGTTTATCAGACTTTCAGATAGGGCAAATGTCAGTGAGCGTTCCGATTTCAGTTCCAGAGCGATTCGCCCAATGAGTCCTTGATATTTAGTCGTTTTCAACCAATACTTTGGATTTTTGGAAATTTCACTTTTTTGTGAAAATATCCACTAAATGAGGGAATAATATGTGTGAGGGTACCCCAGGAGAGTTCCAAATGTGTGTGGGTAGAATGTATATCCCACGGGGGTAAAATTGATAAAAGTTGAAAAAAATTTTTTTTTGGACTTTGTCATTTTTCCGGCGTTTATCAGACTTTCAGATAGGGCAAATGTCAGTGAGCATTCCGATTTCAGTTCCAGAGCGATTCACCCAATGAGTCCTTGATATTTAGTCGTTTTCAGCCAATATTTTGGATTTTTGAAAATTTCACTTTTTTGTGAAAATATCCACTAAATGAAGGAATAATATGTGTGAGGGTACCCCAGGAGAGTTCCAAATGTGTATGGGTAGAATATATATCCCACAGGGGTAAATATTGAAAAAAAGTTGAAAAAAAATTTTTTTGGACTTAGTCATTTTTCTGGCGTTTATCAGACTTTCAAATAGGGGAAATGTCAGTGAACATTCCGATTTCAATTCCAGAGCTATTCGCCCAATGAGTCCTTGATATTTAGTCGTTTTCAGCCAATATTTAGGATTTTTGAAAATTTCACTTTTTTGTGAAAATATCCACTAAATGAGGGAATAATATGTGTGAGGGTACCCGAGGAGAGTTCCAAATGTGTGTGGGTAGAATATATAGCCCACGGGGGTAAAATTGAAAAAAGTTGAAAACAATTTTTTTTTGTACTTAGTCATTTTTCCGTCGTTTATCACACTTTCAGATAGGGGAAATGTCAGTGAACGTTCCGATTTCAGTTCCAGAGCGATTCGCCCAATGAGTCCTTGATATTTAGTCGTTTTCAGCCAATATTTTGGATATTTGAAAATTTCACTTTTTTGTGAAAATATCCACTAAATGAGGGAATAATATGTGTGAGGGTACCCCAGGAGAGTTCCAAATGTGTGTGGGTAGAATATATATCCCACGGGGGTAAAATTGAAAAAAGTTGAAAACAATTTTTTTTTGGACTTAGTCATTTTTCTGGCGTTTATCAGACTTTCAGATAGGGGAAATGTCAGTGAACATTCCGATTTCAGTTCCAGAGCGATTCGCCCAATGAGTCCTTGATATTTAGTCGTTTTCAGCCAATATTTTGGATTTTTGAAAATTTCACTTTTTTGTGAAAATATCCACTAAATGAGGGAATAATATGTGTTAGGGTACCGCAGGAGAGTTCCAAATGTGTGTGGGTAGAATATATATCCCACAGGGGTAATATTGAAAAAAGTTGAAAACAATTTTTTTTTTGGACTTAGTCATTTTTCCGGCGTTTATCACACTTTCAGATAGGGGAAATGTCAGTGAACGTTCCGATTTCAGTTCCAGAGCGATTCGCCCAATGAGTCCTTGATATTTAGTCATTTTCAGCTAATTTTCTGGATTTTTGAAAATTTCACTTTTTTGTGAAAATATCCCCTGAATGAGGGAATAATATGTGTTAGGGTACCGCAGGAGAGTTCCAAATGTGTGTGGGTAGAAGATATATCCCACGGGGGTAAAATTGAAAAAAGTTGAAAACAATTTTTTTTTGTACTTAGTCATTTTTCCGGCGTTTATCACACTTTCAGATAGGGGAAATGTCAGTGAACGTTCCGATTTCAGTTCCAGAGCGATTCGCCCAATGAGTCCTTGATATTTAGTCGTTTTCAGCCAATATTTTGGATTTTTGAAAATTTCACTTTTTTGTGAAAATATCCACTAAATGAAGGAATAATATGTGTGAGGGTACCCCAGGAGAGTTCCAAATGTGTATGGGTAGAATATATATCCCACGGGGGTAATATTGAAAAAAAGTTGAAAAAAAATCTTTTTGGACTTAGTCATTTTTCTGGCGTTTATCAGACTTTCAAATAGGGGAAATGTCAGTGAACATTCCGATTTCAATTCCAGAGCGATTCGCCCAATGAGTCCTTGATATTTAGTCGTTTTCAGCCAATATTTTGGATATTTGAAAATTTCACTTTTTTGTGAAAATATCCAATAAATGAGGGAATAATATGTGTGAGGGTACCCCAGGAGAGTTCCAAATGTGTGTGGGTAGAATATATATCCCACGGGGGTAAAATTGAAAAAAGTTGAAAAATTTTTTTTTTGGACTTAGTCATTTTTCCGGCGTTTATCAGACTTTCAGATAGGGCAAATGTCAGTGAACATTCCGATTACAGTTCCAGAGCGATTCGCCCAATGAGTCCTTGATATTTAGTCGTTTTCAGCCAATATTTTGGATTTTTGAAAATTTCACTTTTTTGTGAAAATATCCACTAAATGAGGGAATAATATGTGTGAGGGTACCCCAGGAGAGTTCCAAATGTGTGTGGGTAGAATATATATCCCACGGGGGTAAAATTGAAAAAAGATGAAAAATTTTTTTTTTGGACTTAGTCATTTTTCCGGCGTTTATCAGACTTTCAGATAGGGCAAATGTCAGTGAGCGTTCCGATTTCAGTTCCAGAGCGATTCGCCCAATGAGTCCTTGATATTTAGTCGTTTTCAACCAATACTTTGGATTTTTGGAAATTTCACTTTTTTGTGAAAATATCCACTAAATGAGGGAATAATATGTGTGAGGGTACCCCAGGAGAGTTCCAAATGTGTGTGGGTAGAATGTATATCCCACGGGGGTAAAATTGATAAAAGTTGAAAAAAATTTTTTTTTGGACTTTGTCATTTTTCCGGCGTTTATCAGACTTTCAAATAGGGGAAATGTCAGTGAGCATTCCGATTTCAGTTCCAGAGCGATTCGCCCAATGAGTCCTTGATATTTAGTCGTTTTCAACCAATACTTTGGATTTTTGGAAATTTCACTTTTTTGTGAAAATATCCACTAAATGAGGGAATAATATGTGTGAGGGTACCCCAGGAGAGTTCCAAATGTGTGTGGGTAGAATCTATATCCCACGGGGGTAAAATTGATAAAAGTTGAAATAATTTTTTTTTTGGACTTAGTCATTTTTCCGGCGTTTATCACACTTTCAGATAGGGGAAATGTCAGTGAACGTTCCGATTTCAGTTCCAGAGCGATTCGCCCAATGAGTCCTTGATATTTAGTCGTTTTCAGCCAATATTTTGGATATTTGAAAATTTCACTTTTTTGTGAAAATATCCACTAAATGAGGGAATAATATGTGTGAGGGTACCCCAGGAGAGTTCCAAATGTGTGTGGGTAGAATATATATCCCACGGGGGTAAAATTGAAAAAAGTTGAAAACAATTTTTTTTTGGACTTAGTCATTTTTCCGGCGTTTATCAGACTTTCAGATAGGGGAAATGTCAGTGAACATTCCGATTTCAGTTCCAGAGCGATTCGCCCAATGAGTCCTTGATATTTAGTCGTTTTCAGCCAATATTTTGGATTTTTGAAAATTTCACTTTTTTGTGAAAATTTCCACTAAATGAGGGAATAATATGTGTTAGGGTACCGCAGGAGAGTTCCAAATGTGTGTGGGTAGAATATATATCCCACAGGGGTAATATTGTAAAAAGTTGAAAACAATTTTTTTTTTGGACTTAGTCATTTTTCCGGCGTTTATCACACTTTCAGATAGGGGAAATGTCAGTGAACGTTCCGATTTCAGTTCCAGAGCGATTCGCCCAATGAGTCCTTGATATTTAGTCATTTTCAGCTAATTTTCTGGATTTTTGAAAATTTCACTTTTTTGTGAAAATATCCCCTAAATGAGGGAATAATATGTGTTAGGGTACCGCAGGAGAGTTCCAAATGTGTGTGGGTAGAAGATATATCCCACGGGGGTAAAATTGAAAAAAGTTGAAAAAATTTTTTTTTTGGACTTAGTCATTTTTCCGGCGTTTATCAGACTTTCAGATAGGGCAAATGTCAGTGAGCGTTCCGATTTCAGTTCCAGAGCGATTCGCCCAATGAGTCCTTGATATTTAGTCGTTTTCAGCCAATATTTTGGATTTTTGAAAATTTCACTTTTTTGTGAAAATATCCACTAAATGAAGGAATAATATGTGTGAGGGTACCCCAGGAGAGTTCCAAATGTGTGTGGGTAGAATATATATCCCACGGGGGTAATATTGAAAAAAGTTGAAAAAAATTTTTTTTGGACTTAGTCATTTTTCCGGCGTTTATCAGACTTTCAAATAGGGGAAATGTCAGTGAACATTCCGGTTTCAATTCCAGAGCTATTCGCCCAATGAGTCCTTGATATTTAGTCGTTTTCAGCCAATATTTTGGATTTTTGAAAATTTCACTTTTTTGTGAAAATATTCACTAAATGAGGGAATAATATGTGTGAGGGTACCCCAGGAGAGTTCCAAATGTGTGTGGGTAGAATATATATCCCACGGGGGTAAAATTGAAAAAAGTTGAAAACAATTTTTTTTTGGACTTAGTCATTTTTCTGGCGTTTATCAGACTTTCAGATAGGGGAAATGTGAGTGAACATTCCGATTTCAGTTCCAGAGCGATTCGCCCAATGAGTCCTTGATATTTAGTCGTTTTCAGCCAATATTTTGGATTTTTGAAAATTTCACTTTTTTGTGAAAATATCCACTAAATGAGGGAATAATATGTGTGAGGGTACCCCAGGAGAGTTCCAAATGTGTGTGGGTAGAATATATATCCCACGGGGGTAATATTGAACAAAGTTGAAAAAAATTTTTTTGGGACTTAGTCATTTTTCCGGCGTTTATTGGACTTTCAAATAGGGGAAATGTCAGTGAACGTTCCGATTTCAGTTCCAGAGCGATTCGCCCAATGAGTCCTTGATATTTAGTCGTTTTCAGCCAATATTTTGGATTTTTGAAAATTTCACTTTTTTGTGAAAATATCCACTAAATGAGGGAATAATATGTGTGAGGGTACCCCAGGAGAGTTCCAAATGTGTGTGGGTAGAATATATATCCCACGGGGGTAATAATGAACAAAGTTGAAAACAATTTTTTTGGGACTTAGTCATTTTTCCGGCGTTTATTGGACTTTCAAATAGGGGAATTGTCAGTGAGCATTCCGATTTCAGTTCCAGAGCGATTCGCCCAATGAGTCCTTGATATTTAGTCGTTTTCAGCCAATACTTTGGATTTTTGGAAATTTCACTTTTTTGTGAAAATATCCACTAAATGAGCGAATAATATGTGTGAGGGTACCCCAGGAGAGTTCCAAATGTGTGTGGGTAGAATATTTATCCCACGGGGGTAATATTGAAAATAGTTGAAAACAATTTTTTTTTTGGACTTAGTCATTTTTCCGGCGTTTATCACACTTTCAGATAGGGGAAATGTCAGTGAACGTTCCGATTTCAGTTCCAGAGCGATTCGCCCAATGAGTCCTTGATATTTAGTCGTTTTCAGCCAATATTTTGGATATTTGAAAATTTCACTTTTTTGTGAAAATATCCACTAAATGAGGGAATAATATGTGTTAGGGTACCGCAGCAGAGTTCCAAATGTGTGTGGGTAGAATATATATCCCACGGGGGTAATATTGAAAAAAGTTAAAAACAATTTTTTTTTTGGACTTAGTCATTTTTCCGGCGTTTATCACACTTTCAGATAGGGGAAATGTCAGTGAACGTTCCGATTTCAGTTCCAGAGCGATTCGCCCAATGAGTCCTTGATATTTAGTCGTTTTCAGCCAATATTTTGGATATTTGAAAATTTCTCTTTTTTGTGAAAATATCCACTAAATGAGGGAATAATATGTGTGAGGGTACCCGAGGAGAGTTCCAAATGTGTGTGGGTAGAATATATATCCCACGGGGGTAAAATTGAAAAAAGTTGAAAACAATTTTTTTTTGGACTTAGTCATTTTTCCGGCGTTTATCACACTTTCAGATAGGGGAAATGTCAGTGAACGTTCCGATTTCAGTTCCAGAGCGATTCGCCCAATGAGTCCTTGATATTTAGTCGTTTTCAGCCAATATTTTGGATATTTGAAAATTTCACTTTTTTGTGAAAATATCCACTAAATGAGGGAATAATATGTGTGAGGGTACCCCAGGAGAGTTCCAAATGTGTGTGGGTAGAATATATATCCCACGGGGGTAAAATTGAAAAAAGTTGAAAAATTTTTTTTTTGGACTTAGTCATTTTTCCGGCGTTTATCAGACTTTCAGATAGGGCAAATGTCAGTGAGCGTTCCGATTTCAGTTCCAGAGCGATTCGCCCAATGAGTCCTTGATATTTAGTCATTGTCAGCTAATTTTCTGGATTTTTGAAAATTTCACTTTTTTGTGAAAATATCCACTAAATGAGGGAATAATATGTGTTAGGGTACCGCAGGAGAGTTCCAAATGTGTGTGGGTAGAATATATATCCCACGGGGGTAAAATTGAAAAAAGTTGAAAACAATTTTTTTTTGTACTTAGTCATTTTTCCGGCGTTTATGACACTTTCAGATAGGGGAAATGTCAGTGAACGTTCCGATTTCAGTTCCAGAGCGATTCGCCCAATGAGTCCTTGATATTTAGTCGTTTTCAACCAATACTTTGGATTTTTGGAAATTTCACTTTTTTGTGAAAATATCCACTAAATGAGGGAATAATATGTGTGAGGGTACCGCAGGAGAGTTCCAAATGTGTGTGGGTAGAATATATATCCCACGGGGGTAATATTGAAAAAAGTTAAAAACAATTTTTTTTTTGGACTTAGTCATTTTTCCGGCGTTTATCACACTTTCAGATAGGGGAAATGTCAGTGAACGTTCCGATTTCAGTTCCAGAGCGATTCGCCCAATGAGTCCTTGATATTTAGTCGTTTTCAGCCAATATTTTGGATATTTGAAAATTTCTCTTTTTTGTGAAAATATCCACTAAATGAGGGAATAATATGTGTGAGGGTACCCCAGGAGAGTTCCAAATGTGTGTGGGTAGAATATATATCCCACGGGGGTAATATTGAAAAAAAGTTGAAAAAAAATTTTTTTGGGACTTAGTCATTTTTCTGGCGTTTATCAGACTTTCAAATAGGGGAAATGTCAGTGAACATTCCGATTTCAATTCCAGAGCTATTCGCCCAATGAGTCCTTGATATTTAGTCGTTTTCAGCCAATATTTTGGATTTTTGAAAATTTCACTTTTTTGTGAAAATATCCACTAAATTAGGGAATAATATGTGTGAGGGTACCCGAGGAGAGTTCCAAATGTGTGTGGGTAGAATATATATCCCACGGGGGTAAAATTGAAAAAAGTTGAAAACAATTTTTTTTTGGACTTAGTCATTTTTCCGGCGTTTATCACACTTTCAGATAGGGGAAATGTCAGTGAACGTTCCGATTTCAGTTCCAGAGCGATTCGCCCAATGAGTCCTTGATATTTAGTCGTTTTCAGCCAATATTTTGGATATTTGAAAATTTCACTTTTTTGTGAAAATATCCACTAAATGAGGGAATAATATGTGTGAGGGTACCCCAGGAGAGTTCCAAATGTGTGTGGGTAGAATATATATCCCACGGGGGTAAAATTGAAAAAAGTTGAAAAATTTTTTTTTTGGACCTAGTCATTTTTCCGGCGTTTATCAGACTTTCAGATAGGGCAAATGTCAGTGAGCGTTCCGATTTCAGTTCCAGAGCGATTCGCCCAATGAGTCCTTGATATTTAGTCATTGTCAGCTAATTTTCTGGATTTTTGAAAATTTCACTTTTTTGTGAAAATATCCACTAAATGAGGGAATAATATGTGTAAGGGTACCGCAGGAGAGTTCCAAATGTGTGTGGGTAGAATATATATCCCACGGGGGTAAAATTGAAAAAAGTTGAAAACAATTTTTTTTTGTACTTAGTCATTTTTCCGGCGTTTATCACACTTTCAGATAGGGGAAATGTCAGTGAGCGTTCCGATTTCAGCTCCAGAGCGATTCGCCCAATGAGTCCTTGATATTTAGTAGTTTTCAGCCAATATTTTGGATATTTGAAAATTTCACTTTTTTGTGAAAATATCCAATAAATGAGGGAATAATATGTGTGAGGGTACCCCAGGAGAGTTCCAAATGTGTGTGGGTAGAATATATATCCCACGGGGGTAATATTGAAAAAAAGTTGAAAAAAATTTTTTTTGGACTTAGTCATTTTTCCGGCGTTTATCGGACTTTCAAATAGGGGAAATGTCAGTGAGCATTCCGATTTCAGTTCCAGAGCGATTCGCCCAATGAGTCCTTGATATTTAGTCGTTTTCAACCAATACTTTGGATTTTTGGAAATTTCACTTTTTTGTGAAAATATCCACTAAATGAGGGAATAATATGTGTGAGGGTACCCCAGGAGAGTTCCAAATGTGTGTGGGTAGAATATTTATCCCACGGGGGTAATATTGAAAAAAGTTGAAAACAATTTTTTTTTTGGACTTAGTCATTTTTCCGGCGTTTATCACACTTTCAGAAAGGGGAAATGTCAGTGAACGTTCCGATTTCAGTTCCAGAGCGATTCGCCCAATGAGTCCTTGATATTTAGTCGTTTTCAGCCAATATTTTGGATATTTGAAAATTTCACTTTTTTGTGAAAATATCCACTAAATGAGGGAATAATATGTGTGAGGGTACCCCAGGAGAGTTCCAAATGTGTGTGGGTAGAATATATATCCCACGGGGGTAAAATTGAAAAAAGTTGAAAAATTTTTTTTTTGGACTTAGTCATTTTTCCGGCGTTTATCACACTTTCAGATAGGGGAAATGTCAGTGAACGTTCCGATTTCAGTTCCAGAGCGATTCGCCCAATGAGTCCTTGATATTTAGTCGTTTTCAGCCAATATTTTGGATATTTGAAAATTTCTCTTTTTTGTGAAAATATCCACTAAATGAGGGAATAATATGTGTGAGGGTACCCCAGGAGAGTTCCAAATGTGTGTGGGTAGAATATATATCCCACGGGGGTAATATTGAAAAAAAGTTGAAAAAAAATTTTTTTGGGACTTAGTCATTTTTCTGGCGTTTATCAGACTTTCAAATAGGGGAAATGTCAGTGAACATTCCGATTTCAATTCCAGAGCTATTCGCCCAATGAGTCCTTGATATTTAGTCGTTTTCAGCCAATATTTTGGATTTTTGAAAATTTCACTTTTTTGTGAAAATATCCACTAAATGAGGGAATAATATGTGTGAGGGTACCCGAGGAGAGTTCCAAATGTGTGTGGGTAGAATATATATCCCACGGGGGTAAAAATGAAAAAAGTTGAAAACAATTTTTTTTTGGACTTAGTCATTTTTCCGGCGTTTATCACACTTTCAGATAGGGGAAATGTCAGTGAACGTTCCGATTTCAGTTCCAGAGCGATTCGCCCAATGAGTCCTTGATATTTAGTCGTTTTCAGCCAATATTTTGGATATTTGAAAATTTCACTTTTTTGTGAAAATATCCACTAAATGAGGGAATAATATGTGTGAGGGTACCCCAGGAGAGTTCCAAATGTGTGTGGGTAGAATATATATCCCACGGGGGTAAAATTGAAAAAAGTTGAAAAATTTTTTTTTTGAACTTAGTCATTTTTCCGGCGTTTATCAGACTTTCAGATAGGGCAAATGTCAGTGAGCGTTCCGATTTCAGTTCCAGAGCGATTCGCCCAATGAGTCCTTGATATTTAGTCATTGTAAGCTAATTTTCTGGATTTTTGAAAATTTCACTTTTTTGTGAAAATATCCACTAAATGAGGGAATAATATGTGTAAGGGTACCGCAGGAGAGTTCCAAATGTGTGTGGGTAGAATATATATCCCACGGGGGTAAAATTGAAAAAAGTTGAAAAATTTTTTTTTTGGACTTAGTCATTTTTCCGGTGTTTATCAGACTTTCAGATAGGGCAAATGTCAGTGAACATTCCGATTTCAGTTCCAGAGCGATTCGCCCAATGAGTCCTTGATATTTAGTCGTTTTCAGCCAATATTTTGATTTTTGAAAATTTCACTTTTTTGTGAAAATATCCACTAAATGAGGGAATAATATGTGTGAGGGTACCCCAGGAGAGTTCCAAATGTGTGTGGGTAGAATATATATCCCACGGGGGTAATATTGAAAAAAAGTTGAAAAAAATTTTTTTTGGACTTAGTCATTTTTCCGGCGTTTATCAGACTTTCAAATAGGGGAAATGTCAGTGAGCATTCCGATTTCAGTTCCAGAGCGATTCGCCCAATGAGTCCTTGATATTTAGTCGTTTTCAACCAATACTTTGGATTTTTGGAAATTTCACTTTTTTGTGAAAATATCCACTAAATGAGGGAATAATATGTGTGAGGGTACCCCAGGAGAGTTCCAAATGTGTGTGGGTAGAATATTTATCCCACGGGGGTAATATTGAAAAAAGTTGAAAACAATTTTTTTTTTGGACTTAGTCATTTTTCCGGCGTTTATCACACTTTCAGAAAGGGGAAATGTCAGTGAACGTTCCGATTTCAGTTCCAGAGCGATTCGCCCAATGAGTCCTTGATATTTAGTCGTTTTCAGCCAATATTTTGGATATTTGAAAATTTCACTTTTTTGTGAAAATATCCACTAAATGAGGGAATAATATGTGTGAGGGTACCCCAGGAGAGTTCCAAATGTGTGTGGGTAGAATATATATCCCACGGGGGTAAAATTGAAAAAAGTTGAAAAATTTTTTTTTTGGACTTAGTCATTTTTCCGGCGTTTATCACACTTTCAGATAGGGGAAATGTCAGTGAACGTTCCGATTTCAGTTCCAGAGCGATTCGCCCAATGAGTCCTTGATATTTAGTCGTTTTCAGCCAATATTTTGGATATTTGAAAATTTCTCTTTTTTGTGAAAATATCCACTAAATGAGGGAATAATATGTGTGAGGGTACCCCAGGAGAGTTCCAAATGTGTGTGGGTAGAATATATATCCCACGGGGGTAATATTGAAAAAAAGTTGAAAAAAAATTTTTTTGGGACTTAGTCATTTTTCTGGCGTTTATCAGACTTTCAAATAGGGGAAATGTCAGTGAACATTCCGATTTCAATTCCAGAGCTATTCGCCCAATGAGTCCTTGATATTTAGTCGTTTTCAGCCAATATTTTGGATTTTTGAAAATTTCACTTTTTTGTGAAAATATCCACTAAATGAGGGAATAATATGTGTGAGGGTACCCGAGGAGAGTTCCAAATGTGTGTGGGTAGAATATATATCCCACGGGGGTAAAAATGAAAAAAGTTGAAAACAATTTTTTTTTGGACTTAGTCATTTTTCCGGCGTTTATCACACTTTCAGATAGGGGAAATGTCAGTGAACGTTCCGATTTCAGTTCCAGAGCGATTCGCCCAATGAGTCCTTGATATTTAGTCGTTTTCAGCCAATATTTTGGATATTTGAAAATTTCACTTTTTTGTGAAAATATCCACTAAATGAGGGAATAATATGTGTGAGGGTACCCCAGGAGAGTTCCAAATGTGTGTGGGTAGAATATATATCCCACGGGGGTAAAATTGAAAAAAGTTGAAAAATTTTTTTTTTGAACTTAGTCATTTTTCCGGCGTTTATCAGACTTTCAGATAGGGCAAATGTCAGTGAGCGTTCCGATTTCAGTTCCAGAGCGATTCGCCCAATGAGTCCTTGATATTTAGTCATTGTCAGCTAATTTTCTGGATTTTTGAAAATTTCACTTTTTTGTGAAAATATCCACTAAATGAGGGAATAATATGTGTAAGGGTACCGCAGGAGAGTTCCAAATGTGTGTGGGTAGAATATATATCCCACGGGGGTAAAATTGAAAAAAGTTGAAAAATTTTTTTTTTGGACTTAGTCATTTTTCCGGTGTTTATCAGACTTTCAGATAGGGCAAATGTCAGTGAACATTCCGATTTCAGTTCCAGAGCGATTCGCCCAATGAGTCCTTGATATTTAGTCGTTTTCAGCCAATATTTTGATTTTTGAAAATTTCACTTTTTTGTGAAAATATCCACTAAATGAGGGAATAATATGTGTGAGGGTACCCCAGGAGAGTTCCAAATGTGTGTGGGTAGAATATATATCCCACGGGGGTAATATTGAAAAAAAGTTGAAAAAAATTTTTTTTGGACTTAGTCATTTTTCCGGCGTTTATCAGACTTTCAAATAGGGGAAATGTCAGTGAGCATTCCGATTTCAGTTCCAGAGCGATTCGCCCAATGAGTCCTTGATATTTAGTCGTTTTCAACCAATACTTTGGATTTTTGGAAATTTCACTTTTTTGTGAAAATATCCACTAAATGAGGGAATAATATGTGTGAGGGTACCCCAGGAGAGTTCCAAATGTGTGTGGGTAGAATATTTATCCCACGGGGGTAATATTGAAAAAAGTTGAAAACAATTTTTTTTTTGGACTTAGTCATTTTTCCGGCGTTTATCACACTTTCAGAAAGGGGAAATGTCAGTGAACGTTCCGATTTCAGTTCCAGAGCGATTCGCCCAATGAGTCCTTGATATTTAGTCGTTTTCAGCCAATATTTTGGATATTTGAAAATTTCACTTTTTTGTGAAAATATCCACTAAATGAGGGAATAATATGTGTGAGGGTACCCCAGGAGAGTTCCAAATGTGTGTGGGTAGAATATATATCCCACGGGGGTAAAATTGAAAAAAGTTGAAAAATTTTTTTTTTGGACTTAGTCATTTTTCCGGCGTTTATCAGACTTTCAGATAGGGCAAATGTCAGTGAGCGTTCCGATTTCAGTTCCAGAGCGATTCGCCCAATGAGCCCTTGATATTTAGTCATTGTCAGCTAATTTTCTGGATTTTTGAAAATTTCACTTTTTTGTGAAAATATCCACTAAATGAGGGAATAATATGTGTGAGGGTACCCCAGGAGAGTTCCAAATGTGTGTGGGTAGAATATATATCCCACGGGGGTAATATTGAAAAAAAGTTGAAAAAAAATTTTTTTGGGACTTAGTCATTTTTCTGGCGTTTATCAGACTTTCAAATAGGGGAAATGTCAGTGAACATTCCGATTTCAATTCCAGAGCTATTCGCCCAATGAGTCCTTGATATTTAGTCGTTTTCAGCCAATATTTTGGATTTTTGAAAATTTCACTTTTTTGTGAAAATATCCACTAAATGAGGGAATAATATGTGTGAGGGTACCCGAGGAGAGTTCCAAATGTGTGTGGGTAGAATATATATCCCACGGGGGTAAAATTGAAAAAAGTTGAAAACAATTTTTTTTTGGACTTAGTCATTTTTCCGGCGTTTATCACACTTTCAGATAGGGGAAATGTCAGTGAACGTTCCGATTTCAGTTCCAGAGCGATTCGCCCAATGAGTCCTTGATATTTAGTCGTTTTCAGCCAATATTTTGGATATTTTAAAATTTCACTTTTTTGTGAAAATATCCACTAAATGAGGGAATAATATGTGTGAGGGTACCCCAGGAGAGTTCCAAATGTGTGTGGGTAGAATATATATCCCACGGGGGTAAAATTGAAAAAAGTTGAAAAAATTTTTTTTTGGACTTAGTCATTTTTCCGGCGTTTATCAGACTTTCAGATAGGGCAAATGTCAGTGAGCGTTCCGATTTCAGTTCCAGAGCGATTCGCCCAATGAGTCCTTGATATTTAGTCATTGTCAGCTAATTTTCTGGATTTTTGAAAATTTCACTTTTTTGTGAAAATATCCACTAAATGAGGGAATAATATGTGTTAGGGTACCGCAGGAGAGTTCCAAATGTGTGTGGGTAGAATATATATCCCACGGGGGTAAAATTGAAAAAAGTTGAAAACAATTTTTTTTTGTACTTAGTCATTTTTCCGGCGTTTATCACACTTTCAGATAGGGGAAATGTCAGTGAACGTTCCGATTTCAGTTCCAGAGCGATTCGCCCAATGAGTCCTTGATATTTAGTCGTTTTCAGCCAATATTTTGGATATTTGAAAATTTCACTTTTTTGTGAAAATATCCAATAAATGAGGGAATAATATGTGTGAGGGTACCCCAGGAGAGTTCCAAATGTGTGTGGGTAGAATATATATCCCACGGGGGTAATATTGAAAAAAAGTTGAAAAAAATTTTTTTTGGACTTAGTCATTTTTCCGGCGTTTATCAGACTTTCAAATAGGGGAAATGTCAGTGAGCATTCCGATTTCAGTTCCAGAGCGATTCGCCCAATGAGTCCTTGATATTTAGTCGTTTTCAACCAATACTTTGGATTTTTGGAAATTTCACTTTTTTGTGAAAATATCCACTAAATGAGGGAATAATATGTGTGAGGGTACCCCAGGAGAGTTCCAAATGTGTGTGGGTAGAATCTATATCCCACGGGGGTAAAATTGATAAAAGTTGAAAAAAATTTTTTTTTGGACTTTGTCATTTTTCCGGCGTTTATCAGACTTTCAGATAGGGCAAATGTCAGTGAGCATTCCGATTTCAGTTCCAGAGCGATTCACCCAATGAGTCCTTGATATTTAGTCGTTTTCAGCCAATATTTTGGATTTTTGAAAATTTCACTTTTTTGTGAAAATATCCACTAAATGAAGGAATAATATGTGTGAGGGTACCCCAGGAGAGTTCCAAATGTGTGTGGGTAGAATATATATCCCACGGGGGTAATATTGAAAAAAAGTTGAAAAAAAATTTTTTTGGACTTAGTCATTTTTCTGGCGTTTATCAGACTTTCAAATAGGGGAAATGTCAGTGAACATTCCGATTTCAATTCCAGAGCTATTCGCCCAATGAGTCCTTGATATTTAGTCGTTTTCAGCCAATATTTTGGATTTTTGAAAATTTCACTTTTTTGTGAAAATATCCACTAAATGAGGGAATAATATGTGTGAGGGTACCCCAGGAGAGTTCCAAATGTGTGTGGGTAGAATATATATCCCACGGGGGTAAAATTGAAAAAAGTTGAAAACAATTTTTTTTTTGACTTAGTCATTTTTCCGGCGTTTATCAGCCTTTCAGATAGGGGAAATGTCAGTGAACGTTCCGATTTCAGTTCCAGAGCGATTCGCCCAATGAGTCCTTGATATTTAGTCGTTTTCAGCCAATATTTTGGATATTTGAAAATTTCACTTTTTTGTGAAAATATCCACTAAATGAGGGAATAATATGTGTGAGGGTACCCCAGGAGAGTTCCAAATGTGTGTGGGTAGAATATATATCCCACGGGGGTAATATTGAAAAAAAGTTGAAAAAAATTTTTTTGGACTTAGTCATTTTTCTGGCGTTTATCAGACTTTCAAATAGGGGAAATGTCAGTGAACATTCCGATTTCAATTCCAGAGCTATTCGCCCAATGAGTCCTTGATATTTAGTCGTTTTCAGCCAATATTTTGGATTTTTGAAAATTTCACTTTTTTGTGAAAATATCCACTAAATGAGGGAATAATATGTGTGAGGGTACCCCAGGAGAGTTCCAAATGTGTGTGGGTAGAATATATATCCCACGGGGGTAAAATTGAAAAAAGTTGAAAACAATTTTTTTTTGGACTTAGTCATTTTTCCGGCGTTTATCAGACTTTCAGATAGGGGAAATGTCAGTGAACATTCCGATTTCAGTTCCAGAGCGATTCGCCCAATGAGTCCTTGATATTTAGTCGTTTTCAGCCAATATTTTGGATTTTTGAAAATTTCACTTTTTTGTGAAAATATCCACTAAATGAGGGAATAATAAGTGTGAGGGTACCCCAGGAGAGTTCCAAATGTGTGTGGGTAGAATCTATATCCCACGGGGGTAAAATTGAAAAAAGTTGAAAAAATGTTTTTTTTGGACTTAGTAATTTTTCCGGCGTTTATCAGACTTTCAGATAGGGAAAATGTCAGTGAGCGTTCCGATTTCAGTTCCAGAGCGATTCGCGCAATGAGTCCTTGATATTTAGTCATTTTCAGCCAATTTTCTGGATTTTTGAAAATTTCACTTTTTTGTGAAAATATCCACTAAATGAGGGAATAATATGTGTTAGGGTACCGCAGGAGAGTTCCAAATGTGTGTGGGTAGAATATATATCCCACGGGGGTAATATTGAAAAAAGTTGAAAACAATTTTTTTTTTGGACTTAGTCATTTTTCCGGCGTTTATCACACTTTCAGATAGGGGAAATGTCAGTGAACGTTCCGATTTCAGTTCCAGAGCGATTCGCCCAATGAGTCCTTGATATTTAGTCGTTTTCAGCCAATATTTTGGATATTTGAAAATTTCACTTTTTTGTGAAAATATCCACTAAATGAGGGAATAATATGTGTGAGGGTACCCCAGGAGAGTTCCAAATGTGTGTGGGTAGAATATATATCCCACGGGGGTAAAATTGAAAAAAGTTGAAAACAATTTTTTTTTGGACTTAGTCATTTTTCCGGCGTTTATCAGACTTTCAGATAGGGGAAATGTCAGTGAACATTCCGATTTCAGTTCCAGAGCGATTCGCCCAATGAGTCCTTGATATTTAGTCGTTTTCAGCCAATATTTTGGATTTTTGAAAATTTCACTTTTTTGTGAAAATATCCACTAAATGAGGGAATAATATGTGTGAGGGTGCCCCAGGAGAGTTCCAAATGTGTGTGGGTAGAATATATATCCCACGGGGGTAATATTGAAAAAAAGTTGAAAAAAATTTTTTTTGGACTTAGTCATTTTTCCGGCGTTTATCAGACTTTCAGATAGGGGAAATGTCAGTGAACATTCCGATTTCAGTTCCAGAGCGATTCGCCCAATGAGTCCTTGATATTTAGTCGTTTTCAGCCAATATTTTGGATTTTTGAAAATTTCACTTTTTTGTGAAAATATCCACTAAATGAGGGAATAATAAGTGTGAGGGTACCCCAGGAGAGTTCCAAATGTGTGTGGGTAGAATCTATATCCCACGGGGGTAAAATTGAAAAAAGTTGAAAAAATGTTTTTTTTGGACTTAGTCATTTTTCCGGCGTTTATCAGACTTTCAGATAGGGAAAATGTCAGTGAGCGTTCCGATTTCAGTTCCAGAGCGATTCGCGCAATGAGTCCTTGATATTTAGTCATTTTCAGCCAATTTTCTGGATTTTTGAAAATTTCACTTTTTTGTGACAATATCCACTAAATGAGGGAATAATATGTGTTAGGGTACCGCAGGAGAGTTCCAAATGTGTGTGGGTAGAATATATATCCCACGGGGGTAAAATTTAAAAAAGTTTAAAACAATTCTTTTTTGTACTTAGTCATTTTTCCGGCGTTTATCAGACTTTCAGATAGGGGAAATGTCAGTGAACATTCCGATTTCAGTGCCAGAGCGATTCGCCCAATGAGTCATTGATATGTAGTCGTTTTCAGCCAATATTTTGGATTTTTGAAAATTTCACTTTTTTGTGAAAATATCCACTAAATGAGGGAATAATATGTGTGAGGGTACCCCAGGAGAGTTCCAAATGTGTGTGGGTAGAATATATATCCCACGGGGGTAATATTGATAAAAAGTTGAAAAAAATTTTTTTTGGACTTAGTCATTTTTCCGGCGTTTATCAGACTTTCAAATAGGGGAAATGTCAGTGAGCATTCCGATTTCAGTTCCAGAGCGATTCGCCCAATGAGTCCTTGATATTTAGTCGTTTTCAACCAATACTTTGGATTTTTGGAAATTTCACTTTTTTGTGAAAATATCCACTAAATGAGGGAATAATATGTGTGAGGGTACCCCAGGAGAGTTCCAAATGTGTGTGGGTAGAATCTATATCCCACGGGGGTAAAATTGATAAAAGTTGAAATAATTTTTTTTTTGGACTTAGTCATTTTTCCGGCGTTTATCAGACTTTCAGATAGGGCAAATGTCAGTAAGCATTCCGATTTCAGTTCCAGAGCGATTCGCCCAATGAGTCCTTGATATTTGTCGTTTTCAGCCAATATTTTGGATATTTGAAAATTTCACTTTTTTGTGAAAATATCCACTAAATGAGGGAATAATATGTGTTAGGGTACCGCAGGAGAGTTCCAAATGTGTGTGGGTAGAATATATATCCCACGGGGGTAATATTGAAAAAAGTTAAAAACAATTTTTTTTTTGGACTTAGTCATTTTTCCGGCGTTTATCACACTTTCAGATAGGGGAAATGTCAGTGAACGTTCCGATTTCAGTTCCAGAGCGATTCGCCCAATGAGTCCTTGATATTTAGTCGTTTTCAGCCAATATTTTGGATATTTGAAAATTTCTCTTTTTTGTGAAAATATCCACTAAATGAGGGAATAATATGTGTGAGGGTACCCCAGGAGAGTTCCAAATGTGTGTGGGTAGAATATATATCCCACGGGGGTAATATTGAAAAAAAGTTGAAAAAAAATTTTTTTGGGACTTAGTCATTTTTCTGGCGTTTATCAGACTTTCAAATAGGGGAAATGTCAGTGAACATTCCGATTTCAATTCCAGAGCTATTCGCCCAATGAGTCCTTGATATTTAGTCGTTTTCAGCCAATATTTTGGATTTTTGAAAATTTCACTTTTTTGTGAAAATATCCACTAAATGAGGGAATAATATGTGTTAGGGTACCGCAGGAGAGTTCCAAATGTGTGTGGGTAGAATATATATCCCACGGGGGTAATATTGAAAAAAGTTGAAAACAATTTTTTTTTTGGACTTAGTCATTTTTCCGGCGTTTATCAGACTTTCAGATAGGGCAAATGTCAGTGAACATTCCGATTTCAGTTCCAGAGCGATTCGCCCAATGAGTCCTTGATATTTAGTCGTTTTCAGCCAATATTTTGGATTTTTGAAAATTTCACTTTTTTGTGAAAATATCCACTAAATGAGGGAATAATATGTGTGATGGTACCCCAGGAGAGTTCCAAATGTGTGTGGGTAGAATATATATCCCACGATGGTAAAATTGAAAAAAGTTGAAAAAATTTTTTTTTTGGACTTAGTCATTTTTCCGGCGTTTATCAGACTTTCAGATAGGGAAAATGTCAGTGAGCATTCCGATTTCAGTTCCAGAGCGATTCGCACAATGAGTCCTTGATATTTAGTCATTTTCAGCCAATTTTCTGGATTTTTGAAAATTTCACTTTTTTGTGAAAATATCCACTAAATGAGGGAATAATATGTGTTAGGGTACCGCAGGAGAGTTCCAAATGTGTGTGGGTAGAATATATATCCCACGGGGGTAAAATTGAAAAAAGTTGAAAACAATTTTTTTTTGTACTTAGTCATTTTTCCGGCGTTTATCAGACTTTCAGATAGGGGAAATGTCAGTGAACATTCCGATTTCAGTTCCAGAGCGATTCGCCCAATGAGTCCTTGATATGTAGTCGTTTTCAGCCAATATTTTGGATTTTTGAAAATTTCACTTTTTTGTGAAAATATCCACTAAATGAGGGAATAATATGTGTGAGGGTACCCCAGGAGAGTTCCAAATGTGTGTTGGTAGAATATATATCCCACGGGGGTAATATTGATAAAAAGTTGAAAAAAATTTTTTTTGGACTTAGTCATTTTTCCGGCGTTTATCAGACTTTCAAATAGGGGAAATGTCAGTGAGCATTCCGATTTCAGTTCCAGAGCGATTCGCCCAATGTGTCCTTGATATTTAGTCGTTTTCAACCAATACTTTGGATTTTTGGAAATTTCACTTTTTTGTGAAAATATCCACTAAATGAGGGAATAATATGTGTGAGGGTACCCCAGGAGAGTTCCAAATGTGTGTGGGTAGAATCTATATCCCACGGGGGTAAAATTGATAAAAGTTGAAATAATTTTTTTTTTGGACTTAGTCATTTTTCCGGCGTTTATCAGACTTTCAGATAGGGCAAATGTCAGTAAGCATTCCGATTTCAGTTCCAGAGCGATTCGCCCAATGAGTCCTTGATATTTGTCGTTTTCAGCCAATATTTTGGATATTTGAAAATTTCACTTTTTTGTGAAAATATCCACTAAATGAGGGAATAATATGTGTTAGGGTACCGCAGGAGAGTTCCAAATGTGTGTGGGTAGAATATATATCCCACGGGGGTAATATTGAAAAAAGTTAAAAACAATTTTTTTTTTGGACTTAGTCATTTTTCCGGCGTTTATCACACTTTCAGATAGGGGAAATGTCAGTGAACGTTCCGATTTCAGTTCCAGAGCGATTCGCCCAATGAGTCCTTGATATTTAGTCGTTTTCAGCCAATATTTTGGATATTTGAAAATTTCTCTTTTTTGTGAAAATATCCACTAAATGAGGGAATAATATGTGTGAGGGTACCCCAGGAGAGTTCCAAATGTGTGTGGGTAGAATATATATCCCACGGGGGTAATATTGAAAAAAAGTTGAAAAAAAATTTTTTTGGGACTTAGTCATTTTTCTGGCGTTTATCAGACTTTCAAATAGGGGAAATGTCAGTGAACATTCCGATTTCAATTCCAGAGCTATTCGCCCAATGAGTCCTTGATATTTAGTCGTTTTCAGCCAATATTTTGGATTTTTGAAAATTTCACTTTTTTGTGAAAATATCCACTAAATGAGGGAATAATATGTGTTAGGGTACCGCAGGAGAGTTCCAAATGTGTGTGGGTAGAATATATATCCCACGGGGGTAATATTGAAAAAAGTTGAAAACAATTTTTTTTTTGGACTTAGTCATTTTTCCGGCGTTTATCAGACTTTCAGATAGGGCAAATGTCAGTGAACATTCCGATTTCAGTTCGAGAGCGATTCGCCCAATGAGTCCTTGATATTTAGTCGTTTTCAGCCAATATTTTGGATATTTGAAAATTTCTCTTTTTTGTGAAAATATCCACTAAATGAGGGAATAATATGTGTGAGGGTACCCCAGGAGAGTTCCAAATGTGTGTGGGTAGAATATATATCCCACGGGGGTAATATTGAAAAAAAGTTGAAAAAAAATTTTTTTGGGACTTAGTCATTTTTCTGGCGTTTATCAGACTTTCAAATAGGGGAAATGTCAGTGAACATTCCGATTTCAATTCCAGAGCTATTCGCCCAATGAGTCCTTGATATTTAGTCGTTTTCAGCCAATATTTTGGATTTTTGAAAATTTCACTTTTTTGTGAAAATATCCACTAAATGAGGGAATAATATGTGTTAGGGTACCGCAGGAGAGTTCCAAATGTGTGTGGGTAGAATATATATCCCACGGGGGTAATATTGAAAAAAGTTGAAAACAATTTTTTTTTTGGACTTAGTCATTTTTCCGGCGTTTATCAGACTTTCAGATAGGGCAAATGTCAGTGAACATTCCGATTTCAGTTCCAGAGCGATTCGCCCAATGAGTCCTTGATATTTAGTCGTTTTCAGCCAATATTTTGGATTTTTGAAAATTTCACTTTTTTGTGAAAATATCCACTAAATGAGGGAATAATATGTGTGAGGGTACCCCAGGAGAGTTCCAAATGTGTGTGGGTAGAATATATATCCCACGATGGTAAAATTGAAAAAAGTTGAAAAAATTTTTTTTTTGGACTTAGTCATTTTTCCGGCGTTTATCAGACTTTCAGATAGGGAAAATGTCAGTGAGCATTCCGATTTCAGTTCCAGAGCGATTCGCACAATGAGTCCTTGATATTTAGTCATTTTCAGCCAATTTTCTGGATTTTTGAAAATTTCACTTTTTTGTGAAAATATCCACTAAATGAGGGAATAATATGTGTTAGGGTACCGCAGGAGAGTTCCAAATGTGTGTGGGTAGAATATATATCCCACGGGGGTAAAATTGAAAAATGTTGAAAACAATTTTTTTTTGTACTTAGTCATTTTTCCGGCGTTTATCACGCTTTCAGATAGGGGAAATGTCAGTGAACGCTCCGATTTCAGTTCCAGAGCGATTCGCCCAATGAGTCCTTGATATTTAGTCGTTTTCAGCCAATATTTTGGATTTTTGAAAATTTCACTTTTTTGTGAAAATATCCACTAAATGAGGGAATAATATGTGTTAGGGTACCGCAGGAGAGTTCCAAATCTGTGTGGGTAGAATATATATCCCACGGGGGTAATATTGAAAAAAGTTGAAAACAATTTTTTTTTTGGACTTAGTCATTTTTCCGGCGTTTATCACACTTTCAGATAGGGGAAATGTCAGTGAACGTTCCGATTTCAGTTCCAGAGCGATTCGCCCAATTAGTCCTTGATATTCAGTCGTTTTCAGCCAATATTTTGGATATTTGAAAATTTCACTTTTTTGTGAAAATATCCACTAAATGAGGGAATAATATGTGTGAGGGTACCCCAGGGGAGTTCCAAATGTGTGTGGGTAGAATATATATCCCACGGGGGTAAAATTGAAAAAAGTTGAAAAATTTTTTTTTTGGACTTAGTCATTTTTCCGGCGTTTATCAGACTTTCAGATAGGGCAAATGTCAGTAAGCATTCCGATTTCAGTTCCAGAGCAATTCACCCAATGAGTCCTTGATATTTAGTCGTTTTCAGCCAATATTTTGGATTTTTGAAAATTTCACTTTTTTGTGAAAATATCCACTAAATGAGGGAATAATATGTGTGAGGGTACCCCAGGAGAGTTCCAAATGTGTGTGGGTAGAATATATATCCCACGGGGGTAATATTGAAAAAAGTTGAAAACAATTTTTTTTTTGGACTTAGTCATTTTTCCGGCGTTTATCACACTTTCAGATAGGGGAAATGTCAGTGAACGTTCCGATTTCAGTTCCAGAGCGATTCGCCCAATGAGTCCTTGATATTTAGTCGTTTTCAGCCAATATTTTGGATATTTGAAAATTTCACTTTTTTGTGAAAATATCCACTAAATGAGGGAATAATATGTGTTAGGGTACCGCAGGAGAGTTCCAAATGTGTGTGGGTAGAATATATATCCCACGGGGGTAATATTGAAAAAAGTTAAAAACAATTTTTTTTTTGGACTTAGTCATTTTTCCGGCGTTTATCACACTTTCAGATAGGGGAAATGTCAGTGAACGTTCCGATTTCAGTTCCAGAGCGATTCGCCCAATGAGTCCTTGATATTTAGTCGTTTTCAGCCAATATTTTGGATATTTGAAAATTTCTCTTTTTTGTGAAAATATCCACTAAATGAGGGAATAATATGTGTGAGGGTACCCCAGGAGAGTTCCAAATGTGTGTGGGTAGAATATATATCCCACGGGGGTAATATTGAAAAAAAGTTGAAAAAAAATTTTTTTGGGACTTAGTCATTTTTCTAGCGTTTATCAGACTTTCAAATAGGGGAAATGTCAGTGAACATTCCGATTTCAATTTCAGAGCTATTCGCCCAATGAGTCCTTGATATTTAGTCGTTTTCAGCCAATATTTTGGATTTTTGAAAATTTCACTTTTTTGTGAAAATATCCACTAAATGAGGGAATAATATGTGTTAGGGTACCGCAGGAGAGTTCCAAATGTGTGTGGGTAGAATATATATCCCACGGGGGTAATATTGAAAAAAGTTGAAAACAATTTTTTTTTTGGACTTAGTCATTTTTCCGGCGTTTATCAGACTTTCAGATAGGGCAAATGTCAGTGAACATTCCGATTTCAGTTCCAGAGCGATTCGCCCAATGAGTCCTTGATATTTAGTCGTTTTCAGCCAATATTTTGGATTTTTGAAAATTTCACTTTTTTGTGAAAATATCCACTAAATGAGGGAATAATATGTGTGAGGGTACCCCAGGAGAGTTCCAAATGTGTGTGGGTAGAATATATATCCCACGATGGTAAAATTGAAAAAAGTTGAAAAAATTTTTTTTTTGGACTTAGTCATTTTTCCGGCGTTTATCAGACTTTCAGATAGGGAAAATGTCAGTGAGCATTCCGATTTCAGTTCCAGAGCGATTCGCACAATGAGTCCTTGATATTTAGTCATTTTCAGCCAATTTTCTGGATTTTTGAAAATTTCACTTTTTTGTGAAAATATCCACTAAATGAGGGAATAATATGTGTTAGGGTACCGCAGGAGAGTTCCAAATGTGTGTGGGTAGAATATATATCCCACGGGGGTAAAATTGAAAAAAGTTGAAAACAATTTTTTTTTGTACTTAGTCATTTTTCCGGCGTTTATCACGTTTTCAGATAGGGGAAATGTCAGTGAACGCTCCGATTTCAGTTCCAGAGCGATTCGCCCAATGAGTCCTTGATATTTAGTCGTTTTCAGCCAATATTTTGGATTTTTGAAAATTTCACTTTTTTGTGAAAATATCCACTAAATGAGGGAATAATATGTGTTAGGGTACCGCAGGAGAGTTCCAAATCTGTGTGGGTAGAATATATATCCCATGGGGGTAATATTGGAAAAAGTTGAAAACAATTTTTTTTTTGGACTTAGTCATTTTTCCGGCGTTTATCAGACTTTCAGATAGGGCAAATGTCAGTGAACATTCCGATTTCAGTTCCAGAGCGATTCGCCCAATGAGTCCTTGATATTTAGTCGTTTTCAGCCAATATTTTGGATTTTTGAAAATTTCACTTTTTTGTGAAAATATCCACTAAATGAGGGAATAATATGTGTTAGGGTACCGCAGGAGAGTTCCAAATGTGTGTGGGTAGAATATATATCCCACGGGGGTAATATTGAAAAAAGTTGAAAACAATTTTTTTTTTGGACTTAGTCATTTTTCCGGCGTTTATCAGACTTTCAGATAGGGCAAATGTCAGTGAACATTCCGATTTGAGTTCCAGAGCGATTCGCCCAATGAGTCCTTGATATTTAGTCGTTTGCAGCCAATATTTTGGATTTTTGAAAATTTCAATTTTTTGTGAAAATATCCACTAAATGAGGGAATAATATGTGTTAGGGTACCGCAGGAGAGTTCCAAATGTGTGTGGGTAGAATATATATCCCACGGGGGTAATATTGAAAAAAGTTGAAAACAATTTTTTTTTTGGACTTAGTCATTTTTCCGGCGTTTATCACACTTTCAGATAGGGGAAATGTCAGTGAACGTTCCGATTTCAGTTCCAGAGCGATTCGCCCAATTAGTCCTTGATATTCAGTCGTTTTCAGCCAATATTTTGGATATTTGAAAATTTCACTTTTTTGTGAAAATATCCACTAAATGAGGGAATAATATGTGTGAGGGTACCCCAGGGGAGTTCCAAATGTGTGTGGGTAGAATATATATCCCACGGGGGTAAAATTGAAAAAAGTTGAAAAATTTTTTTTTTGGACTTAGTCATTTTTCTGGCGTTTATCAGACTTTCAGATAGGGCAAATGTCAGTGAACATTCCGATTTCAGTTCCAGAGCGATTCGCCCAATGAGTCCTTGATATTTAGTCGTTTTCAGCCAATATTTTGGATTTTTGAAAATTTCACTTTTTTGTGAAAATATCCACTAAATGAGGGAATAATATGTGTTAGGGTACCGCAGGAGAGTTCCAAATGTGTGTGGGTAGAATATATATCCCACGGGGGTAAAATTGAAAAAAGTTGAAAAAATTTTTTTTTTGGACTTAGTCATTTTTCCGGCGTTTATCACGCTTTCAGATAGGGGAAATGTCAGTGAACGCTCCGATTTCAGTTCCAGAGGGATTCGCCCAATGAGTCCTTGATATTTAGTCGTTTTCAGCCAATATTTTGGATTTTTGAAAATTTCACTTTTTTGTGAAAATATCCACTAAATGAGGGAATAATATGTGTGAGGGTACCCCAGGAGAGTTCCAAATGTGTGTGGGTAGAATATATATCCCACGGGGGTAAAATTGAAAAAAGTTGAAAACAATTTTTTTTTGGACTTAGTCATTTTTCTGGCGTTTATCAGACTTTCAGATAGGGGAAATGTCAGTGAACATTCCGATTTCAGTTCCAGAGCGATTCGCCCAATGAGTCCTTGATATTTAGTCGTTTTCAGCCAATATTTTGGATTTTTGAAAATTTCACTTTTTTGTGAAAATATCCACTAAATGAGGGAATAATATGTGTGAGGGTACCCCAGGAGAGTTCCAAATGTGTGTGGGTAGAATATATATCCCACGGGGGTAATATTGATAAAAAGTTGAAAAAAATTTTTTTTGGACTTAGTCATTTTTCCGGCGTTTATCAGACTTTCAAATAGGGGAAATGTCAGTGAGCATTCCGATTTCAGTTCCAGAGCGATTCGCCCAATGAGTCCTTGATATTTAGTCGTTTTCAACCAATACTTTGGATTTTTGGAAATTTCACTTTTTTGTGAAAATATCCACTAAATGAGGGAATAATATGTGTGAGGGTACCCCAGGAGAGTTCCAAATGTGTGTGGGTAGAATCTATATCCCACGGGGGTAAAATTGATAAAAGTTGAAATAATTTTTTTTTTTGGACTTAGTCATTTTTCCGGCGCTTATCAGACTTTCAAATAGGGGAAATGTCAGTGAGCATTCCGATTTCAGTTCCAGAGCGATTCGCCCAATGAGTCCTTGATATTTAGTCGTTTTCAACCAATACTTTGGATTTTTGGAAATTTCACTTTTTTGTGAAAATATCCACTAAATGAGGGAATAATATGTGTGAGGGTACCCCAGGAGAGTTCCAAATGTGTGTGTGTAGAATCTATATCCCACGGGGGTAAAATTGATAAAAGTTGAAATAATTTTTTTTTTGGACTTAGTCATTTTTCCGGCGTTTATCAGACTTTCAGATAGGGCAAATGTCAGTGAACATTCCGATTTCAGTTCCAGAGCGATTCGCCCAAAGAGTCCTTGATATTTAGTCGTTTTCAGCCAATATTTTGGATTTTTGAAAATTTCACTTTTTTGTGAAAATATCCACTAAATGAGGGAATAATATGTGTGAGGGTACCCCAGGAGAGTTCCAAATGTGTGTGGGTAGAATATATATCCCACGGGGGTAAAATTGAAAAAAGTTGAAAACAATTTTTTTTTGGACTTAGTCATTTTTCTGGCGTTTATCAGACTTTCAGATAGGGGAAATGTCAGTGAACATTCCGATTTCAGTTCCAGAGCGATTCGCCCAATGAGTCCTTGATATTTAGTCGTTTTCAGCCAATATTTTGGATTTTTGAAAATTTCACTTTTTTGTGAAAATATCCACTAAATGAGGGAATAATATGTGTGAGGGTACCCCAGGAGAGTTCCAAATGTGTGTGGGTAGAATATATATCCCACGGGGGTAATATTGATAAAAAGTTGAAAAAAATTTTTTTTGGACTTAGTCATTTTTCCGGCGTTTATCAGACTTTCAAATAGGGGAAATGTCAGTGAGCATTCCGATTTCAGTTCCAGAGCGATTCGCCCAATGAGTCCTTGATATTTAGTCGTTTTCAACCAATACTTTGGATTTTTGGAAATTTCACTTTTTTGTGAAAATATCCACTAAATGAGGGAATAATATGTGTGAGGGTACCCCAGGAGAGTTCCAAATGTGTGTGGGTAGAATCTATATCCCACGGGGGTAAAATTGATAAAAGTTGAAATAATTTTTTTTTTTGGACTTAGTCATTTTTCCGGCGCTTATCAGACTTTCAAATAGGGGAAATGTCAGTGAGCATTCCGATTTCAGTTCCAGAGCGATTCGCCCAATGAGTCCTTGATATTTAGTCGTTTTCAACCAATACTTTGGATTTTTGGAAATTTCACTTTTTTGTGAAAATATCCACTAAATGAGGGAATAATATGTGTGAGGGTACCCCAGGAGAGTTCCAAATGTGTGTGTGTAGAATCTATATCCCACGGGGGTAAAATTAATAAAAGTTGAAATAATTTTTTTTTTGGACTTAGTCATTTTTCCGGCGTTTATCAGACTTTCAGATAGGGCAAATGTCAGTAAGCATTCCGATTTCAGTTCCAGAGCAATTCACCCAATGAGTCCTTGATATTTAGTCGTTTTCAGCCAATATTTTGGATTTTTGAAAATTTCACTTTTTTGTGAAAATATCCACTAAATGAGGGAATAATATGTGTTAGGGTACCGCAGGAGAGTTCCAAATGTGTGTGGGTAGAATATATATCCCACGGGGGTAATATTGAAAAAAGTTGAAAACAATTTTTTTTTTGGACTTAGTCATTTTTCCGGCGTTTATCAGACTTTCAGATAGGGCAAATGTCAGTGAACATTCCGATTTCAGTTCCAGAGCGATTCGCCCAATGAGTCCTTGATATTTAGTCGTTTTCAGCCAATATTTTGGATTTTTGAAAATTTCACTTTTTTGTGAAAATATCCACTAAATGAGGGAATAATATGTGTGAGGGTACCCCAGGAGAGTTCCAAATGTGTGTGGGTAGAATATATATCCCACGATGGTAAAATTGAAAAAAGTTGAAAAAATTTTTTTTTTGGACTTAGTCATTTTTCCGGCGTTTATCAGACTTTCAGATAGGGAAAATGTCAGTGAGCATTCCGATTTCAGTTCCAGAGCGATTCGCACAATGAGTCCTTGATATTTAGTCATTTTCAGCCAATTTTCTGGATTTTTGAAAATTTCACTTTTTTGTGAAAATATCCACTAAATGAGGGAATAATATGTGTTAGGGTACCGCAGGAGAGTTCCAAATGTGTGTGGGTAGAATATATATCCCACGGGGGTAATATTGAAAAAAGTTGAAAACAATTTTTTTTTTGGACTTAGTCATTTTTCCGGCGTTTATCAGACTTTCAGATAGGGCAAATGTCAGTGAACATTCCGATTTCAGTTCCAGAGCGATTCGCCCAATGAGTCCTTGATATTTAGTCGTTTTCAGCCAATATTTTGGATTTTTGAAAATTTCACTTTTTTGTGAAAATATCCACTAAATGAGGGAATAATATGTGTGAGGGTACCCCAGGAGAGTTCCAAATGTGTGTGGGTAGAATATATATCCCACGATGGTAAAATTGAAAAAAGTTGAAAAAATTTTTTTTTTGGACTTAGTCATTTTTCCGTCGTTTATCAGACTTTCAGATAGGGAAAATGTCAGTGAGCATTCCGATTTCAGTTCCAGAGCGATTCGCACAATGAGTCCTTGATATTTAGGCGTTTTCAGCCAATATTTTGGATTTTTGAAAATTTCACTTTTTTGTGAAAATATCCACTAAATGAGGGAATAATATGTGTGAGGGTACCCCAGGAGAGTTCCAAATGTGTGTGGGTAGAATATATATCCCACGATGGTAAAATTGAAAAAAGTTGAAAAAATTTTTTTTTTGGACTTAGTCATTTTTCCGGCGTTTTTCAGACTTTCAGATAGGGAAAATGTCAGTGAGCATTCCGATTTCAGTTCCAGAGCGATTCGCACAATGAGTCCTTGATATTTAGTCATTTTCAGCCAATTTTCTGGATTTTTGAAAATTTCACTTTTTTGTGAAAATATCCACTAAATGAGGGAATAATATGTGTTAGGGTACCGCAGGAGAGTTCCAAATGTGTGTGGGTAGAATATATATCCCACGGGGGTAATATTGAAAAAAGTTGAAAACAATTTTTTTTTTGGACTTAGTCATTTTTCCGGCGTTTATCACACTTTCAGATAGGGGAAATGTCAGTGAACGTTCCGATTTCAGTTCCAGAGCGATTCGCCCAATTAGTCCTTGATATTCAGTCGTTTTCAGCCAATATTTTGGATATTTGAAAATTTCACTTTTTTGTGAAAATATCCACTAAATGAGGGAATAATATGTGTGAGGGTACCCCAGGGGAGTTCCAAATGTGTGTGGGTAGAATATATATCCCACGGGGGTAAAATTGAAAAAAGTTGAAAAATTTTTTTTTTGGACTTAGTCATTTTTCTGGTGTTTATCAGACTTTCAGATAGGGCAAATGTCAGTGAACATTCCGATTTCAGTTCCAGAGCGATTCGCCCAATGAGTCCTTGATATTTAGTCGTTTTCAGCCAATATTTTGGATTTTTGAAAATTTCACTTTTTTGTGAAAATATCCACTAAATGAGGGAATAATATGTGTGAGGGTACCCCAGGAGAGTTCCAAATGTGTGTGGGTAGAATATATATCCCACGATGGTAAAATTGAAAAAAGTTGAAAAAATTTTTTTTTTGGACTTAGTCATTTTTCCGGCGTTTTTCAGACTTTCAGATAGGGAAAATGTCAGTGAGCATTCCGATTTCAGTTCCAGAGCGATTCGCACAATGAGTCCTTGATATTTAGTCATTTTCAGCCAATTTTCTGGATTTTTGAAAATTTCACTTTTTTGTGAAAATATCCACTAAATGAGGGAATAATATGTGTTAGGGTACCGCAGGAGAGTTCCAAATGTGTGTGGGTAGAATATATATCCCACGGGGGTAATATTGAAAAAAGTTGAAAACAATTTTTTTTTTGGACTTAGTCATTTTTCCGGCGTTTATCAGACTTTCAGATAGGGAAAATGTCAGTGAGCATTCCGATTTCAGTTCCAGAGCGATTCGCACAATGAGTCCTTGATATTTAGTCATTTTCAGCCAATTTTCTGGATTTTTGAAAATTTCACTTTTTTGTGAAAATATCCACTAAATGAGGGAATAATATGTGTTAGGGTACCGCAGGAGAGTGCCAAATGTGTGTGGGTAGAATATATATCCCACGGGGGTAATATTGAAAAAAGTTGAAAACAATTTTTTTTTTGGACTTAGTCATTTTTCTGGCGTTTATCAGACTTTCAGATAGGGCAAATGTCAGTGAACATTCCGATTTCAGTTCCAGAGCGATTCGCCCAATGAGTCCTTGATATTTAGTCGTTTTCAGCCAATATTTTGGATTTTTGAAAATTTCACTTTTTTGTGAAAATATCCACTAAATGAGGGAATAATATGTGTGAGGGTACCCCAGGAGAGTTCCAAATGTGTGTGGGTAGAATATATATCCCATGGGGGTAAAATTGAAAAAAGTTGAAAACAATTTTTTTTTGGACTTAGTCATTTTTCCGGCGTTTATCAGCCTTTCAGATAGGGGAAATGTCAGTGAACATTCCGATTTCAGTTCCAGAGCGATTCGCCCAATGAGTCCTTGATATTTAGTCATTTTCAGCCAATTTTCTGGATTTTTGAAAATTTCACTTTTTTGTGAAAATATCCACTAAATGAGGGAATAATATGTGTTAGGGTACCGCAGGAGAGTTCCAAATGTGTGTGGGTAGAATATATATCCCACGGGGGTAATATTGAAAAAAGTTGAAAACAATTTTTTTTTTGGACTTAGTCATTTTTCCGGCGTTTATCAGACTTTCAGATAGGGCAAATGTCAGTGAACATTCCGATTTGAGTTCCAGAGCGATTCGCCCAATGAGTCCTTGATATTTAGTCGTTTTCAGCCAATATTTTGGATTTTTGAAAATTTCACTTTTTTGTGAAAATATCCACTAAATGAGGGAATAATATGTGTGAGGGTACCCCAGGAGAGTTCCAAATGTGTGTGGGTAGAATATATATCCCACGGGGGTAATATTGAAAAAAGTTGAAACAATTTTTTTTTGGACTTAGTCATTTTTCCGGCGTTTATCACACTTTCAGATAGGGGAAATGTCAGTAAACGTTCAGATTTCAGTACCAGAGCGATTCGCCCAATGAGTCCTTGATATTTAGTCGTTTTCAGCCAATATTTTGGATATTTGAAAATTTCACTTTTTTGTGAAAATATCCACTAAATGAGGGAATAATATGTGTGAGGGTACCCCAGGAGAGTTCCAAATGTGTGTGGGTAGAATATATATCCCACGGGGGTAAAATTGAAAAAAGTTGAAAACAATTTTTTTTTGGACTTAGTCATTTTTCCGGCGTTTATCAGCCTTTCAGATAGGGGAAATGTCAGTGAACATTCCGATTTCAGTTCCAGAGCGATTCGCCCAATGAGTCCTTGATATTTAGTCATTTTCAGCCAATTTTCTGGATTTTTGAAAATTTCACTTTTTTGTGAAAATATCCACTAAATGAGGGAATAATATGTGTTAGGGTACCGCAGGAGAGTTCCAAATGTGTGTGGGTAGAATATATATCCCACGGGGGTAATATTGAAAAAAGTTGAAAACAATTTTTTTTTTGGACTTAGTCATTTTTCCGGCGTTTATCAGACTTTCAGATAGGGCAAATGTCAGTGAACATTCCGATTTGAGTTCCAGAGCGATTCGCCCAATGAGTCCTTGATATTTAGTCGTTTGCAGCCAATATTTTGGATTTTTGAAAATTTCACTTTTTTGTGAAAATATCCACTAAATGAGGGAATAATATGTGTGAGGGTACCCCAGGAGAGTTCCAAATGTGTGTGGGTAGAATATATATCCCACAGGGGTAAAATTGAAAAAAGTTGAAAAATTTTTTTTTTGGACTTAGTCATTTTTCCGGCGTTTATCAGACTTTCAGATAGGGAAAATGTCAGTGAGCGTTCCGATTTCAGTTCCAGAGCGATTCGCGCAATGAGTCCTTGATATTTAGTCATTTTCAGCCAATTTTCTGGATTTTTGAAAATTTCACTTTTTTGTGAAAATATCCACTAAATGAGGGAATAATATGTGTTAGGGTACCGCAGGAGAGTTCCAAATGTGTGTGGGTAGAATATATATCCCACGGGGGTAATATTGAAAAAAGTTAAAAACAATTTTTTTTTTGGACTTAGTCATTTTTCCGGCGTTTATCACACTTTCAGATAGGGGAAATGTCAGTGAACGTTCCGATTTCAGTTCCAGAGCGATTCGCCCAATGAGTCCTTGATATTTAGTCGTTTTCAGCCAATATTTTGGATATTTGTAAATTTCTCTTTTTTGTGAAAATATCCACTAAATGAGGGAATAATATGTGTGAGGGTACCCCAGGAGAGTTCCAAATGTGTGTGGGTAGAAAATATATCCCACGGGGGTAATATTGAAAAAAAGTTTTAAAAAAATTTTTTTGGGACTTAGTCATTTTTCTGGCGTTTATCAGACTTTCAAATAGGGGAAATGTCAGTGAACATTCCGATTTCAATTCCAGAGCTATTCGCCCAATGAGTCCTTGATATTTAGTCGTTTTCAGCCAATATTTTGGATTTTTGAAAATTTCACTTTTTTGTGAAAATATCCACTAAATGAGGGAATAATATGTGTTAGGGTACCGCAGGAGAGTTCCAAATGTGTGTGGGTAGAATATATATCCCACGGGGGTAATATTGAAAAAAGTTGAAAACAATTTTTTTTTTGGACTTAGTCATTTTTCCGGCGTTTATCAGACTTTCAGATAGGGCAAATGTCAGTGAACATTCCGATTTCAGTTCCAGAGCGATTCGCCCAATGAGTCCTTGATATTTAGTCGTTTTCAGCCAATATTTTGGATTTTTGAAAATTTCACTTTTTTGTGAAAATATCCACTAAATGAGGGAATAATATGTGTGAGGGTACCCCAGGAGAGTTCCAAATGTGTGTGGGTAGAATATATATCCCACGGGGGTAATATTGAAAAAAGTTGAAACAATTTTTTTTTGGACTTAGTCATTTTTCCGGCGTTTATCACACTTTCAGATAGGGGAAATGTCAGTAAACGTTCCGATTTCAGTACCAGAGCGATTCGCCCAATGAGTCCTTGATATTTAGTCGTTTTCAGCCAATATTTTGGATATTTGAAAATTTCACTTTTTTGTGAAAATATCCACTAAATGAGGGAATAATATGTGTTAGGGTACCGCAGGAGAGTTCCAAATGTGTGTGGGTAGAATATATATCCCACGGGGGTAATATTGAAAAAAGTTGAAAACAATTTTTTTTTGGACTTAGTCATTTTTCCGGCGTTTATCACACTTTCAGATAGGGGAAATGTCAGTGAACGTTCCGATTTCAGTTCCAGAGCGATTCGCCCAATGAGTCCTTGATATTTAGTCGTTTTCAGCCAATATTTTGGATTTTTGAAAATTTCACTTTTTTGTGAAAATATCCACTAAATGAGGGAATAATATGTGTGAGGGTACCCCAGGAGAGTTCCAAATGTGTGTGGGTAGAATATATATCCCACGATGGTAAAATTGAAAAAAGTTGAAAAAATTTTTTTTTTGGACTTAGTCATTTTTCCGGCGTTTATCAGACTTTCAGATAGGGAAAATGTCAGTGAGCATTCTGATTTCAGTTCCAGAGCGATTCGCACAATGAGTCCTTGATATTTAGTCATTTTCAGCCAATTTTCTGGATTTTTGAAAATTTCACTTTTTTGTGAAAATATCCACTAAATGAGGGAATAATATGTGTTAGGGTACCGCAGGAGAGTTCCAAATGTGTGTGGGTAGAATATATATCCCACGGGGGTAATATTGAAAAAAGTTGAAAACATTTATTTTTTTGGACTTAGTCATTTTTCCAGCGTTTATCACACTTTCAGATAGGGGAAATGTCAGTGAACGTTCCGATTTCAGTTCCAGAGCGATTCGCACATTTAGTCCTTGATATTCAGTCGTTTTCAGCCAATATTTTGGATATTTGAAAATTTCACTTTTTTGTTAAAATATACACTAAATGAGGGAATAATATGTGTGAGGGTACCCCAGGGGAGTTCCAAATGTGTGTGGGTAGAATATATATCCCACGGGGGTAAAATTGAAAAAAGTTGAAAACAATTTTTTTTTGGACTTAGTCATTTTTCCGGCGTTTATCAGACTTTCAGATAGGGGAAATGTCAGTGAACATTCCGATTTCAGTTCCAGAGCGATTCGCCCAATGAGTCCTTGATATTTAGTCGTTTTCAGCCAATATTTTGGATTTATGAAAATTTCACTTTTTTGTGAAAATATCCACTAATTGAGGGAATAATATGTGTGAGGGTACCCCAGGAGAGTTCCAAATGTGTGTGGGTAGAATATATATCCCACGGGGGTATAATTGAAAAAAGTTGAAAAATTTTTTTTTTGGACTTAGTCATTTTTCCGGCGTTTATCAGACTTTCAGATAGGGCAAATGTCAGTGAGCGTTCCGATTTCAGTTCCAGAGCGATCCGCCCAATGAGTCCTTGATATTTAGTCATTTTCAGCCAATTTTCTGGATTTTTGAAAATTTCACTTTTTTGTGAAAATATCCACTAAATGAGGGAATAAAATGTGTTAGGGTACCGCAGGAGATTTCCAAATGTGTGTGGGTAGAATATATATCCCACGGGGGTAATATTGAAAAAAGTTGAAAACAATTTTTTTTTTGGACTTAGTCATTTTTCCGGCGTTTATCACACTTTCAGATAGGGGAAATGTCAGTGAACGTTCCGATTTCAGTTCCAGAGCGATTCGCCCAATTAGTCCTTGATATTCAGTCGTTTTCAGCCAATATTTTGGATATTTGAAAATTTCACTTTTTTGTGAAAATATCCACTAAATGAGGGAATAATATGTGTGAGGGTACCCCAGGGGAGTTCCAAATGTGTGTGGGTAGAATATATATCCCACGGGGGTAAAATTGAAAAAAGTTGAAAACAATTTTTTTTTGGACTTAGTCATTTTTCCGGCGTTTATCACGCTTTCAGATAGGGGAAATGTCAGTGAACGTTCCGATTTCAGTTCCAGAGCGATTCGCCCAATGAGTCCTTGATATTTAGTCGTTTTCAGCCAATATTTTGGATTTTTGAAAATTTCACTTTTTTGTGAAAATATCCACTAAATGAGGGAATAATATGTGTGAGGGTACCCCAGGAGAGTTCCAAATGTGTGTGGGTAGAATATATATCCCACGGGGGTAAAATTGAAAAAAGTTGAAAAATTTTTTTTTTGGACTTAGTCATTTTTCCGGCGTTTATCAGACTTTCAGATAGGGCAAATGTCAGTGAGCGTTCCGATTTCAGTTCCAGAGCGATTCGCCCAATGATTCCTTGATATTTAGTCGTTTTCAGCCAATATTTTGGATTTATGAAAATTTAACTTTTTTGTGAAAATATCCACTAATTGAGGGAATAATATGTGTGAGGGTACCCCAGGAGAGTTCCAAATGTGTGTGGGTAGAATATATATCCCACGGGGGTAATATTGAAAAAAGTTGAAAACAATTTTTTTTTTGGACTTAGTCATTTTTCCGGCGTTTATCACACTTTCAGATAGGGGAAATGTCAGTGAACGTTCCGATTTCAGTTCCAGAGCGATTCGCCCAATGAGTCCTTGATATTTAGTCGTTTTCAGCCAATATTTTGGATTTTTGAAAATTTCACTTTTTTGTGAAAATATCCACTAAATGAGGGAATAATATGTGTTAGGGTACCGCAGGAGAGTTCCAAATGTGTGTGGGTAGAATATATATCCCACGGGGGTAATATTGAAAAAAGTTGAAAACAATTTTTTTTTGGACTTAGTCATTTTTCTGGCGTTTATCACACTTTCAGATAGGGGAAATGTCAGTGAACATTCCGATTTCAGTTCCAGAGCGATTCGCCCAATGAGTCCTTGATATTTAGTCGTTTTCAGCCAATATTTTGGATTTATGAAAATTTCACTTTTTTGTGAAAATATCCACTAATTGAGGGAATAATATGTGTGAGGGTACCCCAGGAGAGTTCCAAATGTGTGTGGGTAGAATATATATCCCACGGGGGTATAATTGAAAAAAGTTGAAAAATTTTTTTTTTGGACTTAGTCATTTTTCCGGCGTTTATCAGACTTTCAGATAGGGCAAATGTCAGTGAGCGTTCCGATTTCAGTTCCAGAGCGATTCGCCCAATGAGTCCTTGATATTTAGTCGTTTTCAGCCAATATTTTGGATATTTGAAAATTTCACTTTTTTGTGAAAATATCAACTAAATAAGGTAATAATATGTGTGAGGGTACCCCAGGAGAGGTCCAAATATGTGTGGGTAGAATATATATCCCACGGGGGTAAAATTGAAAAAAGTTGAAAACAATTTTTTTTTGGACTTAGTCATTTTTCCGGCGTTTATCAGACTTTCAGATAGGGCAAATGTCAGTGAGCGTTCTGATTTCAGTTCCAGAGCGATTCGCCCAATGAGTCCTTGATATTTAGTCGTTTTCAGCCAATATTTTGGATTTTTGAAAATTTCACTTTTTTGTGAAAATATCCACTAAATGAGGGAATAATATGTGTGAGGGTACCCCAGGAGAGTTCCAAATGTGTGTGGGTAGAATATATATCCCACGGGTGTAATATTGAAAAAAGTTGAAAACAATTTTTTTTTGGACTTAGTCATTTTTCCGGCGTTTATCAGACTTTCAGATAGGGCAAATGTCAGTGAGCGTTCTGATTTCAGTTCCAGAGCGATTCGCCCAATGAGTCCTTGATATTTAGTCGTTTTCAGCCAATATTTTGGATTTTTGAAAATTTCACTTTTTTGTGAAAATATCCACTAAATGAGGGAATAATATGTGTGAGGGTACCCCAGGAGAGTTCCAAATGTGTGTGGGTAGAATATATATCCCACGGGGATAATATTGAAAAAAAAGTTGAAAAAAATTTTTTTGGACTTAGTCATTTTTCCGGCGTTTATCAGACTTTCAAATAGGGGAAATGTCAGTGAACATTCCGATTTCAGTTCCAGAGCGATTCGACCAATGAGTCCTTGATATTTAGTCGTTTTCAGCCAATATTTTGGATATTTGAAAATTTCACTTTTTTGTGAAAATATCCACCAAATAAGGTAATAGTATGTGTGAGGGTTCCCCAGGAGAGTTCCAAATGTGTGTGGGTAGAATATATATCCCACGGGGGTAAAATTGAAAAAAGTTGAAAACAATTTTTTTTTGGACTTAGTCATTTTTCCGGCGTTTATCAGACTTTCAGATAGGGGAAATGTCAGTGAACATTCCGATTTCAATTCCAGAGCTATTCGCCCATTGAGTCCTTGATATTTAGTCGTTTTCAGCCAATATTTTGGATTTTTGAAAATTTCACTTTTTTGTGAAAATATCCACTAAATGAGGGAATAATATGTGTTAGGGTACCGCAGGAGAGTTCCAAATGTGTGTGGGTAGAATATATATCCCACGGGGGTAATATTGAAAAAAGTTGAAAACAATTTTTTTTTGGACTTAGTCATTTTTCTGGCGTTTATCACACTTTCAGATAGGGGAAATGTCAGTGAGGGTTCCGATTTCAGTTCCAGAGCGATTCTCCCAATGAGTCCTTGATATTTAGTCGTTTTCAGCCAATATTTTGGATTTTTGAAAATTTGACTTTTTTGTGAAAATATCCACTAAATGAGGGAATAATATGTGTGAGGGTACCCCAGGAGAGTTCCAAATGTGTGTGGGTAGAATATATATCCCACGGGGATAATATTGAAAAAAAGTTGAAAAAAAATTTTTTTGGACTTAGTCATTTTTCCGCCGTTTATCAGACTTTCAAATAGGGGAAATGTCAGTGAACATTCCGATTTCAGTTCCAGAGCGATTCGCCCTATGAGTCCTTGATATTTAGTCGTTTTCAGCCAATATTTTGGATATTTGAAAATTTCACTTTTTTGTGAAAATATCCACTAAATAAGGGAATAATATGTGAGAGGGTACCCCAGGAGAGGTCCAAATGTGTGTGGGTAGAATCTATATCCCACGGGGGTAAAATTGAAAAAGGTTGAAACAATTTTTTTTTGGACTTAGTCATTTTTCCGGCGTTTATCAGACTTTCAGATAGGGGAAATGTCAGTGAGCATTCCGATTTCAGTTCCAGAGCGATTCGCCCAAAGAGTCCTTGATATTTAGTCGTTTTCAGCCAATATTTTGGATTTTTGAAAATTTCACTTTTTTGTGAAAATATCCACTAAATGAGGGAATAATATGTGTGAGGGTACCCCAGGAGAGTTCCAAATGTGTGTGGGTAGAATATATATCCCACGGGTGTAATATTGAAAAAAGTTGAAAACAATTTTTTTTTGGACTTAGTCATTTTTCCGGCGTTTATCAGATTTTCAAATAGGGGAAATGTCAGTGAACATTCCGATTTCAATTCCAGAGCTATTCGCCCATTGAGTCCTTGATATTTAGTCGTTTTCAGCCAATATTTTGGATTTTTGAAAATTTCACTTTTTTGTGAAAATATCCACTAAATGAGGGAATAATATGTGTTAGGGTACCGCAGGAGAGTTCCAAATGTGTGTGGGTAGAATATATATCCCACGGGGGTAATATTGAAAAAAGTTGAAAACAATTTTTTTTTGGACTTAGTCATTTTTCCGGCGTTTATCACACTTTCAGATAGGGGAAATGTCAGTGAGCGTTCCGATTTCAGTTCCAGAGCGATTCTCCCAATGAGTCCTTGATATTTAGTCGTTTTCAGCCAATATTTTGGATTTATGAAAATTTCACTTTTTTGTGAAAATATCCACTAATTGAGGGAATAATATGTGTGAGGGTACCCCAGGAGAGTTCCAAATGTGTGTGGGTAGAATATATATCCCACGGGGGTATAATTGAAAAAAGTTGAAAAATTTTTTTTTTGGACTTAGTCATTTTTCCGGCGTTTATCAGACTTTCAGATAGGGCAAATGTCAGTGAGCGTTCCGATTTCAGTTCCAGAGCGATCCGCCCAATGAGTCCTTGATATTTAGTCATTTTCAGCCAATTTTCTGGATTTTTGAAAATTTCACTTTTTTGTGAAAATATCCACTAAATGAGGGAATAAAATGTGTTAGGGTACCGCAGGAGAGTTCCAAATGTGTGTGGGTAGAATATATATCCCACGGGGGTAAAATTGAAAAAAGTTGAAAACAATTTTTTTTTGTACTTAGTCATTTTTCCGGCGTTTATCACGCTTTCAGATAGGGGAAATGTCAGTGAACGTTCCGATTTCAGTTCCAGAGCGATTCGCCCAATGAGTCCTTGATATTTAGTCGTTTTCAGCCAATATTTTGGATTTTTGAAAATTTCACTTTTTTGTGAAAATATCCACTAAATGAGGGAATAATATGTGTGAGGGTACCCCAGGAGAGTTCCAAATGTGTGTGGGTAGAATATATATCCCACGGGGGTAAAATTGAAAAAAGTTGAAAAATTTTTTTTTTGAACTTAGTCATTTTTCCGGCGTTTATCAGACTTTCAGATAGGGCAAATGTCAGTGAGCGTTCCGATTTCAGTTCCAGAGCGATTCGCCCAATGATTCCTTGATATTTAGTCGTTTTCAGCCAATATTTTGGATTTATGAAAATTTCACTTTTTTGTGAAAATATCCACTAATTGAGGGAATAATATGTGTGAGGGTACCCCAGGAGAGTTCCAAATGTGTGTGGGTAGAATATATATCCCACGGGGGTAATATTGAAAAAAGTTGAAAACAATTTTTTTTTTGGACTTAGTCATTTTTCCGGCGTTTATCACACTTTCAGATAGGGGAAATGTCAGTGAACGTTCCGATTTCAGTTCCAGAGCGATTCGCCCAATTAGTCCTTGATATTCAGTCGTTTTCAGCCAATATTTTGGATATTTGAAAATTTCACTTTTTTGTGAAAATATCCACTAAATGAGGGAATAATATGTGTGAGGGTACCCCAGGGGAGTTCCAAATGTGTGTGGGTAGAATATATATCCCACGGGGGTAAAATTGAAAAAAGTTGAAAACAATTTTTTTTTGGACTTAGTCATTTTTCCGGCGTTTATCAGACTTTCAGATAGGGGAAATGTCAGTGAACATTCCGATTTCAGTTCCAGAGCGATTCGCCCAATGAGTCCTTGATATTTAGTCGTTTTCAGCCAATATTTTGGATTTATGAAAATTTCACTTTTTTGTGAAAATATCCACTAATTGAGGGAATAATATGTGTGAGGGTACCCCAGGAGAGTTCCAAATGTGTGTGGGTAGAATATATATCCCACGGGGGTATAATTGAAAAAAGTTGAAAAATTTTTTTTTTGGACTTAGTCATTTTTCCGGCGTTTATCAGACTTTCAGATAGGGCAAATGTCAGTGAGCGTTCCGATTTCAGTTCCAGAGCGATCCGCCCAATGAGTCCTTGATATTTAGTCATTTTCAGCCAATTTTCTGGATTTTTGAAAATTTCACTTTTTTGTGAAAATATCCACTAAATGAGGGAATAAAATGTGTTAAGGTACCGCAGGAGAGTTCCAAATGTGTGTGGGTAGAATATATATCCCACGGGGGTAAAATTGAAAAAAGTTGAAAACAATTTTTTTTTGTACTTAGTCATTTTTCCGGCGTTTATCACGCTTTCAGATAGGGGAAATGTCAGTGAACGTTCCGATTTCAGTTCCAGAGCGATTCGCCCAATGAGTCCTTGATATTTAGTCGTTTTCAGCCAATATTTTGGATTTTTGAAAATTTCACTTTTTTGTGAAAATATCCACTAAATGAGGGAATAATATGTGTGAGGGTACCCCAGGAGAGTTCCAAATGTGTGTGGGTAGAATATATATCCCACGGGGGTAAAATTGAAAAAAGTTGAAAAATTTTTTTTTTGAACTTAGTCATTTTTCCGGCGTTTATCAGACTTTCAGATAGGGCAAATGTCAGTGAGCGTTCCGATTTCAGTTCCAGAGCGATTCGCCCAATGATTCCTTGATATTTAGTCGTTTTCAGCCAATATTTTGGATTTATGAAAATTTCACTTTTTTGTGAAAATATCCACTAATTGAGGGAATAATATGTGTGAGGGTACCCCAGGAGAGTTCCAAATGTGTGTGGGTAGAATATATATCCCACGGGGGTAATATTGAAAAAAGTTGAAAACAATTTTTTTTTGGACTTAGTCATTTTTCCGGCGTTTATCACACTTTCAGATAGGGGAAATGTCAGTGAACGTTCCGATTTCAGTTCCAGAGCGATTCGCCCAATTAGTCCTTGATATTCAGTCGTTTTCAGCCAATATTTTGGATATTTGAAAATTTCACTTTTTTGTGAAAATATCCACTAAATGAGGGAATAATATGTGTGAGGGTACCCCAGGGGAGTTCCAAATGTGTGTGGGTAGAATATATATCCCACGGGGGTAAAATTGAAAAAAGTTGAAAACAATTTTTTTTTGGACTTAGTCATTTTTCCGGCGTTTATCAGACTTTCAGATAGGGGAAATGTCAGTGAACATTCCGATTTCAGTTCCAGAGCGATTCGCCCAATGAGTCCTTGATATTTAGTCGTTTTCAGCCAATATTTTGGATTTATGAAAATTTCACTTTTTTGTGAAAATATCCACTAATTGAGGGAATAATATGTGTGAGGGTACCCCAGGAGAGTTCCAAATGTGTGTGGGTAGAATATATATCCCACGGGGGTATAATTGAAAAAAGTTGAAAAATTTTTTTTTTGGACTTAGTCATTTTTCCGGCGTTTATCAGACTTTCAGATAGGGCAAATGTCAGTGAGCGTTCCGATTTCAGTTCCAGAGCGATCCGCCCAATGAGTCCTTGATATTTAGTCATTTTCAGCCAATTTTCTGGATTTTTGAAAATTTCACTTTTGTGAAAATATCCACTAAATGAGGGAATAAAATGTGTTAGGGTACCGCAGGAGAGTTCCAAATGTGTGTGGGTAGAATATATATCCCACGGGGGTAAAATTGAAAAAAGTTGAAAACAATTTTTTTTTGTACTTAGTCATTTTTCCGGCGTTTATCACGCTTTCAGATAGGGGAAATGTCAGTGAACGTTCCGATTTCAGTTCCAGAGCGATTCGCCCAATGAGTCCTTGATATTTAGTCGTTTTCAGCCAATATTTTGGATTTTTGAAAATTTCACTTTTTTGTGAAAATATCCACTAAATGAGGGAATAATATGTGTGAGGGTACCCCAGGAGAGTTCCAAATGTGTGTGGGTAGAATATATATCCCACGGGGGTAATATTGAAAAAAGTTGAAAACAATTTTTTTTTTGGACTTAGTCATTTTTCCGGCGTTTATCACACTTTCAGATAGGGGAAATGTCAGTGAACGTTCCGATTTCAGTTCCAGAGCGATTCGCCCAATTAGTCCTTGATATTCAGTCGTTTTCAGCCAATATTTTGGATATTTGAAAATTTCACTTTTTTGTGAAAATATCCACTAAATGAGGGAATAATATGTGTGAGGGTACCTCAGGTTAGTTCCAAATGTGTGTGAGTAGAATATATATCCCACGGGGGTAAAATTGAAAAAAGTTGAAAACAATTTTTTTTTGGACTTAGTCATTTTTCCAGCGTTTATCAGACTTTCAGATAGGGGAAATGTCAGTGAACGTTCTGATTTCAGTTCCAGAGCCATTCGCCCAATGAGTCCTTGATATTTAGTCGTTTTCAGCCAATATTTTGGATTTATGAAAATTTCACTTTTTTGTGAAAATATCCACTAATTGAGGGAATAATATGTGTGAGGGTACCCCAGGAGAGTTCCAAATGTGTGTGGGTAGAATATATATCCCACGGGGGTATAACTGAAAAAAGTTGAAAAATTTTTTTTTTGGACTTAGTCATTTTTCCGGCGTTTATCAGACTTTCAGATAGGGCAAATGTCAGTGAGCGTTCCGATTTCAGTTCCATAGCGATTCGCCCAATGAGTCCTTGATATTTAGTCATTTTCAGCCAATTTTCTGGATTTTTGAAAATTTCACTTTTTTGTGAAAATATCCACTAAATGAGGGAATAATATGTGTTAGAGTACCGCAGGAGAGTTCCAAATGTGTGTGGGTAGAATATATATCCCACGGGGATAATATTGAAAAAAAGTTGAAAAAAAATTTTTTTGGACTTAGTCATTTTTCCAGCGTTTATCAGACTTTCAAATAGGGGAAATGTCAGTGAACATTCCGGTTTCAATTCCAGAGCTATTCGCCCAATGATTCCTTGATATTTAGTCGTTTTCAGCCAATATTTTGGATTTTTGAAAATTTCACTTTTTTGTGAAAATATCCACTAAATGAGGGAATAATATGTGTTAGGGTACTGCAGGAGAGTTCCAAATGTGTGTGGGTAGAATATATATCCCACGGGGGTAAAATTGAAAAAAGTTGAAAACAATTTTTTTTTGGACTTAGTCATTTTTCCGGCGTTTATCAGACTTTCAGATAGGGCAAATGTCAGTGAGCGTTCTGATTTCAGTTCCAGAGCGATTCGCCCAATGAGTCCTTGATATTTAGTCGTTTTCAGCCAATATTTTGGATTTTTGAAAATTTCACTTTTTTGTGAAAATATCCACTAAATGAGGGAATAATATGTGTTAGGGTACCGCAGGAGAGTTCCAAATGTGTGTGGGTAGAATATATATCCCACGGGGGTAATATTGAAAAAAGTTGAAAACAATTTTTTTTTTTGGACTTAGTCATTTTTCCGGCGTTTATCACACTTTCAGATAGGGGAAATGTCAGTGAGCGTTCCGATTTCAGTTCCAGAGCGATTCGCCCAATGAGTCCTTGATATTTAGTCGTTTTCAGCCAATATTTTGGATTTTTGAAAATTTCACTTTTTTGTGAAAATATCCACTAAATGAGGGAATAATATGTGTGAGGGTACCCCAGGAGAGTTCCAAATGTGTGTGGGTAGAATATATATCCCACGGGGATAATATTGAAAAAAAGTTGAAAAAAAATTTTTTTGGACTTAGTCATTTTTCCGGCGTTTATCAGACTTTCAAATAGGGGAAATGTCAGTGAACATTCCGATTTCAGTTCCAGAGCGATTCGCCCAATGAGTCCTTGATATTTAGTCGTTTTCAGCCAATATTTTGGATTTTTGAAAATTTCACTTTTTTGTGAAAATATCCACTAAATGAGGGAATAATATGTGTGAGGGTACCACAGGAGAGTTCCAAATGTGTGTGGGTAGAATCTATATCCCACGGGGGTAAAATTGAAAAAGGTTGAAAACAATTGTTTTTTGGACTTAGTCATTTTTCCGGCATTTATCAGACTTTCAGATAGGGGAAATGTCAGTGAGCATTCCGATTTCAGTTCCAGAGCGATTCGCCCAAAGAGTCCTTGATATTTAGTCGTTTTCAGCCAATATTTTGGATTTTTGAAAATTTCACTTTTTTGTGAAAATATCCACTAAATGAGGGAATAATATGTGTGAGGGTACCCCAGGAGAGTTCCAAATGTGTGTGGGTAGAATATATATCCCACGGGTGTAGTATTGAAAAAAGTTGAAAACAGTTTTTTTTTGGACTTAGTCATTTTTCCGGCGTTTATCAGATTTTCAAATAGGGGAAATGTCAGTGAACATTCCGATTTCAATTCCAGAGCTATTCGCCCAATGAGTCCTTGATATTTAGTCGTTTTCAGCCAATATTTTGGATATTTGAAAATTTCACTTTTTTGTGAAAATATCCACTAAATGAGGGAATAATATGTGTTAGGGTACCGCAGGAGAGTTCCAAATGTGTGTGGGTAGAATATATATCCCACGGGGGTAATATTGAAAAAAGTTGAAAACAATTTTTTTTTGGACTTAGTCATTTTTCCGGCGTTTATCACGCTTTCAGATAGGGGAAATGTCAGTGAACGTTCCGATTTCAGTTCCAGAGCGATTCGCCCAATGAGTCCTTGATATTTAGTCGTTTTCAGCCAATATTTTGGATTTTTGAAAATTTCACTTTTTTGTGAAAATATCCACTAAATGAGGGAATAATATGTGTGAGGGTACCCCAGGAGAGTTCCAAATGTGTGTGGGTAGAATATATATCCCACGGGGGTAAAATTGAAAAAAGTTGAAAAATTTTTTTTTTGAACTTAGTCATTTTTCCGGCGTTTATCAGACTTTCAGATAGGGCAAATGTCAGTGAGCGTTCCGATTTCAGTTCCAGAGCGATTCGCCCAATGATTCCTTGATATTTAGTCGTTTTCAGCCAATATTTTGGATTTATGAAAATTTCACTTTTTTGTGAAAATATCCACTAATTGAGGGAATAATATGTGTGAGGGTACCCCAGGAGAGTTCCAAATGTGTGTGGGTAGAATATATATCCCACGGGGGTAATATTGAAAAAAGTTGAAAACAATTTTTTTTTTGAACTTAGTCATTTTTCCGGCGTTTATCACACTTTCAGATAGGGGAAATGTCAGTGAACGTTCCGATTTCAGTTCCAGAGCGATTCGCCCAATTAGTCCTTGATATTCAGTCGTTTTCAGCCAATATTTTGGATATTTGAAAATTTCACTTTTTTGTGAAAATATCCACTAAATGAGGGAATAATATGTGTGAGGGTACCCCAGGGGAGTTCCAAATGTGTGTGGGTAGAATATATATCCCACGGGGGTAAAATTGAAAAAAGTTGAAAACAATTTTTTTTTGGACTTAGTCATTTTTCCGGCGTTTATCAGACTTTCAGATAGGGGAAATGTCAGTGAACATTCCGATTTCAGTTCCAGAGCGATTCGCCCAATGATTCCTTGATATTTAGTCGTTTTCAGCCAATATTTTGGATTTATGAAAATTTCACTTTTTTGTGAAAATATCCACTAATTGAGGGAATAATATGTGTGAGGGTACCCCAGGAGAGTTCCAAATGTGTGTGGGTAGAATATATATCCCACGGGGGTAAAATTGAAAAAAGTTGAAAACAATTTTTTTTTGTACTTAGTCATTTTTCCGGCGTTTATCACGCTTTCAGATAGGGGAAATGTCAGTGAACGTTCCGATTTCAGTTCCAGAGCGATTCGCCCAATGAGTCCTTGATATTTAGTCGTTTTCAGCCAATATTTTGGATTTTTGAAAATTTCACTTTTTTGTGAAAATATCCACTAAATGAGGGAATAATATGTGTGAGGGTACCCCAGGAGAGTTCCAAATGTGTGTGGGTAGAATATATATCCCACGGGGGTAATATTGAAAAAAGTTGAAAACAATTTTTTTTTTGGACTTAGTCATTTTTCCGGCGTTTATCACACTTTCAGATAGGGGAAATGTCAGTGAACGTTCCGATTTCAGTTCCAGAGCGATTCGCCCAATTAGTCCTTGATATTCAGTCGTTTTCAGCCAATATTTTGGATATTTGAAAATTTCACTTTTTTGTGAAAATATCCACTAAATGAGGGAATAATATGTGTGAGGGTACCTCAGGTTAGTTCCAAATGTGTGTGAGTAGAATATATATCCCACGGGGGTAAAATTGAAAAAAGTTGAAAACAATTTTTTTTTGGACTTAGTCATTTTTCCAGCGTTTATCAGACTTTCAGATAGGGGAAATGTCAGTGAACGTTCTGATTTCAGTTCCAGAGCCATTCGCCCAATGAGTCCTTGATATTTAGTCGTTTTCAGCCAATATTTTGGATTTATGAAAATTTCACTTTTTTGTGAAAATATCCACTAATTGAGGGAATAATATGTGTGAGGGTACCCCAGGAGAGTTCCAAATGTGTGTGGGTAGAATATATATCCCACGGGGGTATAACTGAAAAAAGTTGAAAAATTTTTTTTTTGGACTTAGTCATTTTTCCGGCGTTTATCAGACTTTCAGATAGGGCAAATGTCAGTGAGCGTTCCGATTTCAGTTCCATAGCGATTCGCCCAATGAGTCCTTGATATTTAGTCATTTTCAGCCAATTTTCTGGATTTTTGAAAATTTCACTTTTTTGTGAAAATATCCACTAAATGAGGGAATAATATGTGTTAGAGTACCGCAGGAGAGTTCCAAATGTGTGTGGGTAGAATATATATCCCACGGGGATAATATTGAAAAAAAGTTGAAAAAAAATTTTTTTGGACTTAGTCATTTTTCCAGCGTTTATCAGACTTTCAAATAGGGGAAATGTCAGTGAACATTCCGGTTTCAATTCCAGAGCTATTCGCCCAATGATTCCTTGATATTTAGTCGTTTTCAGCCAATATTTTGGATTTTTGAAAATTTCACTTTTTTGTGAAAATATCCACTAAATGAGGGAATAATATGTGTTAGGGTACTGCAGGAGAGTTCCAAATGTGTGTGGGTAGAATATATATCCCACGGGGGTAAAATTGAAAAAAGTTGAAAACAATTTTTTTTTGGACTTAGTCATTTTTCCGGCGTTTATCAGACTTTCAGATAGGGCAAATGTCAGTGAGCGTTCTGATTTCAGTTCCAGAGCGATTCGCCCAATGAGTCCTTGATATTTAGTCGTTTTCAGCCAATATTTTGGATTTTTGAAAATTTCACTTTTTTGTGAAAATATCCACTAAATGAGGGAATAATATGTGTTAGGGTACCGCAGGAGAGTTCCAAATGTGTGTGGGTAGAATATATATCCCACGGGGGTAATATTGAAAAAAGTTGAAAACAATTTTTTTTTTTGGACTTAGTCATTTTTCCGGCGTTTATCACACTTTCAGATAGGGGAAATGTCAGTGAGCGTTCCGATTTCAGTTCCAGAGCGATTCGCCCAATGAGTCCTTGATATTTAGTCGTTTTCAGCCAATATTTTGGATTTTTGAAAATTTCACTTTTTTGTGAAAATATCCACTAAATGAGGGAATAATATGTGTGAGGGTACCCCAGGAGAGTTCCAAATGTGTGTGGGTAGAATATATATCCCACGGGGATAATATTGAAAAAAAGTTGAAAAAAAATTTTTTTGGACTTAGTCATTTTTCCGGCGTTTATCAGACTTTCAAATAGGGGAAATGTCAGTGAACATTCCGATTTCAGTTCCAGAGCGATTCGCCCAATGAGTCCTTGATATTTAGTCGTTTTCAGCCAATATTTTGGATTTTTGAAAATTTCACTTTTTTGTGAAAATATCCACTAAATGAGGGAATAATATGTGTGAGGGTACCACAGGAGAGTTCCAAATGTGTGTGGGTAGAATCTATATCCCACGGGGGTAAAATTGAAAAAGGTTGAAAACAATTGTTTTTTGGACTTAGTCATTTTTCCGGCATTTATCAGACTTTCAGATAGGGGAAATGTCAGTGAGCATTCCGATTTCAGTTCCAGAGCGATTCGCCCAAAGAGTCCTTGATATTTAGTCGTTTTCAGCCAATATTTTGGATTTTTGAAAATTTCACTTTTTTGTGAAAATATCCACTAAATGAGGGAATAATATGTGTGAGGGTACCCCAGGAGAGTTCCAAATGTGTGTGGGTAGAATATATATCCCACGGGTGTAGTATTGAAAAAAGTTGAAAACAGTTTTTTTTTGGACTTAGTCATTTTTCCGGCGTTTATCAGATTTTCAAATAGGGGAAATGTCAGTGAACATTCCGATTTCAATTCCAGAGCTATTCGCCCAATGAGTCCTTGATATTTAGTCGTTTTCAGCCAATATTTTGGATATTTGAAAATTTCACTTTTTTGTGAAAATATCCACTAAATGAGGGAATAATATGTGTTAGGGTACCGCAGGAGAGTTCCAAATGTGTGTGGGTAGAATATATATCCCACGGGGGTAATATTGAAAAAAGTTGAAAACAATTTTTTTTTGGACTTAGTCATTTTTCCGGCGTTTATCACACTTTCAGATAGGGGAAATGTCAGTGAGCGTTCCGATTTCAGTTCCAGAGCGATTCGCCCAATGAGTCCTTGATATTTAGTCGTTTTCAGCCAATATTTTGGATTTTTGAAAATTTCACTTTTTTGTGAAAATATCCACTAAATGAGGGAATAATATGTGTGAGGGTACCCCAGGAGAGTTCCAAATGTGTGTGGGTAGAATATATATATCACGGGGGTAAAATTGAAAAAAGTTGAAAACAATTTTTTTTTGGACTTAGTCATTTTTCCGGCGTTTATCAGACTTTCAGATAGGGGAAATGTCAGTGAACGTTCCGATTTCAGTTCCAGAGCGATTCGCCTAATGAGTCCTTGATATTTAGTCATTTTCAGCCAATATTTTGGATTTTTTAAAATTTCACTTTTTTGTGAAAATATTCACTAAATGAGGGAATAATATGTGTGAGGGTACCCCAGGAGAGTTCCAAATGTGTGTGGATAGAATATGTATCCCACGGGGGTAATATTGAAAAAAAGTTGAAAAAAATTTTTTTTGGACTTAGTCATTTTTCCGGCGTTTATCAGACTTTCAGATAGGGCAAATGTCAGTGAGCGTTCTGATTTCAGTTCCAGAGCGATTCGCCCAAAGAGTCCTTGATATTTAGTCGTTTTCAGCCAATATTTTGGATTTTTGAAAATTTCACTTTTTTGTGAAAATATCCACTAAATGAAGGAATAATATTTGTGAGGGTACCCCAGGAGAATTCTAAATGTGTGTGGGTAGAATATATATCCCACGGGGATAATATTGAAAAAAAGTTGAAAAAAAATTTTTTTGGACTTAGTCATTTTTCCGGCGTTTATCAGACTTTCAGATAGGGCAAATGTCAGTGAGCGTTCTGATTTCAGTTCCAGAGCGATTCGCCCAAAGAGTCCTTGATATTTAGTCGTTTTCAGCCAATATTTTGGATTTTTGAAAATTTCACTTTTTTGTGAAAATATCCACTAAATGAGGGAATAATATGTGTGAGGGTACCCCAGGAGAGTTCCAAATGTGTGTGGGTAGAATATATATCCCACGGGGGTAATATTGTAAAAAGTTGAAAACAATTTTTTTTTGGACTTAGTCATTTTTCCGGCGTTTATCACACTTTCAGATAGGGGAAATGTCAGTGAACGTTCCGATTTCAGTTCCAGAGCGATTCGCCCAATTAGTCCTTGATATTCAGTCGTTTTCAGCCAATATTTTGGATATTTGAAAATTTCACTTTTTTGTGAAAATATCCACTAAATGAGGGAATAATATGTGTGAGGGTACCCCAGGGGAGTTCCAAATGTGTGTGAGTAGAATATATATCCCACGGGGGTAAAATTGAAAAAAGTTGAAAACAATTTTTTTTTGGACTTAGTCATTTTTCCAGCGTTTATCAGACTTTCAGATAGGGGAAATGTCAGTGAACGTTCTGATTTCAGTTCCAGAGCCATTCGCCCAATGAGTCCTTGATATTTAGTCGTTTTCAGCCAATATTTTGGATTTATGAAAATTTCACTTTTTTGTGAAAATATCCACTAATTGAGGGAATAATATGTGTGAGGGTACCCCAGGAGAGTTCCAAATGTGTGTGGGTAGAATATATATCCCACGGGGGTATAACTGAAAAAAGTTGAAAAATTTTTTTTTTGGACTTAGTCATTTTTCCGGCGTTTATCAGACTTTCAGATAGGGCAAATGTCAGTGAGCGTTCCGATTTCAGTTCCATAGCGATTCGCCCAATGAGTCCTTGATATTTAGTCATTTTCAGCCAATTTTCTGGATTTTTGAAAATTTCACTTTTTTGTGAAAATATCCACTAAATGAGGGAATAATATGTGTTAGAGTACCGCAGAGAGTTCCAAATGTGTGTGGGTAGAATATATATCCCACGGGGATAATATTGAAAAAAAGTTGAAAAAAAATTTTTTTGGACTTAGTCATTTTTCCAGCGTTTATCAGACTTTCAAATAGGGGAAATGTCAGTGAACATTCCGGTTTCAATTCCAGAGCTATTCGCCCAATGATTCCTTGATATTTAGTCGTTTTCAGCCAATATTTTGGATTTTTGAAAATTTCACTTTTTTGTGAAAATATCCACTAAATGAGGGAATAATATGTGTTAGGGTACTGCAGGAGAGTTCCAAATGTGTGTGGGTAGAATATATATCCCACGGGGGTAAAATTGAAAAAAGTTGAAAACAATTTTTTTTTGGACTTAGTCATTTTTCCGGCGTTTATCAGACTTTCAGATAGGGCAAATGTCAGTGAGCGTTCTGATTTCAGTTCCAGAGCGATTCGCCCAATGAGTCCTTGATATTTAGTCGTTTTCAGCCAATATTTTGGATTTTTGAAAATTTCACTTTTTTGTGAAAATATCCACTAAATGAGGGAATAATATGTGTTAGGGTACCGCAGGAGAGTTCCAAATGTGTGTGGGTAGAATATATATCCCACGGGGGTAATATTGAAAAAAGTTGAAAACAATTTTTTTTTTTGGACTTAGTCATTTTTCCGGCGTTTATCACACTTTCAGATAGGGGAAATGTCAGTGAGCGTTCCGATTTCAGTTCCAGAGCGATTCGCCCAATGAGTCCTTGATATTTAGTCGTTTTCAGCCAATATTTTGGATTTTTGAAAATTTCACTTTTTTGTGAAAATATCCACTAAATGAGGGAATAATATGTGTGAGGGTACCCCAGGAGAGTTCCAAATGTGTGTGGGTAGAATATATATCCCACGGGGATAATATTGAAAAAAAGTTGAAAAAAAATTTTTTTGGACTTAGTCATTTTTCCGGCGTTTATCAGACTTTCAAATAGGGGAAATGTCAGTGAACATTCCGATTTCAGTTCCAGAGCGATTCGCCCAATGAGTCCTTGATATTTAGTCGTTTTCAGCCAATATTTTGGATTTTTGAAAATTTCACTTTTTTGTGAAAATATCCACTAAATGAGGGAATAATATGTGTGAGGGTACCACAGGAGAGTTCCAAATGTGTGTGGGTAGAATCTATATCCCACGGGGGTAAAATTGAAAAAGGTTGAAAACAATTGTTTTTTGGACTTAGTCATTTTTCCGGCATTTATCAGACTTTCAGATAGGGGAAATGTCAGTGAGCATTCCGATTTCAGTTCCAGAGCGATTCGCCCAAAGAGTCCTTGATATTTAGTCGTTTTCAGCCAATATTTTGGATTTTTGAAAATTTCACTTTTTTGTGAAAATATCCACTAAATGAGGGAATAATATGTGTGAGGGTACCCCAGGAGAGTTCCAAATGTGTGTGGGTAGAATATATATCCCACGGGTGTAGTATTGAAAAAAGTTGAAAACAGTTTTTTTTTGGACTTAGTCATTTTTCCGGCGTTTATCAGATTTTCAAATAGGGGAAATGTCAGTGAACATTCCGATTTCAATTCCAGAGCTATTCGCCCAATGAGTCCTTGATATTTAGTCGTTTTCAGCCAATATTTTGGATATTTGAAAATTTCACTTTTTTGTGAAAATATCCACTAAATGAGGGAATAATATGTGTTAGGGTACCGCAGGAGAGTTCCAAATGTGTGTGGGTAGAATATATATCCCACGGGGGTAATATTGAAAAAAGTTGAAAACAATTTTTTTTTGGACTTAGTCATTTTTCCGGCGTTTATCACACTTTCAGATAGGGGAAATGTCAGTGAGCGTTCCGATTTCAGTTCCAGAGCGATTCGCCCAATGAGTCCTTGATATTTAGTCGTTTTCAGCCAATATTTTGGATTTTTGAAAATTTCACTTTTTTGTGAAAATATCCACTAAATGAGGGAATAATATGTGTGAGGGTACCCCAGGAGAGTTCCAAATGTGTGTGGGTAGAATATATATATCACGGGGGTAAAATTGAAAAAAGTTGAAAACAATTTTTTTTTGGACTTAGTCATTTTTCCGGCGTTTATCAGACTTTCAGATAGGGGAAATGTCAGTGAACGTTCCGATTTCAGTTCCAGAGCGATTCGCCTAATGAGTCCTTGATATTTAGTCATTTTCAGCCAATATTTTGGATTTTTTAAAATTTCACTTTTTTGTGAAAATATTCACTAAATGAGGGAATAATATGTGTGAGGGTACCCCAGGAGAGTTCCAAATGTGTGTGGATAGAATATGTATCCCACGGGGGTAATATTGAAAAAAAGTTGAAAAAAATTTTTTTTGGACTTAGTCATTTTTCCGGCGTTTATCAGACTTTCAGATAGGGCAAATGTCAGTGAGCGTTCTGATTTCAGTTCCAGAGCGATTCGCCCAAAGAGTCCTTGATATTTAGTCGTTTTCAGCCAATATTTTGGATTTTTGAAAATTTCACTTTTTTGTGAAAATATCCACTAAATGAAGGAATAATATTTGTGAGGGTACCCCAGGAGAATTCTAAATGTGTGTGGGTAGAATATATATCCCACGGGGATAATATTGAAAAAAAGTTGAAAAAAAATTTTTTTGGACTTAGTCATTTTTCCGGCGTTTATCAGACTTTCAGATAGGGCAAATGTCAGTGAGCGTTCTGATTTCAGTTCCAGAGCGATTCGCCCAAAGAGTCCTTGATATTTAGTCGTTTTCAGCCAATATTTTGGATTTTTGAAAATTTCACTTTTTTGTGAAAATATCCACTAAATGAGGGAATAATATGTGTGAGGGTACCCCAGGAGAGTTCCAAATGTGTGTGGGTAGAATATATATCCCACGGGGGTAATATTGTAAAAAGTTGAAAACAATTTTTTTTTGGACTTAGTCATTTTTCCGGCGTTTATCACACTTTCAGATAGGGGAAATGTCAGTGAGCATTCCGATTTCAGTTCCAGAGCGATTCGCCCAATGAGTCCTTGATATTTAGTCGTTTTCAGCCAATATTTTGGATTTTTGAAAATTTCACTTTTTTGTGAAAATATCCACTAAATGAGGGAATAATATGTGTGAGGGTACCCCAGGAGAGTTCCAAATGTGTGTGGGTAGAATATATATCCCACGGGGGTAATATTGAAAAAAAGTTGAATAAAAATTTTTTTTGGACTTAGTCATTTTTCCGGAGTTTATCAGACTTTCAAATAGGGGAAATGTCAGTGAGCATTCCGATTTCAGTTCCAGAGCGATTCGCCCTATGAATCATTGATATTTAGTCGTTTTCAGCCAATATTTTGGATTTTTGAAAATTTCACTTTTTTGTGAAAATATCCACTAAATGAGGGAATAATATGTGTGAGGGTACCCCAGGAGAGTTCCAAATGTGTGTGGGTAGAATATATATCCCACGGGGGTAATATTGAAAAAAAATTGAATAAAAATTTTTTTTGGACTTAGTCATTTTTCCGGCGTTTATCAGACTTTCAAATAGGGGAAATGTCAGTGAGCATTCCGATTTCAGTTCCAGAGCGATTCGCCCAATGAATCATTGATATTTAGTCGTTTTCAGCCAATATTTTGGATTTTTGAAAATTTCACTTTTTTGTGAAAATATCCACTAAATGAGGGAATAATATGTGTGAGGGTACCCCAGGAGAGTTCCAAATGTGTGTGGGTAGAATATATATCCCACGGGGGTAATATTGAAAAAAGTTGAAAACAATTTTTTTTTGGACTTAGTCATTTTTACGGCGTTGATCACACTTTCAGATAGGGGAAATGTCAGTGAGCGTTCCGATTTCAGTTCCAGAGCGATTCGCCCAATGAGTCCTTGATATTTAGTCGTTTTCAGCCAATATTTTGGATTTTTGAAAATTTCACTTTTTTGTGAAAATATCCACTAAATGAGGGAATAATATGTGTGAGGGTACCCCAGGAGAGTTCCAAATGTGTGTGGGTAGAATATATATCCCACGGGTGTAGTATTGAAAAAAGTTGAAAACAGTTTTTTTTTGGACTTAGTCATTTTTCCGGCGTTTATCAGATTTTCAAATAGGGGAAATGTCAGTGAACATTCCGATTTCAATTCCAGAGCTATTCGCCCGATGAGTCCTTGATATTTAGTCATTTTCAGCCAATATTTTGGATTTTTTAAAATTTCACTTTTTTGTGAAAATATTCACTAAATGAGGGAATAATATGTGTGAGGGTACCCCAGAAGAGTTCCAAATGTGTGTGGATAGAATATGTATCCCACGGGGGTAATATTGAAAAAAAGTTGAAAAAAATTTTTTTTGGACTTAGTCATTTTTCAGGCGTTTATCAGACTTTCAAATAGGGCAAATGTCAGTGAGCGTTCCAATTAGAGTTCCAGAGCGATTCGCCCAATGAGTCCTTGATATTTAGTAGTTTTCAGCCAATATTTTGGATTTTTGAAAATTTCACTTTTTTGTGAAAATATCCACTAAATGAAGGAATAATATGTGTGAGGGTACCCCAGGAGAATTCCAAATGTGTGTGGGTAGAATATATATCCCACGGGGATAATATTGAAAAAAAGTTGAAAAAAAATTTTTTTGGACTTATTCATTTTTCCGGCGTTTATCAGACTTTCAGATAGGGCAAATGTCAGTGAGCGTTCTGATTTCAGTTCCAGAGCGATTCGCCCAAAGAGTCCTTGATCCTTAGTCGTTTTCAGCCAATATTTTGGATTTTTGAAAATTTCACTTTTTTGTGAAAATATCCACTAAATGAGGGAATAATATGTGTGAGGGTACCCCAGGAGAGTTCCAAATGTGTGTGGGTAGAATATATATCCCACGGGGGTAATATTGAAAAAAAGTTGAATAAAAATTTTTTTTGGACTTAGTCATTTTTCCGGCGTTTATCAGACTTTCAAATAGGGGAAATATCAGTGAGCATTCCGATTTCAGTTCCAGAGCGATTCGCCCAATGAATCCTTGATATTTAGTCGTTTTCAGCCAATATTTTGGATTTTTGAAAAATTCACTTTTTTGTGAAAATATCCACTAAATGAGGGAATAATATGTGTGAGGGTACCCCAGGAGAGTTCCAAATGTGTGTGGGTAGAATATATATCCCACGGGGGTAAAATTGAAAAAAGTTGAAAACAATTTTTTTTTGGACTTAGTCATTTTTCCGGCGTTTATCAGACTTTCAGATAGGGGAAATGTCAGTGAGCATTCCGATTTCAGTTCCAGAGCGATTCGCCCAATGAGTCCTTGATATTTAGTCGTTTTCAGCCAATATTTTGGATTTTTGAAAATTTCACTTTTTTGTGAAAATATCCACTAAATGAGGGAATAATATGTGTGAGGGTACCCCAGGAGAGTTCCAAATGTGTGTGGGTAGAATATATATCCCACGGGGGTAATATTGAAAAAAAGTTGAATAAAATTTTTTTTTGGACTTAGTCATTTTTCCGACGTTTATCAGACTTTCAAATAGGGGAAATGTCAGTGAGCATTCCGATTTCAGTTCCAGAGCGATTCGCCCAATGAATCATTGATATTTAGTCGTTTTCAGCCAATATTTTGGATTTTTGAAAATTTCACTTTTTTGTGAAAATATCCACTAAATGAGGGAATAATATGTGTGAGGGTACCCCAGGAGAGTTCCAAATGTGTGTGGGTAGAATATATATCCCACGGGGGTAATATTGAAAAAAAGTTGAATAAAAATTTTTTTTGGACTTAGTCATTTTTCCGGCGTTTATCAGACTTTCAAATAGGGGAAATGTCAGTGAGCATTCCGATTTCAGTTCCAGAGCGATTCGCCCAATGAATCATTGATATTTAGTCGTTTTCAGCCAATATTTTGGATTTTTGAAAATTTCACTTTTTTGTGAAAATATCCACTAAATGAGGGAATAATATGTGTGAGGGTACCCCAGGAGAGTTCCAAATGTGTGTGGGTAGAATCTATATCCCACGGGGGTAAAATTGAAAAAAGTTGAAAAAATTTTTTTTTTGGACTTAGTCATTTTTCCGGAGTTTATCACACTTTCAGATAGGGGAAATGTCAGTGAGCGTTCCGATTTCAGTTCCAGAGTGATTCGCCCAATGAGTCCTTGATATTTAGTCGTTTTCAGCCAATATTTTGGATTTTTGAAAATTTCACTTTTTTGTGAAAATATCCACTAAATGAGGGAATAATATGTGTTAGGGTACCGCAGGAGAGTTCCAAATGTGTGTGGGTAGAATATATATCCCACGGGGGTAATATTGAAAAAAGTTGAAAACAATTTTTTTTTGGACTTAGTCATTTTTACGGCGTTGATCACACTTTCAGATAGGGGAAATGTCAGTGAGCGTTCCGATTTCAGTTCCAGAGCGATTCGCCCAATGAGTCCTTGATATTTAGTCGTTTTCAGCCAATATTTTGGATTTTTGAAAATTTCACTTTTTTGTGAAAATATCCACTAAATGAGGGAATAATATGTGTGAGGGTACCCCAGGAGAGTTCCAAATGTGTGTGGGTAGAATATATATCCCACGATGGTAAAATTGAAAAAAGTTGAAAAATTTTTTTTTGGACTTAGTCATTTTTCCGGCGTTTATCAGACTTTCAGATAGGGAAAATGTCAGTGAGCGTTCCGATTTCAGTTCCAGAGCGATTCGCGCAATGAGTCCTTGATATTTAGTCATTTTCAGCCAATTTTCTGGATTTTTGAAAATTTCACTTTTTTGTGAAAATATCCACTAAATCAGGGAATAATATGTGTGAGGGTACCCAGGAGAGTTCCAACTGTGTGTGGGTAGAATATATATCCCACGGGGGTAAAATTGAAAAAAGTTGAAAAAAATTTTTTTTTGGACTTAGTCTTTTTTCCGGCGTTTATCAGACTTTCAGATAGGGGAAATGTCAGTGAGTGTTCCCATTTCAGTTCCAGAGCGATTTGCCCAATGAGTCCTTGATATTTAGTCGTTTTCAGCCAATATTTTGGATTTTTGAAAATTTTACTTTTTTGTGAAAATATCCACTAAATGAGGGAATAATATGTGTGAGGGTACCCCAGGAGAGTTCCAAATGTGTGTTGGTAGAATATATATCCCACGGGGGTAAAATTGAAAAAAGTTGAAAACAATTTTTTTTTGGACTTAGTCATTTTTCCGGCGTTTATCAGACTTTCAAATAGGGGAAATGTCAGTGAGCATTCCGATTTCAGTTCCAGAGCGATTCGCCCAATGAGTCCTTGATATTTAGTCGTTTTCAGCCAATATTTTGGATTTTTGAAAATTTCACTTTTTGTGAAAATATCCACTAAATGAGGGAATAAAATGTGTGAGGGTACCCCAGGAGAGTTCCAAATGTGTGTGGGTAGAATATATATCCCACGGGGGTAAAATTGAAAAAAGTTGAAAAAAAAATTTTTTTGGACTTAGTCTTTTTTCCGGCGTTTATCAGACTTTCAAATAGGGGAAATGTCAGTGAGCGTTCCGATTTCAGTTCCAGAGCGATTCGCCCAATGAGTCCTTGATATTTAGTCGTTTTCAACCAATATTTTAGATTTTTGAAAATTTTACTTTTTTGTGAAAATATCCACTAAATGAGGGAATAATATGTGTGAGGGTACCCCAGGAGAGTTCCAAATGTGTGTGGGTAGAATATATATCCCACGGGGGTAATATTGAAAAAAGTTGAAAACAATTTTTTTTTGGACTTAGTCATTTTTCCGGCGTTTATCAGACTTTCAAATAGGGGAAATGTCAGTGAACATTCCGATTTCAATTCCAGAGCTATTCGCCCAATGAGTCCTTGATATTTAGTCGTTTTCAGCCAATATTTTGGATTTTTGAAAATTTCACTTTTTTGTGAAAATATCCACTAAATGAGGGAATAATATGTGTGAGGGTTCCCCAGGAGAGTTCCAAATGTGTGTGGGTAGAATATATATCCCACGATGGTAAAATTGAAAAAAGTTGAAAAAATTTTTTTTTTGGACTTAGTCATTTTTCCGGCGTTTATCAGACTTTCAGATAGGGCAAATGTCAGTGAGCATTCCAATTTCAGTTCCAGAGCGATTCGCCCAATGAGTCCTTGATATTTAGTCGTTTTCAGCCAATATTTTGGATTTTTGAAAATTTCACTTTTTTGTGAAAATATCCACTAAATGAGGGAATAATATGTGTGAGGGTACCCCAGGAGAGTTCCAAATGTGTGTGGGTAGAATATATATCCCACGGGGGTAATATTGAAAAAAAGTTGAATAAAAATTTTTTTTGGACTTAGTCATTTTTCCGGCGTTTATCAGACTTTCAAATAGGGGAAATGTCAGTGAGCATTCCGATTTCAGTTCCAGAGCGATTCGCCCAATGAATCATTGATATTTAGTCGTTTTCAGCCAATATTTTGGATTTTTGAAAATTTCACTTTTTTGTGAAAATATCCACTAAATGAGGGAATAATATGTGTGAGGGTACCCCAGGAGAGTTCCAAATGTGTGTGGGTAGAATCTATATCCCACGGGGGTAAAATTGAAAAAAGTTGAAAAAATTTTTTTTTTGGACTTAGTCATTTTTCCGGAGTTTATCACACTTTCAGATAGGGGAAATGTCAGTGAGCGTTCCGATTTCAGTTCCAGAGCGATTCGCCCAATGAGTCCTTGATATTTAGTCGTTTTCAGCCAATATTTTGGATTTTTGAAAATTTCACTTTTTTGTGAAAATATCCACTAAATGAGGGAATAATATGTGTGAGGGTACCCCAGGAGTGTTCCATATGTGTGTGGGTAGAATATATATCCCACGATGGTAAAATTGAAAAAAGTTGAAAAATTTTTTTTTGGACTTAGTCATTTTTCCGGCGTTTATCAGACTTTCAGATAGGGAAAATGTCAGTGAGCGTTTCGATTTCAGTTCCAGAGCGATTCGCGCAATGAGTCCTTGATATTTAGTCGTTTTCAGCCAATATTTTGGATTTTTGAAAATTTTACTTTTTTGTGAAAATATCCACTAAATGAGGGAATAATATGTGTGAGGGTACCCCAGGAGAGTTCCAAATGTGTGTTGGTAGAATATATATCCCACGGGGGTAAAATTGAAAAAAGTCGAAAACAATTTTTTTTTGGACTTAGTCATTTTTCCGGCGTTTATCAGACTTTCAAATAGGGGAAATGTCAGTGAGCATTCCGATTTCAGTTCCAGAGCGATTCGCCCAATGAGTCCTTGATATTTAGTCGTTTTCAGCCAATATTTTGGATTTTGGAAATTTCACTTTTTGTGAAAATATCCACTAAATGAGGGAATAAAATGTGTGAGGGTACCCCAGGAGAGTTCCAAATGTGTGTGGGTAGAATATATATCCCACGGGGGTAAAATTGAAAAAAGTTGAAAAAAAAATTTTTTTGGACTTAGTCTTTTTTCCGGCGTTTATCAGACTTTCAAATAGGGGAAATGTCAGTGAGCGTTCCGATTTCAGTTCCAGAGCAATTCGCCCAATGAGTCCTTGATATTTAGTCGTTTTCAACCAATATTTTAGATTTTTGAAAATTTTACTTTTTTGTGAAAATATCCACTAAATGAGGGAATAATATGTGTGAGGGTACCCCAGGAGACTTCCAAATGTGTGTGGGTAGAATATATATCCCACGGGGGTAATATTGAAAAAAAGCTTAAAAAAAATTTTTTTGGACTTAGTCATTTTTCCGGCGTTTATCAGACTTTCAAATAGGGGAAATGTCAGTGAGCATTCCGATTTCAATTCCAGAGCGATTCGCCCAATGAGTCCTTGATATTTAGTCGTTTTCAGCCAATATTTTGAATTTTTGAAAATTTCACTTTTTTGTGAAAATATCCACTAAATGAGGGAATAATATGTGTGAGGGTACCCCAGGAGAGTTCCAAATGTGTGTGGGTAGAATATATATCCCACGATGGTAAAATTGAAAAAAGTTGAAAAATTTTTTTTTGGACTTAGTCATTTTTCCGGCGTTTATCAGACTTTCAGATAAGGAAAATGTCAGTGAGCGTTCCGATTTCAGTTCCAGAGCGATTCGCGCAATGAGTCCTTGATATTTAGTCATTTTCAGCCAATTGTCTGGATTTTTGAAAATTTCACTTTTTTGTGAAAATATCCACTAAATCAGGGAATAATATGTGTGAGGGTACCCAGGAGAGTTCCAACTGTGTGTGGGTAGAATATATATCCCACGGGGGTAATATTGAAAAAAGTTGAAAACAATTTTTTTTTGGACTTAGTCATTTTTCCGGCGTTTATCAGACTTTCAAATAGGGGAAATGTCAGTGAACATTCCGATTTCAATTCCAGAGCTATTCGCCCAATGAGTCCTTGATATTTAGTCGTTTTCAGCCAATATTTTGGATTTTTGAAAATTTCACTTTTTTGTGAAAATATCCACTAAATGAGGGAATAATATGTGTGAGGGTACCCCAGGAGAGTTCCAAATGTGTGTGGGTAGAATCTATATCCCACGGGGGTAAAATTGAAAAAAGTTGAAAAAATTTTTTTTTTGGACCTAGTCATTTTTCCGGCGTTTATCACACTTTCAGATAGGGCAAATGTCAGTGAGCGTTCCGATTTCAGTTCCAGAGCGATTCGCCCAAAGAGTCCTTGATATTTAGTCGTTTTCAGCCAATATTTTGGATTTTTGAAAATTTCACTTTTTGTGAAAATATCCACTAAATGAGGGAATAATATGTGTGAGGGTTCCCCAGGAGAGTTCCAAATGTGTGTGGGTAGAATGTATATCCCACGATGGTAAAATTGAAAAAAGTTGAAAAAAATTTTTTTTTGGACTTAGTCATTTTTCCGGCGTTTATCAGACTTTCAGATAGGGAAAATGTCAGTGAGCGTTCCGATTTCAGTTCCAGAGCGATTCGCGCAATGAGTCCTTGATATTTAGTCATTTTCAGCCAATTTTCTGGATTTTTGAAAATTTCACTTTTTTGTGAAAATATCCACTAAATGAGGGAATAAAATGTGTGAGGGTACCCCAGGAGAGTTCCAAATGTGTGCGGGTAGAATCTATATCCCACGGGGGTAAAATTGAAAAAAGTTGAAAAAATTTTTTTTTTGGACTTAGTCATTTTTCCGGCGTTTATCAGACTTTCAGATAGGGCAAATGTCAGTGAGCATTCCAATTTCAGTTCCAGAGCGATTCGCCCAATGAGTCCTTGATATTTAGTCGTTTTCAGCCAATATTTTGGATTTTTGAAAATTTCACTTTTTTGTGAAAATATCCACTAAATGAGGGAATAATATGTGTGAGGGTACCCCAGGAGAGTTCCAAATGTGTGTGGGTAGAATATGTATCCCACGATGGTAAAATTGAAAAAAGTTGAAAAAATTTTTTTTTGGACTTAGTCATTTTTCCGGCGTTTATCAAACTTTCAAATAGGGGAAATGTCAGTGAGCATTCCGATTTCAGTTCCAGAGCGATTCGCCCAATGAGTCCTTGATATTTAGTCGTTTTCAGCCAATAATTTGGATTTTTGAAAATTTCACTTTTTTGTGAAAATATCCACTAAATGAGGGAATAAAATGTGTGAGGGTACCCCAGGAGAGTTCCAAATGTGTGTGGGTAGAATATATATCCCACGGGGGAAAAATTGAAAAAAGTTGAAAACAATTTTTTTTTGGACTTAGTCATTTTTCCGGCGTTTATCAGACTTTCAGATAGGGCAAATGTCAGTGAGCATTCCGATTTCAGTTCCAGAGCGATTCGCGCAATGAGTCCTTGATATTTAGTCGTTCTCAGCCAATATTTTGGATTTTTGAAAATTTCACTTTTTTGTGAAAATATCCACTAAATGAGGGAATAATATGTGTGAGGGTACCCCAGGAGAGTTCCAAATGTGTGTGGGTAGAATATATATCCCACGATGGTAAAATTGAAAAAAGTTGAAAAAATTTTTTTTTTGGACTTAGTCATTTTTCCGGCGTTTATCAGACTTTCAGATAGGGAAAATGTCAGTGAGCGTTACGATTTCAGTTCCAGAGCGATTCGCGCAATGAGTCCTTGATATTTAGTAATTTTCAGCCAATTTTCTGGATTTTTGAAAATTTCACTTTTTTGTGAAAATATCCACTAAATGAGGGAATAATATGTGTTAGGGTACCGCAGGAGAGTTCCAAATGTGTGTGGGTAGAATATATATCCCACGGGGGTAATATTGAAAAAAGTTGAAAACAATTTTTTTTTGGACTTAGTCATTTTTCCGGCGTTTAGCACACTTTCATATAGGGGAAATGTCAGTGAGCGTTCCGATTTCAGTTCCAGAGCGATTCGCCCAATGAGTCCTTGATATTTAGTCGTTTTCAGCCAATATTTTGGATTTTTGAAAATTTCACTTTTTTGTGAAAATATCCACTAAATGAGGGAATAATATGTGTGAGGGTACCCCAGGAGAGTTCCAAATGTGTGTGGGTAGAATATATATCCCACGATGGTAAAATTGAAAAAAGTTGAAAAAATTTTTTTTTTGGACTTAGTCATTTTTCCGGCGTTTATCAGACTTTCAGATAGGGAAAATGTCAGTGAGCGTTCCGATTTCAGTTCCAGAGCGATTCGCGCAATGAGTCCTTGATATTTAGTCATTTTCAGCCAATATTTTGGATTTTTGAAAATTTCACTTTTTTGTGAAAATATCCACTAAATGAGGGAATAATATGTGTGAGGGTACCCCAGGAGAGTTCCAAATGTGTGTGGGTAGAATATATATCCCACGATGGTAAAATTGAAAAAAGTTGAAAACATTTTTTTTTTGGACTTAGTCATTTTTCCGGCGTTTATCAGACTTTCAGATAGGGAAAATGTCAGTGAGCGTTACGATTTCAGTTCCAGAGCGATTCGCGCAATGAGTCCTTGATATTTAGTCATTTTCAGCCAATTTTCTGGATTTTTGAAAATTTCACTTTTTTGTGAAAATATCCACTAAATGAGGGAATAATATGTGTTAGGGTACCGCAGGAGAGTTCCAAATGTGTGTGGGTAGAATATATATCCCACGGGGGTAATATTGAAAAAAGTTGAAAACAATTTTTTTTTGGACTTAGTCATTTTTCCGGCGTTTAGCACACTTTCATATAGGGGAAATGTCAGTGAGCGTTCCGATTTCAGTTCCAGAGCGATTCGCCCAATGAGTCCTTGATATTTAGTCGTTTTCAACCAATATTTTAGATTTTTGAAAATTTTACTTTTTTGTGAAAATATCCACTAAATGAGGGAATAATATGTGTGAGGGTACCCCAGGAGACTTCCAAATGTGTGTGGGTAGAATATATATCCCACGGGGGTAATATTGAAAAAAAGCTTAAAAAAAATTTTTTTGGACTTAGTCATTTTTCCGGCGTTTATCAGACTTTCAAATAGGGGAAATGTCAGTGAGCATTCCGATTTCAATTCCAGAGCGATTCGCCCAATGAGTCCTTGATATTTAGTCGTTTTCAGCCAATATTTTGGATTTTTGAAAATTTTACTTTTTTGTGAAAATATCCACTAAATGAGGGAATAATATGTGTGAGGGTACCCCAGGAGAGTTCCAAATGTGTGTGGGTAGAATATATATCCCACGGGGGTAATATTGAAAAAAGTTGAAAACAATTTTTTTTTGGACTTAGTCATTTTTCCGGCGTTTATCAGACTTTCAAATAGGGGAAATGTCAGTGAACATTCCGATTTCAATTCCAGAGCTATTCGCCCAATGAGTCCTTGATATTTAGTCGTTTTCAGCCAATATTTTGGATTTTTGAAAATTTCACTTTTTTGTGAAAATATCCACTAAATGAGGGAATAATATGTGTGAGGGTACCCCAGGAGAGTTCCAAATGTGTGTGGGTAGAATCTATATCCCACGGGGGTAAAATTGAAAAAAGTTGAAAAAATTTTTTTTTTGGACCTAGTCTTTTTTCCGGCGTTTATCAGACTTTCAGATAGGGCAAATGTCAGTGAGCGTTCCGATTTCAGTTCCAGAGCGATTCGCCCAAAGAGTCCTTGATATTTAGTCGTTTTCAGCCAATATTTTGGATTTTTGAAAATTTCACTTTTTTGTGAAAATATCCACTAAATGAGGGAATAATATGTGTGAGGGTTCCCCAGGAGAGTTCCAAATGTGTGTGGGTAGAATATATATCCCACGATGGTAAAATTGAAAAAAGTTGAAAAAATTTTTTTTTTGGACTTAGTCATTTTTCCGGCGTTTATCAGACTTTCAGATAGGGCAAATGTCAGTGAGCATTCCAATTTCAGTTCCAGAGCGATTCGCCCAATGAGTCCTTGATATTTAGTCGTTTTCAGCCAATATTTTGAATTTTTGAAAATTTCACTTTTTTGTGAAAATATCCACTAAATGAGGGAATAATATGTGTGAGGGTACCCAGGAGAGTTCCAACTGTGTGTGGGTAGAATATATATCCCACGGGGGTAATATTGAAAAAAGTTGAAAACAATTTTTTTTTGGACTTAGTCATTTTTCCGGCGTTTATCAGACTTTCAAATAGGGGAAATGTCAGTGAACATTCCGATTTCAATTCCAGAGCTATTCGCCCAATGAGTCCTTGATATTTAGTCGTTTTCAGCCAATATTTTGGATTTTTGAAAATTTCACTTTTTTGTGAAAATATCCACTAAATGAGGGAATAATATGTGTGAGGGTACCCCAGGAGAGTTCCAAATGTGTGTGGGTAGAATCTATATCCCACGGGGGTAAAATTGAAAAAAGTTGAAAAAATTTTTTTTTTGGACCTAGTCATTTTTCCGGCGTTTATCACACTTTCAGATAGGGCAAATGTCAGTGAGCGTTCCGATTTCAGTTCCAGAGCGATTCGCCCAAAGAGTCCTTGATATTTAGTCGTTTTCAGCCAATATTTTGGATTTTTGAAAATTTCACTTTTTTGTGAAAATATCCACTAAATGAGGGAATAATATGTGTGAGGGTTCCCCAGGAGAGTTCCAAATGTGTGTGGGTAGAATGTATATCCCACGATGGTAAAATTGAAAAAAGTTGAAAAAAATTTTTTTTTGGACTTAGTCATTTTTCCGGCGTTTATCAGACTTTCAGATAGGGCAAATGTCAGTGAGCGTTCCGATTTCAGTTCCAGAGCGATTTGCGCAATGAGTCCTTGATATTTAGTCATTTTCAGCCAATTTTCTGGATTTTTGAAAATTTCACTTTTTTGTGAAAATATCCACTAAATGAGGGAATAAAATTTGTGAGGGTACCCCAGGAGAGTTCCAAATGTGTGTGGGTAGAATCTATATCCCACGGGGGTATAATTGAAAAAAGTTGAAAAAAAATTTTTTTTGGACTTAGTCATTTTTCCGGCGTTTATCAGACTTTCAGATAGGGAAAATGTCAGTGAGCGTTCCGATTTCAGTTCCAGAGCGATTCGCGCAATGAGTCCTTGATATTTAGTCATTTTCAGCCAATTTTCTGGATTTTTGAAAATTTCACTTTTTTGTGAAAATATCCACTAAATGAGGGAATAAAATGTGTGAGGGTACCCCAGGAGAGTTCCAAATGTGTGCGGGTAGAATCTATATCCCACGGGGGTAAAATTGAAAAAAGTTGAAAAAATTTTTTTTTTGGACTTAGTCATTTTTCCGGCGTTTATCAGACTTTCAGATAGGGCAAATGTCAGTGAGCATTCCAATTTCAGTTCCAGAGCGATTCGCCCAATGAGTCCTTGATATTTAGTCGTTTTCAGCCAATATTTTGGATTTTTGAAAATTTCACTTTTTTGTGAAAATATCCACTAAATGAGGGAATAATATGTGTGAGGGTACCCCAGGAGAGTTCCAAATGTGTGTGGGTAGAATATGTATCCCACGATGGTAAAATTGAAAAAAGTTGAAAAAATTTTTTTTTGGACTTAGTCATTTTTCCGGCGTTTATCAAACTTTCAAATAGGGGAAATGTCAGTGAGCATTACGATTTCAGTTCCAGAGCGATTCGCCCAATGAGTCCTTGATATTTAGTCGTTTTCAGCCAATAATTTGGATTTTTGAAAATTTCACTTTTTTGTGAAAATATCCACTAAATGAGGGAATAAAATGTGTGAGGGTACCCCAGGAGAGTTCCAAATGTGTGTGGGTAGAATATATATCCCACGGGGGAAAAATTGAAAAAAGTTGAAAACAATTTTTTTTTGGACTTAGTCATTTTTCCGGCGTTTATCAGACTTTCAGATAGGGAAAATGTCAGTGAGCGTTACGATTTCAGTTCCAGAGCGATTCGCGCAATGAGTCCTTGATATTTAGTAATTTTCAGCCAATTTTCTGGATTTTTGAAAATTTCACTTTTTTGTGAAAATATCCACTAAATGAGGGAATAATATGTGTTAGGGTACCGCAGGAGAGTTCCAAATGTGTGTGGGTAGAATATATATCCCACGGGGGTAATATTGAAAAAAGTTGAAAACAATTTTTTTTTGGACTTAGTCATTTTTCCGGCGTTTAGCACACTTTCATATAGGGGAAATGTCAGTGAGCGTTCCGATTTCAGTTCCAGAGCGATTCGCCCAATGAGTCCTTGATATTTAGTCGTTTTCAGCCAATATTTTGGATTTTTGAAAATTTCACTTTTTTGTGAAAATATCCACTAAATGAGGGAATAATATGTGTGAGGGTACCCCAGGAGAGTTCCAAATGTGTGTGGGTAGAATATATATCCCACGATGGTAAAATTGAAAAAAGTTGAAAAAATTTTTTTTTTGGACTTAGTCATTTTTCCGGCGTTTATCAGACTTTCAGATAGGGAAAATGTCAGTGAGCGTTCCGATTTCAGTTCCAGAGCGATTCGCGCAATGAGTCCTTGATATTTAGTCATTTTCAGCCAATATTTTGGATTTTTGAAAATTTCACTTTTTTGTGAAAATATCCACTAAATCAGGGAATAATATGTGTGAGGGTACCCCAGGAGAGTTCCAAATGTGTGTGGGTAGAATATATATCCCACGATGGTAAAATTGAAAAAAGTTGAAAACATTTTTTTTTTGGACTTAGTCATTTTTCCGGCGTTTATCAGACTTTCAGATAGGGAAAATGTCAGTGAGCGTTACGATTTCAGTTCCAGAGCGATTCGCGCAATGAGTCCTTGATATTTAGTCATTTTCAGCCAATTTTCTGGATTTTTGAAAATTTCACTTTTTTGTGAAAATATCCACTAAATGAGGGAATAATATGTGTTAGGGTACCGCAGGAGAGTTCCAAATGTGTGTGGGTAGAATATATATCCCACGGGGGTAATATTGAAAAAAGTTGAAAACAATTTTTTTTTGGACTTAGTCATTTTTCCGGCGTTTAGCACACTTTCATATAGGGGAAATGTCAGTGAGCGTTCCGATTTCAGTTCCAGAGCGATTCGCCCAATGAGTCCTTGATATTTAGTCGTTTTCAGCCAATATTTTGGATTTTTGAAAATTTCACTTTTTTGTGAAAATATCCACTAAATGAGGGAATAATATGTGTGAGGGTACCCCAGGAGAGTTCCAAATGTGTGTGGGTAGAATATATATCCCACGATGGTAAAATTGAAAAAAGTTGAAAAAATTTTTTTTTTGGACTTAGTCATTTTTCCGGCGTTTATCAGACTTTCAGATAGGGAAAATGTCAGTGAGTGTTCCGATTTCAGTTCCAGAGCGATTCGCGCAATGAGTCCTTGATATTTAGTCATTTTCAGCCAATTTTCTGGATTTTTGAAAATTTCACTTTTTTGTGAAAATATCCACTAAATCAGGGAATAATATGTGTGAGGGTACCCAGGAGAGTTCCAACTGTGTGTGGGTAGAATATATATCCCACGGGGGTAAAATTGAAAAAAGTTGAAAAAATTTTTTTTTTTTGACTTTGTCTTTTTTCCGGCGTTTATCAGACTTTCAAATAGGGGAAATGTCAGTGAGCGTTCCGATTTCACTTCCAGAGCGATTCGCCCAATGAGTCCTTTATATTTAGTCGTTTTCAGCCAATATTTTGCATTTTTGAAAATTTCACTTTTTTGTGAAAATATCCACTAAATGAGGGAATAATATGTGTGAGGGTACCCCAGGAGAGTTCCAAATGTGTGTGGGTAGAATATATATCCCACGGGGGTAAAATTGAAAAAAGTTGAAAATTTTTTCTTGGGGACTTAGTCATTTTTCCGGCGTTTATCAGACTTTCAGATAGGGGAAATGTCAGTGAGTGTTCCCATTTCAGTTCCAGAGCGATTCGCCCAATGAGTCCTTGATATTTAGTCGTTTTCAGCCAATATTTTGGATTCTTGAAAATTTCACTTTTTTGTGAAAATATCCACTAAATGAGGGAATAATATGTGTGAGGGTACCCCAGGAGAGTTCCAAATGTGTGTTGGTAGAATATATATCCCACGGGGGTAAAATTGAAAAAAGTTGAAAACAATTTTTTTTTGGACTTAGTCATTTTTCCGGCGTTTATCAGACTTTCAAATAGGGGAAATGTCAGTGAGCATTCCGATTTCAGTTCCAGAGCGATTCGCCCAATGAGTCCATGATATTTAGTCGTTTTCAGCCAATAATTTGGATTTTTGAAAATTTCACTTTTTTGTGAAAATATCCAGTAAATGAGGGAATAAAATGTGTGAGGGTACCCCAGGAGAGTTCCAAATGTGTGTGGGTAGAATATATATCCCACGGGGGAAAAATTGAAAAAAGTTGAAAACAATTTTTTTTTGGACTTAGTCATTTTTCCGGCGTTTATCAGACTTTCAGATAGGGCAAATGTCAGTGAGCATTCCGATTTCAGTTCCAGAGCGATTCGCGCAATGAGTCCTTGATATTTAGTCGTTCTCAGCCAATATTTTGGATTTTTGAAAATTTCACTTTTTTGTGAAAATATCCACTAAATGAGGGAATAATATGTGTGAGGGTACCCCAGGAGAGTTCCAAATGTGTGTGGGTAGAATATATATCCCACGATGGTAAAATTGAAAAAAGTTGAAAAAATTTTTTTTTTGGACTTAGTCATTTTTCCGGCGTTTATCAGACTTTCAGATAGGGAAAATGTCAGTGAGCGTTACGATTTCAGTTCCAGAGCGATTCGCGCAATGAGTCCTTGATATTTAGTCATTTTCAGCCAATTTTCTGGATTTTTGAAAATTTCACTTTTTTGTGAAAATATCCAGTAAATGAGGGAATAATATGTGTTAGGGTACCGCAGGAGAGTTCCAAATGTGTGTGGGTAGAATATATATCCCACGGGGGTAATATTGAAAAAAGTTGAAAACAATTTTTTTTTGGACTTAGGCGTTTAGCACACTTTCAGATAGGGGAAATGTCAGTGAGCGTTCCGATTTCAGTTCCAGAGCGATTCGCCCAATGAGTCCTTGATATTTAGTCGTTTTCAGCCAATATTTTGGATTTTTGAAAATTTCACTTTTTTGTGAAAATATCCACTAAATGAGGGAATAATATGTGTGAGGGTACCCCAGGAGAGTTCCAAATGTGTGTGGGTAGAATCTATATCCCACGGGGGTAAAATTGAAAAAAGTTGAAAACTATTTTTTTTTGGACTTAGTCATTTTTCCGGCGTTTATCAGATTTTCAGATAGGGGAAATGTCAGTGAGCATTCCGATTTCAGTTCCAGAGCGATTCGCCCAAAGAGTCCTTGATATTTAGTCGTTTTCAGCCAATATTTTGGATTTTTGAAAATTTCACTTTTTTGTGAAAATATCCACTAAATGAGGGAATAATATGTGTGAGGGTACCCCAGGAGAGTTCCAAATGTGTGTGGGTAGAATATATAACCCACGGGGGTAATATTGAAAAAAAGTTGAATAAAAATTTTTTTTGGACTTAGTCATTTTTCCGGCGTTTATCAGACTTTCAGATAGGGAAAATGTCAGTGAGCGTTCCGATTTCAGTTCCAGAGCGATTCGCGCAATGAGTCCTTGATATTTAGTCATTTTCAGCCAATATTTTGGATTTTTGAAAATTTCACTTTTTTGTGAAAATATCCACTAAATCAGGGAATAATATGTGTGAGGGTACCCCAGGAGAGTTCCAAATGTGTGTGGGTAGAATATATATCCCACGATGGTAAAATTGAAAAAAGTTGAAAACATTTTTTTTTTGGACTTAGTCATTTTTCCGGCGTTTATCAGACTTTCAGATAGGGAAAATGTCAGTGAGCGTTACGATTTCAGTTCCAGAGCGATTCGCGCAATGAGTCCTTGATATTTAGTCATTTTCAGCCAATTTTCTGGATTTTTGAAAATTTCACTTTTTTGTGAAAATATCCACTAAATGAGGGAATAATATGTGTTAGGGTACCGCAGGAGAGTTCCAAATGTGTGTGGGTAGAATATATATCCCACGGGGGTAATATTGAAAAAAGTTGAAAACAATTTTTTTTTGGACTTAGTCATTTTTCCGGCGTTTAGCACACTTTCATATAGGGGAAATGTCAGTGAGCGTTCCGATTTCAGTTCCAGAGCGATTCGCCCAATGAGTCCTTGATATTTAGTCGTTTTCAGCCAATATTTTGGATTTTTGAAAATTTCACTTTTTTGTGAAAATATCCACTAAATGAGGGAATAATATGTGTGAGGGTACCCCAGGAGAGTTCCAAATGTGTGTGGGTAGAATATATATCCCACGATGGTAAAATTGAAAAAAGTTGAAAAAATTTTTTTTTTGGACTTAGTCATTTTTCCGGCGTTTATCAGACTTTCAGATAGGGAAAATGTCAGTGAGTGTTCCGATTTCAGTTCCAGAGCGATTCGCGCAATGAGTCCTTGATATTTAGTCATTTTCAGCCAATTTTCTGGATTTTTGAAAATTTCACTTTTTTGTGAAAATATCCACTAAATCAGGGAATAATATGTGTGAGGGTACCCAGGAGAGTTCCAACTGTGTGTGGGTAGAATATATATCCCACGGGGGTAAAATTGATAAAAGTTGAAAAAAATTTTTTTTTTGACTTTGTCTTTTTTCCGGCGTTTATCAGACTTTCAAATAGGGGAAATGTCAGTGAGCGTTCCGATTTCAGTTCCAGAGCGATTCGCCCAATGAGTCCTTTATATTTAGTCGTTTTCAGCCAATATTTTGCATTTTTGAAAATTTCACTTTTTTCTGAAAATATCCACTAAATGAGGGAATAATATGTGTGAGGGTACCCCAGGAGAGTTCCAAATGTGTGTGGGTAGAATATATATCCCACGGGGGAAAAATTGAAAAAAGTTGAAAACAATTTTTTTTTGGACTTAGCCATTTTTCCGGCGTTTATCAGACTTTCAGATAGGGCAAATGTCAGTGAGCATTCCGATTTCAGTTCCAGAGCGATTCGCGCAATGAGTCCTTGATATTTAGTCGTTCTCAGCCAATATTTTGGATTTTTGAAAATTTCACTTTTTTGTGAAAATATCCACTAAATGAGGGAATAATATGTGTGAGGGTACCCCAGGAGAGTTCCAAATGTGTGTGGGTAGAATATATATCCCACGATGGTAAAATTGAAAAAAGTTGAAAACATTTTTTTCTTGGACTTAGTCATTTTTCCGGCGTTTATCAGACTTTCAGATAGGGAAAATGTCAGTGAGCGTTACGATTTCAGTTCCAGAGCGATTCGCGCAATGAGTCCTTGATATTTAGTCATTTTCAGCCAATTTTCTGGATTTTTGAAAATTTCACTTTTTTGTGAAAATATCCACTAAATGAGGGAATAATATGTGTTAGGGTACCGCAGGAGAGTTCCAAATGTGTGTGGGTAGAATATATATCCCACGGGGGTAATATTGAAAAAAGTTGAAAACAATTTTTTTTTGGACTTAGTCATTTTTCCGGCGTTTAGCACACTTTCATATACGGGAAATGTCAGTGAGCGTTCCGATTTCAGTTCCAGAGCGATTCGCCCAATGAGTCCTTGATATTTAGTCGTTTTCAGCCAATATTTTGGATTTTTGAAAATTTCACTTTTTTGTGAAAATATCCACTAAATGAGGGAATAATATGTGTGAGGGTACCCCAGGAGTGTTCCAAATGTGTGTGGGTAGAATATATATCCCACGATGGTAAAATTGAAAAAAGTTGAAAAAATTTTTTTTTTGGACTTAGTCATTTTTCCGGCGTTTATCAGACTTTCAGATAGGGAAAATGTCAGTGAGCGTTCCGATTTCAGTTCCAGAGCGATTCGCGCAATGAGTCCTTGATATTTAGTCATTTTCAGCCAATTTTCTGGATTTTTGAAAATTTCACTTTTTTGTGAAAATATCCACTAAATCAGGGAATAATATGTGTGAGGGTACCCCAGGAGAGTTCCAAATGTGTGTGGGTAGAATATATATCCCACGGGGGTAAAATTGAAAAAAGTTGAAAATTTTTTCTTGGGGACTTAGTCATTTTTCCGGCGTTTATCAGACTTTCAGATAGGGGAAATGTCAGTGAGTGTTCCCATTTCAGTTCCAGAGCGATTCGCCCAATGAGTCCTTGATATTTAGTCGTTTTCAGCCAATATTTTGGATTCTTGAAAATTTCACTTTTTTGTGAAAATATCCACTAAATGAGGGAATAATATGTGTGAGGGTACCCCAGGAGAGTTCCAAATATGTGTTGGTAGAATATATATCCCACGGGGGTAAAATTGAAAAAAGTTGAAAACAATTTTTTTTTGGACTTAGTCATTTTTCCGGCGTTTATCAGACTTTCAGATAGGGCAAATGTCAGTGAGCATTCCGATTTCAGTTCCAGAGCGATTCGTGCAATGAGTCCTTGATATTTAGTCGTTCTCAGCCAATATTTTGGATTTTTGAAAATTTCACTTTTTTGTGAAAATATCCACTAAATGAGGGAATAATATGTGTGAGGGTACCCCAGGAGAGTTCCAAATGTGTGTGGGTAGAATATATATCCCACGATGGTAAAATTGAAAAAAGTTGAAAAAATTTTTTTTTTGGACTTAGTCATTTTTCCGGCGTTTATCAGACTTTCAGATAGGGAAAATGTCAGTGAGCGTTACGATTTCAGTTCCAGAGCGATTCGCGCAATGAGTCCTTGATATTTAGTCATTTTCAGCCAATTTTCTGGATTTTTGAAAATTTCACTTTTTTGTGAAAATATCCACTAAATGAGGGAATAATATGTGTTAGGGTACCGCAGGAGAGTTCCAAATGTGTGTGGGTAGAATATATATCCCACGGGGGTAATATTGAAAAAAGTTGAAAGCAATTTTTTTTTGGACTTAGTCATTTTTCCAGCGTTTAGCACACTTTCAGATAGGGGAAATGTCAGTGAGCGTTCCGATTTTAGTTCCAGAGCGATTCGCCCAATGAGTCCTTGATATTTAGTCGTTTTCAGCCAATATTTTGGATTTTTGAAAATTTCACTTTTTTGTGAAAATATCCACTAAATGAGGGAATAATATGTGTGAGGGTACCCCAGGAGAGTTCCAAATGTGTGTGGGTAGAATATATATCCCACGATGGTAAAATTGAAAAAAGTTGAAAAAATTTTTTTTTTGGACTTAGTCATTTTTCCGGCGTTTATCAGACTTTCAGATAGGGAAAATGTCAGTGAGTGTTCCGATTTCAGTTCCAGAGCGATTCGCGCAATGAGTCCTTGATATTTAGTCATTTTCAGCCAATTTTCTGGATTTTTGAAAATTTCACTTTTTTGTGAAAATATCCACTAAATCAGGGAATAATATGTGTGAGGGTACCCAGGAGAGTTCCAACTGTGTGTGGGTAGAATATATATCCCACGGGGGTAAAATTGAAAAAAGTTGAAAAAAATTTTTTTTTTTGACTTTGTCTTTTTTCCGGCGTTTATCAGACTTTCAAATAGGGGAAATGTCAGTGAGCGTTCCGATTTCAGTTCCAGAGCGATTCGCCCAATGAGTCCTTTATATTTAGTCGTTTTCAGCCAATATTTTGCATTTTTGAAAATTTCACTTTTTTGTGAAAATATCCACTAAATGAGGGAATAATATGTGTGAGGGTACCCCAGGAGAGTTCCAAATGTGTGTGGGTAGAATATATATCCCACGGGGGTAAAATTGAAAAAAGTTGAAAATTTTTTCTTGGGGACTTAGTCATTTTTCCGGCGTTTATCAGACTTTCAGATAGGGGAAATGTCAGTGAGTGTTCCCATTTCAGTTCCAGAGCGATTCGCCCAATGAGTCCTTGATATTTAGTCGTTTTCAGCCAATATTTTGGATTCTTGAAAATTTCACTTTTTTGTGAAAATATCCACTAAATGAGGGAATAATATGTGTGAGGGTACCCCAGGAGAGTTCCAAATGTGTGTTGGTAGAATATATATCCCACGGGGGTAAAATTGAAAAAAGTTGAAAACAATTTTTTTTTGGACTTAGTCATTTTTCCGGCGTTTATCAGACTTTCAGATAGGGGAAATGTCAGTGAGCATTCCGATTTCAGTTCCAGAGCGATTCGCCCAATGAGTCCATGATATTTAGTCGTTTTCAGCCAATAATTTGGATTTTTGAAAATTTCACTTTTTTGTGAAAATATCCACTAAATGAGGGAATAAAATGTGTGAGGGTACCCCAGGAGAGTTCCAAATGTGTGTGGGTAGAATATATCCCACGGGGGAAAAATTGAAAAAAGTTGAAAACAATTTTTTTTTGGACTTAGTCATTTTTCCGGCGTTTATCAGACTTTCAGATAGGGCAAATGTCAGTGAGCATTCCGATTTCAGTTCCAGAGCGATTCGCGCAATGAGTCCTTGATATTTAGTCGTTCTCAGCCAATATTTTGGATTTTTGAAAATTTCACTTTTTTGTGAAAATATCCACTAAATGAGGGAATAATATGTGTGAGGGTACCCCAGGAGAGTTCCAAATGTGTGTGGGTAGAATATATATCCCACGATGGTAAAATTGAAAAAAGTTGAAAAAATTTTTTTTTTGGACTTAGTCATTTTTCCGGCGTTTATCAGACTTTCAGATAGGGAAAATGTCAGTGAGCGTTACGATTTCAGTTCCAGAGCGATTCGCGCAATGAGTCCTTGATATTTAGTCATTTTCAGCCAATTTTCTGGATTTTTGAAAATTTCACTTTTTTGTGAAAATATCCACTAAATGAGGGAATAATATGTGTTAGGGTACCGCAGGAGAGTTCCAAATGTGTGTGGGTAGAATATATATCCCACGGGGGTAATATTGAAAAAAGTTGAAAACAATTTTTTTTTGGACTTAGGCGTTTAGCACACTTTCAGATAGGGGAAATGTCAGTGAGCGTTCCGATTTCAGTTCCAGAGCGATTCGCCCAATGAGTCCTTGATATTTAGTCGTTTTCAGCCAATATTTTGGATTTTTGAAAATTTCACTTTTTTGTGAAAATATCCACTAAATGAGGGAATAATATGTGTGAGGGTACCCCAGGAGAGTTCCAAATGTGTGTGGGTAGAATATATATCCCACGGGGGTAAAATTGAAAAAAGTTGAAAACTATTTTTTTTTGGACTTAGTCATTTTTCCGGCGTTTATCAGACTTTCAGATAGGGAAAATGTCAGTGAGCGTTACGATTTCAGTTCCAGAGCGATTCGCGCAATGAGTCCTTGATATTTAGTCATTTTCAGCCAATTTTCTGGATTTTTGAAAATTTCACTTTTTTGTGAAAATATCCACTAAATGAGGGAATAATATGTGTTAGGGTACCGCAGGAGAGTTCCAAATGTGTGTGGGTAGAATATATATCCCACGGGGGTAATATTGAAAAAAGTTGAAAACAATTTTTTTTTGGACTTAGTCATTTTTCCGGCGTTTAGCACACTTTCATATAGGGGAAATGTCAGTGAGCGTTCCGATTTCAGTTCCAGAGCGATTCGCCCAATGAGTCCTTGATATTTAGTCGTTTTCAGCCAATATTTTGGATTTTTGAAAATTTCACTTTTTTGTGAAAATATCCACTAAATGAGGGAATAATATGTGTGAGGGTACCCCAGGAGAGTTCCAAATGTGTGTGGGTAGAATATATATCCCACGATGGTAAAATTGAAAAAAGTTGAAAAAATTTTTTTTTTGGACTTAGTCATTTTTCCGGCGTTTATCAGACTTTCAGATAGGGAAAATGTCAGTGAGTGTTCCGATTTCAGTTCCAGAGCGATTCGCGCAATGAGTCCTTGATATTTAGTCATTTTCAGCCAATTTTCTGGATTTTTGAAAATTTCACTTTTTTGTGAAAATATCCACTAAATCAGGGAATAATATGTGTGAGGGTACCCAGGAGAGTTCCAACTGTGTGTGGGTAGAATATATATCCCACGGGGGTAAAATTGAAAAAAGTTGAAAAAAATTTTTTTTTTTGACTTTGTCTTTTTTCCGGCGTTTATCAGACTTTCAAATAGGGGAAATGTCAGTGAGCGTTCCGATTTCAGTTCCAGAGCGATTCGCCCAATGAGTCCTTTATATTTAGTCGTTTTCAGCCAATATTTTGCATTTTTGAAAATTTCACTTTTTTGTGAAAATATCCACTAAATGAGGGAATAATATGTGTGAGGGTACCCCAGGAGAGTTCCAAATGTGTGTGGGTAGAATATATATCCCACGGGGGTAAAATTGAAAAAAGTTGAAAATTTTTTCTTGGGGACTTAGTCATTTTTCCGGCGTTTATCAGACTTTCAGATAGGGGAAATGTCAGTGAGTGTTCCCATTTCAGTTCCAGAGCGATTCGCCCAATGAGTCCTTGATATTTAGTCGTTTTCAGCCAATATTTTGGATTCTTGAAAATTTCACTTTTTTGTGAAAATATCCACTAAATGAGGGAATAATATGTGTGAGGGTACCCCAGGAGAGTTCCAAATGTGTGTTGGTAGAATATATATCCCACGGGGGTAAAATTGAAAAAAGTTGAAAACAATTTTTTTTTGGACTTAGTCATTTTTCCGGCGTTTATCAGACTTTCAAATAGGGGAAATGTCAGTGAGCATTCCGATTTCAGTTCCAGAGCGATTCGCCCAATGAGTCCATGATATTTAGTCGTTTTCAGCCAATAATTTGGATTTTTGAAAATTTCACTTTTTTGTGAAAATATCCACTAAATGAGGGAATAAAATGTGTGAGGGTACCCCAGGAGAGTTCCAAATGTGTGTGGGTAGAATATATCCCACGGGGGAAAAATTGAAAAAAGTTGAAAACAATTTTTTTTTGGACTTAGTCATTTTTCCGGCGTTTATCAGACTTTCAGATAGGGCAAATGTCAGTGAGCATTCCGATTTCAGTTCCAGAGCGATTCGCGCAATGAGTCCTTGATATTTAGTCGTTCTCAGCCAATATTTTGGATTTTTGAAAATTTCACTTTTTTGTGAAAATATCCACTAAATGAGGGAATAATATGTGTTAGGGTACCGCAGGAGAGTTCCAAATGTGTGTGGGTAGAATATATATCCCACGGGGGTAATATTGAAAAAAGTTGAAAACAATTTTTTTTTGGACTTAGGCGTTTAGCACACTTTCAGATAGGGGAAATGTCAGTGAGCGTTCCGATTTCAGTTCCAGAGCGATTCGCCCAATGAGTCCTTGATAATTAGTCGTTTTCAGCCAATATTTTGGATTTTTGAAAATTTCACTTTTTTGTGAAAATATCCACTAAATGAGGGAATAATATGTGTGAGGGTACCCCAGGAGAGTTCCAAATGTGTGTGGGTAGAATATATATCCCACGGGGGAAAAATTGAAAAAAGTTGAAAACTATTTTTTTTTGGACTTAGTCATTTTTCCGGCGTTTATCAGATTTTCAGATAGGGGAAATGTCAGTGAGCATTCCGATTTCAGTTCCAGAGCGATTCGCCCAAAGAGTCCTTGATATTTAGTCGTTTTCAGCCAATATTTTGGATTTTTGAAAATTTCACTTTTTTGTGAAAATATCCACTAAATGAGGGAATAATATGTGTGAGGGTACCCCAGGAGAGTTCCAAATGTGTGTGGGTAGAATATATATCCCACGATGGTAAAATTGAAAAAAGTTGAAAACATTTTTTTTTTGGACTTAGTCATTTTTCCGGCGTTTATCAGACTTTCAGATAGGGAAAATGTCAGTGAGCGTTACGATTTCAGTTCCAGAGCGATTCGCGCAATGAGTCCTTGATATTTAGTCATTTTCAGCCAATTTTCTGGATTTTTGAAAATTTCACTTTTTTGTGAAAATATCCACTAAATCAGGGAATAATATGTGTGAGGGTACCCAGGAGAGTTCCAACTGTGTGTGGGTAGAATATATATCCCACGGGGGTAAAATTGAAAAAAGTTGAAAAAAATTTTTTTTTTGACTTTGTCTTTTTTCCGGCGTTTATCAGACTTTCAAATAGGGGAAATGTCAGTGAGCGTTCCGATTTCAGTTCCAGAGCGATTCGCCCAATGAGTCCTTTATATTTAGTCGTTTTCAGCCAATATTTTGCATTTTTGAAAATTTCACTTTTTTCTGAAAATATCCACTAAATGAGGGAATAATATGTGTGAGGGTACCCCAGGAGAGTTCCAAATGTGTGTGGGTAGAATATATATCCCACGGGGGAAAAATTGAAAAAAGTTGAAAACAATTTTTTTTTGGACTTAGTCATTTTTCCGGCGTTTATCAGACTTTCAGATAGGGCAAATGTCAGTGAGCGTTACGATTTCAGTTCCAGAGCGATTCGCGCAATGAGTCCTTGATATTTAGTCATTTTCAGCCAATTTTCTGGATTTTTGAAAATTTCACTTTTTTGTGAAAATATCCACTAAATGAGGGAATAATATGTGTTAGGGTACCGCAGGAGAGTTCCAAATGTGTGTGGGTAGAATATATATCCCACGGGGGTAATATTGAAAAAAGTTGAAAACAATTTTTTTTTGGACTTAGTCATTTTTCCGGCGTTTAGCACACTTTCATATAGGGGAAATGTCAGTGAGCGTTCCGATTTCAGTTCCAGAGCGATTCGCCCAATGAGTCCTTGATATTTAGTCGTTTTCAGCCAATATTTTGGATTTTTGAAAATTTCACTTTTTTGTGAAAATATCCACTAAATGAGGGAATAATATGTGTGAGGGTACCCCAGGAGAGTTCCAAATGTGTGTGGGTAGAATATATATCCCACGATGGTAAAATTGAAAAAAGTTGAAAAAATTTTTTTTTTGGACTTAGTCATTTTTCCGGCGTTTATCAGACTTTCAGATAGGGAAAATGTCAGTGAGCGTTCCGATTTCAGTTCCAGAGCGATTCGCGCAATGAATCCTTGATATTTAGTCATTTTCAGCCAATTTTCTGGATTTTTGAAAATTTCACTTTTTTGTGAAAATATCCACTAAATGAGGGAATAATATGTGTGAGGGTACCCCAGGAGAGTTCCAAATGTGTGTGGGTAGAATATATATCCCACGGGGGTAAAATTGAAAAAAGTTGAAAATTTTTTCTTGGGGACTTAGTCATTTTTCCGGCGTTTATCAGACTTTCAGATAGGGGAAATGTCAGTGAGTGTTCCCATTTCAGTTCCAGAGCGATTCGCCCAATGAGTCCTTGATATTTAGTCGTTTTCAGCCAATATTTTGGATTCTTGAAAATTTCACTTTTTTGTGAAAATATCCACTAAATGAGGGAATAATATGTGTGAGGGTACCCCAGGAGAGTTCCAAATATGTGTTGGTAGAATATATATCCCACGGGGGTAAAATTGAAAAAAGTTGAAAACAATTTTTTTTTGGACTTAGTCATTTTTCCGGCGTTTATCAGACTTTCAGATAGGGCAAATGTCAGTGAGCATTCCGATTTCAGTTCCAGAGCGATTCGCGCAATGAGTCCTTGATATTTAGTCGTTCTCAGCCAATATTTTGGATTTTTGAAAATTTCACTTTTTTGTGAAAATATCCACTAAATGAGGGAATAATATGTGTGAGGGTACCCCAGGAGAGTTCCAAATGTGTGTGGGTAGAATATATATCCCACGATGGTAAAATTGAAAAAAGTTGAAAAAATTTTTTTTTTGGACTTAGTCATTTTTCCGGCGTTTATCAGACTTTCAGATAGGGAAAATGTCAGTGAGCGTTACGATTTCAGTTCCAGAGCGATTCGCGCAATGAGTCCTTGATATTTAGTCATTTTCAGCCAATTTTCTGGATTTTTGAAAATTTCACTTTTTTGTGAAAATATCCACTAAATGAGGGAATAATATGTGTTAGGGTACCGCAGGAGAGTTCCAAATGTGTGTGGGTAGAATATATATCCCACGGGGGTAATATTGAAAAAAGTTGAAAACAATTTTTTTTTGGACTTAGGCGTTTAGCACACTTTCAGATAGGGGAAATGTCAGTGAGCGTTCCGATTTCAGTTCCAGAGCGATTCGCCCAATGAGTCCTTGATATTTAGTCGTTTTCAGCCAATATTTTGGATTTTTGAAAATTTCACTTTTTTGTGAAAATATCCACTAAATGAGGGAATAATATGTGTGAGGGTACCCCAGTAGAGTTCCAAATGTGTGTGGGTAGAATCTATATCCCACGGGGGTAAAATTGAAAAAAGTTGAAAACTATTTTTTTTTGGACTTAGTCATTTTTCCGGCGTTTATCAGACTTTCAGATAGGGGAAATGTCAGTGAGCATTCCGATTTCAGTTCCAGAGCGATTCGCCCAAAGAGTCCTTGATATTTAGTCGTTTTCAGCCAATATTTTGGATTTTTGAAAATTTCACTTTTTTGTGAAAATATCCACTAAATGAGGGAATAATATGTGTGAGGGTACCCCAGGAGAGTTCCAAATGTGTGTGGGTAGAATATATATCCCACGGGGGTAATATTGAAAAAAGTTGAAAACAATTTTTTTTTGGACTTAGTCATTTTACCGGCGTTTATCAGACTTTCAAATAGGGGAAATGTCAGTGAGCATTCCTATTTCAGTTCCAGAGCGATTCGCCCAATGAGTCCTTGATATTTAGTCATTTTCAGCCAATTTTCTGGATTTTTGAAAATTTCACTTTTTTGTGAAAATATCCACTAAATGAGGGAATAATATGTGTGAGGGTACCCAGGAGAGTTCCAAATGTGTGTGGGTAGAATATATATCCCACGGGCGTAAAATTTAAAAAAGTTGAAAAAATTTTTTTTTTGGACTTAGCCTTTTTTCCGGCGTTTATCAGACTTTCAGATAGGGCAAATGTCAGTGAGCATTCCGATTTCAGTTCCAGAGCGATTCGCCCAATGAGTCCTTGATATTTAGTCGTTTTCAGCCAATATTTTGGATTTTTGAAAATTTCACTTTTTTGTGAAAATATCCACTAAATGAGGGAATAATATGTGTGAGGGTACCCAGGAGAGTTCCAAATGTGTGTGAGTAGAATATATATCCCACGGGGGTAAAATTGAAAAAAGTTGAAAACAATTTTTTTTTGGACTTAGTCATTTTTCCGGCGTTTATCAGACTTTCAAATAGGGGAAATGTCAGTGAGCATTCCGATTTCAGTTCCAGAGCGATTCGCCCAATGAGTCCTTGATATATAGTCGTTTTCAGCCAATATTTTGGATTTTTGAAAATTTCACTTTTTTGTGAAAATATCCACTAAATGAGGGAATAATATGTGTGAGGGTACCCAGGAGAGTTCCAAATGGGTGTGGGTAGAATATATATCCCACGGGGGTAAAATTGAAAAAAGTTGAAAACAATTTTTTTTTGGACTTAGTCATTTTACCGGCGTTTATCAGACTTTCAAATAGGGGAAATGTCAGTGAGCATTCCTATTTCAGTTCCAGAGTGATTCGCCCAATGAGTCCTTGATATTTAGTCATTTTCAGCCAATTTTCTGGATTTTTGAAAATTTCACTTTTTTGTGAAAATATCCACTAAATGAGGGAATAATATGTGTGAGGGTACCCAGGAGAGTTCCAAATGTGTGTGGGTAGAATATATATCCCACGGGGGTAAAATTTAAAAAAGTTGAAAAAATTTTTTTTTTGGACTTAGCCTTTTTTCCGGCGTTTATCAGACTTTCAGATAGGGCAAATGTCAGTGAGCATTCCGATTTCAGTTCCAGAGCGATTCGCCCAATGAGTCCTTGATATTTAGTCGTTCTCAGCCAATATTTTGGATTTTTGAAAATTTCACTTTTTTGTGAAAATATCCACTAAATGAGGGAATAATATGTGTGAGGGTACCCCAGGAGAGTTCCAAATGTGTGTGGGTAGAATATATATCCCACGATGGTAAAATTGAAAAAAGTTGAAAAAATTTTTTTTTTGGACTTAGTCATTTTTCCGGCGTTTATCAGACTTTCAGATAGGGAAAATGTCAGTGAGCGTTACGATTTCAGTTCCAGAGCGATTCGCGCAATGAGTCCTTGATATTTAGTCATTTTCAGCCAATTTTCTGGATTTTTGAAAATTTCACTTTTTTGTGAAAATATCCACTAAATGAGGGAATAATATGTGTTAGGGTACCGCAGGAGAGTTCCAAATGTGTGTGGGTAGAATATATATCCCACGGGGGTAATATTGAAAAAAGTTGAAAACAATTTTTTTTTGGACTTAGGCTTTTAGCACACTTTCAGATAGGGGAAATGTCAGTGAGCGTTCCGATTTCAGTTCCAGAGCGATTCGCCCAATGAGTCCTTGATATTTAGTCGTTTTCAGCCAATATTTTGGATTTTTGAAAATTTCACTTTTTTGTGAAAATATCCACTAAATGAGGGAATAATATGTGTGAGGGTACCCCAGTAGAGTTCCAAATGTGTGTGGGTAGAATCTATATCCCACGGGGGTAAAATTGAAAAAAGTTGAAAACTATTTTTTTTTGGACTTAGTCATTTTTCCGGCGTTTATCAGACTTTCAGATAGGGGAAATGTCAGTGAGCATTCCGATTTCAGTTCCAGAGCGATTCGCCCAAAGAGTCCTTGATATTTAGTCGTTTTCAGCCAATATTTTGGATTTTTGAAAATTTCACTTTTTTGTGAAAATATCCACTAAATGAGGGAATAATATGTGTGAGGGTACCCCAGGAGAGTTCCAAATGTGTGTGGGTAGAATATATATCCCACGGGGGTAATATTGAAAAAAGTTGAAAACAATTTTTTTTTGGACTTAGTCATTTTACCGGCGTTTATCAGACTTTCAAATAGGGGAAATGTCAGTGAGCATTCCTATTTCAGTTCCAGAGCGATTCGCCCAATGAGTCCTTGATATTTAGTCATTTTCAGCCAATTTTCTGGATTTTTGAAAATTTCACTTTTTTGTGAAAATATCCACTAAATGAGGGAATAATATGTGTGAGGGTACCCAGGAGAGTTCCAAATGTGTGTGGGTAGAATATATATCCCACGGGCGTAAAATTTAAAAAAGTTGAAAAAATTTTTTTTTGGACTTAGCCTTTTTTCCGGCGTTTATCAGACTTTCAGATAGGGCAAATGTCAGTGAGCATTCCGATTTCAGTTCCAGAGCGATTCGCCCAATGAGTCCTTGATATTTAGTCGTTTTCAGCCAATATTTTGGATTTTTGAAAATTTCACTTTTTTGTGAAAATATCCACTAAATGAGGGAATAATATGTGTGAGGGTACCCAGGAGAGTTCCAAATGTGTGTGAGTAGAATATATATCCCACGGGGGTAAAATTGAAAAAAGTTGAAAACAATTTTTTTTTGGACTTAGTCATTTTTCCGGCGTTTATCAGACTTTCAAATAGGGGAAATGTCAGTGAGCATTCCGATTTCAGTTCCAGAGCGATTCGCCCAATGAGTCCTTGATATATAGTCGTTTTCAGCCAATATTTTGGATTTTTGAAAATTTCACTTTTTTGTGAAAATATCCACTAAATGAGGGAATAATATGTGTGAGGGTACCCAGGAGAGTTCCAAATGGGTGTGGGTAGAATATATATCCCACGGGGGTAAAATTGAAAAAAGTTGAAAACAATTTTTTTTTGGACTTAGTCATTTTACCGGCGTTTATCAGACTTTCAAATAGGGGAAATGTCAGTGAGCATTCCTATTTCAGTTCCAGAGTGATTCGCCCAATGAGTCCTTGATATTTAGTCATTTTCAGCCAATTTTCTGGATTTTTGAAAATTTCACTTTTTTGTGAAAATATCCACTAAATGAGGGAATAATATGTGTGAGGGTACCCAGGAGAGTTCCAAATGTGTGTGGGTAGAATATATATCCCACGGGGGTAAAATTTAAAAAAGTTGAAAAAATTTTTTTTTTGGACTTAGCCTTTTTTCCGGCGTTTATCAGACATTCAGATAGGGCAAATGTCAGTGAGCATTCCGATTTCAGTTCCAGAGCGATTCGCCCAATGAGTCCTTGATATTTAGTCGTTTTCAGCCAATATTTGGATTTTTGAAAATTTCACTTTTTTGTGAAAATATCCACTAAATGAGGGAATAATATGTGTGAGGGTACCCCAGGAGAGTTCCAAATGTGTGTGGGTAGAATATGTATCCCACGATGGTAAAATTGAAAAAAGTTGAAAAAATTTTTTTTTTGGACTTAGTCATTTTTCCGGCGTTTATCAGACTTTCAGATAGGGCAAATGTCAGTGAGCATTCCGATTTCAGTTCCAGAGCGATTCGCCCAATGAGTCCTTGATATTTAGTCGTTTTCAGCCAATATTTTGGATTTTTGAAAATTTCACTTTTTTGTGAAAGTATCCACTAAATGAGAGAATAATATGTGTGAGGGTACCCCAGGAGACTTCCAAATGTGTGTGGGTAGAGTATATATCCCACGGGGGTAATATTGAAAAAAAGTTGAAAAAAAATTTTTTGGGACTTAGTCATTTTTCCGGCGTTTATCAGACTTTCAGATAGGGGAAATGTCAGTGAGCATTCCGATTTCAGTTCCAGAGCGATTCGCCCAATGAGTCCTTGATATTTAGTCGTTTTCAGCCAATATTTTGAATTTTTGAAAATTTCACTTTTTTGTGAAAATATCCACTAAATGAGGGAATAATATGTGTGAGGGTACCCAGGAGAGTTCCAAATGTGTGTGAGTAGAATATATATCCCACGGGGGTAAAATTGAAAAAAGTTGAAAACAATTTTTTTTTGGACTTAGTCATTTTTCCGGCGTTTATCAGACTTTCAAATAGGGGAAATGTCAGTGAGCATTCCGATTTCAGTTCCAGAGCGATTCGCCCAATGAGTCCTTGATATATAGTCGTTTTCAGCCAATATTTTGGATTTTTGAAAATTTCACTTTTTTGTGAAAATATCCACTAAATGAGGGAATAATATGTGTGAGGGTACCCAGGAGAGTTCCAAATGGATGTGTGTAGAATATATATCCCACGGGGGTAAAATTGAAAAAAGTTGAAAACAATTTTTTTTTGGACTTAGTCATTTTTCCGGCGTTTATCAGACTTTCAAATAGGGGAAATGTCAGTGAGCATTCCTATTTCAGTTCCAGAGCGATTCGCCCAATGAGTCCTTGATATTTAGTCATTTTCAGCCAATTTTCTGGATTTTTGAAAATTTCACTTTTTTGTGAAAATATCCACTAAATGAGGGAATAATATGTGTGAGGGTACCCAGGAGAGTTCCAAATGTGTGTGGGTAGAATATATATCCCACGGGGGTAAAATTGAAAAAAGTTGAAAAAATTTTTTTTTTGGACTTAGCCTTTTTTCCGGCGTTTATCAGACTTTCAGATAGGGCAAATGTCAGTGAGCATTCCGATTTCAGTTCCAGAGCGATTCGCCCAATGAGTCCTTGATATTTAGTCGTTTTCAGCCAATATTTGGATTTTTGAAAATTTCACTTTTTTGTGAAAATATCCACTAAATGAGGGAATAATATGGGTGAGGGTACCCCAGGAGAGTTCCAAATGTGTGTGGGTAGAATATGTATCCCACGATGGTAAAATTGAAAAAAGTTGAAAAAATTTTTTTTTTGGACTTAGTCATTTTTCCAGCGTTTATCAGACTTTCAGATAGGGAAAATGTCAGTGAGCATTCCGATTTCAGTTCCAGAGCGATTCGCGCAATGAGTCCTTGATATTTAGTCGTTTTCAGACAATATTTTGGATTTTTGAAAATTTCACTTTTTTGTGAAAATATCCACTAAATGAGGGAATAATATGTGTGAGGGTACCCCAGGAGACTTCCAAATGTGTGTGGGTAGAATATATATCCCACGGGGGTAATATTGAAAAAAAGTTGAAAAAAATTTTTTTTGGACTTAGTCATTTTTCCGGCGTTTATCAGACTTTCAAATAGGGGAAATGTCAGTGAGCGTTCCGATTTCAGTTCCAGAGCGATTCGCCCAATGAGTCCTTGATATTTAGTCGTTTTCAGCCAATATTTTGGATTTTTGAAAATTTCACTTTTTTGTGAAAGTATCCACTAAATGAGAGAATAATATGTGTGAGGGTACCCCAGGAGACTTCCAAATGTGTGTGGGTAGAGTATATATCCCACGGGGGTAATATTGAAAAAAAGTTGAAAAAAAATTTTTTGGGACTTAGTCATTTTTCCGGCGTTTATCAGACTTTCAGATAGGGGAAATGTCAGTGAGCATTCCGATTTCAGTTCCAGAACGATTCGCCCAATGAGTCCTTGATATTTAGTCGTTTTCAGCCAATATTTTGGATTTTTGAAAATTTCACTTTTTTGTGAAAATATCCACTAAATGAGGGAATTATATGTGTGAGGGTACCCAGGAGAGTTCAAAATGTGTGTGAGTAGAATATATGTCCCACGGGGGTAAAATTGAAAAAAGTTGAAAACAATTTTTTTTTGGACTTAGTCATTTTTCCGGCGTTTATCAGACTTTCAAATAGGGGAAATGTCAGTGAGCATTCCTATTTCAGTTCCAGAGCGATTCGCCCAATGAGTCCTTGATATTTAGTCATTTTCAGCCAATTTTCTGGATTTTTGAAAATTTCAGTTTTTTGTGAAAATATCCACTAAATGAGGGAATAATATGTGTGAGGGTACCCAGGAGAGTTCCAAATGTGTGTGGGTAGAATATATATCCCACGGGGGTAAAATTTAAAAAAGTTGAAAAAATTTTTTTTTTGGACTTAGCCTTTTTTCCGGCGTTTATCAGACTTTCAGATAGGGCAAATGTCAGTGAGCATTCCGATTTCAGTTCCAGAGCGATTCGCCCAATGAGTCCTTGATATTTAGTCGTTTTCAGCCAATATTTGGATTTTTGAAAATTTCACTTTTTTGTGAAAATATCCACTAAATGAGGGAATAATATGTGTGAGGGTACCCCAGGAGAGTTCCAAATGTGTGTGGGTAGAATATGTATCCCACGATGGTAAAATTGAAAAAAGTTGAAAAAATTTTTTTTTTGGACTTAGTCATTTTTCCGGCGTTTATCAGACTTTCAGATAGGGAAAATGTCAGTGAGCATTCCGATTTCAGTTCCAGAGCGATTCGCGCAATGAGTCCTTGATATTTAGTCGTTTTCAGACAATATTTTGGATTTTTGAAAATTTCACTTTTTTGTGAAAATATCCACTAAATGAGGGAATAATATGTGTGAGGGTACCCCAGGAGACTTCCAAATGTGTGTGGGTAGAATATATATCCCACGGGGGTAATATTGAAAAAAAGTTGAAAAAAAATTTTTTTGGACTTAGTCATTTTTCCGGCGTTTATCAGACTTTCAAATAGGGGAAATGTCAGTGAGCATTCCGATTTCAATTCCAGAGCGATTCGCCCAATGAGTCCTTGATATTTAGTCGTTTTCAGCCAATATTTTGGATTTTTGAAAATTTCACTTTTTTGTGAAAATATCCACTAAATGAGGGAATAATATGTGTGAGGGTACCCCAGGAGAGTTCCAAATGTGTGTGGGTAGAATATATATCCCACGGGGGAAAAATTGAAAAAAGTTGAAAACAATTTTTTTTTGGACTTAGTCATTTTTCCGGCGTTTATCAGACTTTCAGATAGGGCAAATGTCAGTGAGCATTCCGATTTCAGTTCCAGAGCGATTCGCCCAATGAGTCCTTGATATTTAGTCGTTTTCAGCCAATATTTGGATTTTTGAAAATTTCACTTTTTTGTGAAAATATCCACTAAATGAGGGAATAATATGTGTGAGGGTACCCCAGGAGAGTTCCAAATGTGTGTGGGTAGAATATGTATCCCACGATGGTAAAATTGAAAAAAGTTGAAAAAATTTTTTTTTTGGACTTAGTCATTTTTCCGGCGTTTATCAGACTTTCAGATAGGGAAAATGTCAGTGAGCATTCCGATTTCAGTTCCAGGGCGATTCGCGCAATGAGTCCTTGATATTTAGTCGTTTTCAGACAATATTTTGGATTTTTGAAAATTTCACTTTTTTGTGAAAATATCCACTAAATGAGGGAATAATATGTGTGAGGGTACCCAGGAGAGTTCCAAATGCGTGTGGGTAGAATATATATCCCACGGGGGTAAAATTGAAAAAAGTTGAAAACAATTTTTTTTTGGACTTAGTCATTTTTCCGGCGTTTATCAGACTTTCAGATAGGGAAAATGTCAGTGAGCGTTACGATTTCAGTTCCAGAGCGATTCGCGCAATGAGTCCTTGATATTTAGTCATTTTCAGCCAATTTTCTGGATTTTTGAAAATTTCACTTTTTTGTGAAAATATCCACTAAATGAGGGAATAATATGTGTGAGTGTACCCAGGAGAGTTCCAAATGGGTGTGGGTAGAATATATATCCCACGGGGGTAAAAGTGAAAAAAGTTGAAAAATTTTTTTTTTTGGACTTAGTCTTTTTTCCGGCGTTTATCAGACTTTCAGATAGGGCAAATGTCAGTGAGCATTCCGATTTCAGTTCCAGAGCGATTCGCCCAATGAGTCCTTGATATTTAGTCATTTTCAGCCAATTTTCTGGATTTTTGAATATTTCACTTTTTTGTGAAAATATCCACTAAATGAGGGAATAATATGTGTGAGGGCACCCAGAAGAGTTCCAAATGTGTGTGGGTAGAATATATATCCCACGGGGGTAAAATTTAAAAAAGTTGAAAAAATTTTTTTTTTGGACTTAGTCTTTTTTCCTGCGTTTATCAGACTTTCAGATAGGGCAAATGTCAGTGAGCATTCCGATTTCAGTTCCAGAGCGATTCGCCCAATGAGTCCTTGATATTTAGTCGTTTTCAGCCAATATTTTGGATTTTTGAAAATTTCACTTTTTTGTGAAAATATCCACTAAATGAGGGAATAATATGTGTGAGGGTACCCCAGGAGAGTTCCAAATGTGTGTGGGTAGAATATATATCCCACGGGGGAAAAATTGAAAAAAGTTGAAAACAATTTTTTTTTGGACTTAGTCATTTTTCCGGCGTTTATCAGACTTTCAGATAGGGCAAATGTCAGTGAGCATTACGATTTCAGTTCCAGAGTGATTCGCGCAATGAGTCCTTGATATTTAGTCGTTTTCAGACAATATTTTGGATTTTTGAAAATTTCACTTTTTTGTGAAAATATCCACTAAATGAGGGAATAATATGTGTGAGGGTACCCCAGGAGACTTCCAAATGTGTGTGGGTAGAATATATATCCCACGGGGGTAATATTGAAAAAAAGTTGAAAAAAAATTTTTTTGGACTTAGTCATTTTTCCGGCGTTTATCAGACTTTCAAATAGGGGAAATGTCAGTGAGCGTTCCGATTTCAGTTCCAGAGCGATTCGCCCAATGAGTCCTTGATATTTAGTCGTTTTCAGCCAATATTTTGGATTTTTGAAAATTTCACTTTTTTGTGAAAATATCCACTAAATGAGGGAATAATATGTGTGAGGGTACCCCAGGAGACTTCCAAATGTGTGTGGGTAGAATATATATCCCACGGGGGTAATATTGAAAAAAAGTTGAAAAAAAATTTTTTTGGACTTAGTCATTTTTCCGGCGTTTATCAGACTTTCAAATAGGGGAAATGTCAGTGAGCATTCCGATTTCAATTCCAGAGCGATTCGCCCAATGAGTCCTTGATATTTAGTCGTTTTCAGCCAATATTTTGGATTTTTGAAAATTTCACTTTTTTGTGAAAATATCCACTAAATGAGGGAATAATATGTGTGAGGGTACCCCAGGAGAGTTCCAAATGTGTGTGGGTAGAATATATATCCCACGGGGGAAAAATTGAAAAAAGTTGAAAACAATTTTTTTTTGGACTTAGTCATTTTTCCGGCGTTTATCAGACTTTCAGATAGGGCAAATGTCAGTGAGCATTCCGATTTCAGTTCCAGAGCGATTCGCCCAATGAGTCCTTGATATTTAGTCGTTTTCAGCCAATATTTGGATTTTTGAAAATTTCACTTTTTTGTGAAAATATCCACTAAATGAGGGAATAATATGTGTGAGGGTACCCCAGGAGAGTTCCAAATGTGTGTGGGTAGAATATGTATCCCACGATGGTAAAATTGAAAAAAGTTGAAAAAATTTTTTTTTGGACTTAGTCATTTTTCCGGCGTTTATCAGACTTTCAGATAGGGAAAATGTCAGTGAGCATTCCGATTTCAGTTCCAGAGCGATTCGCGCAATGAGTCCTTGATATTTAGTCGTTTTCAGACAATATTTTGGATTTTTGAAAATTTCACTTTTTTGTGAAAATATCCACTAAATGAGGGAATAATATGTGTGAGGGTACCCCAGGAGACTTCCAAATGTGTGTGGGTAGAATATATATCCCACGGGGGTAATATTGAAAAAAAGTTGAAAAAAAATTTTTTTGGACTTAGTCATTTTTCCGGCGTTTATCAGACTTTCAAATAGGGGAAATGTAAGTGAGCATTCCGATTTCAATTCCAGAGCGATTCGCCCAATGAGTCCTTGATATTTAGTCGTTTTCAGCCAATATTTTGGATTTTTGAAAATTTCACTTTTTTGTGAAAATATCCACTAAATGAGGGAATAATATGTGTGAGGGTACCCCAGGAGAGTTCCAAATATGTGTGTGTAGAATATATATCCCACGGGGGAAAAATTGAAAAAAGTTGAAAACAGTTTTTTTTTGGACTTAGTCATTTTTCCGGCGTTTATCAGACTTTCAAATAGGGGAAATGTCAGTGAGCATTCCGATTTCAGTTCCAGAGCGATTCGCCCAATCAGTCCTTGATATATAGTCGTTTTCAGCCAATATTTTGGATTTTTGAAAATTTCACTTTTTTGTGAAAATATCCACTAAATGAGGGAATAATATGTGTGAGGGTACCCCAGGAGAGTCCCAAATGTGTGTGGGTAGAATATATATCCCACGATGGTAAAATTGAAAAAAGATGAAAAAAATTTTTTTTTGGACTTAGTCATTTTTCCGGCGTTTATCAGACTTTGAGATAGGGAAAATGTCAGTGAGCATTACGATTTCAGTTACAGAGTGATTCGCGCAATGAGTCCTTGATATTTAGTCATTTTCAGCCAATTTTCTGGATTATTGAAAATTTCAATTTTTTGTGAAAATATCCACTAAATGAGGGAATAATATGTGTGAGGGTACACAGGAGAGTTCCAAATGGGTGTGGGTAGAATATATATCCCACGGGGGTAAAATTGAAAAAAGTTGAAAACAATTTTTTTTTGGACTTAGTCATTTTTCCGGCGTTTATCAGACTTTCAGATAGGGCAAATGTCAGTGAGCATTCCGATTTCAGTTCCAGAGCGATTCGCCCAATGAGTCCTTGATATTTAGTCGTTTTCAGCCAATATTTGGATTTTTGAAAATTTCACTTTTTTGTGAAAATATCCACTAAATGAGGGAATAATATGTGTGAGGGTACCCCAGGAGAGTTCCAAATGTGTGTGGGTAGAATATATATCCCACGGGGGAAAAATTGAAAAAAGTTGAAAACAATTTTTTTTTGGACTTAGTCATTTTTCCGGCGTTTATCAGACTTTCAGATAGGGCAAAGGTCAGTGAGCATTCCGATTTCAGTTCCAGAGCGATTCGCCCAATGAGTCCTTGATATTTAGTCGTTTTCAGCCAATATTTTGGATTTTTGAAAATTTCACTTTTTTGTGAAAGTATCCACTAAATGAGGGAATAATATGTGTGAGGGTACCCCAGGAGACTTCCAAATGTGTGTGGGTAGAATATATATCCCACGGGGGTAATATTGAAAAAAAGTTGAAAAAAAATTTTTTTGGACTTAGTCATTTCTCCGGCGTTTATCAGACTTTCAGATAGGGGAAATGTCAGTGAGCATTCCGATTTCAGTTCCAGAGCGATTCGGCCAATGAGTCCTTGATATTTAGTCGTTTTCAGCCAATATTTTGGATTTTTGAAAATTTCACTTTTTTGTGAAAATATCCACTAAATGAGGGAATAATATGTGTGAGGGTACCCCAGGAGAGTTCCAAATGTGTGTGGGTAGAATATATATCCCACGGGGGAATAATTGAAAAAAGTTGAAAACAATTTTTTTTTGGACTTAGTCATTTTTCCGGCGTTTATCAGACTTTCAGATAGGGCAAATGTCAGTGAGCATTCCGATTTCAGTTCCAGAGCGATTCGCCCAATGAGTCCTTGATATTTAGTCGTTTTCAGCCAATATTTGGATTTTTGAAAATTTCACTTTTTTGTGAAAATATCCACTAAATGAGGGAATAATATGTGTGAGGGTACCCCAGGAGAGTTCCAAATGTGTGTGGGTAGAATATGTATCCCACGATGGTAAAATTGAAAAAAGTTGAAAAAATTTTTTTTTTGGACTTAGTCATTTTTCCGGCGTTTATCAGACTTTCAGATAGGGAAAATGTCAGTGAGCATTCCGATTTCAGTTCCAGAGCGATTCGCGCAATGAGTCCTTGATATTTAGTCGTTTTCAGACAATATTTTGGATTTTTGAAAATTTCACTTTTTTGTGAAAATATCCACTAAATGAGGGAATAATATGTGTGAGGGTACCCCAGGAGACTTCCAAATGTGTGTGGGTAGAATATATATCCCACGGGGGTAATATTGAAAAAAAGTTGAAAAAAAATTTTTTTGGACTTAGTCATTTTTCCGGCGTTTATCAGACTTTCAAATAGGGGAAATGTCAGTGAGCATTCCGATTTCAATTCCAGAGCGATTCGCCCAATGAGTCCTTGATATTTAGTCGTTTTCAGCCAATATTTTGGATTTTTGAAAATTTCACTTTTTTGTGAAAATATCCACTAAATGAGGGAATAATATGTGTGAGGGTACCCCAGGAGAGTTCCAAATATGTGTGTGTAGAATATATATCCCACGGGGGAAAAATTGAAAAAAGTTGAAAACAATTTTTTTTTGGACTTAGTCATTTTTCCGGCGTTTATCAGACTTTCAAATAGGGGAAATGTCAGTGAGCATTCCGATTTCAGTTCCAGAGCGATTCGCCCAATCAGTCCTTGATATATAGTCGTTTTCAGCCAATATTTTGGATTTTTGAAAATTTCACTTTTTTGTGAAAATATCCACTAAATGAGGGAATAATATGTGTGAGGGTACCCCAGGAGAGTCCCAAATGTGTGTGGGTAGAATATATATCCCACGATGGTAAAATTGAAAAAAGATGAAAAAAATTTTTTTTTGGACTTAGTCATTTTTCCGGCGTTTATCAGACTTTGAGATAGGGAAAATGTCAGTGAGCATTACGATTTCAGTTACAGAGTGATTCGCGCAATGAGTCCTTGATATTTAGTCATTTTCAGCCAATTTTCTGGATTATTGAAAATTTCAATTTTTTGTGAAAATATCCACTAAATGAGGGAATAATATGTGTGAGGGTACACAGGAGAGTTCCAAATAGGTGTGGGTAGAATATATATCCCACGGGGGTAAAATTGAAAAAAGTTGAAAACAATTTTTTTTTGGACTTAGTCATTTTTCCGGCGTTTATCAGACTTTCAAATAGGGGAAATGTCAGTGAGCATTCCTATTTCAGTTCCAGAGCGATTCGCCCACTGAGTCTTTGATATTTAGTCATTTTCAGCCAATTTTCTGGATTTTTGAAAATTTCACTTTTTTGTGAAAATATCCACTAAATGAGGGAATAATATGTGTGAGGGTACCCCAGGAGAGTTCCAAATGTGTGTGGGTAGAATATATATCCCACGGGGGTAAAATTTAAAAAAGTTGAAAAAATTTTTTTTTTGGACTTAGTCTTTTTTCCGGCGTTTATCGGACTTTCAGATAGGGCAAATGTCAGTGAGCATTCCGATTTCAGTTCCAGAGCGATTCGCCCAATGAGTCCTTGATATTTAGTCGTTTTCAGCCAATATTTTGGATTTTTGAAAATTTCACTTTTTTGTGAAAATATCCACTAAATGAGGGAATAATATGTGTGAGGGTACCCCAGGAGAGTACCAAATGTGTGTGGGTAGAATATATATCCCACGATGGTAAAATTGAAAAAAGTTGAAAAAAATTTTTTTTTGGACTTAGTCATTTTTCCGGCGTTTATCAGACTTTCAGATAGGGAAAATGTCAGTGAGCATTACGATTTCAGTTCCAGAGCGATTCGCGCAATGAGTCGTTGATATTTAGTCATTTTCAGCCAATTTTCTGGATTTTTGAAAATTTCACTTTTTTGTGAAAATATCCACTAAATGAGGGAATAATATGTGTGAGGGTACCCAGGAGAGTTCCAAATGCGTGTGGGTAGAATATATATCCCACGGGGGTAAAATTGAAAAAAGTTGAAAACAATTTTTTTTTGGACTTAGTCATTTTTCCGGCGTTTATCAGACTTTCAGATAGGGAAAATGTCAGTGAGCGTTACGATTTCAGTTCCAGAGCGATTCGCGCAATGAGTCCTTGATATTTAGTCATTTTCAGCCAATTTTCTGGATTTTTGAAAATTTCACTTTTTTGTGAAAATATCCACTAAATGAGGGAATAATATGTGTGAGTGTACCCAGGAGAGTTCCAAATGGGTGTGGGTAGAATATATATCCCACGGGGGTAAAATTGAAAAAAGTTGAAAAATTTTTTTTTTTGGACTTAGTCTTTTTTCCGACGTTTATCAGACTTTCAGATAGGGCAAATGTCAGTGAGCATTCCGATTTCAGTTCCAGAGCGATTCGCCCAATGAGTCCTTGATATTTAGTCATTTTCAGCCAATTTTCTGGATTTTTGAAAATTTCACTTTTTTGTGAAAATATCCAATAAATGAGGGAATAATATGTGTGAGGGTACCCAGAAGAGTTCCAAATGTGTGTGGGTAGAATATATATCCCACGGGGGTAAAATTTAAAAAAGTTGAAAAAATTTTTTTTTTGGACTTAGTCTTTTTTCCGGCGTTTATCAGACTTTCAGATAGGGCAAATGTCAGTGAGCATTCCGATTTCAGTTCCAGAGCGATTCGCCCAATGAGTCCTTGATATTTAGTCGTTTTCAGCCAATATTTTGGATTTTTGAAAATTTCACTTTTTTGTGAAAATATCCACTAAATGAGGGAATAATATGTGTGAGGGTACCCCAGGAGAGTTCCAAATGTGTGTGGGTAGAATATATATCCCACGGGGGAAAAATTGAAAAAAGTTGAAAACAATTTTTTTTTGGACTTAGTCATTTTTCCGGCGTTTATCAGACTTTCAGATAGGGCAAATGTCAGTGAGCATTACGATTTCAGTTCCAGAGTGATTCGCGCAATGAGTCCTTGATATTTAGTCATTTTCAGCCAATTTTCTGGATTTTTGAAAATTTCAATTTTTTGTGAAAATATCCACTAAATGAGGGAATAATATGTGTGAGGGTACACAGGAGAGTTCCAAATGGGTGTGGGTAGAATATATATCCCACGGGGGTAAAATTGAAAAAAGTTGAAAACAATTTTTTTTTGGACTTAGTCATTTTTCCGGCGTTTATCAGACTTTCAAATAGGGGAAATGTCAGTGAGCATTCCTATTTCAGTTCCAGAGCGATTCGCCCAATGAGTCCTTGATATTTAGTCATTTTCAGCCAATTTTCTGGATTTTTGAAAATTTCACTTTTTTGTGAAAATATCCACTAAATGAGGGAATAATATGTGTGAGGGTACCCAGGAGAGTTCCAAATGTGTGTGGGTAGAATATATATCCCACGGGGGTAAAATTTAAAAAAGTTGAAAAAATTTTTTTTTTGGACTTAGCCTTTTTTCCGGCGTTTATCAGACTTTCAGATAGGGCAAATGTCAGTGAGCATTCCGATTTCAGTTCCAGAGCGATTCGCCCAATGAGTCCTTGATATTTAGTCGTTTTCAGCCAATATTTGGATTTTTGAAAATTTCACTTTTTTGTGAAAATATCCACTAAATGAGGGAATAATATGTGTGAGGGTACCCCAGGAGAGTTCCAAATGTGTGTGGGTAGAATATGTATCCCACGATGGTAAAATTGAAAAAAGTTGAAAAAATTTTTTTTTTGGACTTAGTCATTTTTCCGGCGTTTATCAGACTTTCAGATAGGGAAAATGTCAGTGAGCATTCCGATTTCAGTTCCAGAGCGATTCGCGCAATGAGTCCTTGATATTTAGTCGTTTTCAGACAATATTTTGGATTTTTGAAAATTTCACTTTTTTGTGAAAATATCCACTAAATGAGGGAATAATATGTGTGAGGGTACCCCAGGAGACTTCCAAATGTGTGTGGGTAGAATATATATCCCACGGGGGTAATATTGAAAAAAAGTTGAAAAAAAATTTTTTTGGACTTAGTCATTTTTCCGGCGTTTATCAGACTTTCAAATAGGGGAAATGTCAGTGAGAATTCCGATTTCAATTCCAGAGCGATTCGCCCAATGAGTCCTTGATATTTAGTCGTTTTCAGCCAATATTTTGGATTTTTGAAAATTTCACTTTTTTGTGAAAATATCCACTAAATGAGGGAATAATATGTGTGAGGGTACCCCAGGAGAGTTCCAAATGTGTGTGGGTAGAATATATATCCCACGGGGGAAAAATTGAAAAAAGTTGAAAACAATTTTTTTTTGGACTTAGTCATTTTTCCGGCGTTTATCAGACTTTCAAATAGGGGAAATGTCAGTGAGCATTCCTATTTCAGTTCCAGAGCGATTCGCCCAATGAGTCCTTGATATTTAGTCATTTTCAGCCAATTTTCTGGATTTTTGAAAATTTCACTTTTTTGTGAAAATATCCACTAAATGAGGGAATAATATGTGTGAGGGTACCCAGGAGAGTTCCAAATGTGTGTGGGTAGAATATATATCCCACGGGGGTAAAATTTAAAAAAGTTGAAAAAATTTTTTTTTTGGACTTAGTCTTTTTTCCGGCGTTTATCGGACTTTCAGATAGGGCAAATGTCAGTGAGCATTCCGATTTCAGTTCCAGAGCGATTCGCCCAATGAGTCCTTGATATTTAGTCGTTTTCAGCCAATATTTTGGATTTTTGAAAATTTCACTTTTTTGTGAAAATATCCACTAAATGAGGGAATAATATGTGTGAGGGTACCCCAGGAGAGTTCCAAATGTGTGTGGGTAGAATATATATCCCACGGGGGTAAAATTGAAAAAAGTTGAAAACAATTTTTTTTTGGACTTAGTCATTTTTCCGGCGTTTATCAGACTTTCAGATAGGGAAAATGTCAGTGAGCGTTACTATTTCAGTTCCAGAGCGATTCGCGCAATGAGTCCTTGATATTTAGTCATTTTCAGCCAATTTTCTGGATTTTTGAAAATTTCACTTTTTTGTGAAAATATCCACTAAATGAGGGAATAATATGTGTGAGTGTACCCAGGAGAGTTCCAAATGGGTGTGGGTAGAATATATATCCCACGGGGGTAAAATTGAAAAAAGTTGAAAAATTTTTTTTTTTGGACTTAGTCTTTTTTCCGGCGTTTATCAGACTTTCAGATAGGGCAAATGTCAGTGAGCATTCCGATTTCAGTTCCAGAGCGATTCGCCCAATGAGTCCTTGATATTTAGTCATTTTCAGCCAATTTTCTGGATTTTTGAAAATTTCACTTTTTTGTGAAAATATCCACTAAATGAGGGAATAATATGTGTGAGGGTACCCAGAAGAGTTCCAAATGTGTGTGGGTAGAATATATATCCCACGTGGGTAAAATTTAAAAAAGTTGAAAAAATTTTTTTTTTGGACTTAGTCTTTTTTCCGGCGTTTATCAGACTTTCAGATAGGGCAAATGTCAGTGAGCATTCCGATTTCAGTTCCAGAGCGATTCGCCCAATGAGTCCTTGATATTTAGTCGTTTTCAGCCAATATTTTGGATTTTTGAAAATTTCACTTTTTTGTGAAAGTATCCACTAAATGAGGGAATAATATGTGTGAGGGTACCCCAGGAGAGTTCCAAATGTGTGTGGGTAGAATATATATCACACGGGGGTAAAATTGAAAAAAGTTGAAAAAATTTTTTTTTGGACTTAGTCATTTTTCCGGCGTTTATCAGACTTTCAGATAGGGAAAATGTCAGTGAGTGTTACGATTTCAGTTCCAGAGCGATTCGCGCAATGAGTCCTTGATATTTAGTCATTTTCAGCCAATTTTCTGGATTTTTGAAAATTTCACTTTTTTGTGAAAATATCCACTAAATGAGGGAATAATATGTGTGAGTGTACCCAGGAGAGTTCCAAATGGGTGTGGGTAGAATATATATCCCACGGGGGTAAAATTGAAAAAAGTTGAAAACAATTTTTTTTTGGACTTAGTCATTTTTCCGGCGTTTATCAGACTTTCAAATAGCGGAAATGTCAGTGAGCATTCCGATTTCAGTTCCAGAGCGATTCGCCCAATGAGTCCTTGATATTTAGTCATTTTCAGCCAATTTTCTGGATTTTTGAAAATTTCACTTTTTTGTGAAAATATCCACTAAATGAGGGAATAATATGTGTGAGGGTACCCCAGGAGAGTTCCAAATGTGTGTGGGTAGAATATATATCCCACGATGGTAAAATTGAAAAAAGTTGAAAAAAATTTTTTTTTGGACTTAGTCATTTTTCCGGCGTTTATCAGACTTTCAGATAGGGAAAATGTCAGTGAGCGTTACGATTTCAGTTCCAGAGCGATTCGCGCAATGAGTCCTTGATATTTAGTCATTTTCAGCCAATTTTCTGGATTTTTGAAAATTTCACTTTTTTGTGAAAATATCCACTAAATGAGGGAATAATATGTGTGAGTGTACCCAGGAGAGTTCCAAATGGGTGTGGGTAGAATATATATCCCACGGGGGTAAAATTTAAAAAAGTTGAAAAATTTTTTTTTTTGGACTTAGTCTTTTTTCCGGCGTTTATCAGACTTTCAGATAGGGCAAATGTCAGTGAGCATTCCGATTTCAGTTCCAGAGCGATTCGCCCAATGAGTCCTTGATATTTAGTCGTTTTCAGCCAATATTTTGGATTTTTGAAAATTTCACTTTTTTGTGAAAATATCCACTAAATGAGGGAATAATATGTGTGAGGGTACCCAGGAGAGTTCCAAATGTGTGTGAGTAGAATATATATCCCACGGGGGTAAAATTGAAAAAAGTTGAAAACAATTTTTTTTTGGACTTAGTCATTTTTCCGGCGTTTATCAGACTTTCAAATAGGGGAAATGTCAGTGAGCATTCCGATTTCAGTTCCAGAGCGATTCGCCCAATGAGTCCTTGATATATAGTCGTTTTCAGCCAATATTTTGGATTTTTGAAAATTTCACTTTTTTGTGAAAATATCCACTAAATGAGGGAATAATATGTGTGAGGGTACCCCAGGAGACTTCCAAATGTGTGTGGGTAGAATATATATCCCACGGGGGTAATATTGAAAAAAAGTTGAAAAAAAATTTTTTTGGACTTAGTCATTTTTCCGGCGTTTATCAGACTTTCAGATAGGGGAAATGTCAGTGAGCATTCCGATTTCAGTTCCAGAGCGATTCGCCCAATGAGTCCTTGATATTTAGTCGTTTTCAGCCAATATTTTGGATTTTTGAAAATTTCACTTTTTTGTGAAAATATCCACTAAATGAGGGAATAATATGTGTGAGGGTACCCCAGGAGACTTCCAAATGTGTGTGGGTAGAATATATATCCCACGGGAGTAATATTGAAAAAAAGTTGAAAAAAAATTTTTTTGGACTTACTCATTTTTCCGGCGTTTATCAGACTTTCAGATAGGGGAAATGTCAGTGAGCATTCCGATTTCAGTTCCAGAGCGATTCGCCCAATGAGTCCTTGATATTTAGTCGTTTTCAGCCAATATTTTGGATTTTTGAAAATTTCACTTTTTTGTGAAAATATCCACTAAATGAGGGAATAATATGTGTGAGGGTACCCAGGAGAGTTCCAAATGTGTGTGAGTAGAATATATATCCCACGGGGGTAAAATTGAAAAAAGTTGAAAACAATTTTTTTTTGGACTTAGTCATTTTTCCGGCGTTTATCAGACTTTCAAATAGGGGAAATGTCAGTGAGCATTCCGATTTCAGTTCCAGAGCGATTCGCCCAATGAGTCCTTGATATATAGTCGTTTTCAGCCAATATTTTGGATTTTTGAAAATTTCACTTTTTTGTGAAAATATCCACTAAATGAGGGAATAATATGTGTGAGGGTACCCCAGGAGACTTCCAAATGTGTGTGGGTAGAATATATATCCCACGGGGGTAATATTGAAAAAAAGTTGAAAAAAAATTTTTTTGGACTTAGTCATTTTTCCGGCGTTTATCAGACTTTCAGATAGGGGAAATGTCAGTGAGCATTCCGATTTCAGTTCCAGAGCGATTCGCCCAATGAGTCCTTGATATTTAGTCGTTTTCAGCCAATATTTTGGATTTTTGAAAATTTCACTTTTTTGTGAAAATATCCACTAAATGAGGGAATAATATGTGTGAGGGTACCCAGGAGAGTTCCAAATGTGTGTGGGTAGAATATATATCACACGGGGGTAAAATTGAAAAAAGTTGAAAAAATTTTTTTTTGGACTTAGTCATTTTTCCGGCATTTATCAGACTTTCAGATAGGGAAAATGTCAGTGAGTGTTACGATTTCAGTTCCAGAGCGATTCGCGCAATGAGTCCTTGATATTTAGTCATTTTCAGCCAATTTTCTGGATTTTTGAAAATTTCACTTTTTTGTGAAAATATCCACTAAATGAGGGAATAATATGTGTGAGTGTACCCAGGAGAGTTCCAAATGGGTGTGGGTAGAATATATATCCCACGGGGGTAAAATTGAAAAAAGTTGAAAACAATTTTTTTTTGGACTTAGTCATTTTTCCGGCGTTTATCAGACTTTCAAATAGGGGAAATGTCAGTGAGCATTCCGATTTCAGTTCCAGAGCGATTCGCCCAATGAGTCCTTGATATTTAGTCATTTTCAGCCAATTTTCTGGATTTTTGAAAATTTCACTTTTTTGTGAAAATATCCACTAAATGAGGGAATAATATGTGTGAGGGTACCCAGAAGAGTTCCAAATGTGTGTGGGTAGAATATATATCCCACGTGGGTAAAATTGAAAAAAGTTGAAAAAATTTTTTTTTTGGACTTAGTCTTTTTTCCGGCGTTTATCAGACTTTCAGATAGGGCAAATGTCAGTGAGCATTCCGATTTCAGTTCCAGAGCGATTCGCCCAATGAGTCCTTGATATTTAGTCGTTTTCAGCCAATATTTTGGATTTTTGAAAATTTCACTTTTTTGTGAAAATATCCACTAAATGAGGGAATAATATGTGTGAGGGTACCCCAGGAGAGTTCCAAATGTGTGTGGGTAGAATATATATCCCACGGGGGAAAAATTGAAAAAAGTTGAAAACAATTTTTTTTTGGACTTAGTCATTTTTCCGGCGTTTATCAGACTTTCAGATAGGGCAAATGTCAGTGAGCATTCCGATTTCAGTTCCAGAGCGATTCGCCCAATGAGTCCTTGATATTTAGTCGTTTTCAGCCAATATTTTGGATTTTTGAAAATTTCACTTTTTTGTGAAAGTATCCACTAAATGAGGGAATAATATGTGTGAGGGTACCCCAGGAGAGTCCCAAATGTGTGTGGGTAGAATATATATCCCACGATGGTAAAATTGAAAAAAGATGAAAAAATTTTTTTTTTGGACTTAGTCATTTTTCCGGCGTTTATCATACTTTGAGATAGGGAAAATGTCAGTGAGCGTTACGATTTCAGTTCCAGAGTGATTCGCGCAATGAGTCCTTGATATTTAGTCATTTTCAGCCAATTTTCTGGATTTTTGAAAATTTCAATTTTTTGTGAAAATATCCACTAAATGAGGGAATAATATGTGTGAGGGTACACAGGAGAGTTCCAAATGGGTGTGGGTAGAATATATATCCCACGGGAGTAATATTGAAAAAAAGTTGAAAAAAAATTTTTTTGGACTTACTCATTTTTCCGGCGTTTATCAGACTTTCAGATAGGGGAAATGTCAGTGAGCATTCCGATTTCAGTTCCAGAGCGATTCGCCCAATGAGTCCTTGATATTTAGTCGTTTTCAGCCAATATTTTGGATTTTTGAAAATTTCACTTTTTTGTGAAAGTATCCACTAAATGAGGGAATAATATGTGTGAGGGTACCCCAGGAGAGTCCCAAATGTGTGTGGGTAGAATATATATCCCATGGGGGTAAAATTGAAAAAAGTTGAAAACAATTTTTTTTTGGACTTAGTCATTTTTCCGGCGTTTATCAGACTTTCAAATAGGGGAAATGTCAGTGAGCATTCCTATTTCAGTTCCAGAGCGATTCGCCCAATGAGTCCTTGATATTTAGTCATTTTCAGCCAATATTTTGGATTTTTGAAAATTTCACTTTTTTGTGAAAATATCCACTAAATGAGGGAATAATATGTGTGAGGGTACCCCAGGAGAGTTCCAAATGTGTGTGGGTAGAATATATATCCCACGATGGTAAAATTGAAAAAAGTTGAAAAAAATTTTTTTTTGGACTTAGTCATTTTTCCGGCGTTTATCAGACTTTCAGATAGGGAAAATGTCAGTGAGCGTTACGATTTCAGTTCCAGAGCGATTCGCGCAATGAGTCCTTGATATTTAGTCATTTTCAGCCAATTTTCTGGATTTTTGAAAATTTCACTTTTTTGTGAAAATATCCACTAAATGAGGGAATAATATGTGTGAGGGTACCCAGGAGAGTTCCAAATGCGTGTGGGTAGAATATATATCCCACGGGGGTAAAATTGAAAAAAGTTGAAAACAATTTTTTTTTGGACTTAGTCATTTTTCCGGCGTTTATCAGACTTTCAGATAGGGAAAATGTCAGTGAGCGTTACGATTTCAGTTCCAGAGCGATTCGCGGAATGAGTCCTTGATATTTAGTCATTTTCAGCCAATTTTCTGGATTTTTGAAAATTTCACTTTTTTGTGAAAATATCCACTAAATGAGGGAATAATATGTGTGAGTGTACCCAGGAGAGTTCCAAATGGGTGTGGGTAGAATATATATCCCACGGGGGTAAAATTGAAAAAAGTTGAAAACAATTTTTTTTTGGACTTAGTCATTTTTCCGGCGTTTATCAGACTTTCAAATAGGGGAAATGTCAGTGAGCATTCCGATTTCAGTTCCAGAGCGATTCGCCCAATGATTCCTTGATATTTGGTCATTTTCAGCCAATTTTCTGGATTTTTGAAAATTTCACTTTTTTGTGAAAATATCCACTAAATGAGGGAATAATATGTGTGAGGGTACCCAGAAGAGTTCCAAATGTGTGTGGGTAGAATATATATCCCACGGGGGTAAAATTTAAAAAAGTTGAAAAATTTTTTTTTTTGGACTTAGTCTTTTTTCCGGCGTTTATCAGACTTTCAGATAGGGCAAATGTCAGTGAGCATTCCGATTTCAGTTCCAGAGCGATTCGCCCAATGAGTCCTTGATATTTAGTCGTTTTCAGCCAATATTTTGGATTTTTGAAAATTTCACTTTTTTGTGAAAATATCCACTAAATGAGGGAATAATATGTGTGAGGGTACCCCAGGAGAGTCCCAAATGTGTGTGGGTAGAATATATATCCCACGATGGTAAAATTGAAAAAAGATGAAAAAATTTTTTTTTTGGACTTAGTCATTTTTCCGGCGTTTATCAGACTTTGAGATAGGGAAAATGTCAGTGAGCGTTACGATTTCAGTTCCAGAGTGATTCGCGCAATGAGTCCTTGATATTTAGTCATTTTCAGCCAATTTTCTGGATTTTTGAAAATTTCAATTTTTTGTGAAAATATCCACTAAATGAGGGAATAATATGTGTGAGGGTACACAGGAGAGTTCCAAATGGGTGTGGGTAGAATATATATCCCACGGGGGTAAAATTGAAAAAAGTTGAAAACAATTTTTTTTTGGACTTAGTCATTTTTCCGGCGTTTATCAGACTTTCAAATAGGGGAAATGTCAGTGAGCATTCCTATTTCAGTTCCAGAGCGATTCGCCCAATGAGTCCTTGATATTTAGTCATTTTCAGCCAATATTTTGGATTTTTGAAAATTTCACTTTTTTGTGAAAATATCCACTAAATGAGGGAATAATATGTGTGAGGGTACCCAGGAGAGTTCCAAATGCGTGTGGGTAGAATATATATCCCACGGGGGTAAAATTGAAAAAAGTTGAAAACAATTTTTTTTTGGACTTAGTCATTTTTCCGGCGTTTATCAGACTTTCAGATAGGGAAAATGTCAGTGAGCGTTACGATTTCAGTTCCAGAGCGATTCGCGCAATGAGTCCTTGATATTTAGTCATTTTCAGCCAATTTTCTGGATTTTTGAAAATTTCACTTTTTTGTGAAAATATCCACTAAATGAGGGAATAATATGTGTGAGTGTACCCAGGAGAGTTCCAAATGGGTGTGGGTAGAATATATATCCCACGGGGGTAAAATTGAAAAAAGTTGAAAACAATTTTTTTTTGGACTTAGTCATTTTTCCGGCGTTTATCAGACTTTCAAATAGGGGAAATGTCAGTGAGCATTCCGATTTCAGTTCCAGAGCGATTCGCCCAATGAGTCCTTGATATTTGGTCATTTTCAGCCAATTTTCTGGATTTTTGAAAATTTCACTTTTTTGTGAAAATATCCACTAAATGAGGGAATAATATGTGTGAGGGTACCCAGAAGAGTTCCAAATGTGTGTGGGTAGAATATATATCCCACGGGGGTAAAATTTAAAAAAGTTGAAAAATTTTTTTTTTTGGACTTAGTCTTTTTTCCGGCGTTTATCAGACTTTCAGATTGGGCAAATGTCAGTGAGCATTCCGATTTCAGTTCCAGAGCGATTCGCCCAATGAGTCCTTGATATTTAGTCGTTTTCAGCCAATATTTTGGATTTTTGAAAATTTCACTTTTTTGTGAAAATATCCACTAAATGAGGGAATAATATGTGTGAGGGTACCCCAGGAGACTTCCAAATGTGTTTGGGTAGAATATATATCCCACGGGAGTATTATTGAAAAAAAGTTGAAAAAAAAATTTTTTGGACTTACTCATTTTTCCGGCGTTTATCAGACTTTCAGATAGGGGAAATGTCAGTGAGCATTCCGATTTCAGTTCCAGAGCGATTCGCCCAATGAGTCCTTGATATTTAGTCGTTTTCAGCCAATATTTTGGATTTTTGAAAATTTCACTTTTTTGTGAAAATATCCACTAAATGAGGGAATAATATGTGTGAGGGTACCCAGGAGAGTTCCAAATGTGTGTGAGTAGAATATATATCCCACGGGGGTAAAATTGAAAAAAGTTGAAAACAATTTTTTTTTGGACTTAGTCATTTTTCCGGCGTTTATCAGACTTTCAAATAGGGGAAATGTCAGTGAGCATTCCGATTTCAGTTCCAGAGCGATTCGCCCAATGAGTCCTTGATATATAGTCGTTTTCAGCCAATATTTTGGATTTTTGAAAATTTCACTTTTTTGTGAAAATATCCACTAAATGAGGGAATAATATGTGTGAGGGTACCCAGGAGAGTTCCAAATGTGTGTGGGTAGAATATATATCACACGGGGGTAAAATTGAAAAAAGTTGAAAAAATTTTTTTTTGGACTTAGTCATTTTTCCGGCGTTTATCAGACTTTCAGATAGGGAAAATGTCAGTGAGTGTTACGATTTCAGTTCCAGAGCGATTCGCGCAATGAGTCCTTGATATTTAGTCATTTTCAGCCAATTTTCTGGATTTTTGAAAATTTCACTTTTTTGTGAAAATATCCACTAAATGAGGGAATAATATGTGTGAGTGTACCCAGGAGAGTTCCAAATGGGTGTGGGTAGAATATATATCCCACGGGGGTAAAATTGAAAAAAGTTGAAAACAATTTTTTTTTGGACTTAGTCATTTTTCCGGCGTTTATCAGACTTTCAAATAGGGGAAATGTCAGTGAGCATTCCGATTTCAGTTCCAGAGCGATTCGCCCAATGAGTCCTTGATATTTAGTCGTTTTCAGCCAATATTTTGGATTTGTGAAAATTTCACTTTTTTGTGAAAATATCCACTAAATGAGGGAATAATATGTGTGAGGGTACCCCAGGAGACTTCCAAATGTGTGTGGGTAGAATATATATCCCACGGGGGTAATATTGAAAAAAAGTTGAAAAAAAATTTTTTTGGACTTAGTCATTTTTCCGGCGTTTATCAGACTTTCAGATAGGGGAAATGTCAGTGAGCATTCCGATTTCAGTTCCAGAGCGATTCGCCCAATGAGTCCTTGATATTTAGTCGTTTTCAGCCAATATTTTGGATTTTTGAAAATTTCACTTTTTTGTGAAAATATCCACTAAATGAGGGAATAATATGTGTGAGGGTACCCAGGAGAGTTCCAAATGTGTGTGGGTAGAATATATATCACACGGGGGTAAAATTGAAAAAAGTTGAAAACAATTTTTTTTTGGACTTAGTCATTTTTCCGGCGTTTATCAGACTTTCAAATAGGGGAAATGTCAGTGAGCATTCCGATTTCAGTTCCAGAGCAATTCGCCCAATGAGTCCTTGATATTTAGTCATTTTCAGCCAATTTTCTGGATTTTTGAAAATTTCACTTTTTTGTGAAAATATCCACTAAATGAGGGAATAATATGTGTGAGGGTACCCAGGAGAGTTCCAAATGTGTGTGGGTAGAATATATATCCCACAGGGGTAAAATTGAAAAAAGTTGAAAAATTTTTTTTTTTGGACTTAGTCTTTTTTCCGGCGTTTATCAGACTTTCAGATAGGGCAAATGTCAGTGAGCATTCCGATTTCAGTTCCAGAGCGATTCGCCCAATGAGTCCTTGATATTTAGTCGTTTTCAGCCAATATTTTGGATTTGTGAAAATTTCACTTTTTTGTGAAAATATCCACTAAATGAGGGAATAATATGTGTGAGGGTACCCCAGGAGACTTCCAAATGTGTGTGGGTAGAATATATATCCCACGGGGGTAATATTGAAAAAAAGTTGAAAAAAAATTTTTTTGGACTTAGTCATTTTTCCGGCGTTTATCAGACTTTCAGATAGGGGAAATGTCAGTGAGCATTCCGATTTCAGTTCCAGAGCGATTCGCCCAATGAGTCCTTGATATTTAGTCGTTTTCAGCCAATATTTTGGATTTTTGAAAATTTCACTTTTTTGTGAAAATATCCACTAAATGAGGGAATAATATGTGTGAGGGTACCCAGGAGAGTTCCAAATGTGTGTGGGTAGAATATATATCACACGGGGGTAAAATTGAAAAAAGTTGAAAACAATTTTTTTTTGGACTTAGTCATTTTTCCGGCGTTTATCAGACTTTCAAATAGGGGAAATGTCAGTGAGCATTCCGATTTCAGTTCCAGAGCAATTCGCCCAATGAGTCCTTGATATTTAGTCATTTTCAGCCAATTTTCTGGATTTTTGAAAATTTCACTTTTTTGTGAAAATATCCACTAAATGAGGGAATAATATGTGTGAGGGTACCCAGGAGAGTTCCAAATGTGTGTGGGTAGAATATATATCCCACAGGGGTAAAATTGAAAAAAGTTGAAAAATTTTTTTTTTTGGACTTAGTCTTTTTTCCGGCGTTTATCAGACTTTCAGATAGGGCAAATGTCAGTGAGCATTCCGATTTCAGTTCCAGAGCGATTCGCCCAATGAGTCCTTGATATTTAGTCGTTTTCAGCCAATATTTTGGATTTTTGAAAATTTCACTTTTTTGTGAAAATATCCACTAAATGAGGGAATAATATGTGTGAGGGTACCCCAGGAGTTTTCCAAATGTGTGTGGGTAGAATATATATCCCACGGGAGTAATATTGAAAAAAAGTTGAAAAAAAATTTTTTTGGACTTAGTCATTTTTCCGGCGTTTATCAGACTTTCAGATAGGGGAAATGTCAGTGAGCATTCCGATTTCAGTTCCAGAGCGATTCGCCCAATGAGTCCTTGATATATAGTCGTTTTCAGCCAATATTTTGGATTTTTGAAAATTTCACTTTTTTGTGAAAATATCCACTAAATGAGGGAATAATATGTGTGAGGGTACCCAGGAGAGTTCCAAATGTGTGTGGGTAGAATATATATCACACTGGGGTAAAATTGAAAAAAGTTGAAAAAATTTTTTTTTGGACTTAGTCATTTTTCCGGCGTTTATCAGACTTTCAGATAGGGAAAATGTCAGTGAGTGTTACGATTTCAGTTCCAGAGCGATTCGCGCAATGAGTCCTTGATATTTAGTCATTTTCAGCCAATTTTCTGGATTTTTGAAAATTTCACTTTTTTGTGAAAATATCCACTAAATGAGGGAATAATATGTGTGAGTGTACCCAGGAGAGTTCCAAATGGGTGTGGGTAGAATATATATCCCATGGGGGTAAAATTGAAAAAAGTTGAAAACAATTTTTTTTTTGACTTAGTCATTTTTCCGGCGTTTATCAGACTTTCAAATAGGGGAAATGTCAGTGAGCATTCCGATTTCAGTTCCAGAGCGATTCGCCCAATGAGTCCTTGATATTTAGTCATTTTCAGCCAATTTTCTGGATTTTTGAAAATTTCACTTTTTTGTGAAAATATCCACTAAATGAGGGAATAATATGTGTGAGGGTACCCAGGAGAGTTCCAAATGTGTGTGGGTAGAATATATATCACACGGGGGTAAAATTGAAAAAAGTTGAAAAAATTTTTTTTTTGGACTTAGTCTTTTTTCCGGCGTTTATCAGACTTTCAGATAGGGCAAATGTCAGTGAGCATTCCGATTTCAGTTCCAGAGCGATTCGCCCAATGAGTCCTTGATATTTAGTCGTTTTCAGCCAATATTTTGGATTTGTGAAAATTTCACTTTTTTGTGAAAATATCCACTAAATGAGGGAATAATATGTGTGAGGGTACCCCAGGAGACTTCCAAATGTGTGTGGGTAGAATATATATCCCACGGGGGTAATATTGAAAAAAAGTTGAAAAAAAATTTTTTTGGACTTAGTCATTTTTCCGGCGTCTATCAGACTTTCAGATAGGGGAAATGTCAGTGAGCATTCCGATTTCAGTTCCAGAGCGATTCGCCCAATGAGTCCTTGATATTTAGTCGTTTTCAGCCAATATTTTGGATTTTTGAAAATTTCACTTTTTTGTGAAAATATCCACTAAATGAGGGAATAATATGTGTGAGGGTACCCAGGAGAGTTCCAAATGTGTGTGAGTAGAATATATATCCCACGGGGGTAAAATTGAAAAAAGTTGAAAACAATTTTTTTTTGGACTTAGTCATTTTTCCGGCGTTTATCAGACTTTCAAATAGGGGAAATGTCAGTGAGCATTCCGATTTCAGTTCCAGAGCGATTCGCCCAATGAGTCCTTGATATATAGTCGTTTTCAGCCAATATTTTGGATTTTTGAAAATTTCACTTTTTTGTGAAAATATCCACTAAATGAGGGAATAATATGTGTGAGGGTACCCCAGGAGACTTCCAAATGTGTGTGGGTAGAATATATATCCCACGGGGGTAATATTGAAAAAAAGTTGAAAAAAAATTTTTTTGGACTTAGTCATTTTTCCGGCGTTTATCAGACTTTCAGATAGGGGAAATGTCAGTGAGCATTCCGAATTCAGTTCCAGAGCGATTCGCCCAATGAGTCCTTGATATTTAGTCGTTTTCAGCCAATATTTTGGATTTTTGAAAATTTCACTTTTTTGTGAAAATATCCACTAAATGAGGGAATAATATGTGTGAGGGTACCCAGGAGAGTTCCAAATGTGTGTGGGTAGAATATATATCACACGGGGGTAAAATTGAAAAAAGTTGAAAAAAATTTTTTTTGGACTTAGTCATTTTTCCGGCGTTTATCAGACTTTCAGATAGGGAAAATGTCAGTGAGTGTTACGATTTCAGTTCCAGAGCGATTCGCGCAATGAGTCCTTGATATTTAGTCATTTTCAGCCAATTTTCTGGATTTTTGAAAATTTCACTTTTTTGTGAAAATATCCACTAAATGAGGGAATAATATGTGTGAGTGTACCCAGGAGAGTTCCAAATGGGTGTGGGTAGAATATATATCCCACGGGGGTAAAATTGAAAAAAGTTGAAAACAATTTTTTTTTGGACTTAGTCATTTTTCCGGCGTTTATCAGACTTTCAAATAGGGGAAATGTCAGTGAGCATTCCGATTTCAGTTCCAGAGCGATTCGCCCAATGAGTCCTTGATATTTAGTCGTTTTCAGCCAATATTTTGGATTTTTGAAAATTTCACTTTTTTGTGAAAATATCCACTAAATGAGGGAATAATATGTGTGAGGGTACCCAGGAGAGTTCCAAATGTGTGTGGGTAGAATATATATCACACGGGGGTAAAATTGAAAAAAGTTGAAAAAATTTTTTTTTGGACTTAGTCATTTTTCCGGCGTTTATCAGACTTTCAGATAGGGAAAATGTCAGTGAGTGTTACGATTTCAGTTCCAGAGCGATTCGCGCAATGAGTCCTTGATATTTAGTCATTTTCAGCCAATTTTCTGGATTTTTGAAAATTTCACTTTTTTGTGAAAATATCCACTAAATGAGGGAATAATATGTGTGAGTGTACCCAGGAGAGTTCCAAATGGGTGTGGGTAGAATATATATCCCACGGGGGTAAAATTGAAAAAAGTTGAAAACAATTTTTTTTTGGACTTAGTCATTTTTCCGGCGTTTATCAGACTTTCAAATAGGGGAAATGTCAGTGAGCATTCCGATTTCAGTTCCAGAGCGATTCGCCCAATGAGTCCTTGATATTTAGTCATTTTCAGCCAATTTTCTGGATTTTTGAAAATTTCACTTTTTTGTGAAAATATCCACTAAATGAGGGAATAATATGTGTGAGGGTACCCAGGAGAGTTCCAAATGTGTGTGAGTAGAATATATATCCCACGGGGGTAAAATTGAAAAAAGTTGAAAACAATTTTTTTTTGGACTTAGTCATTTTTCCGGCGTTTATCAGACTTTCAAATAGGGGAAATGTCAGTGAGCATTCCGATTTCAGTTCCAGAGCGATTCGCCCAATGAGTCCTTGATATATAGTCGTTTTCAGCCAATATTTTGGATTTTTGAAAATTTCACTTTTTTGTGAAAATATCCACTAAATGAGGGAATAATATGTGTGAGGGTACCCCAGGAGACTTCCAAATGTGTGTGGGTAGAATATATATCCCACGGGGGTAATATTGAAAAAAAGTTGAAAAAAAATTTTTTTGGACTTAGTCATTTTTCCGGCGTTTATCAGACTTTCAGATAGGGGAAATGTCAGTGAGCATTCCGATTTCAGTTCCAGAGCGATTCGCCCAATGAGTCCTTGATATTTAGTCGTTTTCAGCCAATATTTTGGATTTTTGAAAATTTCACTTTTTTGTGAAAATATCCACTAAATGAGGGAATAATATGTGTGAGGGTACCCAGGAGAGTTCCAAATGTGTGTGGGTAGAATATATATCACACGGGGGTAAAATTGAAAAAAGTTGAAAAAATTTTTTTTTGGACTTAGTCATTTTTCCGGCGTTTATCAGACTTTCAGATAGGGAAAATGTCAGTGAGTGTTACGATTTCAGTTCCAGAGCGATTCGCGCAATGAGTCCTTGATATTTAGTCATTTTCAGCCAATTTTCTGGATTTTTGAAAATTTCACTTTTTTGTGAAAATATCCACTAAATGAGGGAATAATATGTGTGAGTGTACCCAGGAGAGTTCCAAATGGGTGTGGGTAGAATATATATCCCACGGGGGTAAAATTGAAAAAAGTTGAAAACAATTTTTTTTTGGACTTAGTCATTTTTCCGGCGTTTATCAGACTTTCAGATAGGGGAAATGTCAGTGAGCATTCCGATTTCAGTTCCAGAGCGATTCGCCCAATGAGTCCTTGATATTTAGTCGTTTTCAGCCAATATTTTGGATTTTTGAAAATTTCACTTTTTTGTGAAAATATCCACTAAATGAGGGAATAATATGTGTGAGGGAACCCCAGGAGAGTTCCAAATGTGTGTGGGTAGAATATATATCCCACGGGGGTAAAATTTAAAAAAGTTGAAAAAAATTTTTTTTTGGACTTAGTCTTTTTTCCGGCGTTTATCAGACTTTCAGATAGGGCAAATGTCAGTGAGCATTCCGACTTCAGTTCCAGAGCGATACGCCCAATGAGTCCTTGATATTTAGTCGTTTTCAGCCAATATTTTGGATTTTTGAAAATTTCACTTTTTTGTGAAAATATCCACTAAATGAGGGAATAATATGTGTGAGGGTACCCCAGGAGACTTCCAAATGTGTGTGGGTAGAATATATATCCCACGGGGGTAATATTGAAAAAAAGTTGAAAAAAAATTTTTTTGGACTTAGTCATTTTTCCGGCGTTTATCAGACTTTCAGATAGGGGAAATGTCAGTGAGCATTCCGATTTCAGTTCCAGAGCGATTCGCCCAATGAGTCCTTGATATTTAGTCATTTTCAGCCAATTTTCTGGATTTTTGAAAATTTCACTTTTTTGTGAAAATATCCACTAAACGAGGGAATAATATGTGTGAGGGTACCCAGGAGAGTTCCAAATGTGTGTGGGTAGAATATATATCCCACGGGGGTAAAATTTAAAAAAGTTGAAAAAATTTTTTTTTTGGACTTAGTCTTTTTTCCGGCGTTTATCAGACTTTCAGATAGGGCAAATGTCAGTGAGCATTCCGATTTCAGTTCCAGAGCGATTCGCGCAATGAGTCCTTGATATTTAGTCATTTTCAGCCAATTTTCTGGATTTTTGAAAATTTCACTTTTTTGTGAAAATATCCACTAAATGAGGGAATAATATGTGTGAGGGTACCCAGGAGAGTTCCAAATGCGTGTGGGTAGAATATATATCCCAAGGGGGTAAAATTGAAAAAAGTTGAAAAAATTTTTTTTTGGACTTAGTCATTTTTCCGGCGTTTATCAGACTTTCAAATAGGGGAAATGTCAGTGAGCATTCCGATTTCAGTTCCAGAGCGATTCGCCCAGTGAGTCCTTGATATATAGTCGTTTTCAGCCAATATTTTGGATTTTTGAAAATTTCACTTTTTTGTGAAAATATCCACTAAATGAGGGAATAATATGTGTGAGGGTACCCCAGGAGACTTCCAAATGTGTGTGGGTAGAATATATATCCCACGGGGGTAATATTGAAAAAAAGTTGAAAAAATTTTTTTTGGACTTAGTCATTTTTCCGGCGTTTATCAGACTTTCAGATAGGGGAAATGTCAGTGAGCATTCCGATTTCAGTTCCAGAGCGATTCGCCCAATGAGTTCTTGATATTTAGTCGTTTTCAGCCAATATTTTGGATTTTTGAAAATTTCACTTTTTTGTGAAAATATCCACTAAATGAGGGAATAATATGTGTGAGTGTACCCAGGAGAGTTCCAAATGGGTGTGGGTAGAATATATATCCCACGGGGGTAAAATTGAAAAAAGTTGAAAACAATTTTTTTTTGGACTTAGTCATTTTTCCGGCGTTTATCAGACTTTCAAATAGGGGAAATGTCAGTGAGCATTCCGATTTCAGTTCCAGAGCGATTCGCCCAATGAGTCCTTGATATTTAGTCATTTTCAGCCAATTTTCTGGATTTTTGAAAATTTCACTTTTTTGTGAAAATATCCACTAAATGAGGGAATAATATGTGTGAGGGTACCCAGGAGAGTTCCAAATGTGTGTGGGTAGAATATATATCCCACAGGGGTAAAATTGAAAAAAGTTGAAAAAAATTTTTTTTTGGACTTAGTCATTTTTCCGGCGTTTATCAGACTTTCAGATAGGGAAAATGTCAGTGAGCAATACGATTTCAGTTCCAGAGCGATTCGCGCAATGAGTCCTTGATATTTAGTCGTTTTCAGCCAATTTTCTGGATTTTTGAAAATTTCACTTTTTTGTGAAAATATCCACTAAATGAGGGAATAATATGTGTGAGGGTACTCAGGAGAGTTCCAAATGCGTGTGGGTAGAATATATATCCCACGGGGGTAAAATTGAAAAAAGTTGAAAACAATTTTTTTTTGGACTTAGTCATTTTTCCGGCGTTTATCAGACTTTCAAATAGGGGAAATGTCAGTGAGCATTCCGATTTCAGTTCCAGAGCGATTCGCCCAATGAGTCCTTGATATTTAGTCATTTTCAGCCAATTTTCTGGATTTTTGAAAATTTCACTTTTTTGTGAAAATATCCACTAAATGAGGGAATAATATGTGTGAGTGTACCCAGGAGAGTTCCAAATGGGTGTGGGTAGAATATATATCCCACGGGGGTAAAATTGAAAAAAGTTGAAAACAATTTTTTTTTGGACTTAGTCATTTTTCCGGCGTTTATCAGACTTTCAAATAGGGGAAATGTCAGTGAGCATTCCGATTTCAGTTCCAGAGCGATTCGCCCAATGAGTCCTTGATATTTAGTCATTTTCAGCCAATTTTCTGGATTTTTGAAAATTTCACTTTTTTGTGAAAATATCCACTAAATGAGGGAATAATATGTGTGAGTGTACCCAGGAGAGTTCCAAATGGGTGTGGGTAGAATATATATCCCACGGGGGTAAAATTGAAAAAAGTTGAAAACAATTTTTTTTTGGACTTAGTCATTTTTCCGGCGTTTATCAGACTTTCAAATAGGGGAAATGTCAGTGAGCATTCCGATTTCAGTTCCATAGCGATTCGCCCAGTGAGTCCTTGATATATAGTCGTTTTCAGCCAATATTTTGGATTTTTGAAAATTTCACTTTTTTGTGAAAATATCCACAAAATGAGGGAATAATATGTGTGAGGGTACCCCAGGAGACTTCCAAATGTGTGTGGGTAGAATATATATCCCACGGGGGTAATATTGAAAAAAAGTTGAAAAAAAATGTTTTTGGACTTAGTCATTTTTCCGGCGTTTATCAGACTTTCAGATAGGGGAAATGTCAGTGAGCATTCCGATTTCAGTTCCAGAGCGATTCGCCCAATGAGTCCTTGATATTTAGTCATTTTCAGCCAATTTTCTGGATTTTTGAAAATTTCACTTTTTTGTGAAAATATCCACTAAATGAGGGAATAATATGTGTGAGGGTACCCAGGAGAGTTCCAAATGTGTGTGGGTAGAATATATATCCCACAGGGGTAAAATTGAAAAAAGTTGAAAAAATTTTTTTTTTAGACTTAGTCTTTTTTCCGGCGTTTATCACACTTTCAGATAGGGCAAATGTCAGTGAGCATTCCGATTTCAGTTCCAGAGCGATTCGCCCAATGAGTCCTTGATATTTAGTCGTTTTCAGCCAATATTTTGGATTTTTGAAAATTTCACTTTTTTGTGAAAATATCCACTAAATGAGGGAATAATATGTGTGAGGGTACCCCAGGAGACTTCCAAATGTGTGTGGGTAGAATATATATCCCACGATGGTAAAATTGAAAAAAGTTGAAAAAAATTTTTTTTTGGACTTAGTCATTTTTCCGGCGTTTATCAGACCTTCAGATAGGGAAAATGTCAGTTAGCGTTACGATTTCAGTTCCAGAGCGATTCGCGCAATGAGTCCTTGATATTTAGTCATTTTCAGCCAATTTTCTGGATTTTTGAAAATTTCACTTTTTTGTGAAAATATCCACTAAATGAGGGAATAATATGTGTGAGTGTACCCAGGAGAGTTCCAAATGGGTGTGGGTAGAATATATATCCCACGGGGGTAAAATTGAAAAAAGTTGAAAACAATTTTTTTTTGGACTTAGTCATTTTTCCGGCGTTTATCAGACTTTCAAATAGGGGAAATGTCAGTGAGCATTCCGATTTCAGTTCCAGAGCGATTCGCCCAATGAGTCCTTGATATTTAGTCATTTTCAGCCAATTTTCTGGATTTTTGAAAATTTCACTTTTTTGTGAAAATATCCACTAAATGAGGGAATAATATGTGTGAGTGTACCCAGGAGAGTTCCAAATGGGTGTGGGTAGAATATATATCCCACGGGGGTAAAATTGAAAAAAGTTGAAAACAATTTTTTTTTGGACTTAGTCATTTTTCCGGCGTTTATCAGACTTTCAAATAGGGGAAATGTCAGTGAGCATTCCGATTTCAGTTCCAGAGCGATTCGCCCAGTGAGTCCTTGATATATAGTCGTTTTCAGCCAATATTTTGGATTTTTGAAAATTTCACTTTTTTGTGAAAATATCCACAAAATGAGGGAATAATATGTGTGAGGGTACCCCAGGAGACTTCCAAATGTGTGTGGGTAGAATATATATCCCACGGGGGTAATATTGAAAAAAAGTTGAAAAAAAATGTTTTTGGACTTAGTCATTTTTCCGGCGTTTATCAGACTTTCAGATAGGGGAAATGTCAGTGAGCATTCCGATTTCAGTTCCAGAGCGATTCGCCCAATGAGTCCTTGATATTTAGTCATTTTCAGCCAATTTTCTGGATTTTTGAAAATTTCACTTTTTTGTGAAAATATCCACTAAATGAGGGAATAATATGTGTGAGGGTACCCAGGAGAGTTCCAAATGTGTGTGGGTAGAATATATATCCCACAGGGGTAAAATTGAAAAAAGTTGAAAAAATTTTTTTTTTAGACTTAGTCTTTTTTCCGGCGTTTATCACACTTTCAGATAGGGCAAATGTCAGTGAGCATTCCGATTTCAGTTCCAGAGCGATTCGCCCAATGAGTCCTTGATATTTAGTCGTTTTCAGCCAATATTTTGGATTTTTGAAAATTTCACTTTTTTGTGAAAATATCCACTAAATGAGGGAATAATATGTGTGAGGGTACCCCAGGAGACTTCCAAATGTGTGTGGGTAGAATATATATCCCACGATGGTAAAATTGAAAAAAGTTGAAAAAAATTTTTTTTTGGACTTAGTCATTTTTCCGGCGTTTATCAGACCTTCAGATAGGGAAAATGTCAGTGAGCGTTACGATTTCAGTTCCAGAGCGATTCGCGCAATGAGTCCTTGATATTTAGTCATTTTCAGCCAATTTTCTGGATTTTTGAAAATTTCACTTTTTTGTGAAAATATCCACTAAATGAGGGAATAATATGTGTGAGGGTACCCAGGAGAGTTCCAAATGCGTGTGGGTAGAATACATATCCCACGGGGGTAAAATTGAAAAAAGTTGAAAACAATTTTTTTTTGGACTTAGTCATTTTTCCGGCGTTTATCAGACTTTCAGATAGGGAAAATGTCAGTGAGCGTTACGATTTCAGTTCCAGAGCGATTCGCGCAATGAGTCCTTGATATTTAGTCATTTTCAACCAATTTTCTGGATTTTTGAAAATTTCACTTTTTTGTGAAAATATCCACTAAATGAGGGAATAATATGTGTGAGTGTACCCAGGAGAGTTCCAAATGGGTGTGGGTAGAATATATATCCCACGGGGGTAAAATTGAAAAAAGTTGAAAACAATTTTTTTTTGGACTTAGTCATTTTTCCGGCGTTTATCAGACTTTCAAATAGGGGAAATGTCAGTGAGCATTCCGATTTCAGTTCCAGAGCGATTCGCCCAGTGAGTCCTTGATATATAGTCGTTTTCAGCCAATATTTTGGATTTTTGAAAATTTCACTTTTTTGTGAAAATATCCACAAAATGAGGGAATAATATGTGTGAGGGTACCCCAGGAGACTTCCAAATGTGTGTGGGTAGAATATATATCCCACGGGGGTAATATTGAAAAAAAGTTGAAAAAAAATGTTTTTGGACTTAGTCATTTTTCCGGCGTTTATCAGACTTTCAGATAGGGGAAATGTCAGTGAGCATTCCGATTTCAGTTCCAGAGCGATTCGCCCAATGAGTCCTTGATATTTAGTCATTTTCAGCCAATTTTCTGGATTTTTGAAAATTTCACTTTTTTGTGAAAATATCCACTAAATGAGGGAATAATATGTGTGAGGGTACCCAGGAGAGTTCCAAATGTGTGTGGGTAGAATATATATCCCACAGGGGTAAAATTGAAAAAAGTTGAAAAAATTTTTTTTTTAGACTTAGTCTTTTTTCCGGCGTTTATCACACTTTCAGATAGGGCAAATGTCAGTGAGCATTCCGATTTCAGTTCCAGAGCGATTCGCCCAATGAGTCCTTGATATTTAGTCGTTTTCAGCCAATATTTTGGATTTTTGAAAATTTCACTTTTTTGTGAAAATATCCACTAAATGAGGGAATAATATGTGTGAGGGTACCCCAGGAGACTTCCAAATGTGTGTGGGTAGAATATATATCCCACGATGGTAAAATTGAAAAAAGTTGAAAAAAATTTTTTTTTGGACTTAGTCATTTTTCCGGCGTTTATCAGACCTTCAGATAGGGAAAATGTCAGTGAGCGTTACGATTTCAGTTCCAGAGCGATTCGCGCAATGAGTCCTTGATATTTAGTCATTTTCAGCCAATTTTCTGGATTTTTGAAAATTTCACTTTTTTGTGAAAATATCCACTAAATGAGGGAATAATATGTGTGAGGGTACCCAGGAGAGTTCCAAATGCGTGTGGGTAGAATACATATCCCACGGGGGTAAAATTGAAAAAAGTTGAAAACAATTTTTTTTTGGACTTAGTCATTTTTCCGGCGTTTATCAGACTTTCAGATAGGGAAAATGTCAGTGAGCGTTACGATTTCAGTTCCAGAGCGATTCGCGCAATGAGTCCTTGATATTTAGTCATTTTCAACCAATTTTCTGGATTTTTGAAAATTTCACTTTTTTGTGAAAATATCCACTAAATGAGGGAATAATATGTGTGAGTGTACCCAGGAGAGTTCCAAATGGGTGTGGGTAGAATATATATCCCACGGGGGTAAAATTGAAAAAAGTTGAAAACAATTTTTTTTTGGACTTAGTCATTTTTCCGGCGTTTATCAGACTTTCAAATAGGGGAAATGTCAGTGAGCATTCCGATTTCAGTTCCAGAGCGATTCGCCCAGTGAGTCCTTGATATATAGTCGTTTTCAGCCAATATTTTGGATTTTTGAAAATTTCACTTTTTTGTGAAAATATCCACTAAATGAGGGAATAATATGTGTGAGGGTACCCCAGGAGACTTCCAAATGTGTGTGGGTAGAATATATATCCCACGGGGGTAATATTGAAAAAAAGTTGAAAAAAAATTTTTTTGGACTTAAGTCATTTTTCCGGCGTTTATCAGACTTTCAGATAGGGAAAATGTCAGTGAGCGTTACGATTTCAGTTCCAGAGCGATTCGCGCAATGAGTCCTTGATATTTAGTCATTTTCAGCCAATTTTCTGGATTTTTGAAAATTTCACTTTTTTGTGAAAATATCCACTAAATGAGGGAATAATATGTGTGAGGGTACCCAGGAGAGTTCCAAATGCGTGTGGGTAGAATACATATCCCACGGGGGTAAAATTGAAAAAAGTTGAAAACAATTTTTTTTTGGACTTAGTCATTTTTCCGGCGTTTATCAGACTTTCAGATAGGGAAAATGTCAGTGAGCGTTACGATTTCAGTTCCAGAGCGATTCGCGCAATGAGTCCTTGATATTTAGTCATTTTCAACCAATTTTCTGGATTTTTGAAAATTTCACTTTTTTGTGAAAATATCCACTAAATGAGGGAATAATATGTGTGAGTGTACCCAGGAGAGTTCCAAATGGGTGTGGGTAGAATATATATCCCACGGGGGTAAAATTGAAAAAAGTTGAAAACAATTTTTTTTTGGACTTAGTCATTTTTCCGGCGTTTATCAGACTTTCAAATAGGGGAAATGTCAGTGAGCATTCCGATTTCAGTTCCAGAGCGATTCGCCCAGTGAGTCCTTGATATATAGTCGTTTTCAGCCAATATTTTGGATTTTTGAAAATTTCACTTTTTTGTGAAAATATCCACTAAATGAGGGAATAATATGTGTGAGGGTACCCCAGGAGACTTCCAAATGTGTGTGGGTAGAATATATATCCCACGGGGGTAATATTGAAAAAAAGTTGAAAAAAAATTTTTTTGGACTTAAGTCATTTTTCCGGCGTTTATCAGACTTTCAGATAGGGCAAATGTCAGTGAGCATTCCGATTTCAGTTCCAGAGCGATTCGCCCAATGAGTCCTTGATATTTAGTCGTTTTCAGCCAATATTTTGGATTTTTGAAAATTTCACTTTTTTGTGAAAATATCCACTAAATGAGGGAATAATATGTGTGAGGGTACCCCAGGAGACTTCCAAATGTGTGTGGGTAGAATATATATCCCACGGGGGTAATATTGAAAAAAAGTTGAAAAAAAATGTTTTTGGACTTAGTCATTTTTCCGGCGTTTATCAGACTTTCAGATAGGGGAAATGTCAGTGAGCATTCCGATTTCAGTTCCAGAGCGATTCGCCCAATGAGTCCTTGATATTTAGTCATTTTCAGCCAATTTTCTGGATTTTTGAAAATTTCACTTTTTTGTGAAAATATCCACTAAATGAGGGAATAATATGTGTGAGGGTACCCAGGAGAGTTCCAAATGTGTGTGGGTAGAATATATATCCCACAGGGGTAAAATTGAAAAAAGTTGAAAAAATTTTTTTTTTAGACTTAGTCTTTTTTCCGGCGTTTATCACACTTTCAGATAGGGCAAATGTCAGTGAGCATTCCGATTTCAGTTCCAGAGCGATTCGCCCAATGAGTCCTTGATATTTAGTCGTTTTCAGCCAATATTTTGGATTTTTGAAAATTTCACTTTTTTGTGAAAATATCCACTAAATGAGGGAATAATATGTGTGAGGGTACCCCAGGAGACTTCCAAATGTGTGTGGGTAGAATATATATCCCACGATGGTAAAATTGAAAAAAGTTGAAAAAAATTTTTTTTTGAACTTAGTCATTTTTCCGGCGTTTATCAGACCTTCAGATAGGGAAAATGTCAGTGAGCGTTACGATTTCAGTTCCAGAGCGATTCGCGCAATGAGTCCTTGATATTTAGTCATTTTCAGCCAATTTTCTGGATTTTTGAAAATTTCACTTTTTTGTGAAAATATCCACTAAATGAGGGAATAATATGTGTGAGTGTACCCAGGAGAGTTCCAAATGGGTGTGGGTAGAATATATATCCCACGGGGGTAAAATTGAAAAAAGTTGAAAACAATTTTTTTTTGGACTTAGTCATTTTTCCGGCGTTTATCAGACTTTCAAATAGGGGAAATGTCAGTGAGCATTCCGATTTCAGTTCCAGAGCGATTCGCCCAGTGAGTCCTTGATATATAGTCGTTTTCAGCCAATATTTTGGATTTTTGAAAATTTCACTTTTTTGTGAAAATATCCACTAAATGAGGGAATAATATGTGTGAGGGTACCCCAGGAGACTTCCAAATGTGTGTGGGTAGAATATATATCCCACGGGGGTAATATTGAAAAAAAGTTGAAAAAAAATTTTTTTGGACTTAAGTCATTTTTCCGGCGTTTATCAGACTTTCAGATAGGGCAAATGTCAGTGAGCATTCCGATTTCAGTTCCAGAGCGATTCGCCCAATGAGTCCTTGATATTTAGTCGTTTTCAGCCAATATTTTGGATTTTTGAAAATTTCACTTTTTTGTGAAAATATCCACTAAATGAGGGAATAATATGTGTGAGGGTACCCTAGGAGAGTTCCAAATGTGTGTGGGAAGAATATATATCGTACGGGGGTAAAATTGAAAAAAGTTGAAAAAAATTTTTTTTTTTGCCTTAGTCATTTTCCGGCGTTTATCAGACTTTCAGATAGGGGAAATGTCAGTGAGCGTTCCGATTTCTGTTCCAGAGCTATTCGCCCAATGAGTCCTTGATATTTAGTTTTTATCAGCCAATTTCTGAATTTTTGAAAATTTCTCTTTTTGTGAAAATATCCACTAAATGAGGGAATAATATGTGTGAGGGTACCCCAGGAGAGTTCCAAATGTGTGTGGGTAGAATATATATCCCACGGGGGTAATATTGAAAAAAAGTTGAAATAAAATTTTTTTGGACTGTCATTTTTCCGGCGTTTATCAGACTTTCAAATAGGGGAAATGTCAGTGAACGTTTCGATTTCAGTTCCAGAGTGATTCGCCCAATGAGTCCTTGATATTTAGTCGTTTTCAGCCAATATTTTGGATTTTTGAAAATTTCACTTTTTTGTGAAAATATCCACTAAATGAGGGAATAATATGTGTGAGGGTACCCCAGGAGAGTTCCAAATGTGTGTGGGTAGAATACGGGGGTAAAATTGAAAAAAGTTTAAAAAAATTTTTTTTTGGACTTAGTCTTTTTTCCAGCGTTTATCAGACTTTCAAATAGGGGAAATGTCAGTGAGCGTTCCGATTTCAGTTCCAGAGCAATTCGCCCAATGAGTCCTTGATATTTAGTCGTTTTCAGCCAATATTTTGGATTTTTGAAAATTTCACTTTTTTGTGAAAATATCCACTAAATGAGGTAATAATATGTGTGAGGGTACCCCAGGAGAGTTCCAAATGTGTGTGGGTAGAATATATATCCCACAGGGGTAAAATTGAAAAAAGTTGAAAAAATTTTTTTTTTGGACTTAGTCATTTTTCCGGCGTTTATCATACTTTCAGATAGGAGAAATGTCAGTGAGCGTTCTGATTTCAGTATCACAGCGATTCGCCCAATGAGTCCTTGATATTTAGTCGTTTTCAGCCAATATTTTGGATTTTTGAAAATGTCACTTTTTTGTGAAAATATCCACTAAATGAGGGAATAATATGTGTGAGGGTACCCCAGGAGAGTTCCAAATGTGTGTGGGTAGAATCTATATCCCACGGGGGTAAAACTGAAAAAAGTTGAACATTTTTTTTATTTGGACTTAGTCATTTTTTCCGGCGTTTATCAGACTTTCAGATAGGGGAAATGTCAGTGAGCGGTCCGATTTCAGTTCCAGAGTGATTCTCCCAATTAGTCCTTGATATTTAGTCGTTTTCAGCCAATTTTCTGGATTTTTGAAAATTTCACTTTTTGTGAAAATATCCACTAAATGAGGCAATAATATGTGTGAGGGTACCCCAGGAGAGTTCCAAATGTGTGTGGGTAGAATATATATTCCACGGGGGTAAAATTGAAAAAAGTTGAACATTTTTTTTATTTGGACTTAGTCATTTTTCCGGCGTTTATCAGACCTTCAGATAGGGTAAATGTGAATGAGCATTCCGATTTCAGTTCCACAGCGATTCGCCAAATGAGTCTTTGATATTTCGTCGTTTTGAGGTAATTTTCTGAATTTTTGAAAATTTCTCTTTTTGTGAAAATATCCACTAAATGAGGTAATAATATGTGTGAGGGTACCCCAGGAGAGTTCCAAATGTGTGTGGGAAGAATATATATCGTACGGGGGTAAAATTGAAAAAAGTTGAAAAAAATTTTTTTTTGGACTTAGTCATTTTCCCGGCGTTTATCAGACCTTCAGATAGGGGAAATGTCAATGAGCATTTCGATTTCAGTTCCAGAGCGATTCGCCCAATGAGTCCTTGATATTTAGTCATTTTCAGCCAATTTTATGGATTTTTGAAAATTTAACTTTTTTTGTGAAGATATCCACTAAATGAGGGAATAATATGTGTGAGGGTACCCCAGGAGAGTTCCAAATGTGTGTGGGTAGAATATATATCCCACGGGGGTAAAATTGAAAAAAGTTGAAATTTTTTTTTTTTTGGACTTTGTCATTTTTCCGGCGTTTATCAGACTTTCAGATAGGTCAAATGTCAGTGAGCATTCCGATTTCAGTTTCAGAGCGATTCGCCCAATGAGTCCTTGATATTTATAGTCGTTTTCAGCCAATTTTCTGAATTTTTGAAAATTACACTTTTTTGTGAAAATATCCACTAAATTAGGGAATAATATGTGTGAGGGTACACCAGGAGAGTTCCAAATGTGTGTGGGTAGACTATATATCCCACGGGGGTAAAATTGAAAAAGTTGAAAAAAATTTTTTTTTTGGCCTTAGTCATTTTCCGGCGTTTATCAGACTTTCAGATAGGGGAAATGTCAGTGAGCATTCCGATTTCAGTTTCAGAGCGATTCGCCCAATGAGCCTGTGATATTTAGTCATTTTCAGCTAATTTTCTGGATTTTTGAAAATTTCACTTTTTTGTGAAAATATCCACTAAATGAGGGAATAATATGTGTGAGTGTACCCCAGGAGAGTTCCAAATGTGTGTGGGAAAAATATATATCCCACGGGGCTAAAATTGAATAATTTTTTTTTGGACTTAGTCATTTTTCCGGCGTTTAGCAGACTTTCAGATAGGGGAAATGTGAGTGAGCATTCCGATTTCAGTTCCAGAGCGATTCGCCCAATGAGTCCTTGACATTTAGTTGTTTTCAGCCAATTTTCTGGATTTTTGAAAATTTCACTTTTTTGAGAAAATATCCACTAAATGAGGGAATAATATGTGTGAGGGTACCCCAGGAGAGTTCCAAATGTGTGTCGGAAGAACATATATCCCACGGGGGTAAAATTGAAAAAAGTTGAAAAAATTTTTTTTTGGACTTAGTCATTTTTCCGGCGTTTATCAGACTTTCAGATAGGGCAAATGTCAGTGAGCATTCCGATTTCAGTTCCACAGCGATTCGCCCAATGATTCCTTGATATTTAGTCATTTTCAGGCAATTTTCTGAATTTTTGAAAATTTCCCTTTTTTGGGAAAATATCCACTAAATGAGGGATGTGTGAAGGTACCCCAGGAGAGTTCCAAATGTGTGTGGGTAGACTATATATCCCACGGGGGTAAAATTGAAAAAAGTTGAAAAATTTTATTTTTTTGGACTTAGTCATTTTTCCGGCGTTTATCAGACTTTCAGATAGGGGAAATGTCAGTGAGCGTTCCGATTTCAGTTCCACAGCGATTCGCCCAATGAGTCCTTGATATTTAGTCATTTTCAGGCAATTTTCTGATATTTTGAAAATTTCACTTTTTTTGGGAAAATATCCACTAAATGATGGAATAATATGTGTGAAGGTACCCCAGGAGAGTTCCAAATGTGTGTGGGTAGACTATATATCCCACGGGGGTAAAATTGAAAAAGTTGAAAAAATTTTTTTTTTGGACTTAGTCATTTTTCCGGCGTTTATCAGACTTTCAGATAGGGCAAATGTCAGTGAGCGTTCCAATTTCAGTTCCAGAGCGATTCGCCCAATGAGTCTTTGATATTTATTCGTTTTCAGCCAATTTTCTGGATTTTTGAAAATTTCACTTTTTTGTGAAAATATCCACTAAATGAGGGAATAATATGTGTGAGGGTACCCCAGGAGAGTTCCAAATGTGTGTGGGTAGACTATATATCCCACGGGGTAAAATTGAAAAAAGTTGAAAAATTTTTTTTTGGACTTAGTCATTTTTCCGGCGTTTATCAGACTTTCAGATAGGGGAAATGTGAGTGAGCATTCCGATTTCAGTTCCAGAGCGATTCGCCCAATGAGTCCTTGACAATTAGTCGTTTTCAGCCAATTTTCTGGATTTTTGAAAATTTCACTTTTTTGAGAAAATATCCACTAAATGAGGGAATAAAATGTGTGAGGGTACCCCAGGAGAGTTCCAAATGGGTGTGGGTAGAATATATATCCCACGGGGGTAAAATTGAAAAAAGTTGTAAAATTTTTTTTTTTTGGACTTAGTCATTTTTCCGGCGTTTATCAGACTTTCAGATAGGAGAAATGTCAGTGAGCGTTCCGATTTCAGTTCCACAGCGATTCGCCCAATGAGTCCTTGATATTTAGTCATTTTGGGCCAATTTTCTGGATTTTTGAAAATTTCACTTTTTTGTGAAAATATCCACTAAATGAGGGAATAATATGTGTGAGTGTACCCCAGGAGAGTTCCAAATGTGTGTGGGAAGAATATATATCCCACGGCGGTAAAATTGAAAAAAGTTGAAAAATTTTTTTTTGCACTTAGTCATTTTTCCGGCGTTTATCAGACTTTCAGATAGGAGAAATGTCAGTGAGCGTTCCGATTTCAGTTCCACAGCGATTCGCCGAATGAGTCCTTGATATTTAGTCATTTTCAGGCAATTTTCTGAATTTTTGAAAATTTCACTTTTTTGGGGAAAATATCCACTAAATGAGGGAATAATATGTGTGAAGGTACCCCAGGAGAGTTCCAAATGTGTGTGGGTAAACTATATATCCCACGGGGGTAAAATTGAAAAAGTTGAAAAAAAATTTTTTTTGGACTTAGTCATTTTTCCGGCGTTTATCAGACTTTCAGATAGGGGAAATGTCAGTGAGCGTTCCGATTTCAGTTCCAGAGCGATTCGCCCAATGAGTCTTTGATATTTAGTCGTTTTCAGCCAATTTTCTGGATTTTTGAAAATTTCAGTTTTTTGTGAAAATATCCACTAAATGAGGGAATAATATGTGTGAGTGTACCCCAGGAGAGTTCCAAATGTGTGTGGGAAGAATATATATCGTACGGGGGTAAAATTGAAAAAAGTTGAAAAAAATTTTTTTTTGGACTTAGTCATTTTCCCGGCGTTTATCAGACCTTCAGATAGGGGAAATGTCAATGAGCATTCCGATTTCAGTTCCAGAGCGATTCGCCCAATGAGTCCTTGATATTTAGTCATTTTCAGCCAATTTTATGGATTTTTGAAAATTTCACTTTTTTGTGAAAATATCCACTAAATGAGGGAATAATATGTGTGAGGGTTCCCCAGGAGAGTTCCAAATCTGTGTGGGTAGAATATATATCCCACGGGGGTAAAATTGAAAAAAGTTGAAACATTTTTTTTTTGGAGTTAGTCATTTTTCCGGCGTTTATCAGACTTTCAGATAGGGGAAATATCAGTGAGTGTTCCGATTTCAGTTCCAGAGCGATTCGCCCAATGAGTCCTTGATATTTAGTCGTTTTCAGGCAATTTTCTGTATTTTTGAAAATTTCACTTTTTTGTGAAAATATCCACTAAATGAGGGAATAATATGTGTGAGGGTACCCCAGGAGAGTTCCAAATGTGTATGGGTAGAATATATATCCCACGGGGGTAAAATTGAAAAAAGTTGAAAATTTTTTTTTTTTGGACTTTGTCATTTTTCCGGCGTTTATCAGACTTTCAGATAGGTCAAATGTCAGTGAGCATTCCGATTTCAGTTTCAGAGCGATTCGCCCAATGAGTCCTTGATATTTATAGTCGTTTTCAGCCAATTTTCTGAATTTTTGAAAATTACACTTTTTTGTGAAAATATCCACTAAATTAGGGAATAATATGTGTGAGGGTACACCAGGAGAGTTCCAAATGTGTGTGGGTAGACTATATATCCCACGGGGGTAAAATTGAAAAAGTTGAAAAAAATTTTTTTTTTGGCCTTAGTCATTTTCCGGCGTTTATCAGACTTTCAGATAGGGGAAATGTCAGTGAGCATTCCGATTTCTGTTCCAGAGCTATTCGCCCAATGAGTCCTTGATATTTAGTCGTTATCAGCCAATTTCTGGATTTTTGAAAATTTCACTTTTTTGTGAAAATATCCACTAAATGAGGGAATAATATGTGTGAGGGTACGCCAGGAGAGTTCCAAATGTGTGTGGGAAGAATATATATCGCACGGTTGTAAAATTGAAAAAAGTTGAAAAAATTATTTTTTTGGACTTAGTCATTTTTCCGGCGTTTATCAGACCTTCAGATAGGGTAAATGTGAATGAGCATTCCGATTTCAGTTCCACAGCGATTCGCCGGATGAGTCTTTAATATTTCGTCGTTTTGAGGCAATTTTCTGAATTTTTGAAAATTTCTCTTTTTTGTGAAAATATCCACTAAATGAGGGAATAATATGTGTGAGGGTACCCCAGGAGAGTTCCAAATGTGTGTGGGTAGAATATATATCTCACGGGGGTAAAATTGAAAAAAGTTGAAAAAAATTTTTTTTTGGACTTAGTCATTTTCCCGGCGTTTATCAGACCTTCAGATAGGGGAAATGTCAATGAGCATTCCGATTTCAGTTCCAGAGTGATTCGCCCAATGAGTCCTTGATATTTAGTCATTTTCAGCCAATTTTATGAATTTTTGAAAATTTCACTTTTTTGTGAAAATATCCATTAAATGAGGGAATAATATGTGTGAGGGTTCCCCAGGAGAGTTCCAAATCTGTGTGGGTAGAATATATATCCCACGGGGGTAAAATTGAAAAAAGTTGAAACATTTTTTTATTGGACTTAGTCATTTTTCCGGCGTTTATCAGACTTTCAGATAGGGGAAATGTCAGTGAGTGTTCCGATTTCAGTTCCAGAGCGATTCGGCCAATGAGTCCTTGATATTTAGTCATTTTCAGCCAATTTTCTGGATTTTTGAAAATTTCACTTGTTTGTGAAAATATCCACTAAATGAGGGAATAATATGTGTGAGGGTACCCCAGGAGAGTTCCAAATGTGTGTGGGTAGAATATAGATTCCACGGGGGTAAAATTGAAAAAAGTTGAAACATTTTTTTATTTGGACTTAGTCATTTTTTCAACGTTTATCAGACTTTCAGATAGGGGGAATGTCAGTGAGCGTTCCGATTTCAGTTACAGAGCGATTCGCCCAATTAGTCCTTGATATTTAGTCGTTTTCAGCCAATTTTCTGGATTTTTGAAAATTTCACTTTTTTGTGAAAATATCCACTAAATGAGGGAATAATATGTGTGAGGGTACCCCAGGAGAGTTCCAAATGTGTTTGGGTAGAATATATATCCCACGGGGGTAAAATTGAAAAAAGTTGAAATTTTTTTTTTTCTGGACTTTATCATTTTTCCGGCGTTTATCAGACTTTCAGATAGGGCAAATGTCAGTGAGCATTCCGATTTCAGTTCCAGAGCGATTCGCCCAATTAGTCCTTGATATTTAGTCGTTTTCAGCCAATTTTCTGGATTTTTGAAAATTTCTCTTTTTTGTGAAAATATCCACTAAATGAGGGAATAATATGTGTGAGGGTACGCCAGGAGAGTTCCAAATGTGTGTGAGTAGAATATATATCTCACGGGGGTAAAATTGAAAAAAGTGTAAAAAAAATTTTTTTGGGACTTATTCATTTTCCCGGCGTTTATCAGACCTTCAGATAGGGGAAATGTCAGTGAGCATTCCGATTTCAGTTTCAGAGCGATTCGCCCAATGAGCCTTTGATATTTAGTCATTTTCAGCTAATTTTCTGGATTTTTGAAAATTTCACTTTTTTGTGAAAATATCCACTAAATGAGGGAATAATATGTGTGAGTGTACCCCAGGAGAGTTCCAAATGTGTGTGGGAAAAATATATATCCCACGGGGCTAAAATTGAATAATTTTTTTTTGGACTTAGTCATTTTTCCGGCGTTTAGCAGACTTTCAGAGAGGGGAAATGTGAGTGAGCATTCCGATTTCAGTTCCAGAGCGATTCGCCCAATGAGTCCTTGACATTTAGTTGTTTTCAGCCAATTTTCAGGATTTTTGAAAATTTCACTTTTTTGAGAAAATATCCACTAAATGAGGGAATAATATGTGTGAGGGTACCCGAGGAGAGTTCCAAATGTGTGTGGGTAGAATATATATCCCACGGTGGTAAAATTGAAAAAAGTTGAAAACTTTTTTTTTGCACTTAGTCATTTTTCTGGCGTTTATCAGACTTTCAGATAGGGCAAATGTCAGTGAGCATTCCGATTTCAGTTCCAGAGCGATTCGCCCAATGAGTCCTTGACATTTAGTCGTTTTCAGCCAATTTTCTGGATTTTTGAAAATTTCACTTTTTTGTGAAAATATCCACTAAATGAGGGAATAATATGTGTGAGGGTACCCCAGGAGAGTTCCAAATGTGTGTGGGAAGAATATATATCCCACGGCGGTAAAATTGAAAAAAGTTGAAAAATTTTTTTTTGCACTTAGTCATTTTTCCGGCGCTTATCAGACTTTCAGATAGGAGAAATGTCAGTGAGCGTTCCGATTTCAGTTCCACAGCGATTCGCCCAATGATTCCTTGATATTTAGTTATTTTCAGGCAATTTTCTGAATTTTTGAAAATTTCCCTTTTTTGGGAAAATATCCACTAAATGAGGGATGTGCGAAGGTACCCCAGGAGAGTTCCAAATGTGTGTGGGTAGACTATATATCCCACGGGGGTAAAATTGAAAAAAGTTGAAAAATTTTATTTTTTTGGACTTAGTCATTTTTCCGGCGTTTATCAGACTTTCAGATAGGGGAAATGTCAGTGAGCGTTCCGATTTCAGTTCCACAGCGATTCGCCCAATGAGTCCTTGATATTTAGTCATTTTCAGGCAATTTTCTGATATTTTGAAAATTTCACTTTTTTTGGGAAAATATCCACTAAATGAGGGAATAATATGTGTGAAGGTACCCCAGGAGAGTTCCAAATGTGTGTGGGTAGACTATATATCCCACGGGGGTAAAATTGAAAAAGTTGAAAAAATTTTTTTTTTGGACTTAGTCATTTTTCCGGCGTTTATCAGACTTTCAGATAGGAGAAATGTCAGTGAGCGTTCCGATTTCAGTTCCACAGCGATTCGCCCAATGAGTCCTTGATATTTAGTCATTTTGGGCCAATTTTCTGGATTTTTGAAAATTTCACTTTTTTGTGAAAATATCCACTAAATGAGGGAATAATATGTGTGAGTGTACCCCAGGAGAGTTCCAAATGTGTGTGGGAAGAATATATATCCCACGGCGGTAAAATTGAAAAAAGTTGAAAAATTTTTTTTTGCACTTAGTCATTTTTCCGGCGTTTATCAGACTTTCAGATAGGAGAAATGAGTCAGTGAGCGTTCCGATTTCAGTTCCACAGCGATTCGCCCAATGAGTCCTTGATATTTAGTCATTTTCAGGCAATTTTCTGAATTTTTGAAAATTTCACTTTTTTTGGGAAAATATCCACTAAATGAGGGAATAATATGTGTGAAGGTACCCCAGGAGAGTTCCAAATGTGTGTGGGTAAACTATATATCCCACGGGGATAAAATTGAAAAAGTTGAAAAAAATTTTTTTTTGGACTTAATCATTTTTCCGGCGTTTATCAGACTTTCAGATAGGGGAAATGTCAGTGAGCGTTCCGATTTCAGTTCCAGAGCGATTCGCCCAATGAGTCTTTGATATTTAGTCGTTTTCAGCCAATTTTCTGGATTTTTGAAAATTTCACTTTTTTGTGAAAATATCCACTAAATGAGGGAATAATATGTGTGAGTGTACCCCAGGAGAGTTCCAAATGTGTGTGGGAAGAATATATATCCCACGGGGGCAAAATTGAAAAAAGTTGAGAAAATTATTTTTTTGTACTTAGTCATTTTTCCGGCGTTTATCAGACTTTCAGATAGGGGAAATGTCAGTGTGCGTTCCGATTTCAGTTCCAGAGCAATTCGCCCAATGAGTCCTTGATATTTAGTCGTTTTCGGCCAATTTTCTGGATTTTTGAAAATTTCACTTTTTTGTGAAAATATCCACTAAATGAGGGAATAATATGTGTGAGTGTACCCCAGGAGAGTTCCAAATGTGTTTGGGTAGAATTTATATCCCACGGGGGTAAAATTGAAAAAAGTTGAAAAAAAATTTTTTTGGACTTAGTCATTTTTCCGGCGTTTATCAGACTTTCAGATAGGAGAAATGTCAGTGAGCGTTCCGATTTCAGTTCCACAGCGATTCGCCCAATGAGTCCTTGATATTTAGTCATTTTCAGGCAATTTTCTGAATTTTTGAAAATTTCACTTTTTTTGGGAAAATATCCACTAAATGAGGGAATAATATGTGTGAAGGTACCCCAGGAGAGTTCCAAATGTGTGTGGGTAGACTATATATCCCACGGGGGTAAAATTGAAAAGTTGAAAAAAATTTTTTTTGGACTTAGTCATTTTTCCGGCGTTTATCAGACTTTCAGATAGGGGAAATGTCAGTGAGCGTTCCGATTTCAGTTCCAGAGCGATTCGCCCAATGAGTCTTTGATATTTAGTCGTTTTCAGCCAATTTTCTGGATTTTTGAAAATTTCACTTTTTTGTGAAAATATCCACTAAATGAGGGAATAATATGTGTGAGGGTACCCCAGGAGAGTTCGAAATGTGTGTGGGTAGACTATATATCCCACGGGGTAAAATTGAAAAAAGTTGAAAAATTTTTTTTTGGACTTAGTCATTTTTCCGGCGTTTATCAGACTTTCAGATAGGGGAAATGTGAGTGAGCATTCCGATTTCAGTTCCAGAGCGATTCGGCCAATGAGTCCTTGACATTTAGTCGTTTTCAGCCAATTTTCTGGATTTTTGAAAATTTCACTTTTTTGAGAAAATATCCACTAAATGAGGGAATAAAATGTGTGAGGGTACCCCAGGAGAGTTCCAAATGGGTGTGGGTAGAATATATATCCCACGGGGGTAAAATTGAAAAAAGTTGTAAAATTTTTTTTTTTTTGGACTTAGTCATTTTTCCGGCGTTTATCAGACTTTCAGATAGGAGAAATGTCAGTGAGCGTTCCGATTTCAGTTCCACAGCGATTCGCCCAATGAGTCCTTGATATTTAGTCATTTTGGGCCAATTTTCTGGATTTTTGAAAATTTCACTTTTTTGTGAAAATATCCACTAAATGAGGGAATAATATGTGTGAGTGTACCCCAGGAGAGTTCCAAATGTGTGTGGGAAGAATATATATCCCACGGCGGTAAAATTGAAAAAAGTTGAAAAATTTTTTTTTGCACTTAGTCATTTTTCCGGCGTTTATCAGACTTTCAGATAGGAGAAATGAGTCAGTGAGCGTTCCGATTTCAGTTCCACAGCGATTCGCCCAATGAGTCCTTGATATTTAGTCATTTTCAGGCAATTTTCTGAATTTTTGAAAATTTCACTTTTTTTGGGAAAATATCCACTAAATGAGGGAATAATATGTGTGAAGGTACCCCAGGAGAGTTCCAAATGTGTGTGGGTAAACTATATATCCCACGGGGGTAAAATTGAAAAAGTTGAAAAAAATTTTTTTTTGGACTTAGTCATTTTTCCGGCGTTTATCAGACTTTCAGATAGGGGAAATGTCAGTGAGCGTTCCGATTTCAGTTCCAGAGCGATTCGCCCAATGAGTCTTTGATATTTAGTCGTTTTCAGCCAATTTTCTGGATTTTTGAAAATTTCACTTTTTTGTGAAAATATCCACTAAATGAGGGAATAATATGTGTGAGTGTACCCCAGGAGAGTTCCAAATGTGTGTGGGAAGAATATATATCCCACGGGGGCAAAATTGAAAAAAGTTGAGAAAATTATTTTTTTGTACTTAGTCATTTTTCCGGCGTTTATCAGACTTTCAGATAGGGGAAATGTCAGTGTGCGTTCCGATTTCAGTTCCAGAGCAATTCGCCCAATGAGTCCTTGATATTTAGTCGTTTTCGGCCAATTTTCTGGATTTTTGAAAATTTCACTTTTTTGTGAAAATATCCACTAAATGAGGGAATAATATGTGTGAGTGTACCCCAGGAGAGTTCCAAATGTGTTTGGGTAGAATTTATATCCCACGGGGGTAAAATTGAAAAAAGTTGAAAAAAAATTTTTTTGGACTTAGTCATTTTTCCGGCGTTTATCAGACTTTCAGATAGGAGAAATGTCAGTGAGCGTTCCGATTTCAGTTCCACAGCGATTCGCCCAATGAGTCCTTGATATTTAGTCATTTTCAGGCAATTTTCTGAATTTTTGAAAATTTCACTTTTTTTGGGAAAATATCCACTAAATGAGGGAATAATATGTGTGAAGGTACCCCAGGAGAGTTCCAAATGTGTGTGGGTAGACTATATATCCCACGGGGGTAAAATTGAAAAGTTGAAAAAAATTTTTTTTGGACTTAGTCATTTTTCCGGCGTTTATCAGACTTTCAGATAGGGGAAATGTCAGTGAGCGTTCCGATTTCAGTTCCAGAGCGATTCGCCCAATGAGTCTTTGATATTTAGTCGTTTTCAGCCAATTTTCTGGATTTTTGAAAATTTCACTTTTTTGTGAAAATATCCACTAAATGAGGGAATAATATGTGTGAGGGTACCCCAGGAGAGTTCGAAATGTGTGTGGGTAGACTATATATCCCACGGGGTAAAATTGAAAAAAGTTGAAAATTTTTTTTTTGGACTTAGTCATTTTTCCGGCGTTTATCAGACTTTCAGATAGGGGAAATGTGAGTGAGCATTCCGATTTCAGTTCCAGAGCGATTCGGCCAATGAGTCCTTGACATTTAGTCGTTTTCAGCCAATTTTCTGGATTTTTGAAAATTTCACTTTTTTGAGAAAATATCCACTAAATGAGGGAATAAAATGTGTGAGGGTACCCCAGGAGAGTTCCAAATGGGTGTGGGTAGAATATATATCCCACGGGGGTAAAATTGAAAAAAGTTGTAAAATTTTTTTTTTTTTGGACTTAGTCATTTTTCCGGCGTTTATCAGACTTTCAGATAGGAGAAATGTCAGTGAGCGTTCCGATTTCAGTTCCACAGCGATTCGCCCAATGAGTCCTTGATATTTAGTCATTTTGGGCCAATTTTCTGGATTTTTGAAAATTTCACTTTTTTGTGAAAATATCCACTAAATGAGGGAATAATATGTGTGAGTGTACCCCAGGAGAGTTCCAAATGTGTGTGGGAAGAATATATATCCCACGGCGGTAAAATTGAAAAAAGTTGAAAAATTTTTTTTTGCACTTAGTCATTTTTCCGGCGTTTATCAGACTTTCAGATAGGAGAAATGTCAGTGAGCGTTCCGATTTCAGTTCCACAGCGATTCGCCCAATGAGTCCTTGATATTTAGTCATTTTCAGGCAATTTTCTGAATTTTTGAAAATTTCACTTTTTTTGGGAAAATATCCACTAAATGAGGGAATAATATGTGTGAAGGTACCCCAGGAGAGTTCCAAATGTGTGTGGGAAGAATATATATCCCACGGGGGCAAAATTGAAAAAAGTTGAGAAAATTATTTTTTTGTACTTAGTCATTTTTCCGGCGTTTATCAGACTTTCAGATAGGGGAAATGTCAGTGAGCGTTCCGATTTCAGTTCCAGAGCAATTCGCCCAATGAGTCCTTGATATTTAGTCATTTTCGGCCAATTTTCTGGATTTTTGAAAATTTCACTTTTTTGTGAAAATATCCACTAAATGAGGGAATAATATGTGTGAGTGTACCCCAGGAGAGTTCCAAATGTGTTTGGGTAGAATTTATATCCCACGGGGGTAAAATTGAAAAAAGTTGAAAAAAAATTTTTTTGGACTTAGTCATTTTTCCGGCGTTTATCAGACTTTCAGATAGGGGAAATGTCAGTGAGCATTCTGATTTCAGTTCCAGAGCGATTCGCCCAATGAGTCCTTGATATTTAGTCATTTTGGGCCAATTTTCTGGATTTTTGAAAATTTCACTTTTTTGTGAAAATATCCACTAAATGAGGGAATAATATGTGTGAAGGTACCCCAGGAGAGTTCCAAATGTGTGTGGGTAAACTATATATCCCACGGGGGTAAAATTGAAAAAAGTTGAAATTTTTTTTTTGGAATTAGTCATTTTTCCGGCGTTTATCAGACTTTGAGATAGGGCAAATGTCAGTGAGCATTCCGTTTTCAGTTCCAGAGCGATTCGCCCAATGAGTCCTTGACATTTAGTCGTTTTCAGCCAATTTTCTGGATTTTTGAAAATTTCACTTTTTTGTGAAAATATCCACTAAATGAGGGAATAATATGTGTGAGGGTACCCCAGGAGAGTTCCAAATGTGTGTGGGAAGAATATATATCCCACGGCGGTAAAATTGAAAAAAGTTGAAAAAAAAATTTTTTTGGACTTAGTCATTTTTCCGGCGTTTATCAGACTTTCAGAAAGGAGAAATGTCAGTGAGCATTCCGATTTCAGTTCCACATCGATTCACCCAATGAGTCCTTGATATTTAGTCATTTTCAGGCAATTTTCTGAATTTTTGAAAATTTCACTTTTTTGGGGAAAATATCCACTAAATGAGGGAATAATATGTGTGAGGGTACCCCAGGAGAGTTCCAAATGTGTGTGGGTAGAATATATATCCCACGGGGGTAAAATTGAAAAAAGTTGAAAAAATTATTTTTTTGGACTTAGTCATTTTTCCGGCTTTTATCAGACTTTCAGATAGGGGAAATGTCAGTGAGCGTTCCGATTTCAGTTCCAGAGCGATTCGCCCAATGAGTCCTTGATATTTAGTCATTTTCAGCCAATTTTCTGGATTTTTGAAAACTTTACTTTTTTATGAAAATATCCACTAAATGAGGGAATAATATGTGTGAGGGTACCCCAAGAGAGTTCCAAATGTGTGTGGGTAGAATATATATCCCACGGGGGTAAAATTGAAAAAAGTTGAAAAATTATTTTTTTGGACTTAGTCATTTTTCTGGCGTTTATCAGACTTTCAGATAGGGGAAATGTCAGTGAGCGTTCCGATTTCAGTTCCAGAGCGATTAGCCCAATCAGTCCTTGATATTTAGTCGTTTTCGGCCAATTTTCTGGATTTTTGAAAATTTCACTTTTTTGTGAAAATATCACTAAATGAGGGAATAATATGTGTGAGTGTACCCCAGGAGAGTTCCAAATGTGAGTGGGAAGAATTTATATCCCACGGGGGTAAAATTGAAAAAAGTTGAGAAAATTATTTTTTTGGACTTAGTCATTTTTCCGGCGTTTATCAGACTTTCAGATAGGGGAAATGTCAGTGATCGTTACGATTTCAGTTCCAGAGCGATTCGCCCAATGAGTCCTTGATATTTAGTCATTTTCAGCCAATTTTCAGGACTTAAGAAAATTTTACTTTTTTTGTGAAAATATCCAGTAAATGAAGGAATAATATGTGTGAGGGTACCCCAGGAGAGTTCCAAATGTGTGTGAGTAGAATATATATCCCACGGGGGTAAAATTGAAAAAAGTTAAAAAATTTTTTTTTTGCAATTAGTCATTTTTCTGGCGTTTATCAGACTTTCAGATAGGGGAAATGTCAGTGAGCGTTCCGATTTCAGTTCCAGAGCAATTCGCCCAATGAGTCCTTGATATTTAGTCATTTTCGGCCAATTTTCTGGATTTTTGAAAATTTCACTTTTTTGTGAAAATATCCACTAAATGAGGGAATAATATGTGTGAGTGTACCCCAGGAGAGTTCCAAATGTGTTTGGGTAGAATTTATATCCCACGGGGGTAAAATTGAAAAAAGTTGAAAAAAAATTTTTTTGGACTTAGTCATTTTTCCGGCGTTTATCAGACTTTCAGATAGGGGAAATGTCAGTGAGCATTCTGATTTCAGTTCCAGAGCGATTCGCCCAATGAGTCCTTGATATTTAGTCATTTTGGGCCAATTTTCTGGATTTTTGAAAATTTCACTTTTTTGTGAAAATATCCACTAAATGAGGGAATAATATGTGTGAAGGTACCCCAGGAGAGTTCCAAATGTGTGTGGGTAAACTATATATCCCACGGGGGTAAAATTGAAAAAAGTTGAAATTTTTTTTTTGGAATTAGTCATTTTTCCGGCGTTTATCAGACTTTGAGATAGGGCAAATGTCAGTGAGCATTCCGTTTTCAGTTCCAGAGCGATTCGCCCAATGAGTCCTTGACATTTAGTCGTTTTCAGCCAATTTTCTGGATTTTTGAAAATTTCACTTTTTTGTGAAAATATCCACTAAATGAGGGAATAATATGTGTGAGGGTACCCCAGGAGAGTTCCAAATGTGTGTGGGAAGAATATATATCCCACGGCGGTAAAATTGAAAAAAGTTGAAAAAAAAATTTTTTTGGACTTAGTCATTTTTCCGGCGTTTATCAGACTTTCAGATAGGAGAAATGTCAGTGAGCGTTCCGATTTCAGTTCCACATCGATTCACCCAATGAGTCCTTGATATTTAGTCATTTTCAGGCAATTTTCTGAATTTTTGAAAATTTCACTTTTTTGGGGAAAATATCCACTAAATGAGGGAATAATATGTGTGAGGGTACCCCAGGAGAGTTCCAAATGTGTGTGGGTAGAATATATATCCCACGGGGGTAAAATTGAAAAAAGTTGAAAAAATTATTTTTTTGGACTTAGTCATTTTTCCGGCTTTTATCAGACTTTCAGATAGGGGAAATGTCAGTGAGCGTTCCGATTTCAGTTCCAGAGCGATTCGCCCAATGAGTCCTTGATATTTAGTCATTTTCAGCCAATTTTCTGGATTTTTGAAAACTTTACTTTTTTATGAAAATATCCACTAAATGAGGGAATAATATGTGTGAGGGTACCCCAAGAGAGTTCCAAATGTGTGTGGGTAGAATATATATCCCACGGGGGTAAAATTGAAAAAAGTTGAAAAATTATTTTTTTGGACTTAGTCATTTTTCTGGCGTTTATTAGACTTTCAGATAGGGGAAATGTCAGTGAGCGTTCCGATTTCAGTTCCAGAGCGATTAGCCCAATCAGTCCTTGATATTTAGTCGTTTTCGGCCAATTTTCTGGATTTTTGAAAATTTCACTTTTTTGTGAAAATATCACTAAATGAGGGAATAATATGTGTGAGTGTACCCCAGGAGAGTTCCAAATGTGAGTGGGAAGAATTTATATCCCACGGGGGTAAAATTGAAAAAAGTTGAGAAAATTATTTTTTTGGACTTAGTCATTTTTCCGGCGTTTATCAGACTTTCAGATAGGGGAAATGTCAGTGATCGTTACGATTTCAGTTCCAGAGCGATTCGCCCAATGAGTCCTTGATATTTAGTCATTTTCAGCCAATTTTCAGGACTTAAGAAAATTTTACTTTTTTTGTGAAAATATCCAGTAAATGAAGGAATAATATGTGTGAGGGTACCCCAGGAGAGTTCCAAATGTGTGTGAGTAGAATATATATCCCACGGGGGTAAAATTGAAAAAAGTTAAAAAATTTTTTTTTTGCAATTAGTCATTTTTCTGGCGTTTATCAGACTTTCAGATAGGGGAAATGTCAGTGAGCGTTCCGATTTCAGTTCCAGAGCAATTCGCCCAATGAGTCCTTGATATTTAGTCATTTTCGGCCAATTTTCTGGATTTTTGAAAATTTCACTTTTTTGTGAAAATATCCACTAAATGAGGGAATAATATGTGTGAGTGTACCCCAGGAGAGTTCCAAATGTGTTTGGGTAGAATTTATATCCCACGGGGGTAAAATTGAAAAAAGTTGAAAAAAAATTTTTTTGGACTTAGTCATTTTTCCGGCGTTTATCAGACTTTCAGATAGGGGAAATGTCAGTGAGCATTCTGATTTCAGTTCCAGAGCGATTCGCCCAATGAGTCCTTGATATTTAGTCATTTTGGGCCAATTTTCTGGATTTTTGAAAATTTCACTTTTTTGTGAAAATATCCACTAAATGAGGGAATAATATGTGTGAAGGTACCCCAGGAGAGTTCCAAATGTGTGTGGGTAAACTATATATCCCACGGGGGTAAAATTGAAAAAAGTTGAAATTTTTTTTTTGGAATTAGTCATTTTTCCGGCGTTTATCAGACTTTGAGATAGGGCAAATGTCAGTGAGCATTCCGTTTTCAGTTCCAGAGCGATTCGCCCAATGAGTCCTTGACATTTAGTCGTTTTCAGCCAATTTTCTGGATTTTTGAAAATTTCACTTTTTTGTGAAAATATCCACTAAATGAGGGAATAATATGTGTGAGGGTACCCCAGGAGAGTTCCAAATGTGTGTGGGAAGAATATATATCCCACGGCGGTAAAATTGAAAAAAGTTGAAAAAAAAATTTTTTTGGACTTAGTCATTTTTCCGGCGTTTATCAGACTTTCAGATAGGAGAAATGTCAGTGAGCGTTCCGATTTCAGTTCCACATCGATTCACCCAATGAGTCCTTGATATTTAGTCATTTTCAGGCAATTTTCTGAATTTTTGAAAATTTCACTTTTTTGGGGAAAATATCCACTAAATGAGGGAATAATATGTGTGAGGGTACCCCAGGAGAGTTCCAAATGTGTGTGGGTAGAATATATATCCCACGGGGGTAAAATTGAAAAAAGTTGAAAAAATTATTTTTTTGGACTTAGTCATTTTTCCGGCTTTTATCAGACTTTCAGATAGGGGAAATGTCAGTGAGCGTTCCGATTTCAGTTCCAGAGCGATTCGCCCAATGAGTCCTTGATATTTAGTCATTTTCAGCCAATTTTCTGGATTTTTGAAAACTTTACTTTTTTATGAAAATATCCACTAAATGAGGGAATAATATGTGTGAGGGTACCCCAAGAGAGTTCCAAATGTGTGTGGGTAGAATATATATCCCACGGGGGTAAAATTGAAAAAAGTTGAAAAATTATTTTTTTGGACTTAGTCATTTTTCTGGCGTTTATCAGACTTTCAGATAGGGGAAATGTCAGTGAGCGTTCCGATTTCAGTTCCAGAGCGATTAGCCCAATCAGTCCTTGATATTTAGTCGTTTTCGGCCAATTTTCTGGATTTTTGAAAATTTCACTTTTTTGTGAAAATATCACTAAATGAGGGAATAATATGTGTGAGTGTACCCCAGGAGAGTTCCAAATGTGAGTGGGAAGAATTTATATCCCACGGGGGTAAAATTGAAAAAAGTTGAGAAAATTATTTTTTTGGACTTAGTCATTTTTCCGGCGTTTATCAGACTTTCAGATAGGGGAAATGTCAGTGATCGTTACGATTTCAGTTCCAGAGCGATTCGCCCAATGAGTCCTTGATATTTAGTCATTTTCAGCCAATTTTCAGGACTTAAGAAAATTTTACTTTTTTTGTGAAAATATCCAGTAAATGAAGGAATAATATGTGTGAGGGTACCCCAGGAGAGTTCCAAATGTGTGTGAGTAGAATATATATCCCACGGGGGTAAAATTGAAAAAAGTTAAAAAATTTTTTTTTTGCAATTAGTCATTTTTCTGGCGTTTATCAGACTTTCAGATAGGGGAAATGTCAGTGAGCGTTCCAATTTCAGTTCCAGAGCGATTCGCCCAATGAGTCCTTGATATTTAGTCGTTTTCAGCCAATTTTCTGGATTTTTGAAAATTTCACTTTTTTGTGAAAATATCCACTAAATGAGGGAATAATATGTGTGAGTGTACCCCAGGAGAGTTCCAAATGTGTGTGGGTAGAATATATATCCCACGGGGGTAAAATTGAAAAAAGTTGAAAAAATTATTTTTTTGGACTTAGTCATTTTTCTGGCGTTTATCAGACTTTCAGATAGGGGAAATGTAAGTGAGCATTCCGATTTCAGTTCCAGAGCGATTCGCCCAATGAGTCCTTGATATTTAGCCATTTTCAGCCAATTTTCAGGACTTAAGAAAATTGTACTTTTTTTGTGAAAATATCCAGTAAATGAAGGAATAATATGTGTGAGGGTACCCCTGGAGAGTTCCAAATGTGTGTGGGTAGAATATATATCCCACGGGGGTAAAATTGAAAAAAGTTGAAAAAATTATTTTTTTGGACTTAGTCATCTTTCCGGCGTTTATCAGACTTAAAGATAGGGGAAATGTCAGTGAGCGTTCCGATTTCAGTTCCACAGCGATTCGCCCAATGAGTCCTTGATATTTAGTCATTTTGGGCCAATTTTCTGGATTTTTGAAAATTTCACTTTTTTGTGAAAATATCCACTAAATGAGGGAATAATATGTGTGAGTGTACCCCAGGAGAGTTCCAAATGTGTGTGGGAAGAATATATATCCCACGGCGGTAAAATTGAAAAAAGTTGAAAAATTTTTTTTTGCACTTAGTCATTTTTCCGGCGTTTATCAGACTTTCAGATAGGAGAAATGTCAGTGAGCGTTCCGATTTCAGTTCCACAGCGATTCGCCCAATGAGTCCTTGATATTTAGTCATTTTCAGGCAATTTTCTGAATTTTTGAAAATTTCACTTTTTTTGGGAAAATATCCACTAAATGAGGGAATAATATGTGTGAAGGTACCCCAGGAGAGTTCCAAATGTGTGTGGGAAGAATATATATCCCACGGGGGCAAAATTGAAAAAAGTTGAGAAAATTATTTTTTTGTACTTAGTCATTTTTCCGGCGTTTATCAGACTTTCAGATAGGGGAAATGTCAGTGAGCGTTCCGATTTCAGTTCCAGAGCAATTCGCCCAATGAGTCCTTGATATTTAGTCATTTTCGGCCAATTTTCTGGATTTTTGAAAATTTCACTTTTTTGTGAAAATATCCACTAAATGAGGGAATAATATGTGTGAGTGTACCCCAGGAGAGTTCCAAATGTGTTTGGGTAGAATTTATATCCCACGGGGGTAAAATTGAAAAAAGTTGAAAAAAAATTTTTTTGGACTTAGTCATTTTTCCGGCGTTTATCAGACTTTCAGATAGGGGAAATGTCAGTGAGCATTCTGATTTCAGTTCCAGAGCGATTCGCCCAATGAGTCCTTGATATTTAGTCATTTTGGGCCAATTTTCTGGATTTTTGAAAATTTCACTTTTTTGTGAAAATATCCACTAAATGAGGGAATAATATGTGTGAAGGTACCCCAGGAGAGTTCCAAATGTGTGTGGGTAAACTATATATCCCACGGGGGTAAAATTGAAAAAAGTTGAAATTTTTTTTTTGGAATTAGTCATTTTTCCGGCGTTTATCAGACTTTGAGATAGGGCAAATGTCAGTGAGCATTCCGTTTTCAGTTCCAGAGCGATTCGCCCAATGAGTCCTTGACATTTAGTCGTTTTCAGCCAATTTTCTGGATTTTTGAAAATTTCACTTTTTTGTGAAAATATCCACTAAATGAGGGAATAATATGTGTGAGGGTACCCCAGGAGAGTTCCAAATGTGTGTGGGAAGAATATATATCCCACGGCGGTAAAATTGAAAAAAGTTGAAAAAAAAATTTTTTTGGACTTAGTCATTTTTCCGGCGTTTATCAGACTTTCAGAAAGGAGAAATGTCAGTGAGCATTCCGATTTCAGTTCCACATCGATTCACCCAATGAGTCCTTGATATTTAGTCATTTTCAGGCAATTTTCTGAATTTTTGAAAATTTCACTTTTTTGGGGAAAATATCCACTAAATGAGGGAATAATATGTGTGAGGGTACCCCAGGAGAGTTCCAAATGTGTGTGGGTAGAATATATATCCCACGGGGGTAAAATTGAAAAAAGTTGAAAAAATTATTTTTTTGGACTTAGTCATTTTTCCGGCTTTTATCAGACTTTCAGATAGGGGAAATGTCAGTGAGCGTTCCGATTTCAGTTCCAGAGCGATTCGCCCAATGAGTCCTTGATATTTAGTCATTTTCAGCCAATTTTCTGGATTTTTGAAAACTTTACTTTTTTATGAAAATATCCACTAAATGAGGGAATAATATGTGTGAGGGTACCCCAAGAGAGTTCCAAATGTGTGTGGGTAGAATATATATCCCACGGGGGTAAAATTGAAAAAAGTTGAAAAATTATTTTTTTGGACTTAGTCATTTTTCTGGCGTTTATCAGACTTTCAGATAGGGGAAATGTCAGTGAGCGTTCCGATTTCAGTTCCAGAGCGATTAGCCCAATCAGTCCTTGATATTTAGTCGTTTTCGGCCAATTTTCTGGATTTTTGAAAATTTCACTTTTTTGTGAAAATATCACTAAATGAGGGAATAATATGTGTGAGTGTACCCCAGGAGAGTTCCAAATGTGAGTGGGAAGAATTTATATCCCACGGGGGTAAAATTGAAAAAAGTTGAGAAAATTATTTTTTTGGACTTAGTCATTTTTCCGGCGTTTATCAGACTTTCAGATAGGGGAAATGTCAGTGATCGTTACGATTTCAGTTCCAGAGCGATTCGCCCAATGAGTCCTTGATATTTAGTCATTTTCAGCCAATTTTCAGGACTTAAGAAAATTTTACTTTTTTTGTGAAAATATCCAGTAAATGAAGGAATAATATGTGTGAGGGTACCCCAGGAGAGTTCCAAATGTGTGTGAGTAGAATATATATCCCACGGGGGTAAAATTGAAAAAAGTTAAAAAATTTTTTTTTTGCAATTAGTCATTTTTCTGGCGTTTATCAGACTTTCAGATAGGGGAAATGTCAGTGAGCATTCCAATTTCAGTTCCAGAGCGATTCGCCCAATGAGTCCTTGATATTTAGTCGTTTTCAGCCAATTTTCTGGATTTTTGAAAATTTCACTTTTTTGTGAAAATATCCACTAAATGAGGGAATAATATGTGTGAGTGTACCCCAGGAGAGTTCCAAATGTGTGTGGGTAGAATATATATCCCACGGGGGTAAAATTGAAAAAAGTTGAAAAAATTATTTTTTTGGACTTAGTCATTTTTCTGGCGTTTATCAGACTTTCAGATAGGGGAAATGTAAGTGAGCATTCCGATTTCAGTTCCAGAGCGATTCGCCCAATGAGTCCTTGATATTTAGCCATTTTCAGCCAATTTTCAGGACTTAAGAAAATTGTACTTTTTTTGTGAAAATATCCAGTAAATGAAGGAATAATATGTGTGAGGGTACCCCTGGAGAGTTCCAAATGTGTGTGGGTAGAATATATATCCCACGGGGGTAAAATTGAAAAAAGTTGAAAAAATTATTTTTTTGGACTTAGTCATCTTTCCGGCGTTTATCAGACTTAAAGATAGGGGAAATGTCAGTGAGCGTTCCGATTTCAGTTCCAGAGCGATTCGCCCAATGAGTCCTTGATATTTAGTCATTTTCGGCCAATTTTCTGGATTTTTGAAAATTTCACTTTTTTGTGAAAATATCCACTAAATGAGGGAATAATATGTGTGAGGGTACCCCAGGAGAGTTCCAAATGTGTGTGGGTAGAATATATATCCCACGGGGGTAAAATTGAAAAAGTTGAAAAATTTTTTTTTAGACTTAGTCATTTTTCCGGCGTTTATCAGACTTTCAGATAGGGGAAATGTCAGTGAGCATTCCGATTTCAGTTCCAGAGCAATTTGCCCAATGAGTCCTTGATATTTAGTCATTTTCAGCCAATTTTCAGGATTTTTGAAAATGTTACTTTTTTGTGAAAATATCCGGTAAATGAGGGAATAATATGTGTGAGGGTACCCCAGGAGAGTTCCAAATGTGTGTGGGTAGAATATATATCCCACGGGGTAAAATTGAAAAAAATTGAAAACATTATTTTTTTGGACTTAGTCATTTTTTCGGTGTTTATCAGACTTTCAGATAGGGCAAATGTCAGTGAGCGTTCCGATTTCAGTTCCAGAGTGATTCGCCCAATGAGTCCTTGATATTTAGTCGGTTTCAGCCAATTTTCTGGATTTTTGAAAATTTCACTTTTTTGTGAAAATATCCACTAAATGAGGGAATAATATGTGTGAGGGTACCCCAGGAGAGTTCCAAATGTGTGTGCGTAGAATATATATCCCACGGGGGAAAAATTGAAAAAAGTTGAAAACATTTTTTTTTTGGACTTAGTCATTTTTCCGGCATTTATCAGAATTTCAGATAGGGCAAATGTCAGTGAGCATTCCGAATTAGTTCCAGAGCAATTCGCCCAATGAGTCCATGATATTTAGTCGTTTTCAGCCAATTTTCTGGATTTTTGATAATTTCACTTTTTGTGAAAATATCCACTAAATGAGGGAATAAGATGTGTGAGGGTACCCCAGGAGAGTTCTAAATGTGTTTGGGTAGAATATATATCCCACGGGGGTAAAATTGAAAAAAGTTGAAAAAATTATTCTTTTGGACTTAGTCATTTTTTCGGTGTTTATCAGACTTTCAGATAGGGCAAATGTCAGTGAGCGTTCCGATTTCAGTACCAGAGCGATTCGCCCAATGAGTCCTTTATATTTAGACGTTTTCAGCCAATATCTAGGATTTTTGAAAATTTCACTTTTTTGTGAAAATATCCACTAAATGAGGGAATAATATGTGTGAGGGTACCCCAGGAGAGTTGCAAATGTGTGTGGGTAGAATATATATCCCACGGGGATAAAATTGAAAAAAGTTGAAAAAATTATTTTTTTTAGACTTAGTCATTTTTCCAGCGTTTATCAGACTTTCAGATAGGGGAAATGTCAGTGAGCGTTCCGATTTCAGTTCCAGAGCGATTCGCCCAATGAGTCCTTGATATTTAGTCGTTTTCATCCAATTTTCTGGATTTTTGAAAATTTCAGTTTTTTGTGAAAATATCCACTAAATTAGGGAATAATATGTGTGAGGGTACCCCAGAAGAGTTCCAAATGTGTGTGGGTAGAATATATATCCCACGGGGGTAAAATTGAAAAAAGTTGAAAACATTTTTTTTTTGGACTTAGTCATTTTTCCGGCGTTTATCAGACTTTCAGCTAGGGCAAATGTCAGTGAGCGTTCCGATTTCAGTTCCAGAGCAATTCGCCAATGAGTCCTTGATATTTAGTCGTTTTCAGCCAATTTTCTGGATTTTTGAAAATTTCAATTTTTTGTGAAAATATCCGCTAAATGAGGGAATAATATGTGTGAGGGTACCCCAGGAGAGTTCCAAATGTGTGTGGGTAGAATATGTATCCCACGGGGGTAAAATTGAAAAAAGTTGAAAAAATTATTTTTATGGACTTAGTCATTTTTCCGGCGTTTTTCAGACTTTCAGATGGGGAAATGTCAGTGACCATTCCGATTTCAGTTCCAGAGCGATTCGCCCAATGAGTCCTTGATATTTAGTCATTTTCAGCCAATTTTCTGGATTTTAGAAAATTTCAGTTTTTTGTGAAAATATCCACTAAATGAGGGAATAATATTTGTGAGGGTACCCCAGGAAAGTTCCAAATTGGTGTGGGTAGAATATATATCCCACGGGGGTAAAATTGAAAAAAGTTGAAAAAAATTATTTTTTTGCACTTAGTCATTTTTCCAGCATTTACCAGACTTTCAGATAGGGCAAATGTCAGTGAGCATTCCGATTTCAGTTCCAGAGTGATTCGCCCAATGAGTCCTTGATATTTAGTCGTTTACAGCCAATTTTCTGGATTTTTGAAAATTTCACTTTTTTGTGAAAATATCCACTAAATGAGGGAATAATATGTGTGAGGGTACCCCAGGAGAGTTCCAAATGTGTGTGGGTAGAATATATATCCCACGGGGGAAAAATTGAAAAAAGTTGAAAACATTTTTTTTTTGGACTTAGTCATTTTTCCGGCGTTTATCAGACTTTCAGATAGGGCAAGTGTCAGTGAGCGTTCCGATTTCAGTTCCAGAGCAATTAGCCCAATGAGTCCTTGATATTTAGTCGTTTTCAGCCAATTTTCTGGATTTTTGAAAATTTCACTTTTTTGTGAAAATATCCACTAAATGAGGGAATAATATGTGTGAGGGTACCCCAGGAGAGTTCCAAATGTGTGTGGGTAGAATATATATCCCACGGGGGAAAAATTGAAAAAAGTTGAAAACATTTTTTTTTTGGACTTAGTCATTTTTCCGGCGTTTATCAGACTTTCAGATAGGGCAAATGTCATTGAGCGTTCCGATTTCAGTTCCAGAGCAATTAGCCCAATGAGTCCTTGATATTTAGTCGTTTTCAGCCAATTTTCTGGATTTTTGAAAATTTCACTTTTTTGTGAAAATATCCGCTAAATGAGGGAATAATATGTGTGAGGGTACCCCAGGAGAGTTCCAAATGGTTGTGGGCAGAATATATATCCCACGAGGGTAAAATTGAAAAAAGTTTAAAAAAATTTTTTTTTGGACTTGGTCATTTTTCCGGCATTTATCAGACTTTCAAACATCGGAAATGTCAGGGAGCGTTCCGATTTCAGTTCCATAGCGATTCGTCGGATGAGTCTTTGATATTTCGTCGTTTTCAGGCAATTTTTTGGATTTTTGAAAATTTCACTTTTTTGTGAAAATATCCACTAAATGAAGGAATAATATGTGTAAGGGTACCCCAGGAGAGTTCCAAATGGGTGTGGGTAGAATATATATCCCACGGGGGTAAAATTGAAAAAAGTTGAAAAAATTATTTTTTTTGGACTTAGTCATTTTTCCAGCGTTTACCAGACTTTCAGATAGGGGAAATGTCAGTGAGCGTTCCGATTTCAGTTCCAGAGCGATTCGCCCAATAAGTCCTTGATATTTAGACGTTTTCAGCCAATATTTTGGATTTTTGAAAATTTCACTTTTTTGTGAAAATATCCACTAAATGAGGGAATAATATGTGTGAGGGTACCCCAGGAGAGTTCCAAATGGGTGTGGGTAGAATATATATCCCACGGGGGTAAAATTGAAAAAAGTTGAAAAAATTATTTTTTTTGGACTTAGTCATTTTTCCAGCGTTTACCAGACTTTCAGATAGGGGAAATGTCAGTGAGCATTCCGATTTCAGTTCCAGAGCTATACGCCAATGAGTCCTTGATATTTAGTCGTTTTCAGCCAATTTTCTGGATTTTTGAAAATTTCACTTTTTTGTGAAAATATCCACTAAATGAGGGAATAATATGTGTGAGGGTACCCCAGGAGAGTTCCAAATGTCTGTGGGTAGAATATATATCTCACGGGGATAAAATTGAAAAAAGTTGAAAAAATTATTTTTTTTGGACTTAGTCATTTTTCCGGCGTTTATCAGACTTTCAGATAGGGCAAATGTCAGTGAGCGTTCCGATTTCAGTTCCAAAGCAATTCGCCCAATGAGTCCTTGATATTTAGTCATTTTCAGCCAATTTTCTGGATTTTTGAAAATTTCACTTTTTTGTGAAAATATCCACTAAATGAGGGAATAATATTTGTGAGGGTACCCCAGGAAAGTTCCAAATGGTGTGAGTAGAATATATATCCCGCGGGGGTAAAATTGAAAAAAGTTGAAAACATTTTTTTTTTGGACTTAGTCATTTTTCCGGCGTTTATCAGACTTTCAGATAGTGGAAATGTCAGTGAGCGTTCCGATTTCAGTTCCAGAGCAATTCGCCAATGAGTCCTTGATATTTAGTCGTTTTCAGCCAATTTTCTGGATTTTTGAAAATTTAACTTTTTTGTGAAAATATCCACTAAATGAGGGAATAATATGTGTGAGGGTACCCCAGGAGAGTTCCAAATGTGTGTGGGTAGAATATATATCTCACGGGGATAAAATTGAAAAAAGTTGAAAAAATTATTTTTTTTGGACTTAGTCATTTTTCCGGCGTTTATCAGACTTTCAGATAGGGCAAATGTCAGTGAGCGTTCCGATTTCAGTTCCAGAGCAATTCGCCCAATGAGTCCTTGATATTTAGTCGTTTTCAGCCAATTTTCTGGATTTTTGAAAATTTCAGTTTTTTGTGAAAATATCCACTAAATGAGGGAATAATATTTGTGAGGGTACCCCAGGAAAGTTCCAAATGGGTGTGGGTAGAATATATATCCCACGGGGGTAAAATTGAAAAAAGTTGATAAAAATTATTTTTTTTGCACTTAGTCATTTTTCCGGCGTTTATCAGACTTTCAGATAGGGCAAATGTCAGTGAGCGTTCCGATTTCAGTACCAGAGCGATTCGCCCAATGAGTCCTTGATATTTAGTCGTTTTCAGCCGATTTTCTGGATTTTTGAAAATTTCACTTTTTTGTGAAAATATCCACTAAATGAGGGAATAATATGTGTGAGGGTACCCCAGGAGAGTTTCAAATGGGTGTGGGTAGAATATATATCCCACGGGGGTAAAATTGAAAAAAGTTTAAAAAAATTTTTTTTTGGACTTAGTCATTTTTCTGGCGTTTATCAGACTTTCAGATCGGGGAAATGTCAGTGAGCGTTCCGATTTCAGTTCCACAGCGATTCGCCGGATGAGTATTTGATATTTCGTCATTTTCAGGCAATTTTCTGAATTTTTGAAAATTTCACTTTTTTGTGAAAATATCCACTAAATGAGGGAATAATATTTGTGAGGGTACCCCAGGAAAGTTCCAAATGGGTGTGGGTAGAATATATATCCCACGGGGGTAAAATTGAAAAAAGTTGAAAAAATTATTTTTTTGGACTTAGTCTTTATTCCGGCGTTTATCAGACTTTCAGATAGGGGAAATGTCAGTGAGCATTCCGATTTTAGTTCCAGAGCGATTCGCCCAATGAGTCCTTGATATTTAGTCGTTTTCAGCCAATATTTTGGATTTTTGAAAATTTCACTTTTTTGAGAAAATATCCACTAAATGAGGGAATTATATGTGTGAGGGTACCCCAGGAGAGTTCCAAATGTGTGTGTGTAGAATATATATCCCACGGGGGTAAAATTGAAAAAAGTTGAAAAAATTATTTTTTTGGACTTTGTCATTTTTCCGGCGTTTATCAGACTTTCAGATAGGGCAAATGTCAGTGAGCGTTCCGATTTCAGTACCAGAGCGATTCGCCCAATGAGTCCTTGATATTTAGACGTTTTCAGCCAATATTTAGGATTTTTGAAAATTTCACTTTTTTTGTGAAGATATCCACTAAATGAGGGAATAATATGTGTGAGGGTACCCCAGGAGAGTTCCAAATGGGTGTGAGTAAAATATATATCCCACGGGGGTAAAATTGAAAAAAGTTGAAAAATATTTTTTTTTGGACTTAGTCATTTTTCCGGCGTTTATCAGACTTTCAGATAGGGCAAATGTCAGTGAGCGTTCCGATTTCAGTTCCAGAGCAATTCGCCCAATGAGTCCTTGATATTTAGTCGTTTTCAGTCAATTTTCTGGATTTTTGAAAATTTCAGTTTTTTGTGAAAATATCCACTAAATGAGGGAATAATATTTGTGAGGGTACCCCAGGAAAGTTCCAAATGGGTGTGGGTAGAATATATATCCCACGGGGGTAAAATTGAAAAAAGTTGATAAAAATTATTTTTTTTGCACTTAGTCATTTTTCCAGCGTTTACCAGACTTTCAGATAGCGGAAATGTCAGTGAGCGTTCCGATTTCAGTTCTCGAGTGATTCACCCAATGAGTCCTTGATATTTAGTCGTTTTCCGCCAATTTTCTGGATTTTTGAAAATTTCACTTTTTTGTGAAAATATCCACTAAATGAGGGAATAATATGTGTGAGGGTACCCCAGGAGAGTTCCAAATGTGTGTGGGTAGAATAAATATCACGGGGGTAAAATTGAAAAAAGGTGAAAACATTATTTTTATGGACTTAGTCATTTTTCCGGCGTTTATCAGACTTTCAGATGGGGAAATGTCAGTGAGCATTCCGATTTCAGTTCCAGAGCGATTCGCCCAATGAGTCTTTGATATTTAGTCATTTTCTGCCAAATTTCTGGATTTTTGAAAATTTCACTTTTTTGTGAAAATATTCACTAAATGAGGGAATAATATTTGTGAGGGTACCCCAGGAAAGTTCCAAATGTGTGTTTGTAGAATATATATCCCACGGGGGTAAAATTGAAAAAAGTTGAAAAAATTATTTTTTTGGACTTAGTCATTTTTCTGGCGTTTATCAGACTTTCAGATAGGGCAAATTTCAGTGAGCATTCCGATTTCAGTTCCAGAGCGATTCGCCCAATGAGTCCTTGATATTTAGTCATTTTCAGCCAATTTTCTGGATTTTTGAAAATTTCACTTTTTTGTGAAAATATCCACTAAATGAGGGAATAATATTTGTGAGGGTACCCCAGGAAAGTTCCAAATGGGTGTGGGTAGAATATATATCCCACGGGGGTAAAATTGAAAAAAGTTGAAAAAATTATTTTTTTGGACTTAGTCTTTATTCCGGCGTTTATCAGACATTCAGATAGGGGAAATGTCAGTGAGCGTTCCGATTTCAGTTCCATAGCGATTTGTCGGATGAGTCTTTGATATTTCGTCGTTTTCAGGCAATTTTTTGGATTTTTGAAAATTTCACTTTTTTGTGAAAATATCCACTAAATGAGGGAATAATATGTGTGAGGGTACCCCAGGAGAGTTCCAAATGTGTGTGGGTAGAATATATATCCCACGGGGATAAAATTTAAAAAAGTTGGAAAAATAATTTTTTTCGACTTAGTAATTTTTCCGGCGTTTATCAGACTTTCAGATAGGGGAAATGTCAGTGAGCGTTCCGATTTCAGTTCCAGAGCGATTCGCCCAATGAGTCCTTGATATTTTGTCGTTTTCAGCCAATATTTTGGATTTTTGAAAATTTCACTTTTTTGAGAAAATATCCACTAAATGAGGGAATAATATGTGTGAGGGTACCCCAGGAGAGTTCCAAATGTGTGTGTGTAGAATATATATCCCACGGGGGTAAAATTGAAAAAAGTTGAAAAAATTAATTTTATGGACTTAGTCATTTTTCCGGCATTTATCAGACTTTCAGATGGGGAAATGTCAGTGAGCGTTCCGATTTCAGTTCCAGAGCGATTCGCCCAATGAGTCCTTGATATTTAGTCGTTTTCAGCCAATTTTCTGGATTTTTGAAAATGTCACTTTTTTGTGAAAATATCCACTAAATGAGGGAATAATATGTGTGATGGTACGCCAGGAGAGTTCCAAATGTGTGTGGGTAGAATATATATCCCACGGGGGTAAAATTGAAAAAAGTTGAAAAAATTATTTTTATGGACTTAGTCATTTTTCCGGCGTTTATCATACTTTCAGATAGGGGAAATGTCAGTGAGCATTCCGATTTCAGTTCCAGAGCGATTCGCCGGATGAGTCTTTGATATTTCGTTGTTTTCAGGCAATTTTCTGAATTTTTGAAAATTTCACTTTTTTGTGAAAATATCCACTAAATGAGGGAATAATATGTGTGAGGGTACCCCAGGAGAGTTCCAAATGGGTGTGGGTAGAATATATATCCCACGGGGGTAAAATTGAAAAAAGTTGAAAACATTTTTTTTTTGGACTTAGTCATTTTTCCGACGTTTATCATACTTTCAGATAGGGGAAATGTCAGTGTGCATTCCGATTTCAGTTCCAGAGCGATTCGCCCAATGAGTCCTTGATATTTCGTCATTTTCAGCCAATTTTCTGGATTTTTGAAAATTTCACTTTTTTGTGAAAATATCCACTAAATGAGGGAATAATATTTGTGAGGGTACCCCAGGAAAGTTCCAAATGGGTGTGGGTAGTATATATATCCCACGGGGGTAAAATTGAAAAAAGTTTAAAAAAATTTTTTTTTGGACTTAGTCATTTTTCCGGCGTTTATCAGACTTTCAGATAGGGGAAATGTCAGTGAGCGTTCCGATTTCAGTTCCAGAGAGATTTGCCCAATGAGTCCTTGACATTTAGTCATTTTCAGCCAATTTTCTGGATTTTTGAAAATTTAACTTTTTTTGTGAAGATATCCACTAAATGAGGGAATAATATGTGTGAGGGTACCCCAGGAGAGTTCCAAATGTGTGTGGGTAGAATATATATCCCACGGGGGTAAAATTGAAAAAAGTTCAAAAAAATTTTTTTTTGGACTTAGTCATTTTTCCGGCGTTTATCAGACTTTCAGATAGGGCAAATGTCAGTGAGCGTTCCGATTTTAGTTCCAGAGCGATTCGCCCAATGAGTCCTTGATATTTAGTCGTTTTCAGCCAATATTTTGGATTTTTGAAAATTTCACTTTTTTGAGAAAATATCCACTAAATGAGGGAATAATATGTGTGAGGGTACCCCAGGAGAGTTCCAAATGTGTGTGTGTAGAATATATATCCCACGGGGGTAAAATTGAAAAAAGTTGAAAAAATTATTTTTTTGGACTTTGTCATTTTTCCGGCGTTTATCAGACTTTCAGATAGGGCAAATGTCAGTGAGCGTTCCGATTTCAGTACCAGAGCGATTCGCCCAATGAGTCCTTGATATTTAGACGTTTTCAGCCAATATTTAGGATTTTTGAAAATTTCACTTTTTTTGTGAAGATATCCACTAAATGAGGGAATAATATGTGTGAGGGTACCCCAGGAGAGTTCCAAATGGGTGTGAGTAAAATATATATCCCACGGGGGTAAAATTGAAAAAAGTTGAAAAATATTTTTTTTTGGACTTAGTCATTTTTCCGGCGTTTATCAGACTTTCAGATAGGGGAAATGTCAGTGAGCGTTCCGATTTCAGTTCCATAGCGATTCGTCGGATGAGTCTTTGATATTTCGTCGTTTTCAGGCAAGTTTTTGGATTTTAGAAAATTTCACTTTTTTGTGAAAATATCCACTAAATGAGGGAATAATATGTGTGAGGGTACCCCAGGAGAGTTCCAAATGTGTGTGGGTAGAATATATATCCCACGGAGGTAAAATTGAAAAAAGTTGAAAAAATTATTTTTTTGGACTTAGTCATTTTTCCGGCGTTTATCAGACTTTCAGATAGGGGAAATGTCAGTGAGCGTTCCGATTTCAGTTCCAGAGAGATTTGCCCAATGAGTCCTTGACATTTAGTCATTTTCAGCCAATTTTCTGGATTTTTGAAAATTTAACTTTTTTTGTGAAGATATCCACTAAATGAGGGAATAATATGTGTGAGGGTACCCCAGGAGAGTTCCAAATGTGTGTGGGTAGAATATATATCCCACGGGGGTAAAATTGAAAAAAGTTCAAAAAAATTTTTTTTTGGACTTAGTCATTTTTCCGGCGTTTATCAGACTTTCAGATAGGGCAAATGTCAGTGAGCGTTCCGATTTTAGTTCCAGAGCGATTCGCCCAATGAGTCCTTGATATTTAGTCGTTTTCAGCCAATATTTTGGATTTTTGAAAATTTCACTTTTTTGAGAAAATATCCACTAAATGAGGGAATAATATGTGTGAGGGTACCCCAGGAGAGTTCCAAATGTGTGTGTGTAGAATATATATCCCACGGGGGTAAAATTGAAAAAAGTTGAAAAAATTATTTTTTTGGACTTTGTCATTTTTCCGGCGTTTATCAGACTTTCAGATAGGGCAAATGTCAGTGAGCGTTCCGATTTCAGTACCAGAGCGATTCGCCCAATGAGTCCTTGATATTTAGACGTTTTCAGCCAATATTTAGGATTTTTGAAAATTTCACTTTTTTTGTGAAGATATCCACTAAATGAGGGAATAATATGTGTGAGGGTACCCCAGGAGAGTTCCAAATGGGTGTGAGTAAAATATATATCCCACGGGGGTAAAATTGAAAAAAGTTGAAAAATATTTTTTTTTGGACTTAGTCATTTTTCCGGCGTTTATCAGACTTTCAGATAGGGGAAATGTCAGTGAGCGTTCCGATTTCAGTTCCATAGCGATTCGTCGGATGAGTCTTTGATATTTCGTCGTTTTCAGGCAAGTTTTTGGATTTTAGAAAATTTCACTTTTTTGTGAAAATATCCACTAAATGAGGGAATAATATGTGTGAGGGTACCCCAGGAGAGTTCCAAATGTGTGTGGGTAGAATATATATCCCACGGAGGTAAAATTGAAAAAAGTTGAAAAAATTATTTTTTTGGACTTAGTCATTTTTCCGGCGTTTATCAGACATTCAGATAGGGGAAATTTCAGTGAGCGTTCCGATTTCAGTTCCAGAGCGATTCTCCCAATGAGTCCTTGATATTTAGTCATTTTCAGCCAATTTTCAGGATTTTTGAAAATTTCACTTTTTTGTGAAAATATCCACTAAATGAGGGAATAATATGTGTGAGGGTACCAAGGAGAGTTCCAAATGTGTGTGGGTAGAATATATATCTCACGGAGGTAAAATTGAAAATAGTTGAAAAAATTATTTTTTTGGACTTAGTCATTTTTCCGGCGTTTATCAGACTTTCAGATAGGGGAAATGTCAGTGAGCGTTCCGATTTCAGTTTCATAGCGATTCGTCGGATGAGTCTTTGATATTTCGTCGTTTTCAGGCAAGTTTTTGGATTTTAGAAAATTTCACTTTTTTGTGAAAATATCCACTAAATGAGGGAATAATATGTGTGAGGGTACCCCAGGAGAGTTCCAAATGTGTGTGGGTAGAATATATATCCCACGGAGGTAAAATTGAAAAAAGTTGAAAAAATTATTTTTTTGGACCTAGTCATTTTTCCGGCATTTATCAGACTTTCAGATAGGGCAAATGTCAGTGAGCGTTCCGATTTCAGTACCAGAGCGATTCGCCCAATGAGTCCTTGATATTTAGACGTTTTCAGCGAATATTTAGGATTTTTGAAAATTTCACTTTTTTGTGAAAATATCCACTAAATGAAGGAATAATATGTGTGAGGGTACCCCAGGAGAGTTCCAAATGTGTGTGGGTAGAATATATATCCCATGGGGGTAAAATTGAAAAAAGTAGAAAAAAATATTTTTTTGGACCTAGTCATTTTTCCGGCGTTTATCAGACTTTCAGATAAGGCAAATGTCAGTGAGCATTCCGATTTCAGTACCAGAGCGATACGCCCAATGAGTCCTTGATATTTAGACGTTTTCAGCCAATATTTAGGATTTTTGAAAATTTCACTTTTTTGTGAAAATATCCACTAAATGAAGGAATAATATGTGTGAGGGTACCCCAGGAGAGTTCCAAATGTGTTTGGGTAGAATATATATCCCATGGGGGTAAAATTGAAAAAAGTAGAAAAAAATATTTTTTTGGACCTAGTCATTTTTCCGGCGTTTATCAGACTTTCAGATAGGGGAAATGTCAGTGAGCGTTCCGATTTCAGTTTCATAGCGATTCGTCGGATGAGTCTTTGATATTTCGTCGTTTTCAGGCAAGTTTTTGGATTTTAGAAAATTTCACTTTTTTGTGAAAATATCCACTAAATGAGGGAATAATATGTGTGAGGGTACCCCAGGAGAGTTCCAAATGTGTGTGGGTAGAATATATATCCCATGGGGGTAAAATTGAAAAAAGTAGAAAAAAATATTTTTTTGGACCTAGTCATTTTTCCGGCGTTTATCAGACTTTCAGATAGGGGAAATGTCAGTGAGCGTTCCGATTTCAGTTTCATAGCGATTCGTCGGATGAGTCTTTGATATTTCGTCGTTTTCAGGCAAGTTTTTGGATTTTAGAAAATTTCACTTTTTTGTGAAAATATCCACTAAATGAGGGAATAATATGTGTGAGGGTACCCCAGGAGAGTTCCAAATGTGTGTGGGTAGAATATATATCCCACGGAGGTAAAATTGAAAAAAGTTGAAAAAATTATTTTTTTGGACCTAGTCATTTTTCCGGCATTTATCAGACTTTCAGATAGGGCAAATGTCAGTGAGCGTTCCGATTTCAGTACCAGAGCGATTCGCCCAATGAGTCCTTGATATTTAGACGTTTTCAGCGAATATTTAGGATTTTTGAAAATTTCACTTTTTTGTGAAAATATCCACTAAATGAAGGAATAATATGTGTGAGGGTACCCCAGGAGAGTTCCAAATGTGTGTGGGTAGAATATATATCCCATGGGGGTAAAATTGAAAAAAGTAGAAAAAAATATTTTTTTGGACCTAGTCATTTTTCCGGCGTTTATCAGACTTTCAGATAGGGCAAATGTCAGTGAGCATTCCGATTTCAGTACCAGAGCGATACGCCCAATGAGTCCTTGATATTTAGACGTTTTCAGCCAATATTTAGGATTTTTGAAAATTTCACTTTTTTGTGAAAATATCCACTAAATGAAGGAATAATATGTGTGAGGGTACCCCAGGAGAGTTCCAAATGTGTGTGGGTAGAATATATATCCCATGGGGGTAAAATTGAAAAAAGTAGAAAAAAATATTTTTTTGGACCTAGTCATTTTTCCGGCGTTTATCAGACTTTCAGATAGGGGAAATGTTAGTGAGCGTTCCGATTTCAGTTCCAGAGCGATTCGCCCAATGAGTCCTTGATATTTAGTCATTTTCAGCCAATTTTCTGGATTTTTGAAAATTTCACTTTTTTTGTGAAGATATCCACTAAATGAGGGAATAATATGTGTGAGGGTACCCCAGGAGAGTTCCAAATGGGTGTGGGTAGAATATATATCCCACGGGGGTAAAATTGAAAAAAGTTGAAAAATATTTTTTTTGGGACTTAGTCATTTTTCCGGTGTTTATCAGACTTTCAGATAGGGGAAATGTCAGTGAGCGTTCCGATTTCAGTACCAGAGCGATTCGCCCAATGAGTCCTTGATATTTAGACGTTTTCAGCCAATATTTAGGATTTTTGAAAATTTCACTTTTTTGTGAAAATATCCACTAAATGAGGGAATAATATGTGTGAGGGTACCAAGGAGAGTTCCAAATGTGTGTGGGTAGAATATATATATCACGGAGGTAAAATTGAAAATAGTTGAAAAAATTATTTTTTTGGACTTAGTCATTTTTCCGGCGTTTATCAGACTTTCAGAGAGGGCAAATGTCAGTGAGCGTTCCGATTTCAGTTCCAGATCAATTCGCCCAATGAGTCCTTGACATTTAGTCATTTTCAGCCAATTTTCTGGATTTTTTAAAATTTCACTTTTTTTGTGAAGATATCCACTAAATGAGGGAATAATATGTGTGAGGGTACCCCAGGAGAGTTCCAAATGGGAGTGGGTAGAATATATATCCCACGGGGGTAAAATTGAAAAAAGTAGAAAAAATTATTTTTTTGGACCTAGTCATTTTTCCGGCGATTATCAGACTTTCAGATAGGGCAAATGTCAGTGAGCGTTCCGATTTCAGTTCCACAGCGATTCGCCGGATGAGTCTTTGATATTTCGTCGTTTTCAGGCAATTTTCTGGATTTTTGAAAATTTCACTTTTTTGTGAAAATATCCACTAAATGAGGGAATAATATGTGTGAGGGTACCCCAGGAGAGTTCCAAATGTGTGTGGGTAGAATATATATCCCACGGGGGTAAAATTGAAAAAAGTTGAAAACATTTTTTTTTTGGACTTAGTCATTTTTCCGGCGTTTATCAGACTTTCAGATAGGGCAAATGTCAGTGAGCGTTCCCATTTCAGTACCAGAGCGATTCGCCCAATGAGTCCTTGATATTTAGAGGTTTTCAGCCAATATTTAGGATTTTTGAACATTTCACTTTTTTGTGAAAATATCCACTAAATGAGGGAATAATATGTGTGAGGGTACACCGGGAGAGTTCCAAATGTGTGTGAGTAGAATATATATCCCACAGGGGTAAAATTGAAAATAGTTGAAAAAATTATTTTTTTGGACTTAGTCATTTTTCCGGCGTTTATCAGACTTTCAGATAGGGGAAATGTCAGTGAGCTTTCCGATTTCAGTTCCAGAGCGATTCGCCCAATGAGTCCTTGATATGTAGTCATTTTCAGCCAATTTTCTGGATTTTTGAAAATTTCACTTTTTTTGTGAAGATATCCACTAAATGAGGGAATAATATGTGTGAGGGTACCCCAGGAGAGTTCCAAATGGGTTTGGGTAGAATATATATCCCACGGGGGTAAAATTGAAAAAAGTTGAAAAAAATTTTTTTTTGAACTTGGTCATTTTTCCGTCGTTTATCAGACTTTCAGATAGGGGAAATGTCAGTGAGCATTCCAATTTCAGTTCCACAGCGATTCGCCGGATGAGTCTTTGATATTTCGTCGTTTTCAGGCAATTTTCTGAATTTTTGAAATTTTCACTTTTTTGTGAAAATATCCACTAAATGAGGGAATAATATGTGTCCGGGTACGCCAGGAGAGTTCCAAATGTGTGTGGGTAGAATATATATCCCACGGGGGTAAAATTGAAAAACGTTGAAAAAATTATTTTTATGGACTTAGTCATTTTTCCGGCGTTTATCAGACTTTCACATGGGGAAATGTCAGTGAGCATTCCGATTTCAGTTCCAGAGCGATTCGCCCAATGAGTCATTGATATTTAGTCATTTTAAGCCAATTTTCTGGATTTTTGAAAATTTCACTTTTTTGTGAAAATATCCACTAAATGAGGGAATAATACGTGTGAGGGTACCCAGGAGAGTTCCAAATGTGTGTGGGTAGAATATATATCCCAAGGGGGTAAAATTGAAAAAAGTTGAAAACATTTTTTTTTTGGACTTAGTCATTTTTCCGGCGTTTATCAGACTTTCAGATAGGGCAAATGTCAGTGAGCGTTAAAAATTTCAGTTCCAGATCAATTCGCCCAATGAGTCCTTGATATTTAGTCGTTTTCAGCCAATTTTCTGGATTTTTTAAAATTTCACTTTTTGTGAAAATATCCACTAAATGAGGGAATAATATGTGTGAGGGTACCCCAGGAGAGTTCCAAATGTGTGTGGGTAGAATATATATCCCACGGGGGTAAAATTGAAAAAAGTTGAAAAAATTATTTTTATGGACTTAGTCATTTTTCCGTCGTTTATCAGACTTTCAGATAGGGGAAATGTCAGTGAGCATTCCAATTTCAGTTCCAGAGCGATTCGCCCAATGAGTCCTTGATATTTCGACGTTTTCAGCCAATATTTAAGATTTTTGAAAATTTCACTTTTTTGTGAAAATATCCACTAAATGAGGGAATAATATGTGTGAGGGTACCCCAGGAGAGTTCCAAATGTGTGTGGGTAGAATATATATCCCACGGGGGTAAAATTGAAAAAAGTTGAAAAAATAATTTTTTTGGACTTACTCATTTTTCCGGCGTTTATCAGACTTTCAGATAGGCAAAATGTCAGTGAGTGTTCCGATTTCAGTTCCAGAGCGATTCGCCCAATGAGTCCTTGACATTTAGTCATTTTCAGCCAATTTTCTGGATTTTTGAAAATTTTACTTTTTTTGTGAAGATATCCACTAAATGAGGGAATAATATGTGTGAGGGTACCCCAGGAGAGTTCCAAATGTGTGTGGGTAGAATATATATCCCACGGGGGTAAAATTGAAAAAAGTTGAAAAAATTTTTTTTTTGGACTTAGTCATTTTTCCGGCGTTTATCAGACTTTCAGATAGGGGAAATGTCAGTGAGCATTCCGATTTCAGTTACAGAGCGATTCGCCCAATGAGTCCTTGATATTTATTCGTTTTCAGCCAATATTTTGGATTTTTGAAAATTTCACTTTTTTGTGAAAATATCAACTAAATGAGGGAATAATATGTGTGAGGGTTCCCCAGGAGAGTTCCAAATGTGTGTGGGTAGAATATATATCCCACGGGGGTAAAATTGAAAAAAGTTTAAAATTTTTTTTGGGGGATTTAGTCATTTTTCCGGCTTTTATCAGACTTTCAGATAGGGCAAATGTCAGTGAGCGTTCCGATTTCAGTTCCAGAGCGATTCGCCCAATGAGTCCTTGATATTTAGTCGTTTTCAGGCAATATTTTGGATTTTTGAAAATTTCACTTTTTTGTGGAAATATCCACTAAATGAGGGAATAATATGTGTGAGGGTACCCCAGGAGAGTTCCAAATGTGTGTGGGTAGAATATATATCCCACTGGGGTAAAATTGAAAAAAGTTGAAAACATTTTTTTTTTGGACTTAGTCATTTTTCCGGCGTTTATCAGACTTTCAGATAGGGCAAATGTCAGTGAGCGTTCCGATTTCAGTACCAGAGCGATTCGCCCAATGAGTCCTTGATATTTAGACGTTTTCAGCCAATATTTAGGATTTTTGAAAATTTCACTTTTTTGTGAAAATATCCACTAAATGAGGGAATAATATGTGTGAGGGTACCCCAGGAGAGTTCCAAATGTGTGTGGGTAGAATATACAGTTATATGAAAAAGTTTGGGCACCCCTATTAATCTTAAGCTTAATGTTTTATAAAAATTGGTGTTTTTGCAACAGCTATTTCAGTTTGATATATGTAATAACTGTTGGACACAGTAATGTTTCTGCCTTGAAATGAGGTTTATTGTACTAACAGAAAATGTGCAATCTGCATTCAAACAAAATTTGACAGGTGCATAAGTATGATCACCTCACCAGAAAAGTGACATTAATATTTAGTAGATCCTCCTTTTGCAAAAATATCAGCCTCTAGTCGCTTCCTGTAGCTTTTAATGATTTCCTGGATCCTGGATGAAGGTATTTTTGACCATTCCTATTTACAAAACAATTCCAGTTCAGTTAAGTTTGATGGTCGCTGAGCATGGACAGCCCTCTTCAAATGATCCCACAGATGATCAATGATATTCAGGTCTGGGGACTGAGATGGCCATTCCAGAACATTGTAATTGTTCCTCTGCATGAATGCCTGAGTAGATTTGGAGCGGTGTTTTGGATCATTGTCTTGCTGAAAGATCCATCCCCTGCGTAACTTCAACTTTGTCTCTGATTCTTGAACATTATTGTCAAGAATCTGCTGATACTGAGTGGAATCCATGCGTCCCTCAACTTTAACAAGATTCCCGATGCCGGCATTGGCCACATAGCCCCAAAGCACGATGGAACCTCCACCAAATTTTACTGTGGGTAGCAAGTGTTTTTCTTGGAATGCTGTGTTTTTTTGCCGCCATGCATAACGCCTTTTTGTATGACCAAACAACTCAATCTTGGTTTCATCAGTCCACAGGACCTTCTTCCAAAAAGAAATTGGCTTCTCCAAATGTGCTTTTGCATACCTCAGCCGACACTGTTTGTGGCGTGCTTGCAGAAACGGCTTCTTTTGCATCACTCTCCCATACAGCTTCTCCTTGTGCAAAGTGCGTTGTATAGTTGACCGATGCACAGTGACACCATCTGCAGCAAGTTGATGCTGCAGCTCTCTGGAGGTGGTCTGAGGATTATCCTTGACTGATCTCACCATTCTTCTTCTCTGCCTTTCTGATGTTTTTCTTGGCCTGCCACTTCTGGCCTTAACAAGAACTGTACCTGTGTTCTTCCATTTCCTTACTATGTTCCTCACAGTGGAAACTGACAGGTTAAATCGCTGAGACAGCATTTTGCATCCTTCCCCTGAACAACTATGTTGAATAATCTTTGTTTTCAGATCATTTGACAGTTGTTTTGAGGAGCCCATGATGCCACTCTTCAGAGGAGATTCAAACAGGAGTACAACTTGCAAGTGGCCACTTTAAGTAGCTTTTCTCATGATTGCATACACCTGGCTATGAAGTTCAAAGCTCAATGAGGTTACAAAACCAAAAAAAGTGCTTTAGTAAGTCAGTAAAAAGTAGGTAGGAGTATTTAAAACAAGAAAATGATAAGGGTGCCCATATTTATGCACCTGTCAAATTTTGTTTGAATGCAGATTGCACATTTTCTGTTAGTACAACAAACCTCATTTCAAGGCAGAAACATTACTGTGTCCGACAGTTATTACATATATCAAACTGAAATAGCTGTTGCAAAAACACCAATTTTTATAAAACATTAAGCTTAAGATTAATAGGGGTGCCCAAACTTTTTCATATAACTGTATATCCCTTGGGGGTAAAATTGAAAAAAGTTGAAAAATAATTTTTCGGGATTTAGTCATTTTTCCAGCGTTTATCAGACTTTCAGAAAGGGGAAATGTCAGTGAGCATTCCGATTTCAGTTCCAGAGCGATTCGACCGATGAGTCCTTGATATTTAATCATTTTCAGCCAATATTTGGGATTTTTGAAAATTTCACTTTTTTTGTGAAAATATCCACTAAATGAGGGAATAATATGTGTGAGGGTACCCCAGGAGAGTTCCAAATGTGTGTGGGTAGAATATATATCCCACGGGGTTAAAAGTGAAAAAAGTTTAAAATATATATTTTTTGTATTTAGTCATTTTTCCGGCGTTTATCAGACTTTCAGATAGGGGAAATGTCAGTGAGCGTTCCGATTTCAGTTCCATAGCGATTCGCCAGATGAGTCTTTGATATTTCGTCGTTTTCAGGCAATTTTCAGAATTTTTGAAAATTTCACTTTTTTGTGAAAATATCCACTAAATGAGGGAATAATATGTGTGAGGGTACCCCAGGAGAGTTCCAAATGTGTGTGGGTAGAATATATATCCCACGGGGGTAAAGTTGAAAAAAGTTGAAAATTTTTTTTTTGTATTTAGTCATTTTTCCGGCGTTTATCAGACTTTCAGATAGGGGAAATGTCAGTGAGCATTCCGATTTCAGTTCCAGAGCGATTCGCCCAATGAGTCCTTGATATTTAGTCGTTTTCAGGCAATATTTTGGATTGTTGAAAATTTCACTTTTTTGTGAAAATATCCACTAAATGAGGGAATAATACGTGTGAGGGTACCCAGGAGAGTTCCAAATGTTTGTGGGTAGAATATATATCCCACGGGGGTAAAATTGAAAAAAGTTGAAAATTTTTTTTTGGGGGATTTAGTAATTTTTCCGGCGTTTATCAGACTTTCAGATAGGGGAAATGTCAGTGAGCATTCCGATTTCAGTTCCAGAGCGATTCACCCAATGAGTCCTTGATATTTAGTCGTTTTCAGCCAATTTTCTGGATTTTTGAAAATTTCACTTTTTTGTGAAAATATCCACAAAATGAGGGAATAATATGTGTGAGGGTACCCCAGGAGAGTTCCAAATGTGTGTGGGTAGAATATATATCCCACGGGGGTAAAATTGAAAATAGTTGAAAAATTTTTTTTTTGGAATTAGTCGTTTTTCCGGCGTTTCTCAGACTTTCAGATAGGGCAAATGTCAGTGAGAGTTCCGATTTCAGTTCCAGAGCGATTCGCCCAATGAGTCCTTGACATTTAGTCATTTTCAGCCAATTTTCTGAATTTTTGAAAATTTAACTTTTTTTGTGAAGATATCCACTAAATGAGGGAATAATATGTGTGAGGGTACCCCAGGAGAGTTCCAAATGTGTGTGGGTAGAATATATATCCCACGGGGGTAAAATTGAAAAAAGTTGAAAAAATTATTTTTTTGGACTTAGTCATTTTTCCGGCGTTTATCAGACTTTCAGATGGGGAAATGTCAGTGAGCGTTCCGATTTCAGTACCAGAGCGATTCGCCCAATGAGTCCTTGATATTTAGTCGTTTTCAGCCAATATATTGGATTTTTGAAAATTTCACTTTTCTGTGAAAATATCCACTAAATGAGGGAATAATATGTGTGAGGGTACCCCAGGAGCGTTCCAAATGTGTGTGGGTAGAATATATATCCCACTGGGGTAAAATTGAAAAAAGTTGAAAACATTTTTTTTTTGGACTTAGTCATTTTTCCGGCGTTTATCAGACTTTCAGATAGCGCAAATGTCAGTGAGCGTTACGATTTCAGTTCCAGATCAATTCGCCCAATGAGTCCTTGATATTTAGTCGTTTTCAGCCAATATTTAGGATTTTTGAAAATTTCACTTTTTTGTGAAAATATCCACTAAATGAAGGAATAATATGTGTGAGGGTACCCCAGGAGAGTTGCAAATGTGTGTGGGCAGAATATATATCCCATGGGGGTAAAATTGAAAAAAGTAGAAAAAATTATTTTTTTGGACCTAGTCATTTTTCCGGCGTTTATCAGACTTTCAGATAGGGGAAATGTCAGTGAGCATTCGGATTTCAGTTCCAGAGCGATTCGCCCAATGAGTCCTTGATATTTAGTCGTTTTCAGCCAATATTTTGGATTTTTGAAAATTTCACTTTTTTGTGAAAATATCCACTAAATGAGGGAATAATATGTGTGAGGGTACCCCAGGAGAGTTCCAAATGTGTGTGGGTAGAATATTTATCCCACGGGGGTAAAATTGAAAAAAGTTGAAAAATTTTTTGGGGGGATTTAGTCATTTTTCCGGCATTTATCAGACTTTCAGATAGGGCAAATGTCAGTGAGCGTTAAAAATTTCAGTTCCAGATCAATTCGCCCAATGAGTCCTTGATATTTAGTCGTTTTCAGCCAATTTTCTGGATTTTTTAAAATTTCACTTTTTGTGAAAATATCCACTAAATGAGGGAATAATATGTGTGAGGGTACCCCAGGAGAGTTCCAAATGTGTGTGGGTAGAATATATATCCCACGGGGGTAAAATTGAAAAAAGTTGAAAAAATTATTTTTATGGACTTAGTCATTTTTCCGTCGTTTATCAGACTTTCAGATAGGGGAAATGTCAGTGAGCATTCCAATTTCAGTTCCAGAGCGATTCGCCCAATGAGTCCTTGATATTTCGACGTTTTCAGCCAATATTTAAGATTTTTGAAAATTTCACTTTTTTGTGAAAATATCCACTAAATGAGGGAATAATATGTGTGAGGGTACCCCAGGAGAGTTCCAAATGTGTGTGGGTAGAATATATATCCCACGGGGGTAAAATTGAAAAAAGTTGAAAATTTTTTTTTGGGGGATTTAGTAATTTTTCCGGCGTTTATCAGACTTTCAGATAGGGGAAATGTCAGTGAGCATTCCGATTTCAGTTCCAGAGCGATTCACCCAATGAGTCCTTGATATTTAGTCGTTTTCAGCCAATTTTCTGGATTTTTGAAAATTTCACTTTTTTGTGAAAATATCCACAAAATGAGGGAATAATATGTGTGAGGGTACCCCAGGAGAGTTCCAAATGTGTGTGGGTAGAATATATATCCCACGGGGGTAAAATTGAAAAAAATTGAAAAAATATTTTTTGGGGATTTAGTAATTTTTCCGGCGTTTATCAGACTTTCAGAAAGGGGAAATGTCAGTGAGCATTCTGATTTCAGTTCCAGAGCGATTCGCCCAATGAGTCCTTGATATTTAGTCGTTTTCAGCCAATTTTCTGGATTTTTGAAAATTTCACTTTTTTGTGAAAATATCAACTAAATGAGGGAATAATATGTGTGAGGGTACCCCAGGAGAGTTCCAAATGTGTGTGGGAAGAACATATATCCCACGGGGGTAAAATTGAAAATAGTTGAAAAATTTTTTTTTTTGGAATTAGTCGTTTTTCCGGCGTTTCTCAGACTTTCAGAAAGGGCAAATGTCAGTGAGAGTTCCGATTTCAGTTCCAGAGCGATTCGCCCAATGAGTCCTTGATATTTATTCGTTTTCAGTCAATTTTCTGGATTTTTGAAAATTTCACTTTTTTGTGAAAATATCCACTAAATGAGGGAATAATATGTGTGAGGGTACCCCAGGAGAGTTCCAAATGTTTCTGGGTAGAATATATATCCCACGGGGGTAAAATTCAAAAAAGTTTAAAATTTTTTTGGGGGGATTTAGTCATATTTCTGGCGTTTATCAGACTTTCAAATAGGGCAAATGTCAGTGAGTGTTCCGATTTCAGTTCCAGAGCGATTCGCCCAATGAGTCCTTGATATTTAGTCGTATTCAGCCAATTTTCAGGATTTTTGAAAATTTCACTTTTTTGTGAAAATATCCACAAAATGAGAGAATAATATGTGTGAGGGTACCCCAGGAGAGTTCCAAATGTGTGTGGGTAGAATATATATCCCACGGCTGTAAAATTGAAAAAAGTTGAAAAAATATTTTTTGGGGATTTAGTCATATTTCCGGCGTTTATCAGACTTTCAGATAGGGCAAATGTCAGTGAGCATTCCGATTTCAGTTCCAGAGTGATTCGCCCAATGAGTTCTTGATATTTAGTCGTTTTCAGCCAAATTTCTTGATTTTTGAAAATTTCACTTTTTTGTGAAAATATCCACTAAATGAGGGAATAATATGTGTGAGGGTACCCCAGGAGAGTTCCAAATGTGTATGGGTAGAATATATATCCCACGGGGGTAAAATTGAAAATAGTTGAAAAAATTTTTTTTTTTGGAATTAGTCGTTTTTCCGGCGTTTCTCAGACTTTCAGATAGGGCAAATGTCAGTGAGAGTTCCGATTTCAGTTCCAGAGCGATTCGCCCAATGAGTCCTTGATATTTATTCGTTTTCATCCAATTTTCTGGATTTTTGAAAATTTCACTTTTTTGTGAAAATATCCACTAAATGAGGGAATAATATGTGTGAGGGTACCCCAGGAGAGTTCCAAATGTTTCTGGGTAGAATATATATCCCACGGGGGTAAAATTCAAAAAAGTTTTAAATTTTTTTTTTGGGATTTAGTCATATTTCTGGCATTTATCAGACTTTCAGAAAGGGGAAATGTCAGTGAGCATACTGATTTCACTTCCAGAGCGATTCGCCCAATGAGTCTTTGATATTTAGTCGTTTTCAGCCAATTTTCTGGATTTTTGAAAATTTCACTTTTTTGTGAAAATATCCACTAAATGAGGGAATAATATGTGTGAGGGTACCCCAGGAGAGTTCCAAATGTGTGTGGGTAGAATATATATCCCACGGCTGTAAAATTGAAAAAAGTTAAAAAAATATTTTTGGGGGATTTAGTCATATTTCTGGCATTTATCAGACTTTCAGATAGGTCAAATGTCAGTGAGCATTCCGATTTCAGTTCCAGAGCGATTCGCCCAATGAGTTCTTGATATTTAGTCGTTTTCAGCCAATTTTCTGGATTTTTGAAAATTTCACTTTTTTGTGAAAATATCCACTAAATGAGGGAATAATATGTGTGAGGGCACCCCAGGAGAGTTCCCAATGTGTGTGGGTAGAATATATATCCCACGGGGGTAAAATTGAAAATAGTTGAAAAAATTTTTTTTTTGGAATTAGTCGTTTTTCCGGCGTTTCTCAGACTTTCAGATAGGGCAAATGTCAGTGAGCGTTCCGATTTCAGTTCCAGAGCGATTCGCCCAATGAGTCCTTGATATTTATTCGTTTTCAGCCAATTTTCTGGATTTTTGAAAATTTCACTTTTTTGTGAAAATATCGACTAAATGAGGGAATAATATGTGTGAGGGTACCCCAGGAGAGTTCCAAATGTGTGTGGGTAGAATATATATCCCACGGGGGTAAAATTGAAAAAAGTTGAAAAAAATTATTTTCTGGACTTAGTCATTTTTCCGGCGTTTATCAGACTTTCAGATAGGGCAAATGTCAGTGAGCATTCCCATTTCAGTTCCAGAGCGATTCGCCCAATGAGTTCTTGATATTTAGTCGTTTTCAGCCAAATTTCTTGATTTTTGAAAATTTCACTTTTTTGTGAAAATATCCACTAAATGAGGGAATAATATGTGTGAGGGTACTCCAGGAGAGTTCCAAATGTGTGTGGGTAGAATATATATCCCACGGGGTAAAATTGAAAAAAGTGGAAAAAAATTATTTTTTGGACTTAGTCATTTTTCCGGCATTTATCAGACTTTCAGATAGGGCAAATGTCAGTGAGCGCTCCGATTTCAGTTCCAGAGCGATTCGCCCAATGAGTCCTTGATATTTAGTCGTTTTCAGCCAATTTTCTGGATTTTTGAAAATTTCACTTTTTTGTGAAAATATCCACAAAATGAGGGAATAATATGTGTGAGGGTACCCCAGGAGAGTTCCAATTGTGTGTGGGTAGAATATATATGTCATGGGGGTAAAATTGAAAATAGTAGAAAAATTTTTTTTTTTGGACTTAGTCGTTTTTCCGGCAATTCTCAGACTTTCAGATAGGGCAAATGTCAGTGAGCGTTCCGATTTCAGTTCCAGAGCGATTCGCCCAATGAGTCCTTGATATTCATTCGTTTTCAGCCAATTTTCAGGATTTTTGAAAATTTCACTTTTTTGTGAAAATATCCACTAAATGAGGGAATAATATGTGTGAGGGTACCCCAGGAGAGTTCTAAATGTTTCTGGGTAGAATATATATCCCACGGGGGTAAAATTGAAAAAAGTTGAAAAAAAATATTTTTTGGACTTAGTCATTTTTCCGGCGTTTATCAGACTTTCAGATAGGGCAAATGTCAGTGAGTGTTCCGATTTCAGTTTCAGAGCGATTCGCCCAATGAGTCCTTGATATTTAGTCGTTTTCAGCCAATTTTCTGGATTTTTGAAAATTTCACTTTTTTGTGAAAATATCCACTAAATGAGGGAATAATATGTGTGAGGGTACCCCAGGAGAGTTACCAATGTGTGTGGGTAGAATATATATCCCACGGGGGTAAAATTGAAAAAAGTTGAAAAAAATTATTTTTTGGACTTAGTCATTTTTCCGGCGTTTATCAGACTTTCAGATAGGGCAAATGTCAGTGAGTGTTCCGATTTCAGTTTCAGAGCGATTCGCCCAATGAGTCCTTGATATTTAGTCGTTTTCAGGTAATATTCTGGATTTTTGAAAATTTCACTTTTTTGTGAAAATATCCACTAAATGAGGGAATAATATGTGTGAGGGTACCCCAGGAAAGTTCCCAATGTGTGTGGGTAGAATATATATCCCACGGGGGTAAAATTGAAAAAAGTTTAAAAAATATTTTTTGGGGATTTAGTCATTTTTCCGGCGTTTATCAGACTTTCAGAAAGGTGAAATGTCAGTGAGCATTCTGATTTCAGTTCCAGAGCGATTCTCCCAATGAGTCCTTGATATTTAGTCGTTTTCAGCCAATTTTCTGGATTTTTGAAAATTTCACTTTTTTGTGAAAATATCCACTAAATGAGGGAATAATATGTGTGAGGGTACCCCAGGAGAGTTCTAAATGTTTCTGGGTAGAATATATATCCCACGGGGGTAAAATTCAAAAAAGTTTAAAAATTTTTTTTTTTGGATTTAGTCATATTTCTGGCGTTTATCAGACTTTCAAATAGGGCAAATGTCTGTGAGCTTTCCGATTTCAGTTCCAGAGCGTTTCGCCCAATGAGTCCTTGATATTTATTCGTTTTCAGCCAATTTTCTGGATTTTTTAAAATTTCACTTTTTTGTGAAAATATCCACTAAATGAGGGAATAATATGTGTGAGGGTACCCCAGGAGAGTTCCAAATGTGTGTGGGTAGAATATATATCCCACGGGGGTAAAATTGAAAAAAGTTGAAAAAAATTATTTTTTGGACTTAGTCATTTTTCCGGCGTTTATCAGACTTTCAGATAGGGCAAATGTCAGTGAGTGTTCCGATTTCAGTTTCAGAGCTATTCGCCCAATGAGTCCTTGATATTTAGTCGTTTTCAGCCAATTTTCTGGATTTTTGAAAATTTCACTTTTTTGTGAAAATATCCACAAAATGAGGGAATAATATGTGTGAGGGTACCCCAGGAGAGTTCCAAATGTGTGTGGGTAGAATATATATCCCACGGGGGTAAAATTGAAAAAAGTTGAAAAAATATTTTTTGGGGATTTAGTCATTTTTCCGGCGTTTATCAGACTTTCAGAAAGGGGAAATGTCAGTGAGCATTCTGATTTCAGTTCCAGAGCGATTCGCCCAATGAGTCCTTGATATTTAGTCGTTTTCAGCCAATTTTCTGGATTTTTGAAAATTTCACTTTTTTGTGAAAATATCCACTAAATGAGGGAATAATATGTGTGAGGGTACCCCAGGAGAGTTCCACATGTGTGTGGGTAGAATATATATCCCACGGGGGTAAAATTGAAAAAAGTTGAAAAAATATTTTTTGGGGATTTAGTCATATTTCCGGCGTTTATCAGACTTTCAGATAGGGCAAATGTCAGTGAGCATTCCGATTTAAGTTCCAGAGCGATTCTCCCAATGAGTTCTTGATATTTAGTCGTTTTCAGCCAATTTTCTGGATTTTTGAAAATTTCACTTTTTTGTGAAAATATCCACTAAATGATGGAATAATATGTGTGAGGGTACCCCAGGAGAGTTCTAAATGTTTCTGGGTAGAATCTATATCCCACGGGGGTAAAATTCAAAAAAGTTTAAAAAAATTTTTTTTTGGATTTAGTCATATTTCTGGCGTTTATCAAACTTTCAAATAGGGCAAATGTCTGTGAGCTTTCCGATTTCAGTTCCAGAGCGATTCGCCCAATGAGTCCTTGATATTTATTCGTTTTCAGCCAATTTTCTGGATTTTTGAAAATTTCACTTTTTTGTGAAAATATCCACTAAATGAGGGAATAATATGTGTGAGGGTACCCCAGGAGAGTTCCAAATGTGTGTGGGTAGAATATATATCCCACGGGGGTAAAATTGAAAAAAGTTGAAAAAATATTTTTTGGGGATTTAGTCATATTTCCGGCGTTGATCAGACTTTCAGATAGGGCAAATGTCAGTGAGCGCTCCGATTTCAGTTCCAGAGCGATTCGCCCAATGAGTCCTTGATATTTAGTCATTTTCAGCCAATTTTCTGGATTTTTTAAAATTTAAATTTTTTTTGAAAATATCCACAAAATGAGGGAATAATATGTGTGAGGGTACCCCAGGAGAGTTCCAAATGTGTGTGGGTAGAATATATATCCCACGGGGGTAAAATTGAAAATAGTTGAAAAAATTTTTTTTTTGGACTTAGTCGTTTTTCCGGCGTTTCTCAGACTTTCAGATAGGGCAAATGTCAGTGAGTGTTCCGATTTCAGTTTCAGAGCGATTCGCCCAATGAGTCCGTGATATTTATTCGTTTTCAGCCAATTTTCTGGATTTTTGAAAATTTCACTTTTTTGTGAAAATATCCACTAAATGAGGGAATAATATGTGTGAGGGTACCCCAGGAGAGTTCCAAATGTGTGTGGGTAGAATATACATCCCACGGGGGTAAAATTGAAAAAAGTTGAAAAAAAATTTTTTTTTGGACTTAGTCATTTTTCCGGCGTTTATCAGACTTTCAGATAGGGCAAGTGTCAGTGAGCGTTCTGATTTCAGTTCCAGAGTGATTCGCCCAATGGGTCAATGATATTTATTCGTTTTCAGCCAATTTTCTGGATTTGTGAAAATTTCACTTTTTTGTGAAAATATCCACTAAATGAGGGAATAATATGTGTGAGGGTACCCCAAGAGAGTTCCAAATGTGTGTGGGTAGAATATATATCCCACGGGGGTAAAATTGAAAAAAGTTGAAAAAATATTTTTTGGGGATTTAGTCATATTTCCGGCGTTTATCAAACTTTCAGATAGGGCAAATGTCAGTGAGCATTCCGATTTCAGTTCCAGAGCGATTCGCCCATTGAGTTCTTGATATTTAGTCGTTTTCAGCCAATTTTCTGGATTTTTGAAAATTTCACTTTTTTGTGAAAATATCCACTAAATGAGGGAATAATATGTGTGAGGGTACCCCAGGAGAGTTCCAAATGTGTGTGGGTAGAATATATATCCCACGGGGGTAAAATTGAAAAAATGGAAAAAATTTTTTTTGGGGATTTAGTCATTTTTCCGGCGTTTATCAGACTTTCAGAAAGGGGAAATGTCAGTGAGCATTCTGATTTCAGTTCCAGAGCGATTCGCCCAATGAGTCCTTGATATTTAGTCGTTTTCAGCCAAGTTTCTGGATTTTTGAAAATTTCACTTTTTTGTGAAAATATCCACTAAATGAGGGAATAATATGTGTGAGGGTACCCCAGGAGAGTTCCAAATGTGTGTGGGTAGAATAAATATCCCACGGGGTAAAATAAAAAAGTTAAAAAAATATTTTTTGGGAATTTAGTCATTTTTCCGGCGTTTATCAGACTTTCAGATAGGGCAAATGTCAGTGAGCATTCTGATTTCAGTTCCAGAGCGATTCGCCCAATGAGCCCTTGATATTTAGTCGTTTTCAGACAATTTTCTGGATTTTTGAAAATTTCACTTTTTTGTGAAAATATCCACTAAATGAGGGAATAATATGTGTGAGGGTACCCCAGGAGAGTTCCAAATGTGTGTGGGTAGAATATATATCCCACGGGGGTAAAATTGAAAAAAGTTGAAAAAATTTTTTTTTTGGACTTAGTCATTTTTCCAAGCGTTTATCAGACTTTCAGATAGGGCAAATGTCAGTGAGCGTTCCGATTTCAGTTCCAGAGCGATTCACGCAATGAGTCCTTGATATTTAATTGTTTTCAGCCAATATTTTGGATTTTTGAAAATTTCACTTTTTTGTGAAAATATCCACTAAGTGACGGAATAATATGTGTGAGGGTACCCCAGGAGAGTTCCAAATGTGTGTGGGTAGAATATATATCCCACGGGGGTAAAATTGAAAAAAGTTGAAAAAAATTATTTTTTGGACTTAGTCATTTTTCCGGCGTTTATCAGACTTTCAGATAGGGCAAATGTCAGTGAGTGTTCCGATTTCAGTTTCAGAGCTATTCGCCCAATGAGTCCTTGATATTTAGTCGTTTTCAGCCAATTTTCTGGATTTTTGAAAATTTCACTTTTTTGTGAAAATATCCACTAAATGAGGGAATAATATGTGTGAGGGTACCCCAGGAGAGTTCCACATGTGTGTGGGTAGAATATATATCCCACGGGGGTAAAATTGAAAAAAGTTGAAAAAATATTTTTTGGGGATTTAGTCATATTTCCGGCGTTTATCAGACTTTCAGATAGGGCAAATGTCAGTGAGCATTCCGATTTAAGTTCCAGAGCGATTCTCCCAATGAGTTCTTGATATTTAGTCGTTTTCAGCCAATTTTCTGGATTTTTGAAAATTTCACTTTTTTGTGAAAATATCCACTAAATGATGGAATAATATGTGTGAGGGTACCCCAGGAGAGTTCTAAATGTTTCTGGGTAGAATCTATATCCCACGGGGGTAAAATTCAAAAAAGTTTAAAAAAATTTTTTTTTGGATTTAGTCATATTTCTGGCGTTTATCAAACTTTCAAATAGGGCAAATGTCTGTGAGCTTTCCGATTTCAGTTCCAGAGCGATTCGCCCAATGAGTCCTTGATATTTATTCGTTTTCAGCCAATTTTCTGGATTTTTGAAAATTTCACTTTTTTGTGAAAATATCCACTAAATGAGGGAATAATATGTGTGAGGGTACCCCAGGAGAGTTCCAAATGTGTGTGGGTAGAATATATATCCCACGGGGGTAAAATTGAAAAAAGTTGAAAAAATATTTTTTGGGGATTTAGTCATATTTCCGGCGTTGATCAGACTTTCAGATAGGGCAAATGTCAGTGAGCGCTCCGATTTCAGTTCCAGAGCGATTCGCCCAATGAGTCCTTGATATTTAGTCATTTTCAGCCAATTTTCTGGATTTTTTAAAATTTAAATTTTTTTTGAAAATATCCACAAAATGAGGGAATAATATGTGTGAGGGTACCCCAGGAGAGTTCCAAATGTGTGTGGGTAGAATATATATCCCACGGGGGTAAAATTGAAAATAGTTGAAAAAATTTTTTTTTTGGACTTAGTCGTTTTTCCGGCGTTTCTCAGACTTTCAGATAGGGCAAATGTCAGTGAGTGTTCCGATTTCAGTTTCAGAGCGATTCGCCCAATGAGTCCGTGATATTTATTCGTTTTCAGCCAATTTTCTGGATTTTTGAAAATTTCACTTTTTTGTGAAAATATCCACTAAATGAGGGAATAATATGTGTGAGGGTACCCCAGGAGAGTTCCAAATGTGTGTGGGTAGAATATACATCCCACGGGGGTAAAATTGAAAAAAGTTGAAAAAAAATTTTTTTTTGGACTTAGTCATTTTTCCGGCGTTTATCAGACTTTCAGATAGGGCAAGTGTCAGTGAGCGTTCTGATTTCAGTTCCAGAGTGATTCGCCCAATGGGTCAATGATATTTATTCGTTTTCAGCCAATTTTCTGGATTTGTGAAAATTTCACTTTTTTGTGAAAATATCCACTAAATGAGGGAATAATATGTGTGAGGGTACCCCAAGAGAGTTCCAAATGTGTGTGGGTAGAATATATATCCCACGGGGGTAAAATTGAAAAAAGTTGAAAAAATATTTTTTGGGGATTTAGTCATATTTCCGGCGTTTATCAAACTTTCAGATAGGGCAAATGTCAGTGAGCATTCCGATTTCAGTTCCAGAGCGATTCGCCCATTGAGTTCTTGATATTTAGTCGTTTTCAGCCAATTTTCTGGATTTTTGAAAATTTCACTTTTTTGTGAAAATATCCACTAAATGAGGGAATAATATGTGTGAGGGTACCCCAGGAGAGTTCCAAATGTGTGTGGGTAGAATATATATCCCACGGGGGTAAAATTGAAAAAATGGAAAAAATTTTTTTTGGGGATTTAGTCATTTTTCCGGCGTTTATCAGACTTTCAGAAAGGGGAAATGTCAGTGAGCATTCTGATTTCAGTTCCAGAGCGATTCGCCCAATGAGCCCTTGATATTTAGTCGTTTTCAGACAATTTTCTGGATTTTTGAAAATTTCACTTTTTTGTGAAAATATCCACTAAATGAGGGAATAATATGTGTGAGGGTACCCCAGGAGAGTTCCAAATGTGTGTGGGTAGAATATATATCCCACGGGGGTAAAATTGAAAAAAGTTGAAAAAATTTTTTTTTTGGACTTAGTCATTTTTCCAAGCGTTTATCAGACTTTCAGATAGGGCAAATGTCAGTGAGCGTTCCGATTTCAGTTCCAGAGCGATTCACGCAATGAGTCCTTGATATTTAATTGTTTTCAGCCAATATTTTGGATTTTTGAAAATTTCACTTTTTTGTGAAAATATCCACTAAGTGACGGAATAATATGTGTGAGGGTACCCCAGGAGAGTTCCAAATGTGTGTGGGTAGAATATATATCCCACGGGGGTAAAATTGAAAAAAGTTGAAAAAATTTTTTTTTTGGACTTAGTCATTTTTCCGACGTTTATAAGACTTTCAGATAGGGCAAATGTCAGTGAGCGTTCCGATTTCAGTTCCAGAGCGATTCGCCCAATGAGTCCTTGATATTTATTCGTTTTCAGCCAATTTTCTGGATTTTTGAAAATTTCACTTTTTTGTGAAAATATCCACTAAATGAGGCAATAATATGTGTGAGGGTACCCCAGGAGAGTTCCAAATGTGTGTGGGTAGAATAAATATCCCACGGGGGTAAAATTGAAAAAAGTTGAAAAAATATTTTTTGGGGATTTAGTCATTTTTCCGGCGTTTATCAGACTTTCAGAAAGGGGAAATGTCAGTGAGCATTCTGATTTCAGTTCCAGAGCGATTCGCCCAATGAGTGTTTGATATTTAGTCGTTTTCAGCCAATTTTCTGGATTTTTGAAAATTTCACTTTTTTGTGAAAATATCCACTAAATGAGGGAATAATATGTGTGAGGGTACCCCAGGAGAGTTCCAAATGTTTCGGGGTAGAATATATATCCCACGGGGGTAAAATTCAAAAAAGTTTTAAACATTTTTTTTTTTTTTTAGTCATATTTCTGGCGTTTATCAGACTTTCAAATAGGGCAAATGTCAGTGAGCGTTCCGATTTAAGTTCCAGAGCGATTCGCCCAATGAGTCCTTGATATTTTTTCGTTTTCAGCCAATTTTCTGGATTTTTGAAAATTTCACTTTTTTGTGAAAATATCCACTAAATGAGGGAATAATATGTGTGAGGGTACCCCAGGAGAGTTCCAAATGTGTGTGGGTAGAATAAATATCCCACGGGGGTAAAATTGAAAAAAGTTGAAAAAATATTTTTTGGGAATTTAGTCATTTTTCCGGCGTTTATCAGACTTTCAGATAGGGCAAATGTCAGTGAGCATTCCGATTTCAGTTCCAGAGCGATTCGCCCAATGAGTTCTTGATATTTAGTCGTTTTCAGCCAATTTTCTGGATTTTTGAAAATTTCACTTTTTTGTGAAAATATCCACTAAATGAGGGAATAATATGTGTGATGGTACCCCAGGAGAGTTCCAAATGTTTCTGGGTAGAATGTATATCCCACGGGGGTAAAATTCAAAAAAGTTTTAAAATTTTTTTTTTTGATTTAGTCATATTTCTGGCGTTTATCAGACTTTCAAATAGGGCAAATGTCTGTGAGCGTTCCGATTTCAGTTCCAGAGCGATTCGCCCAATGAGTCCTTGATATTTATTCGTTTTCAGCCAATTTAAAGGATTTTTGAAAATTTCCCTTTTTTGTGAAAATATCCACTAAATGAGGGAATAATATGTGTGAGGGTACCAGGAGAATTCCAAATGTGTGTGGGTAGAATATATATCCCACAGGGGTAAAATTGAAAATAGTTGAAAAAATTTTTTTTTTCGACTTAGTCATTTTTCCGGCGTTTCTCAGACTTTCAGATAGGGCAAATGTCAGTGAGCGTTCCGATTTCAGTTCCAGAGCAATTCGCCCAATGAGTGTTTGATATTTAGTCGTTTTCAGCCAATTTTCTGGATTTTTGAAAATTTCACTTTTTTGTGAAAATATCCACTAAATGAGGGAATAATATGTGTGAGGGTACCCCAGGAGAGTTCCAAATGTGTGTGGGTAGAATAAATATCCCACGGGGGTAAAATTGAAAAAAGTTGAAAAAATATTTTTTGGGAATTTAGTCATTTTTCCGGCATTTATCAGACTTTCAGATAGGGCAAATGTCAGTGAGCATTCCAATTTCAGTTCCAGAGCGAATCACCCAATGAGTTCTTGATATTTAGTCGTTTTCAGCCAATTTTCTGGATTTTTGAAAATGTTACTTTTTTGTGAAAATATCCACTAAATGAGGGAATAATATGTGTGAGGGTACCCCAGGAGAGTTCCAAATGTTTCTGGGTAGAATATATATCTCACGGGGCTAAAATTCAAAAAAGTTTTAAATTTTTTTTTTTTGGATTTAGTCATATTTCTGGCGTTTATCAGACTTTCAAATAGGGCAAATGTCTGTGAGCGTTCCGATTTCAGTTCCAGAGCCATTCGCCCAATGAGTCCTTGATATTTATTCGTTTTCAGCCAATTTTCTGGATTTTTGAAAATTTCACTTTTTTGTGAAAATATCTGTAGCACCCTGAGGATTCGGCTGCTACAGGAGTATTGCACCTCAACCCAGAGGTGTGATATTCCACTCCCGGGTAAGGAAGGAGTGTGGAACTGAGCTCAGATAGACTGCATGCACTACATACATCCCATTCCAGAGGAGCAGGCCGACGGCACTCCCACTTAGAAATGTGCAGGTGCGACCGAGCCTGTTCCTGGCTGGAGTGGGAGGGGGGAGGAACATCCCATGTAGTGTAGGGGCAGATAGGGGGAGCAGTCTGGGTAGTGGTAGGAGCTCATTGGGTGCTGGTCACCTGAGCTCACACATAGAGGGCTATATAAGGTGGGCACCATCAAAGATCAGGGTCAGACGCAGAGAGTAAGTCAGATGCAGAGGACAAGCCTGCAGAAAGAAACAACAGCCCTGGAGAGAGAGTGGAGTAAAGAAGGAGACCCAGAGGGGGACAAAGAAGGGACCCAAGAACCCAAATAAGAACGCCGGGTGAGGAGTTAGCAGAAGGGTACCGGAACCCAAGCTGGTGGGGGTAAAGACATTCCCCAGCCAGAGACCGGAGACCGTGGGCAGAGTCTGTCACGGTCACCCACTACATTCACCCTGAAGGCACACCACATGGAGGGTCAGGGAACCTGAGGCCAAAGGTTGCCCAACAGAAGGCCCGAGGGAGCTGGATTTAGGTGAATCACTGGTGGGGACGGCTGAAGGAAGGACAGAGGGAGAGCTCAGGGCCACGCTCCGGACTTGTTTGGGGGTTGGCCGGATCCAGGACCTGGTGGACGCAGCACGGCTCGGGAGGTCACTTGGAGCTAGAGTGACCAGGAACATCTGCAGTAAGTAAAGACCCTTAACTGCATTACCCGAGTCTGTCATCATTACCGGCTGCACCGCACCACCACAACCCCCATCCTCTGCGTCTGTCCCCTCTGAGGCTATACCCCTCCCGTTGGGGGTTATCCCACCAAGCTGCGCATCCACCATCAGCCTCAGCGGACCCTGCTGCAGCGGCGGCCACAGTGACCGCATCACAACGGGTGGCGTAGTCGACACAACGAACTTTAATAACATCAGTAAAGACTGCCACATAACACTGAGCTTGACGCCCTGGGCACGGGACCGGGTCACAGCCGCTCGGAGACTACAACCCCCCATCTGATCCGGTGCCGGGTATTCCCCTCAGAAAGGAATATGTCCCAGGGGGCGCGTCAACTTTGGCGTAGTCGGCAGGATTACGTGCCCGCAACACCCGGGTACTGCGTGCCTGAAGAAAAGTGCAAGTTTACCTCAGAAAGAAGACTCCTGCCGGTTCCGGAGGGTCCACGCCATCGGACTCCATCACCAGTCGTTTCCCGCCGATTGTCCGCCATTTCCAGCTTGTTCCCGCCATCTGCAGAGTTTCCCGCCACTGGGAAGCGATTCCCGCCAAAACCGCAGATTTCCCGCCTTGGAAGAGCCGCGGACGCCATTATGGGCGTGCCAAAGGAGGGCGAGAGGCCACCTCCCATCGTGGGCCAGGACAGAAAATGGCGCCAAAAGTGGAAACCGCCCCCACCAACAGAGACTGTGATGCTGGAGGTGTCTGTCAGCGTGAAAGAACTCCCCCTGGAGCTGACAGTCACCGAGTTGCCCCGGGACCGCCCTCGAAGTGGGAGGAGACGAAAGAAAAGAGCAAAGATGGGTGTCGCTTGGAGCAGTGTAGAACGAGCGCACCCGGAGGCAAGAGGTCTAATGAGGAGTAGCGGAGAAGCTCACCCGGAGTCGAGGAGAGAAAGAGTGGACCCGGGAATGGAGCGGCAGCAGAGCAGCACCGGCCCGCTGGCCAGGAGCCTGCTGGAGGAAGAAGGAGGAGAGCAGAGCAGCACCGGCCCGCTGGCCAGGAGCCTGCCGGAAGCAGAGCAGAGCAGCACCGACCCGATGGTCAGGAGCCTGCTGGAGTCAACAACCCCGCTAGGCTTAGCGGAGATCCTGGCGCAGCTTCCCCGAGATCGGGAGTGCGCGCGGAGTGCCCTGGAGGGCCTCGCGGGAAGGATGGCCCGAGTGCAGAGGGAGATCCTGGCGGAGTGGGGCCGGGAGATGGCCCAGCAAGCTGGAATCCGCCCACGGAACCCGCTCCCTTGGAAGAAGACACCGACTACCTCTGCGGATGACGCGGGAGGACCCAAGGCCGGAGACGGCGCAGAAGAGGGAGCGAGACGCATGGCAGCAGGTAAGGGGGATGCCTATACCCCATACCGGAAGACCGCTTACCTGCCCCAGCTCCCCGTCGCAGAGCCCGAAGGTCCCCCGGCCGTACCCGAGACCGCCATGACATCGCCACCGACTAGGCCCCGACCGGAAGCCGCCGTCGCGACCCCGATGACGTCACGCATCGTGACCCGGAGCGTGGCGCCGGAAGAGGAGCCTCCGGCCTGGTCACAGGGCCTAGCATTTCCGGGTGCCGCATCCAAAGCAGAGCCATCTACCTCCGCGGAGCCTCCGGCCTGGTCGCAAGGCCAGGTAACCCAGGGCGCCGCCGTCCTAACGGTGCCCTTCACCTTCCAGGTGCCCCAGGCCTGGCCGCAAGGCCTGGGCAACCCGGGCGCCACCACCACCGCGCCCGCGCCCGTAATACCTAGGGTGCCACATCTGGGAGAGGACCCCTTCAGCCAGCTAACGTGGCCGGACGGTCGGCCTTTCATCTGGCCCGAAGGATTCTTGGAGCTGGAGCGGCAGAAGCAACTAGGTCCCCTGTGTGAGCCCCTGATCCCGGCTCCAAAGCCCGTGACTCGGGTCTCGCCTCCCCTAGAAGAGGCTCAATTTGCGTGGGACCCCAAGGGAGAAGATCTGATGGGGTTCACCGGAGAGACTCGGGCAGCTGCAGCAGCGCGCACAGAGTGTTGCCGTCAACAGCTGGCAGAGTTCAAGAGAGAGCGGGAGGAGAGGCAGGCCAAAGAGCAATGGGCCCAGACCCGCAGCGCGGAGCAAAAGAGTCGGACCAGAAGGGACCCCCGTGCAGCAGATCGTCCCCGTACCATCGGGACGGTAATAAAGTTTAATGCGCAGCATGGGTGGGGCTTCATAAGGGACCGGAACACCATGGGTGACGTCTTCGTTACACGACGGGACGTCGAGTCCCACCTGCCAGAGGGTCACAAAGGCCGTGACCTCTACGTCGGTGATGAGGTAACGTTCACCCGGCACAAGTGTGCCAAGGGACCTTACGCCCTCCACGTGCATCGCTTGACGGAGGAGGAGTTGCGGTGCGAGGAGGAGGAGCAAGAGGACCCGGACGGGTCTGAAGAAACCACCAGCCGTAAGATAAGAGCAGGAGGCAGACGCCGTTGAGTGCGGCAGAGCAGGAGACTGTATATAGTTGCCTGTCGGGGCACAGTGAATCGGAACTGAAACTGAAACTGGAACTGTTGTTGCTGCTAAAATAGTCCCCGTTGGGACCAGCGAACTGTTACCTGTAACCCTTTCCATACCAGGCTGAGGACTGTGAGCAGCCATCCCTTTCCCTTTACCTGGCCGGGGACTGAGAACGGCCAAAATTTCCCTGTACATAGTTGCGCTTGCTAAAGCGCCCCCTACCGGTTTTATAGGAAAAACCATTTTTCTAAAAGACTGTCGCACTCTACCTGGTCACGAGTTGCACGGTGACCAGAGGAACAGAGGAGAGAAAGAGACGACGAGAATGTTGTTTACCTGAAAAAGTTTATATATATATTTATATAGTATTTCGTATAATATTTAATATGTTTTACATGTTTATAAAAATGTTGTATGTTTTGGTGTTTTTTGTCTTTGCAGCCCGAGGACGTGCTGTGATTTACCAGGGGGGAATGTAGCACCCTGAGGATTCGGCTGCTACAGGAGTATTGCACCTCAACCCAGAGGTGTGATATTCCACTCCCGGGTAAGGAAGGAGTGTGGAACTGAGCTCAGATAGACTGCATGCACTACATACATCCCATTCCAGAGGAGCAGGCCGACGGCACTCCCACTTAGAAATGTGCAGGTGCGACCGAGCCTGTTCCTGGCTGGAGTGGGAGGGGGGAGGAACATCCCATGTAGTGTAGGGGCAGATAGGGGGAGCAGTCTGGGTAGTGGTAGGAGCTCATTGGGTGCTGGTCACCTGAGCTCACACATAGAGGGCTATATAAGGTGGGCACCATCAAAGATCAGGGTCAGACGCAGAGAGTAAGTCAGATGCAGAGGACAAGCCTGCAGAAAGAAACAACAGCCCTGGAGAGAGAGTGGAGTAAAGAAGGAGACCCAGAGGGGGACAAAGAAGGGACCCAAGAACCCAAATAAGAACGCCGGGTGAGGAGTTAGCAGAAGGGTACCGGAACCCAAGCTGGTGGGGGTAAAGACATTCCCCAGCCAGAGACCGGAGACCGTGGGCAGAGTCTGTCACGGTCACCCACTACATTCACCCTGAAGGCACACCACATGGAGGGTCAGGGAACCTGAGGCCAAAGGTTGCCCAACAGAAGGCCCGAGGGAGCTGGATTTAGGTGAATCACTGGTGGGGACGGCTGAAGGAAGGACAGAGGGAGAGCTCAGGGCCACGCTCCGGACTTGTTTGGGGGTTGGCCGGATCCAGGACCTGGTGGACGCAGCACGGCTCGGGAGGTCACTTGGAGCTAGAGTGACCAGGAACATCTGCAGTAAGTAAAGACCCTTAACTGCATTACCCGAGTCTGTCATCATTACCGGCTGCACCGCACCACCACAACCCCCATCCTCTGCGTCTGTCCCCTCTGAGGCTATACCCCTCCCGTTGGGGGTTATCCCACCAAGCTGCGCATCCACCATCAGCCTCAGCGGACCCTGCTGCAGCGGCGGCCACAGTGACCGCATCACAACGGGTGGCGTAGTCGACACAACGAACTTTAATAACATCAGTAAAGACTGCCACATAACACTGAGCTTGACGCCCTGGGCACGGGACCGGGTCACAGCCGCTCGGAGACTACAACCCCCCATCTGATCCGGTGCCGGGTATTCCCCTCAGAAAGGAATATGTCCCAGGGGGCGCGTCATATCCACTAAATGAGGGAATAATATGTGTGAGGGTACCCCAGGAGAGTTCCAGTTCCAGAGCGATTCGCCCAATGAGTCCTTGATATTTATTCGTTTTCAGCCAATTTTCCGGATTTTTGAAAATTTCACTTTTTTGTGAAAATATCCACTAAATGAGGGAATAATATGTGTGAGGGTACCCCAGGAGAGTTCCAAATGTTTCTGGGTAGAATATATATCCCACGGGGGTAAAATTCAAAAAAGTTTTAAAATTTTTTTTTTGGGATTTAGTCATATTTCTGGCGTTTATCAGACTTTCAAATAGGGCAAATGTCTGTGAGCGTTCCGATTTTAGTTCCAGAGCGATTCGCCCAATGAGTCCTTGATATTTATTCGTTTTCAGCCAATTTTCTGGATTTTTGAAAATTTCACTTTTTTGTGAAAATATCCACTAAATGAGGGAATAATATGTGTGAGGGTACCCCAGGAGAGTTCCAAATGTGTGTGGATAGAATATATATCCCACGGGGGTAAAATTGAATAAAGTTGAAAAAATTTTTTTTTTGGACTTAGTCATTTTTCCGACGTTTATAAGACTTTCAGATAGGGCAAATGTCAGTGAGCGTTCCGATTTAAGTTCCAGAGCGATTCGCCCAATGAGTCCTTGATATTTATTCATTTTCAGCCAATTTTCTGGATTTTTGAAAATTTCACTTTTTTGTGAAAATATCCACTAAATGAGGGAATAATATGTGTGAGGGTACCCCAGGAGAGTTCCAAATGTGTGTGGGTAGAATATATTTCCCACGGGGGTGAAATTGAAAAAAGTTGAAAAAATATTTTTTGGGAATTTAGTCATTTTTCCGGCCTTTATCAGACTTTCAGATAGGGCAAATGTCAGTGAGCATTCCGATTTCAGTTCCAGAGCGATTCGCCCAATGAGTCCTTGATATTTATTCGTTTTCAGCCAATTTTCTGGATTTTTGAAAATTTCACTTTTTTGTGAAAATATCCACTAAATGAGGGAATAATATGTGTGAGGGTACCCCAGGAGAGTTCCAAATGTGTGTGGGTAGAATAAATATCCCACGGGGGTAAAATTGAAAAAAGTTGAAAAAATATTTTTTGGGAATTTAGTCATTTTTCCGGCGTTTATCAGACTTTCAGACAGGGCAAATGTCAGTGAGCATTCCGATTTCAGTTCCAGAGCGATTCACCCAATGAGTTCTTGATATTTAGTCGTTTTCAGCCAATTTTCTGGATTTTTGAAAATTTCACTTTTTTGTGAAAATATCCACTAAATGAGGGAATAATATGTGTGAGGGTACCCCAGGAGAGTTCCAAATGTTTCTGGGTAGAATATATATCCCACGGGGGTAAAATTGAAAATAGTTGAAAACATTTTTTTTTTGGACTTAGTCGTTTTTCCGGCGTTTCTCAGACTTTCAGATAGGGCAAATGTCAGTGAGCGTTCCGATTTCAGTTCCAGAGCGATTCGCCCAATGAGTCCTTGATATTTATTCGTTTTCAGCCAATTTTCAGGGTTTTTGAAAATTTCACTTTTTTGTGAAAATATCCACTAAATGAGGGAATAATATGTGTGAGGGTACCCCAGGAGAGTTCCAAATGTGTGTTGGTAGAATATATATCCCACTGGGGTAAAATTGAAAATAGTTGAAAAAAAATTTTTTTTTGGACTTAGTCGTTTTTCCGGCGTTTCTCAGACTTTCAGATAGGGCAAATGTCAATGAGCATTCCAATTTCAGTTCCAGAGCGATTCGCCCAATGAGTCCTTGATATTTATTCATTTTCAGCCAATTTTCTGGATTTTTGAAAATTCCACTTTTTTGTGAAAATATCCACTAAATGAGGGAATAATATGTGTGAGGGTACCCCAGGAGAGTTCCAAATGTTTCTGGGTAGAATATATATCCCACGGGGGTAAAATTGAAAATAGTTGAAAACATTTTTTTTTTGGACTTAGTCGTTTTTCCGGCGTTTCTCAGAATTTCAGATAGGGCAAATGTCAGTGAGCGTTCCGATTTCAGTTCCAGAGCGATTCGCCCAATGAGTCCTTGATATTTATTCGTTTTCAGCCAATTTTCAGGATTTTTGAAAATTTCACTTTTTTGTGAAAATATCCACTAAATGAGGGAATAATATGTGTGAGGGTACCCCAGGAGAGTTCCAAATGTTTCTGGGTAGAATATATATCCCACGGGGGTAAAATTCAAAAAAGTTTTAAAATTTTTTTTTTGGGATTTAGTCATATTTCTCACGTTTATCAGACTTTCAAATAGGGCAAATGTCTGTGAGCGTTCCGATTTTAGTTCCAGAGCGATTCGCCCAATGAGTCCTTGATATTTATTCGTTTTCAGCCAATTTTCTGGATTTTTGAAAATTTCACTTTTTTGTGAAAATATCCACTAAATGAGGGAATAATATGTGTGAGGGTACCCCAGGAGAGTTCCAAATGTGTGTGGATAGAATATATATCCCACGGGGGTAAAATTGAATAAAGTTGAAAAAATTTTTTTTTTGGACTTAGTCATTTTTCCGACGTTTATAAGACTTTCAGATAGGGCAAATGTCAGTGAGCGTTCCGATTTAAGTTCCAGAGCGATTCGCCCAATGAGTCCTTGATATTTATTCATTTTCAGCCAATTTTCTGGATTTTTGAAAATTTCACTTTTTTGTGAAAATATCCACTAAATGAGGGAATAATATGTGTGAGGGTACCCCAGGAGAGTTCCAAATGTGTGTGGGTAGAATATATTTCCCACGGGGGTAAAATTGAAAAAAGTTGAAAAAATATTTTTTGGGAATTTAGTCATTTTTCCGGCCTTTATCAGACTTTCAGATAGGGCAAATGTCAGTGAGCATTCCGATTTCAGTTCCAGAGCGATTCGCCCAATGAGTCCTTGATATTTATTCGTTTTCAGCCAATTTTCTGGATTTTTGAAAATTTCACTTTTTTGTGAAAATATCCACTAAATGAGGGAATAATATGTGTGAGGGTACCCCAGGAGAGTTCCAAATGTGTGTTGGTAGAATAAATATCCCACGGGGGTAAAATTGAAAAAAGTTGAAAAAATATTTTTTGGGAATTTAGTCATTTTTCCGGCATTTATCAGACTTTCAGATAGGGCAAATGTCAGTGAGCGTTCCGATTTAAGTTCCAGAGCGATTCACCCAATGAGTCCTTGATATTTATTCGTTTTCAGCCAATTTTCCGGATTTTTGAAAATTTCACTTTTTTGTGAAAATATCCACTAAATGATGGAATAATATGTGTGAGGGTACCCCAGGAGAGTTCCAAATGTGTGTGGGTAGAATAAATATCCCACGGGGGTAAAATTGAAAAAAGTTGAAAAAATATTTTTTGGGAATTTAGTCATTTTTCCGGCGTTTATCAGACTTTCAGACAGGGCAAATGTCAGTGAGCATTCCGATTTCAGTTCCAGAGCGATTCACCCAATGAGTTCTTGATATTTAGTCGTTTTCAGCCAATTTTCTGGATTTTTGAAAATTTCACTTTTTTGTGAAAATATCCACTAAATGAGGGAATAATATGTGTGAGGGTACCCCAGGAGAGTTCCAAATGTTTCTGGGTAGAATATATATCCCACGGGGGTAAAATTCAAAAAAGTTTTAAAATTTTTTTTTTGGGATTTAGTCATATTTCTGGCGTTTATCAGACTTTCAAATAGGGCAAATGTCTGTGAGCGTTCCGATTTTAGTTCCAGAGCGATTCGCCCAATGAGTCCTTGATATTTATTCGTTTTCAGCCAATTTTCTGGATTTTTGAAAATTTCACTTTTTTGTGAAAATATCCACTAAATGAGGGAATAATATGTATGAGGGTACCCCAGGAGAGTTCCAAATGTGTGTGGATAGAATATATATCCCACGGGGGTAAAATTGAATAAAGTTGAAAAAATTTTTTTTTTGGACTTAGTCATTTTTCCGACGTTTATAAGACTTTCAGATAGGGCAAATGTCAGTGAGCATTCCGATTTAAGTTCCAGAGCGATTCGCCCAATGAGTCCTTGATATTTATTCATTTTCAGCCAATTTTCTGGATTTTTGAAAATTTCACTTTTTTGTGAAAATATCCACTAAATGAGGGAATAATATGTGTGAGGGTACCCCAGGAGAGTTCCAAATGTGTGTGGGTAGAATATATTTCCCACGGGGGTGAAATTGAAAAAAGTTGAAAAAATATTTTTTGGGAATTTAGTCATTTTTCCGGCCTTTATCAGACTTTCAGATAGGGCAAATGTCAGTGAGCATTCCGATTTCAGTTCCAGAGCGATTCGCCCAATGAGTCCTTGATATTTATTCGTTTTCAGCCAATTTTCTGGATTTTTGAAAATTTCACTTTTTTGTGAAAATATCCACTAAATGAGGGAATAATATGTGTGAGGGTACCCCAGGAGAGTTCCAAATGTGTGTGGGTAGAATAAATATCCCACGGGGGTAAAATTGAAAAAAGTTGAAAAAATATTTTTTGGGAATTTAGTCATTTTTCCGGCGTTTATCAGACTTTCAGACAGGGCAAATGTCAGTGAGCATTCCGATTTCAGTTCCAGAGCGATTCGCCCAATGAGTCCTTGATATTTATTCGTTTTCAGCCAATTTTCTGGATTTTTGAAAATTTCACTTTTTTGTGAAAATATCCACTAAATGAGGGAATAATATGTGTGAGGGTACCCCAGGAGAGTTCCAAATGTGTGTTGGTAGAATAAATATCCCACGGGGGTAAAATTGAAAAAAGTTGAAAAAATATTTTTTGGGAATTTAGTCATTTTTCCGGCATTTATCAGACTTTCAGATAGGGCAAATGTCAGTGAGCGTTCCGATTTAAGTTCCAGAGCGATTCACCCAATGAGTCCTTGATATTTATTCGTTTTCAGCCAATTTTCCGGATTTTTGAAAATTTCACTTTTTTGTGAAAATATCCACTAAATGAGGGAATAATATGTGTGAGGGTACCCCAGGAGAGTTCCAAATGTGTGTGGGTAGAATAAATATCCCACGGGGGTAAAATTGAAAAAAGTTGAAAAAATATTTTTTGGGAATTTAGTCATTTTTCCGGCGTTTATCAGACTTTCAGACAGGGCAAATGTCAGTGAGCATTCCGATTTCAGTTCCAGAGCGATTCACCCAATGAGTTCTTGATATTTAGTCGTTTTCAGCCAATTTTCTAGATTTTTGAAAATTTCACTTTTTTGTGAAAATATCCACTAAATGAGGGAATAATATGTGTGAGGGTACCCCAGGAGAGTTCCAAATGTTTCTGGGTAGAATATATATCCCACGGGGGTAAAATTCAAAAAAGTTTTAAAATTTTTTTTTTGGGATTTAGTCATATTTCTGGCGTTTATCAGACTTTCAAATAGGGCAAATGTCTGTGAGCGTTCCGATTTTAGTTCCAGAGCGATTCGCCCAATGAGTCCTTGATATTTATTCGTTTTCAGCCAATTTTCTGGATTTTTGAAAATTTCACTTTTTTGTGAAAATATCCACTAAATGAGGGAATAATATGTGTGAGGGTACCCCAGGAGAGTTCCAAATGTGTGTGGATAGAATATATATCCCACGGGGGTAAAATTGAATAAAGTTGAAAAAATTTTTTTTTTGGACTTAGTCATTTTTCCGACGTTTATAAGACTTTCAGATAGGGCAAATGTCAGTGAGCGTTCCGATTTAAGTTCCAGAGCGATTCGCCCAATGAGTCCTTGATATTTATTCATTTTCAGCCAATTTTCTGGATTTTTGAAAATTTCACTTTTTTGTGAAAATATCCACTAAATGAGGGAATAATATGTGTGAGGGTACCCCAGGAGAGTTCCAAATGTGTGTGGGTAGAATATATTTCCCACGGGGGTGAAATTGAAAAAAGTTGAAAAAATATTTTTTGGGAATTTAGTCATTTTTCCGGCCTTTATCAGACTTTCAGATAGGGCAAATGTCAGTGAGCATTCCGATTTCAGTTCCAGAGCGATTCGCCCAATGAGTCCTTGATATTTATTCGTTTTCAGCCAATTTTCTGGATTTTTGAAAATTTCACTTTTTTGTGAAAATATCCACTAAATGAGGGAATAATATGTGTGAGGGTACCCCAGGAGAGTTCCAAATGTGTGTGGGTAGAATAAATATCCCACGGGGGTAAAATTGAAAAAAGTTGAAAAAATATTTTTTGGGAATTTAGTCATTTTTCCGGCGTTTATCAGACTTTCAGACAGGGCAAATGTCAGTGAGCATTCCGATTTCAGTTCCAGAGCGATTCACCCAATGAGTTCTTGATATTTAGTCGTTTTCAGCCAATTTTCTGGATTTTTGAAAATTTCACTTTTTTGTGAAAATATCCACTAAATGAGGGAATAATATGTGTGAGGGTACCCCAGGAGAGTTCCAAATGTTTCTGGGTAGAATATATATCCCACGGGGGTAAAATTGAAAATAGTTGAAAACATTTTTTTTTTGGACTTAGTCGTTTTTCCGGCGTTTCTCAGACTTTCAGATAGGGCAAATGTCAGTGAGCGTTCCGATTTCAGTTCCAGAGCGATTCGCCCAATGAGTCCTTGATATTTATTCGTTTTCAGCCAATTTTCAGGGTTTTTGAAAATTTCACTTTTTTGTGAAAATATCCACTAAATGAGGGAATAATATGTGTGAGGGTACCCCAGGAGAGTTCCAAATGTGTGTTGGTAGAATATATATCCCACTGGGGTAAAATTGAAAATAGTTGAAAAAAATTTTTTTTTTGGACTTAGTCGTTTTTCCGGCGTTTCTCAGACTTTCAGATAGGGCAAATGTCAATGAGCATTCCAATTTCAGTTCCAGAGCGATTCGCCCAATGAGTCCTTGATATTTATTCATTTTCAGCCAATTTTCTGGATTTTTGAAAATTCCACTTTTTTGTGAAAATATCCACTAAATGAGGGAATAATATGTGTGAGGGTACCCCAGGAGAGTTCCAAATGTTTCTGGGTAGAATATATATCCCACGGGGGTAAAATTGAAAATAGTTGAAAACATTTTTTTTTTGGACTTAGTCATTTTTCCGGCGTTTCTCAGAATTTCAGATAGGGCAAATGTCAGTGAGCGTTCCGATTTCAGTTCCAGAGCGATTCGCCCAATGAGTCCTTGATATTTATTCGTTTGCAGCCAATTTTCAGGATTTTTGAAAATTTCACTTTTTTGTGAAAATATCCACTAAATGAGGGAATAATATGTGTGAGGGTACCCCAGGAGAGTTCCAAATGTTTCTGGGTAGAATATATATCCCACGGGGGTAAAATTCAAAAAAGTTTTAAAATTTTTTTTTTGGGATTTAGTCATATTTCTCACGTTTATCAGACTTTCAAATAGGGCAAATGTCTGTGAGCGTTCCGATTTTAGTTCCAGAGCGATTCGCCCAATGAGTCTTTGATATTTATTCGTTTTCAGCCAATTTTCTGGATTTTTGAAAATTTCACTTTTTTGTGAAAATATCCACTAAATGAGGGAATAATATGTGTGAGGGTACCCCAGGAGAGTTCCAAATGTGTGTGGATAGAATATATATCCCACGGGGGTAAAATTGAATAAAGTTGAAAAAATTTTTTTTTTGGACTTAGTCATTTTTCCGACGTTTATAAGACTTTCAGATAGGGCAAATGTCAGTGAGTGTTCCGATTTAAGTTCCAGAGCGATTCGCCCAATGAGTCCTTGATATTTATTCGTTTTCAGCCAATTTTCTGGATTTTTGAAAATTTCACTTTTTTGTGAAAATATCCACTAAATGAGGGAATAATATGTGTGAGGGTACCCCAGGAGAGTTCCAAATGTGTGTTGGTAGAATAAATATCCCACGGGGGTAAAATTGAAAAAAGTTGAAAAAATATTTTTTGGGAATTTAGTCATTTTTCCGGCATTTATCAGACTTTCAGATAGGGCAAATGTCAGTGAGCGTTCCGATTTAAGTTCCAGAGCGATTCACCCAATGAGTCCTTGATATTTATTCGTTTTCAGCCAATTTTCCGGATTTTTGAAAATTTCACTTTTTTGTGAAAATATCCACTAAATGAGGGAATAATATGTGTGAGGGTACCCCAGGAGAGTTCCAAATGTGTGTGGGTAGAATAAATATCCCACGGGGGTAAAATTGAAAAAAGTTGAAAAAATATTTTTTGGGAATTTAGTCATTTTTCCGGCGTTTATCAGACTTTCAGACAGGGCAAATGTCAGTGAGCATTCCGATTTCAGTTCCAGAGCGATTCACCCAATGAGTTCTTGATATTTAGTCGTTTTCAGCCAATTTTCTGGATTTTTGAAAATTTCACTTTTTTGTGAAAATATCCACTAAATGAGGGAATAATATGTGTGAGGGTACCCCAGGAGAGTTCCAAATGTTTCTGGGTAGAATATATATCCCACGGGGGTAAAATTGAAAATAGTTGAAAACATTTTTTTTTTGGACTTAGTCGTTTTTCCGGCGTTTCTCAGACTTTCAGATAGGGCAAATGTCTGTGAGCGTTCCGATTTCAGTTCCAGAGCGATTCGCCCAATGAGTCCTTGATATTTATTCGTTTTCAGCCAATTTTCTGGATTTTTGAAAATTTCACTTTTTTGTGAAAATATCCACTAAATGAGGGAATAATATGTGTGAGGGTACCCCAGGAGAGTTCCAAATGTGTGTGGGTAGAATTTATTTCCCACGGGGGTAAAATTGAAAAAAGTTTTAAAAATTTATTTTTTGGACTTAGTCATTTTTCCGACGTTTATAAGACTTTCAGATAGGGCAAATGTCAGTGAACTTTCCGATTTAAGTTCCAGAGCGATTCGCCCAATGAGTCCTTGATATTTATTCGTTTTCAGCCAATTTTCAGGGTTTTTGAAAATTTCACTTTTTTGTGAAAATATCCACTAAATGAGGGAATAATATGTGTGAGGGTACCCCAGGAGAGTTCCAAATGTGTGTGGGTAGAATATATATCCCACTGGGGTAAAATTGAAAATAGTTGAAAAAAATTTTTTTTTTGGACTTAGTCGTTTGTCCGGTGTTTCTCAGACTTTCAGATAGGGCAAATGTCAATGAGCATTCTGATTTCAGTTCCAGAGCGATTCGCCCAATGAGTCCTTGATATTTATTCACTTTCAGCCAATTTTCTGGATTTTTGAAAATTCCACTTTTTTGTGAAAATATCCACTAAATGAGGGAATAATATGTGTGAGGGTACCCCAGGAGAGTTCCAAATGTGTGTGGGTAGAATATATATCCCACGGGGGTAAAATTGAAAAAAGTTGAAAAAAATTTTTTTTTGGACTTAGTCATTTTTCCGGCGTTTATCAGACTTTCAGATAGGGCAAATGTCAGTGAGCGTTCCGATTTCAGTTCCAGAGCGATTCGCCCAATGAGTCCTTGATATTTAGTCGCTTTCAGCCAATTTTCTGGATTTTTGAAAATTTCACTTTTTTGTGAAAATATCCACTAAATGAGGGAATAATATGTGTGAGGGTACCCCAGGAGAGTTCCAAATGTGTGTGGGTAGAATAAATATCCCACGGGGGTAAAATTGAAAAAAGTTGAAAAAATATTTTTTGGGAATTTAGTCATTTTTCCGGCGTTTATCACACTTTCAGATAGGGCAAATGTCAGTGAGCATTCCGATTTCAGTTCCAGAGCGATTCGCCCAATGAGTTCTTGATATTTAGTCGTTTTCAGCCAATTTTCTGGATTTTTGAAAATTTCACTTTTTTGTGAAAATATCCACTAAATGAGGGAATAATATGTGTGAGGGTACCCCAGGAGAGTTCCAAATGTTTCTGGATAGAATATATATCCCACGGGGGTAAAATTGAAAAAAGATTAAAAAATTTTTTTTTTGGACTTAGTCATTTTTCCGACGTTTATAAGACTTTCAGATAGGGCAAATGTCAGTGAGCATTCTGATTTCAGTTCCAGAGCGATTCGCCCAATGAGTCCTTGATATTTAGTCGTTTTCAGCCAATTTTCTGGATTTTTGAAAATTTCACTTTTTTGTGAAAATATCCACAAAATGAGGGAATAATATGTGTGAGGGTACGCCAGGAGAGTTCCAAATGTGTGTGGGTAAAATATATATCCCACAGGGGTAAAATTGAAAAAAGTTTAAAATTTTTTTTGGGAGATTTAGTCTTTTTTCCGGCGTTTATCAGACTTTCAGAAAGGGCAAATGTCTGAGAGCATTCCCATTTCAGTTCCAGAGCGATTCGCCCAATGAGTCCTTGATATTTATTCGTTTTCAGCCAATTTTCTGGATTTTTGAAAATTTCACTTTTTTGTGAAAATATCCACTAAATGAGGCAATAATATGTGTGAGGGTACCCCAGGAGAGTTCCAAATGTGTGTGGGTAGAATATATATCCCACGGGGGTAAAATTGAAAAAAGTTGAAAATTTTTTTTTCTTGGACTTAATCATTTTTCCGGCTTTTATCAGACTTTCAGATAGGGCAAATGTCAGTGAGCGTTTCGATTTCAGTTCCAGAGCGATTTGCCCAATCAGTCCTTGATATTTATTCGTTTTCAGCCAATATTTTGGATTTTTGAAAATTTCACTTTTTTGTGAAAATATCCACTAAATGAGGGAATAATATGTGTGAGGGTACCCCAGGAGAGTTCCAAATGTGTGTGGGTAGAATATATATCCCACGGGGGTAAAATTGAAAAAAGTTGAAAAATATTTTTTTTTGGACTTAGTCATTTTTCCGACGTTTATAAGACTTTCAGATAGGGCAAATGTCAGAGAGCGTTCCGATTTAAGTTCCAGAGCGATTCGCCCATTGAGTCCTTGATATTTATTCGTTTTCAGCCAATTTTCAGGATTTTTGAAAATTTCACTTTTTTGTGAAAATATCCACTAAATGAGGGAATAATATGTGTGAGGGTACCCCAGGAGAGTTACAAATGTGTGTGGATAGAATATATATCCCACGGGGGTAAAATTCAAAAAATTTGAAAAAAATTTTTTTTTGGGATTTAGTCATGTTTCTGGCGTTTATCAGACTTTCAGATAGGGCAAATGTCTGTGAGCGTTCCGATTTCAGTTCCAGAGTGATTCGCCCAATGAGTCCTTGATATTTAGTCGTTTTCAGCCAATTTTCTGGATTTTTAAAAATTTCACTTTTTTGTGAAAATATCCACTAAATGAGGGAATAATATGTATGAGGGTACCCCAGGAGAGTTCCAAATGTGTGTGGGTAGAATATATATCCCACGGGGGTAAAATTGAAAAAAGTTTAAAATTTTTTTTGGGAGATTTAGTCTTTTTTCCGGTGTTTATCAGACTTTCAGAAAGGGCAAATGTCTGTGAGCGTTCCGATTTCAGTTCCAGAGCGATTCGCCCAATGAGTCCTTGATATTTATTCGTTTTCAGCCAATTTTCAGGATTTTTGAAAATTTCACTTTTTTGTGAAAATATCCACTAAATGAGGGAATAATATGTGTGAGGGTACCCCAGGAGAGTTCCAAATGTGTGTGAGTAGAATATATATCCCACGGGGGTAAAATTGAAAAAAGCTGAAAACATTTTTTTTTTGGGACTTAGTCATTTTTCCGGCGTTTATCAGACTTTCAGATATGGCAAATGTCAGTGAGCATTCCGATTTCAGTTCCAGAGCGATTCGCCCAATGAGTCCTTGATATTTAGTCGTTTTCAGCCAATTTTCTGGATTTTTGAAAATTTTACTTTTTTGAGAAAATATCCACTAAATGAGGGAATAATATGTGTGAGGGTACCCCAGGAGAGTTACAAATGTGTGTGGATAGAATATATATCCCATGGGGGTAAAATTCAAAAAAGTTGAAAAAAAATTTATTTTTGGATTTAGTCATGTTTCTGGCGTTTATCAGACTTTCAGATAGGGCAAATGTCTGTGAGCGTTCCGATTTCAGTTCCAGAGCGATTCGCCCAATGAGTCCTTGATATTTATTCGTTTTCAGCCAATTTTCTGGATTTTTTGAAAATTTCACTTTTTTTGTGAAAATATCCACTAAATGAGGAAATAATATGTGTGACGGTACCCCAGGAGAGTTCCAAATGTGTGCCGGTAGAATATATATCCCACGGGGGTAAAATTGAAAAAAGTTGAAAAAATATTTTTTGGGGATTTAGTCATTTTTCCGGCGTTTATCAGACTTTCAGAAAGGGGAAATGTCAGTGAGCATTCTGATTTCAGTTCCAGAGCGATTCGCCCAATGAGTCCTTGATATTTAGTCGTTTTCAGCCAATTTTCTGGATTTTTGAAAATTTTACTTTTTTGAGAAAATATCCACTAAATGAGGAAATAATATGTGTGAGGGTACCCCAGGAGAGTTACAAATGTGTGTGGATAGAATATATATCCCACGGGGGTAAAATTCAAAAAAGTTGAAAAAAATTTTTTTTTTGGATTTAGTCATGTTTCTGGCGTTTATCAGACTTTCAGATAGGGCAAATGTCTGTGAGCGTTCCGATTTCAGTTCCAGAGCGATTCGCCCAATGAGTCCTTGATATTTATTCGGTTTCAGCCAATTTTCTGGATTTTTGAAAATTTCACTTTTTTGTGAAAATGTCCTCCAAATGAGGGAATAATATGTGTGAGGGTACCCCAGGAGAGTTCCAAATGTGTGTGGGTAGAATATATATCCCACGGGGATAAAATTGAAAAAAGTTGAAAAATTTTTTTTTTTGGGATTTAGTCATATTTCCGGCATTTATCAGACTTTCAGATAGGGCAAATGTCAGTGAGCGTTCCGATTTCAGTTCCAGAGCGATTCGCCCAATGAGTCTTTGATATTTAGTCGTTTTCAGCCAATTTTCTGGATTTTTGAAAATTTCACTTTTTTGTGAAAATATCCACAAAATGAGGGAATAATATGTGTGAGGGTACGCCAGGAGAGTTCCAAATGTGTGTGGGTAAAATATATATCCCACAGGGGTAAAATTGAAAAAAGTTGAAAAAATATTTTTTGGGGATTTAGTCATTTTTCCGGCATTTATCAGACTTTCAGAAAGGGGAAATGTCAGTGAGCATTCTGATTTCAGTTCCAGAGCGATTCGCCCAATGAGTCCTTGATATTTAGTCGTTTTCAGCCAATTTTCTGGATTTTTAAAAATTTCACTTTTTTGTGAAAATATCCACTAAATGAGGAAATAATATGTGTGAGGGTACCCCAGGAGAGTTCCAAATGTGTGTGGGTAGAATATATATCCCACGGGGGTAAAATTGAAAAAAGTTTAAAAATTTTTTTGGGAGATTTAGTCTTTTTTCCGGCGTTTATCAGACTTTCAGAAAGGGCAAATGTCTGAGAGCGTTCCGATTTCAGTTCCAGAGCGATTCGCCCAATGAGTCCTTGATATTTATTCGTTTTCAGCCAATTTTCTGGATTTTTGAAAATTTCACTTTTTTGTGAAAATATCCACTAAATGAGGCAATAATATGTGTGAGGGTACCCCAGGAGAGTTCCAAATGTGTGTGGGTAGAATATATATCCCACGGGGTAAAATTGAAAAAAGTTGAAAAATTTTTTTTCTTGGACAATCATTTTTCCGGCTTTTATCAGACTTTCAGATAGGGCAAATGTCAGTGAGCGTTTCGATTTCAGTTCCAGAGCGATTTGCCCAATCAGTCCTTGATATTTATTCGTTTTCAGCCAATATTTTGGATTTTTGAAAATTTCACTTTTTTGTGAAAATATCCACTAAATGAGGGAATAATATGTGTGAGGGTACCCCAGGAGAGTTCCAAATGTGTGTGGGTAGAATATATATCCCACGGGGGTAAAATTGAAAAAAGTTGAAAAATTTTTTTTTTTGGACTTAGTCATTTTTCCGACGTTTATAAGACTTTCAGATAGGGCAAATGTCAGTGAGCGTTCCGATTTAAGTTCCAGAGCGATTCGCCCCTTGAGTCCTTGATATTTATTCGTTTTCAGCCAATTTTCAGGATTTTTGAAAATTTTACTTTTTTGAGAAAATATCCACTAAATGAGGGAATAATATGTGTGAGGGTACCCCAGGAGAGTTACAAATGTGTGTGGATAGAATATATATCCCATGGGGGTAAAATTCAAAAAAGTTGAAAAAAAATTTATTTTTGGATTTAGTCATGTTTCTGGCGTTTATCAGACTTTCAGATAGGGCAAATGTCTGTGAGCGTTCCGATTTCAGTTCCAGAGCGATTCGCCCAATGAGTCCTTGATATTTATTCGTTTTCAGCCAATTTTCTGGATTTTTTGAAAATTTCACTTTTTTTGTGAAAATATCCACTAAATGAGGAAATAATATGTGTGAGGGTACCCCAGGAGAGTTCCAAATGTGTGCCGGTAGAATATATATCCCACGGAGGTAAAATTGAAAAAAGTTGAAAAAATATTTTTTGGGGATTTAGTCATTTTTCCGGCGTTTATCAGACTTTCAGAAAGGGGAAATGTCAGTGAGCATTCTGATTTCAGTTCCAGAGCGATTCGCCCAATGAGTCCTTGATATTTAGTCGTTTTCAGCCAATTTTCTGGATTTTTGAAAATTTTACTTTTTTGAGAAAATATCCACTAAATGAGGAAATAATATGTGTGAGGGTACCCCAGGAGAGTTCCAAATGTGTGTGGGTAGAATATATATCCCACGGGGGTAAAATTGAAAAAAGTTTAAAATTTTTTTTTTGGATTTAGTCATGTTTCTGGCGTTTATCAGACTTTCAGATAGGGCAAATGTCTGTGAGCGTTCCGATTTCAGTTCCAGAGCGATTCGCCCAATGAGTCCTTGATATTTATTCGGTTTCAGCCAATTTTCTGGATTTTTGAAAATTTCACTTTTTTGTGAAAATGTCCTCTAAATGAGGGAATAATATGTGTGAGGGTACCCCAGGAGAGTTCCAAATGTGTGTGGGTAGAATATATATCCCACGGGGATAAAATTGAAAAAAGTTGAAAAATTTTTTTTTTGGGGATTTAGTCATATTTCCGGCATTTATCAGACTTTCAGATAGGGCAAATGTCAGTGAGCGTTCCGATTTCAGTTCCAGAGCGATTCGCCCAATGAGTCTTTGATATTTAGTCGTTTTCAGCCAATTTTCTGGATTTTTGAAAATTTCACTTTTTTGTGAAAATATCCACAAAATGAGGGAATAATATGTGTGAGGGTACGCCAGGAGAGTTCCAAATGTGTGTGGGTAAAATATATATCCCACAGGGGTAAAATTGAAAAAAGTTGAAAAAATATTTTTTGGGGATTTAGTCATTTTTCCGGCATTTATCAGACTTTCAGAAAGGGGAAATGTCAGTGAGCATTCTGATTTCAGTTCCAGAGCGATTCGCCCAATGAGTCCTTGATATTTAGTCGTTTTCAGCCAATTTTCTGGATTTTTAAAAATTTTACTTTTTTGTGAAAATATCCACTAAATGAGGAAATAATATGTGTGAGGGTACCCCAGGAGAGTTCCAAATGTGTGTGGGTAGAATATATATCCCACGGGGGTAAAATTGAAAAAAGTTTAAAATTTTTTTTGGGAGATTTAGTCTTTTTTCCGGCGTTTATCAGACTTTCAGAAAGGGCAAATGTCTGAGAGCGTTCCGATTTCAGTTCCAGAGCGATTCGCCCAATGAGTCCTTGATATTTATTCGTTTTCAGCCAATTTTCTGGATTTTTGAAAATTTCACTTTTTTGTGAAAATATCCACTAAATGAGGCAATAATATGTGTGAGGGTACCCCAGGAGAGTTCCAAATGTGTGTGGGTAGAATATATATCCCACGGGGTAAAATTGAAAAAAGTTGAAAAATTTTTTTTCTTGGACAATCATTTTTCCGGCTTTTATCAGACTTTCAGATAGGGCAAATGTCAGTGAGCGTTTCGATTTCAGTTCCAGAGCGATTTGCCCAATCAGTCCTTGATATTTATTCGTTTTCAGCCAATATTTTGGATTTTTGAAAATTTCACTTTTTTGTGAAAATATCCACTAAATGAGGGAATAATATGTGTGAGGGTACCCCAGGAGAGTTCCAAATGTGTGTGGGTAGAATATATATCCCACGGGGGTAAAATTGAAAAAAGTTGAAAAATTTTTTTTTTTGGACTTAGTCATTTTTCCGACGTTTATAAGACTTTCAGATAGGGCAAATGTCAGTGAGCGTTCCGATTTAAGTTCCAGAGCGATTCGCCCATTGAGTCCTTGATATTTATTCGTTTTCAGCCAATTTTCAGGATTTTTGAAAATTTCACTTTTTTGTGAAAATATCCACTAAATGAGGGAATAATATGTGTGAGGGTACCCCAGGAGAGTTACAAATGTGTGTGGATAGAATATATATCCCACGGGGGTAAAATTCAAAAAAGTTGAAAAAAATTTTTTTGGGGATTTAGTCATGTTTCTGGCGTTTATCAGACTTTCAGATAGGGCAAATGTCTGTGAGCGTTCCGATTTCAGTTCCAGAGCGATTCTCCCAATGAGTCCTTGATATTTAGTCGTTTTCAGCCAATTTTCTGGATTTTCAAAAATTTCACTTTTTTGTGAAAATATCCACTAAATGAGGGAATAATATGTATGAGGGTACCCCAGGAGAGTTCCAAATGTGTGTGGGTAGAATATATATACCACGGGGGTAAAATTGAAAAAAGTTTAAAAATTTTTTTGGGAGATTTAGTCTTTTTTCCGGCGTTTATCAGACTTTCAGAAAGGGCAAATGTCTGTGAGCGTTCCGATTTCAGTTCCAGAGCGATTCGCCCAATGAGTCCTTGATATTTATTCGTTTTCAGCCAATTTTCAGGATTTTTGAAAATTTCACTTTTTTGTGAAAATATCCACTAAATGAGGGAATAATATGTGTGAGGGTACCCCAGGAGAGTTCCAAATGTGTGTGAGTAGAATATATATCCCACGTGGGTAAAATTGAAAAAAGCTGAAAACATTTTTTTTTTGGGACTTAGTCATTTTTCCGGCGTTTATCAGACTTTCAGATATGGCAAATGTCAGTGAGCATTCCGATTTCAGTTCCAGAGCGATTCGCCCAATGAGTCCTTGATATTTAGTCGTTTTCAGCCAATTTTCTGGATTTTTGAAAATTTTACTTTTTTGAGAAAATATCCACTAAATGAGGGAATAATATGTGTGAGGGTACCCCAGGAGAGTTACAAATGTGTGTGGGTAGAATATATATCCCACGGGGGTAAAATTGAAAAAAGTTTAAAATTTTTTTTGGGAGATTTAGTCTTTTTTCCGGCGTTTATCAGACTTTCAGAAAGGGCAAATGTCTGAGAGCGTTCCGATTTCAGTTCCAGAGCGATTCGCCCAATGAGTCCTTGATATTTATTCGTTTTCAGCCAATTTTCTGGATTTTTGAAAATTTCACTTTTTTGTGAAAATATCCACTAAATGAGGCAATAATATGTGTGAGGGTACCCCAGGAGAGTTCCAAATGTGTGTGGGTAGAATATATATCCCACGGGGTAAAATTGAAAAAAGTTGAAAAATTTTTTTTCTTGGACAATCATTTTTCCGGCTTTTATCAGACTTTCAGATAGGGCAAATGTCAGTGAGCGTTTCGATTTCAGTTCCAGAGCGATTTGCCCAATCAGTCCTTGATATTTATTCGTTTTCAGCCAATATTTTGGATTTTTGAAAATTTCACTTTTTTGTGAAAATATCCACTAAATGAGGGAATAATATGTGTGAGGGTACCCCAGGAGAGTTCCAAATGTGTGTGGGTAGAATATATATCCCACGGGGGTAAAATTGAAAAAAGTTGAAAAATTTTTTTTTTTGGACTTAGTCATTTTTCCGACGTTTATAAGACTTTCAGATAGGGCAAATGTCAGTGAGCGTTCCGATTTAAGTTCCAGAGCGATTCGCCCATTGAGTCCTTGATATTTATTCGTTTTCAGCCAATTTTCAGGATTTTTGAAAATTTCACTTTTTTGTGAAAATATCCACTAAATGAGGGAATAATATGTGTGAGGGTACCCCAGGAGAGTTACAAATGTGTGTGGATAGAATATATATCCCACGGGGGTAAAATTCAAAAAAGTTGAAAAAAATTTTTTTGGGGATTTAGTCATGTTTCTGGCGTTTATCAGACTTTCAGATAGGGCAAATGTCTGTGAGCGTTCCGATTTCAGTTCCAGAGCGATTCTCCCAATGAGTCCTTGATATTTAGTCGTTTTCAGCCAATTTTCTGGATTTTCAAAAATTTCACTTTTTTGTGAAAATATCCACTAAATGAGGGAATAATATGTATGAGGGTACCCCAGGAGAGTTCCAAATGTGTGTGGGTAGAATATATATCCCACGGGGGTAAAATTGAAAAAAGTTTAAAAATTTTTTTGGGAGATTTAGTCTTTTTTCCGGCGTTTATCAGACTTTCAGAAAGGGCAAATGTCTGTGAGCGTTCCGATTTCAGTTCCAGAGCGATTCGCCCAATGAGTCCTTGATATTTATTCGTTTTCAGCCAATTTTCAGGATTTTTGAAAATTTCACTTTTTTGTGAAAATATCCACTAAATGAGGGAATAATATGTGTGAGGGTACCCCAGGAGAGTTCCAAATGTGTGTGAGTAGAATATATATCCCACGTGGGTAAAATTGAAAAAAGCTGAAAACATTTTTTTTTTGGGACTTAGTCATTTTTCCGGCGTTTATCAGACTTTCAGATATGGCAAATGTCAGTGAGCATTCCGATTTCAGTTCCAGAGCGATTCGCCCAATGAGTCCTTGATATTTAGTCGTTTTCAGCCAATTTTCTGGATTTTTGAAAATTTTACTTTTTTGAGAAAATATCCACTAAATGAGGGAATAATATGTGTGAGGGTACCCCAGGAGAGTTACAAATGTGTGTGGATAGAATATATATCCCATGGGGGTAAAATTCAAAAAAGTTGAAAAAAAAATTATTTTTGGATTTAGTCATGTTTCTGGCGTTTATCAGACTTTCAGATAGGGCAAATGTCTGTGAGCATTCCGATTTCAGTTCCAGAGCGATTCGCCCAATGAGTCCTTGATATTTATTCGGTTTCAGCCAATTTTCTGGATTTTTGAAAATTTCACTTTTTTGTGAAAATGTCCACTAAATGAGGGAATAATATGTGTGAGGGTACCCCAGGAGAGTTCCAAATGCGTGTGGGTAGAATATATATCCCACGGGGATAAAATTGAAAAAAGTTGAAAAATTTTTTTTTTGGGATTTAGTCGTATTTCCAGCATTTATCAGACTTTCAGATAGGGCAAATGTCAGTGAGCGTTCCAATTTCAGTTCCAGAGCGATTCGCCCAATGAGTCTTTGATATTTAGTCGTTTTCAGCCAATTTTCTGGATTTTTGAAAATTTCACTTTTTTGTGAAAATATCCACAAAATGAGGGAATAATATGTGTGAGGGTACGCCAGGAGAGTTCCAAATGTGTGTGGGTAAAATATATATCCCACAGGGGTAAAATTGAAAAAAGTTGAAAAAATATTTTTTGGTGATTTAGTCATTTTTCCGGCGTTTATCAGACTTTCAGAAAGGGGAAATGTCAGTGAGCATTCTGATTTCAGTTCCAGAGCGATTCGCCCAATGAGTCCTTGATATTTAGTCGTTTTCAGCCAATTTTCTGGATTTTTAAAAATGTCACTTTTTTGTGAAAATATCCACTAAATGAGGGAATAATATGTGTGAGGGTACCCCAGGAGAGTTCCAAATGTGTGTGGGTAGAATATATATCCCACGGGGGTAAAATTGAAAAAAGTTTAAAAATTTTTTGGGGGGATTTAGTCTTTTTTCCGGCGTTTATCAGACTTTCAGATAGGGCAAATGTCTGTGAGCGTTCCGATTTCAGTTCCAGAGCGATTCGCCCAATGAGTCCTTGATATTTATTCGTTTACAGCCAATTTTCTGGATTTTTGAAAATTTCACTTTTTTGTGAAAATATCCACTAGATGAGGCAATAATATGTGTGAGGGTACCCCAGGAGAGTTCCAAATGTGTGTGGGTAGAATATATATCCCACGGGGGTAAAATTCAAAAAAGTTTTAAAAAATTTTTTTTTGGATTTAGTCATATTTCCGGCGTTTATCAGACTTTCAGATAGGGCAAATGTCAGTGAGCGTTCCGATTTCAGTTCCAGAGCGATTCGCCCAATGATTCCTTGATATTTATTCGTTTTCAGCCAATTTTCTGGATTTTTTGAAAATTTCACTTTTTTTGTGAAAATATCCACTAAATGAGGAAATAATATGTGTGAGGGTACCCCAGGACAGTTCCAAATGTGTGTGGGTAGAATATATATCCCACAGGGGTAAAATTGAAAAAAGTTGAAAAAAATGTTTTTTTGGACTTGGTCATTTTTCCGGCGTTTATCAGACTTTCAGATATGGCAAATGTCAGTGAGCGTTCCGATTTCAGTTCCAGAGCGATTCGCCCAATGAGTCCTTGATATTTAGTCGTTTTCAGCCAATTTTCTGGATTTTTGAAAATTTTACTTTTTTGAGAAAATATCCACTAAATGAGGGAATAATATGTGTGAGGGTACCCCAGGAGAGTTACAAATGTGTGTGGATAGAATATATATCCCATGGGGGTAAAATTCAAAAAAGTTGAAAAAAAAATTATTTTTGGATTTAGTCATGTTTCTGGCGTTTATCAGACTTTCAGATAGGGCAAATGTCTGTGAGCATTCCGATTTCAGTTCCAGAGCGATTCGCCCAATGAGTCCTTGATATTTATTCGGTTTCAGCCAATTTTCTGGATTTTTGAAAATTTCACTTTTTTGTGAAAATGTCCACTAAATGAGGGAATAATATGTGTGAGGGTACCCCAGGAGAGTTCCAAATGCGTTTGGGTAGAATATATATCCCACGGGGATAAAATTGAAAAAAGTTGAAAAATTTTTTTTTTGGGATTTAGTCGTATTTCCAGCATTTATCAGACTTTCAGATAGGGCAAATGTCAGTGAGCGTTCCAATTTCAGTTCCAGAGCGATTCGCCCAATGAGTCTTTGATATTTAGTCGTTTTCAGCCAATTTTCTGGATTTTTGAAAATTTCACTTTTTTGTGAAAATATCCACAAAATGAGGGAATAATATGTGTGAGGGTACGCCAGGAGAGTTCCAAATGTGTGTGGGTAAAATATATATCCCACAGGGGTAAAATTGAAAAAAGTTGAAAAAATATTTTTTGGTGATTTAGTCATTTTTCCGGCGTTTATCAGACTTTCAGAAAGGGGAAATGTCAGTGAGCATTCTGATTTCAGTTCCAGAGCGATTCGCCCAATGAGTCCTTGATATTTAGTCGTTTTCAGCCAATTTTCTGGATTTTTAAAAATGTCACTTTTTTGTGAAAATATCCACTAAATGAGGGAATAATATGTGTGAGGGTACCCCAGGAGAGTTCCAAATGTGTGTGGGTAGAATATATATCCCACGGGGGTAAAATTGAAAAAAGTTTAAAAATTTTTTGGGGGGATTTAGTCTTTTTTCCGGCGTTTATCAGACTTTCAGATAGGGCAAATGTCTGTGAGCGTTCCGATTTCAGTTCCAGAGCGATTCGCCCAATGAGTCCTTGATATTTATTCGTTTACAGCCAATTTTCTGGATTTTTGAAAATTTCACTTTTTTGTGAAAATATCCACTAGATGAGGCAATAATATGTGTGAGGGTACCCCAGGAGAGTTCCAAATGTGTGTGGGTAGAATATATATCCCACGGGGGTAAAATTCAAAAAAGTTTTAAAAAATTTTTTTTTGGATTTAGTCATATTTCCGGCGTTTATCAGACTTTCAGATAGGGCAAATGTCAGTGAGCGTTCCGATTTCAGTTCCAGAGCGATTCGCCCAATGATTCCTTGATATTTATTCGTTTTCAGCCAATTTTCTGGATTTTTTGAAAATTTCACTTTTTTTGTGAAAATATCCACTAAATGAGGAAATAATATGTGTGAGGGTACCCCAGGACAGTTCCAAATGTGTGTGGGTAGAATATATATCCCAAAGGGGTAAAATTGAAAAAAGTTGAAAAAAATGTTTTTTTGGACTTGGTCATTTTTCCGGCGTTTATCAGACTTTCAGATATGGCAAATGTCAGTGAGCGTTCCGATTTCAGTTCCAGAGCGATTCGCCCAATGAGTCCTTGATATTTAGTCGTTTTCAGCCAATTTTCTGGATTTTTGAAAATTTTACTTTTTTGAGAAAATATCCACTAAATGAGGGAATAATATGTGTGAGGGTACCCCAGGAGAGTTACAAATGTGTGTGGATAGAATATATATCCCACGGGGGTAAAATTCAAAAAAGTTGAAAAAAAATTTTTTTTTGGATTTAGTCATGTTTCTGGCGTTTATCAGACTTTCAGATAGGGCAAATGTCTGTGAGCGTTCCGATTTCAGTTCCAGAGCGATTCGCCCAATGAGTCCTTGATATTTATTCGGTTTCAGCCAATTTTCTGGATTTTTGAAAATTTCACTTTTTTGTGAAAATGTCCACTAAATGAGGGAATAATATGTGTGAGGGTACCCCAGGAGAGTTCCAAATGTGTGTGGGTAGAATATATATCCCACGGGGATAAAATTGAAAAAAGTTGAAAAAATTTTTTTTTTGGATTTAGTCATATTTCCGGCATTTATCAGACTTTCAGATAGGGCAAATGTCAGTGAGCGTTCCGATTTCAGTTCCAGAGCGATTCGCCCAATGAGTCTTTGATATTTAGTCGTTTTCAGCCAATTTTCTGGATTTTTGAAAATTTCACTTTTTTGTGAAAATATCCACAAAATGAGGGAATAATATGTGTGAGGGTACGCCAGGAGAGTTCCAAATGTTTCTGGGTAGAATATATATCCCACGGGGGTAAAATTCAAAAAAGTTTTAAAATTTTTTTTTTTGGATTTAGTCATATTTCTGACGTTTATCAGACTTTCAAATAGGGCAAATGTCTGTGAGCGTTCCGATTTCAGTTCCAGAGCAATTCGCCCAATGAGTCCTTGATATTTATTCGTTTTCAGCCAATTTTCAGGATTTTTGAAAATTTCACTTTTTTGTGAAAATATCCACTAAATGAGGGAATAATATGTGTGAGGGTACCCCAGGAGAGTTCCAAATGTGTGTGAGTAGAATATATATCCCACGGGGGTAAAATTGAAAATAGTTAAAAAAAATTTTTTTTTGGACTTAGTCGTTTTTCCGGCATTTCTCAGACTTTCAGATAGGGCAAATGTCAGTGAGCGTTCCGATTTCAGTTCCAGAGCGATTCGCCCAATGAGTCCTTGATATTTATTCGTTTTCAGCCAATTTTCTGGATTTTTGTAAATTTCACTTTTTTGTGAAAATATCCACTAAATGAGGGAATAATATGTGTGAGGGTACCCCAGGAGAGTTCCAAATGTGTGTGGGTAGAATATATATCCCACGGGGGTAAAATTGAAAAAAGTTGAAAACATTTTTTTTTGGACTTAGTCATTTTTCCGACGTTTATAAGACTTTCAGATAGGGCAAATGTCAGTGAGAGTTCCGATTTAAGTTCCAGAGCGATTCGCCCAATGAGTCCTTGATATTTATTCGTTTTCAGACAATTTGCAGGATTTTTGAAAATTTCACTTTTTTGTGAAAATATCCACTAAATGAGGGAATAATATGTGTGAGGGTACCCCAGGAGAGTTCCAAATGTGTGTGGGTAGAATATATATCCCACGGGGGTAAAATTGAAAATAGATAAAAAAATTTTTTTTTTGGACTTAGTCGTTTTTCCGGCGTTTCTAAGACTTTCAGATAGGGCAAATGTCAGTGAGCGTTCCGATTTCAGTTCCAGAGCGATTCGCCCAATGAGTCCTTGATATTTATTCGTTTTCAGCCAATTTTCTGGATTTTTTGAAAATTTCACTTTTTTTGTGAAAATATCCACTAAATGAGGGAATAATATGTGTGAGGGTACCCCAGGAGAGTTCCAAATGTGTGTGGGTAGAATATATATCCCACGGGGGTAAAATTGAAAAAAGTTGAAAAAAATGTTTTTTTGGACTTAGTCATTTTTCCGGCGTTTATCAGACTTTCAGATATGGCAAATGTCAGTGAGTGTTCCGATTTCAGTTCCAGAGCGATTCGCCCAATGAGTCCTTGATATTTAGTCGTTTTCAGCCAATTTTCTGGATTTTTAAAAATTTCACTTTTTTGTGAAAATATCCACTAAATGAGGGAATAATATGTGTGAGGGTACCCCAGGAGAGTTCCAAATGTGTGTGGGTAGAATATATATCCCACGGGGGTAAAATTGAAAAAAGTTTAAAATTTTTTTTGGGGGATTTAGTCTTTTTTCCGGCATTTATCAGACTTTCAGATAGGGCAAATGTCTGTGAGCGTTCCGATTTCAGTTCCAGAGCGATTCGCCCAATGAGTCCTTGATATTTATTCGTTTTCAGCCAATTTTCTGGATTTTTGAAAATTTCACTTTTTTGTGAAAATATCCACTAAATGAGGCAATAATATGTGTGAGGGTACCCCAGGAGAGTTCCAAATGTGTGTGGGTAGAATATATATCCCACGGGGGTAAAATTGAAAAAAGTTGAAAAAATTTTTTTCTTGGACTTAATCATTTTTCCGGCTTTTACCAGACTTTCAGATAGGGCAAATGTCTGTGAGCGTTCCGATTTCAGTTCCAGAGCGATTCGCCCAATGAGTCCTTGATATTTAGTCGTTTTCAGCCAATATTTTGGATTTTTGAAATTTTCACTTTTTTGTGAAAATATTATCTAAATGAGGGAATAATATGTGTGAGGGTACCCCAGGAGAGTTCCAAATGTGTGTGGGTAGAATATATATCCCACGGGGGTAAAATTGAAAAAAGTTAAAAAAATTTTTTTAGGGGATTTAGTCATTTTTCCGGCGTTTATCAGACTTTCATATAGGGCAAATGTCAGTGAGCGTTCCGATTTCAGTTCCAGAGCGATTCGCCCAATGAGTCCTTGATATTTAGTCGTTTTCAGCCAATTTTCTGGATTTTTGAAAATTTCACTTTTTTGTGAAAATATCCACTAAATGAGGGAATAATATGTGTGAGGGTACCCCAGGAGAGCTCCAAATGTGTGTGGATAGAATATATATCCCACGGGGGTAAAATTGAAAAAAGTTTAAAAAATTTTTTGGGGGGATTTAATCATTTTTCCGGCTTTTATCAGACTTTCAGATAGGGCAAATGTCAGTGAGAGTTTCGATTTCAGTTCCACAGCGATTTGCCCAATCAGTCCTTGATATTTAGTCGTTTTCAGCCAATATTTTGGATTTTTGAAAATTTCACTTTTTTGTGAAAATATCCACTAAATGAGGGAATAATATGTGTGAGGGTACCCCAGGAGAGTTCCAAAAGTGTGTGGGTAGAATATATATCCCACGGGGGTAAAATTGAAAAAGGTTTAAAAAATTTTTGGGGGGGATTTAGTCATTTTTCCGACGTTTATCAGACTTTCAGATAGGGCAAATGTCAGTGAGCGTTCCGATTTCAGTTCCAGAGCGATACGCCCAATGAGTCCTTGATATTTAGTAGTTTTCAGCCAATTTTCTGGATTTTTGAAAATTTCACTTTTTTTGTGAAAATATCCACTAAATGAGGGAATAATATGTGTGAGGGTACCCCAGGAGAGTTCCAAATGTGTTTGGTAGAATATATATCCCACGGGGGTAAAATTCAAAAAAGTTTAAAAAATTTTTTTGGGGATTTAGTCATTTTTCCGGCGTTTATCAGACTTTCAGATAGGGCAAATGTCAGTGAGCGTTCCGATTTCAGTTCCAGAGCGATTCGCCCAATGAGTCCTTGATATTTAGTCGTTTTCAGCCAATTTTCTGGACTTTTGAAAATTTCACTTTCTTGTGAAAATATCCACTAAATGAGGGAATAATATGTGTGAGGGTACTCCAGGAGAGTTCCAAATGTGTGTGGGTAGAATATATATCCCACGGGGGTAAAATTCAAAAAAGTTTTAAAATTTTTTTTTTGGATTTAGTCATATTTCCGGCGTTTATCAGACTTTCAGATAGGGCAAATGTCAGTGAGCGTTCCGATTTCAGTTCCAGAGCGATTCACCCAATGAGTCCTTGATATTTAGTCGTTTTCAGCCAATATTTTGGATTTTTGAAAAGTTCACTTTTTTGTGAAAATATCCACTAAATGAGGGAATAATATGTGTGAGGGTACCCCAGGAGAGTTTCAAATGTGTGTGGGTAGAATATATATCCCACGGGGGTAAAATTGAAAAAAGTTGAAAATTTTTTTTTTTTGGACTTAATCATTTTTCCGGCGTTTATCAGACTTTCAGATAGGGCAAATGTCAGTGAGCGTTCCGATTTCAGTTCCAGAGCGATTCGCCCAAAGAGTGTTTGATATTTAGTCGTTTTCAGCCAATTTTCTGGATTTTTGAAAATTTCACTTTTTTGTGAAAAAATCCACTAAATGAGGGAATAATATGTGTGAGGGTACCCCAGGAGAGTTCCAAATGTGTGTGGGTAGAATATATATCCCACAGGTGTAAAATTGAAAAAAGTTGAACCATTTTTTTTTTTGGACTTAATCATTTTTTCAGCGTTTATCAGACTTTCAGATAGGGCAAATGTCAGTGAGCGTTCCAATTTCAGTTCCAGAGTGATTCACCCAATGAGTCCTTGATATTTAGTCGTTTTCAGCCAATATTTTGGATTTTTGAAAATTTCACTTTTTTGTGAAAATATCCACTAAATGAGGGAATAATATGTGTGAGGGTACCCCAGGAGAGTTCCACATGTGTGTGGGTAGAATATATTTCCCACAGGGGTAAAATTGAAAAAAGTTGAAAAAATTTTTTTTTTGGATTTAGTCATTTTTCCGGCGTTTATCAGACTTTCAGTGAGGGCAAATGTCAGTGAGCATTCCGATTTCAGTTCCAGAGCGATTCGCCCAATGAGTCCTTGATATTTAGTCGTTTTCAGCCAATTTTCTGGATTTTTGAAAATTTCACTTTTTTGTGAAAATATCCACTAAATGAGGGAATAATATGTGTGAGGGTACCCCAGGAGAGTTCCAAATGTGTGTGGGTAGAATATATATCCCACGGGGGTAAAATTGAAAAAAGTTTAAAAAATTTTTTTTTTGGACTTAATCATTTTTCCGGCGTTTATCAGACTTTCAGATAGGGCAAATGTCAGTGAGGGTTCCAATTTCAGTTCCAGAGTGATTCACCCAATGAGTCCTTGATATTTAGTCGTTTTCAGCCAATATTTTGGATTTTTGAAAATTTCACTTTTTTGTGACAATATCCACTAAATGAGGGAATAATATGTGTGAGGGTACCCCAGGAGAGTTCCACATGTGTGTGGGTAGAATATATTTCCCACAGGGGTAAAATTGAAAAAAGTTGAAAAAATTTTTTTTGGAGATTTAATCATTTTTCCGGCGTTTATCAGACTTTCAGATAGGGCAAATGTCAGTGAGCGTTCCGATTTCAGTTCCAGAGCGATTCGTCCAATGAGTGTTTGATATTTAGTCGTTTTCAGCCAATTTTCTGGATTTTTGAAAATTTCACTTTTTTGTGAAAATATCCACTAAATTAGGGAATAATATGTGTGAGGGTTCCCCAGGAGAGTTCCAAATGTGTGTGGTTGGAATTTATATCCCACAGGTCCAAAATTGAAAAAAGTTGAAACATTTTTTTTTTTTGGACTTAATCATTTTTCCGGCGTTTATCAGACTTTCAGATAGGGCAAATGTCAGTGAGCGTTCCGATTTCAGTTCCAGAGCGATTCGCCCAATGAGTCCTTGATATTTATTTGTTTTCAGCCAATTTTCTGGATTTTTTAAAATTTCATTTTTTGTGAAAATATCCACTAAATGAGGGAATAATATGTGTGAGGGTACCCCAGGAGAGTTCCAAATGTGTGTGGGTAGAATATATATCCCACAGGGGTAAAATTGAAAAAAGTTGCAAAAAATTTTTTTTTGGATTTAGTCATTTTTCCGGCGTTTATCAGACTTTCAGAGAGGGCAAATGTCAGTGAGCATTCCGATTTCAGTTCCAGAGCGATTCGCCCAATGAGTCCTTGATATTTAGTCGTTTTCAGCCAATTTTCTGGATTTTTGAAAATGTCACTTTTTTGTGAAAATATCCACTAAATGAGGGAATAATATGTGTGAGGGTACCCCAGGAGAGTTCCAAATGTGTGTGGGTAGAATATATATCCCACGGGGGTAAAATTCAAAAAAGTTGAAAAATTTTTTTTTTTGGATTTAGTCATTTTTCCGGCGTTTATCAGACTTTCAGATAGGGCAAATGTCAGTGAGAATTCCGATTTCAATTCCAGAGCGATTCGCCCAATGAGTCCTTGATATTTAGTTGTTTTCAGCCAATTTTCTGGATTTTTGAAAATTTCACTTTTTTGTGAAAATATCCACTAAATGAGGGAATAATATGTGTGAGGGTACCCCAGGAGAGTTCCAAATGTGTGTGGGTAGAATATATATCCCACGGGGTAAAATTCAAAAAAGTTTTAAAAATTTTTTTTTTGGATTTAGTCATATTTCCGGCATTTATCAGACTTTCAGATAGGGCAAATGTCTGTGAGCGTTCCGATTTCAGTTGCAGAGCGGTTCGCCCAATGAGTCCTTGATATTTATTCGTTTTCAGCCAATTTTCTGGATTTTTGAAAATTTCACTTTTTTGTGAAAATATCCACTAAATGAGGGAATAATATGTGTGAGGTTACCCCAGGAGAGTTCCAAATGTGTGTGGGTAGAATATATATCCCACGGGGGTAAAATTGAAAAAAGTTTAAAAAATTTTTTGGGGGGATTTAGTCATTTTTCCGGCGTTTATCAGACTTTCAGATAGGGCAAATGTCAGTGAGCGTTCCGATTTCAGTTCCAGAGTGATACGCCCAATGAGTCCATGATATTTAGTCGTTTTCAGCCAATTTTCTGGATTTTTGAAAATTTCACTTTTTTTGTGAAAATATCCACTAAATGAGGGAATAATATGTGTGAGGGTACCCCAGGAGAGTTCCAAATGTGTATGGGTAGAATATATATCCCACAGGGGTAAAATTCAAAAAAGTTTAAAAAATTTTTTTTTTGGATTTAGTCATATTTCCGACGTTTATCAGACTTTCAGATAGGGCAAATGTCTGTGAGCGTTCCGATTTCAGTTCCAGAGCGATTCGCCCAATGAGTCCTTGATATTTAGTCGTTTTCAGCCAATTTTCTGGATTTTTGAAAATTTCACTTTTTTGTGAAAATATCCACTAAATGAGGGAATAATATGTGTGAGGGTACCCCAGGAGAGTTCCAAATGTGTGTGGGTAGAATATATATCCCACGGGGGTAAAATTCAAAAAAGTTTTAAAAATTTTTTTGGGGGATTTAGTCATTTTTCCGGCGTTTATCAGACTTTCAGATAGAGCAAATGTCAGTGAGCGTTCCGATTTCAGTTCCAGAGCGATTCACCCAATGAGTCCTTGATATTTAGTCGTTTTCAGCCAATATTTTGGATTTTTGAAAAGTTCACTTTTTTGTGAAAATATCCACTAAATGAGGGAATAATATATGTGAGGGTACCCCAGGAGAGTTCCACATGTGTGTGGGTAGAATATATTTCCCACAGGGGTAAAATTGAAAAAAGTTGAAAATTTTTTTTTTGGAGATTTAATCATTTTTCCGGCATTTATCAGACTTTCAGATAGGGCAAACGTCAGTGAGCGTTCCGATTTCAGTTCCAGAGCGATTCGCCCAATGAGTGTTTGATATTTAGTCGTTTTCAGCCAATTTTCTGGATTTTTGAAAATTTCACTTTTTTGTGAAAATATCCACTAAATTAGGGAATAATATGTGTGAGGGTACCCCAGGAGAGTTCCAAATGTGTGTGGTTAGAATATATATCCCACAAGTGTAAAATTGAAAAAAGTTGAAACATTTTTTTTTTTTGGACTTAATAATTTTTCCGGCGTTTATCAGACTTTCAGATAGGGCAAATGTCAGTGAGCGTTCCGATTTCAGTTTCAGAGCGATTCGCCCAATGAGTCCTTGATATTTATTTGTTTTCAGCCAATTTTCTGGATTTTTGAAAATTTCACTTTTTTGTGAAAATATCCACTAAATGAGGGAATAATATGTGTGAGGGTACCCCAGGAGAGTTCCAAATGTGTGTGGGTAGAATATATATCCCACAGGGGTAAAATTGAAAAAAGTTGAAAAAATTTTTTTGGGGGATTTAGTCATTTTTCGGCGTTTATCAGACTTTCAGATAGGGCAAATGTCAGTGAGCGTTCCGATTTCAGTTCCAGAGTGATTCGCCCAATGAGTCCTTGATAGTCGTTTTCAGCCAATTTTCTGGATTTTTGAAAATTTCACTTTTTTGTGAAAATATCCACTAAATGAGGGAATAATATGTGTGAGGGTACCCCAGGAGAGTTCCAAATGTGTGTGGGTAGAATATATATCCCACAGGTGTAAAATTGAAAAAAGTTGAAACATTTTTTTTTTTGGACTTAATCATTTTTCCGGCGTTTATCAGACTTTCAGATAGGGCAAATGTCAGTGAGCGTTCCGATTTCAGTTCCAGAGCGATTCGCCCAATGAGTCCTTGATATTTATTTGTTTTCAGCCAATTTTCTGGATTTTTGAAAATTTCACTTTTTTGTGAAAATATCCACTAAATGAGGGAATAATATGTGTGAGGGTACCCCAGGAGAGTTCCAAATGTGTGTGGGTAGAATATATATCCCACGGGGGTAAAATTAAAAAAAGTTGAAAAAATTTTTTTTTTTTGGATTTAGTCATTTTTCCGGCGTTTATCAGACTTTCATATAGGGCAAATGTCAGTGAGCATTCCGATTTCACTTCCAGAGCGATTCGCCCAATGAGTCTTTGATATTTAGTCGTTTTCAGCCAATTTTCTGGATTTTTGAAAATTTCACTTTTTTGTGAAAATATCCACTAAATGAGGGAATAATATGTGTGAGGGTACCCCAGGAGAGTTCCAAATGTGTGTGGGTAGAATATATTTCCCACAGTAGTAAAATTGAAAAAAGTTGAAAAAATTTTTTTTTTGGACTTAATCATTTTTCCGGCGTTTATCAGACTTTCAGAAAGGGCAAATGTCTGTGAGCGTTCCGATTTCAGTTCCAGAGCGATTCGCCCAATGAGTCCTTGATATTTAGTCGTTTTCAGCCAATATTTTGGATTTTTGAAAAGTTCACTTTTTTGTGAAAATATCCACTAAATGAGGGAATAATATGTGTGAGGGTACCCCAGGAGAGTTCCAAATGTGTGTAGGTAGAATATATATCCCACAGGGGGTAAAATTGAAAAAAGTAAAAAAAAAAAATTTTTTTGGACTTAGTCATTTTTCCATCGTTTATCAGACTTTCAGATAGGGCAAATGTCAGTGAGCATTCCAATTTCAGTTCCAGAGCGATTCGCCCAATGAGTCCTTGATATTTAGTCGTTTTCAGCCAATTTTCTGGATTTTTGAAAATGTCACTTTTTTGTGAAAATATCCACTAAATGAGGGAATAATATGTGTGAGGGTACCCCAGGAGAGTTCCAAATGTGTGTGGGTAGAATATATATCCCACGGGGGTAAAATTCAAAAAAGTTGAAAAATTTTTTTTTTGGGATTTAGTCATTTTTCCGGCGTTTATCAGACTTTCAGATAGGGCAAATGTCAGTGAGAATTCCGATTTCAATTCCAGAGCGATTCGCCCAATGAGTCCTTGATATTTAGTTGTTTTCAGCCAATTTTCTGGATTTTTGAAAATTTCACTTTTTTGTGAAAATATCCACTAAATGAGGGAATAATATGTGTGAGGGTACCCCAGGAGAGTTCCAAATGTGTGTGGGTAGAATATATATCCCACAGGGGTAAAATTGAAAAAAGCTGAAAAAAATTTTTTGGGGGGATTTAGTCATTTTTCCGGCGTTTATCAGACTTTCAGATAGGGCAAATGTCAGTGAGCCTTCCAATTTCACTTCCAGAGCGATTCGCCCAATGAGTCTTTGATATTTAGTCGTTTTCAGCCAATTTTCTGGATTTTGAAAATTTCACTTTTTTGTGAAAATATTCACTAAATGAGGGAATAATATGTGTGAGGGTACCCCAGGAGAGTTCCAAATGTGTGTGGGTAGAATATATATCCCACGGGGGTAAAATTGAAAAAAGTTGAAAAATTTTTTTTTTTGGACTTAATCATTTTTCCGGCGTTTATCAGACTTTCAGATAGGGCAAATGTCAGTGAGCGTTCCAATTTCAGTTCCAGAGTGATTCACCCAATGAGTCCTTGATATTTAGTCGTTTTCAGCCAATATTTTGGATTTTTGAAAATTTCACTTTTTTGTTAAAATATCCACTAAATGAGGGAATAATATGTGTGAGGGTACCCCAGGAGAGTTCCACATGTGTGTGGGTAGAATATATTTCCCACAGGGGTAAAATTGAAAAAAGTTGAAAAATTTTTTTTTGGAGATTTAATCATTTTTCCGGCATTTATCAGACTTTCAGATAGGGCAAACGTCAGTGAGCGTTCCGATTTCAGTTCCAGAGCGATTCGCCCAATGAGTGTTTGATATTTAGTCGTTTTCAGCCAATTTTCTGGATTTTTGAAAATTTCACTTTTTTGTGAAAATATCCACTAAATTAGGGAAAAATATGTGTGAGGGTACCCCAGGAGAGTTCCAAATGTGTGTGGTTAGAATATATATCCCACAAGTGTAAAATTGAAAAAAGTTGAAACATTTTTTTTTTTTGGACTTAATAATTTTTCCGGCGTTTATCAGACTTTCAGATAGGGCAAATGTCAGTGAGCGTTCCGATTTCAGTTTCAGAGCGATTCGCCCAATGAGTCCTTGATATTTATTTGTTTTCAGCCAATTTTCTGGATTTTTGAAAATTTCACTTTTTTGTGAAAATATCCACTAAATGAGGGAATAATATGTGTGAGGGTACCCCAGGAGAGTTCCAAATGTGTGTGGGTAGAATATATATCCCACAGGGGTAAAATTGAAAAAAGTTAAAAAAATTTTTTTGGGGGATTTAGTCATTTTTCGGCGTTTATCAGACTTTCAGATAGGGCAAATGTCAGTGAGCGTTCCGATTTCAGTTCCAGAGTGATTCGCCCAATGAGTCCTTGATATTTAGTCGTTTTCAGCCAATTTTCTGGATTTTTGAAAATTTCACTTTTTTGTGAAAATATCCACTAAATGAGGGAATAATATGTGTGAGGGTACCCCAGGAGAGTTCCAAATGTGTGTGGGTAGAATATATATCCCACAGGTGTAAAATTGAAAAAAGTTGAAACATTTTTTTTTTTGGACTTAATCATTTTTCCGGCGTTTATCAGACTTTCAGATAGGGCAAATGTCAGTGAGCGTTCCGATTTCAGTTCCAGAGCGATTCGCCCAATGAGTCCTTGATATTTATTTGTTTTCAGCCAATTTTCTGGATTTTTGAAAATTTCACTTTTTTGTGAAAATATCCACTAAATGAGGGAATAATATGTGTGAGGGTACCCCAGGAGAGTTCCAAATGTGTGTGGGTAGAATATATATCCCACGGGGGTAAAATTAAAAAAAGTTGAAAAAATTTTTTTTTTTTGGATTTAGTCATTTTTCCGGCGTTGATCAGACTTTCATATAGGGCAAATGTCAGTGAGCATTCCGATTTCACTTCCAGAGCGATTCGCCCAATGAATCTTTGATATTTAGTCGTTTTCAGCCAATTTTCTGGATTTTTGAAAATTTCACTTTTTTGTGAAAATATCCACTAAATGAGGGAATAATATGTGTGAGGGTACCCCAGGAGAGTTCCAAATGTGTGTGGGTAGAATATATTTCCCAGAGGGGTAAAATTGAAAAAAGTTGAAAAAATTTTTTTTTTGGACTTAATCATTTTTCCGGCGTTTATCAGACTTTCAGATAGGGCAAATGTCTGTGAGCGTTCCGATTTCAGTTCCAGAGCGATTCGCCCAATGAGTCCTTGATATTTAGTCGTTTTCAGCCAATATTTTGGATTTTTGAAAAGTTCACTTTTTTGTGAAAATATCCACTAAATGAGGGAATAATATGTGTGAGGGTACCCCAGGAGAGTTCCAAATGTGTGTAGGTAGAATATATATCCCACAGGGGGTAAAATTGAAAAAAGTAAAAAAAAAAAATTTTTTTGGACTTAGTCATTTTTCCATCGTTTATCAGACTTTCAGATAGGGCAAATGTCAGTGAGCATTCCAATTTCAGTTCCAGAGCGATTCGCCCAATGAGTCCTTGATATTTAGTCGTTTTCAGCCAATTTTCTGGATTTTTGAAAATGTCACTTTTTTGTGAAAATATCCACTAAATGAGGGAATAATATGTGTGAGGGTACCCCAGGAGAGTTCCAAATGTGTGTGGGTAGAATATATATCCCACGGGGGTAAAATTCAAAAAAGTTGAAAAATTTTTTTTTTGGGATTTAGTCATTTTTCCGGCGTTTATCAGACTTTCAGATAGGGCAAATGTCAGTGAGAATTCCGATTTCAATTCCAGAGCGATTCGCCCAATGAGTCCTTGATATTTAGTTGTTTTCAGCCAATTTTCTGGATTTTTGAAAATTTCACTTTTTTGTGAAAATATCCACTAAATGAGGGAATAATATGTGTGAGGGTACCCCAGGAGAGTTCCAAATGTGTGTGGGTAGAATATATATCCCACAGGGGTAAAATTGAAAAAAGCTGAAAAAATTTTTTTGGGGGGATTTAGTCATTTTTCCGGCGTTTATCAGACTTTCAGATAGGGCAAATGTCAGTGAGCCTTCCAATTTCACTTCCAGAGCGATTCGCCCAATGAGTCTTTGATATTTAGTGGTTTTCAGCCAATTTTCTGGATTTTTGAAAATTTCACTTTTTTGTGAAAATATCCACTAAATGAGGGAATAATATGTGTGAGGGTACCCCAGGAGAGTTCCAAATGTGTGTGGGTAGAATATATATCCCACGGGGGTAAAATTGAAAAAAGTTGAAAAATTTTTTTTTTTGGACTTAATCATTTTTCCGGCGTTTATCAGACTTTCAGATAGGGCAAATGTCAGTGAGCGTTCCAATTTCAGTTCCAGAGTGATTCACCCAATGAGTCCTTGATATTTAGTCGTTTTCAGCCAATATTTTGGATTTTTGAAAATTTCACTTTTTTGTTAAAATATCCACTAAATGAGGGAATAATATGTGTGAGGGTACCCCAGGAGAGTTCCACATGTGTGTGGGTAGAATATATTTCCCACAGGGGTAAAATTGAAAAAAGTTGAAAAATTTTTTTTTGGAGATTTAATCATTTTTCCGGCATTTATCAGACTTTCAGATAGGGCAAATGTCAGTGAGCGTTCCGATTTCAGTTCCAGAGCGATTCGCCCAATGAGTGTTTGATATTTAGTCGTTTTCAGCCAATTTTCTGGATTTTTGAAAATTTCACTTTTTTGTGAAAATATCCACTAAATTAGGGAATAATATGTGTGAGGGTACCCCAGGAGAGTTCCAAATGTGTGTGGTTAGAATATATATCCCACAAGTGTAAAATTGAAAAAAGTTGAAACATTTTTTTTTTTTGGACTTAATAATTTTTCCAGCGTTTATCAGACTTTCAGATAGGGCAAATGTCAGTGAGCGTTCCGATTTCAGTTTCAGAGCGATTCGCCCAATGAGTCCTTGATATTTATTTGTTTTCAGCCAATTTTCTGGATTTTTGAAAATTTCACTTTTTTGTGAAAATATCCACTAAATGAGGGAATAATATGTGTGAGGGTACCCCAGGAGAGTTCCAAATGTGTGTGGGTAGAATATATTTCCCACAGGGGTAAAATTGAAAAAAGTTGAAAAAATTTTTTTTTTGGACTTAATCATTTTTCCGGCGTTTATCAGACTTTCAGATAGGGCAAATGTCTGTGAGCGTTCCGATTTCAGTTCCAGAGCGATTCGTCCAATGAGTCCTTGATATTTAGTCGTTTTCAGCCAATATTTTGGATTTTTGAAAAGTTCACTTTTTTGTGAAAATATCCACTAAATGAGGGAATAATATGTGTGAGGGTACCCCAGGAGAGTTCCAAATGTGTGTAGGTAGAATACATATCCCACAGGGGGTAAAATTGAAAAAAGTAAAAAAAAAAAATTTTTTTGGACTTAGTCATTTTTCCATCGTTTATCAGACTTTCAGATAGGGCAAATGTCAGTGAGCATTCCAATTTCAGTTCCAGAGCGATTCGCCCAATGAGTCCTTGATATTTAGTCGTTTTCAGCCAATTTTCTGGATTTTTGAAAATGTCACTTTTTTGTGAAAATATCCACTAAATGAGGGAATAATATGTGTGAGGGTACCCCAGGAGAGTTCCAAATGTGTGTGGGTAGAATATATATCCCACGGGGGTAAAATTCAAAAAAGTTGAAAAATTTTTTTTTTGGGATTTAGTCATTTTTCCGGCGTTTATCAGACTTTCAGATAGGGCAAATGTCAGTGAGAATTCCGATTTCAATTCCAGAGCGATTCGCCCAATGAGTCCTTGATATTTAGTTGTTTTCAGCCAATTTTCTGGATTTTTGAAAATTTCACTTTTTTGTGAAAATATCCACTAAATGAGGGAATAATATGTGTGAGGGTACCCCAGGAGAGTTCCAAATGTGTGTGGGTAGAATATATATCCCACAGGGGTAAAATTGAAAAAAGCTGAAAAAATTTTTTTGGGGGGATTTAGTCATTTTTCCGGCGTTTATCAGACTTTCAGATAGGGCAAATGTCAGTGAGCCTTCCAATTTCACTTCCAGAGCGATTCGCCCAATGAGTCTTTGATATTTAGTCATTTTCAGCCAATTTTCTGGATTTTGAAAATTTCACTTTTTTGTGAAAATATTCACTAAATGAGGGAATAATATGTGTGAGGGTACCCCAGGAGAGTTCCAAATGTGTGTGGGTAGAATATATATCCCACGGGGGTAAAATTGAAAAAAGTTGAAAAATTTTTTTTTTTGGACTTAATCATTTTTCCGGCGTTTATCAGACTTTCAGATAGGGCAAATGTCAGTGAGCGTTCCAATTTCAGTTCCAGAGTGATTCACCCAATGAGTCCTTGATATTTAGTCGTTTTCAGCCAATATTTTGGATTTTTGAAAATATCACTTTTTTGTTAAAATATCCACTAAATGAGGGAATAATATGTGTGAGGGTACCCCAGGAGAGTTCCACATGTGTGTGGGTAGAATATATTTCCCACAGGGGTAAAATTGAAAAAAGTTGAAAAATTTTTTTTTGGAGATTTAATCATTTTTCCGGCATTTATCAGACTTTCAGATAGGGCAAATGTCAGTGAGCGTTCCGATTTCAGTTCCAGAGCGATTCGCCCAATGAGTGTTTGATATTTAGTCGTTTTCAGCCAATTTTCTGGATTTTTGAAAATTTCACTTTTTTGTGAAAATATCCACTAAATTAGGGAATAATATGTGTGAGGGTACCCCAGGAGAGTTCCAAATGTGTGTGGTTAGAATATATATCCCACAAGTGTAAAATTGAAAAAAGTTGAAACATTTTTTTTTTTTGGACTTAATAATTTTTCCAGCGTTTATCAGACTTTCAGATAGGGCAAATGTCAGTGAGCGTTCCGATTTCAGTTTCAGAGCGATTCGCCCAATGAGTCCTTGATATTTATTTGTTTTCAGCCAATTTTCTGGATTTTTGAAAATTTCACTTTTTTGTGAAAATATCCACTAAATGAGGGAATAATATGTGTGAGGGTACCCCAGGAGAGTTCCAAATGTGTGTGGGTAGAATATATATCCCACGGGGGTAGAATTGAAAAAAGTTGAAACTATTTTTTTTTTGGACTTAGTCATTTTTCCGGCGTTTATCAGACTTTCAGATAGGGCAAATGTCAGTGAGCGTTCCAATTTCAGTTCCAGAGTGATTCACCCAATGAGTCCTTGATATTTAGTCGTTTTCAGTCAATATTTTGGATTTTTGAAAATTTCACTTTTTTGTGAAAATATCCACTAAATGAGGGAATAATATGTGTGAGGGTACCCCAGGAGAGTTCCACATGTGTGTGGGTAGAATATATTTCCCACAGGGGTAAAATTGAAAAAAGTTGAAAAATTTTTTTGGGGGGATTTAGTCATTTTTCCGGCGTTTATCAGACTTTCAGATAGGGCAAATGTCAGTGAGCGTTCCGATTTCAGTTCCAGAGCGATTCGCCCAATGAGTCCTTGATATTTATTTGTTTTCAGCCAATTTTCTGGATTTTTGAAAATTTCACTTTTTTGTGAAAATATCCACTAAATGAGGGAATAATATGTGTGAGGGTACCCCAGGAGAGTTCCAAATGTGTGTGGGTAGAATATATTTCCCACAGGGGTAAAATTGAAAAAAGTTGAAAAAATTTTTTTTTTGGACTTAATCATTTTTCCGGCGTTTATCAGACTTTCAGATAGGGCAAATGTCAGTGAGCGTTCCAATTTCAGTTCCAGAGTGATTCAACCAATGAGTCCTTAATATTTAGTCGTTTTCAGCCAATATTTTGGATTTTTGAAAATTTCACTTTTGTGTGAAAATATCCACTAAATGAGGGAATAATATGTGTGAGGGTACCCCAGGAGAGTTCCAAATGTGTGTGGGTAGAATATATATCCCACAGGGGTAAAATTGAAAAAAGCTGAAAAAATTTTTTTGGGGGGATTTCGTCATTTTTCCGGCGTTTATCAGACTTTCAGATAGGGCAAATGTCAGTGAGCCTTCCAATTTCACTTCCAGAGCGATTCGCCCAATGAGTCTTTGATATTTAGTCGTTTTCAGCCAATTTTCTGGATTTTGAAAATTTCACTTTTTTGTGAAAATATTCACTAAATGAGGGAATAATATGTGTGAGGGTACCCCAGGAGAGTTCCAAATGTGTGTGGGTAGAATATATATCCCACGGGGGTAAAATTGAAAAAAGTTGAAAAATTTTTTTTTTTGGACTTAATCATTTTTCCGGCGTTTATCAGACTTTCAGATAGGGCAAATGTCTGTGAGCGTTCCGATTTCAGTTCCAGAGCGATTCGCCCAATGAGTCCTTGATATTTAGTCGTTTTCAGCCAATATTTTGGATTTTTGAAAAGTTCACTTTTTTGTGAAAATATCCACTAAATGAGGGAATAATATGTGTGAGGGTATCCCAGGAGAGTTCCAAATGTGTGTAGGTAGAATATATATCCCACAGGGGGTAAAATTGAAAAAAGTAAAAAAAAAAAATTTTTTTGGACTTAGTCATTTTTCCATCGTTTATCAGACTTTCAGATAGGGCAAATGTCAGTGAGCATTCCAATTTCAGTTCCAGAGCGATTCGCCCAATGAGTCCTTGATATTTAGTCGTTTTCAGCCAATTTTCTGGATTTTTAAAAATGTCACTTTTTTGTGAAAATATCCACTAAATGAGGGAATAATATGTGTGAGGGTACCCCAGGAGAGTTCCAAATGTGTGTGGGTAGAATATATATCCCACGGGGGTAAAATTCAAAAAAGTTGAAAAATTTTTTTTTTGGGATTTAGTCATTTTTCCGGCGTTTCTCAGACTTTCAGATAGGGCAAATGTCAGTGAGAATTCCGATTTCAATTCCAGAGCGATTCGCCCAATGAGTCCTTGATATTTAGTTGTTTTCAGCCAATTTTCTGGATTTTTGAAAATTTCACTTTTTTGTGAAAATATCCACTAAATGAGGGAATAATATGTGTGAGGGTACCCCAGGAGAGTTCCAAATGTGTGTGGGTAGAATATATATCCCACAGGGGTAAAATTGAAAAAAGCTGAAAAATTTTTTTTGGGGGGATTTAGTCATTTTTCCGGCGTTTATCAGACTTTCAGATAGGGCAAATGTCAGTGAGCCTTCCAATTTCACTTCCAGAGCGATTCGCCCAATGAGTCTTTGATATTTAGTCGTTTTCAGCCAATTTTCTGGATTTTGAAAATTTCACTTTTTTGTGAAAATATTCACTAAATGAGGGAATAATATGTGTGAGGGTACCCCAGGAGAGTTCCAAATGTGTGTGGGTAGAATATATATCCCACGGGGGTAAAATTGAAAAAAGTTGAAAAATTTTTTTTTTTGGACTTAATCATTTTTCCGGCGTTTATCAGACTTTCAGATAGGGCAAATGTCAGTGAGCGTTCCAATTTCAGTTCCAGAGTGATTCACCCAATGAGTCCTTGATATTTAGTCGTTTTCAGCCAATATTTTGGATTTTTGAAAATTTCACTTTTTTGTTAAAATATCCACTAAATGAGGGAATAATATGTGTGAGGGTACCCCAGGAGAGTTCCACATGTGTGTGGGTAGAATATATTTCCCACAGGGGTAAAATTGAAAAAAGTTGAAAAATTTTTTTTTGGAGATTTAATCATTTTTCCGGCATTTATCAGACTTTCAGATAGGGCAAATGTCAGTGAGCGTTCCGATTTCAGTTCCAGAGCGATTCGCCCAATGAGTGTTTGATATTTAGTCGTTTTCAGCCAATTTTCTGGATTTTTGAAAATTTCACTTTTTTGTGAAAATATCCACTAAATTAGGGAATAATATGTGTGAGGGTACCCCAGGAGAGTTCCAAATGTGTGTGGTTAGAATATATATCCCACAAGTGTAAAATTGAAAAAAGTTGAAACATTTTTTTTTTTTGGACTTAATAATTTTTCCAGCGTTTATCAGACTTTCAGATAGGGCAAATGTCAGTGAGCGTTCCGATTTCAGTTTCAGAGCGATTCGCCCAATGAGTCCTTGATATTTATTTGTTTTCAGCCAATTTTCTGGATTTTTGAAAATTTCACTTTTTTGTGAAAATATCCACTAAATGAGGGAATAATATGTGTGAGGGTACCCCAGGAGAGTTCCAAATGTGTGTGGGTAGAATATATATCCCACGGGGGTAAAATTGAAAAAAGTTGAAACTATTTTTTTTTTGGACTTAGTCATTTTTCCGGCGTTTATCAGACTTTCAGATAGGGCAAATGTCAGTGAGCGTTCCAATTTCAGTTCCAGAGTGATTCACCCAATGAGTCCTTGATATTTAGTCGTTTTCAGTCAATATTTTGGATTTTTGAAAATTTCACTTTTTTGTGAAAATATCCACTAAATGAGGGAATAATATGTGTGAGGGTACCCCAGGAGAGTTCCACATGTGTGTGGGTAGAATATATTTCCCACAGGGGTAAAATTGAAAAAAGTTGAAAAATTTTTTTGGGGGGATTTAGTCATTTTTCCGGCGTTTATCAGACTTTCAGATAGGGCAAATGTCAGTGAGCGTTCCGATTTCAGTTCCAGAGTGATTCGCCCAATGAGTCCTTGATATTTAGTCGTTTTCAGCCAATTTTCTGGATTTTTGAAAATTTCACTTTTTTGTGAAAATATCCACTAAATGAGGGAATAATATGTGTGAGGGTATCCCAGGAGAGTTCCAAATGTGTGTGGGTAGAATATATATCCCACAGGTGTAAAATTGAAAAAAGTTGAAACATTTTTTTTTTTGGACTTAATCATTTTTCCGGCGTTTATCAGACTTTCAGATAGGGCAAATGTCAGTGAGCGTTCCGATTTCAGTTCCAGAGCGATTCGCCCAATGAGTCCTTGATATTTATTTGTTTTCAGCCAATTTTCTGGATTTTTGAAAATTTCACTTTTTTGTGAAAATATCCACTAAATGAGGGAATAATATGTGTGAGGGTACCCCAGGAGAGTTCCAAATGTGTGTGGGTAGAATATATATCCCACGGGGGTAAAATTAAAAAAAGTTGAAAAAATTTTTTTTTTTGGATTTAGTCATTTTTCCGGCGTTTATCAGACTTTCATATAGGGCAAATGTCAGTGAGCATTCCGATTTCACTTCCAGAGCGATTCGCACAATGAGTCTTTGATATTTAGTCGTTTTCAGCCAATTTTCTGGATTTTTGAAAATTTCACTTTTTTGTGAAAATATCCACTAAATGAGGGAATAATATGTGTGAGGGTACCCCAGGAGAGTTCCAAATGTGTGTGGGTAGAATAAATATCCCACGGGGGTAAAATTGAAAAAAGTTGAAAAAATATTTTTTGGGAATTTAGTCATTTTTCCGGCGTTTATCAGACTTTCAGATAGGGCAAATGTCAGTGAGCGTTCTGATTTAAGTTCCAGAGCGATTCGCCCAATGAGTCCTTGATATTTATTCGTTTTCAGCCAATTTTCAGGATTTTTGAAAATTTCACTTTTTTGTGAAAATATCCACTAAATGAGGGAATAATATGTGTGAGGGTACCCCAGGAGAGTTCCAAATGTTTCTGAGTAGAATATATATCCCACGGGGGTAAAATTCAAAAAAGTTTTAATAATTTTTTTTTTGGATTTAGTCATATTTCTGGCGTTTATAAGACTTTCAAATAGGGCAAATGTCTGTGAGCATTCCGATTTCAGTTCCAGAGCGATTCGCCCAATGAGTCCTTGATATTTATTCGTTTTCAGCCAATTTTCTGGATTTTTGAAAATTTCACTTTTTTGTGAAAATATCCACTAAATGAGGGAATAATATGTGTGAGGGTACCCCAGGAGAGTTCCAAATGTGTGTGGGTAGAATATATATCCCACGGGGGTAAAATTGAAAATAGTTAAAAAAATTTTTTTTTTGGACTTAGTCGTTTTTCCGGCGTTTCTCAGACTTTCAGATAGGGCAAATGTCAGTGAGCGTTCCGATTTCAGTTCCAGAGCGATTCGCCCAATGAGTCCTTGATATTTATTCGTTTTCAGCCAATTTTCTGGATTTTTGAAAATGTCACTTTTTTGTGAAAATATCCACTAAATGAGGGAATAATATGTGTGAGGGTACCCCAGGAGAGTTCCAAATGTGTGTGGGTAGAATATATATCCCACGGGGGTAAAATTCAAAAAAGTTGAAAAATTTTTTTTTTGGGATTTAGTCATTTTTCCGGCGTTTATCAGACTTTCAGATAGGGCAAATGTCAGTGAGAATTCCGATTTCAATTCCAGAGCGATTCGCCCAATGAGTCCTTGATATTTAGTTGTTTTCAGCCAATTTTCTGGATTTTTGAAAATTTCACTTTTTTGTGAAAATATCCACTAAATGAGGGAATAATATGTGTGAGGGTACCCCAGGAGAGTTCCAAATGTGTGTGGGTAGAATATATATCCCACAGGGGTAAAATTGAAAAAAGCTGAAAAAATTTTTTTGGGGGGATTTAGTCATTTTTCCGGCGTTTATCAGACTTTCAGATAGGGCAAATGTCAGTGAGCCTTCCAATTTCACTTCCAGAGCGATTCGCCCAATGAGTCTTTGATATTTAGTCGTTTTCAGCCAATTTTCTGGATTTTGAAAATTTCACTTTTTTGTGAAAATATTCACTAAATGAGGGAATAATATGTGTGAGGGTACCCCAGGAGAGTTCCAAATGTGTGTGGGTAGAATATATATCCCACGGGGGTAAAATTCAAAAAAGTTGAAAAATTTTTTTTTTGGGATTTAGTCATTTTTCCGGCGTTTATCAGACTTTCAGATAGGGCAAATGTCAGTGAGAATTCCGATTTCAATTCCAGAGCGATTCGCCCAATGAGTCCTTGATATTTAGTTGTTTTCAGCCAATTTTCTGGATTTTTGAAAATGTCACTTTTTTGTGAAAATATCCACTAAATGAGGGAATAATATGTGTGAGGGTACCCCAGGAGAGTTCCAAATGTGTGTGGGTAGAATATATATCCCACGGGGGTAAAATTCAAAAAAGTTGAAAAATTTTTTTTTTGGGATTTAGTCATTTTTCCGGCGTTTATCAGACTTTCAGATAGGGCAAATGTCAGTGAGAATTCCGATTTCAATTCCAGAGCGATTCGCCCAATGAGTCCTTGATATTTAGTTGTTTTCAGCCAATTTTCTGGATTTTTGAAAATTTCACTTTTTTGTGAAAATATCCACTAAATGAGGGAATAATATGTGTGAGGGTACCCCAGGAGAGTTCCAAATGTGTGTGGGTAGAATATATATCCCACAGGGGTAAAATTGAAAAAAGCTGAAAAAATTTTTTTGGGGGGATTTAGTCATTTTTCCGGCGTTTATCAGACTTTCAGATAGGGCAAATGTCAGTGAGCCTTCCAATTTCACTTCCAGAGCGATTCGCCCAATGAGTCTTTGATATTTAGTCGTTTTCAGCCAATTTTCTGGATTTTGAAAATTTCACTTTTTTGTGAAAATATTCACTAAATGAGGGAATAATATGTGTGAGGGTACCCCAGGAGAGTTCCAAATGTGTGTGGGTAGAATATATATCCCACGGGGGTAAAATTGAAAAAAGTTGAAAAATTTTTTTTTTTGGACTTAATCATTTTTCCGGCGTTTATCAGACTTTCAGATAGGGCAAATGTCAGTGAGCGTTCCAATTTCAGTTCCAGAGTGATTCACCCAATGAGTCCTTGATATTTAGTCGTTTTCAGCCAATATTTTGGATTTTTGAAAATTTCACTTTTTTGTTAAAATATCCACTAAATGAGGGAATAATATGTGTGAGGGTACCCCAGGAGAGTTCCACATGTGTGTGGGTAGAATATATTTCCCACAGGGGTAAAATTGAAAAAAGTTGAAAAATTTTTTTTTTTTGGACTTAATGATTTTTCCGGCGTTTATCAGACTTTCAGATAGGGCAAATGTCAGTGAGCGTTCCGATTTCAGTTTCAGAGCGATTCGCCCAATGAGTCCTTGATATTTATTTGTTTTCAGCCAATTTTCTGGATTTTTGAAAATTTCACTTTTTTGTGAAAATATCCACTAAATGAGGGAATAATATGTGTGAGGGTACCCCAGGAGAGTTCCAAATGTGTGTGGGTAGAATATATATCCCACGGGGGTAAAATTGAAAAAAGTTGAAACTATTTTTTTTTTGGACTTAGTCATTTTTCCGGCGTTTATCAGACTTTCAGATAGGGCAAATGTCAGTGAGCGTTCCAATTTCAGTTCCAGAGTGATTCACCCAATGAGTCCTTGATATTTAGTCGTTTTCAGTCAATATTTTGGATTTTTGAAAATTTCACTTTTTTGTGAAAATATCCACTAAATGAGGGAATAATATGTGTGAGGGTACCCCAGGAGAGTTCCACATGTGTGTGGGTAGAATATATTTCCCACAGGGGTAAAATTGAAAAAAGTTGAAAAATTTTTTTGGGGGGATTTAGTCATTTTTCCGGCGTTTATCAGACTTTCAGATAGGGCAAATGTCAGTGAGCGTTCCGATTTCAGTTCCAGAGTGATTCGCCCAATGAGTCCTTGATATTTAGTCGTTTTCAGCCAATTTTCTGGATTTTTGAAAATTTCACTTTTTTGTGAAAATATCCACTAAATGAGGGAATAATATGTGTGAGGGTACCCCAGGAGAGTTCCAAATGTGTGTGGGTAGAATATATATCCCACAGGTGTAAAATTGAAAAAAGTTGAAACATTTTTTTTTTTGGACTTAATCATTTTTCCGGCGTTTATCAGACTTTCAGATAGGGCAAATGTCAGTGAGCGTTCCGATTTCAGTTCCAGAGCGATTCGCCCAATGAGTCCTTGATATTTATTTGTTTTCAGCCAATTTTCTGGATTTTTGAAAATTTCACTTTTTTGTGAAAATATCCACTAAATGAGGGAATAATATGTGTGAGGGTACCCCAGGAGAGTTCCAAATGTGTGTGGGTAGAATATATATCCCACGGGGGTAAAATTAAAAAAAGTTGAAAAAATTTTTTTTTTTGGATTTAGTCATTTTTCCGGCGTTTATCAGACTTTCATATAGGGCAAATGTCAGTGAGCATTCCGATTTCACTTCCAGAGCGATTCGCCCAATGAGTCTTTGATATTTAGTCGTTTTCAGCCAATTTTCTGGATTTTTGAAAATTTCACTTTTTTGTGAAAATATCCACTAAATGAGGGAATAATATGTGTGAGGGTACCCCAGGAGAGTTCCAAATGTGTGTGGGTATGATATATTTCCCACAGGGGTAAAATTGAAAAAAGTTGAAAAAATTTTTTTTTTGGACTTAATCATTTTTCCGGCGTTTATCAGACTTTCAGATAGGGCAAATGTCAGTGAGCGTTCCAATTTCAGTTCCAGAGTGATTCAACCAATGAGTCCTTAATATTTAGTCGTTTTCAGCCAATATTTTGGATTTTTGAAAATTTCACTTTTGTGTGAAAATATCCACTAAATGAGGGAATAATATGTGTGAGGGTACCCCAGGAGAGTTCCAAATGTGTGTGGGTAGAATAAATATCTCACGGGGGTAAAATTGAAAAAAGTTGAAAAAATATTTTTTGGGAATTTAGTCATTTTTCCGGCGTTTATCAGACTTTCAGATAGGGCAAATGTCAGTGAGCGTTCTGATTTAAGTTCCAGAGCGATTCGCCCAATGAGTCCTTGATATTTATTCGTTTTCAGCCAATTTTCAGGATTTTTGAAAATTTCACTTTTTTGTGAAAATATCCACTAAATGAGGGAATAATATGTGTGAGGGTACCCCAGGAGAGTTCCAAATGTTTCTGGGTAGAATATATATCCCACGGGGGTAAAATTCAAAAAAGTTTTAATAATTTTTTTTTTGGATTTAGTCATATTTCTGGCGTTTATCAGACTTTCAAATAGGGCAAATGTCTGTGAGCGTTCCGATTTCAGTTCCAGAGCGATTCGCCCAATGAGTCCTTGATATTTATTCGTTTTCAGCCAATTTTCTGGATTTTTGAAAATTTCACTTTTTTGTGAAAATATCCACTAAATGAGGGAATAATATGTGTGAGGGTACCCCAGGAGAGTTCCAAATGTGTGTGGGTAGAATATATATCCCACGGGGGTAAAATTGAAAATAGTTAAAAAAATTTTTTTTTTGGACTTAGTCGTTTTTCCGGCGTTTCTCAGACTTTCAGATAGGGCAAATGTCAGTGAGCGTTCCGATTTCAGTTCCAGAGCGATTCGCCCAATGAGTCCTTGATATTTATTCGTTTTCAGCCAATTTTCTGGATTTTTGAAAATGTCACTTTTTTGTGAAAATATCCACTAAATGAGGGAATAATATGTGTGAGGGTACCCCAGGAGAGTTCCAAATGTGTGTGGGTAGAATATATATCCCACGGGGGTAAAATTCAAAAAAGTTGAAAAATTTTTTTTTTGGGATTTAGTCATTTTTCCGGCGTTTATCAGACTTTCAGATAGGGCAAATGTCAGTGAGAATTCCGATTTCAATTCCAGAGCGATTCGCCCAATGAGTCCTTGATATTTAGTTGTTTTCAGCCAATTTTCTGGATTTTTGAAAATTTCACTTTTTTGTGAAAATATCCACTAAATGAGGGAATAATATGTGTGAGGGTACCCCAGGAGAGTTCCAAATGTGTGTGGGTAGAATATATATCCCACAGGGGTAAAATTGAAAAAAGCTGAAAAAATTTTTTTGGGGGGATTTAGTCATTTTTCCGGCGTTTATCAGACTTTCAGAGAGGGCAAATGTCAGTGAGCCTTCCAATTTCACTTCCAGAGCGATTCGCCCAATGAGTCTTTGATATTTAGTCGTTTTCAGCCAATTTTCTGGATTTTGAAAATTTCACTTTTTTGTGAAAATATTCACTAAATGAGGGAATAATATGTGTGAGGGTACCCCAGGAGAGTTCCAAATGTGTGTGGGTAGAATATATATCCCACGGGGGTAAAATTGAAAAAAGTTGAAAAATTTTTTTTTTTGGACTTAATCATTTTTCCGGCGTTTATCAGACTTTCAGATAGGGCAAATGTCAGTGAGCGTTCCAATTTCAGTTCCAGAGTGATTCACCCAATGAGTCCTTGATATTTAGTCGTTTTCAGCCAATATTTTGGATTTTTGAAAATTTCACTTTTTTGTTAAAATATCCACTAAATGAGGGAATAATATGTGTGAGGGTACCCCAGGAGAGTTGCACATGTGTGTGGGTAGAATATATTTCCCACAGGGGTAAAATTGAAAAAAGTTGAAAAATTTTTTTTTTTTGGACTTAATAATTTTTCCGGCGTTTATCAGACTTTCAGATAGGGCAAATGTCAGTGAGCGTTCCGATTTCAGTTTCAGAGCGATTCGCCCAATGAGTCCTTGATATTTATTTGTTTTCAGCCAATTTTCTGGATTTTTGAAAATTTCACTTTTTTGTGAAAATATCCACTAAATGAGGGAATAATATGTGTGAGGGTACCCCAGGAGAGTTCCAAATGTGTGTGGGTAGAATATATATCCCACGGGGGTAAAATTGAAAAAAGTTGAAACTATTTTTTTTTTGGACTTAGTCATTTTTCCGGCGTTTATCAGACTTTCAGATAGGGCAAATGTCAGTGAGCGTTCCAAATTCAGTTCCAGAGTTATTCACCCAATGAGTCCTTGATATTTAGTCGTTTTCAGTCAATATTTTGGATTTTTGAAAATTTCACTTTTTTGTGAAAATATCCACTAAATGAGGGAATAATATGTGTGAGGGTACCCCAGGAGAGTTCCACATGTGTGTGGGTAGAATATATTTCCCACAGGGGTAAAATTGAAAAAAGTTGAAAAATTTTTTTGGGGGGATTTAGTCATTTTTCCGGCGTTTATCAGACTTTCAGATAGGGCAAATGTCAGTGAGCGTTCCGATTTCAGTTCCAGAGTGATTCGCCCAATGAGTCCTTGATATTTAGTCGTTTTCAGCCAATTTTCTGGATTTTTGAAAATTTCACTTTTTTGTGAAAATATCCACTAAATGAGGGAATAATATGTGTGAGGGTACCCCAGGAGAGTTCCAAATGTGTGTGGGTAGAATATATATCCCACAGGTGTAAAATTGAAAAAAGTTGAAACATTTTTTTTTTTGGACTTAATCATTTTTCCGGCGTTTATCAGACTTTCAGATAGGGCAAATGTCAGTGAGCGTTCCGATTTCAGTTCCAGAGCGATTCGCCCAATGAGTCCTTGATATTTATTTGTTTTCAGCCAATTTTCTGGATTTTTGAAAATTTCACTTTTTTGTGAAAATATCCACTAAATGAGGGAATAATATGTGTGAGGGTACCCCAGGAGAGTTCCAAATGTGTGTGGGTAGAATATATATCCCACGGGGGTAAAATTAAAAAAAGTTGAAAAAATTTTTCTTTTTGGATTTAGTCATTTTTCCGGCGTTTATCAGACTTTCATATAGGGCAAATGTCAGTGAGCATTCCGATTTCACTTCCAGAGCGATTCGCCCAATGAGTCTTTGATATTTAGTCGTTTTCAGCCAATTTTCTGGATTTTTGAAAATTTCACTTTTTTGTGAAAATATCCACTAAATGAGGGAATAATATGTGTGAGGGTACCCCAGGAGAGTTCCAAATGTGTGTGGGTATGATATATTTCCCACAGGGGTAAAATTGAAAAAAGTTGAAAAAATTTTTTTTTTGGACTTAATCATTTTTCCGGCGTTTATCAGACTTTCAGATAGGGCAAATGTCAGTGAGCGTTCCAATTTCAGTTCCAGAGTGATTCAACCAATGAGTCCTTAATATTTAGTCGTTTTCAGCCAATATTTTGGATTTTTGAAAATTTCACTTTTGTGTGAAAATATCCACTAAATGAGGGAATAATATGTGTGAGGGTACCCCAGGAGAGTTCCAAATGTGTGTGGGTAGAATAAATATCCCACGGGGGTAAAATTGAAAAAAGTTGAAAAAATATTTTTTGGGAATTTAGTCATTTTTCCGGCGTTTATCAGACTTTCAGATAGGGCAAATGTCAGTGAGCGTTCTGATTTAAGTTCCAGAGCGATTCGCCCAATGAGTCCTTGATATTTATTCGTTTTCAGCCAATTTTCAGGATTTTTGAAAATTTCACTTTTTTGTGAAAATATCCACTAAATGAGGGAATAATATGTGTGAGGGTACCCCAGGAGAGTTCCAAATGTTTCTGGGTAGAATATATATCCCACGGGGGTAAAATTCAAAAAAGTTTTAATAATTTTTTTTTTGGATTTAGTCATATTTCTGGCGTTTATCAGACTTTCAAATAGGGCAAATGTCTGTGAGCGTTCCGATTTCAGTTCCAGAGCGATTCGCCCAATGAGTCCTTGATATTTATTCGTTTTCAGCCAATTTTCTGGATTTTTGAAAATTTCACTTTTTTGTGAAAATATCCACTAAATGAGGGAATAATATGTGTGAGGGTACCCCAGGAGAGTTCCAAATGTGTGTGGGTAGAATATATATCCCACGGGGGTAAAATTGAAAATAGTTAAAAAAATTTTTTTTTTGGACTTAGTCGTTTTTCCGGCGTTTCTCAGACTTTCAGATAGGGCAAATGTCAGTGAGCGTTCCGATTTCAGTTCCAGAGCGATTCGCCCAATGAGTCCTTGATATTTATTCGTTTTCAGCCAATTTTCTGGATTTTTGAAAATTTCACTTTTTTGTGAAAATATCCACTAAATGAGGGAATAATATGTGTGAGGGTACCCCAGGAGAGTACCAAATGTGTGTGGGTAGAATATATATCCCACGGGGGTAAAATTGAAAAAAGTTGAAAAAAAAATTTTTTTGGACTTAGTCATTTTTCCGACGTTTATAAAACTTTCAGATAGGGCAAATGTCAGTGAGCGTTCCGATTTCAGTTCCAGAGGGATTCGACCAATGAGTCCTTGATATTTATTCGTTTTCAGCCAATTTTCTGGATTTTTGAAAATTTCACTTTTTTGTGAAAATTTCCACTAAATGAGGGAATAATATGTGTGAGGGTACCCCAGGAGAGTTTCAAATGTGTGTGGGTAGAATAAATATCCCACGGGGGTAAAATTGAAAAAAGTTGAAAAAATTTTTTTGGGGAATTTAGTCATTTTTCCGGCGTTTATCAGACTTTCAGATAGGGCAAATGTCAGTGAGCGTTCCGATTTAAGTTCCAGAGCGATTCGCCCAATGAGTCCTTGATATTTATTCGTTTTCAGCCAATTTTCAGGATTTTTGAAAATTTCACTTTTTTGTGAAAATATCCACTAAATGAGGGAATAATATGTGTGAGGGTACCCCAGGAGAGTTCCAAATGTGTGTGGGTAGAATATATATCCCACGGGGGTAAAATTGAAAATAGTTGAAAAAAATTTTTTTTTTGGACTTAGTCGTTTTTCCGGCGTTTCTCAGACTTTCAGATAGGGCAAATGTCAATGAGCGTTCCGATTTCAGTTCCAGAGCGATTTGCCCAATGAGTCCTTGATATTTATTCATTTTCAGCCAATTTTCTGGATGTAACGGGTCTGGGAGGCGGAACCTCTGAGCTACTATACAAGGGGGCGGTCCTTGTAAGGGAGCGGGTGGCGACCAGGGAAGACGGGCTGGAAGTCTCAGCAGGTGAACGGGACAGTCTCTGAGTGAACGGGACAGTCTCTGAGTGAACGGGCTGGAGGTCACGGCAAGTGACCAGGGCAGTCTCTAGGTATAGGGTTGGTACGACCTGTGGCGGCTGAAGATAGACGTGAGCTCCCAGGTGAGCAGGCGAGAGTCTCTGGATGAACGGGTGGTCACAGCATGTGACGGCGGAGCGTCCAGGAAGACCAGCGGACAGGCGACAGATGAGCGCTCCCAGGTGAGCGGGCAGAAGTTTCTGGACAGGCGGGTGGTCACAGCATGTGACGGCAGAGCCTCCGGGTAGTCAAGCAGACTGGTAGCAGATGAGCGCTCCCAGGTGAGCGGGCAGGAGTCACTGGACAGGCAGGTGGTCACAGCACGTGACGGCGGAGCCTCCAGGTAGGCTAGCAGGCAGGTAGCAGATGTGCGCTCCCAGGTGAGCGGGCAAGCTGGTCCATAGACAGACTGACAGGATTAGTAAGGCAGACCGTCGGACATCAGACTAGCAGGCAGGTAGCAAGTAATCAGGCAGGAATCTGGCAGGTAACTGGCAGGTAACTGGCAACGGGACCTGAGGGCTGAAGCACAGGTGAGACACAGGTGCAAACAACATTGCTCGGGCACCTCCATTTTAGAGGAGGTGCTTTATATATGGTAAAGTCCTCCGGCCATTGGCCGGGGACTCCTTAGGACGGCGCGCGCGGCCCCTTTAAGAGGGAGGGAGAGCGCGCGCGCGCGCCCTAAGCACAGTGGCCGGGAAGGAGCGCGCGCTGCCAGCAGAGCGGGAGAGGGACGCCGGGCACGGAGCAGAGCGGTGAGGGGAACAGCGTCCCTGCCTAGACAGGGACGCTAGGCAGGGACGCTGCCAGACAGAAATTTAGCAAGGATGAGAGGGGCATGGATGTTCTCCCGGGGCTCCCACGTTCTCTCCTCAGGACCAAACCCCTTCCAATCTACCAGAAAAAAGGTCTTCCCTCTTACCCTTTTGGTAGCAAGAATGTTCTCTACCTCAAACTCGTCCTCAGCGGAAACCGGAGCAGGAGGCGTACCTGTAGACTTGGAAAAAGAGTTAAGCACCACGGGTTTGAGGAGAGATACATGGAAGGAGTTAGGGATCCGTAAGTTGGCCGGGAGTTTCAATTTATAGGCCACCGGGTTGATCTGACTGATGACCTCCAGAGGACCGATGAACCGAGGCCCTAACTTGTAAGAAGGTATCTTGAGTCGAACATATTTAGATGAGAGCCAGACCTTATCTCCTGGACGAAATTGTGGAGGATCCAGGTGTTTTTTGTCAGCGTGTCTTTTCATACGCTCGGATGACAGAAGGAGTGCGGACCGGGTACTCTCCCATATGGAGGAAAATTTGCTAACGAGAGATTCCGCAGCCGGGTTGTCCACAGAGGTGGAGACAGGAAAAGGAATCCGAGGATGCTGACCGAAAACTACAAAAAACGGGGATTTGGAGGAGGATTCGCTCTCGTGATTATTATAAGAGAACTCGGCCCATGGTAGGAGATCCACCCAGTCAGAATGGTGGGCATTAACGAAGTGCCGGAGGTAACTGGTCAGGTTCTGATTGATCCGCTCCACTTGACCATTGGACTGTGGGTGGTAAGCGGAGGAGAAGTCCAGGGTGACGTCTAGTAGTTTACAAGTGGCTCTCCAGAAACGTGAGGTGAACTGTACCCCACGATCCGACACAATGTGGAGGGGCAGGCCATGAAGGCGGAAGATATGGCGGATAAAGTCTTTAGCCAGCTCGGGTGCAGACGGGAGGCCTGGCAGGGGAATAAAGTGAGCCATCTTGGAAAAGCAGTCAGCGACCACCCAAATGACCGTACAACCGACAGAGACGGGGAGATCAGTTATGAAGTCCATAGCAATATGCTGCCAGGGGGCAGCAGGCACAGGAAGCGGAAGGAGGCGTCCGGCTGGCAGATGTCTCGGGACTTTGTTGCGGGCGCAGGACACACAGGCAGAAACAAAGTCTATTACGTCCTTGTGCAGGGTAGGCCACCAATAGTGCCGGGCAATAAGCTGGAGGGTCTTTTTCTGACCGGCGTGGCCAGCTAGCTTAGACGAATGGCCCCAGTGTAGGATCTTCTCCCGATCAGGTACTGAAACAAACGTCTTACCGGGAGGGAGACGATTTAGACTCACGGGAGCCACCTGCATTACTCTGGCGGGATCGATGATATGTTTAGGTTCTTCCTCGAGATCGGACACCAGAAAGGATCGGGACAAGGCGTCTGCTTTGACGTTTTTGTCAGCCGGGCGAAAATGAAGAACAAAATCAAAGCGAGCAAAAAACAAGGAACACCGGGCTTGGCACGGGTTAAGTCTCTGGGCATGCTGGAGGTAAGCCAAGTTCTTGTGGTCAGTGTAAATTATTACCGGATGAAGAGCCCCCTCGAGTAGGTAACGCCACTCCTCCAACGCCAGCTTGATGGCCAATAACTCTCGGTCTCCTATGGAATAGTTGCGCTCAGAAGAGGAGAAGAGTTTGGAGAAGAAGCCACAAGTTACCATTCTCCCGGAAGATGATTTTTGAGTAAGTACCGCTCCGGCTCCAGAGGAGGAGGCGTCAACTTCCAGGAAGAACTGCTTGTTGCCGTCCGGGCGATGCAGCACCGGGGCGGAAGAGAAGGCCTGTTTTAGGGAAAGAAAGGCCTCCTCTGCTTCGGGCGGCCACTCTTTGGGATTAGTACCCTTACGGGTGAGCGCGGAAATTGGGGCAGTCCGGGAAGAGAAGTGTGGTATGAAGAGGCGGTAGTAGTTGGCGAAGCCCAGGAATCGCTGAATGGCCTTCAACCCCTCCGGTCGGGGCCATTTCTCGATGGCAGACAGTTTCTCAGGATCCATTTGTAGGCCGGTCTGAGAGATAATGTAGCCCAGAAACGGAAGCGAGGTCTGCTCAAAGAGGCACTTCTCATATTTAGCGTAGAGATGGTTCTGCCTGAGCCTGAGCAGGACCTGACGAACGTCCCTCCGGTGAGTCTGGAGATCCGGAGAGAAGACCAAGATGTCGTCCAGGTACACCACTACGCAGGAGTAGAGAAGGTCCCGGAAGATGTCATTGACCAACTCTTGAAAGACGGCAGGAGCGTTACAGAGGCCAAAGGGCATTACCAGATATTCATAGTGGCCGTCCCGGGTGTTGAATGCCGTCTTCCATTCATCCCCCTGACGGATACGAACCAGGTTGTACGCCCCACGGAGGTCTAGTTTGGTGAAGATTCTAGCCCCCCTCAGACGATCAAATAACTCCGGAATGAGCGGAAGGGGGTACTTATTCTTTACCGTGATCTGGTTAAGGCCTCTATAGTCTATACAGGGACGGAGAGAGCCGTCCTTCTTTTTGACGAAAAAGAAGCCTGCTCCCGCCGGGGAGGTAGATTTCTGGATGAATCCCCTGGCCAGATTCTCCTCAATATATTCGGACATCGAGCGGGTCTCAGCAGCGGATAATGGATAAATACGCCCACGGGGAGGAGAAGTACCAGGTAACAAGTCGATAGGGCAGTCGTATGGTCTATGAGGAGGTAGTGTCTCTGCTTCCTTTTTATTAAAGACATCAGCATAAGACCAATAAGGGATCGGAAGTCCAGGTAGATTAGCTGGGGTAGGAGAAGGACGGACAGGATGGACGGGAACCAGACAGGTCTTATGGCAGCCCTGTCCCCAGCGAAGGACTACTTCTCCCGACTGCCAGTCAAGAACGGGTGCATGTCTCTGGAGCCAAGGTATACCTAGCAGGAGGGCGTGAGAGAGTCCAGGCAGAACATGGAAGGAGATACTTTCAGAATGCAGCATTCCCACCTGCAGAGTAATGGATTCGGTGATGAGTTGGATGGGGCGTGGTAAGAGCCCCCCATCCACGGCAGCAACAAACAAGGGTACAGCCAGAGGTTTGGTGGGGATGCGGTATTTCTCTACCAGGGACTGTGAGATAAGATTCCCGGCTGCTCCAGAGTCAAGTTGGGCTAGTTCGAAATAGCGGTTCTCCCCGTAGACGATTGAAACTGACAACAGCAGGGATGGAGAGGATTTATTCTTGTCTAGGTGGACCTCTCTGAGCGAACCTAGACACAGGCGTTTCCCGACCTCTCCGGGCAGGCACGGATCCGGTGCTCCTTACTGCCACAGTAGAAGCAGGTCCCCTCGGCACGGCGTAAGTCCTGACGGGTCTTGACCATCTTGGTCTGGTCGACCTGCATAGGCTCAGGAGAGTGTACCTGGTAAGAGACAGAAGGAGTGACGGGTTTCTAAAAAGTAGGAGCTAGACGTGGTAATCTCCTCTCACGGGTGACCTCTCTGGCACGCTCCTGGAACCGTAGGTCAATCCGGGTGGCAAGAGTTATTAAATCATCGAGAGTGGTAGGAATGTCCCAACCGGCAAGCTCATCTTTAATACGGCCGGACAGACCCTCCCAGAAGACGGAAACCAGAGCGTCGTTATCCCAGGCCAGCTCCGAGGCAAGGGTACGGAACCGTATGGCATATTGGCCCACGGTGAGACTTTCCTGACGGAGGCATAGCAGAGATGATGCGGATGAGGTCTTCCGTCCGGGTTCGTCGAAGACTTTCCGGAAAGCCGTGAGAAAAGCAGGCAAGTTGGATACCAGGGGGTCTCCTCTCTACCATAGAGGATTTAGCCAGGCCAGGGCCTCCCCGGTGAGATGGGACATGATGAATGCAATTTTGGCCCGGTCGGAGTTAAACTGGTGAGATAATAGTTCAAAGTGCAGGGTGCACTGATTTATGAAGCCCCGAGCCTGGGCGGAGTCGCCTCCGAAGCGAGGAGGTGCAGAAAGCCGGGGTCCGGGGTAAGATACCATGGTATTAGTGGGCAGTGGAGCTGCCGGATTGCGAGACATGGCACTGGCGGAGGTTGCTCGTGGAGCAGTCAGAGTGTCCAGGCGAGTATTGACATTCCGCAGGTGACCCAGAATGGACTCCTGTTGGGACCTTTGACGGGACAGTTCATGACACAGGTCCGAGAGCGAGGGAGCTTGGGTGCCACCGGGTTCCATGGCCCGAGCAAACTGTAACGGGTCTGGGAGGCGGAACCTCTGAGCTACTATACAAGGGGGCGGTCCTTGTAAGGGAACGGGTGGCGACCAGGGAAGACGGGCTGGAAGTCTCAGCAGGTGAACGGGACAGTCTCTGAGTGAACGGGACAGTCTCTGAGTGAACGGGCTGGAGGTCACGGCAAGTGACCGGGGCAGTCTCTAGGTATAGGGTTGGTACGACCTGTGGCGGCTGAAGATAGACGTGAGCTCCCAGGTGAGCAGGCGAGAGTCTCTGGATGAACGGGTGGTCACAGCATGTGACGGCGGAGCCTCCAGGAAGACCAGCGGACAGGCGACAGATGAGCGCTCCCAGGTGAGCGGGCAGAAGTCTCTGGACAGGCGGGTGGTCACAGCACGTGACGGCAGAGCCTCCGGGTAGGCAAGCAGACTGGTAGCAGATGAGCGCTCCCAGGTGAGCGGGCAGGAGTCACTGGACAGGCAGGTGGTCACAACACGTGACGGCGGAGCCTCCAGGTAGGCTAGCAGGCAGGTAGCAGATGTGCGCTCCCATGTGAGCGGGCAAGCTGGTCCATAGACAGACTGACAGGAGTTGGAAGGCAGACCGTCAGACCACAGGCAAGCAGGCAGGTAGCTGATGTGCGCTCCCAGGTGAGCGGGCAGGCTGGTCCTTAGACAGACTGACAGGATTAGTAAGGCAGACCGTCGGACCTCAGACTAGCAGGCAGGTAGCAAGTAATCAGGCAGGAATCTGGTAGGTAACTGGCAGGTAACTGGCAACGGGACCTGAGGGCTGAAGCACAGGTGAGACACAGGTGCAAACAACATTGCTCGGGCACCTCCATTTTGGAGGAGGTGCCTTATATATGGTAAAGTCCTCCGGCCATTGGCCGGGGACTCCTTAGGACGGCGCGCGCGGCCCCTTTAAGAGGGAGGGAGAGCGCGCGATCCCTAAGCACAGTGGCCGGGAAAGAGCGCGCGCTGCCAGCAGAGCGGGAGAGGGATGCCAGGCACGGAGCAGAGCGGTGAGGGGAACAGCATCCCTGCCTAGCAGAGGGTAGGGACGCCGGCACTACACTGGATTTTTGAAAATTTCACTTTTTTGTGAAAATATCCACTAAATGAGGGAATAATATGTGTGAGGGTACCCCAGGAGAGTTCCAAATGTGTGTGGGTAGAATATATATCCCACGGGGGTAAAATTGAAAAAAGTTGAAAAAAATTTTTTTTTGGACTTAGTCATTTTTCCGGCGTTTATCAGACTTTCAGATAGGGAAAATGTCAGTGAGCGTTCCGATTTCAGTTCCAGAGCGATTCGCCCAATGAGTCCTTGATATTTAGTCGTTTTCAGCCAATTTTCTGGATTTTTGAAAATTTCACTTTTTTGTGAAAATATCCACTAAATGAGGGAATAATATGTGTGAGGGTACCCCAGGAGAGTTCCAAATGTGTGTGGGTAGAATAAATATCCAACGGTGGTAAAATTGAAAAAAGTTGAAAAAATATTTTTTGGGAATTTAGTCATTTTTACGGCGTTTATCAGACTTTCAGATAGGGCAAATGTCAGTGAGCCTTCCAATTTCAGTTCCAGAGCGATTTGCCCAATGAGTTCTTGATATTTAGTCGTTTTCAGCCAATTTTCTGGATTTTTGAAAATTTCACTTTTTTGTGAAAATATCCACTAAATGAGGGAATAATACGTGTGAGGGTACCCCAGGAGAGTTCCAAATGTTTCTGGGTAGAATATATATCCCACGGGGGTAAAATTCAAAAAAGTTTTAAAAATTTTTTTTTGGATTTAGTTATATTTCTGGCGTTTATCAGACTTTCAAATAGGGCAAATGTCAATGAGCGTTCCGATTTCAGTTCCAGAGCGATTCGCCCAATGAGTCCTTGATATTAATTCGTTTTCAGCCAATTTTCAGGATTTTTGAAAATTTCACTTTTTTGTGAAAATATCCACTAAATGAGGGAATAATATGTGTGAGGGTACCCCAGGAGAGTTCCAAATGTGTGTGGGTAGAATATATTTCCCACGGGGGTAAAAGTGAAAAAAGTTGAAAAAATTTTTCTTTTGGACTTAGTCATTTTTCCGATGTTTATAACACTTTCAGATAGGGCAAATGTCAGTGAGCGTTCGGATTTAAGTTCCAGAGCGATTCGCCCAATGAGTCCTTGATATTTATTCGTTTTCAGCCAATTTTCAGGATTTTTGAAAATTTCACTTTTTTGTGAAAATATCCACTAAATGAGGGAATAATATGTGTGAGGGTACCCCAGGAGAGTTCCAAATGTGTGTGGGTAGAATATATATCCCACGGGGGTAAAATTGAAAATAGTTGAAAAAATTTTTTTTTTTGGACTTAGTCGTTTTTCCGGCGTTTCTCAGACTTTCAGATAGGGCAAATGTCAATGAGCGTTCCGATTTCAGTTCCAGAGTGATTCGCCCAATGAGTCCTTGATATTTATTCATTTTCAGCCAATTTTCTGGATTTTTGAAAATTTCACTTTTTTGTGAAAATATCCACTAAATGAGGGAATAATATGTGTGAGGGTACCCCAGGAGAGTTCCAAATGTGTGTGGGTAGAATAAATATCCCACGGGGGTAAAATTGAAAAAAGTTGAAAAAATATTTTTTGGGAATTTAGTCATTTTTCCGGGGTTTATCAGACTTTCAGATAGGGCAAATGTCAGTGAGCATTCCGATTTCAGTTCCAGAGCGATTCGCCCAATGAGTTCTTGATATTTAGTCGTTTTCAGCCAATTTTCTGGATTTTTGAAAATTTCACTTTTTTGTGAAAATATCCACTAAATGAGGGAATAATATGTGTGAGGGTACCCCAGGAGAGTTCCAAATGTGTGTGGGTAGAATATATATCCCACGGGGGTAAAATTCAAAAAAGTTTTAAAAATTTTTTTTGGGGATTTAGTCATTTTTCTGACGTTTATAAGACTTTCAGATAGGGCAAATGTCAGTGAGCGTTCCGATTTAAGTTCCAGAGGGATTCGCCCAATGATTCCTTGATATTTATTCATTTTCAGCCAATTTTCAGGATTTTTGAAAATTTCACTTTTTTGTGAAAATATCCACTAAATGAGGGAATAATATGCGTGAGGGTACCCCAGGAGAGTTGCAAATGTGTGTGAGTAGAATATATATCCCACGGGGGTAAAATTGAAAATAGTTAAAAAAAATTTTTTTTTGAACTTAGTCGTTTTTCCGGCGTTTCTCAGACTCTCAGATAGGGCAAATGTCAGTGAGCGTTCCGATTTCAGTTCCAGAGCGATTCGCCCAATGAGTCCTTGATATTTATTTGTTTTCAGCCAATTTTCTGGATTTTTGAAAATTTCACTTTTTTGTGAAAATGACCACTAAATGAGGGAATAATATGTGTGAGGGTACCCCAGGAGAGTTCCAAATGTGTGTGGGTAGAATATATATCCCACAGGTGTAAAATTGAAAAAAGTTGAAACATTTTTTTTTTTGGACTTAATCATTTTTCCGGCGTTTATCAGACTTTCAGATAGGGCAAATGTCAGTGAGCGTTCCAATTTCAGTTCCAGAGTGATTCACCCAATGAGTCCTTGATATTTAGTCGTTTTCAGCCAATATTTTGGATTTTTGAAAATTTCACTTTTTTGTGAAAATATCCACTAAATGAGAGAATAATATGTTTGAGGGTACCCCAGGAGAGTTCCACATGTGTGTGGGTAGAATATATTTCCCACGGGGTAAAATTGTAAAAAGTTGAAAAATTTTTTGGATTTAGTCATTTTTCCGGCATTTATCAGATTTTCAGATAGGGCAAATGTCAGTGAGCGTTCCGATTTAAGTTCCAGAGCGATTCGCCCAATGAGTCCTTGATATTTATTCATTTTCAGCCAATTTTCAGGATTTTTGAAAATTTCACTTTTTTGTGAAAATATCCACTAAATGAGGGAATAATATGTGTGAGGGTACCCCAGGATAGTTCCAAATAAGTGAGGGTAGAATATATATCCCACGGGGGTAAAATTGAAAAAAGTTTAAAAAAAATTTTTTTTGGACTTAATCATTTTTCCGGCGTTTATCAGACTTTCAGATAGGGCAAATGTCAGTGAGCGTTCTGATTTCAGTTCCAGAGCGATTCGCCCAATGAGTCCTTGATATTTAGTCGTTTTCAGCCAATTTTCTGGATTTTTGAAAATTTCACTTTTGTGTGAAAATATCCACTAAATGAGGGAATAATATGTTTGAGGGTACCCCAGGAGAGTTCTAAATGTTTCTGGGTAGAATATATATCCCACGGGGTAAAATTCAAAAAAGTTTAAAACATTTTTTTTTTGATTTAGTCATATTTCTGGCGTTTATCAGACTTTCAGATAGGGCAAATGTCAGTGAGCGTTCCGATTTAAGTTCCAGAGCGATTCGCCCAATGAGTCTTTGATATTTATTCGTTTTCGGCCAATTTTCAGGATTTTTGAAAATTTCACTTTTTTGTGAAAATATCCACTAAATGAGGGAATAATATGTGTGAGGGTACCCCAGGAGAGTTCCAAATGTGTGTGGGTAGAATATATATCCCACAGGGGTAAAATTGAAAATAGTTGAAAAAAATTTTTTTTTGGACTTAGTCGTTTTTCCGGCGTTTCTCAGACTTTCAGATAGGGCAAATGTCAGTGAGCGTTCCGATTTCAGTTCCAGAGCGATTCGCCCAATGAGTCCTTGATATTTAGTCGTTTTCAGCCAATTTTCTGGATTTTTGAAAATTTCACTTTTTTGTGAAAATATCCACTAAATGAGGGAATAATATGTGTGAGGGTACCCCAGGAGAGTTAAAAAATGTGTGTGGGTAGAATAAATATCCCACGGGGGTAAAATTGAAAAAAGTTGAAAAAATATTTTTTGGGAATTTAGTCATTTTTCCGGCGTTTATCAGACTTTCAGATAGGGCAAATGTCAGTGAGCATTCCAATTTCAATTCAAGAGCGATTCGCCCAATGAGTCCTTGATATTTAGTCGTTTTCAGCCAATTTTCTGGATTTTTGAAAATTTCACTTTTTTGTGAAAATATCCACTAAATGAGGGAATAATATGTGTGAGGGTACCCCAGGAGAGTTCCAAATGTTTCTGGGTAGAATATATATCTCACGGGGGTAAAATTCAAAAAAGTTTTAAATTTTTTTTTTTTGGATTTAGTCATATTTCTGGCGTTTATCAGACTTTCAAATAGGGCAAATGTCTGTGAGCGTTCCGATTTCAGTTCCAGAGCGATTCGCCCAATGAGTCCTTGATATTTATTCGTTTTCAGCCAAATTTCTGGATTTTTGAAAATTTCACTTTTTTGTGAAAATATCCACTAAATGAGGGAATAATATGTGTGAGGGTACCCCAGGATAGTTCCAAATAAGTGAGGGTAGAATATATATCCCACGGGGGTAAAATAGAAAAAAGTTTAAAAAAAATTTTTTTTGGACTTAATCATTTTTCCGGCGTTTATCAGACTTTCAGATAGGGCAAATGTCAGTGAGCGTTCTGATTTCAGTTCCAGAGCGATTCGCCCAATGAGTACTTGATATTTAGTCATTTTCAGCCAATTTTCTGGATTTTTGAAAATTTCACTTTTGTGTGAAAATATCCACTAAATGAGGGAATAATATGTGTGAGGGTACCCCAGGAGAGTTCCAAATGTGTGTGGGTAGAATATATATCCCACGGGGGTAAAATTGAAAATAGTTGAAAAAATTTTTTTTTTTGGACTTAGTCGTTTTTCCGGCGTTTCTCAGACTTTCACATAGGGCAAATGTCAATGAGCGTTCCGATTTCAGTTCCAGAGCGATTCGCCCAATGAGTCCTTGATATTTATTCATTTTCAGCCAATTTTCTGGATTTTTGAAAATTTCACTTTTTTGTGAAAATATCCACTAAATGAGGGAATAATATGTGTGAGGGTACCCCAGGAGAGTTCCAAATGTGTGTGGGTAGAATATATATCCCACAGGTGTAAAATTGAAAAAAGTTGAAACATTTTTTTTTTTGGACTTAATCATTTTTCCGGCGTTTATCAGACTTTCAGATAGGGCAAATGTCAGTGAGCGTTCCAATTTCAGTTCCAGAGTGATTCACCCAATGAGTCCTTGATATTTAGTCGTTTTCAGCCAATATTTTGGATTTTTGAAAATTTCACTTTTTTGTGAAAATATCCACTAAATGAGAGAATAATATGTTTGAGGGTACCCCAGGAGAGTTCCACATGTGTGTGGGTAGAATATATTTCCCACAGGGGTAAAATTGTAAAGAGTTGAAAAATTTTTTGGATTTAGTCATTTTTCCGGCGTTTATCAGATTTTCAGATAGGGCAAATGTCAGTGAGCGTTCCGATTTAAGTTCCAGAGCGATTCGCCCAATGAGTCCTTGATATTTATTCGTTTTCAGCCAATTTTCAGGATTTTTGAAAATTTCACTTTTTTGTGAAAATATCCACTAAATGAGGGAATAATATGTGTGAGGGTACCCCAGGAGAGTTCCAAATGTGTGTGGGTAGAATAAATATACCACGGGGTTAAAATTGAAAAAAGTTGAAAAAATATTTTTTGGGAATTTAGTCATTTTTCCGGCGTTTATCAGACTTTCAGATAGGGCAAATGTCAGTGAGCGTTCCGATTTCAGTTCCAGAGCAATTCGCCCAATGAGTCTTTGATATTTAGTCGTTTTCAGCCAATTTTCTGGATTTTTGAAAGTTTCACTTTTTTGTGAAAATATCCACAAAATGAGGGAATAATATGTGTGAGGGTGTGCCAGGAGAGTTCCAAATGTGTTTGGGTAAAATATATATCCCACAGGGGTAAAATTGAAAAAAGTTGAAAAAATATTTTTTGGGGATTTAGTCATTTTTCCAGCGTTTATCAGACTTTCAGAAAGGGGAAATGTCAGTGAGCTTTCTGATTTCAGTTCCAGAGCGATTCGCCCAATGAGTCCTTGATATTTAGTCGTTTTCAGCCAATTTTCTGGATTTTTAAAAATTTCACTTTTTTGTGAAAATATCCACTAAATGAGGGAATAATATGTGTGAGGGTACCCCAGGAGAGTTCCAAATGTGTGTGGGTAGAATATATATCCCACGGGGGTAAAATTGAAACAAGTTGAAAAATTTTTTTTCTTGGACTTAATCATTTTTCCGGCTTTTATCAGACTTTCAGATAGGGCAAATGTCAGTGAGCGTTTCGATTTCAGTTCCAGAGCGATTTGCCCAGTCAGTCGTTGATATTTAGTCGTTTTCAGCCAATATTTTGGATTTTTGAAAATTTCACTTTTTTGTGAAAATATCCACTAAATGAGGGAATAATATGTGTGAGGGTACCCCAGGATAGTTCCAAATGTGTGTTGGTAGAATATATATCCCACGTGGGTAAAATTGAAAAAAGCTTAAAAATTTTTTTTGGGGGATTTAGTAATTTTTCCGGCTTTTATCAGACTTTCAGATAGGGCAAATGTCAGTGAGCGTTCCGATTTCAGTTCCAGAGCGATTCGCCCAATGAGTCCTTGATATTTAGTCGTTTTCAGCCAATTTTCTGGATTTTTGAGAACTTCACTTTTTTGTGAAAATATCCACTAAATGAGGGAATAATATGTGTGAGGGTACCCCAGGAGAGTTCCAAATGTGTGTGGGTAGAATAAATATCCCACAGGGGTAAAATTGAAAAAAGTTGAAAAAATATTTTTTGGGGATTTTGTCATTTTTCCGGCGTTTATCAGACTTTCAGAAAGGGGAAATGTCAGTGAGCGTTCCGATTTCAGTTCCAGAGCGATTCACCCAATGAGTCCTTGATATTTAGTCGTTTTCAGCCAATATTTTGGATTTTTGAAAAGTTCACTTTTTTGTGAAAATATCCACTAAATGAGGGAATAATATGTGTGAGGGTACCCCAGGAGAGTTCCAAATGTGTGTAGGTAGAATATATATCCCACGGGGGTAAAATTGAAAAAAGTTTAAAAAATGTTTTTTTGGACTTAGTCATTTTTCCGGCGTTTATCAGACTTTCAGATAGGGCAAATGTCAGTGAGCGTTCCGATTTCAGTTCCAGAGCGATGCGCCCAATGAGTCCTTGATATTTAGTCGTTTTCAGCCAATTTTCTTTAATTTTTGAAAATTTCACTTTTTTGTGAAAACATCCACTAAATGAGGGAATAATATGTGGGAGGGTACCCCAGGAGAGTTCCACATGTGTGTGGGTAGAATATATTTCCCACGGGGGTAAAATTGAAAAAAGTTGAAAAATTTTTTTTTTTGGATTTAGTCATTTTTCCGGCGTTTATCAGACCTTCAGATAGGGCAAATGTCAGTGAGCATTCCGATTTCAGTTCCAGAGCGATTCGCCCAATGAGTCCTTGATATTTAGTTGTTTTCAGCCAATTTTTCTGGATTTTTGAAAATTTCACTTTTTTGTGAAAATATCCACTAAATGAGGGAATAATATGTGTGAGGGTACCCCAGGAGAGTTCCAAATGTGTGTGGGTAGAATATATATCCCACGGGGGAAAAATTGAAAAAAGCTGAAAAAATTTTTTTTGGGGGATTTAGTCATTTTTCCAGCGTTTATCAGACTTTCAGATAGGACAAATGTCAGTGAGCCTTCCGATTTCACTTCCAGAGCGATTCGCAAAATGAGTCTTTGATATTTAGTAGTTTTCAGCCAATTTTCTGGATTTTGAAAATTTCACTTTTTTGTGAAAATATTCACTAAATGAGGGAATAATATGTGTGAGGGTACCCCAGGAGAGTTCCAAATGTGTGTGGGTAGAATATATATCCCACGGGGGTAAAATTGAAAAAAGTTGAAAAATTTTTTTTTTGGGACTTAGTCATTTTCCTGCGTTTATCAGACTTTCAGATAGGGCAAATGTCAGTGAGCGTTCCGATTTCAGTTCCAGAGCGATTCACCCAATGAGTCCTTGATATTTAGTCGTTTTCAGCCAATATTTTGGATTTTTGAAAAGTTCACTTTTTTGTGAAAATATCCACTAAATGAGGGAATAATATGTGTGAGGGTACCCCAGGAGAGTTCCAAATGTGTGTAGGTATAATATATATCCCACGGGGGTAAAATTGAAAAAAGTTTAAAAAATGTTTTTTTGGACTTAGTCATTTTTCCGGCGTTTATCAGACTTTCAGATAGGGCAAATGTCAGTGAGCGTTCCGATTTCAGTTCCAGAGAGATGCGCCCAATGAGTCCTTGATATTTAGTCGTTTTCAGCCAATTTTCTTTAATTTTTGAAAATTTCACTTTTTTGTGAAAACATCCACTAAATGAGGGAATAATATGTGGGAGGGTACCCCAGGAGAGTTCCACATGTGTGTGGGTAGAATATATTTCCCACGGGGGTAAAATTGAAAAAAGTTGAAAAATTTTTTTTTTTGGATTTAGTCATTTTTCCGGCGTTTATCAGACCTTCAGATAGGGCAAATGTCAGTGAGCATTCCGATTTCAGTTCCAGAGCGATTCGCCCAATGAGTCCTTGATATTTAGTTGTTTTCAGCCAATTTTTCTGGATTTTTGAAAATTTCACTTTTTTGTGAAAATATCCACTAAATGAGGGAATAATATGTGTGAGGGTACCCCAGGAGAGTTCCAAATGTGTGTGGGTAGAATATATATCCCACGGGGGTAAAATTGAAAAAAGCTGAAAAAATTTTTTTTGGGGGATTTAGTCATTTTTCCAGCGTTTATCAGACTTTCAGATAGGACAAATGTCAGTGAGCCTTCCGATTTCACTTCCAGAGCGATTCGCAAAATGAGTCTTTGATATTTAGTAGTTTTCAGCCAATTTTCTGGATTTTGAAAATTTCACTTTTTTGTGAAAATATTCACTAAATGAGGGAATAATATGTGTGAGGGTACCCCAGGAGAGTTCCAAATGTGTGTGGGTAGAATATATATCCCACGGGGGTAAAATTGAAAAAAGTTAAAAAATTTTTTTTTTTGGACTTAATCATTTTTCCGGCGTTTATCAGACTTTCAGATAGGGCAAATGTCAGTGAGCGTTCCAATTTCAGTTCCAGAGTGATTCACCCAATGAGTCCTTGATATTTTGTCGTTTTCAGCCAATATTTTGGATTTTTGAAAATTTTACTTTTTTGTGAAAATATCCACAAAATGAGGGAATAATATGTGTGAGGGTACGCCAGGAGAGTTCCAAATGTGTGTGGGTAAAATATATATCCCACAGGGGTAAAATTGAAAAAAGTTGAAAAAATATTTTTTGGGGATTTAGTCATTTTTCCAGCGTTTATCAGACTTTCAGAAAGTTGAAATGTCAGTGAGCTTTCTGATTTCAATTCCAGAGCGATTCGCCCAATGAGTCCTTGATATTTAGTCGTTTTCAGCCAATTTTCTGGATTTTTAAAAATTTCACTTTTTTGTGAAAATATCCACTAAATGAGGGAATAATATGTGTGAGGGTACCCCAGGAGAGTTCCAAATGTGTGTCGGTAGAATATATATCCCACGGGGGTAAAATTGAAAAAAGTTTAAAATTTTTTTGGGGGGGATTTAGTCATTCTTCCGGCGTTTATCAGACTTTCAGATAGGGCAAATGTCTGTGAGCGTTCCGATTTCAGTTCCAGAGCGATTCGCCCAATGAGTCCTTGATATTTATTCGTTTTCAGCCAATTTTCTGGATTTTTGAAAATTTCACTTTTTTGTGAAAATATCCACTAAATGAGGGAGTAATATGTGTGAGGGTACCCCAGGAGAGTTCCAAATGTGTGTGGGTAGAATATATATCCCACGGGGGTAAAATTGAAATAAGTTGAAAAATTTTTTTTCTTGGACTTAATCATTTTTCTGGCTTTTATCAGACTTTCAGATAGGGCAAATGTCAGTGAGCGTTTCGATTTCAGTTCCAGAGTGATTCACCCAATGAGTCCTTGATATTTAGTCGTTTTCAGCCAATATTTTGGATTTTTGAAAATTTCACTTTTTTGTGAAAATATCCACTAAATGAGAGAATAATATGTTTGAGGGTACCCCAGGAGAGTTCCACATGTGTGTGGGTAGAATATATTTCCCACAGGGGTAAAATTGTAAAAAGTTGAAAAATTTTTTGGATTTAGTCATTTTTCCGGCGTTTATCAGATTTTCAGATAGGGCAAATGTCAGTGAGCGTTCCGATTTAAGTTCCAGAGCGATTCGCCCAATGAGTCCTTGATATTTATTCGTTTTCAGCCAATTTTCAGGATTTTTGAAAATTTCACTTTTTTGTGAAAATATCCACTAAATGAGGGAATAATATGTGTGAGGGTACCCCAGGAGAGTTCCAAATGTGTGTGGGTAGAATAAATATACCACGGGGTTAAAATTGAAAAAAGTTGAAAAAATATTTTTTGGGAATTTAGTCATTTTTCCGGCGTTTATCAGACTTTCAGATAGGGCAAATGTCAGTGAGCGTTCCGATTTCAGTTCCAGAGCAATTCGCCCAATGAGTCTTTGATATTTAGTCGTTTTCAGCCAATTTTCTGGATTTTTGAAAGTTTCACTTTTTTGTGAAAATATCCACAAAATGAGGGAATAATATGTGTGAGGGTGTGCCAGGAGAGTTCCAAATGTGTTTGGGTAAAATATATATCCCACAGGGGTAAAATTGAAAAAAGTTGAAAAAATATTTTTTGGGGATTTAGTCATTTTTCCAGCGTTTATCAGACTTTCAGAAAGGGGAAATGTCAGTGAGCTTTCTGATTTCAGTTCCAGAGCGATTCGCCCAATGAGTCCTTGATATTTAGTCGTTTTCAGCCAATTTTCTGGATTTTTAAAAATTTCACTTTTTTGTGAAAATATCCACTAAATGAGGGAATAATATGTGTGAGGGTACCCCAGGAGAGTTCCAAATGTGTGTGGGTAGAATATATATCCCACGGGGGTAAAATTGAAACAAGTTGAAAAATTTTTTTTCTTGGACTTAATCATTTTTCCGGCTTTTATCAGACTTTCAGATAGGGCAAATGTCAGTGAGCGTTTCGATTTCAGTTCCAGAGCGATTTGCCCAGTCAGTCGTTGATATTTAGTCGTTTTCAGCCAATATTTTGGATTTTTGAAAATTTCACTTTTTTGTGAAAATATCCACTAAATGAGGGAATAATATGTGTGAGGGTACCCCAGGAGAGTTCCAAATGTGTGTTGGTAGAATATATATCCCACGTGGGTAAAATTGAAAAAAGCTTAAAAATTTTTTTTGGGGGATTTAGTAATTTTTCCGGCTTTTATCAGACTTTCAGATAGGGCAAATGTCAGTGAGCGTTCCGATTTCAGTTCCAGAGCGATTCGCCCAATGAGTCCTTGATATTTAGTCGTTTTCAGCCAATTTTCTGGATTTTTGAGAACTTCACTTTTTTGTGAAAATATCCACTAAATGAGGGAATAATATGTGTGAGGGTACCCCAGGAGAGTTCCAAATGTGTGTGGGTAGAATAAATATCCCACAGGGGTAAAATTGAAAAAAGTTGAAAAAATATTTTTTGGGGATTTTGTCATTTTTCCGGCGTTTATCAGACTTTCAGAAAGGGGAAATGTCAGTGAGCGTTCCGATTTCAGTTCCAGAGCGATTCGCCCAATGAGTCCTTGATATTTAGTCGTTTTCAGCCAATTTTCTGGATTTTTGAAAATTTCACTTTTTTGTTAAAATATCCACTAAAAGAGGGAATAATATGTGTGAGGGTACCCCAGGAGAGTTCCAAATGTGTGTGGGTAGAATATATATCCCACGGGGGTAAAATTGAAAAAAGTTGAAAAATTTTTTTTTTGGGACTTAGTCATTTTCCTGCGTTTATCAGACTTTCAGATAGGGCAAATGTCAGTGAGCGTTCCGATTTCAGTTCCAGAGCGATGCGCCCAATGAGTCCTTGATATTTAGTCGTTTTCAGCCAATTTTCTTTAATTTTTGAAAATTTCACTTTTTTGTGAAAACATCCACTAAATGAGGGAATAATATGTGGGAGGGTACCCCAGGAGAGTTCCACATGTGTGTGGGTAGAATATATTTCCCACGGGGGTAAAATTGAAAAAAGTTGAAAAATTTTTTTTTTTGGATTTAGTCATTTTTCCGGCGTTTATCAGACCTTCAGATAGGGCAAATGTCAGTGAGCATTCCGATTTCAGTTCCAGAGCGATTCGCCCAATGAGTCCTTGATATTTAGTTGTTTTCAGCCAATTTTTCTGGATTTTTGAAAATTTCACTTTTTTGTGAAAATATCCACTAAATGAGGGAATAATATGTGTGAGGGTACCCCAGGAGAGTTCCAAATGTGTGTGGGTAGAATATATATCCCACGGGGGAAAAATTGAAAAAAGCTGAAAAAATTTTTTTTGGGGGATTTAGTCATTTTTCCAGCGTTTATCAGACTTTCAGATAGGACAAATGTCAGTGAGCCTTCCGATTTCACTTCCAGAGCGATTCGCAAAATGAGTCTTTGATATTTAGTAGTTTTCAGCCAATTTTCTGGATTTTGAAAATTTCACTTTTTTGTGAAAATATTCACTAAATGAGGGAATAATATGTGTGAGGGTACCCCAGGAGAGTTCCAAATGTGTGTGGGTAGAATATATATCCCACGGGGGTAAAATTGAAAAAAGTTGAAAAATTTTTTTTTTGGGACTTAGTCATTTTCCTGCGTTTATCAGACTTTCAGATAGGGCAAATGTCAGTGAGCGTTCCGATTTCAGTTCCAGAGCGATTCACCCAATGAGTCCTTGATATTTAGTCGTTTTCAGCCAATATTTTGGATTTTTGAAAAGTTCACTTTTTTGTGAAAATATCCACTAAATGAGGGAATAATATGTGTGAGGGTACCCCAGGAGAGTTCCAAATGTGTGTAGGTATAATATATATCCCACGGGGGTAAAATTGAAAAAAGTTTAAAAAATGTTTTTTTGGACTTAGTCATTTTTCCGGCGTTTATCAGACTTTCAGATAGGGCAAATGTCAGTGCGCGTTCCGATTTCAGTTCCAGAGAGATGCGCCCAATGAGTCCTTGATATTTAGTCGTTTTCAGCCAATTTTCTTTAATTTTTGAAAATTTCACTTTTTTGTGAAAACATCCACTAAATGAGGGAATAATATGTGGGAGGGTACCCCAGGAGAGTTCCACATGTGTGTGGGTAGAATATATTTCCCACGGGGGTAAAATTGAAAAAAGTTGAAAAATTTTTTTTTTTGGATTTAGTCATTTTTCCGGCGTTTATCAGACCTTCAGATAGGGCAAATGTCAGTGAGCATTCCGATTTCAGTTCCAGAGCGATTCGCCCAATGAGTCCTTGATATTTAGTTGTTTTCAGCCAATTTTTCTGGATTTTTGAAAATTTCACTTTTTTGTGAAAATATCCACTAAATGAGGGAATAATATGTGTGAGGGTACCCCAGGAGAGTTCCAAATGTGTGTGGGTAGAATATATATCCCACGGGGGTAAAATTGAAAAAAGCTGAAAAAATTTTTTTTGGGGGATTTAGTCATTTTTCCAGCGTTTATCAGACTTTCAGATAGGACAAATGTCAGTGAGCCTTCCGATTTCACTTCCAGAGCGATTCGCAAAATGAGTCTTTGATATTTAGTAGTTTTCAGCCAATTTTCTGGATTTTGAAAATTTCACTTTTTTGTGAAAATATTCACTAAATGAGGGAATAATATGTGTGAGGGTACCCCAGGAGAGTTCCAAATGTGTGTGGGTAGAATATATATCCCACGGGGGTAAAATTGAAAAAAGTTAAAAAATTTTTTTTTTTGGACTTAATCATTTTTCCGGCGTTTATCAGACTTTCAGATAGGGCAAATGTCAGTGAGCGTTCCAATTTCAGTTCCAGAGTGATTCACCCAATGAGTCCTTGATATTTTGTCGTTTTCAGCCAATATTTTGGATTTTTGAAAATTTTACTTTTTTGTGAAAATATCCACAAAATGAGGGAATAATATGTGTGAGGGTACGCCAGGAGAGTTCCAAATGTGTGTGGGTAAAATATATATCCCACAGGGGTAAAATTGAAAAAAGTTGAAAAAATATTTTTTGGGGATTTAGTCATTTTTCCAGCGTTTATCAGACTTTCAGAAAGGGGAAATGTCAGTGAGCTTTCTGATTTCAATTCCAGAGCGATTCGCCCAATGAGTCCTTGATATTTAGTCGTTTTCAGCCAATTTTCTGGATTTTTAAAAATTTCACTTTTTTGTGAAAATATCCACTAAATGAGGGAATAATATGTGTGAGGGTACCCCAGGAGAGTTCCAAATGTGTGTCGGTAGAATATATATCCCACGGGGGTAAAATTGAAAAAAGTTTAAAATTTTTTTGGGGGGGATTTAGTCATTCTTCCGGCGTTTATCAGACTTTCAGATAGGGCAAATGTCTGTGAGCGTTCCGATTTCAGTTCCAGAGCGATTCGCCCAATGAGTCCTTGATATTTATTCGTTTTCAGCCAATTTTCTGGATTTTTGAAAATTTCACTTTTTTGTGAAAATATCCACTAAATGAGGGAGTAATATGTGTGAGGGTACCCCAGGAGAGTTCCAAATGTGTGTGGGTAGAATATATATCCCACGGGGGTAAAATTGAAATAAGTTGAAAAATTTTTTTTCTTGGACTTAATCATTTTTCTGGCTTTTATCAGACTTTCAGATAGGGCAAATGTCAGTGAGCGTTTCGATTTCAGTTCCAGAGCGATTTGCCCAGTCAGTCGTTGATATTTAGTCGTTTTCAGCCAATATTTTGGATTTTTGAAAATTTCACTTTTTTGTGAAAATATCCACTAAATGAGGGAATAATATGTGTGAGGGTACCCCAGGAGAGTTCCAAATGTGTGTCGGTAGAATATATATCCCACGGGGGTAAAATTGAAAAAAGCTGAAAAATTTTTTTTGGGGGATTTAGTAATTTTTCCGGCTTTTATCAGACTTTCAGATAGGGCAAATGTCAGTGAGCGTTCCGATTTCAGTTCCAGAGCGATTCGCCCAATGAGTCCTTGATATTTAGTCGTTTTCAGCCAATTTTCTGGATTTTTGAGAACTTCACTTTTTTGTGAAAATATCCACTAAATGAGGGAATAATATGTGTGAGGGTACCCCAGGAGAGTTCCAAATGTGTGTGGGTAGAATATATATCCCACAGGGGTAAAATTGAAAAAAGTTGAAAAAATATTTTTTGGGGATTTTGTCATTTTTCCGGCGTTTATCAGACTTTCAGAAAGGGGAAATGTCAGTGAGCGTTCCGATTTCAGTTCCAGAGCGATTCGCCCAATGAGTTCTTGATATTTAGTCGTTTTCAGCCAATTTTCTGGATTTTTGAAAATTTCACTTTTTTGTGAAAATATCCACTAAATGAGGGAATAATATGTGTGAGGGTACCCCAGGAGAGTTCCAAATGTGTGTGGGTAGAATATATATCCCACGGGGGTAAAATTGAAAAAAGCTGAAAAAAAATTTTGGGGGGGATTTAGTCATTTTTCCGGCATTTATCAGACTTTCAGATAGGGCAAATGTCAGTGAGCCTTCCGATTTCACTTCCAGAGCGATTCGCCCAATGAGTCTTTGATATTTAGTAGTTTTCAGCCAATTTTCTGGATTTTGAAAATTTCACTTTTTTGTGAAAATATTCACTAAATGAGGGAATAATATGTGTGAGGGTACCCCAGGAGAGTTCCACATGTGTGTGGGTAGAATATATTTCCCACAGGGGTAAAATTGAAAAAAGTTGAAAATTTTTTTTTTGGGGATTTTGTCATTTTTCCGGCGTTTATCAGACTTTCAGATAGGGCAAATGTCAGTGAGCATTCCGATTTCAGTTTCAGAGTGATTCGCCGAATGAGTGTTTGATATTTAGTCGTTTTCAGCCAATTTTCTGGATTTTTGAAAATTTCACTTTTTTGTGAAAATATCCACTAAATGAGGGAATAATATGTGTGAGGGTACCCCAGGAGAGTTCCAAATGTGTGTTGGTAGAATATATATCCCACGGGGGTAAAATTGAAAAAAGCTTAAAAATTTTTTTTGGGGGATTTAGTAATTTTTCCGGCTTTTATCAGACTTTCAGATAGGGCAAATGTCAGTGAGCGTTCCGATTTCAGTTCCAGAGCGATTCGCCCAATGAGTCCTTGATATTTAGTCGTTTTCAGCCAATTTTCTGGATTTTTGAGAACTTCACTTTTTTGTGAAAATATCCACTAAATTAGGGAATAATATGTGTGAGGGTACCCCAGGAGAGTTCCAAATGTGTGTGGGTAGAATAAATATCCCACAGGGGTAAAATTGAAAAAAGTTGAAAAAATATTTTTTGGGGATTTTGTCATTTTTCCGGCGTTTATCAGACTTTCAGAAAGGGGAAATGTCAGTGAGCGTTCCGATTTCAGTTCCAGAGCGATTCGCCCAATGAGTCCTTGATATTTAGTCGTTTTCAGCCAATTTTTCTGGATTTTTGAAAATTTCACTTTTTTGTGAAAACATCCACTAAATGAGGGAATAATATGTGTGAGGGTACCCCAGGAGAGTTCCACATGTGTGTGGGTAGAATATATTTCCCACGGGGGTAAAATTGAAAAAAGTTGAAAAATTTTTTTTTTTGGATTTAGTCATTCTTCCGGCGTTTATCAGACTTTCAGATAGGGCAAATGTCAGTGAGCATTCCGATTTCAGTTCCAGAGCGATTCGCCCAATGAGTCCTTGATATTTAGTTGTTTTCAGCCAATTTTTCTGGATTTTTGAAAATTTCACTTTTTTGTGAAAATATCCACTAAATGAGGGAATAATATGTGTGAGGGTACCCCAGGAGAGTTCCAAATGTGTGTGGGTAGAATATATATCCCACGGGGGTAAAATTGAAAAAAGTTGAAAAATTTTTTTTTTTGGACTTAATCATTTTTCCGGCGTTTATCAGACTTTCAGATAGGGCAAATGTCAGTGAGTGTTCCAATTTCAGTTCCAGAGTGATTCACCCAATGAGTCCTTGATATTTAGTCGTTTTCAGCCAATATTTTGGATTTTTGATAATTTCACTTTTTTGTGAAAATATCCACTAAATGAGGGAATAATATGTGTGAGGGTACCCCAGGAGAGTTCCACATGTGTGTGGGTAGAATATATTTCCCACAGGGGTAAAATTGAAAAAAGTTGAAAAATTTTTTTTTGGGGATTTAGTCATTTTTCCGGCGTTTATCAGACTTTCAGATAGGGCAAATGTCAGTGAGCATTCCGATTTCAGTTTCAGAGTGATTCGCCCAATGAGTGTTTGATATTTAGTCGTTTTCAGCCAATTTTCTGGATTTTTGAAAATTTCACTTTTTTGTGAAAATATCCACTAAATTAGGGAATAATATGTGTGAGGGTACCCCAGGAGACTTCCAAATGTGTGTGGGTAGAATATATATCCCACGGGGGTAAAATTGAAAAAAGTTGAAAAATTTTATTTTTTGGACTTAATCATTTTTCCGGCGTTTATCAGACTTTCAGATAGGGCAAATGTCAGTGAGCGTTCCAATTTCAGTTCCAGAGTGATTCACCCAATGAGTCCTTGATATTTAGTCGTTTTCAGCCAATATTTTGGATTTTTGAAAATTTCACTTTTTTGTGAAAATATCCACTAAATGAGGGAATAATATGTGTGAGGGTACCCCAGGAGAGTTCCACATGTGTGTGGGTAGAATATATTTCCCACAGGGGTAAAATTGAAAAAAGTTGAAAAAATTTTTTTTGGAGATTTAGTCATTTTTCCCGCGTTTATCAGACTTTCAGATAGGGCAAATGTCAGTGAGCATTCCGATTTCAATTCCAGAGTGATTCGCCCAATGAGTGTTTGATATTTAGTCGTTTTCAGCCAATTTTCTGGATTTTTGAAAATTTCACTTTTTTGTGAAAATATCCACTAAATGAGGGAATAATATGTGTGAGGGTACCCCAGGAGAGTTCCAAATGTGTGTGGGTAGAATATATATCCCACGGGGGTAAAATTGAAAAAAGTTGAAAAATTTTATTTTTTGGACTTAATCATTTTTCCGGCGTTTATCAGACTTTCAGATAGGGCAAATGTCAGTGAGCGTTCCAATTTCAGTTCCAGAGTGATTCACCCAATGAGTCCTTGATATTTAGTCGTTTTCAGCCAATATTTTGGATTTTTGAAAATTTCACTTTTTTGTGAAAATATCCACTAAATGAGGGAATAATATGTGTGAGGGTACCCCAGGAGAGTTCCACATGTGTGTGGGTAGAATATATTTCCCACAGGGGTAAAATTGAAAAAAGTTGAAAAATTTTTTTTTGGAGATTTAGTCATTTTTCCCGCGTTTATCAGACTTTCAGATAGGGCAAATGTCAGTGAGCATTCCGATTTCAGTTCCAGAGTGATTCGCCCAATGAGTGTTTGATATTTAGTCGTTTTCAGCCAATTTTCTGGATTTTTGAAAATTTCACTTTTTTGTGAAAATATCCACTAAATGAGGGAATAATATGTGTGAGGGTACCCCAGGAGAGTTCCAAATGTGTGTGGGTAGAATATATATCCCACGGGGGTAAAATTGAAAAAAGTAAAAAATTTTTTTTTTTTGGACTTAGTCATTTCTCCAGCGTTTATCAGACTTTCAGATAGGGGAAAAGTCAGTGAGCGTTCCGATTTCAGTTCCAGAGCGATTCGCCCAATGAGTCCTTGATATTTAGTTGATTTCAGCCAATTTTCTGAATTTTAGAAAATTTCACTTTTTTGTGAAAATATCCACTAAATGAGGGAATAATATGTGTGAGGGTGCTCCAGGAGAGTTCAAAATGTGTGTGGGTAGAATATATATCCCACGGGGGTAAAATTGAAAAAAGTTGAAAAAATTTTTTTTTTTTAGACTTAGTCATTTTTCTGCCGTTTATCAGACTTTCAGAGAGGGCAAATGGCAGTAAGTGTTCCAATTTCAGTTCCAGAGCGATTCAACCAATGAGTCCTTGATATTTCGTCGTTTTCAGCCAATTTTCTGAATTTTTGAACATTTCACTTTTTTTTTGAAAATATCCACTAAATGAGGGAACAATATGTGTGAGGGTACCCCAGGAGAGTTCCAAATGTGTGTGGGTAGAATTATATATCCCACGGGGGTAAAATTGAAAAAAGTAAAAAAATTTTTTTTTTTTGGACTTAGTCATTTCTCCAGCGTTTATCAGACTTTCAGATAGGGGACATGTCAGTGAGCGTTCCGATTTCAGTTCCAGAGCGATTCGCCCAATGAGTCCTTGATATTTCGTCGTTGTCAGGTAATTTTCTGAATTTTTGAAAATTTCACTTTTTTGTGAAAATATCCACTAAATGAGGGAATAATATGTGTGAGGGTACCCCAGGAGAGTCCCAAATGTGTGTGGGTAGAATATATATCCCACGGGGGTAAAATTGAAAAAAGTTGAAAAAAAAATTTTTTTGGACTTAGTCATTTTTCCGCCGTTTATCAGACTTTCACATAGGGGAAATGTCAATGAGCATTCCGATTTCAGTTCCAGAGCGATTCGCCCATTGAGTCTTGATATTTAGTCGTTTTCAGCCAATTTTCTGGATTTTTGAAAATTTCACTTTTTTGGGAAAATATCCACTAAATGAGGGAATAATATGTGTGAGGGTACCCCAGGAGAGTTCTAAATGTGTGTGAGTAGAATATATATCCAATGGGGGTAAAATTGAAAAAGTTGAAAAAAAATTTTTTTTTAGACTTAGTCATTTTTCCGCCGTTTATCAGACTTTCAGATAGGGCAAATGTCAGTGAGCGTTCCGATTTCAGTTCCAGAGCGATTCACCCAATGAGTCCTTTATATTTAGTCGTTTTCAGTCAATTTTCTGGATATTTGAAAATTTCACTTTTTTGTGAAAATATCCACTAAATGAGGGAATAATATGTGTGAGGGTACCCCAGGAGAGTTCCAAATGTGTGTGGGTAGAATTATATATCCCACGGGGGTAAAATTGAAAAAAGTTAAAAAAAATTTTTTTTTTGGACTTAGTCATTTCTCCAGCGTTTATCAGACTTTCAGATAGGGGACATGTCAATGAGCATTCCGATTTCAGTTCCAGAGCGATTCGCCCATTGATTCTTGATATCTATTCGTTTTCAGCCAATTTTCTGGATTTTTGAAAATTTCACTTTTTTGTGAAAATATCCACTAAATGAGGGAATAATATGTGTGAGGGTACCCCAGGAGAGTTCCAAATGTGTGTGGGTAGAATATATATCCAATGGGGGTAAAATTGAAAAAGTTGAAAAAAAATTTTTCTTTAGACTTAGTCATTTTTCCGCCGTTTATCAGACTTTCAGATAGGGCAAATGTCAGTGAGCGTTCCGATTTCAGTTCCAGAGCGATTCACCCAATGAGTCCTTTATATTTAGTCGTTTTCAGTCAATTTTCTGGATATTTGAAAATTTCACTTTTTTGTGAAAATATCCACTAAATGAGGGAATAATATGTGTGAGGGTACCCCAGGAGAGTTCCAAATGTGTGTGGGTAGAATTATATATCCCACGGGGGTAAAATTGAAAAAAGTTAAAAAATTTTTTTTTTTTGGACTTGGTCATTTCTCCAGCGTTTATCTGACTTTCAGATAGGGGACATGTCAGTGAGCGTTCCGATTTCAGTTCCAGAGCGATTCGCCCAATGAGTCCTTGATATTTCGTCGTTGTCAGGCAATTTTCTGAATTTTTGAAAATTTCACTTTTTTGTGAAAATATCCACTAAATGAGGGAATAATATGTGTGAGGGTACCCCAGGAGAGTCCCAAATGTGTGTGGGTAGAATATATATCCCACGGGGGTAAAATTGAAAAAAGTTGAAAAAAAAATTTTTTTGGACTTAGTCATTTTTCCGTCGTTTATCAGACTTTCAGATAGGGGAAATGTCAATGAGCATTCCGATTTCAGTTCCAGAGCGATTCGCCCATTGAGTCTTGATATTTAGTCGTTTTCAGCCAATTTTCTGGATTTTTGAAAATTTCACTTTTTTGTGAAAATATCCACTAAATGAGGGAATAATATGTGTGAGGGTACCCCAGGAGAGTTCCAAATGTGTGTGGGTAGAATATATATCCAATGGGGGTAAAATTGAAAAAGTTGAAAAAAAATTTTTTTTTAGACTTAGTCATTTTTCTGCCGTTTATCAGACTTTCAGAGAGGGCAAATGTCAGTGAGCGTTCCGATTTCAGTTCCAGAGCGATTCACCCAATGAGTCCTTTATATTTAGTCGTTTTCAGTCAATTTTCTGGATATTTGAAAATTTCACTTTTTTGTGAAAATATCCACTAAATGAGGGAATAATATGTGTGAGGGTACCCCAGGAGAGTTCCAAATGTGTGTGGGTAGAATTATATATCCCACGGGGGTAAAATTGAAAAAAGTTGAAAAAAAATTTTTTTGGGGACTTAGTCATTTTTCCAGCGTTTATCAGACTTTCAGATAGGGGAAATGTCAGTGAGCATTCCGATTTCAGTTCCAGAGCGATTCAACCAATGAGTCCTTGATATTTAGTCGCTTTCAGCCAATTTTCTGGATTTTTGAAAATTTCACTTTTTTGTGAAAATATCCACTAAATGAGGGAATAATATGTGTGAGGGTACCCCAGGAGAGTTCCAAATGTGTGTGGGTAGAATTATATATCCCACGGGGGTAAAATTGAAAAAAGTTAAAAAATATTTTTTTTTTTGGACTTAGTCATTTCTCCAGCGTTTATCAGACTTTCAGATAGGGGACATGTCAGTGAGCGTTCCGATTTCAGTTCCAGAGCGATTCGCCCAATGAGTCCTTGATATTTCGTCGTTGTCAGGCAATTTTCTGAATTTTTGAAAATTTCACTTTTTTGTGAAAATATCCACTAAATGAGGGAATAATATGTGTGAGGGTACCCCAGGAGAGTCCCAAATGTGTGTGGGTAGAATATATATCCCACGGGGTAAAATTGAAAAAAGTTGAAAAAAAAATTTTTTTGGACTTAGTCATTTTTCCGCCGTTTATCAGACTTTCAGATAGGGGAAATGTCAATGAGCATTCCGATTTCAGTTCCAGAGCGATTCGCCCATTGATTCTTGATATCTATTCGTTTTCAGCCAATTTTCTGGATTTTTGAAAATTTCACTTTTTTGTGAAAATATCCACTAAATGAGGGAATAATATGTGTGAGGGTACCCCAGGAGAGTTCCAAATGTGTGTGGGTAGAATATATATCCAATGGGGGTAAAATTGAAAAAGTTGAAAAAAATTTTTTCTTTAGACTTAGTCATTTTTCCGCCGTTTATCAGACTTTCAGATAGGGCAAATGTCAGTGAGCGTTCCGATTTCAGTTCCAGAGCGATTCACCCAATGAGTAGTGTTGAGCGATACCTTCCGATATCGGGAAATATCGGATCGGATTGGATCGGACCGATACCGAAAAAGTATCGGATATCGCCGATTCCGATACCGGAAACCAATGCAAGTCAATGGGACATAAATATCGGAATTAAAATAAACCCTTTCTTTCCTTGTAGGTTATTTCTACATGAAGGAAAACAACTAAGAATAATGTAGAATGTATTGGGGGAGGTGGGGGAGACAATAAAGGCATAGAGGTTTAGCCCAGTCAAATGGAATAGCAGGAATTAATATTTTTTTATTATGTTCTGAGTTACGGAAATATTAACTATGTTAAGTATTTTTATATTTTGTCAGATATTTATGTTTCACTACTTCCATGCTCTTCACCTTCTTTTTTACTTCTCCCACACTTTCTCCTTCATCATCCTCAGCATCTTTTTCATCCACTTCTTCTTCACCTTCTTCTTCTTCACCTTCTTCGTATTATTCTTTTTTTTACATTCTTCATATTCTACTTCTTCATCTTCTTCATATTCTTCTTCTTCATCATATTCTTATTTGTGACAGGCATTCCTGTAGTTGTTATCTATAAAAGGTTGGACATTACACCTTTCGTTCTGCCCGTCACAAAAGATTTACAACAGGATTTGTCCGCGTTCAGTTTGGCCTGCAGCAGCAGGTCTTTTCCAGGGGCACCACGAGGAGGAACGGACTCACCCCCATACACTGCTTAGTCATCTTCTGCTTATAATTTAGATATTATCTTTTGCTCTGATTTTTAGTCTTATGCTTAATGTTCTTCCGCTTTTTGTTCTGCAGCTTCTTGTATTTCTGCTTCTTGGTTTTCTGTCTCTTGTTTTTCTGTATCTTGGTGCTTGTCTTCTCTTCTTTGTCTTCTTGGTCAACTTCTTCAGGGTCATCTTCTTGGTCTTCTTCGGGGTGGTCTTCAGGGTCGTCGTCTTCGGGGGTCCTCGTCTTCGGGGTCCTCGTCTTCTTCGGGTTGGTCTTCTGGGTCCTCGTCTTCGGGGTCCTCGTCTTCTTCGGGGTGGTCTTCAGGGTCCTCGTCTTCTTCGGGGTGGTCTTCAGGGTCCTCGTCTTCTTCGGGGTGGTCTTCAGGGTCCTCGTCTTCAGGGTCATTGTCTTCGGGGTCCTCGTCTTCTTAGGGTTGGTCTTCAGGGTCCTCGTCTTCAGGGTCCTCGTCAGGGAGATCCAGAGTGATTACCAAGAACCATTTCAAAAAGCTTGAACTTGGAAATGTAGCAGAAGGTACAAGAAAGCTGAGGAACTACCGAGGACCAGCTGACGGTACTGGAACCCGGATGGATAGCAGAAGGTACAAGAGCCAATGGAACTACCGAGGACCAGCTGATGTTACTGGAACTCGGTTACTAAGCAGGAGGTACCTGTGCCAGAAAGCACTACCAAGGACCAGCAGACGTTGGTGGAACTTGGATACCGAGAAGGAGGCACCTAATCCAAAGGCACTGCCGAGAACCAGCTGACGGTACTGGAACCCGGATGGGTAGCAGAAGGTACAAGAGCCAATGGAACTACCGAGGACCAGCTGATGTTACTGGAACCCGGATGGGTAGCAGAAGGTACAAGAGCCAATGGAACTACCGAGGACCAGCTGATGTTACTGGAACTCGGTTACTAAGCAGGAGGTACCTGTGCCAGAAAGCACTACCAAGGACCAGCAGACGTTGGTGGAACTTGGATACCGAGAAGGAGGCACCTAATCCAAAGGCACTGCCGAGAACCAGCTGACGGTACTGGAACCCGGATGGGTAGCAGAAGATACAAGAGCAAATGGAACTACCGAGGACCAGCTGACGGTACTGGAACCCGGATGGGTAGCAGAAGGTACAAGAGCCAATGGAACTACCGAGGACCAGCTGATGTTACTGGAACTCGGTTACTAAGCAGGAGGTACCTGTGCCAGAAAGCACTACCAAGGACCAGCAGACGTTGGTGGAACTTGGATACCGAGAAGGAGGCACCTAATCCAAAGGCACTGCCGAGAACCAGCTGACGGTACTGGAACCCGGATGGGTAGCAGAAGATACAAGAGCAAATGGAACTACCGAGGACCAGCTGACGGTACTGGAACCCGGATGGGTAGCAGAAGATACAAGAGCAAATGGAACTACCGAGGACCAGCTGACGGTACTGGAACCCGGATGGGTAGCAGAAGGTACAAGAGCCAATGGAACTACCGAGGACCAGCTGATGTTACTGGAACTCGGTTACTAAGCAGGAGGTACCTGTGCCAGAAAGCACTACCAAGGACCAGCAGACGTTGGTGGAACTTGGATACCGAGAAGGAGGCACCTAATCCAAAGGCACTGCCGAGAACCAGCTGACGGTACTGGAACCCGGATGGGTAGCAGAAGGTACCCATGTAAAAAAAAAGTTCAAGGCCGCGAACCGGCCGCAGTTACCAAAACCCACAGTCCTACAGAGGGTGCTTGTCCTATTGGCACTATGGAACCAGCCTTCATTGCCAGATCCCGCAGCCCACATAGGAGTCACCTAAACTGCAGGCACCATAGAGTCGGCTAACCCGACCGCAACACGACAGGACAACGCATTGGAGGCAAAGTGACGTTGACACTACCCGGAAACAGCTGGCGTGCTGGAACCAGGCTGGGCAGGAGGGAGTACCCGTGCCAAAGACACTGCCGAGAACCAGCTGACGGTACTGGAACCCGGATGGGTAGCAGAAGGTACAAGAGCCAATGGAACTGCCGAGAACCAGCTGGCGGTGCTGGAGCCCAGGGTAAATACTAAAAACAGAAGAGCCAGAGGTGTATTTGGAGGAGGTTTTAAATCCGTACTACAGTGGATGTGGACAAAGCAGGAGAATTTGCCGGACACACAGCTGGGGATCAGCTGACGTTACTGAATCCCAATAACACTGGAGCAAGCGTTGACTGTGCAGACGGCACTTCTGAGCAGCAACTAGCGGTATTGGAGCCCAGGGTAAATACTAAAAACGGAGGAGCCAGAGGTGTAATTGGAGCAAGTTTTAAATAAGTAGCACAGTGAATATGGACAGAGCAGGAGAAATTGCCGTGAACACAGCAGGGGAACAGCTGACGTTACCGAACCCCAATAACACCGCAGCAAGTGTTGACTGTGCAGACGGCACTTCCGAGCGCCAACTGGCGGTGCTGGAGCCCAGGGATAAGAATGAAAACAGAGGAGCCAGAGGTGTAATTCGAGCAACTTTAAAATGTGTAGTACAGTGGATGTGGACAAAGCAGGAGAAATTGCCGTCCGCACAGCAGGAGAACAGCTGACGTTACTGAACCCCAATAACACGGCAGCAAGTGTTGACTGTGCAGACAGCACTTCCGAGCGCCAACTGGCGGTGTTGGAGCCCAGGGTAAATACTAAAAACGGAGGAGCCAGAGGTGTAATTGGAGCAAGTTTTAAATAAGTAGCACAGTGAATATGGACAGAGCAGGAGAAATTGCCGTGAACACAGCAGGGGAACAGCTGACGTTACCGAACCCCAATAACACCGCAGCAAGTGTTGACTGTGCAGACGGCACTTCCGAGCGCCAACTGGCGGTGCTGGAGCCCAGGGATAAGAATGAAAACAGAGGAGCCAGAGGTGTAATTGGAGCAACTTTAAAATCTGTAGTAGTGAGAATGTGGACAGAGCAGGAGAAATTGCCGTCCGCACAGCAGGGGAACAGCTGACGTTACTGAACCCCAATAACATGGTAGCAAGTGTTGACTGTGCAGACAGCACTTCCGAGCGCCAACTGGCGGTGCTGGAGCCCAGGGATAAGAATGAAAACAGAGGAGCCAGAGGTGTAATTGGAGCAACTTTAAAATCTGTAGTAGTGAGAATGTGGACAGAGCAGGAGAAATTGCCGTCCGCACAGCAGGGGAACAGCTGACGTTACTGAACCCCAATAACACGGCAGCAAGTGTTGACTGTGCAGACAGCACTTCCGAGCGCCAACTGGCGGTGTTGGAGCCCAGGGTAAATACTAAAAACGGAGGAGCCAGAGGTGTAATTGGAGCAAGTTTTAAATAAGTAGCACAGTGAATATGGACAGAGCAGGAGAAATTGCCGTGAACACAGCAGGGGAACAGCTGACGTTACTGAACCCCAATAACATGGTAGCAAGTGTTGACTGTGCAGACGGCACTTCCGAGCGCCAACTGGCGGTGCTGGAGCCCAGGGATAAGAATGAAAACAGAGGAGCCAGAGGTGTAATTCGAGCAACTTTAAAATGTGTAGTACAGTGGATGTGGACAAAGCAGGAGAAATTGCCGTCCGCACAGCAGGAGAACAGCTGACGTTACTGAACCCCAATAACACGGCAGCAAGTGTTGACTGTGCAGACGGCACTTCCGAGCGCCAACTGGCGGTGCTGGAGCCCAGGGATAAGAATGAAAACAGAGGAGCCAGAGGTGTAATTCGAGCAACTTTAAAATGTGTAGTACAGTGGATGTGGACAAAGCAGGAGAAATTGCCGTCCGCACAGCAGGAGAACAGCTGACGTTACTGAACCCCAATAACACGGCAGCAAGTGTTGACTGTGCAGACAGCACTTCCGAGCGCCAACTGGCGGTGTTGGAGCCCAGGGTAAATACTAAAAACGGAGGAGCCAGAGGTGTAATTGAAGCAAGTTTTAAATAAGTAGCACAGTGAATATGGACAGAGCAGGAGAAATTGCCGTGAACACAGCAGGGGAACAGCTGACGTTACCGAACCCCAATAACACCGCAGCAAGTGTTGACTGTGCAGACGGCACTTCCGAGCGCCAACTGGCGGTGCTGGAGCCCAGGGATAAGAATGAAAACAGAGGAGCCAGAGGTGTAATTGGAGCAACTTTAAAATCTGTAGTAGTGAGAATGTGGACAGAGCAGGAGAAATTGCCGTCCACACAGCAGGGGAACAGCTGACGTTACTGAACCCCAATAACATGGTAGCAAGTGTTGACTGTGCAGACAGCACTTCCGAGCGCCAACTGGCGGTGCTGGAGCCCAGGGATAAGAATGAAAACAGAGGAGCCAGAGGAGTAATTGGAGCAACTTTAAAATGTGTAGTACAGTGGATGTGGACAAATCAGGAGAAATTGCCGTCCGCACAGCAGGAGAACAGCTGACGTTACTGAACCCCAATAACACGGCAGCAAGTGTTGACTGTGCAGACGGCACTTCCGAGCGCCAACTGGCAGTGTTGGAGCTCAGGGATTACAGTTCAGGTGGTAGAAACATGAACAGAACAGGAGACCTGGATACTGTTGCCAACCAATTATTTATTCTGGAAGAGGACTGGCAAATTCATGAGAGATCCAGGCCTTGTTCATTTTGAGAAAAGTAAGCCGGTCAACGTTATCGGAGGATAGTCGCATGCGACGGTCTGTTAGTACACCACCTGCGGCACTAAAGACGCGTTCCGATAATACACTAGCAGCAGGGCAAGCTAGCACCTCCAGTGCATACTGACTAAGCTCTGGCCATGTATCCAGCTTACAGACCCAAAACTTGAAGGGAGAAGAGCCGTCTGGGAGTACACTAAGAGGGCAAGACATGTAGTCTGTCACCATCTGACGGAAACGTTGCCTCCTGCTGACTGGAGCTGTCTGTGATGGTGTAGACATTTGTGGCGGCGGGGACACAAAACTTTGCCACATTTCGGCCATACTGGTCTTGCCTTGTGCTGAGGCGCTGCTTCTGCTCCCTCTTTGTGCAGAGCTTCCTCCACTGCCTCGACGCACTGAGCTGCTTTGTAAAGCACTAGCAGCACTGCTCTCGGTTGGAATGGAGAACATGATGGAATGCACCAGTGCGTCTTGGTACTCCCGCATTTTACGCTCCCGGTTCAATGGTGTTATGAGGCTTTGTAAGTTGTCCCGGTAGCGAGGATCTAGGAGGGTGGACACCCAATAATCAGCCGTGTTGAGAATGTGGGCGATGCGGCGGTCGTTTCTGAGGCACTGCAGCATGAAATCAACCATGTGCTGCAGACTGCCAACTGGCCAAGAAACGCTGTCCCCTGCTTGAGGCGTGATCTCTGCCTGCTCTGCATCACCCCACCCTCGCTCTAGATACTGACTACTAGAGCATTGTGTACCTCCCTCCTCTGGACAGATGTCTTCCTCATCCATTGACTCCTCCTCATCCTCCTCACAAAGTGTCCCCTGCCTAGGCCTTTGTGAGGAACCACGTTGCGCAGACTGTAGAGAAGCAGATGGCATTTGTGACTCCTCATCCTCCACCTCTTCCAAAACCTCGTCCCTTAGTGCTTGCAGTGTTTTTTCAAGCAGGCAGATAAGGGGGATAGTCATGCTGACTAGTGCATCATCTGCACTCGCCATCCGCGTGGAATAATCGAAGGCACGCAAAACGTGGCAAATGTCCTTCATAGAGGCCCACTCAGTGGTGGTGAAGTGTGAACGGCGCGCACTGCGACTTGTTTGCGCCTGCTGCAGCTGGTACTCCATTACTGCTGCCTGCTGCTCACACAACCTCTCCAACATATGTAACGTTGAATTCCACCTGGTGGGTAGGTCACATATGATGCGATGTTCCGGAAGACATAATCGGCGCTGCAGAGCTGCAATGCGTGATCTTGCATTGCTGGAACGCCGCAAGTGAGCGCACTCTATGCGGACCTTGTGAAGCAGTGCATCAAGATCCGGATAGTCCCTCAAAAAACTCTGCACGACCAAGTTGAGCACATGTGCCAGACATGGGATGTGAGTGAGGTTGCCTAGGCCCAGAGCTGCCACCAGATTTCGGCCATTGTCACACACTACCATGCCTGGCTGGAGATTCGCTGGCACAAACCACACGTCACTCTGCTGCTTGATGGCATTCCAGAGCTCCTGCGCTGTGTGGCTTCGATTCCCCAAAGAAATTAATTTTAATACGGCCTGTTGACGTTTGGCCACGGCTGTGCTCATATCGGTCATCATAACAGGTAACCGTTCACGGGTCGATGTGGAGGTAGACCGTGACGGCTCCTGCAGCGCTGATTCAGAGGAACTGGAGTATGAGGAGGAGTCAATGTGTACAGACTGGATTCCTGCAATCCTTGGAGTTGGCAGAACACGTACAGCGCCACTCTCAAGATCTGTACCCGGCTCCACAACATTTACCCAATGGGCAGTGAGGGAAAGGTATCGTCCCTGTCCATGCTTACTGGTCCACGCATCAGTGGTCAGGTGGACCTTGCTACTGACGGCGTTTTGTAGCGCATGTTTAATTTTTCCCTCCACATGATGTTGCAGGGCAGGGACGGCTTGCCTGCTGAAATAAAAGCGGCTGGGCACGTTGTATTGTGGGACTGCCAATGCCATAAAGTTACGGAATGTGTCAGTCTCCACCAGCCTGAATGATAGCATTTCAAGGGCCAGTAGTTTAGCAATGCCAGCATTCAGAGCCTGTGCTCGGGGGTGGTTTGCCGAGTATGGGCGCCTTTTCTCCCATGCCTGTGCTAACGATGGCTGTAGACTGGCCTGGGAGTGTGAGGATGACTGGGAAAGTGGTGCTGTGGGTGGAATTACACTGTGTCTCTGTACAACAGTGCCAGAGATTCTTCCATGGCGATCCTGTGAGGAAGCCGAACCAGCTGTGTGTGAGCTGGAGGAAGAGGCTACAACACGAGCTGAAGAGGTGGTAGGTGGCGCTGTAGGTTGGCCTAGGTCTTCAGTGTGTTTGTGTAACTCCACCACGTGCTTGGTCCGCACATGTTTCCACATATTTGTGGTATTGAGGTTGCTGACACTTTTCCCTCTTTTCACCTTCTGATTACACAGCTTGCATTTGACAAAGCAAATGTCATCTGCAACTGTGTCAAAAAAGGACCAGGCACTGCAAGTCTTGGGAGCGCCCGCTTTGGATTTTGGAAGAGCCATGCTCCTAATGGGTGCCGAAGTGGAGGCTACAGGCAACCAAGTCTGCCCCCTCCCTCTCCCTCCTTTTTGGGCCGTTCGGGGAATCTCTTCCTCAGAGCTGCTCCCACCACCTTCCTGTCCCTCACGCCATGATGGGTCAAGGACCTCATCATCTACACCACCCTCTTCAAACAACTGCTTCTCCTGGGTAGTCTCGACAGCACAGTACGCACCAGAAAGTGGCACCTGAGTCTCATCATCAGATGCGTACTGAGGTGTGCTGCTGACCATAGGCACTGGCCCACCCGCCTCTTCAGATTCAGAGAGACAAAACGGTTGCGCATCACTGCATACTACCTCTTCTTCAAATTCTCGAATTCTGCTTGGCTGGCCCCCTCTTTCCAAGCCAAGAGATTCAGAGAACAGAAGTAGAGATGGCTCCTGTCCAGGGCTCTCTGACTGCCTGGGCAATTTGGCAGGTGGTGAAGAGACAGATGGGTGCTCTTCAGTGCTCAGGACCTGAGAGGATCTGGAACTAATTGAAGTCGATGCGTTAGCTGCCATCCATCCGACAACGGCTTCAATTTGGTCTTCGCGCAGCAGTGGGGTACGGCTAGCTCCTACAAAGCTGCGCATAAAGGACTGTTCCCTGGTAAAACTGGGGGATGCTGAGTCACTGGTGCCCGCAGCAGGCACAGAATCCCCACGTCCTCTCCCTGCAGGCACAGAATCCTCACGTCCTCTCCCTGCAGAAACTCCACGCCCACGCCCACGACCACGACCACATGCCTTACTCCCTGCCTTCTTCATCTTGGTAGACTGATAAAGATAGGCAGAAAAGTACTAAGGGCTTAGTGTGCTTATTCCTGAACAGCTGCTAACAGGTATAAGAAACACTAATTTTATAAAGTGTGGACTAGACTTTAATATGAGCTAATGTGGCCTACACAACTGTAAAGTGGAGTGTTTGGTGAACTTTATTTAGGTTTTTTTTGTCACAAAAAGACACTGGATGTGCCTAAAGATGTAATAACGATAGTATCACAAACTTTTTGTAGCTATTACAATGTAGGAAGGTAACCTACAATGCAATAGATGAGGCTGCAAAAAATAGGCTAATACTAATCTGGCTGGGGCTGCAGGGCCCAATGCTGCAGAAAGGCTCCTCTATCTACTCCTATATAGTGTGTTTGGAATCAATTTAGCTGAATATGGATGGAACCACCACACTAATAGGAGATATCAGGAAAAATTATGAATTGGCAATAAAGGACAATGTATGAGGCAGTGACACACACTGAGTGCACTACAACCAGACGGGGTTGAAGCACACACTACAGGGTGAGCTGCACTCACACACCAGACCTTGCAGACAGCGGTGAACAGTACAGATGCAGAGCACTGTGCCCTAGTGCTGCAAGACGGAAAAAAATTCTCTATCTACTCCTATATAGTGTGTTTGGAACCAATTTAGCTGAATACAGATGGAACCACCACACTAATAGGAGATATCAGGAAAAATTATGAATTGGCAATAAAGGACAATGTATGAGGCAGTGACACACACTGAGTGCACTACAACCAGACGGGGTTGAAGCACACACTACAGGGTGAGCTGCACTCACACACCAGACCTTGCAGACAGCGGTGAACAGTACAGATGCAGAGCACTGTGCACTAGTGCTGCAAGACGGAAAAAAAATTCTCTATCTACTCCTATATAGTGTGTTTGGAACCAATTTAGCTGAATACAGATGGAACCACCACACTAATAGGAGATATCAGGAAAAATTATGAATTGGCAAAAAAGGACAATGTATGAGGCAGTGACACACACTGAGTGCACTACAACCAGACTTGGCTGAAGCACACACTACAGGGTGAGCTGCACTCACACACACAGACCTTGCAGATAGCGGTGAACAGCACAGGGAACTGTGCACTAGCACTGCAAGGCACAGTGATTTAGAAAGTAGCTTGGGTAAAGCAGTATAGAGCAAATAGGTAGCTAAAACTGTCCCTCAGAACAACAGCGTCCTATCCCTAACTGAATTCACAGCAGAGTGAGCTCAAAATGGCGGCGGTGGCTTTTATAGTGCATCATGACATCATTTCAGCAGCCAATCACAGCCATGCCATTAGTTAAGATGCCTACATGCCTAACAGGATGTGCCCACACTTCTTAGGATCCTCATTGGCTGAATAAAATGAAAATGTCTCATTGCATTATGGGAACTTCCGATTCCGGTATACGATATTGCAATAGTATCGGAATTAAGTATCGGAATTCCGATACCGCGAATATCGGCCGATACCCGATATTTCAGTATCGGAATGCTCAACACTACCAATGAGTCCTTTATATTTAGTCGTTTTCAGTCAATTTTCTGGATATTTGAAAATTTCACTTTTTTGTGAAAATATCCACTAAATGAGGGAATAATATGTGTGAGGGTACCCCAGGAGAGTTCCAAATGTGTGTGGGTAGAATTATATATCCCACGGGGGTAAAATTGAAAAAAGTTAAAAAAAATTTTTTTTTTGGACTTAGTCATTTCTCCAGCGTTTATCAGACTTTCAGATAGGGGACATGTCAGTGAGCGTTCCGATTTCAGTTCCAGAGCGATTCGCCCAATGAGTCCTTGATATTTCGTCGTTGTCAGGCAATTTTCTGAATTTTTAAAATTTCACTTTTTTGTGAAAATATCCACTAAATGAGGGAATAATATGTGTGAGGGTACCCCAGGAGAGTCCCAAATGTGTGTGGGTAGAATATATATCCCACGGGGGTAAAATTGAAAAAAGTTGAAAAAATAATTTTTTTGGACTTAGTCATTTTTCCGCCGTTTATCAGACTTTCAGATAGGGGAAATGTCAATGAGCATTCCGATTTCAGTTCCAGAGCGATTCGCCCATTGAGTCTTGATATTTAGTCGTTTTCAGCCAATTTTCTGGATTTTTGAAAATTTCACTTTTTTGTGAAAATATCCACTAAATGAGGGAATAATATGTGTGAGGGTACCCCAGGAGAGTTCCAAATGTGTGTGGGTAGAATATATATCCAATGGGGGTAAAATTGAAAAAGTTGAAAAAAAATTTTTTTTTAGACTTAGTCATTTTTCTGCCGTTTATCAGACTTTCAGAGAGGGCAAATGTCAGTGAGCGTTCCGATTTCAGTTCCAGAGCGATTCACCCAATGAGTCCTTTATATTTAGTCGTTTTCAGTCAATTTTCTGGATATTTGAAAATTTCACTTTTTTGTGAAAATATCCACTAAATGAGGGAATAATATGTGTGAGGGTACCCCAGGAGAGTTCCAAATGTGTGTGGGTAGAATTATATATCCCACGGGGGTAAAATTGAAAAAAGTTGAAAAAAAATTTTTTTGGGGACTTAGTCATTTTTCCAGCGTTTATCAGACTTTCAGATAGGGGAAATGTCAGTGAGCATTCCGATTTCAGTTCCAGAGCGATTCAACCAATGAGTCCATGATATTTAGTCGCTTTCAGCCAATTTTCTGGATTTTTGAAAATTTCACTTTTTTGTGAAAATATCCACTAAATGAGGAAATAATATGTGTGAGGGTACCCCAGGAGAGTTCCAAATGTGTGTGGGTAGAATATATATCCAATGGGGGTAAAATTGAAAAAAGTTGAAAAAATTTTTTTTTTTGGGCTTAGTCATTTTTCCGCCGTTTATCAGACTTTCAGATAGGGCAAATGTCAGTGAGCGTTCCGATTTCAGTTCCAGAGCGATTCACCCAATGAGTCCTTGATATTTAGTCGTTTTCAGCCAATTTTCTGAATTTTTGAACATTTCACTTTTTTTTTGTGAAATATCCACTAAATGAGGGAACAATATGTGTGAGGGTACCCCAGGAGAGTTCCAAATGTGTGTGGGTAGAATATATATCCCACGGGGGTAAAATTGAAAAAAGTTGAAAAAAATTTTTTTTTTGGGCTTAGTCATTTTTCCGCCGTTTATCAGACTTTCAGATAGGGCAAATGTCAGTGAGCGTTCCGATTTCAGTTCCAGAGCGATTCACCCAATGAGTCCTTGATATTTAGTCGTTTTCAGCCAATTTTCTGGATTTTTGAAAATTTCACTTTATTGTGAAAATATCCACTAAATGAGGGAATAATATGTGTGAGGGTACCCCAGGAGAGTCCCAAATGTGTGTGGGTAGAATATATATCCCACGGGGGTAAAATTGAAAAAAGTTAAAAAAAAATTTTTTTTTGGACTTAGTCATTTCTCCAACTTTCAGATAGGGGACATGTCAGTGAGCGTACCGATTTCAGTTCCAGAGCGATTCGCCCAATGAGTCCTTGATATTTAGTCGTTTTCAGCCAATTTTCTGGATTTTTGAAAATTTCACTTTTTTGTGAAAATATCCACTAAATGAGGGAATAATATGTGTGAGGGTACCCCAGGAGAGTTCCAAATGTGTGTGGGTAGAATATATATCCAATGGGGGTAAAATTGAAAAAAGTTGAAAAATTTTTTTTTTTTGGGCTTAGTCATTTTTCCGCCGTTTATCAGACTTTCAGATAGGGCAAATGTCAGTGAGCGTTCCGATTTCAGTTCCAGAGCGATTCACCCAATGAGTCCTTGATATTTAGTCGTTTTCAGCCAATTTTCTGGATTTTTTAAAATTTCACTTTATTGTGAAAATATGCACTAAATGAGGGAATAATATGTGTGAGGGTGCTCCAGGAGAGTTCAAAATGTGTGTGGGTAGAATATATATCCCACGGGGGTAAAATTGAAAAAAGTTGAAAAAATTTTGTTTTTTAGACTTAGTCATTTTTCTGCCGTTTATCAGACTTTCAGAGAGGGCAAATGTCAGTGAGTGTTCCAATTTCAGTTCCAGAGCGATTCACCCAATGAGTCCTTGATATTTAGTCGTTTTCAGCCAATTTTCTGAATTTTTGAACATTTCACTTTTTTTTGAAAATATCCACTAAATGAGGGAACAATATGTGTGAGGGTACCCCAGGAGAGTTCCAAATGTGTGTGGGTAGAATATATATCCCACGGGGGTAAAATTGAAAAAAGTGGAAAACATTTTTTTTTATGACTTAGTCATTTCTCCAGCGTTTATCAGACTTTCAGATAGGGGAAATGTCAGTGAGCGTTCCGATTTCAGTTCCAGAGCGATTTGCCCAATGAGTCCTTGATATTTAGTCGTTTTCAGCCAATAATTTGGATTTTTAAAAATTTCACTTTTTTGTGAAAATATCCACTAAATGAGGGAATAATATGTGTGAGGGTACCCCAGGAGAGTTCCAAATGTGTGTGGGTAGAATTATATATCCCACGGGGGTAAAATTGAAAAAAGTTGAAAAAAAATTTTTTTTTTGGACTTAGTCATTTCTCCAGCGTTTATCAGACTTTCAGATAGGGGACATGTCAGTGAGCGTTCCGATTTCAGTTCCAGAGGGATTCGCCCATTGAGTCCTTGATATTTCGTCGTTGTCAGGCAATTTTCTGAATTTTTGAAAATTTCACTTTTTTGTGAAAATATCCACTAAATGAGGGAATAATATGTGTGAGGGTACCCCAGGAGAGTTCCAAATGTGTGTGGGTAGAATTATATATCCCACGGGGTAAAATTGAAAAAAGTTGAAAAAAAATTTTTTTTTGGACTTAGTAATTTTTCCAGCGGTTATCAGACTTTCAGATAGAGGAAATGTCAGTGAGCGTTCCGATTTCAGTTCCAGAGCGATTCACCCTATGAGTCCTTGATATTTAGTCCCTTTCAGCCAAATTTCTGGATTTTTGAAAATTTCACTTTTTTGTGAAAATATCCACTAAATGAGGGAATAATATGTGTGAGGGTACCCCAGGAGAGTTCCAAATGTGTGTGGGTAGAATATATATCCCACGGGGGTAAAATTGAAAAAAGTTAAAAAATTTTTTTTTGGATTTAGTCATTTTTCCGCCGTTTATCAAACTTTCATATAGGGGACACGTCAGTGAGCGTTCCGATTTCAGTTCCAGAGCGATTGGCCCAATGAGTCCTTGATATTTCGTCGTCAGTCAATTTTCTGAATTTTTGAAAATTTCACTTTTTTGTGAAAATATCCACTAAATGAGGGAATAATATGTGTGAGGGTACCCCAGGAGAGTGCCAAATGTGTGTGGGTAGAATATATATATCCAATGGGGTAAAATTGAAAAAAGTTAAAAAAAATTTTTTTTTGGATTTAGTCATTTTTCCGCCGTTTATCAGACTTTCAGATAGGGCAAATCTCAGTGAGCGTTCCAATTTTAGTTCCAGAGCGATTCGCCCAATGAGTCCTTGATATTTAGTCGTTTTCAGCCAATTTTCTGGATTTTTGAAAATTTCACTTTTTTGTGAAAATATCCACTAAATGAGGGAATAACATGTGTGAGGGTACCCCACGAGAGTTCCAAATGTGTGTGGGTAGAATATATATCCCACGGGGGTAAAATTGAAAAAAGTAAAAAAATTTTTTTTTTTTGGACTTAGTCATTTCTCCATCGTTTATCAGACTTTCAGATAGGGGAAATGTCAGTGAGCGTTCCGATTTCAGTTCCAGAGCGATTTGCCCAATGAGTCCTTGATATTTAGTCGTTTTCAGCCAATATTTTGGATTTTTGAAAATTTCACTTTTTTGTGAAAATATCCACTAAATGAGGGAATAATATGTGTGAGGGTGCTCCAGGAGAGTTCAAAATGTGTGTGGGTAGAATATATATCCCACGGGGGTAAAATTGAAAAAAGTTGAAAAAAATATTTTTTTTGGACTTAGTCATTTTTCCAGCGTTTATCAGACTTTCAGATAGGGGAAATGTCAGTGAGCATTCCGATTTCAGTTCCAGAGCGATTCACGCAAAGAGTCCTTGATATTTAGTCGCTTTCAGCCAATTTTCTGGATTTTTGAAAATTTCACTTTTTTGTGAAAATATCCACTAAATGAGGGAATAATATGTGTGAGGGTACCCCAGGAGAGTTCCAAATGTGTGTGGGTAGAATTATATATCCCACGGGGTAAAATTGAAAAAAGTTGAAAAAATTTTTTTTTTTGGACTTAGTCATGTCTCCAGCGTTTATCAGACTTTCAGATAGGGGACATGTCAGTGAGCGTTCCAATTTCAGTTCCAGAGGGATTCGCCCATTGAGTCCTTGATATTTCGTCGTTGTCAGGCAATTTTCTGAATTTTTGAAAATTTCACTTTTTTGTGAAAATATCCACTAAATGAGGGAATAATATGTGTGAGGGTACCCCAGGAGAGTTACAAATGTGTGTTGGTAGAATTATATATCCCACGGGGGTAAAATTGAAAAAAGTAGAAAAAAATTTTTTTTTTGGACTTAGTCATTTTTCCAGCGGTTATCAGACTTTCAGATAGAGGAAATGTCAGTCAGCGTTCCGATATCAGTTCCAGAGCAATTCACCCTATGAGTCCTTGATATTTATTCGTTTTCAGCCAATAATTTGGATTTTTGAAAATTTCACTTTTTTGTGAAAATATCCACTAAATGAGGGAATAATATGTGTGAGGGTAACCCAGGAGAGTTCCAAATGTGTGTGGGTAGAATATATATCCAATGGGGGGAAAATTGAAAAAAGTTGAAAACATTTTTTTTTTGGACTTAGTCATTTTTCCGCCGTTTATCAGATTTTCAGAGAGGGCAAATGTCAGTGAGCGTTCCGATTTCAGTTCCAGAGCGATTCACCCAATGAGTCCTTGATATTTAGTCGTTATCAGCCAATTTTCTGGATTTTTGAAAATTTCACTTTTTTGTGAAAATATCCACTAAATGAAGGAAAAATATGTGTGAGGGTACCCCTGGAGACTTCCAAATGTGTGTGGGTAGAATTATATATCCTACGGGGGTAAAATTGAAAAAAGTTGAAAAAATTTTTTTTTGGACTTAGTCATTTTTCTGGCGTTTATCAGACTTTCAGATAGGGGAAATGTCAGTGAGCATTCCGATTTCAGTTCCAGAGCGATTCGCCCTATGAGTCCTTGATATTTAGTCGCTTTCAGCCAAATTTCTGGATTTTTGAAAATTTCACTTTTTTGTGAAAATATCCACTAAACGAGGGAATAATATGTGTGAGGGTACCCCAGGAGAGTTCCAAATGTGTGTGTGTAGAATATATATCCAATGGGGGTAAAATTGAAAAAAGTTGAAAACATTTTTTTTTGGACTTAGTCATTTTTCCGACGTTTATCGGACTTTCAGATAGGGGAAATGTCAATGAGCGTTCCGATTTCAGTTCCAGAGCGATTCGCCTAATGAGTCCTTGATATTTAGTCGCTTTCAGCCAAATTTCTGGATTTATGAAAATTTCACTTTTTTGTGAAAATATCCACTAAATGAAGGAAAAATATGTGTGAGGGTACCCCAGGAGACTTCCAAATGTGTGTGGGTAGAATTATACATCCCACAGGGGTAAAATTGAAAAAAGTTGAAAAAAAATTTTTTTTGGACTTAGTCATTTTTCCGGCGTTTATCAGACTTTCAGATAGGGGAAATGTCAGTGAGCATTCCGATTTCAGTTCCAGAGCGATTCGCCCTATGAGTCCTTGATATTTAGTCGCTTTCAGCCAAATTTCTGGATTTATGAAAATTTCACTTTTTTGTGAAAATATCCACTAAATGAGGGAATAATATGTGTGAGGGTACCCCAGGAGAGTTCCAAATGTGTGTGGGTAGAATATATATCCAATGGGGGTAAAATTGAAAAAAGTTGAAAAAATATTTTTTTTGGACATAGTCATTTTTCCACCGTTTATCAGACTTTCAGATAGGGGAAATGTCAGTAAGTGTTCCGATTTCAGTTCCAGAGCGATTCGCCCAATGAGTCCTTGATATTTAGTCATTTTCAGCCAATTTTCTGGATTTTAGAAAATTTCACTTTTTTGTGAAAATATCCACTAAATGAGGGAATAATATGTGTGAGGGTGCCCCAGGAGAGTTCAAAATGTGTGTGGGTAGAATATATATCCCACGGGGGTAAAATTGAAAAAAGTTGAAAACATTTTTTTTTTGGACTTAGTCATTTTTCCAGCGGTTATCAGACTTTCAGATAGAGGAAATGTCAGTGAGCGTTCCGATTTCAATTCCAGAGCGATTCACCCAATGAGTCCTTGATATTTAGTCGTTTTCAGCCAATTTTCTGGATTTTTGAAAATTTCACTTTTTTGTGAAAATATCCACTAAATGAAGGAATATTATGTGTGAGGGTACCCCAGGAGAGTTCCAAATGTGTGTGGGTAGAATTATATATCCCACGGGGGTAAAATTGAAAAAAGTTTAAAAAAAATTTTTTTTGCACTCAGTCATTTTTCCGGCGTTTATCAGACTTTCAGATAGGGGAAATCTCAGTGAGCATTCCGATTTCAGTTCCAGAGCGATTCGCCCAATGAGTCCTTGATATTTAGTCGCTTTCAGCCAAATCTCTGGATTTTTGAAAATTTCACTTTTTTGTGAAAATATCCACTAAATGAGGGAATAATCTGTGTTAGGGTACCCCAGGAGAGTTCCAAATGTGTGTCGGTAGAATGTATATCCAATGGGGGTAAAATTGAAAAAAGTTGAAAAAATAATTTTTTTGGACTTAGTCATTTTTCTGCCGTTTATCAGACTTTCAGATGGGGGAAATGTCAGTAAGTGTTCCGATTTCAGTTCCAGAGCGATTCGCCCAATGAGTCCTTGATATTTAGTCGTTTTCAGCCAATTTTCTGGATTTTTGAAAATTTCACTTTTTTGTGAAAATATCCACTAAATGAAGGAATAATATGTGTGAGGGTACCCCAGGAGACTTCCAAATGTGTGTGGGTAGAATTATATATCCCACGGGGGTAAAATTGAAAAAAGTTGAAAAAAATTTTTTTTGGACTTAGTCATTTTTCCGGCGTTTATCAGACTTTCAGATATGGGAAATGTCAGTGAGCATTCCGATTTCAGTTCCAGAGCGATTCACCCAATGAGTCCTTGATATTTAGTCGTTTTCAGCCAATAATTTGGATTTTTGAAAATGTCACTTTTTTGTGAAAATATCCACTAAATGAGGGAATAATATGTGTGAGGGTACCCCAGGAGAGTTCCAAATGTGTGTGGGTAGAATATATATCCAATGGTGGGAAAATTGAAAAAAGTTGAAAAAATTTTTTTTTTGGACTTAGTCATTTTTCCGCCGTTTATCAGATTTTTAGATAGGGCAAATGTCAGTGAGCGTTCCGATTTCAGTTCCAGAGCGATTCACCCAATGAGTCCTTGATATTTAGTCGTTTTCAGCCAATAATTTGGATTTTTGAAAATTTCACTTTTTTGTGAAAATATCCACTAAATGAGGGAATAATATGTGTGAGGGTACCCCAGGAGAGTTCCAAATGTGTGTGGTTAGAATTATATATCCCACGGGGTAAAATTGAAAAAAGTTGAAAAAAAATTTTTTTGGGGACTTAGTCATTTTTCCAGCGGTTATCAGACTTTCAGATAGAGGAAATGTCAGTGAGCGTTCCGATTTCAGTTCCAGAGCGATTCACCCAATGAGTCCTTGATATTTAGTTGTTTTCAGCCAATTTTCTGGATTATTGAAAATTTCACTTTTTTGTGAAAATATCCACTAAATGAAGGAATAATATGTGTGAGGGTACCCCAGGAGACTTCCAAATGTGTGTGGGTAGAATTATATATCCCACGGGGGTAAAATTGAAAAAAGTTGAAAAAATTTTTTTTTTGCACTCGGTCATTTTTCCGGCGTTTATCAGACTTTCAGATAGGGGAAATCTCAGTGAGCATTCCGATTTCAGTTCCAGAGCGATTCGCCCAATGAGTCCTTGATATTTAGTCGCTTTCAGGCAAATCTCTGGATTTTTGAAAATTTCACTTTTTTGTGAAAATATCCACTAAATGAGGGAATAATATGTGTGAGGGTACCCCAGGAGAGTTCCAAATGTGTGTGGGTAGAATATATATCCAATGGGGGTAAAATTGAAAAAAGTTGAAAAAATAATTTTTTTGGACTTAGTCATTTTTCTGCCGTTTATCAGACTTTCAGATAGGGGAAATGTCAGTAAGTGTTCCGATTTCAGTTCCAGAGCGATTCGCCCAATGAGTCCTTGATATTTAGTCGTTTTCAGCCAATTTTCTGAATTTTAGAAAATTTCACTTTTTTGTGAAAATATCCACTAAATGAGGGAATAATATGTGTGAGGGTGCCCCAGGAGAGTTCAAAATGTGTGTGGGTAGAATATATATCCCACGGGGGTAAAATTGAAAAAAGTTGAAAAAAATTTTTTTTTGGACTTAGTCATTTTTCCGGCGTTTATCAGATTTTCAGATAGGGGAAATGTTAATGAGCATTCCGATTTCAGTTCCAGAGCGATTTGCCCAATGAGTCCTTGATATTTAGTCGTTTTCAGCCATTTTTCTGGATTTTTGAAAATTTCACTTTTTTGTGAAAATATCCACTAAATGAGGGAATAATATGTGTGAGGGTGCCCCAGGAGAGTTCAAAATGTGTGTGGGTAGAATATATATCCCACGGGGGTAAAATTGAAAAAAGTTGAAAAAAAATTTTTTTTGGACTTAGTCATTTTTCCGGCGTTTATCAGACTTTCAGATAGGGGAAATGTCAGTGAGCGTTCCGATTTCAGTTCCAGAGCGATTCGCCCAATGAGTCCTTGATATTTAGTCATTTTCAGCCAATTTTCTGGATTTTTGAAAATTTCACTTTTTTGTGAAAATATCCACTAAATGAGGGAATAATATGTGTGAGGGTACCCCAGGAGAGTTCCAAATGTGTGTGGGTAGAATATATATCCCACGGGGTAAAATTGAAAAAAGTTGAAAAAAAATTTTTTTTGGGACTTAGTCATTTTTCCGGCGTTTATCAGACTTTCAGATAGGGGAAATGTCAGTGAGCATTCCGATTTCAGTTCCAGAGCAATTCGCCCAATGAGTCCTTGATATTTAGTCGTTTTCAGCCAATTTTCTGGATTTTTGAAAATTTCACTTTTTTGTGAAAATATCCACTAAATGAGGGAATAATATGTGTGAGGGTACCCCAGGAGAGTTCCAAATGTGTGTGGGTAGAATATATATCCCACGGGGTAAAATTGAAAAAAGTTGAAAATAAATTTTTTTGGGACTTAGTCATTTTTCCGGCGTTTATCAGACTTACAGATAGGGGAAATGTCAGTGAGCGTTCCGATTTCAGTTCCAGAGCGATTCGCCCAATGAGTCCTTGATATTTAGTCATTTTCAGCCAATTTTCTGGATTTTTGAAAATTTCACTTTTTTGTGAAAATATCCACTAAATGAGGGAATAATATGTGTGAGGGTACCCCAGGAGAGTTCCAAGTGTGTGTGGGTAGAATATATATCCCACGGGGTAAAATTGAAAAAAGTTGAAAAAAAATTTTTTTGGGACTTAGTCATTTTTCCGGCGTTTATCAGACTTTCAGATAGGGGAAATGTCAGTGAGCGTTCCGATTTCAGTTCCAGAGCAATTCGCCCAATGAGTCCTTGATATTTAGTTGTTTTCAGCCAATTTTCTGGATTTTTGAAAATTTCACTTTTTTGTGAAAATATCCACTAAACGAGGGAATAATATGTGTGAGGGTACCCCAGGAGAGTTCCAAATGTGTGTGGGTAGAATATATATCCCACGGGGGTAAAATTGAAAAAAGTTGAAAAAAAAATTTTTTTGGACTTAGTCATTTTTGCGGCGTTTATCAGACTTTCAGATAGGGGAAATGTCAGTGAGCGTTCCGATTTCAGTTCCAGAGCGATTTGCCCAATGAGTCCTTGATATTTAGTCGTTGTCAGCCAATTTTCTGGATTTTTGAAAATTTCACTTTTTTTGTGAAAATATCCACTAAATGAGGGAATAATATGTGTGAGGGTACCCCAGGAGAGTTCCAAATGTGTGTGGGTAAAATATATATCCCACGGGGGTAAAATTAAAAAAAGTTGAAAAAAAAATTTTTTTGGGACTTAGTCATTTTTCCGGCGTTTATCAGACTTTCAGATAGGGGAAATGTCAGTGAGCGTTCCGATTTCAGTTCCAGAGCAATTCGCCCAATGAGTCCTTGATATTTAGTCGTTTTCAGCCAATTTTCTGGATTTTTGAAAATTTCACTTTTTTGTGAAAATATCCACTAAATGAGGGAATAATATGTGTGAGGGTACCCCAGGAGAGTTCCAAATGTGTGTGGGTAGAATATATATCCCACGGGGTAAAATTGAAAAAAGTTGAAAAAAAATTTTTTTTGGACTTAGTCTTTTTTCCGGCGTTTATCAGACTTTCAGATAGGGGAAATGTGAGTGAGCATTCCGATTTCAGTTCCAGAGCGAATCGCCCAATGAGTCCTTGATATTTAGTCGTTTTCAGCCAATTTTCTGGATTTTTGAAAATTTCACTTTTTTGTGAAAATATCCACTAAATGAGGGAATAATATGTGTGAGGGTACCCCAGGAGAGTTCCAAATGTGTGTGGGTAGAATATATATATATCCCACGGGGGTAAAATTGAAAAAAGTTGAAAAAAATTTTTTTTTGGACTTAGTCATTTTTCCGGCGTTTATCAGACTTTCACATAGGGGAAATGTGAGTGAGCATTACGATTTCAGTTCCAGAGCGATTCGCCCAATGAGTCCTTGATATTTAGTCGTTTTCAGCCAATTTTCTGGATTTTTGAAAATTTCACTTTTTTATGAAAATATCCACTAAACGAGGGAATAATATGTGTGAGGGTACCCCAGGAGAGTTCCAAATGTGTGTGGGTAGAATATATATCCCACGGGGTAAAATTGAAAAAAGTTGAACAAATTTTTTTTTGGACTTAGTGATTTTTCCGGCGTTTATCAGACTTTCAGATAGGGGAAATGTCAGTGAGCGTTCCGATTTCAGTTCCAGAGCAATTCGCCCAATGAGTCCTTGATATTTAGTCGTTTTCAGCCAATTTTCTGGATTTTTGAAAATTTCACTTTTTTATGAAAATATCCACTAAACGAGGGAATAATATGTGTGAGGGTACCCCAGGAGAGTTCCAAATGTGTGTGGGTAGAATATATATCCCACGGGGGTAAAATTGAAAAAAGTTGAAAAAAAAATTTTTTTGGACTTAGTCATTTTTGCGGCGTTTATCAGACTTTCAGATAGGGGAAATGTCAGTGAGCATTCCGATTTCAGTTCCAGAGCGATTCGCCCAATGAGTCCTTGATATTTAGTCGTTTTCAGCCAATTTTCTGGATTTTTGAAAATTTCACTTTTTTTGTGAAAATATCCACTAAATGAGGGAATAATATGTGTGAGGGTACCCCAGGAGAGTTCCAAATGTGTGTGGGTAAAATATATATCCCACGGGGGTAAAATTGAAAAAAGTTGAAAAAATTTTTTTTTGGGACTTAGTCATTTTTGCGGCGTTTATCAGACTTTCAGAGAGGGGAAATGTGAGTGAGCATTACGATTTCAGTTCCAGAGCGATTCGCCCAATGAGTCCTAGATATTTAGTCGTTTTCAGCCAATTTTCTGGATTTTTGAAAATTTCACTTTTTTGTGAAAATATCCACTAAATGAGGGAATAATATGTGTGAGGGTACCCCAGGAGAGTTCCAAATGTGTGTGGGTAGAATATATATCCCACGGGGTAAAATTGAAAAAAGTTGAAAATAATTTTTTTTGGGACTTAGTCATTTTTCCGGCGTTTATCAGACTTTCAGATAGGGGAAATGTCAGTGAGCGTTCCGATTTCAGTTCCAGAGCGATTCGCCCAATGAGTCCTTGATATTTAGTCATTTTCAGCCAATTTTCTGGATTTTTGAAAATTTCACTTTTTTGTGAAAATATCCACTAAATGAGGGAATAATATGTGTGAGGGTACCCCAGGAGAGTTCCAAATGTGTGTGGGTAGAATATATATCCCACGGGGTAAAATTGAAAAAAGTTGAAAAAAAATTTTTTTGGGACTTAGTCATTTTTCCGGCGTTTATCAGACTTTCAGATAGGGGAAATGTCAGTGAGCGTTCCGATTTCAGTTCCAGAGCGATTCGCCCAATGATTCCTTGATATTTAGTCATTTTCAGCCAATTTTCTGGATTTTTGAAAATGTCACTTTTTTGTGAAAATATCCACTAAATGAGGGAATAATATGTGTGAGGGTACCCCAGGAGAGTTCCAAATGTGTGTGGGTAGAATATATATCCCACGGGGTAAAATTGAAAAAAGTTGAAAAAAAATTTTTTTGGGACTTAGTCATTTTTCCGGCGTTTATCAGACTTTCAGATAGGGGAAATGTCAGTGAGCATTCCGATTTCAGTTCCAGAGCAATTCGCCCAATGAGTCCTTGATATTTAGTCGTTTTCAGCCAATTTTCTGGATTTTTGAAAATTTCACTTTTTTGTGAAAATATCCACTAAATGAGGGAATAATATGTGTGAGGGTACCCCAGGAGAGTTCCAAATGTGTGTGGGTAGAATATATATCCCACGGGGTAAAATTGAAAAAAGTTGAAAATAAATTTTTTTGGGACTTAGTCATTTTTCCGGCGTTTATCAGACTTTCAGATAGGGGAAATGTCAGTGAGCGTTCCGATTTCAGTTCCAGAGCGATTCGCCCAATGAGTCCTTGATATTTAGTCATTTTCAGCCAATTTTCTGGATTTTTGAAAATTTCACTTTTTTGTGAAAATATCCACTAAATGAGGGAATAATATGTGTGAGGGTACCCCAGGAGAGTTCCAAATGTGTGTGGGTAGAATATATATCCCACGGGGTAAAATTGAAAAAAGTTAAAAAAAAATTTTTTTGGGACTTAGTCATTTTTCCGGCGTTTATCAGACTTTCAGATAGGGGAAATGTCAGTGAGCGTTCCGATTTCAGTTCCAGAGCAATTCGCCCAATGAGTCCTTGATATTTAGTCGTTTTCAGCCAATTTTCTGGATTTTTGAAAATTTCACTTTTTTGTGAAAATATCCACTAAATGAGGGAATAATATGTGTGAGGGTACCCCAGGAGAGTTCCAAATGTGTGTGGGTAGAATATATATCCCACGGGGTAAAATTGAAAAAAGTTGAAAAAAAATTTTTTTTGGACTTAGTCTTTTTTCCGGCGTTTATCAGACTTTCAGATAGGGGAAATGTGAGTGAGCATTCCGATTTCAGTTCCAGAGCGAATCGCCCAATGAGTCCTTGATATTTAGTCGTTTTCAGCCAATTTTCTGGATTTTTGAAAATTTCACTTTTTTGTGAAAATATCCACTAAATGAGGGAATAATATGTGTGAGGGTACCCCAGGAGAGTTCCAAATGTGTGTGGGTAGAATATATATATATCCCACGGGGGTAAAATTGAAAAAAGTTGAAAAAAATTTTTTTTTGGACTTAGTCATTTTTCCGGCGTTTATCAGACTTTCACATAGGGGAAATGTGAGTGAGCATTACGATTTCAGTTCCAGAGCGATTCGCCCAATGAGTCCTTGATATTTAGTCGTTTTCAGCCAATTTTCTGGATTTTTGAAAATTTCACTTTTTTATGAAAATATCCACTAAACGAGGGAATAATATGTGTGAGGGTACCCCAGGAGAGTTCCAAATGTGTGTGGGTAGAATATATATCCCACGGGGTAAAATTGAAAAAAGTTGAACAAATTTTTTTTTGGACTTAGTGATTTTTCCGGCGTTTATCAGACTTTCAGATAGGGGAAATGTCAGTGAGCGTTCCGATTTCAGTTCCAGAGCAATTCACCCAATGAGTCCTTGATATTTAGTCGTTTTCAGCCAATTTTCTGGATTTTTGAAAATTTCACTTTTTTATGAAAATATCCACTAAACGAGGGAATAATATGTGTGAGGGTACCCCAGGAGAGTTCCAAATGTGTGTGGGTAGAATATATATCCCACGGGGGTAAAATTGAAAAAAGTTGAAAAAAAAATTTTTTTGGACTTAGTCATTTTTGCGGCGTTTATCAGACTTTCAGATAGGGGAAATGTCAGTGAGCATTCCGATTTCAGTTCCAGAGCGATTCGCCCAATGAGTCCTTGATATTTAGTCGTTTTCAGCCAATTTTCTGGATTTTTGAAAATTTCACTTTTTTTGTGAAAATATCCACTAAATGAGGGAATAATATGTGTGAGGGTACCCCAGGAGAGTTCCAAATGTGTGTGGGTAAAATATATATCCCACGGGGGTAAAATTGAAAAAAGTTGAAAAAATTTTTTTTTGGGACTTAGTCATTTTTGCGGCGTTTATCAGACTTTCAGAGAGGGGAAATGTGAGTGAGCATTACGATTTCAGTTCCAGAGCGATTCGCCCAATGAGTCCTAGATATTTAGTCGTTTTCAGCCAATTTTCTGGATTTTTGAAAATTTCACTTTTTTGTGAAAATATCCACTAAATGAGGGAATAATATGTGTGAGGGTACCCCAGGAGAGTTCCAAATGTGTGTGGGTAGAATATATATCCCACGGGGTAAAATTGAAAAAAGTTGAAAATAATTTTTTTTGGGACTTAGTCATTTTTCCGGCGTTTATCAGACTTTCAGATAGGGGAAATGTCAGTGAGCGTTCCGATTTCAGTTCCAGAGCGATTCGCCCAATGAGTCCTTGATATTTAGTCATTTTCAGCCAATTTTCTGGATTTTTGAAAATTTCACTTTTTTGTGAAAATATCCACTAAATGAGGGAATAATATGTGTGAGGGTACCCCAGGAGAGTTCCAAATGTGTGTGGGTAGAATATATATCCCACGGGGTAAAATTGAAAAAAGTTAAAAAAAAATTTTTTTGGGACTTAGTCATTTTTCCGGCGTTTATCAGACTTTCAGATAGGGGAAATGTCAGTGAGCGTTCCGATTTCAGTTCCAGAGCAATTCGCCCAATGAGTCCTTGATATTTAGTCGTTTTCAGCCAATTTTCTGGATTTTTGAAAATTTCACTTTTTTGTGAAAATATCCACTAAATGAGGGAATAATATGTGTGAGGGTACCCCAGGAGAGTTCCAAATGTGTGTGGGTAGAATATATATCCCACGGGGTAAAATTGAAAAAAGTTGAAAAAAAATTTTTTTTGGACTTAGTCTTTTTTCCGGCGTTTATCAGACTTTCAGATAGGGGAAATGTGAGTGAGCATTCCGATTTCAGTTCCAGAGCGAATCGCCCAATGAGTCCTTGATATTTAGTCGTTTTCAGCCAATTTTCTGGATTTTTGAAAATTTCACTTTTTTGTGAAAATATCCACTAAATGAGGGAATAATATGTGTGAGGGTACCCCAGGAGAGTTCCAAATGTGTGTGGGTAGAATATATATATATCCCACGGGGGTAAAATTGAAAAAAGTTGAAAAAAATTTTTTTTTGGACTTAGTCATTTTTCCGGCGTTTATCAGACTTTCACATAGGGGAAATGTGAGTGAGCATTACGATTTCAGTTCCAGAGCAATTCGCCCAATGAGTCCTTGATATTTAGTCGTTTTCAGCCAATTTTCTGGATTTTTGAAAATTTCACTTTTTTATGAAAATATCCACTAAACGAGGGAATAATATGTGTGAGGGTACCCCAGGAGAGTTCCAAATGTGTGTGGGTAGAATATATATCCCACGGGGTAAAATTGAAAAAAGTTGAACAAATTTTTTTTTGGACTTAGTGATTTTTCCGGCGTTTATCAGACTTTCAGATAGGGGAAATGTCAGTGAGCGTTCCGATTTCAGTTCCAGAGCAATTCACCCAATGAGTCCTTGATATTTAGTCGTTTTCAGCCAATTTTCTGGATTTTTGAAAATTTCACTTTTTTATGAAAATATCCACTAAACGAGGGAATAATATGTGTGAGGGTACCCCAGGAGAGTTCCAAATGTGTGTGGGTAGAATATATATCCCACGGGGGTAAAATTGAAAAAAGTTGAAAAAAAAATTTTTTTGGGACTTAGTCATTTTTCCGGCGTTTATCAGACTTTCAGATAGGGGAAATGTCAGTGAGCATTCCGATTTCAGTTCCAGAGCAATTCGCCCAATGAGTCCTTGATATTTAGTCGTTTTCAGCCAATTTTCTGGATTTTTGAAAATTTCACTTTTTTGTGAAAATATCCACTAAATGAGGGAATAATATGTGTGAGGGTACCCCAGGAGAGTTCCAAATGTGTGTGGGTAGAATATATATCCCACGGGGTAAAATTGAAAAAAGTTGAAAATAAATTTTTTTGGGACTTAGTCATTTTTCCGGCGTTTATCAGACTTTCAGATAGGGGAAATGTCAGTGAGCGTTCCGATTTCAGTTCCAGAGCGATTCGCCCAATGAGTCCTTGATATTTAGTCATTTTCAGCCAATTTTCTGGATTTTTGAAAATTTCACTTTTTTGTGAAAATATCCACTAAATGAGGGAATAATATGTGTGAGGGTACCCCAGGAGAGTTCCAAATGTGTGTGGGTAGAATATATATATATCCCACGGGGGTAAAATTGAAAAAAGTTGAAAAAAAATTTTTTTTGGACTTAGTCTTTTTTCCGGCGTTTATCAGACTTTCAGATAGGGGAAATGTGAGTGAGCATTCCGATTTCAGTTCCAGAGCGAATCGCCCAATGAGTCCTTGATATTTAGTCGTTTTCAGCCAATTTTCTGGATTTTTGAAAATTTCACTTTTTTGTGAAAATATCCACTAAATGAGGGAATAATATGTGTGAGGGTACCCCAGGAGAGTTCCAAATGTGTGTGGGTAGAATATATATATATCCCACGGGGGTAAAATTGAAAAAAGTTGAAAAAAAATTTTTTTTGGACTTAGTCATTTTTCCGGCGTTTATCAGACTTTCACATAGGGGAAATGTGAGTGAGCATTACGATTTCAGTTCCAGAGCGATTCGCCCAATGAGTCCTTGATATTTAGTCGTTTTCAGCCAATTTTCTGGATTTTTGAAAATTTCACTTTTTTATGAAAATATCCACTAAACGAGGGAATAATATGTGTGAGGGTACCCCAGGAGAGTTCCAAATGTGTGTGGGTAGAATATATATCCCACGGGGTAAAATTGAAAAAAGTTGAACAAATTTTTTTTTGGACTTAGTGATTTTTCCGGCGTTTATCAGACTTTCAGATAGGGGAAATGTCAGTGAGCGTTCCGATTTCAGTTCCAGAGCAATTCGCCCAATGAGTCCTTGATATTTTGTTGTTTTCAGCCAATTTTCTGGATTTTTGAAAATTTCACTTTTTTGTGAAAATATCCACTAAACGAGGGAATAATATGTGTGAGGGTACCCCAGGAGAGTTCCAAATGTGTGTGGGTAGAATATATATCCCACGGGGGTAAAATTGAAAAAAGTTGAAAAAAAAATTTTTTTGGACTTAGTCATTTTTGCGGCGTTTATCAGACTTTCAGAGAGGGGAAATGTGAGTGAGCATTACGATTTCAGTTCCAGAGCGATTCGCCCAATGAGTCCTAGATATTTAGTCGTTTTCAGCCAATTTTCTGGATTTTTGAAAATTTCACTTTTTTGTGAAAATATCCACTAAATGAGGGAATAATATGTGTGAGGGTACCCCAGGAGAGTTCCAAATGTGTGTGGGTAGAATATATATCCCACGGGGTAAAATTGAAAAAAGTTGAAAATAAATTTTTTTGGGACTTAGTCATTTTTCCGGCGTTTATCAGACTTTCAGATAGGGGAAATGTCAGTGAGCGTTCCGATTTCAGTTCCAGAGCGATTCGCCCAATGAGTCCTTGATATTTAGTCATTTTCAGCCAATTTTCTGGATTTTTGAAAATTTCACTTTTTTGTGAAAATATCCACTAAATGAGGGAATAATATGTGTGAGGGTACCCCAGGAGAGTTCCAAATGTGTGTGGGTAGAATATATATCCCACGGGGTAAAATTGAAAAAAGTTGAAAAAAATTTTTTTTGGGACATAGTCATTTTTCCGGCGTTTATCAGACTTTCAGATAGGGGAAATGTCAGTGAGCGTTCCGATTTCAGTTCCAGAGCGATTCGCCCAATGAGTCCTTCATATTTAGTCATTTTCAGCCAATTTTCTGGATTTTTGAAAATTTCACTTTTTTGTGAAAATATCCACTAAATGAGGGAATAATATGTGTGAGGGTACCCCAGGAGAGTTCCAAATGTGTGTGGGTAGAATATATATCCCACGGGGTAAAATTGAAAAAAGTTGAAAAAAAATTTTTTGGGGACTTAGTCATTTTTCCGGCGTTTATCAGACTTTCAGATAGGGGAAATGTCAGTGAGCATTCCGATTTCAGTTCCAGAGCAATTCGCCCAATGAGTCCTTGATATTTAGTCGTTTTCAGCCAATTTTCTGGATTTTTGAAAATTTCACTTTTTTGTGAAAATATCCACTAAATGAGGGAATAATATGTGTGAGGGTACCCCAGGAGAGTTCCAAATGTGTGTGGGTAGAATATATATCCCACGGGGTAAAATTGAAAAAAGTTGAAAATAAATTTTTTTGGGACTTAGTCATTTTTCCGGCGTTTATCAGACTTTCAGATAGGGGAAATGTCAGTGAGCGTTCCGATTTCAGTTCCAGAGCGATTCACCCAATGAGTCCTTGATATTTAGTCATTTTCAGCCAATTTTCTGGATTTTTGAAAATTTCACTTTTTTGTGAAAATATCCACTAAATGAGGGAATAATATGTGTGAGGGTACCCCAGGAGAGTTCCAAATGTGTGTGGGTAGAATATATATCCCACGGGGTAAAATTGAAAAAAGTTGAAAAAAAATTTTTTGGGGACTTAGTCATTTTTCCGGCGTTTATCAGACTTTCAGATAGGGGAAATGTCAGTGAGCGTTCCGATTTCAGTTCCAGAGCGATTCACCCAATGAGTCCTTGATATTTAGTCGTTTTCAGCCAATTTTCTGGATTTTTGAAAATTTCACTTTTTTGTGAAAATATCCACTAAATGAGGGAATAATATGTGTGAGGGTACCCCAGGAGAGTTCCAAATGTGTGTGGGTAGAATATATATATATCCCACGGGGGTAAAATTGAAAAAAGTTGAAAAAAAAATTTTTTTGGACTTAGTCTTTTTTCTGGCGTTTATCAGACTTTCAGATAGGGGAAATGTGAGTGAGCATTCCGATTTCAGTTCCAGAGCGAATCGCCCAATGAGTCCTTGATATTTAGTCGTTTCCAGCCAATTTTCTGGATTTTTGAAAATTTCACTTTTTTGTGAAAATATCCACTAAATGAGGGAATAATATGTGTGAGGGTACCCCAGGAGAGTTCCAAATGTGTGTGGGTAGAATATATATATATCCCACGGGGGTAAAATTGAAAAAAGTTGAAAAAAATTTTTTTTTGGACTTAGTCATTTTTCCGGCGTTTATCAGACTTTCAGATAGGGGAAATGTCAGTGAGCGTTCCGATTTCAGTTCCAGAGCAATTCGCCCAATGAGTCCTTGATATTTAGTTGTTTTCAGCCAATTTTCTGGATTTTTGAAAATTTCACTTTTTTGTGAAAATATCCACTAAACGAGGGAATAATATGTGTGAGGGTACCCCAGGAGAGTTCCAAATGTGTGTGGGTAGAATATATATCCCACGGGGGTAAAATTGAAAAAAGTTGAAAAAAAATTTTTTTTGGACTTAGTCATTTTTGCGGCGTTTATCAGACTTTCAGATAGGGGAAATGTCAGTGAGCGTTCCGATTTCAGTTCCAGAGCGATTCGCCCAATGAGTCCTTGATATTTAGTCATTTTCAGCCAATTTTCTGGATTTTTGAAAATTTCACTTTTTTGTGAAAATATCCACTAAATGAGGGAATAATATGTGTGAGGGTACCCCAGGAGAGTTCCAAATGTGTGTGGGTAGAATATATAGCCCACGGGGTAAAATTGAAAAAAGTTGAAAAAAAATTTTTTTTGGACTTAGTCTTTTTTCCGGCGTTTATCAGACTTTCAGATAGGGGAAATGTGAGTGAGCATTCCGATTTCAGTTCCAGAGCGAATCGCCCAATGAGTCCTTGATATTTAGTAGTTTTCAGCCAATTTTCTGGATTTTTGAAAATTTCACTTTTTTGTGAAAATATCCACTAAATGAGGGAATAATATGTGTGAGGGTACCCCAGGAGAGTTCCAAATGTGTGTGGGTAGAATATATATATATCCCACGGGGGTAAAATTGAAAAAAGTTGAAAAAAATTTTTTTTTGGACTTAGTCATTTTTCCGGCGTTTATCAGACTTTCAGATAGGGGAAATGTCAGTGAGCGTTCCGATTTCAGTTCCAGAGCAATTCGCCCAATGAGTCCTTGATATTTAGTTGTTTTCAGCCAATTTTCTGGATTTTTGAAAATTTCACTTTTTTGTGAAAATATCCACTAAACGAGGGAATAATATGTGTGAGGGTACCCCAGGAGAGTTCCAAATGTGTGTGGGTAGAATATATATCCCACGGGGGTAAAATTGAAAAAAGTTGAAAAAAAAATTTTTTTGGACTTAGTCATTTTTGCGGCGTTTATCAGACTTTCAGATAGGGGAAATGTCAGTGAGCGTTCCGATTTCAGTTCCAGAGCGATTCGCCCAATGAGTCCTTGATATTTAGTCATTTTCAGCCAATTTTCTGGATTTTTGAAAATTTCACTTTTTTGTGAAAATATCCACTAAATGAGGGAATAATATGTGTGAGGGTACCCCAGGAGAGTTCCAAATGTGTGTGGGTAGAATATATATCCCACGGGGTAAAATTGAAAAAAGTTGAACAAATTTTTTTTTGGACTTAGTGATTTTTCCGGCGTTTATCAGACTTTCAGATAGGGGAAATGTCAGTGAGCGTTCCGATTTCAGTTCCAGAGCAATTCGCCCAATGAGTCCTTGATATTTAGTTGTTTTCAGCCAATTTTCTGGATTTTTGAAAATTTCACTTTTTTGTGAAAATATCCACTAAACGAGGGAATAATATGTGTGAGGGTACCCCAGGAGAGTTCCAAATGTGTGTGGGTAGAATATATATCCCACGGGGTAAAATTGAAAAAAGTTGAAAATAAATTTTTTTGGGACTTAGTCATTTTTCCGGCGTTTATCAGACTTTCAGATAGGGGAAATGTCAGTGAGCGTTCCGATTTCAGTTCCAGAGCGATTCGCCCAATGAGTCCTTGATATTTAGTCATTTTCAGCCAATTTTCTGGATTTTTGAAAATTTCACTTTTTTGTGAAAATATCCACTAAATGAGGGAATAATATGTGTGAGGGTACCCCAGGAGAGTTCCAAATGTGTGTGGGTAGAATATATATCCCACGGGGTAAAATTGAAAAAAGTTGAAAAAAATTTTTTTTGGGACTTAGTCATTTTTCCAGCGTTTATCAGACTTTCAGATAGGTGAAATGTCAGTGAGCGTTCCGATTTCAGTTCCAGAGCGATTCGCCCAATGAGTCCTTGATATTTAGTCATTTTCAGCCAATTTTCTGGATTTTTGAAAATTTCACTTTTTTGTGAAAATATCCACTAAATGAGGGAATAATATGTGTGAGGGTACACCAGGAGAGTTCCAAATGTGTGTGGGTAGAATATATATCCCACGGGGTAAAATTGAAAAAAGTTGAAAAAAAATTTTTTTGGGACTTAGTCATTTTTCCGGCGTTTATCAGACTTTCAGATAGGGGAAATGTCAGTGAGCATTCCGATTTCAGTTCCAGAGCAATTCGCCCAATGAGTCCTTGATATTTAGTCGTTTTCAGCCAATTTTCTGGATTTTTGAAAATTTCACTTTTTTGTGAAAATATCCACTAAATGAGGGAATAATATGTGTGAGGGTACCCCAGGAGAGTTCCAAATGTGTGTGGGTAGAATATATATCCCACGGGGTAAAATTGAAAAAAGTTGAAAAAAAATTTTTTTGGGACTTAGTCATTTTTCCGGCGTTTATCAGACTTTCAGATAGGGGAAATGTCAGTGAGCGTTCCGATTTCAGTTCCAGAGCAATTCGCCCAATGAGTCCTTGATATTTAGTCGTTTTCAGCCAATTTTCTGGATTTTTGAAAATTTCACTTTTTTGTGAAAATATCCACTAAATGAGGGAATAATATGTGTGAGGGTACCCCAGGAGAGTTCCAAATGTGTGTGGGTAGAATATATATCCCACGGGGTAAAATTGAAAAAAGTTGAAAAAAAATTTTTTTTGGACTTAGTCTTTTTTCCGGCGTTTATCAGACTTTCAGATAGGGGAAATGTGAGTGAGCATTCCGATTTCAGTTCCAGAGCGAATCGCCCAATGAGTCCTTGATATTTAGTCGTTTTCAGCCAATTTTCTGGATTTTTGAAAATTTCACTTTTTTGTGAAAATATCCACTAAATGAGAGAATAATATGTGTGAGGGTACCCCAGGAGAGTTGCAAATGTGTGTGGGTAGAATATATATATATCCCACGGGGGTAAAATTGAAAAAAGTTGAAAAAAAATTTTTTTTGGACTTAGTCATTTTTCCGGCGTTTATCAGACTTTCACATAGGGGAAATGTGAGTGAGCATTACGATTTCAGTTCCAGAGCGATTCGCCCAATGAGTCCTTGATATTTAGTCGTTTTCAGCCAATTTTCTGGATTTTTGAAAATTTCACTTTTTTATGAAAATATCCACTAAACGAGGGAATAATATGTGTGAGGGTACCCCAGGAGAGTTCCAAATGTGTGTGGGTAGAATATATATCCCACGGGGTAAAATTGAAAAAAGTTGAACAAATTTTTTTTTGGACTTAGTGATTTTTCCGGCGTTTATCAGACTTTCAGATAGGGGAAATGTCAGTGAGCGTTCCGATTTCAGTTCCAGAGCAATTCGCCCAATGAGTCCTTGATATTTAGTCGTTTTCAGCCAATTTTCTGGATTTTTGAAAATTTCACTTTTTTTGTGAAAATATCCACTAAATGAGGGAATAATATGTGTGAGGGTACCCCAGGAGAGTTCCAAATGTGTGTGGGTAGAATATATATCCCACGGGGTAAAATTGAAAAAAGTTGAAAATAAATTTTTTTGGGACTTAGTCATTTTTCCGGCGTTTATCAGACTTTCAGATAGGGGAAATGTCAGTGAGCGTTCCGATTTCAGTTCCAGAGCGATTCGCCCAATGAGTCCTTGATATTTAGTCATTTTCAGCCAATTTTCTGGATTTTTGAAAATGTCACTTTATTGTGAAAATATCCACTAAATGAGGGAATAATATGTGTGAGGGTACCCCAGGAGAGTTCCAAATGTGTGTGGGTAGAATATATATCCCACGGGGTAAAATTGAAAAAAGTTGAAAAAAATTTTTATTGGGACTTAGTCATTTTTCCGGCGTTTATCAGACTTTCAGATAGGGGAAATGTCAGTGAGCGTTCCGATTTCAGTTCCAGAGCGATTCGCCCAATGAGTCCTTGATATTTAGTCATTTTCAGCCAATTTTCTGGATTTTTGAAAATTTCACTTTTTTTTGAAAATATCCACTAAATGAGGGAATAATATGTGTGAGGGTACCCCAGGAGAGTTCCAAATGTGTGTGGGTAGAATATATATCCCACGGGGTAAAATTGAAAAAAGTTGAAAAAAAATTTTTTTGGGACTTAGTCATTTTTCCGGCGTTTATCAGACTTTCAGATAGGGGAAATGTCAGTGAGCATTCCGATTTCAGTTCCAGAGCAATTCGCCCAATGAGTCCTTGATATTTAGTCGTTTTCAGCCAATTTTCTGGATTTTTGAAAATTTCACTTTTTTGTGAAAATATCCACTAAATGAGGGAATAATATGTGTGAGGGTACCCCAGGAGAGTTCCAAATGTGTGTGGGTAGAATATATATCCCACGGGGTAAAATTGAAAAAAGTTGAAAATAAATTTTTTTGGGACTTAGTCATTTTTCCGGCGTTTATCAGACTTTCAGATAGGGGAAATGTCAGTGAGCGTTCCGATTTCAGTTCCAGAGCGATTCGCCCAATGAGTCCTTGATATTTAGTCATTTTCAGCCAATTTTCTGGATTTTTGAAAATTTCACTTTTTTGTGAAAATATCCACTAAATGAGGGAATAATATGTGTGAGGGTACCCCAGGAGAGTTCCAAATGTGTGTGGGTAGAATATATATCCCACGGGGTAAAATTGAAAAAAGTTGAAAAAAAATTTTTTTGGGACTTAGTCATTTTTCCGGCGTTTATCAGACTTTCACATAGGGGAAATGTGAGTGAGCATTACGATTTCAGTTCCAGAGCGATTCGCCCAATGAGTCCTTGATATTTAGTCGTTTTCAGCCAATTTTCTGGATTTTTGAAAATTTCACTTTTTTATGAAAATATCCACTAAACGAGGGAATAATATGTGTGAGGGTACCCCAGGAGAGTTCCAAATGTGTGTGGGTAGAATATATATCCCACGGGGTAAAATTGAAAAAAGTTGAACAAATTTTTTTTTGGACTTAGTGATTTTTCCGGCGTTTATCAGACTTTCAGATAGGGGAAATGTCAGTGAGCGTTCCGATTTCAGTTCCAGAGCAATTCGCCCAATGAGTCCTTGATATTTAGTCGTTTTCAGCCAATTTTCTGGATTTTTGAAAATTTCACTTTTTTTGTGAAAATAGCCACTAAATGAGGGAATAATATGTGTGAGGGTACCCCAGGAGAGTTCCAAATGTGTGTGGGTAGAATATATATCCCACGGGGTAAAATTGAAAAAAGTTGAAAATAAATTTTTTTGGGACTTAGTCATTTTTCCGGCGTTTATCAGACTTTCAGATAGGGGAAATGTCAGTGAGCATTCCGATTTCAGTTCCAGAGCAATTCGCCCAATGAGTCCTTGATATTTAGTCGTTTTCAGCCAATTTTCTGGATTTTTGAAAATTTCACTTTTTTGTGAAAATATCCACTAAATGAGGGAATAATATGTGTGAGGGTACCCCAGGAGAGTTCCAAATGTGTGTGGGTAGAATATATATCCCACGGGGTAAAATTGAAAAAAGTTGAAAATAAATTTTTTTGGGACTTAGTCATTTTTCCGGCGTTTATCAGACTTTCAGATAGGGGAAATGTCAGTTCGCGTTCCGATTTCAGTTCCAGAGCGATTCGCCCAATGAGTCCTTGATATTTAGTCATTTTCAGCCAATTTTCTGGATTTTTGAAAATTTCACTTTTTTGTGAAAATATCCACTAAATGAGGGAATAATATGTGTGAGGGTACCCCAGGAGAGTTCCAAATGTGTGTGGGTAGAATATATATCCCACGGGGTAAAATTGAAAAAAGTTGAAAAAAAATTTTTTTGGGACTTAGTCATTTTTCCGGCGTTTATCAGACTTTCAGATAGGGGAAATGTCAGTGAGCGTTCCGATTTCAGTTCCAGAGCAATTCGCCCAATGAGTCCTTGATATTTAGTCGTTTTCAGCCAATTTTCTGGATTTTTGAAAATTTCACTTTTTTGTGAAAATATCCACTAAATGAGGGAATAATATGTGTGAGGGTACCCCAGGAGAGTTCCAAATGTGTGTGGGTAGAATATATATCCCACGGGGTAAAATTGAAAAAAGTTGAAAAAAAATTTTTTTTGGACTTAGTCTTTTTTCCGGCGTTTATCAGACTTTCAGATAGGGGAAATGTGAGTGAGCATTCCGATTTCAGTTCCAGAGCGAATCGCCCAATGAGTCCTTGATATTTAGTCGTTTTCAGCCAATTTTCTGGATTTTTGAAAATTTCACTTTTTTGTGAAAATATCCACTAAATGAGGGAATAATATGTGTGAGGGTACCCCAGGAGAGTTCCAAATGTGTGTGGGTAGAATATATATATATCCCACGGGGGTAAAATTGAAAAAAGTTGAAAAAAAATTTTTTTTGGACTTAGTCATTTTTCCGGCGTTTATCAGACTTTCACATAGGGGAAATGTGAGTGAGCATTACGATTTCAGTTCCAGAGCGATTCGCCCAATGAGTCCTTGATATTTAGTCGTTTTCAGCCAATTTTCTGGATTTTTGAAAATTTCACTTTTTTATGAAAATATCCACTAAACGAGGGAATAATATGTGTGAGGGTACCCCAGGAGAGTTCCAAATGTGTGTGGGTAGAATATATATCCCACGGGGTAAAATTGAAAAAAGTTGAACAAATTTTTTTTTGGACTTAGTGATTTTTCCGGCGTTTATCAGACTTTCAGATAGGGGAAATGTCAGTGAGCGTTCCGATTTCAGTTCCAGAGCAATTCGCCCAATGAGTCCTTGATATTTAGTCGTTTTCAGCCAATTTTCTGGATTTTTGAAAATTTCACTTTTTTTGTGAAAATATCCACTAAATGAGGGAATAATATGTGTGAGGGTACCCCAGGAGAGTTCCAAATGTGTGTGGGTAAAATATATATCCCACGGGGGTAAAATTGAAAAAAGTTGAAAAAATTTTTTTTTGGGACTTAGTCATTTTTGCGGCGTTTATCAGACTTTCAGAGAGGGGAAATGTGAGTGAGCATTACGATTTCAGTTCCAGAGCGATTCGCCCAATGAGTCCTAGATATTTAGTCGTTTTCAGCCAATTTTCTGGATTTTTGAAAATTTCACTTTTTTGTGAAAATATCCACTAAATGAGGGAATAATATGTGTGAGGGTACCCCAGGAGAGTTCCAAATGTGTGTGGGTAGAATATATATCCCACGGGGTAAAATTGAAAAAAGTTGAAAATAAATTTTTTTGGGACTTAGTCATTTTTCCGGCGTTTATCAGACTTTCAGATAGGGGAAATGTCAGTGAGCGTTCCGATTTCAGTTCCAGAGCGATTCGCCCAATGAGTCCTTGATATTTAGTCATTTTCAGCCAATTTTCTGGATTTTTGAAAATTTCACTTTATTGTGAAAATATCCACTAAATGAGGGAATAATATGTGTGAGGGTACCCCAGGAGAGTTCCAAATGTGTGTGGGTAGAATATATATCCCACGGGGTAAAATTGAAAAAAGTTGAAAAAAATTTGTTTTTGGGACTTAGTCATTTTTCCGGCGTTTATCAGACTTTCAGATAGGGGAAATGTCAGTGAGCATTCCAATTTCAGTTCCAGAGCAATTCGCCCAATGAGTCCTTGATATTTAGTCGTTTTCAGCCAATTTTCTGGATTTTTGAAAATTTCACTTTTTTGTGAAAATATCCACTAAATGAGGGAATAATATGTGTGAGGGTACCCCAGGAGAGTTCCAAATGTGTTTGGGTAGAATATATATCCCACGGGGTAAAATTGAAAAAAGTTGAAAATAAATTTTTTTGGGACTTAGTCATTTTTCCGGCGTTTATCAGACTTTCAGATAGGGGAAATGTCAGTGAGCGTTCCGATTTCAGTTCCAGAGCGATTCGCCCAATGAGTCCTTGATATTTAGTCATTTTCAGCCAATTTTCTGGATTTTTGAAAATTTCACTTTTTTGTGAAAATATCCACTAAATGAGGGAATAATATGTGTGAGGGTACCCCAGGAGAGTTCCAAATGTGTGTGGGTAGAATATATATCCCACGGGGTAAAATTGAAAAAAGTTGAAAAAAAATTTTTTTGAGACTTAGTCATTTTTCCGGCGTTTATCAGACTTTCAGATAGGGGAAATGTCAGTGAGCGTTCCGATTTCAGTTCCAGAGCAATTCGCCCAATGAGTCCTTGATATTTAGTCGTTTTCAGCCAATTTTCTGGATTTTTGAAAATTTCACTTTTTTGTGAAAATATCCACTAAATGAGGGAATAATATGTGTGAGGGTACCCCAGGAGAGTTCCAAATGTGTGTGGGTAGAATATATATCCCACGGGGTAAAACTGAAAAAAGTTGAAAAAAAATTTTTTTTGGACTTAGTCTTTTTTCTGGCGTTTATCAGACTTTCAGATAGGGGAAATGTGAGTGAGCATTCCGATTTCAGTTCCAGAGCGAATCGCCCAATGAGTCCTTGATATTTAGTCGTTTTCAGCCAATTTTCTGGATTTTTGAAAATTTCACTTTTTTGTGAAAATATCCACTAAATGAGGGAATAATATGTGTGAGGGTACCCCAGGAGAGTTCCAAATGTGTGTGGGTAGAATATATATATATCCCACGGGGGTAAAATTGAAAAAAGTTGAAAAAAATTTTTTTTTGGACTTAGTCATTTTTCCGGCGTTTATCAGACTTTCAGATAGGGGAAATGTCAGTGAGCGTTCCGATTTCAGTTCCAGAGCAATTCGCCCAATGAGTCCTTGATATTTAGTTGTTTTCAGCCAATTTTCTGGATTTTTGAAAATTTCACTTTTTTGTGAAAATATCCACTAAATGAGGGAATAATATGTGTGAGGGTACCCCAGGAGAGTTCCAAATGTGTGTGGGTAGAATATATATCCCACGGGGGTAAAATTGAAAAAAGTTGAACAAATTTTTTTTTGGACTTAGTCATTTTTCCGGCATTTATCAGACTTTCAGATAGGGGAAATGTCAGTGAGCGTTCCGATTTCAGTTCCAGAGTGAATCGCCCAATGAGTCCTTGATATTTAGTCGTTTTCAGCCAATTTTCTGGATTTTTGAAAATTTCACTTTTTTGTGAAAATATCCACTAAATGAGGGAATAATATGTGTGAGGGTACCCCAGGAGAGTTCCAAATGTGTGTGGGTAGAATATATATATATCCCACGGGGGTAAAATTGAAAAAAGTTGAAAAAAAATTTTTTTTGGACTTAGTCATTTTTCCGGCGTTTATCAGACTTTCACATAGGGGAAATGTGAGTGAGCATTACGATTTCAGTTCCAGAGCGATTCGCCCAATGAGTCCTTGATATTTAGTCGTTTTCAGCCAATTTTCTGGATTTTTGAAAATTTCACTTTTTTATGAAAATATCCACTAAACGAGGGAATAATATGTGTGAGGGTACCCCAGGAGAGTTCCAAATGTGTGTGGGTAGAATATATATCCCACGGGGTAAAATTGAAAAAAGTTGAACAAATTTTTTTTTGGACTTAGTGATTTTTCCGGCGTTTATCAGACTTTCAGATAGGGGAAATGTCAGTGAGCGTTCCGATTTCAGTTCCAGAGCAATTCGCCCAATGAGTCCTTGATATTTAGTTGTTTTCAGCCAATTTTCTGGATTTTTGAAAATTTCACTTTTTTGTGAAAATATCCACTAAACGAGGGAATAATATGTGTGAGGGTACCCCAGGAGAGTTCCAAATGTGTGTGGGTAGAATATATATCCCACGGGGGTAAAATTGAAAAAAGTTGAAAAAAAAATTTTTTTGGACTTAGTCATTTTTGCGGCGTTTATCAGACTTTCAGATAGGGGAAATGTCAGTGAGCATTCCGATTTCAGTTCCAGAGCGATTCGCCCAATGAGTCCTTGATATTTAGTCGTTTTCAGCCAATTTTCTGGATTTTTGAAAATTTCACTTTTTTGTGAAAATATCCACTAAATGAGGGAATAATATGTGTGAGGGTACCCCAGGAGAGTTCCAAATGTGTGTGGGTAGAATATATATCCCACGGGGTAAAATTGAAAAAAGTTGAAAATAAATTTTTTTGGGACTTAGTCATTTTTCCGGCGTTTATCAGACTTTCAAATAGGGGAAATGTCAGTGAGCGTTCCGATTTCAGTTCCAGAGCGATTCGCCCAATGAGTCCTTGATATTTAGTCATTTTCAGCCAATTTTCTGGATTTTTGAAAATTTCACTTTTTTGTGAAAATATCCACTAAATGAGGGAATAATATGTGTGAGGGTACCCCATGAGAGTTCCAAATGTGTGTGGGTAGAATATATATCCCACGGGGTAAAATTGAAAAAAGTTGAAAAAAATTTTTTTTGGGACTTAGTCATTTTTCCGGCGTTTATCAGACTTTCAGATAGGGGAAATGTCAGTGAGCATTCCGATTTCAGTTCCAGAGCGATTCGCCCAATGAGTCCTTGATATTTAGTCATTTTCAGCCAATTTTCTGGATTTTTGAAAATTTCACTTTTTTGTGAAAATATCCACTAAATGAGGGAATAATATGTGTGAGGGTACCCCAGGAGAGTTCCAAATGTGTGTGGGTAGAATATATATCCCACGGGGTAAAATTGAAAAAAGTTGAAAAAAAATTTTTTTGGGACTTAGTCATTTTTCCGGCGTTTATCAGACTTTCAGATAGGGGAAATGTCAGTGAGCATTCCGATTTCAGTTCCAGAGCAATTCGCCCAATGAGTCCTTGACATTTAGTCGTTTTCAGCCAATTTTCTGGATTTTTGAAAATTTCACTTTTTTGTGAAAATATCCACTAAATGAGGGAATAATATGTGTGAGGGTACCCCAGGAGAGTTCCAAATGTGTGTGGGTAGAATATATATCCCACGGGGTAAAATTGAAAAAAGTTGAAAATAAATTTTTTTGGGACTTAGTCATTTTTCCGGCGTTTATCAGACTTTCAGATAGGGGAAATGTCAGTGAGCGTTCCGATTTCAGTTCCAGAGCGATTCGCCCAATGAGTCCTTGATATTTAGTCATTTTCAGCCAATTTTCTGGATTTTTGAAAATTTCACTTTTTTGTGAAAATATCCACTAAATGAGGGAATAATATGTGTGAGGGTACCCCAGGAGAGTTCCAAATGTGTGTGGGTAGAATATATATCCCACGGGGTAAAATTGAAAAAAGTTGAAAAAAAATTTTTTTGGGACTTAGTCATTTTTCCGGCATTTATCAGACTTTCAGATAGGGGAAATGTCAGTGAGCGTTCCGATTTCAGTTCCAGAGCAATTCGCCCAATGAGTCCTTGATATTTAGTCGTTTTCAGCCAATTTTCTGGATTTTTGAAAATTTCACTTTTTTGTGAAAATATCCACTAAATGAGGGAATAATATGTGTGAGGGTACCCCAGGAGAGTTCCAAATGTGTGTGGGTAGAATATATATCCCACGGGGTAAAATTGAAAAAAGTTGAAAAAAAATTTTTTTTGGACTTAGTCTTTTTTCTGGCGTTTATCAGACTTTCAGATAGGGGAAATGTGAGTGAGCATTCCGATTTCAGTTCCAGAGCGAATCGCCCAATGAGTCCTTGATATTTAGTCGTTTTCAGCCAATTTTCTGGATTTTTGAAAATTTCACTTTTTTGTGAAAATATCCACTAAATGAGGGAATAATATGTGTGAGGGTACCCCAGGAGAGTTCCAAATGTGTGTGGGTAGAATATATATATATCCCACGGGGGTAAAATTGAAAAAAGTTGAAAAAAATTTTTTTTTGGACTTAGTCATTTTTCCGGCGTTTATCAGACTTTCAGATAGGGGAAATGTCAGTGAGCGTTCCGATTTCAGTTCCAGAGCAATTCGCCCAATGAGTCCTTGATATTTAGTTGTTTTCAGCCAATTTTCTGGATTTTTGAAAATTTCACTTTTTTGTGAAAATATCCACTAAACGAGGGAATAATATGTGTGAGGGTACCCCAGGAGAGTTCCAAATGTGTGTGGGTAAAATATATATCCCACGGGGGTAAAATTGAAAAAAGTTGAAAAAAATTTTTTTTGGGACTTAGTCATTTTTCCGCCGTTTATCAGACTTTCAGAGAGGGGAAATGTGAGTGAGCATTACGATTTCAGTTCCAGAGCGATTCGCCCAATGAGTCCTAGATATTTAGTCGTTTTCAGCCAATTTTCTGGATTTTTGAAAATTTCACTTTTTTGTGAAAATATCCACTAAATGAGGGAATAATATGTGTGAGGGTACCCCAGGAGAGTTCCAAATGTGTGTGGGTAGAATATATATCCCACGGGGGTAAAATTGAAAAAAGTTGAACAAATTTTTTTTTGGACTTAGTCATTTTTCCGGCATTTATCAGACTTTCAGATAGGGGAAATGTCAGTGAGCGTTCCGATTTCAGTTCCAGAGCAATTCGCCCAATGAGTCCTTGATATTTAGTCGTTTTCAGCCAATTTTCTGGATTTTTGAAAATTTCACTTTTTTGTGAAAATATCCACTAAACGAGGGAATAATATGTGTGAGGGTACCCCAGGAGTGTTCCAAATGTGTGTGGGTAGAATATATATCCCACGGGGGTAAAATTGAAAAAAGTTGAACAAATTTTTTTTTGGACTTAGTCATTTTTCCGGCATTTATCAGACTTTCAGATAGGGGAAATGTCAGTGAGCGTTCCGATTTCAGTTCCAGAGCAATTCGCCCAATGAGTCCTTGATATTTAGTCGTTTTCAGCCAATTTTCTGGATTTTTGAAAATTTCACTTTTTTGTGAAAATATCCACTAAACGAGGGAATAATATGTGTGAGGGTACCCCAGGAGTGTTCCAAATGTGTGTGGGTAGAATATATATCCCACGGGGGTAAAATTGAAAAAAGTTGAAAAAAAATTTTTTTGGACTTAGTCATTTTTCCGGCGTTTATCAGACTTTCAGATAGGGGAAATGTCAGTGAGCGTTCCGATTTCAGTTCCAGAGCAATTCGTCCAATGAGTCCTTGATATTTAGTCGTTTTCAGCCAATTTTCTGGATTTTTGAAAATTTCACTTTTTTGTGAAAATATCCACTAAATGAGGGAATAATATGTGTGAGGGTACCCCAGGAGAGTTCCAAATGTGTGTGGGTAGAATATATATCCCACGGGGATAAAATTGAAAAAAGTTGAACAAATTTTTTTTTTAGACTTAGTCATTTTTCCGGCGTTTATCAGACTTTCAGATAGGGGAAATTTCAGTGAGCATTCCGATTTCAGTTCCAGAGCGATTCGCCCAATGAGTCCTTGATATTTAGTCATTTTCAGCCAATTTTCTGGATTTTTGAAAATTTCACTTTTTTGTGAAAATATCCACTAAATGAGGGAATAATATGTGTGAGGGTACCCCAGGAGAGTTCCAAATGTGTGTGGGTAGAATATATATCCCACGGGGTAAAATTGAAAAAAGTTGAAAAAAAAATTTTTTGGGACTTAGTCATTTTTCCGGCGTTTATCAGACTTTCAGATAGGGGAAATGTCAGTGAGCGTTCCGATTTCAGTTCCAGAGCAATTCGCCCAATGAATCCTTGATATTTAGTCATTTTCAGCCGATTTTCTGGATTTTTGAAAATTTCAATTTTTTGTGAAAATATCCACTAAATGAGGGAATAATATGTGTGAGGGTACCCCAGGAGAGTTCCAAATGTGTGTGGGTAGAATATATATCCCACGGGGGTAAAATTGAAAAAAGTTGAACAAATTTTTTTTTGGACTTAGTCTTTTTTCCGGCGTTTATCAGACTTTCAGATAGGGGAAATGTCAGTGAGCCTTCCGATTTCAGTTCCAGAGCGATTCGCCCATTGAGTCCTTGATATTTAGTCGTTTTCAGCCAATTTTCTGGATTTTTGAAAATTTCACTTTTTTGTGAAAATATCCACTAAACGAGGGAATAATATGTGTGAGGGTACCCCAGGAGAGTTCCAAATGTGTGTGGGTAGAATATATATCCCACGGGGGTAAAATTGAAAAAAGTTGAAAAAAAAATTTTTTTGGACTTAGTCATTTTTGCGGCGTTTATCAGACTTTCAGATAGGGGAAATGTCAGTGAGCATTCCGATTTCAGTTCCAGAGCGATTCGCCCAATGAGTCCTTGATATTTAGTCGTTTTCAGCCAATTTTCTGGATTTTTGAAAATTTCACTTTTTTGTGAAAATATCCACTAAATGAGGGAATAATATGTGTGAGGGTACCCCAGGAGAGTTCCAAATGTGTGTGGGTAGAATATATATCCCACGGGGTAAAATTGAAAAAAGTTGAAAATAAATTTTTTTGGGACTTAGTCATTTTTCCGGCGTTTATCAGACTTTCAAATAGGGGAAATGTCAGTGAGCGTTCCGATTTCAGTTCCAGAGCGATTCGCCCAATGAGTCCTTGATATTTAGTCATTTTCAGCCAATTTTCTGGATTTTTGAAAATTTCACTTTTTTGTGAAAATATCCACTAAATGAGGGAATAATATGTGTGAGGGTACCCCATGAGAGTTCCAAATGTGTGTGGGTAGAATATATATCCCACGGGGTAAAATTGAAAAAAGTTGAAAAAAATTTTTTTTGGGACTTAGTCATTTTTCCGGCGTTTATCAGACTTTCAGATAGGGGAAATGTCAGTGAGCATTCCGATTTCAGTTCCAGAGCGATTCGCCCAATGAGTCCTTGATATTTAGTCATTTTCAGCCAATTTTCTGGATTTTTGAAAATTTCACTTTTTTGTGAAAATATCCACTAAATGAGGGAATAATATGTGTGAGGGTACCCCAGGAGAGTTCCAAATGTGTGTGGGTAGAATATATATCCCACGGGGTAAAATTGAAAAAAGTTGAAAAAAAATTTTTTTGGGACTTAGTCATTTTTCCGGCGTTTATCAGACTTTCAGATAGGGGAAATGTCAGTGAGCATTCCGATTTCAGTTCCAGAGCAATTCGCCCAATGAGTCCTTGATATTTAGTCGTTTTCAGCCAATTTTCTGGATTTTTGAAAATTTCACTTTTTTTGTGAAAATATCCACTAAATGAGGGAATAATATGTGTGAGGGTACCCCAGGAGAGTTCCAAATGTGTGTGGGTAGAATATATATCCCACGGGGTAAAATTGAAAAAAGTTGAAAATAAATTTTTTTGGGACTTAGTCATTTTTCCGGCGTTTATCAGACTTTCAGATAGGGGAAATGTCAGTGAGCGTTCCGATTTCAGTTCCAGAGCGATTCGCCCAATGAGTCCTTGATATTTAGTCATTTTCAGCCAATTTTCTGGATTTTTGAAAATTTCACTTTTTTGTGAAAATATCCACTAAATGAGGGAATAATATGTGTGAGGGTACCCCAGGAGAGTTCCAAATGTGTGTGGGTAGAATATATATCCCACGGGGTAAAATTGAAAAAAGTTGAAAAAAAATTTTTTTGGGACTTAGTCATTTTTCCGGCGTTTATCAGACTTTCAGATAGGGGAAATGTCAGTGAGCGTTCCGATTTCAGTTCCAGAGCAATTCGCCCAATGAGTCCTTGATATTTAGTCGTTTTCAGCCAATTTTCTGGATTTTTGAAAATTTCACTTTTTTGTGAAAATATCCACTAAATGAGGGAATAATATGTGTGAGGGTACCCCAGGAGAGTTCCAAATGTGTGTGGGTAGAATATATATCCCACGGGGTAAAATTGAAAAAAGTTGAAAAAAAATTTTTTTTGGACTTAGTCTTTTTTCTGGCGTTTATCAGACTTTCAGATAGGGGAAATGTGAGTGAGCATTCCGATTTCAGTTCCAGAGCGAATCGCCCAATGAGTCCTTGATATTTAGTCGTTTTCAGCCAATTTTCTGGATTTTTGAAAATTTCACTTTTTTGTGAAAATATCCACTAAATGAGGGAATAATATGTGTGAGGGTACCCCAGGAGAGTTCCAAATGTGTGTGGGTAGAATATATATATATCCCACGGGGGTAAAATTGAAAAAAGTTGAAAAAAATTTTTTTTTGGACTTAGTCATTTTTCCGGCGTTTATCAGACTTTCAGATAGGGGAAATGTCAGTGAGCGTTCCGATTTCAGTTCCAGAGCAATTCGCCCAATGAGTCCTTGATATTTAGTTGTTTTCAGCCAATTTTCTGGATTTTTGAAAATTTCACTTTTTTGTGAAAATATCCACTAAACGAGGGAATAATATGTGTGAGGGTACCCCAGGAGAGTTCCAAATGTGTGTGGGTAAAATATATATCCCACGGGGGTAAAATTGAAAAAAGTTGAAAAAAATTTTTTTTGGGACTTAGTCATTTTTCCGCCGTTTATCAGACTTTCAGAGAGGGGAAATGTGAGTGAGCATTACGATTTCAGTTCCAGAGCGATTCGCCCAATGAGTCCTAGATATTTAGTCGTTTTCAGCCAATTTTCTGGATTTTTGAAAATTTCACTTTTTTGTGAAAATATCCACTAAATGAGGGAATAATATGTGTGAGGGTACCCCAGGAGAGTTCCAAATGTGTGTGGGTAGAATATATATCCCACGGGGGTAAAATTGAAAAAAGTTGAACAAATTTTTTTTTGGACTTAGTCATTTTTCCGGCATTTATCAGACTTTCAGATAGGGGAAATGTCAGTGAGCGTTCCGATTTCAGTTCCAGAGCAATTCGCCCAATGAGTCCTTGATATTTAGTCGTTTTCAGCCAATTTTCTGGATTTTTGAAAATTTCACTTTTTTGTGAAAATATCCACTAAACGAGGGAATAATATGTGTGAGGGTACCCCAGGAGTGTTCCAAATGTGTGTGGGTAGAATATATATCCCACGGGGGTAAAATTGAAAAAAGTTGAACAAATTTTTTTTTGGACTTAGTCATTTTTCCGGCATTTATCAGACTTTCAGATAGGGGAAATGTCAGTGAGCGTTCCGATTTCAGTTCCAGAGCAATTCGCCCAATGAGTCCTTGATATTTAGTCGTTTTCAGCCAATTTTCTGGATTTTTGAAAATTTCACTTTTTTGTGAAAATATCCACTAAACGAGGGAATAATATGTGTGAGGGTACCCCAGGAGTGTTCCAAATGTGTGTGGGTAGAATATATATCCCACGGGGGTAAAATTGAAAAAAGTTGAAAAAAAATTTTTTTGGACTTAGTCATTTTTCCGGCGTTTATCAGACTTTCAGATAGGGGAAATGTCAGTGAGCGTTCCGATTTCAGTTCCAGAGCAATTCGTCCAATGAGTCCTTGATATTTAGTCGTTTTCAGCCAATTTTCTGGATTTTTGAAAATTTCACTTTTTTGTGAAAATATCCACTAAATGAGGGAATAATATGTGTGAGGGTACCCCAGGAGAGTTCCAAATGTGTGTGGGTAGAATATATATCCCACGGGGATAAAATTGAAAAAAGTTGAACAAATTTTTTTTTTAGACTTAGTCATTTTTCCGGCGTTTATCAGACTTTCAGATAGGGGAAATTTCAGTGAGCATTCCGATTTCAGTTCCAGAGCGATTCGCCCAATGAGTCCTTGATATTTAGTCATTTTCAGCCAATTTTCTGGATTTTTGAAAATTTCACTTTTTTGTGAAAATATCCACTAAATGAGGGAATAATATGTGTGAGGGTACCCCAGGAGAGTTCCAAATGTGTGTGGGTAGAATATATATCCCACGGGGTAAAATTGAAAAAAGTTGAAAAAAAAATTTTTTGGGACTTAGTCATTTTTCCGGCGTTTATCAGACTTTCAGATAGGGGAAATGTCAGTGAGCGTTCCGATTTCAGTTCCAGAGCAATTCGCCCAATGAATCCTTGATATTTAGTCATTTTCAGCCGATTTTCTGGATTTTTGAAAATTTCAATTTTTTGTGAAAATATCCACTAAATGAGGGAATAATATGTGTGAGGGTACCCCAGGAGAGTTCCAAATGTGTGTGGGTAGAATATATATCCCACGGGGTAAAATTGAAAAAAGTTGAACAAATTTTTTTTTGGACTTAGTCTTTTTTCCGGCGTTTATCAGACTTTCAGATAGGGGAAATGTCAGTGAGCCTTCCGATTTCAGTTCCAGAGCGATTCGCCCATTGAGTCCTTGATATTTAGTCGTTTTCAGCCAATTTTCTGGATTTTTGAAAATTTCACTTTTTTGTGAAAATATCCACTAAATGAGGGAATAATATGTGTGAGGGTACCCTGGGAGAGTTCCAAATGTGTGTGGGTAGAATATATATCCCACGGGGATAAAATTGAAAAAAGTTGAACAAATTTTTTTTTGGACTTAGTCATTTTTCCGGCGTTTATCAGACTTTCAGAGAGGGGAAATGTGAGTGAGCATTACGATTTCAGTTCCAGAGCGATTCGCCCAATGAGTCCTAGATATTTAGTCGTTTTCAGCCAATTTTCTGGATTTTTGAAAATTTCACTTTTTTGTGAAAATATCCACTAAATGAGGGAATAATATGTGTGAGGGTACCCCAGGAGAGTTCCAAATGTGTGTGGGTAGAATATATATCCCACGGGGTAAAATTGAAAAAAGTTGAAAATAAATTTTTTTGGGACTTAGTCATTTTTCCGGCGTTTATCAGACTTTCAGATAGGGAAAATGTCAGTGAGCGTTCCGATTTCAGTTCCAGAGCAATTCGCCCAATGAGTCCTTGATATTTAGTCGTTTTCAGCCAATTTTCTGGATTTTTGAAAATTTCACTTTTTTGTGAAAATATCCACTAAACGAGGGAATAATATGTGTGAGGGTACCCCAGGAGTGTTCCAAATGTGTGTGGGTAGAATATATATCCCACGGGGGAAAAATTGAAAAAAGTTGAACAAATTTTTTTTTGGACTTAGTCATTTTTCCGGCATTTATCAGACTTTCAGATAGGGGAAATGTCAGTGAGCGTTCCGATTTCAGTTCCAGAGCAATTCGCCCAATGAGTCCTTGATATTTAGTCGTTTTCAGCCAATTTTCTGGATTTTTGAAAATTTCACTTTTTTGTGAAAATATCCACTAAACGAGGGAATAATATGTGTGAGGGTACCCCAGGAGTGTTCCAAATGTGTGTGGGTAGAATATATATCCCACGGGGGTAAAATTGAAAAAAGTTGAAAAAAAATTTTTTTGGACTTAGTCATTTTTCCGGCGTTTATCAGACTTTCAGATAGGGGAAATGTCAGTGAGCGTTCCGATTTCAGTTCCAGAGCAATTCGTCCAATGAGTCCTTGATATTTAGTCGTTTTCAGCCAATTTTCTGGATTTTTGAAAATTTCACTTTTTTGTGAAAATATCCACTAAATGAGGGAATAATATGTGTGAGGGTACCCCAGGAGAGTTCCAAATGTGTGTGGGTAGAATATATATCCCACGGGGATAAAATTGAAAAAAGTTGAACAAATTTTTTTTTTAGACTTAGTCATTTTTCCGGCGTTTATCAGACTTTCAGATAGGGGAAATTTCAGTGAGCATTCCGATTTCAGTTCCAGAGCGATTCGCCCAATGAGTCCTTGATATTTAGTCATTTTCAGCCAATTTTCTGGATTTTTGAAAATTTCACTTTTTTGTGAAAATATCCACTAAATGAGGGAATAATATGTGTGAGGGTACCCCAGGAGAGTTCCAAATGTGTGTGGGTAGAATATATATCCCACGGGGGTAAAATTGAAAAAAGTTGAACAAATTTTTTTTTGGACTTAGTCTTTTTTCCGGCGTTTATCAGACTTTCAGATAGGGGAAATGTCAGTGAGCGTTCCAATTACAGTTCCAGAGCGATTCGCCCATTGAGTCCTTGATATTTAGTCGTTTTCAGCCAATTTTCTGGATTTTTGAAAATTTCACTTTTTTGTGAAAATATCCACTAAATGAGGGAATAATATGTGTGAGGGTACCCCGGGAGAGTTCCAAATGTGTGTGGGTAGAATATATATCCCACGGGGATAAAATTGAAAAAAGTTGAACAAATTTTTTTTTGGACTTAGTCATTTTTCCGGCGTTTATCAGACTTTCAGAGAGGGGAAATGTGAGTGAGCATTACGATTTCAGTTCCAGAGCGATTCGCCCAATGAGTCCTAGATATTTAGTCGTTTTCAGCCAATTTTCTGGATTTTTGAAAATTTCACTTTTTTGTGAAAATATCCACTAAATGAGGGAATAATATGTGTGAGGGTACCCTAGGAGAGTTCCAAATGTGTGTGGGTAGAATATATATCCCACGGGGTAAAATTAAAAAAAGTTGAAAATAAATTTTTTTGGGACTTAGTCATTTTTCCGGCGTTTATCAGACTTTCAGATAGGGGAAATGTCAGTGAGCGTTCCGATTTCAGTTCCAGAGCAATTCGCCCAATGAGTCCTTGATATTTAGTCGTTTTCAGCCAATTTTCTGGATTTTTGAAAATTTCACTTTTTTGTGAAAATATCCACTAAACGAGGGAATAATATGTGTGAGGGTACCCCAGGAGTGTTCCAAATGTGTGTGGGTAGAATATATATCCCACGGGGGTAAAATTGAAAAAAGTTGAACAAATTTTTTTTTGGACTTAGTCATTTTTCCGGCATTTATCAGACTTTCAGATAGGGGAAATGTCAGTGAGCGTTCCGATTTCAGTTCCAGAGCAATTCGCCCAATGAGTCCTTGATATTTAGTCGTTTTCAGCCAATTTTCTGGATTTTTGAAAATTTCACTTTTTTGTGAAAATATCCACTAAACGAGGGAATAATATGTGTGAGGGTACCCCAGGAGTGTTCCAAATGTGTGTGGGTAGAATATATATCCCACGGGGGTAAAATTGAAAAAAGTTGAAAAAAAATTTTTTTGGACTTAGTCATTTTTCCGGCGTTTATCAGACTTTCAGATAGGGGAAATGTCAGTGAGCGTTTCGATTTCAGTTCCAGAGCAATTCGTCCAATGAGTCCTTGATATTTAGTCGTTTTCAGCCAATTTTCTGGATTTTTGAAAATTTCACTTTTTTGTGAAAATATCCACTAAATGAGGGAATAATATGTGTGAGGGTACCCCAGGAGAGTTCCAAATGTGTGTGGGTAGAATATATATCCCACGGGGATAAAATTGAAAAAAGTTGAACAAATTTTTTTTTTAGACTTAGTCATTTTTCCGGCGTTTATCAGACTTTCAGATAGGGGAAATTTCAGTGAGCATTCCGATTTCAGTTCCAGAGCGATTCGCCCAATGAGTCCTTGATATTTAGTCATTTTCAGCCAATTTTCTGGATTTTTGAAAATTTCACTTTTTTGTGAAAATATCCACTAAATGAGGGAATAATATGTGTGAGGGTACCCCAGGAGAGTTCCAAATGTGTGTGGGTAGAATATATATCCCACGGGGTAAAATTGAAAAAAGTTGAAAAAAAAATTTTTTGGGACTTAGTCATTTTTCCGGCGTTTATCAGACTTTCAGATAGGGGAAATGTCAGTGAGCGTTCCGATTTCAGTTCCAGAGCAATTCGCCCAATGAGTCCTTGATATTTAGTCGTTTTCAGCCGATTTTCTGGATTTTTGAAAATTTCAATTTTTTGTGAAAATATCCACTAAATGAGGGAATAATATGTGTGAGGGTACCCCAGGAGAGTTCCAAATGTGTGTGGGTAGAATATATATCCCACGGGGGTAAAATTGAAAAAAGTTGAACAAATTTTTTTTTGGACTTAGTCATTTTTCCGGCGTTTATCAGACTTTCAGATAGGGGAAATGTCAGTGACCGTTCCGATTTCAGTTCCAGAGCAATTCGCCCAATGAGTCCTTGATATTTAGTCGTTTTCAGCCAATTTTCTGGATTTTTGAAAATTTCACTTTTTTGTGAAAATATCCACTAAATGAGGGAATAATATGTGTGAGGGTACCCCAGGAGAGTTCCAAATGTGTGTGGGTAGAATATATATCCCACGGGGGTAAAATTGAAAAAAGTTGAACAAATTTTTTTTTGGACTTAGTCATTTTTCCGGCATTTATCAGACTTTCAGATAGGGGAAATGTCAGTGAGCGTTCCGATTTCAGTTCCAGAGCAATTCGCCCAATGAGTCCTTGATATTTAGTCGTTTTCAGCCAATTTTCTGGATTTTTGAAAATTTCACTTTTTTGTGAAAATATCCACTAAATGAGGGAATAATATGTGTGAGGGTACCCCAGGAGAGTTCCAAATGTGTGTGGGTAGAATATATATCCCACGGGGTAAAATTGAAAAAAGTTGAAAAAAAATTTTTTTTGGACTTAGTCTTTTTTCCGGCGTTTATCAGACTTTCACATAGGGGAAATGTGAGTGAGCATTACGATTTCAGTTCCAGAGCGATTCGCCCAATGAGTCCTTGATATTTAGTCGTTTTCAGCCAATTTTCTGGATTTTTGAAAATTTCACTTTTTTATGAAAATATCCACTAAACGAGGGAATAATATGTGTGAGGGTACCCCAGGAGAGTTCCAAATGTGTGTGGGTAGAATATATATCCCACGGGGTAAAATTGAAAAAAGTTGAACAAATTTTTTTTTGGACTTAGTGATTTTTCCGGCGTTTATCAGACTTTCAGATAGGGGAAATGTCAGTGAGCGTTCCGATTTCAGTTCCAGAGCAATTCGCCCAATGAGTCCTTGATATTTAGTTGTTTTCAGGGAATTTTCTGGATTTTTGAAAATTTCACTTTTTTGTGAAAATATCCACTAAACGAGGGAATAATATGTGTGAGGGTACCCCAGGAGAGTTCCAAATGTGTGTGGGTAGAATATATATCCCACGGGGGTAAAATTGAAAAAAGTTGAAAAAAAAATTTTTTTGGACTTAGTCATTTTTGCGGCGTTTATCAGACTTTCAGAGAGGGGAAATGTGAGTGAGCATTACGATTTCAGTTCCAGAGCGATTCGCCCAATGAGTCCTAGATATTTAGTCGTTTTCAGCCAATTTTCTGGATTTTTGAAAATTTCACTTTTTTGTGAAAATATCCACTAAATGAGGGAATAATATGTGTGAGGGTACCCCAGGAGAGTTCCAAATGTGTGTGGGTAGAATATATATCCCACGGGGTAAAATTGAAAAAAGTTGAAAAAAAATTTTTTTGGGACTTAGTCATTTTTCCGGCGTTTATCAGACTTTCAGATAGGGGAAATGTCAGTGAGCATTCCGATTTCAGTTCCAGAGCAATTCGCCCAATGAGTCCTTGATATTTAGTCGTTTTCAGCCAATTTTCTGGATTTTTGAAAATTTCACTTTTTTGTGAAAATATCCACTAAATGAGGGAATAATATGTGTGAGGGTACCCCAGGAGAGTTCCAAATGTGTGTGGGTAGAATATATATCCCACGGGGTAAAATTGAAAAAAGTTGAAAATAAATTTTTTTGGGACTTAGTCATTTTTCCGGCGTTTATCAGACTTTCAGATAGGGGAAATGTCAGTGAGCGTTCCGATTTCAGTTCCAGAGCGATTCGCCCAATGCGTCCTTGATATTTAGTCGTTTTCAGCCAATTTTCTGGATTTTTGAAAATTTCACTTTTTTGTGAAAATATCCACTAAATGAGGGAATAATATGTGTGAGGGTACCCCAGGAGAGTTCCAAATGTGTGTGGGTAGAATATATATCCCACGGGGTAAAATTGAAAAAAGTTGAAAAAAATTTTTTTTTGGACTTAGTCTTTTTTCCGGCGTTTATCAGACTTTCAGATAGGGGAAATGTGAGTGAGCATTCCGATTTCAGTTCCAGAGCGAATCGCCCAATGAGTCCTTGATATTTAGTCGTTTTCAGCCAATTTTCTGGATTTTTGAAAATTTCACTTTTTTGTGAAAATATCCACTAAATGAGGGAATAATATGTGTGAGGGTACCCCAGGAGAGTTCCAAATGTGTGTGGGTAGAATATATATATATTCCACGGGGGTAAAATTGAAAAAAGTTGAAAAAAAATTTTTTTTGGACTTAGTCTTTTTTCCGGCGTTTATCAGACTTTCACATAGGGGAAATGTGAGTGAGCATTACGATTTCAGTTCCAGAGCGATTCGCCCAATGAGTCCTTGATATTTAGTCGTTTTCAGCCAATTTTCTGGATTTTTGAAAATTTCACTTTTTTATGAAAATATCCACTAAACGAGGGAATAATATGTGTGAGGGTACCCCAGGAGAGTTCCAAATGTGTGTGGGTAGAATATATATCCCACGGGGTAAAATTGAAAAAAGTTGAACAAATTTTTTTTTGGACTTAGTGATTTTTCCGGCGTTTATCAGACTTTCAGATAGGGGAAATGTCAGTGAGCGTTCCGATTTCAGTTCCAGAGCAATTCGCCCAATGAGTCCTTGATATTTAGTTGTTTTCAGCCAATTTTCTGGATTTTTGAAAATTTCACTTTTTTGTGAAAATATCCACTAAACGAGGGAATCATATGTGTGAGGGTACCCCAGGAGAGTTCCAAATGTGTGTGGGTAGAATATATATCCCACGGGGGTAAAATTGAAAAAAGTTGAAAAAAAAATTTTTTTGGACTTAGTCATTTTTGCGGCGTTTATCAGACTTTCAGATAGGGGAAATGTCAGTGAGCATTCCGATTTCAGTTCCAGAGCGATTCGCCCAATGAGTCCTTGATATTTAGTAGTTTTCAGCCAATTTTCTGGATTTTTGAAAATTTCACTTTTTTTGTGAAAATATCCACTAAATGAGGGAATAATATGTGTGAGGGTACCCCAGGAGAGTTCCAAATGTGTGTGGGTAAAATATATATCCCACGGGGGTAAAATTGAAAAAAGTTGAAAAAATTTTTTTTTGGGACTTAGTCATTTTTGCGGCGTTTATCAGACTTTCAGAGAGGGGAAATGTGAGTGAGCATTACGATTTCAGTTCCAGAGCGATTCGCCCAATGAGTCCTAGATATTTAGTCGTTTTCAGCCAATTTTCTGGATTTTTGAAAATTTCACTTTTTTGTGAAAATATCCACTAAATGAGGGAATAATATGTGTGAGGGTACCCCAGGAGAGTTCCAAATGTGTGTGGGTAGAATATATATCCCACGGGGTAAAATTGAAAAAAGTTGAAAATAAATTTTTTTGGGACTTAGTCATTTTTCCGGCGTTTATCAGACTTTCAGATAGGGGAAATGTCAGTGAGCGTTCCGATTTCAGTTCCAGAGCGATTCGCCCAATGAGTCCTTGATATTTAGTCATTTTCAGCCAATTTTCTGGATTTTTGAAAATTTCACTTTTTTGTGAAAATATCCACTAAATGAGGGAATAATATGTGTGAGGGTACCCCAGGAGAGTTCCAAATGTGTGTGGGTAGAATATATATCCCACGGGGTAAAATTGAAAAAAGTTGAAAAAAAATTTTTTTGGGACTTAGTCATTTTTCCGGCGTTTATCAGACTTTCAGATAGGGGAAATGTCAGTGAGCATTCCGATTTCAGTTCCAGAGCAATTCGCCCAATGAGTCCTTGATATTTAGTCGTTTTCAGCCAATTTTCTGGATTTTTGAAAATTTCACTTTTTTGTGAAAATATCCACTAAATGAGGGAATAATATGTGTGAGGGTACCCCAGGAGAGTTCCAAATGTGTGTGGGTAGAATATATATCCCACGGGGTAAAATTGAAAAAAGTTGAAAATAAATTTTTTTGGGACTTAGTCATTTTTCCGGCGTTTATCAGACTTTCAGATAGGGGAAATGTCAGTGAGCGTTCCGATTTCAGTTCCAGAGCGATTCGCCCAATGAGTCCTTGATATTTAGTCGTTTTCAGCCAATTTTCTGGATTTTTGAAAATTTCACTTTTTTGTGAAAATATCCACTAAATGAGGGAATAATATGTGTGAGGGTACCCCAGGAGAGTTCCAAATGTGTGTGGGTAGAATATATATCCCACGGGGTAAAATTGAAAAAAGTTGAAAAAAAATTTTTTTTGGACTTAGTCTTTTTTCCGGCGTTTATCAGACTTTCAGATAGGGGAAATGTGAGTGAGCATTCCGATTTCAGTTCCAGAGCGAATCACCCAATGAGTCCTTGATATTTAGTCGTTTTCAGCCAATTTTCTGGATTTTTGAAAATTTCACTTTTTTGTGAAAATATCCACTAAATGAGGGAATAATATGTGTGAGGGTACCCCAGGAGAGTTCCAAATGTGTGTGGGTAGAATATATATATATCCCACGGGGGTAAAATTGAAAAAAGTTGAAAAAAAATTTTTTTTGGACTTAGTCATTTTTCCGGCGTTTATCAGACTTTCACATAGGGGAAATGTGAGTGAGCATTACGATTTCAGTTCCAGAGCGATTCGCCCAATGAGTCCTTGATATTTAGTCGTTTTCAGCCAATTTTCTGGATTTTTGAAAATTTCACTTTTTTATGAAAATATCCACTAAACGAGGGAATAATATGTGTGAGGGTACCCCAGGAGAGTTCCAAATGTGTGTGGGTAGAATATATATCCCACGGGGTAAAATTGAAAAAAGTTGAACAAATTTTTTTTTGGACTTAGTGATTTTTCCGGCGTTTATCAGACTTTCAGATAGGGGAAATGTCAGTGAGCGTTCCGATTTCAGTTCCAGAGCAATTCGCCCAATGAGTCCTTGATATTTAGTTGTTTTCAGCCAATTTTCTGGATTTTTGAAAATTTCACTTTTTTGTGAAAATATCCACTAAACGAGGGAATAATATGTGTGAGGGTACCCCAGGAGAGTTCCAAATGTGTGTGGGTAGAATATATATCCCACGGGGGTAAAATTGAAAAAAGTTGAAAAAAAAATTTTTTTGGACTTAGTCATTTTTGCGGCGTTTATCAGACTTTCAGATAGGGGAAATGTCAGTGAGCGTTCCGATTTCAGTTCCAGAGCAATTCGCCCAATGAGTCCTTGATATTTAGTTGTTTTCAGCCAATTTTCTGGATTTTTGAAAATTTCACTTTTTTGTGAAAATATCCACTAAACGAGGGAATAATATGTGTGAGGGTACCCCAGGAGAGTTCCAAATGTGTGTGGGTAGAATATATATCCCACGGGGGTAAAATTGAAAAAAGTTGAACAAATTTTTTTTTGGACTTAGTCATTTTTCCGGCATTTATCAGACTTTCAGATAGGGGAAATGTCAGTGAGCGTTCCGATTTCAGTTCCAGAGCAATTCGCCCAATGAGTCCTTGATATTTAGTCGTTTTCAGCCAATTTTCTGGATTTTTGAAAATTTCACTTTTTTGTGAAAATATCCACTAAACGAGGGAATAATATGTGTGAGGGTACCCCAGGAGTGTTCCAAATGTGTGTGGGTAGAATATATATCCCACGGGGGTAAAATTGAAAAAAGTTGAACAAATTTTTTTTTGGACTTAGTCATTTTTCCGGCATTTATCAGACTTTCAGATAGGGGAAATGTCAGTGAGCGTTCCGATTTCAGTTCCAGAGCAATTCGCCCAATGAGTCCTTGATATTTAGTCGTTTTCAGCCAATTTTCTGGATTTTTGAAAATTTCACTTTTTTGTGAAAATATCCACTAAACGAGGGAATAATATGTGTGAGGGTACCCCAGGAGTGTTCCAAATGTGTGTGGGTAGAATATATATCCCACGGGGGTAAAATTGAAAAAAGTTGAAAAAAAATTTTTTTGGACTTAGTCATTTTTCCGGCGTTTATCAGACTTTCAGATAGGGGAAATGTCAGTGAGCGTTCCGATTTCAGTTCCAGAGCAATTCGTCCAATGAGTCCTTGATATTTAGTCGTTTTCAGCCAATTTTCTGGATTTTTGAAAATTTCACTTTTTTGTGAAAATATCCACTAAATGAGGGAATAATATGTGTGAGGGTACCCCAGGAGAGTTCCAAATGTGTGTGGGTAGAATATATATCCCACGGGGATAAAATTGAAAAAAGTTGAACAAATTTTTTTTTTAGACTTAGTCATTTTTCCGGCGTTTATCAGACTTTCAGATAGGGGAAATTTCAGTGAGCATTCCGATTTCAGTTCCAGAGCGATTCGCCCAATGAGTCCTTGATATTTAGTCATTTTCAGCCAATTTTCTGGATTTTTGAAAATTTCACTTTTTTGTGAAAATATCCACTAAATGAGGGAATAATATGTGTGAGGGTACCCCAGGAGAGTTCCAAATGTGTGTGGGTAGAATATATATCCCACGGGGTAAAATTGAAAAAAGTTGAAAAAAAAATTTTTTGGGACTTAGTCATTTTTCCGGCGTTTATCAGACTTTCAGATAGGGGAAATGTCAGTGAGCGTTCCGATTTCAGTTCCAGAGCAATTCGCCCAATGAGTCCTTGATATTTAGTCGTTTTCAGCCGATTTTCTGGATTTTTGAAAATTTCAATTTTTTGTGAAAATATCCACTAAATGAGGGAATAATATGTGTGAGGGTACCCCAGGAGAGTTCCAAATGTGTGTGGGTAGAATATATATCCCACGGGGGTAAAATTGAAAAAAGTTGAACAAATTTTTTTTTGGACTTAGTCTTTTTTCCGGCGTTTATCAGACTTTCAGATAGGGGAAATGTCAGTGAGCCTTCCGATTTCAGTTCCAGAGCGATTCGCCCATTGAGTCCTTGATATTTAGTCGTTTTCAGCCAATTTTCTGGATTTTTGAAAATTTCACTTTTTTGTGAAAATATCCACTAAATGAGGGAATAATATGTGTGAGGGTACCCCGGGAGAGTTCCAAATGTGTGTGGGTAGAATATATATCCCACGGGGATAAAATTGAAAAAAGTTGAACAAATTTTTTTTTGGACTTAGTCATTTTTCCGGCGTTTATCAGACTTTCAGATAGGGGAAATGTCAGTGAGCGTTCCGATTTCAGTTCCAGAGCAATTCGCCCAATGAGTCCTTGATATTTAGTCGTTTTCAGCCAATTTTCTGGATTTTTGAAAATTTCACTTTTTTGTGAAAATATCCACTAAACGAGGGAATAATATGTGTGAGGGTACCCCAGGAGTGTTCCAAATGTGTGTGGGTAGAATATATATCCCACGGGGGTAAAATTGAAAAAAGTTGAAAAAAAATTTTTTTGGACTTAGTCATTTTTCCGGCGTTTATCAGACTTTCAGATAGGGGAAATGTCAGTGAGCGTTCCGATTTCAGTTCCAGAGCAATTCGTCCAATGAGTCCTTGATATTTAGTCGTTTTCAGCCAATTTTCTGGATTTTTGAAAATTTCACTTTTTTGTGAAAATATCCACTAAATGAGGGAATAATATGTGTGAGGGTACCCCAGGAGAGTTCCAAATGTGTGTGGGTAGAATATATATCCCACGGGGATAAAATTGAAAAAAGTTGAACAAATTTTTTTTTTAGACTTAGTCATTTTTCCGGCGTTTATCAGACTTTCAGATAGGGGAAATTTCAGTGAGCATTCCGATTTCAGTTCCAGAGCGATTCGCCCAATGAGTCCTTGATATTTAGTCATTTTCAGCCAATTTTCTGGATTTTTGAAAATTTCACTTTTTTGTGAAAATATCCACTAAATGAGGGAATAATATGTGTGAGGGTACCCCAGGAGAGTTCCAAATGTGTGTGGGTAGAATATATATCCCACGGGGTAAAATTGAAAAAAGTTGAAAAAAAAATTTTTTGGGACTTAGTCATTTTTCCGGCGTTTATCAGACTTTCAGATAGGGGAAATGTCAGTGAGCATTCCGATTTCAGTTCCAGAGCAATTCGCCCAATGAGTCCTTGATATTTAGTCGTTTTCAGCCGATTTTCTGGATTTTTGAAAATTTCAATTTTTTGTGAAAATATCCACTAAATGAGGGAATAATATGTGTGAGGGTACCCCAGGAGAGTTCCAAATGTGTGTGGGTAGAATATATATCCCACGGGGATAAAATTGAAAAAAGTTGAACAAATTTTTTTTTGGACTTAGTCATTTTTCCGGCGTTTATCAGACTTTCAGATAGGGGAAATGTCAGTGAGCGTTCCGATTACAGTTCCAGAGCGATTCGCCCAATGAGTCCTTGATATTTAGTCATTTTCAGCCAATTTTCTGGATTTTTGAAAATTTCACTTTTTTATGAAAATATCCACTAAATGAGGGAATAATATGTGTGAGGGTACCCCAGGAGAGTTCCAAATGTGTGTGGGTAGAATACATATCCCACGGGGGTAAAATTGAAAAAAGTTTAAAAAAAATTTTTTTTGGACTTAGTCATTTTTCCGGCGTTTATCAGACTTTCAGATAGGGAAAATGTCAGTGAGCGTTCCAATTTCAGTTCCAGAGCGATTCGCCCAATGAGTCCTTGATATTTAGTCGTTTTCAGCCAATTTTCTGGATTTTTGAAAATTTCACTTTTTTGTGAAAATATCCACTAAATGAGGGAATAATATGTGTGAGGGTACCCCAGGAGAGTTCCAAATGTGTGTGGGTAGAATATATATCCCACGGGGGTAAAATTGAAAAAAGTTGAAAAAAAATTTTTTTTGGACTTAGTCATTTTTCTGGCGTTTATCAGACTTTCAGAAAGGGGAAATGTCAGTGAGCGTTCCGATTTCAGTTCCAGAGCAATTCGCCCAATGAGTCTTTGATATTTAGTCGTTTTCAGCCAATTTTCTGGATTTTTGAAAATTTCACTTTTTTGTGAAAATATCCACTAAATGAGGGAATAATATGTGTGAGGGTACCCCAGGAGATTTCCAAATGTGTGTGGGTAGAATATATATCCCACGGGGGTAAAATTGAAAAAAGTTGAACAAATTTTTTTTTGGACTTAGTCATTTTTCCGGCGTTTATCAGTCTTTCAGATAGGGGAAATGTCAGTGACCGTTCCGATTTCAGTTCCAGAGCAATTCGCCCAATGAGTCCTTGATATTTCGTCGTTTTCAGCCAATTTTCTGGATTTTTGAAAATTTCACTTTTTTGTGAAAATATCCACTAAATGAGGGAATAATATGTGTGAGGGTACCCCAGGAGAGTTCCAAATGTGTGTGGGTAGAATATATATCCCACGGGGTAAAATTGAAAAAAGTTGAAAAAAAATTTTTTTTGGACTTAGTCTTTTTTCCGGCGTTTATCAGACTTTCAGATAGGGGAAATGTCAGTGAGCGTTCCGATTTCAGTTCAAGAGCGATTCGCGAAATGAGTCCTTGATATTTAGTCGTTTTCAGCCAATCTTCAGGATTTTTTAAAATTTCACTTTTTTGTGAAAATATCCACTAAATGAGGGAATAATATGTGTGAGGGTACCCCAGGAGAGTTCCAAATGTGTGTGGATAGAATATATATCCCACGGGGATAAAATTGAAAAAAGTTGAACAAATTTTTTTTTGGACTTAGTCATTTTTCCGGCGTTTATCAGACTTTCAGATAGGGGAAATGTCAGTGAGCGTTCCGATTACAGTTCCAGAGCGATTCGCCCAATGAGTCCTTGATATTTAGTCATTTTCAGCCAATTTTCTGGATTTTTGAAAATTTCACTTTTTTATGAAAATATCCACTAAATGAGGGAATAATATGTGTGAGGGTACCCCAGGAGAGTTCCAAATGTGTGTGGGTAGAATACATATCCCACGGGGGTAAAATTGAAAAAAGTTTAAAAAAAATTTTTTTTGGACTTAGTCATTTTTCCGGCGTTTATCAGACTTTCAGATAGGGAAAATGTCAGTGAGCGTTCCAATTTCAGTTCCAGAGCGATTCGCCCAATGAGTCCTTGATATTTAGTTGTTTTCAGCCAATTTTCTGGATTTTTGAAAATTTCACTTTTTTGTGAAAATATCCACTAAATGAGGGAATAATATGTGTGAGGGTACCCCAGGAGAGTTCCAAATGTGTGTGGGTAGATTATATATCCCACGGGGTAAAATTGAAAAAAGTTGAAAAAAATTTTTTTTTGGACTTAGTCTTTTTTCCGGCGTTTATCAGACTTTCAGATAGGGGAAATGTCAGTGAGCGTTCCGATTTCAGTTCAAGAGCGATTCGCGAAATGAGTCCTTGATATTTAGTCGTTTTCAGCCAATCTTCAGGATTTTTTAAAATTTCACTTTTTTGTGAAAATATCCACTAAATGAGGGAATAATATGTGTGAGGGTACCCCAGGAGAGTTCCAAATGTGTGTGGATAGAATATATATCCCACGGGGATAAAATTGAAAAAAGTTGAACAAATTTTTTTTTGGACTTAGTCATTTTTCCGGCGTTTATCAGACTTTCAGATAGGGGAAATGTCAGTGAGCGTTCCGATTACAGTTCCAGAGCGATTCGCCCAATGAGTCCTTGATATTTAGTCATTTTCAGCCAATTTTCTGGATTTTTGAAAATTTCACTTTTTTATGAAAATATCCACTAAATGAGGGAATAATATGTGTGAGGGTACCCCAGGAGAGTTCCAAATGTGTGTGGGTAGAATACATATCCCACGGGGGTAAAATTGAAAAAAGTTTAAAAAAAATTTTTTTTGGACTTAGTCATTTTTCCGGCGTTTATCAGACTTTCAGATATTGAAAATGTCAGTGAGCGTTCCAATTTCAGTTCCAGAGCGATTCGCCCAATGAGTCCTTGATATTTAGTCGTTTTCAGCCAATTTTCTGGATTTTTGAAAATTTCACTTTTTTGTGAAAATATCCACTAAATGAGGGAATAATATGTGTGAGGGTACCCCAGGAGAGTTCCAAATGTGTGTGGGTAGAATATATATCCCACGGGGGTAAAATTGAAAAAAGTTGAACAAATTTTTTTTTGGACTTAGTCATTTTTCCGGCGTTTATCAGACTTTCAGATAGGGGAAATGTCAGTGAGCATTCCGATTTCAGTTCCAGAACGATTCGCCCAATGAGTCCTTGATATTTAGTCATTTTCAGCCAATTTTCTGGATTTTTCAAAATTTCACTTTTTTGTGAAAATATCCACTAAATGAGGGAATAATATGTGTGAGGGTTCCCCAGGAGAGTTCCAAATGTGTGTGGGTAGAATATATATCCCACGGGGATAAAATTGAAAAAAGTTGAACACATTTTTTTTTGGACTTAGTCATTTTTCCGGCGTTTATCAGACTTTCAGATAGGGGAAATGTCAGTGAGCGTTCCGATTACAGTTCCAGAGCGATTCGCCCAATGAGTCCTTGATATTTAGTCATTTTCAGCCAATTTTCTGGATTTTTGAAAATTTCACTTTTTTATGAAAATATCCACTAAATGAGGGAATAATATGTGTGAGGGTACCCCAGGAGAGTTCCAAATGTGTGTGGGTAGAATATATATCCCACGGGGTAAAATTGAAAAAAGTTGAAAAAAAAATTTTTTTCCTTCATTTTTCCGGCGTTTATCAGACTTTCAGATAGGGGAAATGTCAGTGAGCGTTCCGATTTCAGTTCCAGAGCAATTCGCCCAATGAGTCCTTGATATTTAGTCGTTTTCAGCCAATTTTCTGGATTTTTGAAAATTTCACTTTTTTGTGAAAATATCCACTAAATGAGGGAATAATATGTGTGAGGGTACCCCAGGAGAGTTCCAAATGTGTGTGGGTAGAATATATATCCCACGGGGATAAAATTGAAAAAAGTTGAACAAATTTTTTTTTGGACTTAGTCATTTTTCCGGCGTTTATCAGACTTTCAGATAGGGGAAATTTCAGTGAGCATTCCGATTACAGTTCCAGAGCGATTCGCCCAATTAGTCCTTGATATTTAGTCGTTTTCAGCCAATTTTCTGGATTTTTGAAAATTTCACTTTTTTGTGAAAATATCCACTAAATGAGGGAATAATATGTGTGAGGGTACCCCAGGAGAGTTCCAAATGTGTGTGGGTAGAATATATATCCCACGGGGGTAAAATTGAAAAAAGTTGAACAAATTTTTTTTTGGACTTAGTCATTTTTCCGGCGTTTATCAGACTTTCAGATAGGGGAAATGTCAGTGAGCGTTCCGATTTCAGTTCCAGAGCGATTCGCCCATTGAGTCCTTGATATTTAGTCATTTTCAGCCAATTTTCTGGATTTTTGAAAATTTCACTTTTTTGTGAAAATATCCACTAAATGAGGGAATAATATGTGTGAGGGTACCCCAGGAGAGTTCCAAATGTGTGTGGGTAGAATATATATCCCACGGGGGTAAAATTGAAAAAAGTTTAAAAACATTTTTTTTTGGACTTAGTCATTTTTCCGGCGTTTATCAGACTTTCAGATAGGGGAAATGTCAGTGAGCGTTCCGATTACAGTTCCAGAGCGATTCGCCCAATGAGTCCTTGATATTTAGTCATTTTCAGCCAATTTTCTGGATTTTTGAAAATTTCACTTTTTTATGAAAATATCCACTAAATGAGGGAATAATATGTGTGAGGGTACCCCAGGAGAGTTCCAAATGTGTGTGGGTAGAATATATATCCCACGGGGTAAAATTGAAAAAAGTTGAAAAAAAAATTTTTTTCCTTCATTTTTCCGGCGTTTATCAGACTTTCAGATAGGGGAAATGTCAGTGAGCGTTCCGATTTCAGTTCCAGAGCAATTCGCCCAATGAGTCCTTGATATTTAGTCGTTTTCAGCCAATTTTCTGGATTTTTGAAAATTTCACTTTTTTGTGAAAATATCCACTAAATGAGGGAATAATATGTGTGAGGGTACCCCAGGAGAGTTCCAAATGTGTGTGGGTAGAATATATATCCCACGGGGATAAAATTGAAAAAAGTTGAACAAATTTTTTTTTGGACTTAGTCATTTTTCCGGCGTTTATCAGACTTTCAGATAGGGGAAATTTCAGTGAGCATTCCGATTACAGTTCCAGAGCGATTCGCCCAATTAGTCCTTGATATTTAGTCGTTTTCAGCCAATTTTCTGGATTTTTGAAAATTTCACTTTTTTGTGAAAATATCCACTAAATGAGGGAATAATATGTGTGAGGGTACCCCAGGAGAGTTCCAAATGTGTGTGGGTAGAATATATATCCCACGGGGGTAAAATTGAAAAAAGTTGAACAAATTTTTTTTTGGACTTAGTCATTTTTCCGGCGTTTATCAGACTTTCAGATAGGGGAAATGTCAGTGAGCGTTCCGATTTCAGTTCCAGAGCAATTCGCCCAATGAGTCCTTGATATTTAGTCGTTTTCAGCCAATTTTCTGGATTTTTGAAAATTTCACTTTTTTGTGAAAATATCCACTAAATGAGGGAATAATATGTGTGAGGGTACCCCAGGAGAGTTCCAAATGTGTGTGGGTAGAATATATATCCCACGGGGATAAAATTGAAAAAAGTTGAACAAATTTTTTTTTGGACTTAGTCATTTTTCCGGCGTTTATCAGACTTTCAGATAGGGGAAATTTCAGTGAGCATTCCGATTACAGTTCCAGAGCGATTCGCCCAATTAGTCCTTGATATTTAGTCGTTTTCAGCCAATTTTCTGGATTTTTGAAAATTTCACTTTTTTGTGAAAATATCCACTAAATGAGGGAATAATATGTGTGAGGGTACCCCAGGAGAGTTCCAAATGTGTGTGGGTAGAATATATATCCCACGGGGGTAAAATTGAAAAAAGTTGAACAAATTTTTTTTTGGACTTAGTCATTTTTCCGGCGTTTATCAGACTTTCAGATAGGGGAAATGTCAGTGAGCGTTCCGATTTCAGTTCCAGAGCGATTCGCCCATTGAGTCCTTGATATTTAGTCATTTTCAGCCAATTTTCTGGATTTTTGAAAATTTCACTTTTTTGTGAAAATATCCACTAAATGAGGGAATAATATGTGTGAGGGTACCCCAGGAGAGTTCCAAATGTGTGTGGGTAGAATATATATCCCACGGGGGTAAAATTGAAAAAAGTTGAACAAATTTTTTTTTGGACTTAGTCATTTTTCCGGCGTTTATCAGACTTTCAGATAGGGAAAATGTCAGTGAGCATTCCAATTTCAGTTCGAGAGCGATTCGCCCAATGAGTCCTTGATATTTAGTCGTTTTCAGCCAATTTTCTGGATTTTTGAAAATTTCACTTTTTTGTGAAAATATCCACTAAATGAGGGAATAATATGTGTGAGGGTACCCCAGGAGATTTCCAAATGTGTGTGGGTAGAATACATATCCCACGGGGGTAAAATTGAAAAAAGTTTAAAAAAAATTTTTTTTGGACTTAGTCATTTTTCCGGCGTTTATCAGACTTTCAGATAGGGAAAATGTCAGTGAGCGTTCCAATTTCAGTTCCAGAGCGATTCGCCCAATGAGTCCTTGATATTTAGTCGTTTTCAGCCAATCTTCAGGATTTTTTAAAATTTCACTTTTTTGTGAAAATATCCACTAAATGAGGGAATAATATGTGTGAGGGTACCCCAGGAGAGTTCCAAATGTGTGTGGGTAGAATATATATCCCACGGGGGTAAAATTGAAAAAAGTTGAACAAATTTTTTTTGGACTTAGTCATTTTTCCGGCGTTTATCAGACTTTCAGATAGGGGAAATGTCAGTGAGCGTTCCGATTTCAGTTCCAGAGCGATTCGCCCATTGAGTCCTTGATATTTAGTCATTTTCATCCAATTTTCTGGATTTTTCAAAATTTCACTTTTTTGTGAAAATATCCACTAAATGAGGGAATAATATGTGTGAGGGTTCCCCAGGAGAGTTCCAAATGTGTGTGGGTAGAATATATATCCCACGGGGGTAAAATTTAAAAAAGTTGAAAAAAATTTTTTTTTGGGACTTAGTCATTTTTCCGCCGTTTATCAGACTTTCAGATAGGGGAAATGTGAGTGAGCATTCCGATTTCAGTTCCAGAGCGATTCGCCCAATGAGTCCTTGATATTTAGTCGTTTTCAGCCAATTTTCTGGATTTTTGAAAATTTCACTTTTTTGTGAAAATATCCACTAAATGAGGGAATAATATGTGTGAGGGTACCCCAGGAGAGTTACAAATGTGTGTGGGTAGAATACATATCCCACGGGGGTAAAATTGAAAAAAGTTTAAAAAAAATTTTTTTTGGACTTAGTCATTTTTCCGGCGTTTATCAGACTTTCAGATAGGGAAAATGTCAGTGAGCGTTCCAATTTCAGTTCCAGAGCGATTCGCCCAATGAGTCCTTGATATTTAGTCGTTTTCAGCCAATTTTCTGGATTTTTGAAAATTTCACTTTTTTGTGAAAATATCCACTAAATGAGGGAATAATATGTGTGAGGGTACCCCAGGAGAGTTCCAAATGTGTGTGGGTAGAATATATATCCCACGGGGGTAAAATTGAAAAAAGTTGAAAAAAAATTTTTTTTGGACTTAGTCATTTTTCTGGCGTTTATCAGACTTTCAGAAAGGGGAAATGTCAGTGAGCGTTCCGATTTCAGTTCCAGAGCAATTCGCCCAATGAGTCCTTGATATTTAGTCGTTTTCAGCCGATTTTCTGGATTTTTGAAAATTTCAATTTTTTGTGAAAATATCCACTAAATGAGGGAATAATATGTGTGAGGGTACCCCAGGAGAGTTCCAAATGTGTGTGGGTAGAATATATATCCCACGGGGATAAAATTGAAAAAAGTTGAACAAATTTTTTTTTGGACTTAGTCATTTTTCCGGCGTTTATCAGACTTTCAGATAGGGGAAATGTCAGTGAGCGTTCCGATTACAGTTCCAGAGCGATTCGCCCAATGAGTCCTTGATATTTAGTCATTTTCAGCCAATTTTCTGGATTTTTGAAAATTTCACTTTTTTATGAAAATATCCACTAAATGAGGGAATAATATGTGTGAGGGTACCCCAGGAGAGTTCCAAATGTGTGTGGGTAGAATATATATCCCACGGGGGTAAAATTGAAAAAAGTTGAACAAATTTTTTTTTGGACTTAGTCATTTTTCCGGCGTTTATCAGACTTTCAGATAGGGGAAATGTCAGTGAGCATTCCGATTTCAGTTCCAGAACGATTCGCCCAATGAGTCCTTGATATTTAGTCATTTTCAGCCAATTTTCTGGATTTTTGAAAATTTCACTTTTTTGTGAAAATATCCACTAAATGAGGGAATAATATGTGTGAGGGTACCCCAGGAGAGTTCCAAATGTGTGTGGGTAGAATATATATCCCACGGGGTAAAATTGAAAAAAGTTGAAAAAAAATTTTTTTTGGACTTAGTCTTTTTTCCGGCGTTTATCAGACTTTCAGATAGGGGAAATGTCAGTGAGCGTTCCGATTTCAGTTCAAGAGCGATTCGCGAAATGAGTCCTTGATATTTAGTCGTTTTCAGCCAATCTTCAGGATTTTTTAAAATTTCACTTTTTTGTGAAAATATCCACTAAATGAGGGAATAATATGTGTGAGGGTACCCCAGGAGAGTTCCAAATGTGTGTGGATAGAATATATATCCCACGGGGATAAAATTGAAAAAAGTTGAACAAATTTTTTTTTGGACTTAGTCATTTTTCCGGCGTTTATCAGACTTTCAGATAGGGGAAATGTGAGTGAGCGTTCCGATTACAGTTCCAGAGCGATTCGCCCAATGAGTCCTTGATATTTAGTCATTTTCAGCCAATTTTCTGGATTTTTGAAAATTTCACTTTTTTATGAAAATATCCACTAAATGAGGGAATAATATGTGTGAGGGTACCCCAGGAGAGTTCCAAATGTGTGTGGGTAGAATACATATCCCACGGGGGTAAAATTGAAAAAAGTTTAAAAAAAATTTTTTTTGGACTTAGTCATTTTTCCGGCGTTTATCAGACTTTCAGATAGGGAAAATGTCAGTGAGCGTTCCAATTTCAGTTCCAGAGCGATTCGCCCAATGAGTCCTTGATATTTAGTCGTTTTCAGCCAATTTTCTGGATTTTTGAAAATTTCACTTTTTTGTGAAAATATCCACTAAATGAGGGAATAATATGTGTGAGGGTACCCCAGGAGAGTTCCAAATGTGTGTGGGTAGAATATATATCCCACGGGGGTAAAATTGAAAAAAGTTGAACAAATTTTTTTTTGGACTTAGTCATTTTTCCGGCGTTTATCAGACTTTCAGATAGGGGAAATGTCAGTGAGCATTCCGATTTCAGTTCCAGAACGATTCGCCCAATTAGTCCTTGATATTTAGTCGTTTTCAGCCAATTTTCTGGATTTTTGAAAATTTCACTTTTTTGTGAAAATATCCACTAAATGAGGGAATAATATGTGTGAGGGTACCCCAGGAGAGTTCCAAATGTGTGTGGGTAGAATATATATCCCACGGGGGTAAAATTGAAAAAAGTTGAACAAATTTTTTTTTGGACTTAGTCATTTTTCCGGCGTTTATCAGACTTTCAGATAGGGGAAATGTCAGTGAGCGTTCCGATTTCAGTTCCAGAGCGATTCGCCCATTGAGTCCTTGATATTTAGTCATTTTCAGCCAATTTTCTGGATTTTTGAAAATTTCACTTTTTTGTGAAAATATCCACTAAATGAGGGAATAATATGTGTGAGGGTACCCCAGGAGAGTTCCAAATGTGTGTGGGTAGAATATATATCCCACGGGGGTAAAATTGAAAAAAGTTTAAAAACATTTTTTTTTGGACTTAGTCATTTTTCCGGCGTTTATCAGACTTTCAGATAGGGAAAATGTCAGTGAGCATTCCAATTTCAGTTCGAGAGCGATTCGCCCAATGAGTCCTTGATATTTAGTCGTTTTCAGCCAATTTTCTGGATTTTTGAAAATTTCACTTTTTTGTGAAAATATCCACTAAATGAGGGAATAATATGTGTGAGGGTACCCCAGGAGATTTCCAAATGTGTGTGGGTAGAATACATATCCCACGGGGGTAAAATTGAAAAAAGTTTAAAAAAAATTTTTTTTGGACTTAGTCATTTTTCCGGCGTTTATCAGACTTTCAGATAGGGAAAATGTCAGTGAGCGTTCCAATTTCAGTTCCAGAGCGATTCGCCCAATGAGTCCTTGATATTTAGTAGTTTTCAGCCAATTTTCTGGATTTTTGAAAATTTCACTTTTTTGTGAAAATATCCACTAAATGAGGGAATAATATGTGTGAGGGTACCCCAGGAGATTTCCAAATGTGTGTGGGTAGAATACATATCCCACGGGGGTAAAATTGAAAAAAGTTTAAAAAAATTTTTTTTTGGACTTAGTCATTTTTCCGGCGTTTATCAGACTTTCAGATAGGGAAAATGTCAGTGAGCGTTCCAATTTCAGTTCCAGAGCGATTCGCCCAATGAGTCCTTGATATTTAGTCGTTTTCAGCCAATCTTCAGGATTTTTTAAAATTTCACTTTTTTGTGAAAATATCCACTAAATGAGGGAATAATATGTGTGAGGGTACCCCAGGAGAGTTCCAAATGTGTGTGGGTAGAATATATATCCCACGGGGGTAAAATTGAAAAAAGTTGAACACATTTTTTTTTGGACTTAGTCATTTTTCCGGCGTTTATCAGACTTTCAGATAGGGGAAATGTCAGTGAGCGTTCCGATTTCAGTTCCAGAGCGATTCGCCCAATGAGTCCTTGATATTTAGTCGTTTTCAGCCAATTTTCTGGATTTTTGAAAATTTCACTTTTTTGTGAAAATATCCACTAAATGAGGGAATAATATGTGTGAGGGTACCCCAGGAGAGTTACAAATGTGTGTGGGTAGAATACATATCCCACGGGGGTAAAATTGAAAAAACTTTAAAAAAAATTTTTTTTGGACTTAGTCATTTTTCCGGCGTTTATCAGACTTTCAGATAGGGAAAATGTCAGTGAGCGTTCCAATTTCAGTTCCAGAGCGATTCGCCCAATGAGTCCTTGATATTTAGTCGTTTTCAGCCAATTTTCTGGATTTTTGAAAATTTCACTTTTTTGTGAAAATATCCACTAAATGAGGGAATAATATGTGTGAGGGTACCCCAGGAGAGTTCCAAATGTGTGTGGGTAGAATATATATCCCACGGGGGTAAAATTGAAAAAAGTTGAAAAAAAATTTTTTTTGGACTTAGTCATTTTTCTGGCGTTTATCAGACTTTCAGAAAGGGGAAATGTCAGTGAGCGTTCCGATTTCAGTTCCAGAGCAATTCGCCCAATGAGTCCTTGATATTTAGTCGTTTTCAGCCAATTTTCTGGATTTTTGAAAATTTCACTTTTTTGTGAAAATATCCACTAAATGAGGGAATAATATGTGTGAGGGTACCCCAGGAGAGTTCCAAATGTGTGTGGGTAGAATATATATCCCACGGGGGTAAAATTGAAAAAAGTTGAACAAATTTTTTTTTGGACTTAGTCATTTTTCCGGCATTTATCAGACTTTCAGATAGGGGAAATGTCAGTGAGCATTCCGATTTCAGTTCCAGAACGATTCGCCCAATGAGTCCTTGATATTTAGTCATTTTCAGCCAATTTTCTGGATTTTTCAAAATTTCACTTTTTTGTGAAAATATCCACTAAATGAGGGAATAATATGTGTGAGGGTTCCCCAGGAGAGTTCCAAATGTGTGTGGGTAGAATATATATCCCACGGGGGTAAAATTGAAAAAAGTTGAAAAAAAATTTTTTTTCCTTCATTTTTCCGGCGTTTATCAGACTTTCAGATAGGGGAAATGTCAGTGAGCGTTCCGATTTCAGTTCCAGAGCAATTCGCCCAATGAGTACTTGATATTTAGTCGTTTTCAGCCAATTTTCTGGATTTTTGAAAATTTCACTTTTTTGTGAAAATATCCACTAAATGAGGGAATAATATGTGTGAGGGTACCCCAGGAGAGTTCCAAATGTGTGTGGGTAGAATATATATCCCACGGGGATAAAATTGAAAAAAGTTGAACAAATTTTTTTTTGGACTTAGTCATTTTTCCGGCGTTTATCAGACTTTCAGATAGGGGAAATGTCAGTGAGCGTTCCGATTTCAGTTCCAGAGCAATTCGCCCAATGAGTACTTGATATTTAGTCGTTTTCAGCCAATTTTCTGGATTTTTGAAAATTTCACTTTTTTGTGAAAATATCCACTAAATGAGGGAATAATATGTGTGAGGGTACCCCAGGAGAGTTCCAAATGTGTGTGGGTAGAATATATATCCCACGGGGATAAAATTGAAAAAAGTTGAACAAATTTTTTTTTGGACTTAGTCATTTTTCCGGCGTTTATCAGACTTTCAGATAGGGGAAATGTCAGTGAGCGTTCCGATTACAGTTCCAGAGCGATTCGCCCAATTAGTCCTTGATATTTAGTCGTTTTCAGCCAATTTTCTGGATTTTTGAAAATTTCACTTTTTTGTGAAAATATCCACTAAATGAGGGAATAATATGTGTGAGGGTACCCCAGGAGAGTTCCAAATGTGTGTGGGTAGAATATATATCCCACGGGGGTAAAATTGAAAAAAGTTTAAAAACATTTTTTTTTGGACTTAGTCATTTTTCCGGCGTTTATCAGACTTTCAGATAGGGAAAATGTCAGTGAGCATTCCAATTTCAGTTCGAGAGCGATTCGCCCAATGAGTCCTTGATATTTAGTCGTTTTCAGCCAATTTTCTGGATTTTTGAAAATTTCACTTTTTTGTGAAAATATCCACTAAATGAGGGAATAATATGTGTGAGGGTACCCCAGGAGATTTCCAAATGTGTGTGGGTAGAATACATATCCCACGGGGGTAAAATTGAAAAAAGTTTAAAAAAAATTTTTTTTGGACTTAGTCATTTTTCCGGCGTTTATCAGACTTTCAGATAGGGAAAATGTCAGTGAGCGTTCCAATTTCAGTTCCAGAGCGATTCGCCCAATGAGTCCTTGATATTTAGTAGTTTTCAGCCAATTTTCTGGATTTTTGAAAATTTCACTTTTTTGTGAAAATATCCACTAAATGAGGGAATAATATGTGTGAGGGTACCCCAGGAGATTTCCAAATGTGTGTGGGTAGAATACATATCCCACGGGGGTAAAATTGAAAAAAGTTTAAAAAAATTTTTTTTTGGACTTAGTCATTTTTCCGGCGTTTATCAGACTTTCAGATAGGGAAAATGTCAGTGAGCGTTCCAATTTCAGTTCCAGAGCGATTCGCCCAATGAGTCCTTGATATTTAGTCGTTTTCAGCCAATCTTCAGGATTTTTTAAAATTTCACTTTTTTGTGAAAATATCCACTAAATGAGGGAATAATATGTGTGAGGGTACCCCAGGAGAGTTCCAAATGTGTGTGGGTAGAATATATATCCCACGGGGGTAAAATTGAAAAAAGTTGAACACATTTTTTTTTGGACTTAGTCATTTTTCCGGCGTTTATCAGACTTTCAGATAGGGGAAATGTCAGTGAGCGTTCCGATTTCAGTTCCAGAGCGATTCGCCCATTGAGTCCTTGATATTTAGTCATTTTCATCCAATTTTCTGGATTTTTCAAAATTTCACTTTTTTGTGAAAATATCCACTAAATGAGGGAATAATATGTGTGAGGGTTCCCCAGGAGAGTTCCAAATGTGTGTGGGTAGAATATATATCCCACGGGGGTAAAATTTAAAAAAGTTGAAAAAAATTTTTTTTTGGGACTTAGTCATTTTTCCGCCGTTTATCAGACTTTCAGATAGGGGAAATGTGAGTGAGCATTCCGATTTCAGTTCCAGAGCGATTCGCCCAATGAGTCCTTGATATTTAGTCGTTTTCAGCCAATTTTCTGGATTTTTGAAAATTTCACTTTTTTGTGAAAATATCCACTAAATGAGGGAATAATATGTGTGAGGGTACCCCAGGAGAGTTACAAATGTGTGTGGGTAGAATACATATCCCACGGGGGTAAAATTGAAAAAAGTTTAAAAAAAATTTTTTTTGGACTTAGTCATTTTTCCGGCGTTTATCAGACTTTCAGATAGGGAAAATGTCAGTGAGCGTTCCAATTTCAGTTCCAGAGCGATTCGCCCAATGAGTCCTTGATATTTAGTCGTTTTCAGCCAATTTTCTGGATTTTTGAAAATTTCACTTTTTTGTGAAAATATCCACTAAATGAGGGAATAATATGTGTGAGGGTACCCCAGGAGAGTTCCAAATGTGTGTGGGTAGAATATATATCCCACGGGGGTAAAATTGAAAAAAGTTGAAAAAAAATTTTTTTTGGACTTAGTCATTTTTCTGGCGTTTATCAGACTTTCAGAAAGGGGAAATGTCAGTGAGCGTTCCGATTTCAGTTCCAGAGCAATTCGCCCAATGAGTCCTTGATATTTAGTCGTTTTCAGCCAATTTTCTGGATTTTTGAAAATTTCACTTTTTTGTGAAAATATCCACTAAATGAGGGAATAATATGTGTGAGGGTACCCCAGGAGATTTCCAAATGTGTGTGGGTAGAATATATATCCCACGGGGGTAAAATTGAAAAAAGTTGAACAAATTTTTTTTTGGACTTAGTCATTTTTCCGGCGTTTATCAGACTTTCAGATAGGGGAAATGTCAGTGACCGTTCCGATTTCAGTTCCAGAGCAATTCGCCCAATGAGTCCTTGATATTTAGTCGTTTTCAGCCAATTTTCTGGATTTTTGAAAATTTCACTTTTTTGTGAAAATATCCACTAAATGAGGGAATAATATGTGTGAGGGTACCCCAGGAGAGTTCCAAATGTGTGTGGGTAGAATATATATCCCACGGGGGTAAAATTGAAAAAAGTTGAACACATTTTTTTTTGGACTTAGTCATTTTTCCGGCGTTTATCAGACTTTCAGATAGGGGAAATGTCAGTGAGCATTCCGATTTCAGTTCCAGAACGATTCGCCCAATGAGTCCTTGATATTTAGTCATTTTCAGCCAATTTTCTGGATTTTTGAAAATTTCACTTTTTTGTGAAAATATCCACTAAATGAGGGAATAATATGTGTGAGGGTACCCCAGGAGAGTTCCAAATGTGTGTGGGTAGAATATATATCCCACGGGGTAAAATTGAAAAAAGTTGAAAAAAAATTTTTTTTGGACTTAGTCTTTTTTCCGGCGTTTATCAGACTTTCAGATAGGGGAAATGTCAGTGAGCGTTCCGATTTCAGTTCAAGAGCGATTCGCGAAATGAGTCCTTGATATTTAGTCGTTTTCAGCCAATCTTCAGGATTTTTTAAAATTTCACTTTTTTGTGAAAATATCCACTAAATGAGGGAATAATATGTGTGAGGGTACCCCGGGAGAGTTCCAAATGTGTGTGGGTAGAATATATATCCCACGGGGATAAAATTGAAAAAAGTTGAACAAATTTTTTTTTGGACTTAGTCATTTTTCCGGCGTTTATCAGACTTTCAGATAGGGCAAATGTCAGTGAGCGTTCCGATTACAGTTCCAGAGCGATTCGCCCAATGAGTCCTTGATATTTAGTCATTTTCAGCCAATTTTCTGGATTTTTGAAAATTTCACTTTTTTATGAAAATATCCACTAAATGAGGGAATAATATGTGTGAGGGTACCCCAGGAGAGTTCCAAATGTGTGTGGGTAGAATATATATCCCACGGGGTAAAATTGAAAAAAGTTGAAAAAAAATTTTTTTTCCGTCATTTTTCCGGCGTTTATCAGACTTTCAGATAGGGGAAATGTCAGTGAGCGTTCCGATTTCAGTTCCAGAGCAATTCGCCCAATGAGTCCTTGATATTTAGTCGTTTTCAGCCAATTTTCTGGATTTTTGAAAATTTCACTTTTTTGTGAAAATATCCACTAAATGAGGGAATAATATGTGTGAGGGTACCCCAGGAGAGTTCCAAATGTGTGTGGGTAGAATATATATCCCACGGGGATAAAATTGAAAAAAGTTGAAAAAAAATTTTTTTGGGACTTAGTCATTTTTCTGGCGTTTATCAGACTTTCAGAAAGGGGAAATGTCAGTGAGCGTTCCGATTTCAGTTCCAGAGCAATTCGCCCAATGAGTCCTTGATATTTAGTCGTTTTCAGCCAATTTTCTGGATTTTTGAAAATTTCACTTTTTTGTGAAAATATCCACTAAATGAGGGAATAATATGTGTGAGGGTACCCCAGGAGATTTCCAAATGTGTGTGGGTAGAATATATATCCCACGGGGGTAAAATTAAAAAAAGTTGAACAAATTTTTTTTTGGACTTAGTCATTTTTCCGGCGTTTATCAGACTTTCAGATAGGGGAAATGTCAGTGACCGTTCCGATTTCAGTTCCAGAGCAATTCGCCCAATGAGTCCTTGATATTTAGTCATTTTCAGCCAATTTTCTGGATTTTTCAAAATTTCACTTTTTTGTGAAAATATCCACTAAATGAGGGAATAATATGTGTGAGGGTTCCCCAGGAGAGTTCCAAATGTGTGTGGGTAGAATATATATCCCACGGGGGTAAAATTGAAAAAAGTTGAAAAAAAATTTTTTTTCCTTCATTTTTCCGGCGTTTATCAGACTTTCAGATAGGGGAAATGTCAGTGAGCGTTCCGATTTCAGTTCCAGAGCAATTCGCCCAATGAGTACTTGATATTTAGTCGTTTTCAGCCAATTTTCTGGATTTTTGAAAATTTCACTTTTTTGTGAAAATATCCACTAAATGAGGGAATAATATGTGTGAGGGTACCCCAGGAGAGTTCCAAATGTGTGTGGGTAGAATATATATCCCACGGGGATAAAATTGAAAAAAGTTGAACAAATTTTTTTTTGGACTTAGTCATTTTTCCGGCGTTTATCAGACTTTCAGATAGGGGAAATGTCAGTGAGCGTTCCGATTACAGTTCCAGAGCGATTCGCCCAATTAGTCCTTGATATTTAGTCGTTTTCAGCCAATTTTCTGGATTTTTGAAAATTTCACTTTTTTGTGAAAATATCCACTAAATGAGGGAATAATATGTGTGAGGGTACCCCAGGAGAGTTCCAAATGTGTGTGGGTAGAATATATATCCCACGGGGGTAAAATTGAAAAAAGTTGAACAAATTTTTTTTTGGACTTAGTCATTTTTCCGGCGTTTATCAGACTTTCAGATAGGGGAAATGTCAGTGACCGTTCCGATTTCAGTTCCAGAGCAATTCGCCCAATGAGTCCTTGATATTTAGTCGTTTTCAGCCAATTTTCTGGATTTTTGAAAATTTCACTTTTTTGTGAAAATATCCACTAAATGAGGGAATAATATGTGTGAGGGTACCCCAGGAGAGTTCCAAATGTGTGTGGGTAGAATATATATCCCACGGGGGTAAAATTGAAAAAAGTTGAACAAATTTTTTTTTGGACTTAGTCATTTTTCCGGCATTTATCAGACTTTCAGATAGGGGAAATGTCAGTGATCATTCCGATTTCAGTTCCAGAACGATTCGCCCAATGAGTCCTTGATATTTAGTCATTTTCAGCCAATTTTCTGGATTTTTCAAAATTTCACTTTTTTGTGAAAATATCCACTAAATGAGGGAATAATATGTGTGAGGGTTCCCCAGGAGAGTTCCAAATGTGTGTGGGTAGAATATATATCCCACGAGGGTAAAATTGAAAAAAGTTGAAAAAAAATTTTTTTTCCTTCATTTTTCCGGCGTTTATCAGACTTTCAGATAGGGGAAATGTCAGTGAGCGTTCCGATTTCAGTTCCAGAGCAATTCGCCCAATGAGTCCTTGATATTTAGTCGTTTTCAGCCAATTTTCTGGATTTTTGAAAATTTCACTTTTTTGTGAAAATATCCACTAAATGAGGGAATAATATGTGTGAGGGTACCCCAGGAGAGTTCCAAATGTGTGTGGGTAGAATATATATCCCACGGGGATAAAATTGAAAAAAGTTGAACAAATTTTTTTTTGGACTTAGTCATTTTTCCGGCGTTTATCAGACTTTCAGATAGGGGAAATGTCAGTGAGCGTTCCGATTACAGTTCCAGAGCGATTCGCCCAATTAGTCCTTGATATTTAGTCGTTTTCAGCCAATTTTCTGGATTTTTGAAAATTTCACTTTTTTGTGAAAATATCCACTAAATGAGGGAATAATATGTGTGAGGGTACCCCAGGAGAGTTCCAAATGTGTGTGGGTAGAATATATATCCCACGGGGGTAAAATTGAAAAAAGTTGAACAAATTTTTTTTTGGACATAGTCATTTTTCCGGCGTTTATCAGACTTTCAGATAGGGGAAATGTCAGTGAGCGTTCCGATTTCAGTTCCAGAGCGATTCGCCCAATGACTCCTTGATATTTAGTCGTTTTCAGCCAATTTTCTGGATTTTTGAAAATTTCACTTTTTTGTGAAAATATCCACTAAATGAGGGAATAATATGTGTGAGGGTACCCCAGGAGATTTCCAAATGTGTGTGGGTAGAATACATATCCCACGGGGGTAAAATTGAAAAAAGTTTAAAAAAAATTTTTTTTGGACTTAGTCATTTTTCCGGCGTTTATCAGACTTTCAGATAGGGAAAATGTCAGTGAGCGTTCCAATTTCAGTTCCAGAGCGATTCGCCCAATGAGTCCTTGATATTTAGTAGTTTTCAGCCAATTTTCTGGATTTTTGAAAATTTCACTTTTTTGTGAAAATATCCACTAAATGAGGGAATAATATGTGTGAGGGTACCCCAGGAGATTTCCAAATGTGTGTGGGTAGAATACATATCCCACGGGGGTAAAATTGAAAAAAGTTTAAAAAAATTTTTTTTTGGACTTAGTCATTTTTCCGGCGTTTATCAGACTTTCAGATAGGGAAAATGTCAGTGAGCGTTCCAATTTCAGTTCCAGAGCGATTCGCCCAATGAGTCCTTGATATTTAGTCGTTTTCAGCCAATCTTCAGGATTTTTTAAAATTTCACTTTTTTGTGAAAATATCCACTAAATGAGGGAATAATATGTGTGAGGGTACCCCAGGAGAGTTCCAAATGTGTGTGGGTAGAATATATATCCCACGGGGGTAAAATTGAAAAAAGTTGAACAAATTTTTTTTTGGGACTTAAGTCATTTTTCCGTCGTTTATCAGACTTTCAGATAGGGGAAATGTGAGTGAGCATTCCGATTTCAGTTCCAGAGCGATTTGCCCAATGAGTCCTTGATATTTAGTCGTTTTCAGCCAATTTTCTGGAATTTTGAAAATTTCACTTTTTTGTGAAAATATCCACTAAATGAGGGAATAATATGTGTGAGGGTACCCCAGGAGAGTTACAAATGTGTGTGGGTAGAATACATATCCCACGGGGGTAAAATTGAAAAAAGTTTAAAAAAAATTTTTTTTGGACTTAGTCATTTTTCCGGCGTTTATCAGACTTTCAGATAGGGAAAATGTCAGTGAGCGTTCCAATTTCAGTTCCAGAGCGATTCGCCCAATGAGTCCTTGATATTTAGTCGTTTTCAGCCAATTTTCTGGATTTTTGAAAATTTCACTTTTTTGTGAAAATATCCACTAAATGAGGGAATAATATGTGTGAGGGTACCCCAGGAGATTTCCAAATGTGTGTGGGTAGAATATATATCCCACGGGGGTAAAATTGAAAAAAGTTGAACAAATTTTTTTTTGGACTTAGTCATTTTTCCGGCGTTTATCAGACTTTCAGATAGGGGAAATGTCAGTGACCGTTCCGATTTCAGTTCCAGAGCAATTCGCCCAATGAGTCCTTGATATTTAGTCGTTTTCAGCCAATTTTCTGGATTTTTGAAAATTTCACTTTTTTGTGAAAATATCCACTAAATGAGGGAATAATATGTGTGAGGGTACCCCAGGAGAGTTCCAAATGTGTGTGGGTAGAATATATATCCCACGGGGGTAAAATTGAAAAAAGTTGAACAAATTTTTTTTTGGACTTAGTCATTTTTCCGGCGTTTATCAGACTTTCAGATAGGGGAAATGTCAGTGAGCATTCCGATTTCAGTTCCAGAACGATTCGCCCAATGAGTCCTTGATATTTAGTCATTTTCAGCCAATTTTCTGGATTTTTGAAAATTTCACTTTTTTGTGAAAATATCCACTAAATGAGGGAATAATATGTGTGAGGGTACCCCAGGAGAGTTCCAAATGTGTGTGGGTAGAATATATATCCCACGGGGATAAAATTGAAAAAAGTTGAAAAAAAATTTTTTTGGGACTTAGTCATTTTTCTGGCGTTTATCAGACTTTCAGAAAGGGGAAATGTCAGTGAGCGTTCCGATTTCAGTTCCAGAGCAATTCGCCCAATGAGTCCTTGATATTTAGTCGTTTTCAGCCAATTTTCTGGATTTTTGAAAATTTCACTTTTTTGTGAAAATATCCACTAAATGAGGGAATAATATGTGTGAGGGTACCCCAGGAGATTTCCAAATGTGTGTGGGTAGAATATATATCCCACGGGGGTAAAATTAAAAAAAGTTGAACAAATTTTTTTTTGGACTTAGTCATTTTTCCGGCGTTTATCAGACTTTCAGATAGGGGAAATGTCAGTGACCGTTCCGATTTCAGTTCCAGAGCAATTCGCCCAATGAGTCCTTGATATTTAGTCGTTTTCAGCCAATTTTCTGGATTTTTGAAAATTTCACTTTTTTGTGAAAATATCCACTAAATGAGGGAATAATATGTGTGAGGGTACCCCAGGAGAGTTCCAAATGTGTGTGGGTAGAATATATATCCCACGGGGGTAAAATTGAAAAAAGTTGAACAAATTTTTTTTTGGACTTAGTCATTTTTCCGGCATTTATCAGACTTTCAGATAGGGGAAATGTCAGTGAGCATTCCGATTTCAGTTCCAGAACGATTCGCCCAATGAGTCCTTGATATTTAGTCATTTTCAGCCAATTTTCTGGATTTTTCAAAATTTCACTTTTTTGTGAAAATATCCACTAAATGAGGGAATAATATGTGTGAGGGTTCCCCAGGAGAGTTCCAAATGTGTGTGGGTAGAATATATATCCCACGGGGGTAAAATTGAAAAAAGTTGAAAAAAAATTTTTTTTCCTTCATTTTTCCGGCGTTTATCAGACTTTCAGATAGGGGAAATGTCAGTGAGCGTTCCGATTTCAGTTCCAGAGCAATTCGCCCAATGAGTACTTGATATTTAGTCGTTTTCAGCCAATTTTCTGGATTTTTGAAAATTTCACTTTTTTGTGAAAATATCCACTAAATGAGGGAATAATATGTGTGAGGGTACCCCAGGAGAGTTCCAAATGTGTGTGGGTAGAATATATATCCCACGGGGATAAAATTGAAAAAAGTTGAACAAATTTTTTTTTGGACTTAGTCATTTTTCCGGCGTTTATCAGACTTTCAGATAGGGGAAATGTCAGTGAGCGTTCCGATTACAGTTCCAGAGCGATTCGCCCAATTAGTCCTTGATATTTAGTCGTTTTCAGCCAATTTTCTGGATTTTTGAAAATTTCACTTTTTTGTGAAAATATCCACTAAATGAGGGAATAATATGTGTGAGGGTACCCCAGGAGAGTTCCAAATGTGTGTGGGTAGAATATATATCCCACGGGGGTAAAATTGAAAAAAGTTGAACAAATTTTTTTTTGGACTTAGTCATTTTTCCGGCGTTTATCAGACTTTCAGATAGGGGAAATGTCAGTGACCGTTCCGATTTCAGTTCCAGAGCAATTCGCCCAATGAGTCCTTGATATTTAGTCGTTTTCAGCCAATTTTCTGGATTTTTGAAAATTTCACTTTTTTGTGAAAATATCCACTAAATGAGGGAATAATATGTGTGAGGGTACCCCAGGAGAGTTCCAAATGTGTGTGGGTAGAATATATATCCCACGGGGGTAAAATTGAAAAAAGTTGAACAAATTTTTTTTTGGACTTAGTCATTTTTCCGGCATTTATCAGACTTTCAGATAGGGGAAATGTCAGTGATCATTCCGATTTCAGTTCCAGAACGATTCGCCCAATGAGTCCTTGATATTTAGTCATTTTCAGCCAATTTTCTGGATTTTTCAAAATTTCACTTTTTTGTGAAAATATCCACTAAATGAGGGAATAATATGTGTGAGGGTTCCCCAGGAGAGTTCCAAATGTGTGTGGGTAGAATATATATCCCACGAGGGTAAAATTGAAAAAAGTTGAAAAAAAATTTTTTTTCCTTCATTTTTCCGGCGTTTATCAGACTTTCAGATAGGGGAAATGTCAGTGAGCGTTCCGATTTCAGTTCCAGAGCAATTCGCCCAATGAGTCCTTGATATTTAGTCGTTTTCAGCCAATTTTCTGGATTTTTGAAAATTTCACTTTTTTGTGAAAATATCCACTAAATGAGGGAATAATATGTGTGAGGGTACCCCAGGAGAGTTCCAAATGTGTGTGGGTAGAATATATATCCCACGGGGATAAAATTGAAAAAAGTTGAACAAATTTTTTTTTGGACTTAGTCATTTTTCCGGCGTTTATCAGACTTTCAGATAGGGGAAATGTCAGTGAGCGTTCCGATTACAGTTCCAGAGCGATTCGCCCAATTAGTCCTTGATATTTAGTCGTTTTCAGCCAATTTTCTGGATTTTTGAAAATTTCACTTTTTTGTGAAAATATCCACTAAATGAGGGAATAATATGTGTGAGGGTACCCCAGGAGAGTTCCAAATGTGTGTGGGTAGAATATATATCCCACGGGGGTAAAATTGAAAAAAGTTGAACAAATTTTTTTTTGGACATAGTCATTTTTCCGGCGTTTATCAGACTTTCAGATAGGGGAAATGTCAGTGAGCGTTCCGATTTCAGTTCCAGAGCGATTCACCCATTGAGTCCTTGATATTTAGTCATTTTCAGCCAATTTTCTGGATTTTTGAAAATTTCACTTTTTTGTGAAAATATCCACTAAATGAGGGAATAATATGTGTGAGGGTACCCCAGGAGAGTTCCAAATGTGTGTGGGTAGAATATATATCCCACGGGGGTAAAATTGAAAAAAGTTTAAAAAAATTTTTTTTTGGACTTAGTCATTTTTCCGGCGTTTATCAGACTTTCAGATAGGGAAAATGTCAGTGAGCATTCCAATTTCAGTTCGAGAGCGATTCGCCCAATGAGTCCTTGATATTTAGTCGTTTTCAGCCAATTTTCTGGATTTTTGAAAATTTCACTTTTTTGTGAAAATATCCACTAAATGAGGGAATAATATGTGTGAGGGTACCCCAGGAGATTTCCAAATGTGTGTGGGTAGAATACATATCCCACGGGGGTAAAATTGAAAAAAGTTTAAAAAAAATTTTTTTTGGACTTAGTCATTTTTCCGGCGTTTATCAGACTTTCAGATAGGGAAAATGTCAGTGAGCGTTCCAATTTCAGTTCCAGAGCGATTCGCCCAATGAGTCCTTGATATTTAGTAGTTTTCAGCCAATTTTCTGGATTTTTGAAAATTTCACTTTTTTGTGAAAATATCCACTAAATGAGGGAATAATATGTGTGAGGGTACCCCAGGAGATTTCCAAATGTGTGTGGGTAGAATACATATCCCACGGGGGTAAAATTGAAAAAAGTTTAAAAAAATTTTTTTTTGGACTTAGTCATTTTTCCGGCGTTTATCAGACTTTCAGATAGGGAAAATGTCAGTGAGCGTTCCAATTTCAGTTCCAGAGCGATTCGCCCAATGAGTCCTTGATATTTAGTCGTTTTCAGCCAATCTTCAGGATTTTTTAAAATTTCACTTTTTTGTGAAAATATCCACTAAATGAGGGAATAATATGTGTGAGGGTACCCCAGGAGAGTTCCAAATGTGTGTGGGTAGAATATATATCCCACGGGGGTAAAATTGAAAAAAGTTGAACAAATTTTTTTTTGGGACTTAAGTCATTTTTCCGTCGTTTATCAGACTTTCAGATAGGGGAAATGTGAGTGAGCATTCCGATTTCAGTTCCAGAGCGATTTGCCCAATGAGTCCTTGATATTTAGTCGTTTTCAGCCAATTTTCTGGAATTTTGAAAATTTCACTTTTTTGTGAAAATATCCACTAAATGAGGGAATAATATGTGTGAGGGTACCCCAGGAGAGTTACAAATGTGTGTGGGTAGAATACATATCCCACGGGGGTAAAATTGAAAAAAGTTTAAAAAAAATTTTTTTTGGACTTAGTCATTTTTCCGGCGTTTATCAGACTTTCAGATAGGGAAAATGTCAGTGAGCGTTCCAATTTCAGTTCCAGAGCGATTCGCCCAATGAGTCCTTGATATTTAGTCGTTTTCAGCCAATTTTCTGGATTTTTGAAAATTTCACTTTTTTGTGAAAATATCCACTAAATGAGGGAATAATATGTGTGAGGGTACCCCGGGAGAGTTCCAAATGTGTGTGGGTAGAATATATATCCCACGGGGATAAAATTGAAAAAAGTTGAACAAATTTTTTTTTGGACTTAGTCATTTTTCCGGCGTTTATCAGACTTTCAGATAGGGGAAATGTCAGTGAGCGTTCCGATTACAGTTCCAGAGCGATTCGCCCAATGAGTCCTTGATATTTAGTCATTTTCAGCCAATTTTCTGGATTTTTGAAAATTTCACTTTTTTATGAAAATATCCACTAAATGAGGGAATAATATGTGTGAGGGTACCCCAGGAGAGTTCCAAATGTGTGTGGGTAGAATATATATCCCACGGGGTAAAATTGAAAAAAGTTGAAAAAAAATTTTTTTTCCGTCATTTTTCCGGCGTTTATCAGACTTTCAGATAGGGGAAATGTCAGTGAGCGTTCCGATTTCAGTTCCAGAGCAATTCGCCCAATGAGTCCTTGATATTTAGTCGTTTTCAGCCAATTTTCTGGATTTTTGAAAATTTCACTTTTTTGTGAAAATATCCACTAAATGAGGGAATAATATGTGTGAGGGTACCCCAGGAGAGTTCCAAATGTGTGTGGGTAGAATATATATCCCACGGGGATAAAATTGAAAAAAGTTGAACAAATTTTTTTTTGGACTTAGTCATTTTTCCGGCGTTTATCAGACTTTCAGATAGGGGAAATGTCAGTAAGCGTTCCGATTTCAGTTCCAGAGCGATTCGCCCATTGAGTCCTTGATATTTAGTCATTTTCAGCCAATTTTCTGGATTTTTGAAAATTTCACTTTTTTGTGAAAATATCCACTAAATGAGGGAATAATATGTGTGAGGGTACCCCAGGAGAGTTCCAAATGTGTGTGGGTAGAATATATATCCCACGGGGGTAAAATTGAAAAAAGTTGAACAAATTTTTTTTTGGACTTAGTCATTTTTCCGGCGTTTATCAGACTTTCAGATAGGGGAAATGTCAGTGAGCATTCCGATTTCAGTTCCAGAACGATTCGCCCAATGAGTCCTTGATATTTAGTCATTTTCAGCCAATTTTCTGGATTTTTGAAAATTTCACTTTTTTGTGAAAATATCCACTAAATGAGGGAATAATATGTGTGAGGGTACCCCAGGAGAGTTCCAAATGTGTGTGGGTAGAATATATATCCCACGGGGTAAAATTGAAAAAAGTTGAAAAAAAATTTTTTTTGGACTTAGTCTTTTTTCCGGCGTTTATCAGACTTTCAGATAGGGGAAATGTCAGTGAGCGTTCCGATTTCAGTTCAAGAGCGATTCGCGAAATGAGTCCTTGATATTTAGTCGTTTTCAGCCAATCTTCAGGATTTTTTAAAATTTCACTTTTTTGTGAAAATATCCACTAAATGAGGGAATAATATGTGTGAGGGTACCCCGGGAGAGTTCCAAATGTGTGTGGGTAGAATATATATCCCACGGGGATAAAATTGAAAAAAGTTGAACAAATTTTTTTTTGGACTTAGTCATTTTTCCGGCGTTTATCAGACTTTCAGATAGGGGAAATGTCAGTGAGCGTTCCGATTACAGTTCCAGAGCGATTCGCCCAATGAGTCCTTGATATTTAGTCATTTTCAGCCAATTTTCTGGATTTTTGAAAATTTCACTTTTTTATGAAAATATCCACTAAATGAGGGAATAATATGTGTGAGGGTACCCCAGGAGAGTTCCAAATGTGTGTGGGTAGAATATATATCCCACGGGGTAAAATTGAAAAAAGTTGAAAAAAAATTTTTTTTCCGTCATTTTTCCGGCGTTTATCAGACTTTCAGATAGGGGAAATGTCAGTGAGCGTTCCGATTTCAGTTCCAGAGCAATTCGCCCAATGAGTCCTTGATATTTAGTCGTTTTCAGCCAATTTTCTGGATTTTTGAAAATTTCACTTTTTTGTGAAAATATCCACTAAATGAGGGAATAATATGTGTGAGGGTACCCCAGGAGAGTTCCAAATGTGTGTGGGTAGAATATATATCCCACGGGGATAAAATTGAAAAAAGTTGAACAAATTTTTTTTTGGACTTAGTCATTTTTCCGGCGTTTATCAGACTTTCAGATAGGGGAAATGTCAGTAAGCGTTCCGATTTCAGTTCCAGAGCGATTCGCCCATTGAGTCCTTGATATTTAGTCATTTTCAGCCAATTTTCTGGATTTTTGAAAATTTCACTTTTTTGTGAAAATATCCACTAAATGAGGGAATAATATGTGTGAGGGTACCCCAGGAGAGTTCCAAATGTGTGTGGGTAGAATATATATCCCACGGGGGTAAAAATGAAAAAAGTTTAAAAAAATTTTTTTTTGGACTTAGTCATTTTTCCGGCGTTTATCAGACTTTCAGATAGGGAAAATGTCAGTGAGCATTCCAATTTCAGTTCGAGAGCGATTCGCCCAATGAGTCCTTGATATTTAGTCGTTTTCAGCCAATTTTTCTGGATTTTTGAAAATTTCACTTTTTTGTGAAAATATCCACTAAATGAGGGAATAATATGTGTGAGGGTACCCCAGGAGATTTCCAAATGTGTGTGGGTAGAATACATATCCCACGGGGGTAAAATTGAAAAAAGTTTTAAAAAAATTTTTTTTGGACTTAGTCATTTTTCCGGCGTTTATCAGACTTTCAGATAGGGAAAATGTCAGTGAGCGTTCCAATTTCAGTTCCAGAGCGATTCGCCCAATGAGTCCTTGATATTTAGTCGTTTTCAGCCAATTTTCTGGATTTTTGAAAATTTCACTTTTTTGTGAAAATATCCACTAAATGAGGGAATAATATGTGTGAGGGTTCCCCAGGAGAGTTCCAAATGTGTGTGGGTAGAATATATATCCCACGGGGGTAAAATTGAAAAAAGTTGAAAAAAATTTTTTTCTGGGACTTAGTCATTTTTCCGCCGTTTATCAGACTTTCAGATAGGGGAAATGTGAGTGAGCATTCCGATTTCAGTTCCAGAGCGATTCGCCCAATGAGTCCTTGATATTTAGTCGTTTTCAGCCAATTTTCTGGATTTTTGAAAATTTCACTTTTTTGTGAAAATATCCACTAAATGAGGGAATAATATGTGTGAGGGTACCCCAGGAGAGTTACAAATGTGTGTGGGTAGAATACATATCCCACGGGGGTAAAATTGAAAAAAGTTTAAAAAAAAATTTTTTTGGACTTAGTCATTTTTCCGGCGTTTATCAGACTTTCAGATAGGGAAAATGTCAGTGAGCGTTCCAATTTCAGTTCCAGAGCGATTCGCCCAATGAGTCCTTGATATTTAGTCGTTTTCAGCCAATTTTCTGGATTTTTGAAAATTTCACTTTTTTGTGAAAATATCCACTAAATGAGGGAATAATATGTGTGAGGGTACCCCAGGAGATTTCCAAATGTGTGTGGGTAGAATATATATCCCACGGGGGTAAAATTGAAAAAAGTTGAACAAATTTTTTTTTGGACTTAGTCATTTTTCCGGCGTTTATCAGACTTTCAGATAGGGGAAATGTCAGTGACCGTTCCGATTTCAGTTCCAGAGCAATTCGCCCAATGAGTCCTTGATATTTAGTCGTTTTCAGCCAATTTTCTGGATTTTTGAAAATTTCACTTTTTTGTGAAAATATCCACTAAATGAGGGAATAATATGTGTGAGGGTTCCCCAGGAGAGTTCCAAATGTGTGTGGGTAGAATATATATCCCACGGGGGTAAAATTGAAAAAAGTTGAAAAAAAATTTTTTTTCCTTCATTTTTCCGGCGTTTATCAGACTTTCAGATAGGGGAAATGTCAGTGAGCGTTCCGATTTCAGTTCCAGAGCAATTCGCCCAATGAGTACTTGATATTTAGTCATTTTCAGCCAATTTTCTGGATTTTTGAAAATTTCACTTTTTTGTGAAAATATCCACTAAATGAGGGAATAATATGTGTGAGGGTACCCCAGGAGAGTTCCAAATGTGTGTGGGTAGAATATATATCCCACGGGGGTAAAAATGAAAAAAGTTTAAAAAAATTTTTTTTTGGACTTAGTCATTTTTCCGGCGTTTATCAGACTTTCAGATAGGGAAAATGTCAGTGAGCATTCCAATTTCAGTTCGAGAGCGATTCGCCCAATGAGTCCTTGATATTTAGTCGTTTTCAGCCAATTTTTCTGGATTTTTGAAAATTTCACTTTTTTGTGAAAATATCCACTAAATGAGGGAATAATATGTGTGAGGGTACCCCAGGAGATTTCCAAATGTGTGTGGGTAGAATACATATCCCACGGGGGTAAAATTGAAAAAAGTTTTAAAAAAATTTTTTTTGGACTTAGTCATTTTTCCGGCGTTTATCAGACTTTCAGATAGGGAAAATGTCAGTGAGCGTTCCAATTTCAGTTCCAGAGCGATTCGCCCAATGAGTCCTTGATATTTAGTCGTTTTCAGCCAATTTTCTGGATTTTTGAAAATTTCACTTTTTTGTGAAAATATCCACTAAATGAGGGAATAATATGTGTGAGGGTTCCCCAGGAGAGTTCCAAATGTGTGTGGGTAGAATATATATCCCACGGGGGTAAAATTGAAAAAAGTTGAAAAAAATTTTTTTCTGGGACTTAGTCATTTTTCCGCCGTTTATCAGACTTTCAGATAGGGGAAATGTGAGTGAGCATTCCGATTTCAGTTCCAGAGCGATTCGCCCAATGAGTCCTTGATATTTAGTCGTTTTCAGCCAATTTTCTGGATTTTTGAAAATTTCACTTTTTTGTGAAAATATCCACTAAATGAGGGAATAATATGTGTGAGGGTACCCCAGGAGAGTTACAAATGTGTGTGGGTAGAATACATATCCCACGGGGGTAAAATTGAAAAAAGTTTAAAAAAAAATTTTTTTGGACTTAGTCATTTTTCCGGCGTTTATCAGACTTTCAGATAGGGAAAATGTCAGTGAGCGTTCCAATTTCAGTTCCAGAGCGATTCGCCCAATGAGTCCTTGATATTTAGTCGTTTTCAGCCAATTTTCTGGATTTTTGAAAATTTCACTTTTTTGTGAAAATATCCACTAAATGAGGGAATAATATGTGTGAGGGTACCCCAGGAGATTTCCAAATGTGTGTGGGTAGAATATATATCCCACGGGGGTAAAATTGAAAAAAGTTGAACAAATTTTTTTTTGGACTTAGTCATTTTTCCGGCGTTTATCAGACTTTCAGATAGGGGAAATGTCAGTGACCGTTCCGATTTCAGTTCCAGAGCAATTCGCCCAATGAGTCCTTGATATTTAGTCGTTTTCAGCCAATTTTCTGGATTTTTGAAAATTTCACTTTTTTGTGAAAATATCCACTAAATGAGGGAATAATATGTGTGAGGGTTCCCCAGGAGAGTTCCAAATGTGTGTGGGTAGAATATATATCCCACGGGGGTAAAATTGAAAAAAGTTGAAAAAAAATTTTTTTTCCTTCATTTTTCCGGCGTTTATCAGACTTTCAGATAGGGGAAATGTCAGTGAGCGTTCCGATTTCAGTTCCAGAGCAATTCGCCCAATGAGTACTTGATATTTAGTCGTTTTCAGCCAATTTTCTGGATTTTTGAAAATTTCACTTTTTTGTGAAAATATCCACTAAATGAGGGAATAATATGTGTGAGGGTACCCCAGGAGAGTTCCAAATGTGTGTGGGTAGAATATATATCCCACGGGGATAAAATTGAAAAAAGTTGAACAAATTTTTTTTTGGACTTAGTCATTTTTCCGGCGTTTATCAGACTTTCAGATAGGGGAAATGTCAGTGAGCGTTCCGATTACAGTTCCAGAGCGATTCGCCCAATTAGTCCTTGATATTTAGTCGTTTTCAGCCAATTTTCTGGATTTTTGAAAATTTCACTTTTTTGTGAAAATATCCACTAAATGAGGGAATAATATGTGTGAGGGTACCCCAGGAGAGTTCCAAATGTGTGTGGGTAGAATATATATCCCACGGGGGTAAAATTGAAAAAAGTTGAACAAATTTTTTTTTGGACTTAGTCATTTTTCCGGCGTTTATCAGACTTTCAGATAGGGGAAATGTCAGTGACCGTTCCGATTTCAGTTCCAGAGCAATTCGCCCAATGAGTCCTTGATATTTAGTCGTTTTCAGCCAATTTTCTGGATTTTTGAAAATTTCACTTTTTTGTGAAAATATCCACTAAATGAGGGAATAATATGTGTGAGGGTACCCCAGGAGAGTTCCAAATGTGTGTGGGTAGAATATATATCCCACGGGGGTAAAATTGAAAAAAGTTGAACAAATTTTTTTTTGGACTTAGTCATTTTTCCGGCATTTATCAGACTTTCAGATAGGGGAAATGTCAGTGATCATTCCGATTTCAGTTCCAGAACGATTCGCCCAATGAGTCCTTGATATTTAGTCATTTTCAGCCAATTTTCTGGATTTTTCAAAATTTCACTTTTTTGTGAAAATATCCACTAAATGAGGGAATAATATGTGTGAGGGTTCCCCAGGAGAGTTCCAAATGTGTGTGGGTAGAATATATATCCCACGAGGGTAAAATTGAAAAAAGTTGAAAAAAAATTTTTTTTCCTTCATTTTTCCGGCGTTTATCAGACTTTCAGATAGGGGAAATGTCAGTGAGCGTTCCGATTTCAGTTCCAGAGCAATTCGCCCAATGAGTCCTTGATATTTAGTCGTTTTCAGCCAATTTTCTGGATTTTTGAAAATTTCACTTTTTTGTGAAAATATCCACTAAATGAGGGAATAATATGTGTGAGGGTACCCCAGGAGAGTTCCAAATGTGTGTGGGTAGAATATATATCCCACGGGGATAAAATTGAAAAAAGTTGAACAAATTTTTTTTTGGACTTAGTCATTTTTCCGGCGTTTATCAGACTTTCAGATAGGGGAAATGTCAGTGAGCGTTCCGATTACAGTTCCAGAGCGATTCGCCCAATTAGTCCTTGATATTTAGTCGTTTTCAGCCAATTTTCTGGATTTTTGAAAATTTCACTTTTTTGTGAAAATATCCACTAAATGAGGGAATAATATGTGTGAGGGTACCCCAGGAGAGTTCCAAATGTGTGTGGGTAGAATATATATCCCACGGGGGTAAAATTGAAAAAAGTTGAACAAATTTTTTTTTGGACATAGTCATTTTTCCGGCGTTTATCAGACTTTCAGATAGGGGAAATGTCAGTGAGCGTTCCGATTTCAGTTCCAGAGCGATTCACCCATTGAGTCCTTGATATTTAGTCATTTTCAGCCAATTTTCTGGATTTTTGAAAATTTCACTTTTTTGTGAAAATATCCACTAAATGAGGGAATAATATGTGTGAGGGTACCCCAGGAGAGTTCCAAATGTGTGTGGGTAGAATATATATCCCACGGGGGTAAAATTGAAAAAAGTTTAAAAAAATTTTTTTTTGGACTTAGTCATTTTTCCGGCGTTTATCAGACTTTCAGATAGGGAAAATGTCAGTGAGCATTCCAATTTCAGTTCGAGAGCGATTCGCCCAATGAGTCCTTGATATTTAGTCGTTTTCAGCCAATTTTCTGGATTTTTGAAAATTTCACTTTTTTGTGAAAATATCCACTAAATGAGGGAATAATATGTGTGAGGGTACCCCAGGAGATTTCCAAATGTGTGTGGGTAGAATACATATCCCACGGGGGTAAAATTGAAAAAAGTTTAAAAAAAATTTTTTTTGGACTTAGTCATTTTTCCGGCGTTTATCAGACTTTCAGATAGGGAAAATGTCAGTGAGCGTTCCAATTTCAGTTCCAGAGCGATTCGCCCAATGAGTCCTTGATATTTAGTAGTTTTCAGCCAATTTTCTGGATTTTTGAAAATTTCACTTTTTTGTGAAAATATCCACTAAATGAGGGAATAATATGTGTGAGGGTACCCCAGGAGATTTCCAAATGTGTGTGGGTAGAATACATATCCCACGGGGGTAAAATTGAAAAAAGTTTAAAAAAATTTTTTTTTGGACTTAGTCATTTTTCCGGCGTTTATCAGACTTTCAGATAGGGAAAATGTCAGTGAGCGTTCCAATTTCAGTTCCAGAGCGATTCGCCCAATGAGTCCTTGATATTTAGCCGTTTTCAGCCAATCTTCAGGATTTTTTAAAATTTCACTTTTTTGTGAAAATATCCACTAAATGAGGGAATAATATGTGTGAGGGTACCCCAGGAGAGTTCCAAATGTGTGTGGGTAGAATATATATCCCACGGGGGTAAAATTGAAAAAAGTTGAACAAATTTTTTTTTGGGACTTAAGTCATTTTTCCGTCGTTTATCAGACTTTCAGATAGGGGAAATGTGAGTGAGCATTCCGATTTCAGTTCCAGAGCGATTTGCCCAATGAGTCCTTGATATTTAGTCGTTTTCAGCCAATTTTCTGGAATTTTGAAAATTTCACTTTTTTGTGAAAATATCCACTAAATGAGGGAATAATATGTGTGAGGGTACCCCAGGAGAGTTACAAATGTGTGTGGGTAGAATACATATCCCACGGGGGTAAAATTGAAAAAAGTTTAAAAAAAATTTTTTTTGGACTTAGTCATTTTTCCGGCGTTTATCAGACTTTCAGATAGGGAAAATGTCAGTGAGCGTTCCAATTTCAGTTCCAGAGCGATTCGCCCAATGAGTCCTTGATATTTAGTCGTTTTCAGCCAATTTTCTGGATTTTTGAAAATTTCACTTTTTTGTGAAAATATCCACTAAATGAGGGAATAATATGTGTGAGGGTACCCCAGGAGATTTCCAAATGTGTGTGGGTAGAATATATATCCCACGGGGGTAAAATTGAAAAAAGTTGAACAAATTTTTTTTTGGACTTAGTCATTTTTCCGGCGTTTATCAGACTTTCAGATAGGGGAAATGTCAGTGACCGTTCCGATTTCAGTTCCAGAGCAATTCGCCCAATGAGTCCTTGATATTTAGTCGTTTTCAGCCAATTTTCTGGATTTTTGAAAATTTCACTTTTTTGTGAAAATATCCACTAAATGAGGGAATAATATGTGTGAGGGTACCCCAGGAGAGTTCCAAATGTGTGTGGGTAGAATATATATCCCACGGGGGTAAAATTGAAAAAAGTTGAACAAATTTTTTTTTGGACTTAGTCATTTTTCCGGCGTTTATCAGACTTTCAGATAGGGGAAATGTCAGTGAGCATTCCGATTTCAGTTCCAGAACGATTCGCCCAATGAGTCCTTGATATTTAGTCATTTTCAGCCAATTTTCTGGATTTTTGAAAATTTCACTTTTTTGTGAAAATATCCACTAAATGAGGGAATAATATGTGTGAGGGTACCCCAGGAGAGTTCCAAATGTGTGTGGGTAGAATATATATCCCACGGGGTAAAATTGAAAAAAGTTGAAAAAAAATTTTTTTTGGACTTAGTCTTTTTTCCGGCGTTTATCAGACTTTCAGATAGGGGAAATGTCAGTGAGCGTTCCGATTTCAGTTCAAGAGCGATTCGCGAAATGAGTCCTTGATATTTAGTCGTTTTCAGCCAATCTTCAGGATTTTTTAAAATTTCACTTTTTTGTGAAAATATCCACTAAATGAGGGAATAATATGTGTGAGGGTACCCCGGGAGAGTTCCAAATGTGTGTGGGTAGAATATATATCCCACGGGGATAAAATTGAAAAAAGTTGAACAAATTTTTTTTTGGACTTAGTCATTTTTCCGGCGTTTATCAGACTTTCAGATAGGGGAAATGTCAGTGAGCGTTCCGATTACAGTTCCAGAGCGATTCGCCCAATGAGTCCTTGATATTTAGTCATTTTCAGCCAATTTTCTGGATTTTTGAAAATTTCACTTTTTTATGAAAATATCCACTAAATGAGGGAATAATATGTGTGAGGGTACCCCAGGAGAGTTCCAAATGTGTGTGGGTAGAATATATATCCCACGGGGTAAAATTGAAAAAAGTTGAAAAAAAATTTTTTTTCCGTCATTTTTCCGGCGTTTATCAGACTTTCAGATAGGGGAAATGTCAGTGAGCGTTCCGATTTCAGTTCCAGAGCAATTCGCCCAATGAGTCCTTGATATTTAGTCGTTTTCAGCCAATTTTCTGGATTTTTGAAAATTTCACTTTTTTGTGAAAATATCCACTAAATGAGGGAATAATATGTGTGAGGGTACCCCAGGAGAGTTCCAAATGTGTGTGGGTAGAATATATATCCCACGGGGATAAAATTGAAAAAAGTTGAACAAATTTTTTTTTGGACTTAGTCATTTTTCCGGCGTTTATCAGACTTTCAGATAGGGGAAATGTCAGTAAGCGTTCCGATTTCAGTTCCAGAGCGATTCGCCCATTGAGTCCTTGATATTTAGTCATTTTCAGCCAATTTTCTGGATTTTTGAAAATTTCACTTTTTTGTGAAAATATCCACTAAATGAGGGAATAATATGTGTGAGGGTACCCCAGGAGAGTTCCAAATGTGTGTGGGTAGAATATATATCCCACGGGGGTAAAATTGAAAAAAGTTGAACAAATTTTTTTTTGGACTTAGTCATTTTTCCGGCGTTTATCAGACTTTCAGATAGGGGAAATGTCAGTGAGCATTCCGATTTCAGTTCCAGAACGATTCGCCCAATGAGTCCTTGATATTTAGTCATTTTCAGCCAATTTTCTGGATTTTTGAAAATTTCACTTTTTTGTGAAAATATCCACTAAATGAGGGAATAATATGTGTGAGGGTACCCCAGGAGAGTTCCAAATGTGTGTGGGTAGAATATATATCCCACGGGGTAAAATTGAAAAAAGTTGAAAAAAAATTTTTTTTGGACTTAGTCTTTTTTCCGGCGTTTATCAGACTTTCAGATAGGGGAAATGTCAGTGAGCGTTCCGATTTCAGTTCAAGAGCGATTCGCGAAATGAGTCCTTGATATTTAGTCGTTTTCAGCCAATCTTCAGGATTTTTTAAAATTTCACTTTTTTGTGAAAATATCCACTAAATGAGGGAATAATATGTGTGAGGGTACCCCGGGAGAGTTCCAAATGTGTGTGGGTAGAATATATATCCCACGGGGATAAAATTGAAAAAAGTTGAACAAATTTTTTTTTGGACTTAGTCATTTTTCCGGCGTTTATCAGACTTTCAGATAGGGGAAATGTCAGTGAGCGTTCCGATTACAGTTCCAGAGCGATTCGCCCAATGAGTCCTTGATATTTAGTCATTTTCAGCCAATTTTCTGGATTTTTGAAAATTTCACTTTTTTATGAAAATATCCACTAAATGAGGGAATAATATGTGTGAGGGTACCCCAGGAGAGTTCCAAATGTGTGTGGGTAGAATATATATCCCACGGGGTAAAATTGAAAAAAGTTGAAAAAAAATTTTTTTTCCGTCATTTTTCCGGCGTTTATCAGACTTTCAGATAGGGGAAATGTCAGTGAGCGTTCCGATTTCAGTTCCAGAGCAATTCGCCCAATGAGTCCTTGATATTTAGTCGTTTTCAGCCAATTTTCTGGATTTTTGAAAATTTCACTTTTTTGTGAAAATATCCACTAAATGAGGGAATAATATGTGTGAGGGTACCCCAGGAGAGTTCCAAATGTGTGTGGGTAGAATATATATCCCACGGGGATAAAATTGAAAAAAGTTGAACAAATTTTTTTTTGGACTTAGTCATTTTTCCGGCGTTTATCAGACTTTCAGATAGGGGAAATGTCAGTAAGCGTTCCGATTTCAGTTCCAGAGCGATTCGCCCATTGAGTCCTTGATATTTAGTCATTTTCAGCCAATTTTCTGGATTTTTGAAAATTTCACTTTTTTGTGAAAATATCCACTAAATGAGGGAATAATATGTGTGAGGGTACCCCAGGAGAGTTCCAAATGTGTGTGGGTAGAATATATATCCCACGGGGGTAAAAATGAAAAAAGTTTAAAAAAATTTTTTTTTGGACTTAGTCATTTTTCCGGCGTTTATCAGACTTTCAGATAGGGAAAATGTCAGTGAGCATTCCAATTTCAGTTCGAGAGCGATTCGCCCAATGAGTCCTTGATATTTAGTCGTTTTCAGCCAATTTTCTGGATTTTTGAAAATTTCACTTTTTTGTGAAAATATCCACTAAATGAGGGAATAATATGTGTGAGGGTACCCCAGGAGATTTCCAAATGTGTGTGGGTAGAATACATATCCCACGGGGGTAAAATTGAAAAAAGTTTTAAAAAAATTTTTTTTGGACTTAGTCATTTTTCCGGCGTTTATCAGACTTTCAGATAGGGAAAATGTCAGTGAGCGTTCCAATTTCAGTTCCAGAGCGATTCGCCCAATGAGTCCTTGATATTTAGTCGTTTTCAGCCAATTTTCTGGATTTTTGAAAATTTCACTTTTTTGTGAAAATATCCACTAAATGAGGGAATAATATGTGTGAGGGTTCCCCAGGAGAGTTCCAAATGTGTGTGGGTAGAATATATATCCCACGGGGGTAAAATTGAAAAAAGTTGAAAAAAATTTTTTTCTGGGACTTAGTCATTTTTCCGCCGTTTATCAGACTTTCAGATAGGGGAAATGTGAGTGAGCATTCCGATTTCAGTTCCAGAGCGATTCGCCCAATGAGTCCTTGATATTTAGTCGTTTTCAGCCAATTTTCTGGATTTTTGAAAATTTCACTTTTTTGTGAAAATATCCACTAAATGAGGGAATAATATGTGTGAGGGTACCCCAGGAGAGTTACAAATGTGTGTGGGTAGTATACATATCCCACGGGGGTAAAATTGAAAAAAGTTTAAAAAAAAATTTTTTTGGACTTAGTCATTTTTCCGGCGTTTATCAGACTTTCAGATAGGGAAAATGTCAGTGAGCGTTCCAATTTCAGTTCCAGAGCGATTCGCCCAATGAGTCCTTGATATTTAGTCGTTTTCAGCCAATTTTCTGGATTTTTGAAAATTTCACTTTTTTGTGAAAATATCCACTAAATGAGGGAATAATATGTGTGAGGGTACCCCAGGAGATTTCCAAATGTGTGTGGGTAGAATATATATCCCACGGGGGTAAAATTGAAAAAAGTTGAACAAATTTTTTTTTGGACTTAGTCATTTTTCCGGCGTTTATCAGACTTTCAGATAGGGGAAATGTCAGTGACCGTTCCGATTTCAGTTCCAGAGCAATTCGCCCAATGAGTCCTTGATATTTAGTCGTTTTCAGCCAATTTTCTGGATTTTTGAAAATTTCACTTTTTTGTGAAAATATCCACTAAATGAGGGAATAATATGTGTGAGGGTACCCCAGGAGAATTCCAAATGTGTGTGGGTAGAATATATATCCCACGGGGGTAAAATTGAAAAAAGTTGAACAAATTTTTTTTTGGACTTAGTCATTTTTCCGGCGTTTATCAGACTTTCAGATAGGGGAAATGTCAGTGAGCATTCCGATTTCAGTTCCAGAACGATTCGCCCAATGAGTCCTTGATATTTAGTCATTTTCAGTCAATTTTCTGGATTTTTGAAAATTTCACTTTTTTGTGAAAATATCCACTAAATGAGGGAATAATATGTGTGAGGGTACCCCAGGAGAGTTCCAAATGTGTGTGGGTAGAATATATATCCCACGGGGTAAAATTGAAAAAAGTTGAAAAAAAATTTTTTTTGGACTTAGTCTTTTTTCCGGCGTTTATCAGACTTTCAGATAGGGGAAATGTCAGTGAGCGTTCCGATTTCAGTTCAAGAGCGATTCGCGAAATGAGTCCTTGATATTTAGTCGTTTTCAGCCAATCTTCAGGATTTTTTAAAATTTCACTTTTTTGTGAAAATATCCACTAAATGAGGGAATAATATGTGTGAGGGTACCCCAGGAGAGTTCCAAATGTGTGTGGGTAGAATATATATCCCACGGGGATAAAATTGAAAAAAGTTGAACAAATTTTTTTTTGGACTTAGTCATTTTTCCGGCGTTTATCAGACTTTCAGATAGGGGAAATGTCAGTGAGCGTTCCGATTTCAGTTCCAGAGCGATTCGCCCATTGAGTCCTTGATATTTAGTCATTTTCAGCCAATTTTCTGGATTTTTCAAAATTTCACTTTTTTGTGAAAATATCCACTAAATGAGGGAATAATATGTGTGAGGGTTCCCCAGGAGAGTTCCAAATGTGTGTGGGTAGAATATATATCCCACGGGGGTAAAATTGAAAAAAGTTGAAAAAAATTTTTTTTTGGGACTTAGTCATTTTTCCGCCGTTTATCAGACTTTCAGATAGGGGAAATGTGAGTGAGCATTCCGATTTCAGTTCCAGAGCGATTCGCCCAATGAGTCCTTGATATTTAGTCGTTTTCAGCCAATTTTCTGGATTTTTGAAAATTTCACTTTTTTATGAAAATATCCACTAAATGAGGGAATAATATGTGTGAGGGTACCCCAGGAGAGTTACAAATGTGTGTGGGTAGAATACATATCCCACGGGGGTAAAATTGAAAAAAGTTTAAAAAAAATTTTTTTTGGACTTAGTCATTTTTCCGGCGTTTATCAGACTTTCAGATAGGGAAAATGTCAGTGAGCGTTCCAATTTCAGTTCCAGAGCGATTCGCCCAATGAGTCCTTGATATTTAGTCGTTTTCAGCCAATTTTCTGGATTTTTGAAAATTTCACTTTTTTGTGAAAATATCCACTAAATGAGGGAATAATATGTGTGAGGGTACCCCAGGAGATTTCCAAATGTGTGTGGGTAGAATATATATCCCACGGGGGTAAAATTGAAAAAAGTTGAACAAATTTTTTTTTGGACTTAGTCATTTTTCCGGCGTTTATCAGTCTTTCAGATAGGGGAAATGTCAGTGAGCATTCCGATTTCAGTTCCAGAACGATTCGCCCAATGAGTCCTTGATATTTAGTCATTTTCAGCCAATTTTCTGGATTTTTGAAAATTTCACTTTTTTGTGAAAATATCCACTAAATGAGGGAATAATATGTGTGAGGGTACCCCAGGAGAGTTCCAAATGTGTGTGGGTAGAATATATATCCCACGGGGTAAAATTGAAAAAAGTTGAAAAAAAATTTTTTTTGGACTTAGTCTTTTTTCCGGCGTTTATCAGACTTTCAGATAGGGGAAATGTCAGTGAGCGTTCCGATTTCAGTTCAAGAGCGATTCGCGAAATGAGTCCTTGATATTTAGTCATTTTCAGCCAATTTTCTGGATTTTTGAAAATTTCACTTTTTTATGAAAATATCCACTAAATGAGGGAATAATATGTGTAAGGGTACCCCAGGAGAGTTCCAAATGTGTGTGGGTAGAATATATATCCCACGGGGGTAAAATTGAAAAAAGTTGAACAAATTTTTTTTTGGACTTAGTCATTTTTCCGGCGTTTATCAGACTTTCAGATAGGGGAAATGTCAGTGACCGTTCCGATTTCAGTTCCAGAGCAATTCGCCCAATGAGTCCTTGATATTTAGTCGTTTTCAGCCAATTTTCTGGATTTTTGAAAATTTCACTTTTTTGTGAAAATATCCACTAAATGAGGGAATAATATGTGTGAGGGTACCCCAGGAGAGTTCCAAATGTGTGTGGGTAGAATATATATCCCACGGGGGTAAAATTGAAAAAAGTTGAACAAATTTTTTTTTGGACTTAGTCATTTTTCCGGCGTTTATCAGACTTTCAGATAGGGGAAATGTCAGTGAGCATTCCGATTTCAGTTCCAGAACGATTCGCCCAATGAGTCCTTGATATTTAGTCATTTTCAGCCAATTTTCTGGATTTTTGAAAATTTCACTTTTTTGTGAAAATATCCACTAAATGAGGGAATAATATGTGTGAGGGTACCCCAGGAGAGTTCCAAATGTGTGTGGGTAGAATATATATCCCACGGGGTAAAATTGAAAAAAGTTGAAAAAAAATTTTTTTTGGACTTAGTCTTTTTTCCGGCGTTTATCAGACTTTCAGATAGGGGAAATGTCAGTGAGCGTTCCGATTTCAGTTCAAGAGCGATTCGCGAAATGAGTCCTTGATATTTAGTCGTTTTCAGCCAATCTTCAGGATTTTTTAAAATTTCACTTTTTTGTGAAAATATCCACTAAATGAGGGAATAATATGTGTGCGGGTACCCCAGGAGAGTTCCAAATGTGTGTGGGTAGAATATATATCCCACGGGGATAAAATTGAAAAAAGTTGAACAAATTTTTTTTTGGACTTAGTCATTTTTCCGGCGTTTATCAGACTTTCAGATAGGGGAAATGTCAGTGAGCGTTCCGATTTCAGTTCCAGAGCGATTCGCCCATTGAGTCCTTGATATTTAGTCATTTTCAGCCAATTTTCTGGATTTTTCAAAATTTCACTTTTTTGTGAAAATATCCACTAAATGAGGGAATAATATGTGTGAGGGTTCCCCAGGAGAGTTCCAAATGTGTGTGGGTAGAATATATATCCCACGGGGGTAAAATTGAAAAAAGTTGAAAAAAATTTTTTTTTGGGACTTAGTCATTTTTCCGCCGTTTATCAGACTTTCAGATAGGGGAAATGTGAGTGAGCATTCCGATTTCAGTTCCAGAGCGATTCGCCCAATGAGTCCTTGATATTTAGTCGTTTTCAGCCAATTTTCTGGATTTTTGAAAATTTCACTTTTTTGTGAAAATATCCACTAAATGAGGGAATAATATGTGTGAGGGTACCCCAGGAGAGTTACAAATGTGTGTGGGTAGAATACATATCCCACGGGGGTAAAATTGAAAAAAGTTTAAAAAAAATTTTTTTTGGACTTAGTCATTTTTCCGGCGTTTATCAGACTTTCAGATAGGGAAAATGTCAGTGAGCGTTCCAATTTCAGTTCCAGAGCGATTCGCCCAATGAGTCCTTGATATTTAGTCGTTTTCAGCCAATTTTCTGGATTTTTGAAAATTTCACTTTTTTGTGAAAATATCCACTAAATGAGGGAATAATATGTGTGAGGGTACCCCAGGAGATTTCCAAATGTGTGTGGGTAGAATATATATCCCACGGGGGTAAAATTGAAAAAAGTTGAACAAATTTTTTTTTGGACTTAGTCATTTTTCCGGCGTTTATCAGACTTTCAGATAGGGGAAATGTCAGTGACCGTTCCGTTTTCAGTTCCAGAGCAATTCGCCCAATGAGTCCTTGATATTTAGTCGTTTTCAGCCAATTTTCTGGATTTTTGAAAATTTCACTTTTTTGTGAAAATATCCACTAAATGAGGGAATAATATGTGTGAGGGTACCCAGGAGAGTTCCAAATGTGTGTGGGTAGAATATATATCCCACGGGGGTAAAATTGAAAAAAGTTGAACAAATTTTTTTTTGGACTTAGTCATTTTTCCGGCGTTTATCAGTCTTTCAGATAGGGGAAATGTCAGTGAGCATTCCGATTTCAGTTCCAGAACGATTCGCCCAATGAGTCCTTGATATTTAGTCATTTTCAGCCAATTTTCTGGATTTTTGAAAATTTCACTTTTTTGTGAAAATATCCACTAAATGAGGGAATAATATGTGTGAGGGTACCCCAGGAGAGTTCCAAATGTGTGTGGGTAGAATATATATCCCACGGGGTAAAATTGAAAAAAGTTGAAAAAAAATTTTTTTTGGACTTAGTCTTTTTTCCGGCGTTTATCAGACTTTCAGATAGGGGAAATGTCAGTGAGCGTTCCGATTTCAGTTCAAGAGCGATTCGCGAAATGAGTCCTTGATATTTAGTCGTTTTCAGCCAATCTTCAGGATTTTTTAAAATTTCACTTTTTTGTGAAAATATCCACTAAATGAGGGAATAATATGTGTGAGGGTACCCCAGGAGAGTTCCAAATGTGTGTGGGTAGAATATATATCCCACGGGGATAAAATTGAAAAAAGTTGAACAAATTTTTTTTTGGACTTAGTCATTTTTCCGGCGTTTATCAGACTTTCAGATAGGGGAAATGTCAGTGAGCGTTCCGATTACAGTTCCAGAGCGATTCGCCCAATGAGTCCTTGATATTTAGTCATTTTCAGCCAATTTTCTGGATTTTTGAAAATTTCACTTTTTTATGAAAATATCCACTAAATGAGGGAATAATATGTGTAAGGGTACCCCAGGAGAGTTCCAAATGTGTGTGGGTAGAATATATATCCCTCGGGGGTAAAATTGAAAAAAGTTGAACAAATTTTTTTTTGGACTTAGTCATTTTTCCGGCGTTTATCAGACTTTCAGATAGGGGAAATGTCAGTGACCGTTCCGATTTCAGTTCCAGAGCAATTCGCCCAATGAGTCCTTGATATTTAGTCGTTTTCAGCCAATTTTCTGGATTTTTGAAAATTTCACTTTTTTGTGAAAATATCCACTAAATGAGGAATAATATGTGTGAGGGTACCCCAGGAGAGTTCCAAATGTGTGTGGGTAGAATATATATCCCACGGGGGTAAAATTGAAAAAAGTTGAACAAATTTTTTTTTGGACTTAGTCATTTTTCCGGCGTTTATCAGACTTTCAGATAGGGGAAATGTCAGTGAGCATTCCGATTTCAGTTCCAGAACGATTCGCCCAATGAGTCCTTGATATTTAGTCATTTTCAGCCAATTTTCTGGATTTTTCAAAATTTCACTTTTTTGTGAAAATATCCACTAAATGAGGGAATAATATGTGTGAGGGTTCCCCAGGAGAGTTCCAAATGTGTGTGCGTAGAATATATATCCCACGGGGGTAAAATTGAAAAAAGTTGAAAAAAATTTTTTTTTGGGACTTAGTCATTTTTCCGCCGTTTATCAGACTTTCAGATAGGGGAAATGTGAGTGAGCATTCCGATTTCAGTTCCAGAGCGATTCGCCCAATGAGTCCTTGATATTTAGTCGTTTTCAGCCAATTTTCTGGATTTTTGAAAATTTCACTTTTTTGTGAAAATATCCACTAAATGAGGGAATAATATGTGTGAGGGTACCCCGGGAGAGTTCCAAATGTGTGTGGGTAGAATATATATCCCACGGGGATAAAATTGAAAAAAGTTGAACAAATTTTTTTTTGGACTTAGTCATTTTTCCGGCGTTTATCAGACTTTCAGATAGGGGAAATGTCAGTGAGCATTCCGATTACAGTTCCAGAGCGATTCGCCCAATGAGTCCTTGATATTTAGTCATTTTCAGCCAATTTTCTGGATTTTTGAAAATTTCACTTTTTTATGAAAATATCCACTAAATGAGGGAATAATATGTGTGAGGGTACCCCAGGAGAGTTCCAAATGTGTGTGGGTAGAATATATATCCCACGGGGTAAAATTGAAAAAAGTTGAAAAAAAATTTTTTTTCCGTCATTTTTCCGGCGTTTATCAGACTTTCAGATAGGGGAAATGTCAGTGAGCGTTCCGATTTCAGTTCCAGAGCAATTCGCCCAATGAGTCCTTGATATTTAGTCGTTTTCAGCCAATTTTCTGGATTTTTGAAAATTTCACTTTTTTGTGAAAATATCCACTAAATGAGGGAATAATATGTGTGAGGGTACCCCAGGAGAGTTCCAAATGTGTGTGGGTAGAATATATATCCCACGGGGATAAAATTGAAAAAAGTTGAACAAATTTTTTTTTGGACTTAGTCATTTTTCCGGCGTTTATCAGACTTTCAGATAGGGGAAATGTCAGTGAGCGTTCCGATTACAGTTCCAGAGCGATTCGCCCAATGAGTCCTTGATATTTAGTCGTTTTCAGCCAATTTTCTGGATTTTTGAAAATTTCACTTTTTTGTGAAAATATCCACTAAATGAGGGAATAATATGTGTGAGGGTACCCCAGGAGATTTCCAAATGTGTGTGGGTAGAATACATATCCCACGGGGGTAAAATTGAAAAAAGTTTAAAAAAAATTTTTTTTGGACTTAGTCATTTTTCCGGCGTTTATCAGACTTTCAGATAGGGAAAATGTCAGTGAGCGTTCCAATTTCAGTTCCAGAGCGATTCGCCCAATGAGTCCTTGATATTTAGTCGTTTTCAGCCAATCTTCAGGATTTTTTAAAATTTCACTTTTTTGTGAATATATCCACTAAATGAGGGAATAATATGTGTGAGGGTACCCCAGGAGAGTTCCAAATGTGTGTGGGTAGAATATATATCCCACGGGGGTAAAATTGAAAAAAGTTGAACAAATTTTTTTTTGGACTTAGTCATTTTTCCGGCGTTTATCAGACTTTCAGATAGGGAAAATGTCAGTGAGCATTCCAATTTCAGTTCGAGAGCGATTCGCCCAATGAGTCCTTGATATTTAGTCGTTTTCAGCCAATTTTCTGGATTTTTGAAAATTTCACTTTTTTGTGAAAATATCCACTAAATGAGGGAATAATATGTGTGAGGGTACCCCAGGAGATTTCCAAATGTGTGTGGGTAGAATACATATCCCACGGGGGTAAAATTGAAAAAAGTTGAAAAAAATTTTTTTTTGGACTTAGTCATTTTTCCGGCGTTTATCAGACTTTCAGATAGGGAAAATGTCAGTGAGCGTTCCAATTTCAGTTCCAGAGCGATTCGCCCAATGAGTCCTTGATATTTAGTCGTTTTCAGCCAATTTTCTGGATTTTTGAAAATTTCACTTTTTTGTGAAAATATCCACTAAATGAGGGAATAATATGTGTGAGGGTACCCCAGGAGAGTTCCAAATGTGTGTGGGTAGAATATATATCCCACGGGGTAAAATTGAAAAAAGTTGAAAAAAAATTTTTTTTGGACTTAGTCATTTTTCTGGCGTTTATCAGACTTTCAGAAAGGGGAAATGTCAGTGAGCGTTCCGATTTCAGTTCCAGAGCAATTCGCCCAATGAGTCCTTGATATTTAGTCGTTTTCAGCCAATTTTCTGGATTTTTGAAAATTTCACTTTTTTGTGAAAATATCCACTAAATGAGGGAATAATATGTGTGAGGGTACCCCAGGAGATTTCCAAATGTGTGTGGGTAGAATATATATCCCACGGGGGTAAAATTGAAAAAAGTTGAACAAATTTTTTTTTGGACTTAGTCATTTTTCCGGCGTTTATCAGACTTTCAGATAGGGGAAATGTCAGTGAGCATTCCGATTTCAGTTCCAGAACGATTCGCCCAATGAGTCCTTGATATTTAGTCATTTTCAGCCAATTTTCTGGATTTTTGAAAATTTCACTTTTTTGTGAAAATATCCACTAAATGAGGGAATAATATGTGTGAGGGTACCCCAGGAGAGTTCCAAATGTGTGTGGGTAGAATATATATCCCACGGGGTAAAATTGAAAAAAGTTGAAAAAAAATTTTTTTTGGACTTAGTCTTTTTTCCGGCGTTTATCAGACTTTCAGATAGGGGAAATGTCAGTGAGCGTTCCGATTTCAGTTCAAGAGCGATTCGCGAAATGAGTCCTTGATATTTAGTCGTTTTCAGCCAATCTTCAGGATTTTTTAAAATTTCACTTTTTTGTGAAAATATCCACTAAATGAGGGAATAATATGTGTGAGGGTACCCCATTAGAGTTCCAAATGTGTGTGGGTAGAATATATATCCCACGGGGATAAAATTGAAAAAAGTTGAACAAATTTTTTTTTGGACTTAGTCATTTTTCCGGCGTTTATCAGACTTTCAGATAGGGGAAATGTCAGTGAGCGTTCCGATTACAGTTCCAGAGCGATTCGCCCAATGAGTCCTTGATATTTAGTCATTTTCTGCCAATTTTCTGGATTTTTGAAAATTTCACTTTTTTATGAAAATATCCACTAAATGAGGGAATAATATGTGTGAGGGTACCCCAGGAGAGTTCCAAATGTGTGTGGGTAGAATATATCTCCCACGGGGGTAAAATTGAAAAAAGTTGAACAAATTTTTTTTTGGACTTAGTCATTTTTCCGGCGTTTATCAGACTTTCAGATAGGGGAAATGTCAGTGACCGTTCCGATTTCAGTTCCAGAGCAATTCGCCCAATGAGTCCTTGATATTTAGTCGTTTTCAGCCAATTTTCTGGATTTTTGAAAATTTCACTTTTTTGTGAAAATATCCACTAAATGAGGGAATAATATGTGTGAGGGTTCCCCAGGAGAGTTCCAAATGTGTGTGGGTAGAATATATATCCCACGGGGGTAAAATTGAAAAAAGTTGAAAAAATTTTTTTTCTGGGACTTAGTCATTTTTCCGCCGTTTATCAGACTTTCAGATAGGGGAAATGTGAGTGAGCATTCCGATTTCAGTTCCAGAGCGATTCGCCCAATGAGTCCTTGATATTTAGTCGTTTTCAGCCAATTTTCTGGATTTTTGAAAATTTCACTTTTTTGTGAAAATATCCACTAAATGAGGGAATAATATGTGTGAGGGTACCCCGGGAGAGTTCCAAATGTGTGTGGGTAGAATATATATCCCACGGGGATAAAATTGAAAAAAGTTGAACAAATTTTTTTTTGGACTTAGTCATTTTTCCGGCGTTTATCAGACTTTCAGATAGGGGAAATGTCAGTGAGCATTCCGATTACAGTTCCAGAGCGATTCGCCCAATGAGTCCTTGATATTTAGTCATTTTCAGCCAATTTTCTGGATTTTTGAAAATTTCACTTTTTTATGAAAATATCCACTAAATGAGGGAATAATATGTGTGAGGGTACCCCAGGAGAGTTCCAAATGTGTGTGGGTAGAATATATATCCCACGGGGTAAAATTGAAAAAAGTTGAAAAAAAATTTTTTTCCGTCATTTTTCCGGCGTTTATCAGACTTTCAGATAGGGGAAATGTCAGTGAGCGTTCCGATTTCAGTTCCAGAGCAATTCGCCCAATGAGTCCTTGATATTTAGTCGTTTTCAGCCAATTTTCTGGATTTTTGAAAATTTCACTTTTTTGTGAAAATATCCACTAAATGAGGGAATAATATGTGTGAGGGTACCCCAGGAGAGTTCCAAATGTGTGTGGGTAGAATATATATCCCACGGGGGTAAAATTGAAAAAAGTTGAACAAATTTTTTTTTGGACTTAGTCATTTTTCCGGCGTTTATCAGACTTTCAGATAGGGGAAATGTCAGTGAGCGTTCCGATTTCAGTTCCAGAGCGATTTGTCCATTGAGTCCTTGATATTTAGTCATTTTCAGCCAATTTTCTGGATTTTTGAAAATTTCACTTTTTTGTGAAAATATCCACTAAATGAGGGAATAATATGTGTGAGGGTACCCCAGGAGAGTTCCAAATGTGTGTGGGTAGAATATATATCCCACGGGGGTAAAATTGAAAAAAGTTTAAAAAAATTTTTTTTTGGACTTAGTCATTTTTCCGGCGTTTATCAGACTTTCAGATAGGGAAAATGTCAGTGAGCATTCCAATTTCAGTTCGAGAGCGATTCGCCCAATGAGTCCTTGATATTTAGTCGTTTTCAGCCAATTTTCTGGATTTTTGAAAATTTCACTTTTTTGTGAAAATATCCACTAAATGAGGGAATAATATGTGTGAGGGTACCCCAGGAGATTTCCAAATGTGTGTGGGTAGAATACATATCCCACGGGGGTAAAATTGAAAAAAGTTTAAAAAAATTTTTTTTTGGACTTAGTCATCTTTCCGGCGTTTATCAGACTTTCAGATAGGGAAAATGTCAGTGAGCGTTCCAATTTCAGTTCCAGAGCAATTCGACCAATGAGTCCTTGATATTTAGTCGTTTTCAGCCAATTTTCTGGATTTTTGAAAATTTCACTTTTTTGTGAAAATATCCACTAAATGAGGGAATAATATGTGTGAGGGTACCCCAGGAGATTTCCAAATGTGTGTGGGTAGAATATATATCCCACGGGGGTAAAATTGAAAAAAGTTGAACAAATTTTTTTTTGGACTTAGTCATTTTTCTGGCGTTTATCAGACTTTCAGAAAGGGGAAATGTCAGTGAGCGTTCCGATTTCAGTTCCAGAGCAATTCGCCCAATGAGTCCTTGATATTTAGTCATTTTCAGCCAATTTTCTGGATTTTTGAAAATTTCACTTTTTTGTGAAAATATCCATTAAATGAGGGAATAATATGTGTGAGGGTACCCCAGGAGAGTTCCAAATGTGTGTGGGTAGAATATATATCCCACGGGGGTAAAATTGAAAAAAGTTGAAAAAAATTTTTTTTTGGACTTAGTCATTTTTCCGGCGTTTATCAGACTTTCAGATAGGGAAAATGTCAGTGAGCGTTCCAATTTCAGTTCCAGAGCGATTCGCCCAATGAGTCCTTGATATTTAGTCGTTTTCAGCCAATCTTCAGGATTTTTTAAAATTTCACTTTTTTGTGAAAATATCCACTAAATGAGGGAATAATATGTGTGAGGGTACCCCAGGAGAGTTCCAAATGTGTGTGGGTAGAATATATATCCCACGGGGGTAAAATTGAAAAAAGTTGAACAAATTTTTTTTTGGACTTAGTCATTTTTCCGGCGTTTATCAGACTTTCAGATAGGGGAAATGTCAGTGAGCGTTCCGATTTCAGTTCCAGAGCGATTCGCCCATTGAGTCCTTGATATTTAGTCATTTTCAGCCAATTTTCTGGATTTTTCAAAATTTCACTTTTTTGTGAAAATATCCACTAAATGAGGGAATAATATGTGTGAGGGTTCCCCAGGAGAGTTCCAAATGTGTGTGGGTAGAATATATATCCCACGGGGGTAAAATTGAAAAAAGTTGAAAAACATTTTTTTTTGGGACTTAGTCATTTTTCCGCCGTTTATCAGACTTTCAGATAGGGGAAATGTGAGTGAGCGTTCCGATTACAGTTCCAGAGCGATTCGCCCAATGAGTCCTTGATATTTAGTCATTTTCAGCCAATTTTCTGGATTTTTGAAAATTTCACTTTTTTATGAAAATATCCACTAAATGAGGGAATAATATGTGTGAGGGTACCCCAGGAGAGTTCCAAATGTGTGTGGGTAGAATATATATCCCACGGGGTAAAATTGAAAAAAGTTGAAAAAAAAATTTTTTTCCGTCATTTTTCCGGCGTTTATCAGACTTTCAGATAGGGGAAATGTCAGTGAGCGTTCCGATTTCAGTTCCAGAGCAATTCGCCCAATGAGTCCTTGATATTTAGTCGTTTTCAGCCAATTTTCTGGATTTTTGAAAATTTCACTTTTTTGTGAAAATATCCACTAAATGAGGGAATAATATGTGTGAGGGTACCCCAGGAGAGTTCCAAATGTGTGTGGGTAGAATATATATCCCACGGGGGTAAAATTGAAAAAAGTTGAACAAATTTTTTTTTGGACTTAGTCATTTTTCCGGCGTTTATCAGACTTTCAGATAGGGGAAATGTCAGTGAGCGTTCCGATTTCAGTTCCAGAGCGATTCGCCCATTGAGTCCTTGATATTTAGTCATTTTCAGCCAATTTTCTGGATTTTTGAAAATTTCACTTTTTTGTGAAGATATCCACTAAATGAGGGAATAATATGTGTGAGGGTACCCCAGGAGAGTTCCAAATGTGTGTGGGTAGAATATATATCCCACGGGGGTAAAATTGAAAAAAGTTTAAAAAAATTTTTTTTTGGACTTAGTCATTTTTCCGGCGTTTATCAGACTTTCAGATAGGGAAAATGTCAGTGAGCATTCCAATTTCAGTTCGAGAGCGATTCGCCCAATGAGTCCTTGATATTTAGTCGTTTTCAGCCAATTTTCTGGATTTTTGAAAATTTCACTTTTTTGTGAAAATATCCACTAAATGAGGGAATAATATGTGTGAGGGTACCCCAGGAGATTTCCAAATGTGTGTGGGTAGAATACATATCCCACGGGGGTAAAATTGAAAAAAGTTTTAAAAAAATTTTTTTTGGACTTAGTCATCTTTCCGGCGTTTATCAGACTTTCAGATAGGGAAAATGTCAGTGAGCGTTCCAATTTCAGTTCCAGAGCAATTCGACCAATGAGTCCTTGATATTTAGTCGTTTTCAGCCAATTTTCTGGATTTTTGAAAATTTCACTTTTTTGTGAAAATATCCACTAAATGAGGGAATAATATGTGTGAGGGTACCCCAGGAGATTTCCAAATGTGTGTGGGTAGAATATATATCCCACGGGGGTAAAATTGAAAAAAGTTGAACAAATTTTTTTTTGGACTTAGTCATTTTTCTGGCGTTTATCAGACTTTCAGAAAGGGGAAATGTCAGTGAGCGTTCCGATTTCAGTTCCAGAGCAATTCGCCCAATGAGTCCTTGATATTTAGTCGTTTTCAGCCAATTTTCTGGATTTTTGAAAATTTCACTTTTTTGTGAAAATATCCACTAAATGAGGGAATAATATGTGTGAGGGTACCCCAGGAGAGTTCCAAATGTGTGTGGGTAGAATATATATCCCACGGGGGTAAAATTGAAAAAAGTTGAACAAATTTTTTTTTGGACTTAGTCATTTTTCCGGCGTTTATCAGACTTTCAGATAGGGGAAATGTCAGTGAGCGTTCCGATTTCAGTTCCAGAGCGATTCGTCCATTGAGTCCTTGATATTTAGTCATTTTCAGCCAATTTTCTGGATTTTTGAAAATTTCACTTTTTTGTGAAAATATCCACTAAATGAGGGAATAATATGTGTGAGGGTACCCCAGGAGAGTTCCAAATGTGTGTGGGTAGAATATATATCCCACGGGGGTAAAATTGAAAAAAGTTTAAAAAAATTTTTTTTTGGACTTAGTCATTTTTCCGGCGTTTATCAGACTTTCAGATAGGGAAAATGTCAGTGAGCATTCCAATTTCAGTTCGAGAGCGATTCGCCCAATGAGTCCTTGATATTTAGTCGTTTTCAGCCAATTTTCTGGATTTTTGAAAATTTCACTTTTTTGTGAAAATATCCACTAAATGAGGGAATAATATGTGTGAGGGTACCCCAGGAGATTTCCAAATGTGTGTGGGTAGAATACATATCCCACGGGGGTAAAATTGAAAAAAGTTGAACAAATTTTTTTTTGGACTTAGTCATTTTTCCGGCGTTTATCAGACTTTCAGATAGGGGAAATGTCAGTGAGCGTTCCGATTTCAGTTCCAGAGCAATTCGCCCAATGAGTCCTTGATATTTAGTCGTTTTCAGCCAATTTTCTGGATTTTTGAAAATTTCACTTTTTTGTGAAAATATCCACTAAATGAGGGAATAATATGTGTGAGGGTACCCCAGGAGAGTTCCAAATGTGTGTGGGTAGAATATATATCCCACGGGGGTAAAATTGAAAAAAGTTGAACAAATTTTTTTTTGGACTTAGTCATTTTTCCGGCGTTTATCAGACTTTCAGATAGGGGAAATGTCAGTGAGCGTTCCGATTTCAGTTCCAGAGCGATTTGCCCATTGAGTCCTTGATATTTAGTCATTTTCAGCCTATTTTCTGGATTTTTGAAAATTTCACTTTTTTGTGAAAATATCCACTAAATGAGGGAATAATATGTGTGAGGGTACCCCAGGAGAGTTCCAAATGTGTGTGGGTAGAATATATATCCCACGGGGGTAAAATTGAAAAAAGTTTAAAAAAATTTTTTTTTGGACTTAGTCATTTTTCCGGCGTTTATCAGACTTTCAGATAGAGAAAATGTCAGTGAGCATTCCAATTTCAGTTCGAGAGCGATTTGCCCAATGAGTCCTTGATATTTAGTCGTTTTCAGCCAATTTTCTGGATTTTTGAAAATTTCACTTTTTTGTGAAAATATCCACTAAATGAGGGAATAATATGTGTGAGGGTACCCCAGGAGATTTCCAAATGTGTGTGGGTAGAATACATATCCCACGGGGGTAAAATTGAAAAAAGTTTAAAAAAAATTTTTTTTGGACTTAGTCATCTTTCCGGCGTTTATCAGACTTTCAGATAGGGAAAATGTCAGTGAGCGTTCCAATTTCAGTTCCAGAGCAATTCGACCAATGAGTCCTTGATATTTAGTCGTTTTCAGCCAATTTTCTGGATTTTTGAAAATTTCACTTTTTTGTGAAAATATCCACTAAATGAGGGAATAATATGTGTGAGGGTACCCCAGGAGATTTCCAAATGTGTGTGGGTAGAATATATATCCCACGGGGGTAAAATTGAAAAAAGTTGAACAAATTTTTTTTTGGACTTAGTCATTTTTCTGGCGTTTATCAGACTTTCAGAAAGGGGAAATGTCAGTGAGCGTTCCGATTTCAGTTCCAGAGCAATTCGCCCAATGAGTCCTTGATATTTAGTCGTTTTCAGCCAATTTTCTGGATTTTTGAAAATTTCACTTTTTTGTGAAAATATCCACTAAATGAGGGAATAATATGTGTGAGGGTACCCCAGGAGAGTTCCAAATGTGTGTGGGTAGAATATATATCCCACGGGGGTAAAATTGAAAAAAGTTTAAAAAAATTTTTTTTTGGACTTAGTCATTTTTCCGGCGTTTATCAGACTTTCAGATAGGGAAAATGTCAGTGAGCGTTCCAATTTCAGTTCCAGAGCGATTCGCCCAATGAGTCCTTGATATTTAGTCGTTTTCAGCCAATCTTCAGGATTTTTGAAAATTTCACTTTTTTGTGAAAATATCCACTAAATGAGGGAATAATATGTGTGAGGGTACCCCAGGAGAGTTCCAAATGTGTGTGGGTAGAATATATATCCCACGGGGGTAAAATTGAAAAAAGTTGAACAAATTTTTTTTTGGACTTAGTCATTTTTCCGGCGTTTATCAGACTTTCAGATAGGGGAAATGTCAGTGAGCGTTCCGATTTCAGTTCCAGAGCGATTCGCCCATTGAGTCCTTGATATTTAGTCATTTTCAGCCAATTTTCTGGATTTTTCAAAATTTCACTTTTTTGTGAAAATATCCACTAAATGAGGGAATAATATGTGTGAGGGTACCCCGGGAGAGTTCCAAATGTGTGTGGGTAGAATATATATCCCACGGGGATAAAATTTAAAAAAGTTGAACAAATTTTTTTTTGGACTTAGTCATTTTTCCGGCGTTTATCAGACTTTCAGATAGGGGAAATGTCAGTGAGCGTTCCGATTACAGTTCCAGAGCGATTCGCCCAATGAGTCCTTGATATTTAGTCATTTTCAGCCAATTTTCTGGATTTTTGAAAATTTCACTTTTTTATGAAAATATCCACTAAATGAGGGAATAATATGTGTGAGGGTACCCCAGGAGAGTTCCAAATGTGTGTGGGTAGAATATATATCCCACGGGGTAAAATTGAAAAAAGTTGAAAAAAATTTTTTTTTCCGTCATTTTTCCGGCGTTTATCAGACTTTCAGATAGGGGAAATGTCAGTGAGCGTTCCGATTTCAGTTCCAGAGCGATTCGCCCATTGAGTCCTTGATATTTAGTCATTTTCAGCCAATTTTCTGGATTTTTGAAAATTTCACTTTTTTGTGAAAATATCCACTAAATGAGGGAATAATATGTGTGAGGGTACCCCAGGAGATTTCCAAATGTGTGTGGGTAGAATACATATCCCACGGGGGTAAAATTGAAAAAAGTTTTAAAAAAATTTTTTTTGGACTTAGTCATCTTTCCGGCGTTTATCAGACTTTCAGATAGGGAAAATGTCAGTGAGCGTTCCAATTTCAGTTCCAGAGCAATTCGACCAATGAGTCCTTGATATTTAGTCGTTTTCAGCCAATTTTCTGGATTTTTGAAAATTTCACTTTTTTGTGAAAATATCCACTAAATGAGGGAATAATATGTGTGAGGGTACCCCAGGAGATTTCCAAATGTGTGTGGGTAGAATATATATCCCACGGGGGTAAAATTGAAAAAAGTTGAACAAATTTTTTTTTGGACTTAGTCATTTTTCTGGCGTTTATCAGACTTTCAGAAAGGGGAAATGTCAGTGAGCGTTCCGATTTCAGTTCCAGAGCAATTCGCCCAATGAGTCCTTGATATTTAGTCGTTTTCAGCCAATTTTCTGGATTTTTGAAAATTTCACTTTTTTGTGAAAATATCCACTAAATGAGGGAATAATATGTGTGAGGGTACCCCAGGAGAGTTCCAAATGTGTGTGGGTAGAATATATATCCCACGGGGGTAAAATTGAAAAAAGTTGAACAAATTTTTTTTTGGACTTAGTCATTTTTCCGGCGTTTATCAGACTTTCAGATAGGGGAAATGTCAGTGAGCGTTCCGATTTCAGTTCCAGAGCGATTCGTCCATTGAGTCCTTGATATTTAGTCATTTTCAGCCAATTTTCTGGATTTTTGAAAATTTCACTTTTTTGTGAAAATATCCACTAAATGAGGGAATAATATGTGTGAGGGTACCCCAGGAGAGTTCCAAATGTGTGTGGGTAGAATATATATCCCACGGGGGTAAAATTGAAAAAAGTTTAAAAAAATTTTTTTTTGGACTTAGTCATTTTTCCGGCGTTTATCAGACTTTCAGATAGGGAAAATGTCAGTGAGCATTCCAATTTCAGTTCGAGAGCGATTCGCCCAATGAGTCCTTGATATTTAGTCGTTTTCAGCCAATTTTCTGGATTTTTGAAAATTTCACTTTTTTGTGAAAATATCCACTAAATGAGGGAATAATATGTGTGAGGGTACCCCAGGAGATTTCCAAATGTGTGTGGGTAGAATACATATCCCACGGGGGTAAAATTGAAAAAAGTTGAACAAATTTTTTTTTGGACTTAGTCATTTTTCCGGCGTTTATCAGACTTTCAGATAGGGGAAATGTCAGTGAGCGTTCCGATTTCAGTTCCAGAGCAATTCGCCCAATGAGTCCTTGATATTTAGTCGTTTTCAGCCAATTTTCTGGATTTTTGAAAATTTCACTTTTTTGTGAAAATATCCACTAAATGAGGGAATAATATGTGTGAGGGTACCCCAGGAGAGTTCCAAATGTGTGTGGGTAGAATATATATCCCACGGGGGTAAAATTGAAAAAAGTTGAACAAATTTTTTTTTGGACTTAGTCATTTTTCCGGCGTTTATCAGACTTTCAGATAGGGGAAATGTCAGTGAGCGTTCCGATTTCAGTTCCAGAGCGATTTGCCCATTGAGTCCTTGATATTTAGTCATTTTCAGCCTATTTTCTGGATTTTTGAAAATTTCACTTTTTTGTGAAAATATCCACTAAATGAGGGAATAATATGTGTGAGGGTACCCCAGGAGAGTTCCAAATGTGTGTGGGTAGAATATATATCCCACGGGGGTAAAATTGAAAAAAGTTTAAAAAAATTTTTTTTTGGACTTAGTCATTTTTCCGGCGTTTATCAGACTTTCAGATAGAGAAAATGTCAGTGAGCATTCCAATTTCAGTTCGAGAGCGATTTGCCCAATGAGTCCTTGATATTTAGTCGTTTTCAGCCAATTTTCTGGATTTTTGAAAATTTCACTTTTTTGTGAAAATATCCACTAAATGAGGGAATAATATGTGTGAGGGTACCCCAGGAGATTTCCAAATGTGTGTGGGTAGAATACATATCCCACGGGGGTAAAATTGAAAAAAGTTTAAAAAAAATTTTTTTTGGACTTAGTCATCTTTCCGGCGTTTATCAGACTTTCAGATAGGGAAAATGTCAGTGAGCGTTCCAATTTCAGTTCCAGAGCAATTCGACCAATGAGTCCTTGATATTTAGTCGTTTTCAGCCAATTTTCTGGATTTTTGAAAATTTCACTTTTTTGTGAAAATATCCACTAAATGAGGGAATAATATGTGTGAGGGTACCCCAGGAGATTTCCAAATGTGTGTGGGTAGAATATATATCCCACGGGGGTAAAATTTAAAAAGGTTGAACAAATTTTTTTTTGGACTTAGTCATTTTTCTGGCGTTTATCAGACTTTCAGAAAGGGGAAATGTCAGTGAGCGTTCCGATTTCAGTTCCAGAGCAATTCGCCCAATGAGTCCTTGATATTTAGTCGTTTTCAGCCAATTTTCTGGATTTTTGAAAATTTCACTTTTTTGTGAAAATATCCACTAAATGAGGGAATAATATGTGTGAGGGTACCCCAGGAGAGTTCCAAATGTGTGTGGGTAGAATATATATCCCACGGGGGTAAAATTGAAAAAAGTTGAAAAAAATTTTTTTTTGGACTTAGTCATTTTTCCGGCGTTTATCAGACTTTCAGATAGGGAAAATGTCAGTGAGCGTTCCAATTTCAGTTCCAGAGCGATTCGCCCAATGAGTCCTTGATATTTAGTCGTTTTCAGCCAATCTTCAGGATTTTTTAAAATTTCACTTTTTTGTGAAAATATCCACTAAATGAGGGAATAATATGTGTGAGGGTACCCCAGGAGAGTTCCAAATGTGTGTGGGTAGAATATATATCCCACGGGGGTAAAATTGAAAAAAGTTGAACAAATTTTTTTTTGGACTTAGTCATTTTTCCGGCGTTTATCAGACTTTCAGATAGGGGAAATGTCAGTGAGCGTTCCGATTTCAGTTCCAGAGCGATTCGCCCATTGAGTCCTTGATATTTAGTCATTTTCAGCCAATTTTCTGGATTTTTCAAAATTTCACTTTTTTGTGAAAATATCCACTAAATGAGGGAATAATATGTGTGAGGGTTCCACAGGAGAGTTCCAAATGTGTGTGGGTAGAATATATATCCCACGGGGGTAAAATTGAAAAAAGTTGAAAAAAATTTTTTTTGGGACTTAGTCATTTTTCCGGCGTTTATCAGACTTTCAGATAGGGGAAATGTGAGTGAGCGTTCCGATTACAGTTCCAGAGCGATTCGCCCAATGAGTCCTTGATATTTAGTCATTTTCAGCCAATTTTCTGGATTTTTGAAAATTTCACTTTTTTATGAAAATATCCACTAAATGAGGGAATAATATGTGTGAGGGTACCCCAGGAGAGTTCCAAATGTGTGTGGGTAGAATATATATCCCACGGGGTAAAATTGAAAAAAGTTGAAAAAAAAATTTTTTTCCGTCATTTTTCCGGCGTTTATCAGACTTTCAGATAGGGGAAATGTCAGTGAGCGTTCCGATTTCAGTTCCAGAGCAATTCGCCCAATGAGTCCTTGATATTTAGTCGTTTTCAGCCAATTTTCTGGATTTTTGAAAATTTCACTTTTTTGTGAAAATATCCACTAAATGAGGGAATAATATGTGTGAGGGTACCCCAGGAGAGTTCCAAATGTGTGTGGGTAGAATATATATCCCACGGGGGTAAAATTGAAAAAAGTTGAACAAATTTTTTTTTGGACTTAGTCATTTTTCCGGCGTTTATCAGACTTTCAGATAGGGGAAATGTCAGTGAGCGTTCCGATTTCAGTTCCAGAGCGATTCGCCCATTGAGTCCTTGATATTTAGTCATTTTCAGCCAATTTTCTGGATTTTTCAAAATTTCACTTTTTTGTGAAAATATCCACTAAATGAGGGAATAATATGTGTGAGGGTACCCCGGGAGAGTTCCAAATGTGTGTGGGTAGAATATATATCCCACGGGGATAAAATTTAAAAAAGTTGAACAAATTTTTTTTTGGACTTAGTCATTTTTCCGGCGTTTATCAGACTTTCAGATAGGGGAAATGTCAGTGAGCGTTCCGATTACAGTTCCAGAGCGATTCGCCCAATGAGTCCTTGATATTTAGTCATTTTCAGCCAATTTTCTGGATTTTTGAAAATTTCACTTTTTTATGAAAATATCCACTAAATGAGGGAATAATATGTGTGAGGGTACCCCAGGAGAGTTCCAAATGTGTGTGGGTAGAATATATATCCCACGGGGTAAAATTGAAAAAAGTTGAAAAAAATTTTTTTTTCCGTCATTTTTCCGGCGTTTATCAGACTTTCAGATAGGGGAAATGTCAGTGAGCGTTCCGATTTCAGTTCCAGAGCGATTCGCCCATTGAGTCCTTGATATTTAGTCATTTTCAGCCAATTTTCTGGATTTTTGAAAATTTCACTTTTTTGTGAAAATATCCACTAAATGAGGGAATAATATGTGTGAGGGTACCCCAGGAGATTTCCAAATGTGTGTGGGTAGAATACATATCCCACGGGGGTAAAATTGAAAAAAGTTTTAAAAAAATTTTTTTTGGACTTAGTCATCTTTCCGGCGTTTATCAGACTTTCAGATAGGGAAAATGTCAGTGAGCGTTCCAATTTCAGTTCCAGAGCAATTCGACCAATGAGTCCTTGATATTTAGTCGTTTTCAGCCAATTTTCTGGATTTTTGAAAATTTCACTTTTTTGTGAAAATATCCACTAAATGAGGGAATAATATGTGTGAGGGTACCCCAGGAGATTTCCAAATGTGTGTGGGTAGAATATATATCCCACGGGGGTAAAATTGAAAAAAGTTGAACAAATTTTTTTTTGGACTTAGTCATTTTTCTGGCGTTTATCAGACTTTCAGAAAGGGGAAATGTCAGTGAGCGTTCCGATTTCAGTTCCAGAGCAATTCGCCCAATGAGTCCTTGATATTTAGTCGTTTTCAGCCAATTTTCTGGATTTTTGAAAATTTCACTTTTTTGTGAAAATATCCACTAAATGAGGTAATAATATGTGTGAGGGTACCCCAGGAGAGTTCCAAATGTGTGTGGGTAGAATATATATCCCACGGGGGTAAAATTGAAAAAAGTTGAACAAATTTTTTTTTGGACTTAGTCATTTTTCCGGCGTTTATCAGACTTTCAGATAGGGGAAATGTCAGTGAGCGTTCCGATTTCAGTTCCAGAGCGATTCGTCCATTGAGTCCTTGATATTTAGTCATTTTCAGCCAATTTTCTGGATTTTTGAAAATTTCACTTTTTTGTGAAAATATCCACTAAATGAGGGAATAATATGTGTGAGGGTACCCCAGGAGAGTTCCAAATGTGTGTGGGTAGAATATATATCCCACGGGGGTAAAATTGAAAAAAGTTTAAAAAAATTTTTTTTTGGACTTAGTCATTTTTCCGGCGTTTATCAGACTTTCAGATAGGGAAAATGTCAGTGAGCATTCCAATTTCAGTTCGAGAGCGATTCGCCCAATGAGTCCTTGATATTTAGTCGTTTTCAGCCAATTTTCTGGATTTTTGAAAATTTCACTTTTTTGTGAAAATATCCACTAAATGAGGGAATAATATGTGTGAGGGTACCCCAGGAGATTTCCAAATGTGTGTGGGTAGAATACATATCCCACGGGGGTAAAATTGAAAAAAGTTGAACAAATTTTTTTTTGGACTTAGTCATTTTTCCGGCGTTTATCAGACTTTCAGATAGGGGAAATGTCAGTGAGCGTTCCGATTTCAGTTCCAGAGCAATTCGCCCAATGAGTCCTTGATATTTAGTCGTTTTCAGCCAATTTTCTGGATTTTTGAAAATTTCACTTTTTTGTGAAAATATCCACTAAATGAGGGAATAATATGTGTGAGGGTACCCCAGGAGAGTTCCAAATGTGTGTGGGTAGAATATATATCCCACGGGGGTAAAATTGAAAAAAGTTGAACAAATTTTTTTTTGGACTTAGTCATTTTTCCGGCGTTTATCAGACTTTCAGATAGGGGAAATGTCAGTGAGCGTTCCGATTTCAGTTCCAGAGCGATTTGCCCATTGAGTCCTTGATATTTAGTCATTTTCAGCCTATTTTCTGGATTTTTGAAAATTTCACTTTTTTGTGAAAATATCCACTAAATGAGGGAATAATATGTGTGAGGGTACCCCAGGAGAGTTCCAAATGTGTGTGGGTAGAATATATATCCCACGGGGGTAAAATTGAAAAAAGTTTAAAAAAATTTTTTTTTGGACTTAGTCATTTTTCCGGCGTTTATCAGACTTTCAGATAGAGAAAATGTCAGTGAGCATTCCAATTTCAGTTCGAGAGCGATTTGCCCAATGAGTCCTTGATATTTAGTCGTTTTCAGCCAATTTTCTGGATTTTTGAAAATTTCACTTTTTTGTGAAAATATCCACTAAATGAGGGAATAATATGTGTGAGGGTACCCCAGGAGATTTCCAAATGTGTGTGGGTAGAATACATATCCCACGGGGGTAAAATTGAAAAAAGTTTAAAAAAAATTTTTTTTGGACTTAGTCATCTTTCCGGCGTTTATCAGACTTTCAGATAGGGAAAATGTCAGTGAGCGTTCCAATTTCAGTTCCAGAGCAATTCGACCAATGAGTCCTTGATATTTAGTCGTTTTCAGCCAATTTTCTGGATTTTTGAAAATTTCACTTTTTTGTGAAAATATCCACTAAATGAGGGAATAATATGTGTGAGGGTACCCCAGGAGATTTCCAAATGTGTGTGGGTAGAATATATATCCCACGGGGGTAAAATTGAAAAAAGTTGAACAAATTTTTTTTTGGACTTAGTCATTTTTCTGGCGTTTATCAGACTTTCAGAAAGGGGAAATGTCAGTGAGCGTTCCGATTTCAGTTCCAGAGCAATTCGCCCAATGAGTCCTTGATATTTAGTCGTTTTCAGCCAATTTTCTGGATTTTTGAAAATTTCACTTTTTTGTGAAAATATCCACTAAATGAGGGAATAATATGTGTGAGGGTACCCCAGGAGAGTTCCAAATGTGTGTGGGTAGAATATATATCCCACGGGGGTAAAATTGAAAAAAGTTGAAAAAAATTTTTTTTTGGACTTAGTCATTTTTCCGGCGTTTATCAGACTTTCAGATAGGGAAAATGTCAGTGAGCGTTCCAATTTCAGTTCCAGAGCGATTCGCCCAATGAGTCCTTGATATTTAGTCGTTTTCAGCCAATCTTCAGGATTTTTTAAAATTTCACTTTTTTGTGAAAATATCCACTAAATGAGGGAATAATATGTGTGAGGGTACCCCAGGAGAGTTCCAAATGTGTGTGGGTAGAATATATATCCCACGGGGGTAAAATTGAAAAAAGTTGAACAAATTTTTTTTTGGACTTAGTCATTTTTCCGGCGTTTATCAGACTTTCAGATAGGGGAAATGTCAGTGAGCGTTCCGATTTCAGTTCCAGAGCGATTCGCCCATTGAGTCCTTGATATTTAGTCATTTTCAGCCAATTTTCTGGATTTTTCAAAATTTCACTTTTTTGTGAAAATATCCACTAAATGAGGGAATAATATGTGTGAGGGTTCCACAGGAGAGTTCCAAATGTGTGTGGGTAGAATATATATCCCACGGGGGTAAAATTGAAAAAAGTTGAAAAAAATTTTTTTTGGGACTTAGTCATTTTTCCGGCGTTTATCAGACTTTCAGATAGGGGAAATGTGAGTGAGCGTTCCGATTACAGTTCCAGAGCGATTCGCCCAATGAGTCCTTGATATTTAGTCATTTTCAGCCAATTTTCTGGATTTTTGAAAATTTCACTTTTTTATGAAAATATCCACTAAATGAGGGAATAATATGTGTGAGGGTACCCCAGGAGAGTTCCAAATGTGTGTGGGTAGAATATATATCCCACGGGGTAAAATTGAAAAAAGTTGAAAAAAAAATTTTTTTCCGTCATTTTTCCGGCGTTTATCAGACTTTCAGATAGGGGAAATGTCAGTGAGCGTTCCGATTTCAGTTCCAGAGCAATTCGCCCAATGAGTCCTTGATATTTAGTCGTTTTCAGCCAATTTTCTGGATTTTTGAAAATTTCACTTTTTTGTGAAAATATCCACTAAATGAGGGAATAATATGTGTGAGGGTACCCCAGGAGAGTTCCAAATGTGTGTGGGTAGAATATATATCCCACGGGGGTAAAATTGAAAAAAGTTGAACAAATTTTTTTTTGGACTTAGTCATTTTTCCGGCGTTTATCAGACTTTCAGATAGGGGAAATGTCAGTGAGCGTTCCGATTTCAGTTCCAGAGCGATTCGCCCATTGAGTCCTTGATATTTAGTCATTTTCAGCCAATTTTCTGGATTTTTGAAAATTTCACTTTTTTGTGAAAATATCCACTAAATGAGGGAATAATATGTGTGAGGGTACCCCGGGAGAGTTCCAAATGTGTGTGGGTAGAATATATATCCCACGGGGATAAAATTTAAAAAAGTTGAACAAATTTTTTTTTGGACTTAGTCATTTTTCCGGCGTTTATCAGACTTTCAGATAGGGGAAATGTCAGTGAGCGTTCCGATTACAGTTCCAGAGCGATTCGCCCAATGAGTCCTTGATATTTAGTCATTTTCAGCCAATTTTCTGGATTTTTGAAAATTTCACTTTTTTATGAAAATATCCACTAAATGAGGGAATAATATGTGTGAGGGTACCCCAGGAGAGTTCCAAATGTGTGTGGGTAGAATATATATCCCACGGGGTAAAATTGAAAAAAGTTGAAAAAAATTTTTTTTTCCGTCATTTTTCCGGCGTTTATCAGACTTTCAGATAGGGGAAATGTCAGTGAGCGTTCCGATTTCAGTTCCAGAGCGATTCGCCCATTGAGTCCTTGATATTTAGTCATTTTCAGCCAATTTTCTGGATTTTTGAAAATTTCACTTTTTTGTGAAAATATCCACTAAATGAGGGAATAATATGTGTGAGGGTACCCCAGGAGAGTTCCAAATGTGTGTGGGTAGAATATATATCCCACGGGGGTAAAATTGAAAAAAGTTTAAAAAAATTTTTTTTTGGACTTAGTCATTTTTCCGGCGTTTATCAGACTTTCAGATAGGGAAAATGTCAGTGAGCATTCCAATTTCAGTTCGAGAGCGATTCGCCCAATGAGTCCTTGATATTTAGTCGTTTTCAGCCAATTTTCTGGATTTTTGAAAATTTCACTTTTTTGTGAAAATATCCACTAAATGAGGGAATAATATGTGTGAGGGTACCCCAGGAGATTTCCAAATGTGTGTGGGTAGAATACATATCCCACGGGGGTAAAATTGAAAAAAGTTTTAAAAAAATTTTTTTTGGACTTAGTCATCTTTCCGGCGTTTATCAGACTTTCAGATAGGGAAAATGTCAGTGAGCGTTCCAATTTCAGTTCCAGAGCAATTCGACCAATGAGTCCTTGATATTTAGTCGTTTTCAGCCAATTTTCTGGATTTTTGAAAATTTCACTTTTTTGTGAAAATATCCACTAAATGAGGGAATAATATGTGTGAGGGTACCCCAGGAGATTTCCAAATGTGTGTGGGTAGAATATATATCCCACGGGGGTAAAATTGAAAAAAGTTGAACAAATTTTTTTTTGGACTTAGTCATTTTTCTGGCGTTTATCAGACTTTCAGAAAGGGGAAATGTCAGTGAGCGTTCCGATTTCAGTTCCAGAGCAATTCGCCCAATGAGTCCTTGATATTTAGTCGTTTTCAGCCAATTTTCTGGATTTTTGAAAATTTCACTTTTTTGTGAAAATATCCACTAAATGAGGGAATAATATGTGTGAGGGTACCCCAGGAGAGTTCCAAATGTGTGTGGGTAGAATATATATCCCACGGGGGTAAAATTGAAAAAAGTTGAAAAAAATTTTTTTTTGGACTTAGTCATTTTTCCGGCGTTTATCAGACTTTCAGATAGGGGAAATGTCAGTGAGCGTTCCGATTTCAGTTCCAGAGCGATTCGCCCATTGAGTCCTTGATATTTAGTCATTTTCAGCCAATTTTCTGGATTTTTCAAAATTTCACTTTTTTGTGAAAATATCCACTAAATGAGGGAATAATATGTGTGAGGGTACCCCGGGAGAGTTCCAAATGTGTGTGGGTAGAATATATATCCCACGGGGATAAAATTTAAAAAAGTTGAACAAATTTTTTTTTGGACTTAGTCATTTTTCCGGCGTTTATCAGACTTTCAGATAGGGGAAATGTCAGTGAGCGTTCCGATTACAGTTCCAGAGCGATTCGCCCAATGAGTCCTTGATATTTAGTCATTTTCAGCCAATTTTCTGGATTTTTGAAAATTTCACTTTTTTATGAAAATATCCACTAAATGAGGGAATAATATGTGTGAGGGTACCCCAGGAGAGTTCCAAATGTGTGTGGGTAGAATATATATCCCACGGGGTAAAATTGAAAAAAGTTGAAAAAATTTTTTTTTTCCGTCATTTTTCCGGCGTTTATCAGACTTTCAGATAGGGGAAATGTCAGTGAGCGTTCCGATTTCAGTTCCAGAGCGATTCGCCCATTGAGTCCTTGATATTTAGTCATTTTCAGCCAATTTTCTGGATTTTTGAAAATTTCACTTTTTTGTGAAAATATCCACTAAATGAGGGAATAATATGTGTGAGGGTACCCCAGGAGATTTCCAAATGTGTGTGGGTAGAATACATATCCCACGGGGGTAAAATTGAAAAAAGTTTTAAAAAAATTTTTTTTGGACTTAGTCATCTTTCCGGCGTTTATCAGACTTTCAGATAGGGAAAATGTCAGTGAGCGTTCCAATTTCAGTTCCAGAGCAATTCGACCAATGAGTCCTTGATATTTAGTCGTTTTCAGCCAATTTTCTGGATTTTTGAAAATTTCACTTTTTTGTGAAAATATCCACTAAATGAGGGAATAATATGTGTGAGGGTACCCCAGGAGATTTCCAAATGTGTGTGGGTAGAATATATATCCCACGGGGGTAAAATTGAAAAAAGTTGAACAAATTTTTTTTTGGACTTAGTCATTTTTCTGGCGTTTATCAGACTTTCAGAAAGGGGAAATGTCAGTGAGCGTTCCGATTTCAGTTCCAGAGCAATTCGCCCAATGAGTCCTTGATATTTAGTCGTTTTCAGCCAATTTTCTGGATTTTTGAAAATTTCACTTTTTTGTGAAAATATCCACTAAATGAGGGAATAATATGTGTGAGGGTACCCCAGGAGAGTTCCAAATGTGTGTGGGTAGAATATATATCCCACGGGGGTAAAATTGAAAAAAGTTGAACAAATTTTTTTTTGGACTTAGTCATTTTTCCGGCGTTTATCAGACTTTCAGATAGGGGAAATGTCAGTGAGCGTTCCGATTTCAGTTCCAGAGCGATTCGTCCATTGAGTCCTTGATATTTAGTCATTTTCAGCCAATTTTCTGGATTTTTGAAAATTTCACTTTTTTGTGAAAATATCCACTAAATGAGGGAATAATATGTGTGAGGGTACCCCAGGAGAGTTCCAAATGTGTGTGGGTAGAATATATATCCCACGGGGGTAAAATTGAAAAAAGTTTAAAAAAATTTTTTTTTGGACTTAGTCATTTTTCCGGCGTTTATCAGACTTTCAGATAGGGAAAATGTCAGTGAGCATTCCAATTTCAGTTCGAGAGCGATTCGCCCAATGAGTCCTTGATATTTAGTCGTTTTCAGCCAATTTTCTGGATTTTTGAAAATTTCACTTTTTTGTGAAAATATCCACTAAATGAGGGAATAATATGTGTGAGGGTACCCCAGGAGAGTTCCAAATGTGTGTGGGTAGAATATATATCCCACGGGGGTAAAATTGAAAAAAGTTGAACAAATTTTTTTTTGGACTTAGTCATTTTTCCGGCGTTTATCAGACTTTCAGATAGGGGAAATGTCAGTGAGCGTTCCGATTTCAGTTCCAGAGCGATTTGCCCATTGAGTCCTTGATATTTAGTCATTTTCAGCCTATTTTCTGGATTTTTGAAAATTTCACTTTTTTGTGAAAATATCCACTAAATGAGGGAATAATATGTGTGAGGGTACCCCAGGAGAGTTCCAAATGTGTGTGGGTAGAATATATATCCCACGGGGGTAAAATTGAAAAAAGTTTAAAAAAATTTTTTTTTGGACTTAGTCATTTTTCCGGCGTTTATCAGACTTTCAGATAGAGAAAATGTCAGTGAGCATTCCAATTTCAGTTCGAGAGCGATTTGCCCAATGAGTCCTTGATATTTAGTCGTTTTCAGCCAATTTTCTGGATTTTTGAAAATTTCACTTTTTTGTGAAAATATCCACTAAATGAGGGAATAATATGTGTGAGGGTACCCCAGGAGATTTCCAAATGTGTGTGGGTAGAATATATATCCCACGGGGGTAAAATTGAAAAAAGTTGAACAAATTTTTTTTTGGACTTAGTCATTTTTCTGGCGTTTATCAGACTTTCAGAAAGGGGAAATGTCAGTGAGCGTTCCGATTTCAGTTCCAGAGCAATTCGCCCAATGAGTCCTTGATATTTAGTCGTTTTCAGCCAATTTTCTGGATTTTTGAAAATTTCACTTTTTTGTGAAAATATCCACTAAATGAGGGAATAATATGTGTGAGGGTACCCCAGGAGAGTTCCAAATGTGTGTGGGTAGAATATATATCCCACGGGGGTAAAATTGAAAAAAGTTGAAAAAAATTTTTTTTTGGACTTAGTCATTTTTCCGGCGTTTATCAGACTTTCAGATAGGGAAAATGTCAGTGAGCGTTCCAATTTCAGTTCCAGAGCGATTCGCCCAATGAGTCCTTGATATTTAGTCGTTTTCAGCCAATCTTCAGGATTTTTTAAAATTTCACTTTTTTGTGAAAATATCCACTAAATGAGGGAATAATATGTGTGAGGGTACCCCAGGAGAGTTCCAAATGTGTGTGGGTAGAATATATATCCCACGGGGGTAAAATTGAAAAAAGTTGAACAAATTTTTTTTTGGACTTAGTCATTTTTCCGGCGTTTATCAGACTTTCAGATAGGGGAAATGTCAGTGAGCGTTCCGATTTCAGTTCCAGAGCGATTCGCCCATTGAGTCCTTGATATTTAGTCATTTTCAGCCAATTTTCTGGATTTTTCAAAATTTCACTTTTTTGTGAAAATATCCACTAAATGAGGGAATAATATGTGTGAGGGTTCCACAGGAGAGTTCCAAATGTGTGTGGGTAGAATATATATCCCACGGGGGTAAAATTGAAAAAAGTTGAAAAAAATTTTTTTTGGGACTTAGTCATTTTTCCGGCGTTTATCAGACTTTCAGATAGGGGAAATGTGAGTGAGCGTTCCGATTACAGTTCCAGAGCGATTCGCCCAATGAGTCCTTGATATTTAGTCATTTTCAGCCAATTTTCTGGATTTTTGAAAATTTCACTTTTTTATGAAAATATCCACTAAATGAGGGAATAATATGTGTGAGGGTACCCCAGGAGAGTTCCAAATGTGTGTGGGTAGAATATATATCCCACGGGGTAAAATTGAAAAAAGTTGAAAAAAAAATTTTTTTCCGTCATTTTTCCGGCGTTTATCAGACTTTCAGATAGGGGAAATGTCAGTGAGCGTTCCGATTTCAGTTCCAGAGCAATTCGCCCAATGAGTCCTTGATATTTAGTCGTTTTCAGCCAATTTTCTGGATTTTTGAAAATTTCACTTTTTTGTGAAAATATCCACTAAATGAGGGAATAATATGTGTGAGGGTACCCCAGGAGAGTTCCAAATGTGTGTGGGTAGAATATATATCCCACGGTGGTAAAATTGAAAAAAGTTGAACAAATTTTTTTTTGGACTTAGTCATTTTTCCGGCGTTTATCAGACTTTCAGATAGGGGAAATGTCAGTGAGCGTTCCGATTTCAGTTCCAGAGCGATTCGCCCATTGAGTCCTTGATATTTAGTCATTTTCAGCCAATTTTCTGGATTTTTGAAAATTTCACTTTTTTGTGAAAATATCCACTAAATGAGGGAATAATATGTGTGAGGGTACCCCGGGAGAGTTCCAAATGTGTGTGGGTAGAATATATATCCCACGGGGATAAAATTTAAAAAAGTTGAACAAATTTTTTTTTGGACTTAGTCATTTTTCCGGCGTTTATCAGACTTTCAGATAGGGGAAATGTCAGTGAGCGTTCCGATTACAGTTCCAGAGCGATTCGCCCAATGAGTCCTTGATATTTAGTCATTTTCAGCCAATTTTCTGGATTTTTGAAAATTTCACTTTTTTATGAAAATATCCACTAAATGAGGGAATAATATGTGTGAGGGTACCCCAGGAGAGTTCCAAATGTGTGTGGGTAGAATATATATCCCACGGGGTAAAATTGAAAAAAGTTGAAAAAAATTTTTTTTTCCGTCATTTTTCCGGCGTTTATCAGACTTTCAGATAGGGGAAATGTCAGTGAGCGTTCCGATTTCAGTTCCAGAGCGATTCGCCCATTGAGTCCTTGATATTTAGTCATTTTCAGCCAATTTTCTGGATTTTTGAAAATTTCACTTTTTTGTGAAAATATCCACTAAATGAGGGAATAATATGTGTGAGGGTACCCCAGGAGAGTTCCAAATGTGTGTGGGTAGAATATATATCCCACGGGGGTAAAATTGAAAAAAGTTTAAAAAAATTTTTTTTTGGACTTAGTCATTTTTCCGGCGTTTATCAGACTTTCAGATAGGGAAAATGTCAGTGAGCATTCCAATTTCAGTTCGAGAGCGATTCGCCCAATGAGTCCTTGATATTTAGTCGTTTTCAGCCAATTTTCTGGATTTTTGAAAATTTCACTTTTTTGTGAAAATATCCACTAAATGAGGGAATAATATGTGTGAGGGTACCCCAGGAGATTTCCAAATGTGTGTGGGTAGAATACATATCCCACGGGGGTAAAATTGAAAAAAGTTTTAAAAAAATTTTTTTTGGACTTAGTCATCTTTCCGGCGTTTATCAGACTTTCAGATAGGGAAAATGTCAGTGAGCGTTCCAATTTCAGTTCCAGAGCAATTCGACCAATGAGTCCTTGATATTTAGTCGTTTTCAGCCAATTTTCTGGATTTTTGAAAATTTCACTTTTTTGTGAAAATATCCACTAAATGAGGGAATAATATGTGTGAGGGTACCCCAGGAGATTTCCAAATGTGTGTGGGTAGAATATATATCCCACGGGGGTAAAATTGAAAAAAGTTGAACAAATTTTTTTTTGGACTTAGTCATTTTTCTGGCGTTTATCAGACTTTCAGAAAGGGGAAATGTCAGTGAGCGTTCCGATTTCAGTTCCAGAGCAATTCGCCCAATGAGTCCTTGATATTTAGTCGTTTTCAGCCAATTTTCTGGATTTTTGAAAATTTCACTTTTTTGTGAAAATATCCACTAAATGAGGGAATAATATGTGTGAGGGTACCCCAGGAGAGTTCCAAATGTGTGTGGGTAGAATATATATCCCACGGGGGTAAAATTGAAAAAAGTTGAAAAAAACTTTTTTTTTGGACTTAGTCATTTTTCCGGCGTTTATCAGACTTTCAGATAGGGAAAATGTCAGTGAGCGTTCCAATTTCAGTTCCAGAGCGATTCGCCCAATGAGTCCTTGATATTTAGTCGTTTTCAGCCAATTTTCTGGATTTTTGAAAATTTCACTTTTTTGTGAAAATATCCACTAAACGAGGGAAAAATATGTGTGAGGGTACCCCAGGAGATTTCCAAATGTGTGTGGGTAGAATATATATCCCACGGGGGTAAAATTGAAAAAAGTTGAACAAATTTTTTTTGGACTTAGTCATTTTTCCGGCGTTTATCAGACTTTCAGATAGGGGAAATGTCAGTGAGCGTTCCGATTACAGTTCCAGAGCGATTCGCCCAATGAGTCCTTGATATTTAGTCATTTTCAGCCAATTTTCTGGATTTTTGAAAATTTCACTTTTTTATGAAAATATCCACTAAATGAGGGAATAATATGTGTGAGGGTACCCCAGGAGAGTTCCAAATGTGTGTGGGTAGAATATATATCCCACGGGGTAAAATTGAAAAAAGTTGAAAAAAATTTTTTTTTCCGTCATTTTTCCGGCGTTTATCAGACTTTCAGATAGGGGAAATGTCAGTGAGCGTTCCGATTTCAGTTCCAGAGCGATTCGCCCATTGAGTCCTTGATATTTAGTCATTTTCAGCCAATTTTCTGGATTTTTGAAAATTTCACTTTTTTGTGAAAATATCCACTAAATGAGGGAATAATATGTGTGAGGGTACCCCAGGAGAGTTCCGAATGTGTGTGGGTAGAATATATATCCCACGGGGGTAAAATTGAAAAAAGTTTTAAAAAAATTTTTTTTGGACTTAGTCATCTTTCCGGCGTTTATCAGACTTTCAGATAGGGAAAATGTCAGTGAGCGTTCCAATTTCAGTTCCAGAGCAATTCGACCAATGAGTCCTTGATATTTAGTCGTTTTCAGCCAATTTTCTGGATTTTTGAAAATTTCACTTTTTTGTGAAAATATCCACTAAATGAGGGAATAATATGTGTGAGGGTACCCCAGGAGATTTCCAAATGTGTGTGGGTAGAATATATATCCCACGGGGGTAAAATTGAAAAAAGTTGAACAAATTTTTTTTTGGACTTAGTCATTTTTCTGGCGTTTATCAGACTTTGAGAAAGGGGAAATGTCAGTGAGCGTTCCGATTTCAGTTCCAGAGCAATTCGCCCAATGAGTCCTTGATATTTAGTCGTTTTCAGCCAATTTTCTGGATTTTTGAAAATTTCACTTTTTTGTGAAAATATCCACTAAATGAGGGAATAATATGTGTGAGGGTACCCCAGGAGAGTTCCAAATGTGTGTGGGTAGAATATATATCCCACGGGGGTAAAATTGAAAAAAGTTGAAAAAAATTTTTTTTTGGACTTAGTCATTTTTCCGGCGTTTATCAGACTTTCAGATAGGGAAAATGTCAGTGAGCGTTCCAATTTCAGTTCCAGAGCGATTCGCCCAATGAGTCCTTGATATTTAGTCGTTTTCAGCCAATTTTCTGGATTTTTGAAAATTTCACTTTTTTGTGAAAATATCCACTAAACGAGGGAAAAATATGTGTGAGGGTACCCCAGGAGATTTCCAAATGTGTGTGGGTAGAATATATATCCCACGGGGGTAAAATTGAAAAAAGTTGAACAAATTTTTTTTGGACTTAGTCATTTTTCCGGCGTTTATCAGACTTTCAGATAGGGGAAATGTCATTGAGCGTTCCGATTTCAGTTCCAGAGCAATTCGCCCAATGAGTCCTTGATATTTATTCGTTTTCAGCCAATTTTCTGGATTTTTGAAAATTTCTCTTTTTTGTGAAGATATCCACTAAAAGAGGGAATAATATGTGTGAGGGTACCCCAGGAGATTTCCAAATGTGTGTGGGTAGAATATATATCCCACGGGGGTAAAATTGAAAAAAGTTGAACAAATTTTTTTTTGTACTTAGTCATTTTTCCGGCGTTTATCAGACTTTTAGATAGGGGAAATGTCAGTGAGCGTTCCGATTTCAGTTCCAGAGCAATTCGCCCAATGAGACCATGATATTTAGTCGTTTTCAGCCAATTTTCTGGATTTTTGAAAATTTCACTTTTTTGTGAAAATATCCACTAAATGAGGGAATAATATGTGTGAGGGTACCCCAGGATAGTTCCAAATGTGTGTGGGTAAAATATATATCCCACGGGGGTAAAATTGAAAAAAGTTGAAAAAAATTTTTTTTTGGACTTAGTCATTTTTCCGGCGTTTATCAGACTTTCAGATAGGGAAAATGTCAGTGAGCGTTCCAATTTCAGTTCCAGAGCGATTCGCCCAATGAGTCCTTGATATTTAGTCGTTTTCAGCCAATTTTCTGGATTTTTGAAAATTTCACTTTTTTGTGAAAATATCCACTAAACGAGGGAATAATATGTGTGAGGGTACCCCAGGAGATTTCCAAATGTGTGTGGGTAGAATATATATCCCACGGGGGTAAAATTGAAAAAAGTTGAACAAATTTTTTTTGGACTTAGTCATTTTTCCGGCGTTTATCAGACTTTCAGATAGGGGAAATGTCATTGAGCGTTCCGATTTCAGTTCCAGAGCAATTCGCCCAATGAGTCCTTGATATTTATTCGTTTTCAGCCAATTTTCTGGATTTTTGAAAATTTCTCTTTTTTGTGAAAATATCCACTAAAAGAGGGAATAATATGTGTGAGGGTACCCCAGGAGATTTCCAAATGTGTGTGGGTAGAATATATATCCCACGGGGGTAAAATTGAAAAAAGTTGAACAAATTTTTTTTTGTACTTAGTCATTTTTCCGGCGTTTATCAGACTTTTAGATAGGGGAAATGTCAGTGAGCGTTCCGATTTCAGTTCCAGAGCAATTCGCCCAATGAGTCCATGATATTTAGTCGTTTTCAGCCAATTTTCTGGATTTTTGAAAATTTCACTTTTTTGTGAAAATATCCACTAAATGAGGGAATAATATGTGTGAGGGTACCCCAGGATAGTTCCAAATGTGTGTGGGTAAAATATATATCCCACGGGGGTAAAATTGAAAAAAGTTGAAACATTTTTTTTTTTGGACTTAGTCATTTTTCCGGCGTTTATCAGACTTTCAGATAGGGGAAATGTCAGTGAGCGTTCCGATTTCAGTTCCAGAGCGATTCGCCCAATGAGTCCTTGATATTTAGTCGTTTTCAGCCAATTTTCTGGATTTTTGAAAATTTCACTTTTTTGTGAAAATATCCACTAAATGAGGGAATAATATGTGTGAGGGTACCCCAGGAGAGTTCCAAATGTGTGTGGGTAGAATATATATCCCACGGGGGTAAAATTGAAAAAAGTTTTAAAAAATTTTTTTTTGGACTTAGTCATTTTTCCGGCGTTTATCAGACTTTCAGATAGGGGAAATGTGAGTGAGCATTCCGATTTCAGTTCCAGAGCGATTCGCCCAATGAGTCCTTGATATTTAGTCGTTTTCAGCCAATTTTCTGGATTTTTGAAAATTTCACTTTTTTGTGAAAATATCCACTAAACGAGGGAATAATATGTGTGAGGGTACCCCAGGAGATTTCCAAATGTGTGTGGGTAGAATATATATCCCACGGGGGTAAAATTGAAAAAAGTTGAACAAATTTTTTTTGGACTTAGTCATTTTTCCGGCGTTTATCAGACTTTCAGATAGGGGAAATGTCATTGAGCCTTCCGATTTCAGTTCCAGAGCAATTCGCCCAATGAGTCCTTGATATTTATTCGTTTTCAGCCAATTTTCTGGATTTTTGAAAATTTCTCTTTTTTGTGAAAATATCCACTAAAAGAGGGAATAATATGTGTGAGGGTACCCCAGGAGATTTCCAAATGTGTGTGGGTAGAATATATATCCCACGGGGGTAAAATTGAAAAAAGTTGAACAAATTTTTTTTTGTACTTAGTCATTTTTCCGGCGTTTATCAGACTTTTAGATAGGGGAAATGTCAGTGAGCGTTCCGATTTCAGTTCCAGAGCAATTCGCCCAATGAGTCCATGATATTTAGTCGTTTTCAGCCAATTTTCTGGATTTTTGAAAATTTCACTTTTTTGTGAAAATATCCACTAAATGAGGGAATAATATGTGTGAGGGTACCCCAGGATAGTTCCAAATGTGTGTGGGTAAAATATATATCCCACGGGGGTAAAATTGAAAAAAGTTGAAACATTTTTTTTTTTGGACTTAGTCATTTTTCCGGCGTTTATCAGACTTTCAGATAGGGGAAATGTCAGTGAGCGTTCCGATTTCAGTTCCAGAGCGATTCGCCCAATGAGTCCTTGATATTTAGTCGTTTTCAGCCAATTTTCTGGATTTTTGAAAATTTCACTTTTTTGCGAAAATATCCACTAAAAGAGGGAATAATATGTGTGAGGGTACCCCAGGAGATTTCCAAATGTGTGTGGGTAGAATATATATCCCACGGGGGTAAAATTGAAAAAAGTTGAACAAATTTTTTTTTGTACTTAGTCATTTTTCCGGCGTTTATCAGACTTTTAGATAGGGGAAATGTCAGTGAGCGTTCCGATTTCAGTTCCAGAGCAATTCGCCCAATGAGACCATGATATTTAGTCGTTTTCAGCCAATTTTCTGGATTTTTGAAAATTTCACTTTTTTGTGAAAATATCCACTAAATGAGGGAATAATATGTGTGAGGGTACCCCAGGATAGTTCCAAATGTGTGTGGGTAAAATATATATCCCACGGGGGTAAAATTGAAAAAAGTTGAAAAAAATTTTTTTTTGGACTTAGTCATTTTTCCGGCGTTTATCAGACTTTCAGATAGGGAAAATGTCAGTGAGCGTTCCAATTTCAGTTCCAGAGCGATTCGCCCAATGAGTCCTTGATATTTAGTCGTTTTCAGCCAATTTTCTGGATTTTTGAAAATTTCACTTTTTTGTGAAAATATCCACTAAACGAGGGAATAATATGTGTGAGGGTACCCCAGGAGATTTCCAAATGTGTGTGGGTAGAATATATATCCCACGGGGGTAAAATTGAAAAAAGTTGAACAAATTTTTTTTTGTACTTAGTCATTTTTCCGGCGTTTATCAGACTTTTAGATAGGGGAAATGTCAGTGAGCGTTCCGATTTCAGTTCCAGAGCAATTCGCCCAATGAGTCCATGATATTTAGTCGTTTTCAGCCAATTTTCTGGATTTTTGAAAATTTCACTTTTTTGTGAAAATATCCACTAAATGAGGGAATAATATGTGTGAGGGTACCCCAGGATAGTTCCAAATGTGTGTGGGTAAAATATATATCCCACGGGGGTAAAATTGAAAAAAGTTGAAACATTTTTTTTTTTGGACTTAGTCATTTTTCCGGCGTTTATCAGACTTTCAGATAGGGGAAATGTCAGTGAGCGTTCCGATTTCAGTTCCAGAGCGATTCGCCCAATGAGTCCTTGATATTTAGTCGTTTTCAGCCAATTTTCTGGATTTTTGAAAATTTCACTTTTTTGTGAAAATATCCACTAAATGAGGGAATAATATGTGTGAGGGTACCCCAGGAGAGTTCCAAATGTGTGTGGGTAGAATATATATCCCACGGGGGTAAAATTGAAAAAAGTTTTAAAAAATTTTTTTTTGGACTTAGTCATTTTTCCGGCGTTTATCAGACTTTCAGATAGGGGAAATGTGAGTGAGCATTCCGATTTCAGTTCCAGAGCGATTCGCCCAATGAGTCCTTGATATTTAGTCGTTTTCAGCCAATTTTCTGGATTTTTGAAAATTTCACTTTTTTGTGAAAATATCCACTAAACGAGGGAATAATATGTGTGAGGGTACCCCAGGAGATTTCCAAATGTGTGTGGGTAGAATATATATCCCACGGGGGTAAAATTGAAAAAAGTTGAACAAATTTTTTTTGGACTTAGTCATTTTTCCGGCGTTTATCAGACTTTCAGATAGGGGAAATGTCATTGAGCCTTCCGATTTCAGTTCCAGAGCAATTCGCCCAATGAGTCCTTGATATTTATTCGTTTTCAGCCAATTTTCTGGATTTTTGAAAATTTCTCTTTTTTGTGAAAATATCCACTAAAAGAGGGAATAATATGTGTGAGGGTACCCCAGGAGATTTCCAAATGTGTGTGGGTAGAATATATATCCCACGGGGGTAAAATTGAAAAAAGTTGAACAAATTTTTTTTTGTACTTAGTCATTTTTCCGGCGTTTATCAGACTTTTAGATAGGGGAAATGTCAGTGAGCGTTCCGATTTCAGTTCCAGAGCAATTCGCCCAATGAGTCCATGATATTTAGTCGTTTTCAGCCAATTTTCTGGATTTTTGAAAATTTCACTTTTTTGTGAAAATATCCACTAAATGAGGGAATAATATGTGTGAGGGTACCCCAGGATAGTTCCAAATGTGTGTGGGTAAAATATATATCCCACGGGGGTAAAATTGAAAAAAGTTGAAACATTTTTTTTTTTGGACTTAGTCATTTTTCCGGCGTTTATCAGACTTTCAGATAGGGGAAATGTCAGTGAGCGTTCCGATTTCAGTTCCAGAGCGATTCGCCCAATGAGTCCTTGATATTTAGTCGTTTTCAGCCAATTTTCTGGATTTTTGAAAATTTCACTTTTTTGTGAAAATATCCACTAAATGAGGGAATAATATGTGTGAGGGTACCCCAGGAGAGTTCCAAATGTGTGTGGGTAGAATATATATCCCACGGGGGTAAAATTGAAAAAAGTTTTAAAAAATTTTTTTTTGGACTTAGTCATTTTTCCGGCGTTTATCAGACTTTCAGATAGGGAAAATGTCAGTGAGCGTTCCAATTTCAGTTCCAGAGCGATTCGCCCAATGAGTCCTTGATATTTAGTCGTTTTCAGCCAATTTTCTGGATTTTTGAAAATTTCACTTTTTTGCGAAAATATCCACTAAAAGAGGGAATAATATGTGTGAGGGTACCCCAGGAGATTTCCAAATGTGTGTGGGTAGAATATATATCCCACGGGGGTAAAATTGAAAAAAGTTGAACAAATTTTTTTTTGGACTTAGTCATTTTTCCGGCGTTTATCAGACTTTTAGATAGGGGAAATGTCAGTGAGCGTTCCGATTTCAGTTCCAGAGCAATTCGCCCAATGAGACCATGATATTTAGTCGTTTTCAGCCAATTTTCTGGATTTTTGAAAATTTCACTTTTTTGTGAAAATATCCACTAAATGAGGGAATAATATGTGTGAGGGTACCCCAGGATAGTTCCAAATGTGTGTGGGTAAAATATATATCCCACGGGGGTAAAATTGAAAAAAGTTGAAAAAAATTTTTTTTTGGACTTAGTCATTTTTCCGGCGTTTATCAGACTTTCAGATAGGGAAAATGTCAGTGAGCGTTCCAATTTCAGTTCCAGAGCGATTCGCCCAATGAGTCCTTGATATTTAGTCGTTTTCAGCCAATTTTCTGGATTTTTGAAAATTTCACTTTTTTGTGAAAATATCCACTAAACGAGGGAATAATATGTGTGAGGGTACCCCAGGAGATTTCCAAATGTGTGTGGGTAGAATATATATCCCACGGGGGTAAAATTGAAAAAAGTTGAACAAATTTTTTTTTGTACTTAGTCATTTTTCCGGCGTTTATCAGACTTTTAGATAGGGGAAATGTCAGTGAGCGTTCCGATTTCAGTTCCAGAGCAATTCGCCCAATGAGTCCATGATATTTAGTCGTTTTCAGCCAATTTTCTGGATTTTTGAAAATTTCACTTTTTTGTGAAAATATCCACTAAATGAGGGAATAATATGTGTGAGGGTACCCCAGGAGATTTCCAAATGTGTGTGGGTAGAATATATATCCCACGGGGGTAAAATTGAAAAAAGTTGAACAAATTTTTTTTTGTACTTAGTCATTTTTCCGGCGTTTATCAGACTTTTAGATAGGGGAAATGTCAGTGAGCGTTCCGATTTCAGTTCCAGAGCAATTCGCCCAATGAGTCCATGATATTTAGTCGTTTTCAGCCAATTTTCTGGATTTTTGAAAATTTCACTTTTTTGTGAAAATATCCACTAAATGAGGGAATAATATGTGTGAGGGTACCCCAGGATAGTTCCAAATGTGTGTGGGTAAAATATATATCCCACGGGGGTAAAATTGAAAAAAGTTGAAACATTTTTTTTTTTGGACTTAGTCATTTTTCCGGCGTTTATCAGACTTTCAGATAGGGGAAATGTCAGTGAGCGTTCCGATTTCAGTTCCAGAGCGATTCGCCCAATGAGTCCTTGATATTTAGTCGTTTTCAGCCAATTTTCTGGATTTTTGAAAATTTCACTTTTTTGTGAAAATATCCACTAAATGAGGGAATAATATGTGTGAGGGTACCCCAGGAGAGTTCCAAATGTGTGTGGGTAGAATATATATCCCACGGGGGTAAAATTGAAAAAAGTTTTAAAAAATTTTTTTTTGGACTTAGTCATTTTTCCGGCGTTTATCAGACTTTCAGATAGGGGAAATGTGAGTGAGCATTCCGATTTCAGTTCCAGAGCGATTCGCCCAATGAGTCCTTGATATTTAGTCGTTTTCAGCCAATTTTCTGGATTTTTGAAAATTTCACTTTTTTGTGAAAATATCCACTAAACGAGGGAATAATATGTGTGAGGGTACCCCAGGAGATTTCCAAATGTGTGTGGGTAGAATATATATCCCACGGGGGTAAAATTGAAAAAAGTTGAACAAATTTTTTTTGGACTTAGTCATTTTTCCGGCGTTTATCAGACTTTCAGATAGGGGAAATGTCATTGAGCCTTCCGATTTCAGTTCCAGAGCAATTCGCCCAATGAGTCCTTGATATTTATTCGTTTTCAGCCAATTTTCTGGATTTTTGAAAATTTCTCTTTTTTGTGAAAATATCCACTAAAAGAGGGAATAATATGTGTGAGGGTACCCCAGGAGATTTCCAAATGTGTGTGGGTAGAATATATATCCCACGGGGGTAAAATTGAAAAAAGTTGAACAAATTTTTTTTTGTACTTAGTCATTTTTCCGGCGTTTATCAGACTTTTAGATAGGGGAAATGTCAGTGAGCGTTCCGATTTCAGTTCCAGAGCAATTCGCCCAATGAGTCCATGATATTTAGTCGTTTTCAGCCAATTTTCTGGATTTTTGAAAATTTCACTTTTTTGTGAAAATATCCACTAAATGAGGGAATAATATGTGTGAGGGTACCCCAGGATAGTTCCAAATGTGTGTGGGTAAAATATATGTCCCACGGGGGTAAAATTGAAAAAAGTTGAAAAATTTTTTTTTTTGGACTTAGTCATTTTTCCGGCGTTTATCAGACTTTCAGATAGGGGAAATGTCAGTGAGCGTTCCGATTTCAGTTCCAGAGCGATTCGCCCAATGAGTCCTTGATATTTAGTCGTTTTCAGCCAATTTTCTGGATTTTTGAAAATTTCACTTTTTTGTGAAAATATCCACTAAATGAGGGAATAATATGTGTGTGGGTACCCCAGGAGAGTTCCAAATGTGTGTGGGTAGAATATATATCCCACGGGGGTAAAATTGAAAAAAGTTTTAAAAAATTTTTTTTTGGACTTAGTCATTTTTCCGGCGTTTATCAGACTTTCAGATAGGGAAAATGTCAGTGAGCGTTCCAATTTCAGTTCCAGAGCGATTCGCCCAATGAGTCCTTGATATTTAGTCGTTTTCAGCCAATTTTCTGGATTTTTGAAAATTTCACTTTTTTGCGAAAATATCCACTAAATGAGGGAATAATATATGTGAGGGTACCCCAGGAGAGATCCAAATGTGTGTGGGTAAAATATATATCCCACGGGGGTAAAATTGAAAAAAGTTGAAAAAATTTTTTTTTTGGACTTAGTCATTTTTCCGGCGTTTATCAGACTTTCAGATAGGGGAAATGTCAGTGAGCGTTCCGATTTCAGTTCCAGAGCAATTCGCCCAATGAGTCCTTGATATTTAGTCGTTTTCAGCCAATTTTCGGGATTTTTGAAAATTTCACTTTTTTGTGAAAATATCCACTAAATGAGGGAATAATATGTGTGAGGGTACCCCAGGAGATTTCCAAATGTGTGTGGGTAGAATATATAGCCCACGTGTTAGAACCTTGCTGTTAGGTTTTTTTCCTTTGCTGGTCACATGACCTTGTTGGCCTATTTAATCCTGCTCCGCCCTTCTGGCTTTGCTGGACTTCATTGTATATCTACTTTCTAGCTAGCCTGTGCTCTGTATCTAACTCTGTTAGTTTGCTTGGTCTACGGACCTCTATGTTCTATCTATTTTGTTTGTTCGTCTGTCTGCTACTATTTCTGTTAGGAGGTGTCCCATATTCCTCCCAGTCCTTAGTACTTGTAGGGATTCCCTCCCCACATCTATAGGTCTTCGTACAGACTAGATTAGGACTTTAGCAGGTCTGATCGCAGGATCAGGTTCCCTGTTACATCGTAGGGATTCAGCTGAGTCTTATAGTAGGGACAGATCTCCTCTCTTTCCTTAGCTTTGGTAGCAGAACATAACACCACGGGGGTAAAATTGAAAAAAGTTGAACAAATTTTTTTTTGGACTTAGTCATTTTTCCGGCGTTTATCAGACTTTCAGATAGGGGAAATGTCAGTGAGCGTTCCAATTTCAGTTCCAGAGCGATTCGCCCATTGAGTCCTTGATATTTAGTCATTTTCAGCCAATTTTCTGGATTTTTGAAAATTTCACTTTTTTGTGAAAATATCCACTAAATGAGGGAATAATATGTGTGAGGGTACCCCAGGAGAGTTCGAAATGTGTGTGGGTAGAATATATATCCCACGGGGGTAAAATTGAAAAAAGTTTAAAAAAATTTTTTTTTGGACTTAGTCATTTTTCCGGCGTTTATCAGACTTTCAGATAATGAAAATGTCAGTGAGCATTCCAATTTCAGTTCGAGAGCGATTCGCCCAATGAGTCCTTGATATTTAGTCGTTTTCAGCCAATTTTCTGGATTTTTGAAAATTTCACTTTTTTGTGAAAATATCCACTAAATGAGAGAATAATATGTGTGAGGGTACCCCAGGAGAGTTCCAAATGTGTGTGGGTAGAATATATATCCCACGGGGGTAAAATTGAAAAAAGTTTAAAAAAATTTTTTTTTGGACTTAGTCATTTTTCCGGCATTTATCAGACTTTCAGATAGGGAAAATGTCAGTGAGCGTTCCAATTTCAGTTCCAGATCGATTCGCCCAATGAGTCCTTGATATTTAGTCGTTTTCAGCCAATTTTCTGGATTTTTGAAAATTTCACTTTTTTGTGAAAATATCCACTAAATGAGGGAATAATATATGTGAGGGTACCCCAGGAGAGATCCAAATGTGTGTGGGTAGAATATATATCCCACGGGGGTAAAATTGAAAAAAGTTGAACAAATTTTTTTTTGGACTTAGTCATCTTTCCGGCGTTTATCAGACTTTCAGAAAGGGGAAATGTCAGTGAGCGTTCCGATTTCAGTTCCAGAGCAATTCGCCCAATGAGTCCTTGATATTTAGTCGTTTTCAGCCAATTTTCTGGATTTTTGAAAATTTCACTTTTTTGTGAAAATATCCACTAAACGAGGGAATAATATGTGTGAGGGTACCCCAGGAGATTTCCAAATGTGTGTGGGTAGAATATATATCCCACGGGGGTAAAATTGAAAAAAGTTGAGAAATTTTTTTTTGGACTTAGTCATTTTTCCGGCGTTTATCAGACTTTCAGATAGGGGAAATGTCAGTGAGCGTTCCGATTTCAGTTCCAGAGCGATTCGCCCAATGAGTCCTTGATATTTAGTCGTTTTCAGCCAATTTTCTGGATTTTTGAAAATTTCACTTTTTTGTGAAAATATCCATTAAATGAGGGAATAATATGTGTGAGGGTACCCCAGGAGAGTTCCAAATGTGTGTGGGTAGAATATATATCCCACGGGGGTAAAATTGAAAAAAGTTTAAAAAAAATTTTTTTTGGACTTAGTCATTTTTCCGCCGTTTATCAGACTTTCAGATAGGGAAAATGTCAGTGAGCGTTCCAATTTCAGTTCCAGAGCGATTCGCCCAATGAGTCCTTGATATTTAGTCGTTTTCAGCCAATTTTCTGGATTTTTGAAAATTTCACTTTTTTGTGAAAATATCCACTAAACGAGGGAATAATATGTGTGAGGGTACCCCAGGAGAGTTCCAAATGTTTGTGGGTAGAATATATATCCCACGGGGGTAAAATTGAAAAAAGTTGAACAAATTTTTTTTTGGACTTAGTCATTTTTCCGGCGTTTATCAGACTTTCAGATAGGGGAAATGTCATTGAGCGTTCCGATTTCAGTTCCAGAGCAATTCGCCCAATGAGTCCTTGATATTTAGTCGTTTTCAGCCAATTTTCTGGATTTTTGAAAATGTCACTTTTTTGTGAAAATATCCACTAAACGAGGGAATAATATGTGAGGGTACCCCAGGAGAGTTCCAAATGTTTGTGGGTAGAATATATATCCCACGGGGGTAAAATTGAAAAAAGTTTTAAAAAATTTTTGTTTGGACTTAGTCATTTTTCCGGCGTTTATCAGACTTTCAGATAGGGAAAATGTCAGTGAGCGTTCCAATTTCAGTTCCAGAGCGATTCGCCCAATGAGTCCTTGATATTTAGTCGTTTTCAGCCAATTTTCTGGATTTTTGAAAATTTCACTTTTTTGTGAAAATATCCACTAAACGAGGGAATAATATGTGTGAGGGTACCCCAGGAGAGTTCCAAATGTGTGTGGGTAGAATATATATCCCACGGGGGTAAAATTGAAAAAAGTTTTAAAAAAATTTTTTGGACTTAGTCATTTTTCCGGCGTTTATCAGACTTTCAGATCGGGGAAATGTCAGTGAGCGTTCCAATTTCAGTTCCAGAGCAATTCGCCCAATGAGTCCTTGATATTTAGTCATTTTCAGCCAATTTTCTGGATTTTTGAAAATTTCACTTTTTTGCGAAAATATCCACTAAATGAGGGAATAATATGTGTGAGGGTACCCCAGGAGATTTCCAAATGTGTGTGGGTAGAATATATATCCCACGGGGGTAAAATTGAAAAAAGTTTAAAAAAATTTTTTTTTGGACTTAGTCATTTTTCCGGCGTTTATCAGACTTTCAGATAGGGGAAATGTCAGTGAGCGTTCCGATTTCAGTTCCAGAGCGATTCGCCCAATGAGTCCTTGATATTTAGTCGTTTTCAGCCAATTTTCTGGATTTTTGAAAATTTCACTTTTTTGTGAAAATATCCACTAAATGAGGGAATAATATGTGTGAGGGTACCCCAGGAGAGTTCCAAATGTGTGTGGGTAGAATATATATCCCACGGGGGTAAAATTGAAAAAAATTTAAAAAAATTTTTTTTTTGGACTTAGTCATTTTTCCGGCGTTTATCAGACTTTCAGATAGGGGAAATGTCAGTGAGCGTTCCGATTTCAGTTCCAGAGCGATTCGCCCAATGAGTCCTTGATATTTAGTCGTTTTCAGCCAATTTTCTGGATTTTTGAAAATTTCACTTTTTTGTGAAAATATCCATTAAATGAGGGAATAATATGTGTGAGGGTACCCCAGGAGAGTTCCAAATGTGTGTGGGTAGAATATATATCCCACGGGGGTAAAATTGAAAAAAGTTTAAAAAAAATTTTTTTTGGACTTAGTCATTTTTCCGCCGTTTATCAGACTTTCAGATAGGGAAAATGTCAGTGAGCGTTCCAATTTCAGTTCCAGAGCGATTCGCCCAATGAGTCCTTGATATTTAGTCGTTTTCAGCCAATTTTCTGGATTTTTGAAAATTTCACTTTTTTGTGAAAATATCCACTAAACGAGGGAATAATATGTGTGAGGGTACCCCAGGAGAGTTCCAAATGTTTGTGGGTAGAATATATATCCCACGGGGGTAAAATTGAAAAAAGTTGAACAAATTTTTTTTTGGACTTAGTCATTTTTCCGGCGTTTATCAGACTTTCAGATAGGGGAAATGTCATTGAGCGTTCCGATTTCAGTTCCAGAGCAATTCGCCCAATGAGTCCTTGATATTTAGTCGTTTTCAGCCAATTTTCTGGATTTTTGAAAATGTCACTTTTTTGTGAAAATATCCACTAAACGAGGGAATAATATGTGAGGGTACCCCAGGAGAGTTCCAAATGTTTGTGGGTAGAATATATATCCCACGGGGGTAAAATTGAAAAAAGTTTTAAAAAATTTTTGTTTGGACTTAGTCATTTTTCCGGCGTTTATCAGACTTTCAGATAGGGAAAATGTCAGTGAGCGTTCCAATTTCAGTTCCAGAGCGATTCGCCCAATGAGTCCTTGATATTTAGTCGTTTTCAGCCAATTTTCTGGATTTTTGAAAATTTCACTTTTTTGTGAAAATATCCACTAAACGAGGGAATAATATGTGTGAGGGTACCCCAGGAGAGTTCCAAATGTGTGTGGGTAGAATATATATCCCACGGGGGTAAAATTGAAAAAAGTTTTAAAAAAATTTTTTGGACTTAGTCATTTTTCCGGCGTTTATCAGACTTTCAGATCGGGGAAATGTCAGTGAGCGTTCCAATTTCAGTTCCAGAGCAATTCGCCCAATGAGTCCTTGATATTTAGTCATTTTCAGCCAATTTTCTGGATTTTTGAAAATTTCACTTTTTTGCGAAAATATCCACTAAATGAGGGAATAATATGTGTGAGGGTACCCCAGGAGATTTCCAAATGTGTGTGGGTAGAATATATATCCCACGGGGGTAAAATTGAAAAAAGTTTAAAAAAATTTTTTTTTGGACTTAGTCATTTTTCCGGCGTTTATCAGACTTTCAGATAGGGGAAATGTCAGTGAGCGTTCCGATTTCAGTTCCAGAGCGATTCGCCCAATGAGTCCTTGATATTTAGTCGTTTTCAGCCAATTTTCTGGATTTTTGAAAATTTCACTTTTTTGTGAAAATATCCACTAAATGAGGGAATAATATGTGTGAGGGTACCCCAGGAGAGTTCCAAATGTGTGTGGGTAGAATATATATCCCACGGGGGTAAAATTGAAAAAAATTTAAAAAAATTTTTTTTTTGGACTTAGTCATTTTTCCGGCGTTTATCAGACTTTCAGATAGGGGAAATGTCAGTGAGCGTTCCGATTTCAGTTCCAGAGCGATTCGCCCAATGAGTCCTTGATATTTAGTCGTTTTCAGCCAATTTTCTGGATTTTTGAAAATTTCACTTTTTTGTGAAAATATCCATTAAATGAGGGAATAATATGTGTGAGGGTACCCCAGGAGAGTTCCAAATGTGTGTGGGTAGAATATATATCCCACGGGGGTAAAATTGAAAAAAGTTTAAAAAAAATTTTTTTTGGACTTAGTCATTTTTCCGCCGTTTATCAGACTTTCAGATAGGGAAAATGTCAGTGAGCGTTCCAATTTCAGTTCCAGAGCGATTCGCCCAATGAGTCCTTGATATTTAGTCGTTTTCAGCCAATTTTCTGGATTTTTGAAAATTTCACTTTTTTGTGAAAATATCCACTAAACGAGGGAATAATATGTGTGAGGGTACCCCAGGAGATTTCCAAATGTGTGTGGGTAGAATATATATCCCACGGGGGTAAAATTGAAAAAAGTTGAACAAATTTTTTTTTGGACTTAGTCATTTTTCCGGCGTTTATCAGACTTTCAGATAGGGGAAATGTCATTGAGCGTTCCGATTTCAGTTCCAGAGCAATTCGCCCAATGAGTCCTTGATATTTAGTCGTTTTCAGCCAATTTTCTGGATTTTTGAAAATTTCACTTTTTTGTGAAAATATCCACTAAACGAGGGAATAATATGTGTGAGGGTACCCCAGGAGAGTTCCAAATGTTTGTGGGTAGAATATATATCCCACGGGGGTAAAATTGAAAAAAGTTTTAAAAAATTTTTTTTTGGACTTAGTCATTTTTCCGGCGTTTATCAGACTTTCAGGTAGGGGAAATGTCAGTGAGCGTTCCGATTTCAGTTCCAGAGCGATTCGCCCAATGAGTCCTTGATATTTAGTCGTTTTCAGCCAATTTTCTGGATTTTTGAAAATTTCACTTTTTTGTGAAAATATCCACTAAATGAGGGAATAATATGTGTGAGGGTACCCCAGGAGAGTTCCAAATGTGTGTGGGTAGAATATATATCCCACGGGGGTAAAATTGAAAAAAGTTTTAAAAAAATTTTTTGGACTTAGTCATTTTTCCGGCGTTTATCAGACTTTCAGATAGGGAAAATGTCAGTGAGCGTTCCAATTTCAGTTCCAGAGCGATTCGCCCAATGAGTCCTTGATATTTAGTCGTTTTCAGCCAATTTTCTGGATTTTTGAAAATTTCACTTTTTTGTGAAAATATCCACTAAACGAGGGAATAATATGTGTGAGGGTACCCCAGGAGAGTTCCAAATGTGTGTGGGTAGAATATATATCCCACGGGGGTAAAATTGAAAAAAGTTGAAAAAAAATTTTTTGGGGACTTAGTCATTTTTCCGGCGTTTATCAGACTTTCAGATAGGGGAAATGTGAGTGAGCATTCCGATTTCAGTTCCAGAGCGATTCGCCCAATGAGTCCTTGATATTTAGTCATTTTCAGCCAATTTTCTGGATTTTTGAAAATTTCACTTTTTTGAGAAAATATCCACTAAATGAGGGAATAATATGTGTGAGGTTACCCCAGGAGAGTTCCAAATGTGTGTGGGTAGAATATATATCCCACGGGGGTAAAATTGAAAAAAGTTGAACAAATTTTTTTTTGGACTTAGTCATTTTTCTGGCGTTTATCAGACTTTCAGAAAGGGGAAATGTCAGTGAGCGTTCCGATTTCAGTTCCAGAGCAATTCGCCCAATGAGTCCTTGATATTTAGTCGTTTTCAGCCAATTTTCTGGATTTTTGAAAATTTCACTTTTTTTGTGAAAATATTCACTAAACGAGGGAATAATATGTGTGAGGGTACCCCAGGAGATTTCCAAATGTGTGTGGGTAGAATATATATCCCACGGGGGTAAAATTGTAAAAAGTTGAAAAAAATTTTTTTGGGGACTTAGTCATTTTTCCGGCGTTTATCAGACTTTCAGATAGGGGAAATGTCAGTGAGCGTTCCGATTTCAGTTCCAGAGCGATTCGCCCAATGAGTCCTTGATATTTAGTCGTTTTCAGCCAATTTTCTGGATTTTTGAAAATTTCACTTTTTTGTGAAAATATCCACTAAATGAGGGAATAATATGTGTGAGGGTACCCCAGGAGAGTTCCAAATGTGTGTGGGTAAAATATATATCCCACGGGGGTAAAATTGAAAAAAGTTTTAAAAAATTTTTTTTTGGACTTAGTCATTTTTCCGGCATTTATCAGACTTTCAGATAGGGAAAATGTCAGTGAGCGTTCCAATTTCAGTTCCAGATCGATTCGCACAATGAGTCCTTGATATTTAGTCGTTTTCAGCCAATTTTCTGGATTTTTGAAAATTTCACTTTTTTGTGAAAATATCCACTAAACGAGGGAATAATATGTGTGAGGGTACCCCAGGAGAGTTCCAAATGTGTGTGGGTAAAATATATATCCCACGGGGGTAAAATTGAAAAAAAATTAAAAAATTTTTTTTTTGGACTTAGTCATTTTTCCGGCGTTTATCAGACTTTCAGATAGGGAAAATGTCAGTGAGCGTTCCAATTTCAGTTCCAGAGCGATTCGCCCAATGAGTCCTTGATATTTAGTCGTTTTCAGCCAATTTTCTGGATTTTTGAAAATTTCACTTTTTTGTGAAAATATCCACTAAATGAGGGAATAATATGTGTGAGGGTACCCCAGGAGAGTTCCAAATGTGTGTGTGTAGAATATATATCCCACGGGGGTAAAATTGAAAAAAGTTTAAAAAAATTTTTTTTTTGGACTTAGTCATTTTTCCGGCATTTATCAGACTTTCAGATAGGGAAAATGTCAGTGAGCGTTCCGGTTTCAGTTCCAGATCGATTCGCACAATGAGTCCTTGATATTTAGTCGTTTTCAGCCAATTTTCTGGATTTTTGAAAATTTCACTTTTTTGCGAAAATATCCACTAAATGAGGGAATAATACATGTGAGGGTACCCCAGGAGAGTTCCAAATGTGTGTGGGTAAAATATATATCCCACGGGGGTAAAATTGAAAAAAGTTGAAAAAATTTTTTTTTTGGACTTAGTCATTTTTCCGGCGTTTATCAGACTTTCAGATAGTGGAAATGTCAGTGAGCGTTCCGATTTCAGTTCCAGAGCGATTCGCCCAATGAGTCCTTGATAATTAGTCGTTTTCAGCCAATTTTCTGGATTTTTGAAAATTTCACTTTTTTGTGAAAATATCCACTAAATGAGGGAATAATATGTGTGAGGGTACCCCAGGAGAGTTCCAAATGTGTGTGGGTAGAATATATATCCCACGGGGGTAAAATTGAAAAAAGTTTTAAAAAATTTTTTTGGACTTAGTCATTTTTCCGGCGTTTATCAGACTTTCAGATAGGGAAAATGTCAGTGAGCATTCCAATTTCAGTTCCAGAGCGATTCGCCCAATGAGTCCTTGATATTTAGTCGTTTTCAGCCAATTTTCTGGATTTTTGAAAATTTCACTTTTTTGTGAAAATATCCACTAAATGAGGGAATAATATGTGTGAGGGTACCCCAGGAGATTTCCAAATGTGTGTGGGTAGAATATATATCCCACGGGGGTAAAATTGAAAAAAGTTGAACAAATTTTTTTTTGGACTTAGTCATTTTTCCGGCGTTTATCAGATTTTCAGATAGGGGAAATGTGAGTGAGCATTCCTATTTCAGTTCCAGAGCGATTCGCCCAATGAGTCCTTGATATTTAGTCGTTTTCAGCCAATTTTCTGGATTTTTGAAAATTTCACTTTTTTGTGAAAATATCCACTAAATGAGGGAATAATATGGGTGAGGGTACCCCAGGAGAGTTCCAAATGTGTGTGGGTAGAATATATATCCCACGGGGGTAAAATTGAAAAAAGTTTTAAAAAAATTTTTTGGGGGACTTAGTCATTTTTCCGGCGTTTATCAGACTTTCAGATAGGGAAAATGTCAGTGAGCGTTCCAATTTCAGTTCCAGAGCGATTCGCCCAATGAGTCCTTGATATTTAGTCGTTTTCAGCCAATTTTCTGGATTTTTGAAAATTTCACTTTTTTGTGAAAATATCCACTAAATGGGGGAATAATATGTGTGAGGGTACCCCAGGAGAGTTCCAAATGTGTGTGGGTAGAATATATATATATCCCACGGGGGTAAAATTGAAAAAAGTTGAAAAAAATTTTTTTTTGGACTTAGTCATTTTTCCGGCATTTATCAGACTTTCAGATAGGGGAAATGTGAGTGAGCATTACGATTTCAGTTCCAGAGCGATTCGCCCAATGAGTCCTTGATATTTAGTCGTTTTCAGCCAATTTTCTGGATTTTTGAAAATTTCACTTTTTTGTGAAAATATCCACTAAACGAGGGAATAATATGTGTGAGGGTACCCCAGGAGAGTTCCAAATGTGTGTGGGTAGAATATATATCCCACGGGGTAAAATTGAAAAAAGTTGAGAAAAATTTTTTTTTGGACTTAGTCATTTTTCCGGCGTTTATCAGACTTTCAGATAGGGGCAATGTCAGTGAGCATTCCGATTTCAGTTCCAGAGCAATTCGCCCAATGAGTCCTTGATATTTAGTCGTTTTCAGCCAATTTTCTGGATTTTTGAAAATTTCACTTTTTTGTGAAAATATCCACTAAACGAGGGAATAATATGTGTGAGGGTACCCCAGGAGAGTTCCAAATGTGTGTGGGTAGAATATATATTCCACGGGGGTAAAATTGAAAAAAGTTGAAAAAAAATTTTTTTTGGACTTAGTTATTTTTCTGGCGTTTATCAGACTTTCAGATAGGGGAAATGTCAGTGAGCGTTCCGATTTCAGTTCCAGAGCGATTCGCCCAATGAGTCCTTGATATATAGTCGTTTTCAGCCAATTTTCTGGATTTTTGAAAATTTCACTTTTTTGTGAAAATATCCACTAAACGAGGGAATAATATGTGAGGGTACCCCAGGAGAGTTCCAAATGTGTGTTGGTAGAATATATATCCCACGGGGGTAAAATTTAAAAAAGTTGAAAAAAATTTTTTTTTGGGACTTAGTCATTTTTCCGCCGTTTATCAGACTTTCAGATAGGGGAAATGTGAGTGAGCATTCCGATTTCAGTTCCAGAGCGATTCGCCCAATGAGTCCTTGATATTTAGTCGTTTTCAGCCAATTTTCTGGATTTTTGAAAATTTCACTTTTTTGTGAAAATATCCACTAAATGGGGGAATAATATGTGTGAGGGTACCCCAGGAGAGTTCCAAATGTGTGTGGGTAGAATATATATATATCCCACGGGGGTAAAATTGAAAAAAGTTGAAAAAAATTTTTCTTTGGACTTAGTCATTTTTCCGGCATTTATCAGACTTTCAGATAGGGGAAATGTGAGTGAGCATTACGATTTCAGTTCCAGAGCGATTCGCCCAATGAGTCCTTGATATTTAGTCATTTTCAGCCAATTTTCTGGATTTTTGAAAATTTCACTTTTTTGTGAAAATATCCACTAAACGAGGGAATAATATGTGTGAGGGTACCCCAGGAGATTTCCAAATGTGTGTGGGTAGAATATATATCCCACGGGGTAAAATTGAAAAAAGTTGAACAAATTTTTTTTTGGACTTAGTCATTTTTCCGGCGTTTATCAGACTTTCAGATAGGGGAAATGTCAGTGAGCGTTCCGATTTCAGTTCCAAAGCAATTCGCCCAATGAGTCCTTGATATTTAGTCGTTTTCAGCCAATTTTCTGGATTTTTGAAAATTTCACTTTTTTGTGAAAATATCCACTAAACGAGGGAATAATATGTGTGAGGGTACCCCAGGAGAGTTCCAAATGTGTGTGGGTAGAATATATATCCCACGGGGGTAAAATTGAAAAAAGTTGAAAAAAAATTTTTTTTGGACTTAGTTATTTTTCTGGCGTTTATCAGACTTTCAGATAGGGGAAATGTCAGTGAGCGTTCCGATTTCAGTTCCAGAGCGATTCGCCCAATGAGTCCTTGATATTTAGTCGTTTTCAGCCAATTTTCTGGATTTTTGAAAATTTCACTTTTTTGTGAAAATATCCACTAAACGAGGGAATAATATGTGTGAGGGTACCCCAGGAGAGTTCCAAATGTGTGTGGGTAGAATATATATCCCACGGGGGTAAAATTGAAAAAAGTTGAAAAAAAAATTTTTTTGGGACTTAGTCATTTTTCCGCCGTTTATCAGACTTTCAGATAGGGGAAATGTGAGTGAGCATTCCGATTTCAGTTCCAGAGCGATTCGCCCAATGAGTCCTTGATATTTAGTCGTTTTCAGCCAATTTTCTGGATTTTTGAAAATTTCACTTTTTTGTGAAAATATCCACTAAATGGGGGAATAATATGTGTGAGGGTACCCCAGGAGAGTTCCAAATGTGTGTGGGTAGAATATATATATATCCCACGGGGGTAAAATTGAAAAAAGTTTAAAAAAATTTTTTTTTTGGACTTAGTCATTTTTCCGGCATTTATCAGACTTTCAGATAGGGAAAATGTCAGTGAGCGTTCCGGTTTCAGTTCCAGATCGATTCGCACAATGAGTCCTTGATATTTAGTCGTTTTCAGCCAATTTTCTGGATTTTTGAAAATTTCACTTTTTTGCGAAAATATCCACTAAATGAGGGAATAATATATGTGAGGGTACCCCAGGAGAGTTCCAAATGTGTGTGGGTAAAATATATATCCCACGGGGGTAAAATTGAAAAAAGTTGAAAAAATTTTTTTTTTGGACTTAGTCATTTTTCCGCCGTTTATCAGACTTTCAGATAGGGGAAATGTGAGTGAGCATTCCGATTTCAGTTCCAGAGCGATTCGCCCAATGAGTCCTTGATATTTAGTCGTTTTCAGCCAATTTTCTGGATTTTTGAAAATTTCACTTTTTTGTGAAAATATCCACTAAATGGGGGAATAATATGTGTGAGGGTACCCCAGGAGAGTTCCAAATGTGTGTGGGTAGAATATATATATATCCCACGGGGGTAAAATTGAAAAAAGTTGAAAAAAATTTTTCTTTGGACTTAGTCATTTTTCCGGCATTTATCAGACTTTCAGATAGGGGAAATGTGAGTGAGCATTACGATTTCAGTTCCAGAGCGATTCGCCCAATGAGTCCTTGATATTTAGTCATTTTCAGCCAATTTTCTGGATTTTTGAAAATTTCACTTTTTTGTGAAAATATCCACTAAACGAGGGAATAATATGTGTGAGGGTACCCCAGGAGATTTCCAAATGTGTGTGGGTAGAATATATATCCCACGGGGTAAAATTGAAAAAAGTTGAACAAATTTTTTTTTGGACTTAGTCATTTTTCCGGCGTTTATCAGACTTTCAGATAGGGGAAATGTCAGTGAGCGTTCCGATTTCAGTTCCAGAGCAATTCGCCCAATGAGTCCTTGATATTTAGTCGTTTTCAGCCAATTTTCTGGATTTTTGAAAATTTCACTTTTTTGTGAAAATATCCACTAAACGAGGGAATAATATGTGTGAGGGTACCCCAGGAGAGTTCCAAATGTGTGTGGGTAGAATATATATCCCACGGGGGTAAAATTGAAAAAAGTTGAAAAAAAATTTTTTTTGGACTTAGTTATTTTTCTGGCGTTTATCAGACTTTCAGATAGGGGAAATGTCAGTGAGCGTTCCGATTTCAGTTCCAGAGCGATTCGCCCAATGAGTCCTTGATATTTAGTCGTTTTCAGCCAATTTTCTGGATTTTTGAAAATTTCACTTTTTTGTGAAAATATCCACTAAACGAGGGAATAATATGTGTGAGGGTACCCCAGGAGAGTTCCAAATGTGTGTGGGTAGAATATATATCCCACGGGGGTAAAATTGAAAAAAGTTGAAAAAAAAATTTTTTTGGGACTTAGTCATTTTTCCGCCGTTTATCAGACTTTCAGATAGGGGAAATGTGAGTGAGCATTCCGATTTCAGTTCCAGAGCGATTCGCCCAATGAGTCCTTGATATTTAGTCGTTTTCAGCCAATTTTCTGGATTTTTGAAAATTTCACTTTTTTGTGAAAATATCCACTAAATGGGGGAATAATATGTGTGAGGGTACCCCAGGAGAGTTCCAAATGTGTGTGGGTAGAATATATATATATCCCACGGGGGTAAAATTGAAAAAAGTTTAAAAAAATTTTTTTTTTGGACTTAGTCATTTTTCCGGCATTTATCAGACTTTCAGATAGGGAAAATGTCAGTGAGCGTTCCGGTTTCAGTTCCAGATCGATTCGCACAATGAGTCCTTGATATTTAGTCGTTTTCAGCCAATTTTCTGGATTTTTGAAAATTTCACTTTTTTGCGAAAATATCCACTAAATGAGGGAATAATATATGTGAGGGTACCCCAGGAGAGTTCCAAATGTGTGTGGGTAAAATATATATCCCACGGGGGTAAAATTGAAAAAAGTTGAAAAAATTTTTTTTTTGGACTTAGTCATTTTTCCGGCGTTTATCAGACTTTCAGATAGTGGAAATGTCAGTGAGCGTTCCGATTTCAGTTCCAGAGCGATTCGCCCAATGAGTCCTTGATATTTAGTCGTTTTCAGCCAATTTTCTGGATTTTTGAAAATTTCACTTTTTTGTGAAAATATCCACTAAATGAGGGAATAATATGTGTGAGGGTACCCCAGGAGAGTTCCAAATGTGTGTGGGTAGAATATATATCCCACGGGGGTAAAATTGAAAAAAGTTTTAAAAAATTTTTTTGGACTTAGTCATTTTTCCGGCGTTTATCAGACTTTCAGATAGGGAAAATGTCAGTGAGCATTCCAATTTCAGTTCCAGAGCGATTCGCCCAATGAGTCCTTGATATTTAGTCGTTTTCAGCCAATTTTCTGGATTTTTGAAAATTTCACTTTTTTGTGAAAATATCCACTAAATGAGGGAATAATATGTGTGAGGGTACCCCAGGAGATTTCCAAATGTGTGTGGGTAGAATATATATCCCACGGGGGTAAAATTGAAAAAAGTTGAACAAATTTTTTTTTGGACTTAGTCATTTTTCCGGCGTTTATCAGATTTTCAGATAGGGGAAATGTGAGTGAGCATTCCTATTTCAGTTCCAGAGCGATTCGCCCAATGAGTCCTTGATATTTAGTCGTTTTCAGCCAATTTTCTGGATTTTTGAAAATTTCACTTTTTTGTGAAAATATCCACTAAATGAGGGAATAATATGGGTGAGGGTACCCCAGGAGAGTTCCAAATGTGTGTGGGTAGAATATATATCCCACGGGGGTAAAATTGAAAAAAGTTTTAAAAAAATTTTTTGGGGGACTTAGTCATTTTTCCGGCGTTTATCAGACTTTCAGATAGGGAAAATGTCAGTGAGCGTTCCAATTTCAGTTCCAGAGCGATTCGCCCAATGAGTCCTTGATATTTAGTCGTTTTCAGCCAATTTTCTGGATTTTTGAAAATTTCACTTTTTTGTGAAAATATCCACTAAATGGGGGAATAATATGTGTGAGGGTACCCCAGGAGAGTTCCAAATGTGTGTGGGTAGAATATATATATATCCCACGGGGGTAAAATTGAAAAAAGTTGAAAAAAATTTTTTTTTGGACTTAGTCATTTTTCCGGCATTTATCAGACTTTCAGATAGGGGAAATGTGAGTGAGCATTACGATTTCAGTTCCAGAGCGATTCGCCCAATGAGTCCTTGATATTTAGTCGTTTTCAGCCAATTTTCTGGATTTTTGAAAATTTCACTTTTTTGTGAAAATATCCACTAAACGAGGGAATAATATGTGTGAGGGTACCCCAGGAGAGTTCCAAATGTGTGTGGGTAGAATATATATTCCACGGGGGTAAAATTGAAAAAAGTTGAAAAAAAATTTTTTTTGGACTTAGTTATTTTTCTGGCGTTTATCAGACTTTCAGATAGGGGAAATGTCAGTGAGCGTTCCGATTTCAGTTCCAGAGCGATTCGCCCAATGAGTCCTTGATATTTAGTCGTTTTCAGCCAATTTTCTGGATTTTTGAAAATTTCACTTTTTTGTGAAAATATCCACTAAACGAGGGAATAATATGTGAGGGTACCCCAGGAGAGTTCCAAATGTGTGTTGGTAGAATATATATCCCACGGGGGTAAAATTTAAAAAAGTTGAAAAAAATTTTTTTTTGGGACTTAGTCATTTTTCCGCCGTTTATCAGACTTTCAGATAGGGGAAATGTGAGTGAGCATTCCGATTTCAGTTCCAGAGCGATTCGCCCAATGAGTCCTTGATATTTAGTCGTTTTCAGCCAATTTTCTGGATTTTTGAAAATTTCACTTTTTTGTGAAAATATCCACTAAAGGGGGGAATAATATGTGTGAGGGTACCCCAGGAGAGTTCCAAATGTGTGTGGGTAGAATATATATATATCCCACGGGGGTAAAATTGAAAAAAGTTGAAAAAAATTTTTCTTTGGACTTAGTCATTTTTCCGGCATTTATCAGACTTTCAGATAGGGGAAATGTGAGTGAGCATTACGATTTCAGTTCCAGAGCGATTCGCCCAATGAGTCCTTGATATTTAGTCATTTTCAGCCAATTTTCTGGATTTTTGAAAATTTCACTTTTTTGTGAAAATATCCACTAAACGAGGGAATAATATGTGTGAGGGTACCCCAGGAGATTTCCAAATGTGTGTGGGTAGAATATATATCCCACGGGGTAAAATTGAAAAAAGTTGAACAAATTTTTTTTTGGACTTAGTCATTTTTCCGGCGTTTATCAGACTTTCAGATAGGGGAAATGTCAGTGAGCGTTCCGATTTCAGTTCCAGAGCAATTCGCCCAATGAGTCCTTGATATTTAGTCGTTTTCAGCCAATTTTCTGGATTTTTGAAAATTTCACTTTTTTGTGAAAATATCCACTAAACGAGGGAATAATATGTGTGAGGGTACCCCAGGAGAGTTCCAAATGTGTGTGGGTAGAATATATATCCCACGGGGGTAAAATTGAAAAAAGTTGAAAAAAAATTTTTTTTGGACTTAGTTATTTTTCTGGCGTTTATCAGACTTTCAGATAGGGGAAATGTCAGTGAGCGTTCCGATTTCAGTTCCAGAGCGATTCGCCCAATGAGTCCTTGATATTTAGTCGTTTTCAGCCAATTTTCTGGATTTTTGAAAATTTCACTTTTTTGTGAAAATATCCACTAAACGAGGGAATAATATGTGTGAGGGTACCCCAGGAGAGTTCCAAATGTGTGTGGGTAGAATATATATCCCACGGGGGTAAAATTGAAAAAAGTTGAAAAAAAAATTTTTTTGGGACTTAGTCATTTTTCCGCCGTTTATCAGACTTTCAGATAGGGGAAATGTGAGTGAGCATTCCGATTTCAGTTCCAGAGCGATTCGCCCAATGAGTCCTTGATATTTATTCGTTTTCAGCCAATTTTCTGGATTTTTGAAAATTTCACTTTTTTGTGAAAATATCCACTAAATGGGGGAATAATATGTGTGAGGGTACCCCAGGAGAGTTCCAAATGTGTGTGGGTAGAAAATATATATATCCCACGGGGGTAAAATTGAAAAAAGTTGAAAAAAATTTTTTTTTGGACTTAGTCATTTTTCCGGCATTTATCAGACTTTCAGATAGGGGAAATGTGAGTGAGCATTACGATTTCAGTTCCAGAGCGATTCGCCCAATGAGTCCTTGATATTTAGTCGTTTTCAGCCAATTTTCTGGATTTTTGAAAATTTCACTTTTTTGTGAAAATATCCACTAAACGAGGGAATAATATGTGTGAGGGTACCCCAGGAGATTTCCAAATGTGTGTGGGTAGAATATATATCCCACGGGGTAAAATTGAAAAAAGTTGAACAAATTTTTTTTTGGACTTAGTCATTTTTCCGGCGTTTATCAGACTTTCAGATAGGGGAAATGTCAGTGAGCGTTCCGATTTCAGTTCCAGAGCAATTCGCCCAATGAGTCCTTGATATTTAGTCATTTTCAGCCAATTTTCTGGATTTTGGAAAATTTCACTTTTTTGTGAAAATATCCACTAAATGGGGGAATAATATGTGTGAGGGTACCCCAGGAGAGTTCCAAATGTGTGTGGGTAGAATATATATATATCCCACGGGGGTAAAATTGAAAAAAGTTGAACAAATTTTTTTTTGGACTTAGTCATTTTTCCGGCGTTTATCAGACTTTCAGATAGGGGAAATGTCAGTGAGCGTTCCGATTTCAGTTCCAGAGCAATTCGCCCAATGAGTCCTTGATATTTAGTCGTTTTCAGCCAATTTTCTGGATTTTTGAAAATTTCACTTTTTTGTGAAAATATCCACTAAACGAGGGAATAATATGTGTGAGGGTACCCCAGGAGAGTTCCAAATGTGTGTGGGTAGAATATATATCCCACGGGGGTAAAATTGAAAAAATTTGAAAAAAAATTTTTTTTGGACTTAGTTATTTTTCCGGCGTTTATCAGACTTTCAGATAGGGGAAATGTCAGTGAGCGTTCCGATTTCAGTTCCAGAGCGATTCGCCCAATGAGTCCTTGATATTTAGTCGTTTTCAGCCAATTTTCTGGATTTTTGAAAATTTCACTTTTTTGTGAAAATATCCACTAAACGAGGGAATAATATGTGTGAGGGTACCCCAGGAGAGTTCCAAATGTGTGTGGGTAGAATATATATCCCACGGGGGTAAAATTGAAAAAAGTTGAAAAAAAAATTTTTTTGGGACTTAGTCATTTTTCCGCCGTTTATCAGACTTTCAGATAGGGGAAATGTGAGTGAGCATTCCGATTTCAGTTCCAGAGCGATTTGCCCAATGAGTCCTTGATATTTAGTCGTTTTCAGCCAATTTTCTGGATTTTTGAAAATTTCACTTTTTTGTGAAAATATCCACTAAATGGGGGAATAATATGTGTGAGGGTACCCCAGGAGAGTTCCAAATGTGTGTGGGTAGAATATATATATATCCCACGGGGGTAAAATTGAAAAAAGTTGAAAAAAATTTTTTTTTGGACTTAGTCATTTTTCCGGCATTTATCAGACTTTCAGATAGGGGAAATGTGAGTGAGCATTACGATTTCAGTTCCAGAGCGATTCGCCCAATGAGTCCTTGATATTTAGTCGTTTTCAGCCAATTTTCTGGATTTTTGAAAATTTCACTTTTTTGTGAAAATATCCACTAAACGAGGGAATAATATGTGTGAGGGTACCCCAGGAGAGTTCCAAATGTGTGTGGGTAGAATATATATCCCACGGGGGTAAAATTGAAAAAAGTTGAAAAAAAATTTTTTTTGGACTTAGTTATTTTTCTGGCGTTTATCAGACTTTCAGATAGGGGAAATGTCAGTGAGCATTCCGATTTCAGTTCCAGAGCGATTCGCCCAATGAGTCCTTGATATTTAGTCGTTTTCAGCCAATTTTCTGGATTTTTGAAAATTTCACTTTTTTGTGAAAATATCCACTAAACGAGGGAATAATATGTGAGGGTACCCCAGGAGATTTCCAAATGTGTGTGGGTAGAATATATATCCCACGGGGTAAAATTGAAAAAAGTTGAACAAATTTTTTTTTGGACTTAGTCATTTTTCCGGCGTTTATCAGACTTTCAGATAGGGGAAATGTCAGTGAGCGTTCCGATTTCAGTTCCAGAGCAATTCGCCCAATGAGTCCTTGATATTTAGTCATTTTCAGCCAATTTTCTGGATTTTTGAAAATTTCACTTTTTTGTGAAAATATCCACTAAACGAGGGAATAATATGTGTGAGGGTACCCCAGGAGAGTTCCAAATGTGTGTGGGTAGAATATATATCCCACGGGGGTAAAATTGAAAAAAGTTGAAAAAAAATTTTTTTTGGACTTAGTTATTTTTCCGGCGTTTATCAGACTTTCAGATAGGGGAAATGTCAGTGAGCGTTCCGATTTCAGTTCCAGAGCGATTCGCCCAATGAGTCCTTGATATTTAGTCGTTTTCAGCCAATTTTCTGGATTTTTGAAAATTTCACTTTTTTGTGAAAATATCCACTAAACGAGGGAATAATATGTGAGGGTACCCCAGGAGAGTTCCAAATGTGTGTTGGTAGAATATATATCCCACGGGGGTAAAATTGAAAAAAGTTGAAAAAAATTTTTTTTAGGGACTTAGTCATTTTTCCGCCGTTTATCAGACTTTCAGATAGGGGAAATGTGAGTGAGCATTCCGATTTCAGTTCCAGAGCGATTCGCCCAATGAGTCCTTGATATTTAGTAGTTTTCAGCCAATTTTCTGGATTTTTGAAAATTTCACTTTTTTGTGAAAATATCCACTAAATGGGGGAATAATATGTGTGAGGGTACCCCAGGAGAGTTCCAAATGTGTGTGGGTAGAATATATATATATCCCACGGGGGTAAAATTGAAAAAAGTTGAAAAAAATTTTTTTTGGGACTTAGTCATTTTTCCGGCATTTATCAGACTTTCAGATAGGGGAAATGTGAGTGGCCATTACGATTTCAGTTCCAGAGCAATTCGCCCAATGAGTCCTTGATATTTAGTCGTTTTCAGCCAATTTTCTGGATTTTTTAAAATTTCACTTTTTTGTGAAAATATCCACTAAACGAGGGAATAATATGTGTGAGGGTACCCCAGGAGAGTTCCAAATGTGTGTGGGTAGAATATATATCCCACGGGGTAAAATTGAAAAAAGTTGAAAAAAAATTTTTTTTGGACTTAGTCATTTTTCCGGCGTTTATCAGACTTTCAGATAGGGGCAATGTCAGTGAGCGTTCCGATTTCAGTTCCAGAGCAATTCGCCCAATGAGTCCTTGATATTTAGTCGTTTTCAGCCAATTTTCTGGATTTTTGAAAATTTCACTTTTTTGTGAAAATATCCACTAAACGAGGGAATAATATGTGTGAGGGTACCCCAGGAGATTTCCAAATGTGTGTGGGTAGAATATATATCCCACGGGGGTAAAATTGAAAAAAGTTTAAAAAAATTTTTTTTTGGACTCTCATTTTTCCGGCGTTTATCAGACTTTCAGATAGGGGAAATGTGAGTGAGCATTACGATTTCAGTTCCAGAGCGATTCGCCCAATGAGTCCTTGATATTTAGTCATTTTCAGCCAATTTTCTGGATTTTTGAAAATTTCACTTTTTTGTGAAAATATCCACTAAATGAGGGAATAATATGTGTGAGGGTACCCCAGGAGAGTTCCAAATGTTTGTGGGTAGAATATATATCCCACGGGGGTAAAATTGAAAAAAGTTGAACAAATTTTTTTTTGGACTTAGTCATTTTTCCGGCGTTTATCAGACTTTCAGATAGGGTAAATGTCAGTGAGCGTTCCGATTTCAGTTCCAGAGCGATTCGCCCAATGAGTCCTTGATATTTAGTCATTTTCAGCCAATTTTCTGGATTTTTGAAAATTTCACTTTTTTGTGAAAATATCCACTAAATGAGGGAATAATATGTGTGAGGGTACCCCAGGAGAGTTCCAAATGTGTGTGGGTAGAATATATATCCCACGGGGTAAAATTGAAAAAAGTTGAAAAAAATTTTTTTTGGGGACTTAGTCATTTTTCCGCCGTTTATCAGACTTTCAGATAAGGGAAATGTGAGTGAGCATTCCGATTTCAGTTCCAGAGCGATTCGCCCAATGAGTCCTTGATATTTAGTCGTTTTCAGCCAATTTTCTGGATTTTTGAAAATTTCACTTTTTTGTGAAAATATCCACTAAATGAGGGAATAATATGTGTGAGGGTACCCCAGGAGAGTTCCAAATGTGTGTGGGTAGAATATATATATATCCCACGGGGGTAAAATTGAAAAAAGTTGAAAAAAATTTTTTTTTGGACTTAGTCATTTTTCCGGCATTTATCAGACTTTCAGATAGGGGAAATGTGAGTGAGCATTACGATTTCAGTTCCAGAGCGATTCGCCCAATGAGTCCTTGATATTTAGTCGTTTTCAGCCAATTTTCTGGATTTTTGAAAATTTCACTTTTTTGTGAAAATATCCACTAAACGAGGGAATAATATGTGTGAGGGTACCCCAGGAGAGTTCCAAATGTGTGTGGGTAGAATATATATCCCACGGGGGTAAAATTGAAAAAAGTTGAAAAAAAATTTTTTTTGGACTTAGTTATTTTTCCGGCGTTTATCAGACTTTCAGATAGGGGAAATGTCAGTGAGCGTTCTGATTTCAGTTCCAGAGCGATTCCCCCAATGAGTCCTTGATATTTAGTCGTTTTCAGCCAATTTTCTGGATTTTTGAAAATTTCACTTTTTTGTGAAAATATCCACTAAACGAGGGAATAATATGTGAGGGTACCCCAGGAGAGTTCCAAATGTGTGTTGGTAGAATATATATCCCACGGGGGTAAAATTGAAAAAAGTTGAAAAAAATTTTTTTTTGGACTTAGTCATTTTTCCGGCATTTATCAGACTTTCAGATAGGGGAAATGTGAGTGAGCATTACGATTTCAGTTCCAGAGCGATTCGCCCAATGAGTCCTTGATATTTAGTCGTTTTCAGCCAATTTTCTGGATTTTTGAAAATTTCACTTTTTTGTGAAAATATCCACTAAACGAGGGAATAATATGTGTGAGGGTACCCCAGGAGAGTTCCAAATGTGTGTGGGTAGAATATATATCCCACGGGGTAAAATTGAAAAAAGTTGAAAAAAAATTTTTTTTGGACTTAGTGATTTTTCCGGCGTTTATCAGTATTTCAGATAGGGGAAATGTGAGTGAGCATTCCGATTTCAGTTCCAGAGCGATTCGCCCAATGAGTCCTTGATATTTAGTCGTTTTCAGCCAATTTTCTGGATTTTTGAAAATTTCACTTTTTTGTGAAAATATCCACTAAATGAGGGAATAATATGTGTGAGGGTACCCCAGGAGAGTTCCAAATGTGTGTGGGTAGAATATATATCCCACGGGGGTAAAATTGAAAAAAGTTGAACAAATTTTTTTTTGGACTTAGTCATTTTTCCGCCGTTTATCAGACTTTCAGATAGGGGAAATGTCAGTGAGCGTTCCGATATCAGTTCCAGAGCAATTCGCCCAATGAGTCCTTGATATTTAGTCGTTTTCAGCCAATTTTCTGGATTTTTGAAAATGTCACTTTTTTGTGAAAATATCCACTAAACGAGGGAATAATATGTGTGAGGGTACCCCAGGAGAGTTCCAAATGTGTGTGGGTAGAATATATATCCCACGGCGGTAAAATTGAAAAAAGTTGAACAAATTTTTTTTTGGACTTAGTCATTTTTCCGGCGTTTATCAGACTTTCAGATAGGGAAAATGTCAGTGAGCGTTCCGATTTCAGCTCCAGAGCGATTCGCCCAATGAGTCCTTGATATTTAGTCGTTTTCAGCCAATTTTCTGGATTTTTGAAAATTTCACTTTTTTGTGAAAATATCCACTAAACGAGGGAATAATATGTGTGAGGGTACCCCAGGAGAGTTCCAAATGTGTGTGGGTAGAATATATATCCCACGGGGGTAAAATTGAAAAAAGTTGAAAAAAAATTTTTTTTGGACTTAGTTATTTTTCCGGCGTTTATCAGACTTTCAGATAGGGGAAATGTCAGTGAGCGTTCCGATTTCAGTTCCAGAGCGATTCGCCCAATGAGTCCTTGATATTTAGTCGTTTTCAGCCAATTTTCTGGATTTTTGAAAATTTCACTTTTTTGTGAAAATATCCACTAAACGAGGGAATAATATGTGAGGGTACCCCAGGAGAGTTCCAAATGTGTGTTGGTAGAATATATATCCCACGGGGGTAAAATTGAAGAAAGTTGAAAAAAATTTTTTTTAGGGACTTAGTCATTTTTCCGCCGTTTATCAGACTTTCAGATAGGGGAAATGTGAGTGAGCATTCCGATTTCAGTTCCAGAGCGATTCGCCCAATGAGTCCTTGATATTTAGTAGTTTTCAGCCAATTTTCTGGATTTTTGAAAATTTCACTTTTTTGTGAAAATATCCACTAAATGAGGGAATAATATGTGTGAGGGTACCCCAGGAGAGTTCCAAATGTGTGTGGGTAGAATATATATATATCCCACGGGGATAAAATTGAAAAAAGTTGAAAAAAATTTTTTTTTGGACTTAGTCATTTTTCCGGCGTTTATCAGACTTTCAGATAGGGGAAATGTGAGTGAGCATTCCGATTTCAGTTCCAGAGCGATTCGCCCAATGAGTCCTTGATATTTAGTCGTTTTCAGCCAATTTTCTGGATTTTTGAAAATTTCACTTTTTTGTGAAAATATCCACTAAATGAGGGAATAATATGTGTGAGGGTACCCCAGGAGAGTTCCAAATGTGTGTGGGTAGAATATATATCCCACGGGGGTAAAATTGAAAAAAGTTGAACAAATTTTTTTTTGGACTTAGTCATTTTTCCGCCGTTTATCAGACTTTCAGATAGGGGAAATGTCAGTGAGCGTTCCGATATCAGTTCCAGAGCAATTCGCCCAATGAGTCCTTGATATTTAGTCGTTTTCAGCCAATTTTCTGGATTTTTGAAAATGTCACTTTTTTGTGAAAATATCCACTAAACGAGGGAATAATATGTGTGAGGGTACCCCAGGAGAGTTCCAAATGTGTGTGGGTAGAATATATATCCCACGGCGGTAAAATTGAAAAAAGTTGAACAAATTTTTTTTTGGACTTAGTCATTTTTCCGGCGTTTATCAGACTTTCAGATAGGGAAAATGTCAGTGAGCGTTCCGATTTCAGCTCCAGAGCGATTCGCCCAATGAGTCCTTGATATTTAGTCGTTTTCAGCCAATTTTCTGGATTTTTGAAAATTTCACTTTTTTGTGAAAATATCCACTAAACGAGGGAATAATATGTGTGAGGGTACCCCAGGAGAGTTCCAAATGTGTGTGGGTAGAATATATATCCCACGGGGGTAAAATTGAAAAAAGTTGAAAAAAAATTTTTTTTGGACTTAGTTATTTTTCCGGCGTTTATCAGACTTTCAGATAGGGGAAATGTCAGTGAGCGTTCCGATTTCAGTTCCAGAGCGATTCGCCCAATGAGTCCTTGATATTTAGTCGTTTTCAGCCAATTTTCTGGATTTTTGAAAATTTCACTTTTTTGTGAAAATATCCACTAAACGAGGGAATAATATGTGAGGGTACCCCAGGAGAGTTCCAAATGTGTGTTGGTAGAATATATATCCCACGGGGGTAAAATTGAAGAAAGTTGAAAAAAATTTTTTTTAGGGACTTAGTCATTTTTCCGCCGTTTATCAGACTTTCAGATAGGGGAAATGTGAGTGAGCATTCCGATTTCAGTTCCAGAGCGATTCGCCCAATGAGTCCTTGATATTTAGTAGTTTTCAGCCAATTTTCTGGATTTTTGAAAATTTCACTTTTTTGTGAAAATATCCACTAAATGAGGGAATAATATGTGTGAGGGTACCCCAGGAGAGTTCCAAATGTGTGTGGGTAGAATATATATATATCCCACGGGGATAAAATTGAAAAAAGTTGAAAAAAATTTTTTTTTGGACTTAGTCATTTTTCCGGCGTTTATCAGACTTTCAGATAGGGGAAATGTGAGTGAGCATTACGATTTCAGTTCCAGAGCGATTCGCCCAATGAGTCCTTGATATTTAGTCGTTTTCAGCCAATTTTCTGGATTTTTGAAAATTTCACTTTTTTGTGAAAATATCCACTAAACGAGGGAATAATATGTGTGAGGGTACCCCAGGAGAGTTCCAAATGTGTGTGGGTAGAATATATATCCCACGGGGGTAAAATTGAAAAAAGTTTAAAAAAATTTTTTTTTACTGTCATTTTTCCGGCGTTTATCAGACTTTCAGATAGGGGAAATGTGAGTGAGCATTACGATTTCAGTTCCAGAGCGATTCGCCCAATGAGTCCTTGATATTTAGTCATTTTCAGCCAATTTTCTGGATTTTTGAAAATTTCACTTTTTTGTGAAAATATCCACTAAATGAGGGGATAATATGTGTGAGGGTACCCCAGGAGAGTTCCAAATGTTTGTGGGTAGAATATATATCCCACGGGGGTAAAATTGAAAAAAGTTGAACAAATTTTTTTTTGGACTTAGTCATTTTTCCGGCGTTTATCAGACTTTCAGATAGGGTAAATGTCAGTGAGCGTTCCAATTTCAGTTCCAGAGCGATTCGCCCAATGAGTCCTTGATATTTAGTCATTTTCAGCCAATTTTCTGGATTTTTGAAAATTTCACTTTTTTGTGAAAATATCCACTAAATGAGGGAATAATATGTGTGAGGGTACCCCAGGAGAGTTCCAAATGTGTGTGGGTAGAATATATATCCCACGGGGTAAAATTGAAAAAAGTTGAACAAATTTTTTTTTGGACTTAGTGATTTTTCCGGCGTTTATCAGACTTTCAGATAGGGGAAATGTGAGTGAGCATTCCGATTTCAGTTCCAGAGCGATTCGCCCAATGAGTCCTTGATATTTAGTTGTTTTCAGCTAATTTTCTGGATTTTTGAAAATGTCACTTTTTTGTGAAAATATCCACTAAACGAGGGAATAATATGTGTGAGGGTACCCCAGGAGAGTTCCAAATGTGTGTGGGTAGAATATATATCCCACGGGGGTAAAATTGAAAAAAGTTGAAAAAAATTTTTTTTTGGACTTAGTTATTTTTCCGGCGTTTATCAGACTTTCAGATAGGGGAAATGTCAGTGAGCGTTCCGATTTCAGTTCCAGAGCGATTCGCCCAATGAGTCCTTGATATTTAGTCGTTTTCAGCCAATTTTCTGGATTTTTGAAAATTTCACTTTTTTGTGAAAATATCCACTAAACGAGGGAATAATATGTGAGGGTACCCCAGGAGAGTTCCAAATGTGTGTTGGTAGAATATATATCCCACGGGGGTAAAATTGAAAAAAGTTGAAAAAAATTTTTTTTAGGGACTTAGTCATTTTTCCGCCATTTATCAGACTTTCAGATAGGGGAAATGTGAGTGAGCATTCCGATTTCAGTTCCAGAGCGATTCGCCCAATGAGTCCTTGATATTTAGTAGTTTTCAGCCAATTTTCTGGATTTTTGAAAATTTCACTTTTTTGTGAAAATATCCACTAAATGGGGGAATAATATGTGTGAGGGTACCCCAGGAGAGTTCCAAATGTGTGTGGGTAGAATATATATATATCCCACGGGGGTAAAATTGAAAAAAGTTGAAAAAAATTTTTTTTTGGACTTAGTCATTTTTCTGCCATTTATCAGACTTTCAGATAGGGGAAATGTGAGTGAGCATTACGATTTCAGTTCCAGAGCGATTCGCCCAATGAGTCCTTGATATTTAGTCGTTTTCAGCCAATTTTCTGGATTTTTGAAAATTTCACTTTTTTGTGAAAATATCCACTAAACGAGGGAATAATATGTGTGAGGGTACCCCAGGAGAGTTCCAAATGTGTGTGGGTAGAATATATATCCCACGGGGTAAAATTGAAAAAAGTTGAAAAAAATTTTTTTTTGGACTTAGTCATTTTTCCGGCGTTTATCAGACTTTCAGATAGGGGCAATGTCAGTGAGCGTTCCGATTTCAGTTCCAGAGCAATTCGCCCAATGAGTCCTTGATATTTAGTCGTTTTCAGCCAATTTTCTGGATTTTTGAAAATTTCACTTTTTTGTGAAAATATCCACTAAACGAGGGAATAATATGTGTGAGGGTACCCCAGGAGATTTCCAAATGTGTGTGGGTAGAATATATATCCCACAGGGTAAAATTGAAAAAAGTTGAACAAATTTTTTTTGGGACTTAGTGATTTTTCCGGCGTTTATCAGAATTTCAGATAGGGGAAATGTGAGTGAGCATTCCGATTTCAGTTCCAGAGCGATTCGCCCAATGAGTCCTTGATATTTAGTCGTTTTCAGCCAATTTTCTGGATTTTTGAAAATTTCACTTTTTTGTGAAAATATCCACTAAATGAGGGAATAATATGTGTGAGGGTACCCCAGGAGAGTTCCAAATGTGTGTGGGTAGAATATATATATATCCCACGGGGATAAAATTGAAAAAAGTTGAAAAAAATTTTTTTTTGGACTGTCATTTTTCCGGCGTTTATCAGACTTTCAGATAGGGGAAATGTCAGTGAGCGTTCCGATTTCAGTTCCAGAGCGATTCGCCCAATGAGTCCTTGATATTTAGTCGTTTTCAGCCAATTTTCTGGATTTTTGAAAATTTCACTTTTTTGTGAAAATATCCACTAAACGAGGGAATAATATGTGAGGGTACCCCAGGAGAGTTCCAAATGTGTGTTGGTAGAATATATATCCCACGGGGGTAAAATTGAAAAAAGTTGAAAAAAATTTTTTTTAGGGACTTAGTCATTTTTCCGCCGTTTATCAGACTTTCAGATAGGGGAAATGTGAGTGAGCATTCCGATTTCAGTTCCAGAGCGATTCGCCCAATGAGTCCTTGATATTTAGTAGTTTTCAGCCAATTTTCTGGATTTTTGAAAATTTCACTTTTTTGTGAAAATATCCACTAAATGGGGGAATAATATGTGTGAGGGTACCCCAGGAGAGTTCCAAATGTGTGTGGGTAGAATATATATATATCCCACGGGGGTAAAATTGAAAAAAGTTGAAAAAAATTTTTTTTTGGACTTAGTCATTTTTCTGCCATTTATCAGACTTTCAGATAGGGGAAATGTGAGTGAGCATTACGATTTCAGTTCCAGAGCGATTCGCCCAATGAGTCCTTGATATTTAGTCGTTTTCAGCCAATTTTCTGGATTTTTGAAAATTTCACTTTTTTGTGAAAATATCCACTAAACGAGGGAATAATATGTGTGAGGGTACCCCAGGAGATTTCCAAATGTGTGTGGGTAGAATATATATCCCACAGGGTAAAATTGAAAAAAGTTGAACAAATTTTTTTTTGGACTTAGTGATTTTTCCGGCGTTTATCAGAATTTCAGATAGGGGAAATGTGAGTGAGCATTCCGATTTCAGTTCCAGAGCGATTCGCCCAATGAGTCCTTGATATTTAGTCGTTTTCAGCCAATTTTCTGGATTTTTGAAAATTTCACTTTTTTGTGAAAATATCCACTAAATGAGGGAATAATATGTGTGAGGGTACCCCAGGAGAGTTCCAAATGTGTGTGGGTAGAATATATATATATCCCACGGGGATAAAATTGAAAAAAGTTGAAAAAAATTTTTTTTTGGACTGTCATTTTTCCGGCGTTTATCAGACTTTCAGATAGGGGAAATGTGAGTGAGCATTACGATTTCAGTTCCAGAGCGATTCGCCCAATGAGTCCTTGATATTTAGTCATTTTCAGCCAATTTTCTGGATTTTTGAAAATTTCACTTTTTTGTGAAAATATCCACTAAATGAGGGAATAATATGTGTGAGGGTACCCCAGGAGAGTTCCAAATGTTTGTGGGTAGAATATATATCCCACGGGGGTAAAATTGAAAAAAGTTGAACAAATTTTTTTTTGGACTTAGTCATTTTTCCGGCGTTTATCAGACTTTCAGATAGGGTAAATGTCAGTGAGCGTTCCAATTTCAGTTCCAGAGCGATTCGCCCAATGAGTCCTTGATATTTAGTCATTTTCAGCCAATTTTCTGGATTTTTGAAAATTTCACTTTTTTGTGAAAATATCCACTAAATGAGGGAATAATATGTGTGAGGGTACCCCAGGAGAGTTCCAAATGTGTGTGGGTAGAATATATATCCCACGGGGTAAAATTGAAAAAAGTTGAACAAATTTTTTTTTGGACTTAGTGATTTTTCCGGCGTTTATCAGACTTTCAGATAGGGGAAATGTGAGTGAGCATTCCGATTTCAGTTCCAGAGCGATTCGCCCAATGAGTCCTTGATATTTAGTTGTTTTCAGCTAATTTTCTGGATTTTTGAAAATTTCACTTTTTTGTGAAAATATCCACTAAATGAGGGAATAATATGTGTGAGGGTACCCCAGGAGAGTTCCAAATGTGTGTGGGTAGAATATATATCCCACGGGGGTAAAATTGAAAAAAGTTGAACAAATTTTTTTTTGGACTTAGTCATTTTTCCGCCGTTTATCAGACTTTCAGATAGGGGAAATGTCAGTGAGCGTTCCGATATCAGTTCCAGAGCAATTCGCCCAATGAGTCCTTGATATTTAGTCGTTTTCAGCCAATTTTCTGGATTTTTGAAAATGTCACTTTTTTGTGAACATATCCACTAAACGAGGGAATAATATGTGTGAGGGTACCCCAGGAGAGTTCCAAATGTGTGTGGGTAGAATATATATCCCACGGGGGTAAAATTGAAAAAAGTTGAACAAATTTTTTTTTGGACTTAGTCATTTTTCCGGCGTTTATCAGACTTTCAGATAGGGAAAATGTCAGTGAGCGTTCCGATTTCAGCTCCAGAGCGATTCGCCCAATTAGTCCTTGATATTTAGTCGTTTTCAGCCAATTTTCTGGATTTTTGAAAATTTCACTTTTTTGTGAAAATATCCACTAAACAAGGGAATAATATGTGTGAGGGTACCCCAGGAGAGTTCCAAATGTGTGTGGGTAGAATATATATCCCACGGGGGTAAAATTGAAAAAAGTTGAAAAAAAATTTTTTTTGGACTTAGTTATTTTTCCGGCGTTTATCAGACTTTCAGATAGGGAAAATGTCAGTGAGCGTTCCGATTTCAGTTCCAGAGCGATTCGCCCAATGAGTCCTTGATATTTAGTCGTTTTCAGCCAATTTTCTGGATTTTTGAAAATTTCACTTTTTTGTGAAAATATCCACTAAACGAGGGAATAATATGTGAGGGTACCCCAGGAGAGTTCCAAATGTGTGTTGGTAGAATATATATCCCACGGGGGTAAAATTGAAAAAAGTTGAAAAAAATTTTTTTTAGGGACTTAGTCATTTTTCCGCCGTTTATCAGACTTTCAGATAGGGGAAATGTGAGTGAGCATTCCGATTTCAGTTCCAGAGCGATTCGCCCAATGAGTCCTTGATATTTAGTCGTTTTCAGCCAATTTTCTGGATTTTTGAAAATTTCACTTTTTTGTGAAAATATCCACTAAATGAGGGAATAATATGTGTGAGGGTACACCAGGAGAGTTCCAAATGTGTGTGGGTAGAATATATATATATCCCACGGGGATAAAATTGAAAAAAGTTGAAAAAAATTTTTTTTTGGACTTAGTCATTTTTCCGGCGTTTATCAGACTTTCAGATAGGGGAAATGTGAGTGAGCATTCCGATTTCAGTTCCAGAGCGATTCGCCCAATGAGTCCTTGATATTTAGTCGTTTTCAGCCAATTTTCTGGATTTTTGAAAATTTCACTTTTTTGTGAAAATATCCACTAAACGAGGGAATAATATGTGTGAGGGTACCCCAGGAGATTTCCAAATGTGTGTGGGTAGAATATATATCCCACGGGGTAAAATTGAAAAAAGTTGAACAAATTTTTTTTTGGACTTAGTGATTTTTCCGGCGTTTATCAGAATTTCAGATAGGGGAAATGTGAGTGAGCATTCCGATTTCAGTTCCAGAGCGATTCGCCCAATGAGTCCTTGATATTTAGTCGTTTTCAGCCAATTTTCTGGATTTTTGAAAATTTCACTTTTTTGTGAAAATATCCACTAAACGAGGGAATAATATGTGAGGGTACCCCAGGAGAGTTCCAAATGTGTGTTGGTAGAATATATATCCCACGGGGGTAAAATTGAAAAAAGTTGAAAAAAATTTTTTTTAGGGACTTAGTCATTTTTCCGCCGTTTATCAGACTTTCAGATAGGGGAAATGTGAGTGAGCATTCCGATTTCAGTTCCAGAGCGATTCGCCCAATGAGTCCTTGATATTTAGTAGTTTTCAGCCAATTTTCTGGATTTTTGAAAATTTCACTTTTTTGTGAAAATATCCACTAAATGGGGGAATAATATGTGTGAGGGTACCCCAGGAGAGTTCCAAATGTGTGTGGGTAGAATATATATATATCCCACGGGGGTAAAATTGAAAAAAGTTGATAAAAATTTTTTTTTGGACTTAGTCATTTTTCCGGCATTTATCAGACTTTCAGATAGGGGAAATGTGAGTGAGCATTACGATTTCAGTTCCAGAGCGATTCGCCCAATGAGTCCTTGATATTTAGTCGTTTTCAGCCAATTTTCTGGATTTTTGAAAATTTCACTTTTTTGTGAATATATCCACTAAACGAGGGAATAATATGTGTGAGGGTACCCCAGGAGAGTTCCAAATGTGTGTGGGTAGAATATATATCCCACGGGGGTAAAATTGAAAAAAGTTGAAAAAAAATTTTTTTGGGACTTAGTCATTTTTCCGGCGTTTATCAGACTTTCAGATAGGGGCAATGTCAGTGAGCGTTCCGATTTCAGTTCCTGAGAAATTCGCCCAATGAGTCCTTGATATTTAGTCGTTTTCAGCCAATTTTCTGGATTTTTGAAAATTTCACTTTTTTGTGAAAATATCCACTAAACGAGGAAATAATATGTGTGAGGGTACCCCAGGAGATTTCCAAATGTGTGTGGGTAGAATATATATCCCACGGGGTAAAATTGAAAAAAGTTGAACAAATTTTTTTTTGGACTTAGTGATTTTTCCGGCGTTTATCAGACTTTCAGATAGGGGAAATGTGAGTGAGCATTCCGATTTCAGTTCCAGAGCGATTCGCCCAATGAGTCCTTGATATTTAGTCGTTTTCAGCTAATTTTCTGGATTTTTGAAAATTTCACTTTTTTGTGAAAATATCCACTAAATGAGGGAATAATATGTGTGAGGGTACCCCAGGAGAGTTCCAAATGTGTGTGGGTAGAATATATATCCCACGGGGGTAAAATTGAAAAAAGTTGAACAAATTTTTTTTTGGACTTAGTCATTTTTCCGGCGTTTATCAGACTTTCAGATAGGGGAAATGTCAGTGAGCGTTCCGATTTCAGTTCCAGAGCAATTCGCCCAATGAGACCTTGATATTTAGTCGTTTTCAGCCAATTTTCTGGATTTTTGAAAATGTCACTTTTTTGTGAAAATATCCACTAAACGAGGGAATAATATGTGTGAGGGTACCCCAGGAGAGTTCCAAATGTGTGTGGGTAGAATATATATCCCACGGGGGTAAAATTGAAAAAAGTTGAACAAATTTTTTTTTGGACTTAGTCATTTTTCCGGCGTTTATCAGACTTTCAGATAGGGAAAATGTCAGTGAGCGTTCCGATTTCAGTTCCAGAGCGATTCGCCCAATGAGTCCTTGATATTTAGTCATTTTCAGCCAAATTTCTGGATTTTTGAAAATTTCACTTTTTTGTGAAAATATCCACTAAATGAGGGAGTAATATGTGTGAGGGTACCCCAGGAGAGTTCCAAATGTGTGTGGGTAGAATATATATCCCACGGGGTAAAATTGAAAAAAGTTGAAAAAAAATTTTTTTGGGACTTAGTCATTTTTCCGGCGTTTATCAGACTTTCAGATAGGGGAAATGTCAGTGAGCGTTCCGATTTCAGTTCCAGAGCAATTCGCCCAATGAGTCCTTGATATTTAGTCGTTTTCAGCCAATTTTCGAAAATTTCACTTTTTTGTGAAAATATCCACTAAACGAGGGAATAATATGTGTGAGGGTACCCCAGGAGAGTTCCAAATGTGTGTGGGTAGAATATATATCCCACGGGGTAAAATTGAAAAAAGTTGAAAAAAAATTTTTTTTGGACTTAGTCATTTTTCCGGCGTTTATCAGACTTTCAGATAGGGGCAATGTCAGTGAGCGTTCCGATTTCAGTTCCAGAGCAATTCGCCCAATGAGTCCTTGATATTTAGTCGTTTTCAGCCAATTTTCGAAAATTTCACTTTTTTGTGAAAATATCCACTAAACGAGGGAATAATATGTGTGAGGGTACCCCAGGAGAGTTCCAAATGTGTGTGGGTAGAATATATATCCCACGGGGGTAAAATTGAAAAAAGTTGAAAAAAATTTTTTTTTGGACTTAGTCATTTTTCCGGCGTTTATCAGACTTTCAGATAGGGGAAATGTGAGTGAGCGTTACGATTTCAGTTCCAGAGCGATTCGCCCAATGAGTCCTTGATATTTAGTCGTTTTCAGCCAATTTTCTGGATTTTTGAAAATTTCACTTTTTTGTGAAAATATCCACTAAACGAGGGAATAATATGTGTGAGGGTACCCCAGGAGATTTCCAAATGTGTGTGGGTAGAATATATATCCCACGGGGTAAAATTGAAAAAAGTTGAACAAATTTTTTTTTGGACTTAGTCATTTTTCCGGCGTTTATCAGACTTTCAGATAGGGGAAATGTCAGTGAGCGTTCCGATTTCAGTTCCAGAGCAATTCGCCCAATGAGTCCTTGATATTTAGTCATTTTCAGCCAATTTTCTGGATTTTTGAAAATTTCACTTTTTTGTGAAAATATCCACTAAACGAGGGAATAATATGTGTGAGGGTACCCCAGGAGAGTTCCAAATGTGTGTGGGTAGAATATATATCCCACGGGGGTAAAATTGAAAAAAGTTGAAAAAAAATTTTTTTTGGACTTAGTTATTTTTCCGGCGTTTATCAGACTTTCAGATAGGGGAAATGTCAGTGAGCGTTCCGATTTCAGTTCCAGAGCGATTCGCCCAATGAGTCCTTGATATTTAGTCGTTTTCAGCCAATTTTCTGGATTTTTGAAAATTTCACTTTTTTGTGAAAATATCCACTAAACGAGGGAATAATATGTGAGGGTACCCCAGGAGAGTTCCAAATGTGTGTTGGTAGAATATATATCCCACGGGGGTAAAATTGAAAAAAGTTGAAAAAAATTTTTTTTAGGGACTTAGTCATTTTTCCGCCGTTTATCAGACTTTCAGATAGGGGAAATGTGAGTGAGCATTCCGATTTCAGTTCCAGAGCGATTCGCCCAATGAGTCCTTGATATTTAGTAGTTTTCAGCCAATTTTCTGGATTTTTGAAAATTTCACTTTTTTGTGAAAATATCCACTAAATGGGGGAATAATATGTGTGAGGGTACCCCAGGAGAGTTCCAAATGTGTGTGGGTAGAATATATATATATCCCACGGGGGTAAAATTGAAAAAAGTTGAAAAAAAATTTTTTTGGGACTTAGTCATTTTTCCGGCATTTATCAGACTTTCAGATAGGGGAAATGTGAGTGAGCATTACGATTTCAGTTCCAGAGCGATTCGCCCAATGAGTCCTTGATATTTAGTCGTTTTCAGCCAATTTTCTGGATTTTTGAAAATTTCACTTTTTTGTGAAAATATCCACTAAACGAGGGAATAATATGTGTGAGGGTACCCCAGGAGATTTCCAAATGTGTGTGGGTAGAATATATATCCCACGGGGGTAAAATTGAAAAAAGTTTAAAAAAATTTTTTTTTGGACTGTCATTTTTCCGGCGTTTATCAGACTTTCAGATAGGGGAAATGTGAGTGAGCATTACGATTTCAGTTCCAGAGCGATTCGCCCAATGAGTCCTTGATATTTAGTCATTTTCAGCCAATTTTCTGGATTTTTGAAAATTTCACTTTTTTGTGAAAATATCCACTAAATGAGGGAATAATATGTGTGAGGGTACCCCAGGAGAGTTCCAAATGTGTGTGGGTAGAATATATATCCCACGGGGTAAAATTGAAAAAAGTTGAACAAATTTTTTTTTGGACTTAGTGATTTTTCCGGCGTTTATCAGAATTTCAGATAGGGGAAATGTGTGTGAGCATTCCCATTTCAGTTCCAGAGCGATTCGCCCAATGAGTCCTTGATATTTAGTCGTTTTCAGCCAATTTTCTGGATTTTTGAAAATTTCACTTTTTTGTGAAAAGATCCACTAAATGAGGGAATAATATGTGTGAGGGTACCCCAGGAGAGTTCCAAATGTGTGTGGGTAGAATATATATATATCCCACGGGGATAAAATTGAAAAAAGTTGAAAAAAATTTTTTTTGGGACTTAGTCATTTTTCCGGCGTTTATCAGACTTTCAGATAGGGGAAATGTGAGTGAGCATTACGATTTCAGTTCCAGAGCGATTCGCCCAATGAGTCCTTGATATTTAGTCGTTTTCAGCCAATTTTCTGGATTTTTGAAAATTTCACTTTTTTGTGAAAATATCCACTAAACGAGGGAATAATATGTGTGAGGGTACCCCAGGAGAGTTCCAAATGTGTGTGGGTAGAATATATATATATCCCACGGGGGTAAAATTGAAAAAAGTTGAAAAAAATTTTTTTTTGGACTTAGTCATTTTTCCGGCATTTATCAGACTTTCAGATAGGGGAAATGTGAGTGAGCGTTACGATTTCAGTTCCAGAGCGATTCGCCCAATGAGTCCTTGATATTTAGTCGTTTTCAGCCAATTTTCTGGATTTTTGAAAATTTCACTTTTTTGTGAAAATATCCACTAAACGAGGGAATAATATGTGTGAGGGTACCCCAGGAGAGTTCCAAATGTGTGTGGGTAGAATATATATCCCACGGGGTAAAATTGAAAAAAGTTGAAAAAAAATTTTTTTTGGACTTAGTCATTTTTCCGGCGTTTATCAGACTTTCAGATAGGGGCAATGTCAGTGAGCGTTCCGATTTCAGTTCCAGAGCAATTCGCCCAATGAGTCCTTGATATTTAGTCGTTTTCAGCCAATTTTCTGGATTTTTGAAAATTTCACTTTTTTGTGAAAATATCCACTAAACGAGGGAATAATATGTGTGAGGGTACCCCAGGAGATTTCCAAATGTGTGTGGGTAGAATATATATCCCACGGGGGTAAAATTGAAAAAAGTTTAAAAAAATTTTTTTTTGGACTGTCATTTTTCCGGCGTTTATCAGACTTTCAGATAGGGGAAATGTGAGTGAGCATTACGATTTCAGTTCCAGAGCGATTCGCCCAATGAGTCCTTGATATTTAGTCATTTTCAGCCAATTTTCTGGATTTTTGAAAATTTCACTTTTTTGTGAAAATATCCACTAAATGAGGGAATAATATGTGTGAGGGTACCCCAGGAGAGTTCCAAATGTTTGTGAGTAGAATATATATCCCACGGGGGTAAAATTGAAAAAAGTTGAACAAATTTTTTTTTGGACTTAGTCATTTTTCCGGCGTTTATCAGACTTTCAGATAGGGGAAATGTCAGTGAGCGTTCCGATTTCAGTTCCAGAGCAATTCGCCCAATGAGTCCTTGATATTTAGTCGTTTTCAGCCAATTTTCTGGATTTTTGAAAATTTCACTTTTTTGTGAAAATATCCACTAAATGAGGGAATAATATGTGTGAGGGTACCCCAGGAGAGTTCCAAATGTGTGTGGGTAGAATATATATATATCCCACGGGGGTAAAATTGAAAAAAGTTGAAAAAAATTTTTTTTTGGACTTAGTCATTTTTCCGGCATTTATCAGACTTTCAGATAGGGGAAATGTGAGTGAGCATTACGATTTCAGTTCCAGAGCGATTCGCCCAATGAGTCCTTGATATTTAGTAGTTTTCAGCCAATTTTCTGGATTTTTGAAAATTTCACTTTTTTGTGAAAATATCCACTAAACGAGGGAATAATATGTGTGAGTGTACCCCAGGAGAGTTCCAAATGTGTGTGGGTAGAATATATATCCCACGGGGTAAAATTGAAAAAAGTTGAAAAAAAATATTTTTTGGACTTAGTCATTTTTCCGGCGTTTATCAGAATTTCAGATAGGGGAAATGTGTGTGAGCATTCCGATTTCAGTTCCAGAGCGATTCGCCCAATGAGTCCTTGATATTTAGTCGTTTTCAGCCAATTTTCTGGATTTTTGAAAATTTCACTTTTTTGTGAAAATATCCACTAAATGAGGGAATAATATGTGTGAGAGTACCCCAGGAGAGTTCCAAATGTGTGTGGGTAGAATATATATATATCCCACGGGGATAAAATTGAAAAAAGTTGAAAAAAAATTTTTTTGGGACTTAGTCATTTTTCCGGCGTTTATCAGACTTTCAGATAGGGGAAATGTGAGTGAGCATTACGATTTCAGTTCCAGAGCGATTCGCCCAATGAGTCCTTGATATTTAGTCGTTTTCAGCCAATTTTCTGGATTTTTGAAAATTTCACTTTTTTGTGAAAATATCCACTAAACGAGGGAATAATATGTGTGAGGGTACCCCAGGAGAGTTCCAAATGTGTGTGGGTAGAATATATATCCCACGGGGGTAAAATTGAAAAAAGTTTAAAAAAATTTTTTTTTGGACTGTCATTTTTCCGGCGTTTATCAGACTTTCAGATAGGGGAAATGTGAGTGAGCATTACGATTTCAGTTCCAGAGCGATTCGCCCAATGAGTCCTTGATATTTAGTCATTTTCAGCCAATTTTCTGGATTTTTGAAAATTTCACTTTTTTGTGAAAATATCCACTAAATGAGGGAATAATATGTGTGAGGGTACCCCAGGAGAGTTCCAAATGTTTGTGGGTAGAATATATATCCCACGGGGGTAAAATTGAAAAAAGTTGAACAAATTTTTTTTTGGACTTAGTCATTTTTCCGGCGTTTATCAGACTTTCAGATAGGGCAAATGTCAGTGAGCGTTCCGATTTCAGTTCCAGAGCGATTCGCCCAATGAGTCCTTGATATTTAGTCGTTTTCAGCCAATTTTCTGGATTTTTGAAAATTTCACTTTTTTGTGAAAATATCCACTAAATGAGGGAATAATATGTGTGAGGGTACCCCAGGAGAGTTCCAAATGTGTGTGGGTAGAATATATATCCCACGGGGGTAAAATTGAAAAAAGTTGAAAAAAATTTTTTTTTGGACTTAGTCATTTTTCCGGCATTTATCAGACTTTCAGATAGGGGAAATGTGAGTGAGCATTACGATTTCAGTTCCAGAGCGATTCGCCCAATGAGTCCTTGATATTTAGTCGTTTTCAGCCAATTTTCTGGATTTTTGAAAATTTCACTTTTTTGTGAAAATATCCACTAAACGAGGGAATAATATGTGTGAGGGTACCCCAGGAGAGTTCCAAATGTGTGTGGGTAGAATATATATCCCACGGGGGTAAAATTGAAAAAAGTTGAAAAAAAATTTTTTTGGGACTTAGTCATTTTTCCGGCGTTTATCAGATTTTCAGATAGGGGCAATGTCAGTGAGCGTTCCGATTTCAGTTCCAGAGAAATTCGCCCAATGAGTCCTTGATATTTAGTCGTTTTCAGCCAATTTTCTGGATTTTTGAAAATTTCACTTTTTTGTGAAAATATCCACTAAACGAGGGAATAATATGTGTGAGGGTACCCCAGGAGATTTCCAAATGTGTGTGGGTAGAATATATATCCCACGGGGTAAAATTGAAAAAAGTTGAACAAATTTTTTTTGGACTTAGTGATTTTTCCGGCGTTTATCAGACTTTCAGATAGGGGAAATGTGAGTGAGCATTCCGATTTCAGTTCCAGAGCGATTCGCCCAATGAGTCCTTGATATTTAGTTGTTTTCAGCTAATTTTCTGGATTTTTGAAAATTTCACTTTTTTGTGAAAATATCCACTAAATGAGGGAATAATATGTGTGAGGGTACCCCAGGAGAGTTCCAAATGTGTGTGGGTAGAATATATATCCCACGGGGGTAAAATTGAAAAAAGTTGAACAAATTTTTTTTTGGACTTAGTCATTTTTCCGCCGTTTATCAGACTTTCAGATAGGGGAAATGTCAGTGAGCGTTCCGATTTCAGTTCCAGAGCAATTCGCCCAATGAGTCCTTGATATTTAGTCGTTTTCAGCCAATTTTCTGGATTTTTGAAAATGTCACTTTTTTGTGAAAATATCCACTAAACGAGGGAATAATATGTGTGAGGGTACCCCAGGAGAGTTCCAAATGTGTGTGGGTAGAATATATATCCCACGGGGGTAAAATTGAAAAAAGTTGAACAAATTTTTTTTTGGACTTAGTCATTTTTCCGGCGTTTATCAGACTTTCAGATAGGGAAAATGTCAGTGAGCGTTCCGATTTCAGCTCCAGAGCGATTCGCCCAATGAGTCCTTGATATTTAGTCGTTTTCAGCCAATTTTCTGGATTTTTGAAAATTTCACTTTTTTGTGAAAATATCCACTAAACGAGGGAATAATATGTGTGAGGGTACCCCAGGAGAGTTCCAAATGTGTGTGGGTAGAATATATATCCCACGGGGTAAAATTGAAAAAAGTTGAAAAAAAATATTTTTTGGACTTAGTCATTTTTCCGGCATTTATCAGACTTTCAGATAGGGGCAATGTCAGTGAGCGTTCCGATTTCAGTTCCAGAGCAATTCGCCCAATGAGTCCTTGATATTTAGTCGTTTTCAGCCAATTTTCTGGATTTTTGAAAATTTCACTTTTTTGTGAAAATATCCACTAAACGAGGGAATAATATGTGTGAGGGTACCCCAGGAGATTTCCAAATGTGTGTGGGTAGAATATATATCCCACGGGGTAAAATTGAAAAAAGTTGAACAAATTTTTTTTTGGACTTAGTGATTTTTCCGGCGTTTATCAGAATTTCAGATAGGGGAAATGTGTGTGAGCATTCCGATTTCAGTTCCAGAGCGATTCGCCCAATGAGTCCTTGATATTTAGTCGTTTTCAGCCAATTTTCTGGATTTTTGAAAATTTCACTTTTTTGTGAAAATATCCACTAAATGAGGGAATAATATGTGTGAGGGTACCCCAGGAGAGTTCCAAATGTGTGTGGGTAGAATATATATATATCCCACGGGGATAAAATTGAAAAAAGTTGAAAAAAATTTTTTTTGGGACTTAGTCATTTTTCCGGCGTTTATCAGACTTTCAGATAGGGGAAATGTGAGTGAGCATTACGATTTCAGTTCCAGAGCGATTCGCCCAATGAGTCCTTGATATTTAGTCGTTTTCAGCCAATTTTCTGGATTTTTGAAAATTTCACTTTTTTGTGAAAATATCCACTAAACGAGGGAATAATATGTGTGAGGGTACCCCAGGAGAGTTCCAAATGTGTGTGGGTAGAATATATATCCCACGGGGGTAAAATTGAAAAAAGTTTAAAAAAATTTTTTTTTGGACTGTCATTTTTCCGGCGTTTATCAGACTTTCAGATAGGGGAAATGTGAGTGAGCATTCCGATTTCAGTTCCAGAGCGATTCGCCCAATGAGTCCTTGATATTTAGTCATTTTCAGCCAATTTTCTGGATTTTTGAAAATTTCACTTTTTTGTGAAAATATCCACTAAATGAGGGAATAATATGTGTGAGGGTACCCCAGGAGAGTTCCAAATGTTTGTGGGTAGAATATATATCCCACGGGGGTAAAATTGAAAAAAGTTGAACAAATTTTTTTTTGGACTTAGTCATTTTTCCGGCGTTTATCAGACTTTCAGATAGGGCAAATGTCAGTGAGCGTTCCGATTTCAGTTCCAGAGCGATTCGCCCAATGAGTCCTTGATATTTAGTCGTTTTCAGCCAATTTTCTGGATTTTTGAAAATTTCACTTTTTTGTGAAAATATCCACTAAATGAGGGAATAATATGTGTGAGGGTACCCCAGGAGAGTTCCAAATGTGTGTGGGTAGAATATATATCCCACGGGGGTAAAATTGAAAAAAGTTGAAAAAAATTTTTTTTTGGACTTAGTCATTTTTCCGGCATTTATCAGACTTTCAGATAGGGGAAATGTGAGTGAGCATTACGATTTCAGTTCCAGAGCGATTCGCCCAATGAGTCCTTGATATTTAGTCGTTTTCAGCCAATTTTCTGGATTTTTGAAAATTTCACTTTTTTGTGAAAATATCCACTAAACGAGGGAATAATATGTGTGAGGGTACCCCAGGAGAGTTCCAAATGTGTGTGGGTAGAATATATATCCCACGGGGGTAAAATTGAAAAAAGTTGAAAAAAATTTTTTTTGGGACTTAGTCATTTTTCCGGCGTTTATCAGACTTTCAGATAGGGGCAATGTCAGTGAGCGTTCCGATTTCAGTTCCAGAGAAATTCGCCCAATGAGTCCTTGATATTTAGTCGTTTTCAGCCAATTTTCTGGATTTTTGAAAATTTCACTTTTTTGTGAAAATATCCACTAAACGAGGGAATAATATGTGTGAGGGTACCCCAGGAGATTTCCAAATGTGTGTGGGTAGAATATATATCCCACGGGGTAAAATTGAAAAAAGTTGAACAAATTTTTTTTGGACTTAGTGATTTTTCCGGCGTTTATCAGACTTTCAGATAGGGGAAATGTGAGTGAGCATTCCGATTTCAGTTCCAGAGCGATTCGCCCAATGAGTCCTTGATATTTAGTTGTTTTCAGCTAATTTTCTGGATTTTTGAAAATTTCACTTTTTTGTGAAAATATCCACTAAATGAGGGAATAATATGTGTGAGGGTACCCCAGGAGAGTTCCAAATGTGTGTGGGTAGAATATATATCCCACGGGGGTAAAATTGAAAAAAGTTGAACAAATTTTTTTTTGGACTTAGTCATTTTTCCGCCGTTTATCAGACTTTCAGATAGGGGAAATGTCAGTGAGCGTTCCGATTTCAGTTCCAGAGCAATTCGCCCAATGAGTCCTTGATATTTAGTCGTTTTCAGCCAATTTTCTGGATTTTTGAAAATGTCACTTTTTTGTGAAAATATCCACTAAACGAGGGAATAATATGTGTGAGGGTACCCCAGGAGAGTTCCAAATGTGTGTGGGTAGAATATATATCCCACGGGGGTAAAATTGAAAAAAGTTGAACAAATTTTTTTTTGGACTTAGTCATTTTTCCGGCGTTTATCAGACTTTCAGATAGGGAAAATGTCAGTGAGCGTTCCGATTTCAGCTCCAGAGCGATTCGCCCAATGAGTCCTTGATATTTAGTCGTTTTCAGCCAATTTTCTGGATTTTTGAAAATTTCACTTTTTTGTGAAAATATCCACTAAACGAGGGAATAATATGTGTGAGGGTACCCCAGGAGAGTTCCAAATGTGTGTGGGTAGAATATATATCCCACGGGGTAAAATTGAAAAAAGTTGAAAAAAAATATTTTTTGGACTTAGTCATTTTTCCGGCATTTATCAGACTTTCAGATAGGGGCAATGTCAGTGAGCGTTCCGATTTCAGTTCCAGAGCAATTCGCCCAATGAGTCCTTGATATTTAGTCGTTTTCAGCCAATTTTCTGGATTTTTGAAAATTTCACTTTTTTGTGAAAATATCCACTAAACGAGGGAATAATATGTGTGAGGGTACCCCAGGAGATTTCCAAATGTGTGTGGGTAGAATATATATCCCACGGGGTAAAATTGAAAAAAGTTGAACAAATTTTTTTTTGGACTTAGTGATTTTTCCGGCGTTTATCAGAATTTCAGATAGGGGAAATGTGTGTGAGCATTCCGATTTCAGTTCCAGAGCGATTCGCCCAATGAGTCCTTGATATTTAGTCGTTTTCAGCCAATTTTCTGGATTTTTGAAAATTTCACTTTTTTGTGAAAATATCCACTAAATGAGGGAATAATATGTGTGAGGGTACCCCAGGAGAGTTCCAAATGTGTGTGGGTAGAATATATATATATCCCACGGGGATAAAATTGAAAAAAGTTGAAAAAAATTTTTTTTGGGACTTAGTCATTTTTCCGGCGTTTATCAGACTTTCAGATAGGGGAAATGTGAGTGAGCATTACGATTTCAGTTCCAGAGCGATTCGCCCAATGAGTCCTTGATATTTAGTCGTTTTCAGCCAATTTTCTGGATTTTTGAAAATTTCACTTTTTTGTGAAAATATCCACTAAACGAGGGAATAATATGTGTGAGGGTACCCCAGGAGAGTTCCAAATGTGTGTGGGTAGAATATATATCCCACGGGGGTAAAATTGAAAAAAGTTTAAAAAAATTTTTTTTTGGACTGTCATTTTTCCGGCGTTTATCAGACTTTCAGATAGGGGAAATGTGAGTGAGCATTACGATTTCAGTTCCAGAGCGATTCGCCCAATGAGTCCTTGATATTTAGTCGTTTTCAGCCAATTTTCTGGATTTTTGAAAATTTCACTTTTTTGTGAAAATATCCACTAAATGAGGGAATAATATGTGTGAGGGTACCCCAGGAGAGTTCCAAATGTGTGTGGGTAGAATATATATATATCCCACGGGGATAAAATTGAAAAAAGTTGAAAAAAATTTTTTTTGGGACTTAGTCATTTTTCCGGCGTTTATCAGACTTTCAGATAGGGGAAATGTGAGTGAGCATTACGATTTCAGTTCCAGAGCGATTCGCCCAATGAGTCCTTGATATTTAGTCGTTTTCAGCCAATTTTCTGGATTTTTGAAAATTTCACTTTTTTGTGAAAATATCCACTAAACGAGGGAATAATATGTGTGAGGGTACCCCAGGAGAGTTCCAAATGTGTGTGGGTAGAATATATATCCCACGGGGGTAAAATTGAAAAAAGTTTAAAAAAATTTTTTTTTGGACTGTCATTTTTCCGGTGTTTATCAGACTTTCAGATAGGGGAAATGTGAGTGAGCATTACGATTTCAGTTCCAGAGCGATTCGCCCAATGAGTCCTTGATATTTAGTCATTTTCAGCCAATTTTCTGGATTTTTGAAAATTTCACTTTTTTGTGAAAATATCCACTAAATGAGGGAATAATATGTGTGAGGGTACCCCAGGAGAGTTCCAAATGTTTGTGGGTAGAATATATATCCCACGGGGGTAAAATTGAAAAAAGTTGAACAAATTTTTTTTTGGACTTAGTCATTTTTCCGGCGTTTATCAGACTTTCAGATAGGGCAAATGTCAGTGAGCGTTCCGATTTCAGTTCCAGAGCGATTCGCCCAATGAGTCCTTGATATTTAGTCATTTTCAGCCAATTTTCTGGATTTTTGAAAATTTCACTTTTTTGTGAAAATATCCACTAAATGAGGGAATAATATGTGTGAGGGTACCCCAGGAGAGTTCCAAATGTGTGTGGGTAGAATATATATCCCACGGGGGTAAAATTGAAAAAAGTTGAAAAAAATTTTTTTTTGGACTTAGTCATTTTTCCGGCATTTATCAGACTTTCAGATAGGGGAAATGTGAGTGAGCATTACGATTTCAGTTCCAGAGCGATTCGCCCAATGAGTCCTTGATATTTAGTCGTTTTCAGCCAATTTTCTGGATTTTTGAAAATTTCACTTTTTTGTGAAAATATCCACTAAACGAGGGAATAATATGTGTGAGGGTACCCCAGGAGAGTTCCAAATGTGTGTGGGTAGAATATATATCCCACGGGGGTAAAATTGAAAAAAGTTGAAAAAAAATTTTTTTGGGACTTAGTCATTTTTCCGGCGTTTATCAGACTTTCAGATAGGGGCAATGTCAGTGAGCGTTCCGATTTCAGTTCCAGAGAAATTCGCCCAATGAGTCCTTGATATTTAGTCGTTTTCAGCCAATTTTCTGGATTTTTGAAAATTTCACTTTTTTGTGAAAATATCCACTAAACGAGGGAATAATATGTGTGAGGGTACCCCAGGAGATTTCCAAATGTGTGTGGGTAGAATATATATCCCACGGGGTAAAATTGAAAAAAGTTGAACAAATTTTTTTTGGACTTAGTGATTTTTCCGGCGTTTATCAGACTTTCAGATAGGGGAAATGTGAGTGAGCATTCCGATTTCAGTTCCAGAGCGATTCGCCCAATGAGTCCTTGATATTTAGTTGTTTTCAGCTAATTTTCTGGATTTTTGAAAATTTCACTTTTTTGTGAAAATATCCACTAAATGAGGGAATAATATGTGTGAGGGTACCCCAGGAGAGTTCCAAATGTGTGTGGGTAGAATATATATCCCACGGGGGTAAAATTGAAAAAAGTTGAACAAATTTTTTTTTGGACTTAGTCATTTTTCCGCCGTTTATCAGACTTTCAGATAGGGGAAATGTCAGTGAGCGTTCCGATTTCAGTTCCAGAGCAATTCGCCCAATGAGTCCTTGATATTTAGTCGTTTTCAGCCAATTTTCTGGATTTTTGAATGTCACTTTTTTGTGAAAATATCCACTAAACGAGGGAATAATATGTGTGAGGGTACCCCAGGAGAGTTCCAAATGTGTGTGGGTAGAATATATATCCCACGGGGGTAAAATTGAAAAAAGTTGAACAAATTTTTTTTTGGACTTAGTCATTTTTCCGGCGTTTATCAGACTTTCAGATAGGGAAAATGTCAGTGAGCGTTCCGATTTCAGCTCCAGAGCGATTCGCCCAATGAGTCCTTGATATTTAGTCGTTTTCAGCCAATTTTCTGGATTTTTGAAAATTTCACTTTTTTGTGAAAATATCCACTAAACGAGGGAATAATATGTGTGAGGGTACCCCAGGAGATTTCCAAATGTGTGTGGGTAGAATATATATCCCACGGGGTAAAATTGAAAAAAGTTGAACAAATTTTTTTTGGACTTAGTGATTTTTCCGGCGTTTATCAGACTTTCAGATAGGGGAAATGTGAGTGAGCATTCCGATTTCAGTTCCAGAGCGATTCGCCCAATGAGTCCTTGATATTTAGTTGTTTTCAGCTAATTTTCTGGATTTTTGAAAATTTCACTTTTTTGTGAAAATATCCACTAAATGAGGGAATAATATGTGTGAGGGTACCCCAGGAGAGTTCCAAATGTGTGTGGGTAGAATATATATCCCACGGGGGTAAAATTGAAAAAAGTTGAACAAATTTTTTTTTGGACTTAGTCATTTTTCCGCCGTTTATCAGACTTTCAGATAGGGGAAATGTCAGTGAGCGTTCCGATTTCAGTTCCAGAGCAATTCGCCCAATGAGTCCTTGATATTTAGTCGTTTTCAGCCAATTTTCTGGATTTTTGAATGTCACTTTTTTGTGAAAATATCCACTAAACGAGGGAATAATATGTGTGAGGGTACCCCAGGAGAGTTCCAAATGTGTGTGGGTAGAATATATATCCCACGGGGGTAAAATTGAAAAAAGTTGAACAAATTTTTTTTTGGACTTAGTCATTTTTCCGGCGTTTATCAGACTTTCAGATAGGGAAAATGTCAGTGAGCGTTCCGATTTCAGCTCCAGAGCGATTCGCCCAATGAGTCCTTGATATTTAGTCGTTTTCAGCCAATTTTCTGGATTTTTGAAAATTTCACTTTTTTGTGAAAATATCCACTAAACGAGGGAATAATATGTGTGAGGGTACCCCAGGAGAGTTCCAAATGTGTGTGGGTAGAATATATATCCCACGGGGGTAAAATTGAAAAAAGTTGAAAAAAAATTTTTTTTGGACTTAGTTATTTTTCCGGCGTTTATCAGACTTTCAGATAGGGGAAATGTCAGTGAGCGTTCCGATTTCAGTTCCAGAGCGATTCGCCCAATGAGTCCTTGATATTTAGTCGTTTTCAGCCAATTTTCTGGATTTTTGAAAATTTCACTTTTTTGTGAAAATATCCACTAAACGAGGGAATAATATGTGAGGGTACCCCAGGAGAGTACCAAATGTGTGTTGGTAGAATATATATCCCACGGGGGTAAAATTGAAAAAAGTTGAAAAAAATTTTTTTTAGGGACTTAGTCATTTTTCCGCCGTTTATCAGACTTTCAGATAGGGGAAATGTGAGTGAGCATTCCGATTTCAGTTCCAGAGCGATTCGCCCAATGAGTCCTTGATATTTAGTAGTTTTCAGCCAATTTTCTGGATTTTTGAAAATTTCACTTTTTTGTGAAAATATCCACTAAATGGGGGAATAATATGTGTGAGGGTACCCCAGGAGAGTTCCAAATGTGTGTGGGTAGAATATATATATATCCCACGGGGGTAAAATTGAAAAAAGTTGAAAAAAATTTTTTTTTGGACTTAGTCATTTTTCCGCCATTTATCAGACTTTCAGATAGGGGAAATGTGAGTGAGCATTACGATTTCAGTTCCAGAGCGATTCGCCCAATGAGTCCTTGATATTTAGTCGTTTTCAGCCAATTTTCTGGATTTTTGAAAATTTCACTTTTTTGTGAAAATATCCACTAAACGAGGGAATAATATGTGTGAGGGTACCCCAGGAGAGTTCCAAATGTGTGTGGGTAGAATATATATCCCACGGGGTAAAATTGAAAAAAGTTGAAAAAAAATTTTTTTTGGACTTAGTCATTTTTCCGGCGTTTATCAGACTTTCAGATAGGGGCAATGTCAGTGAGCGTTCCGATTTCAGTTCCAGAGCAATTCGCCCAATGAGTCCTTGATATTTAGTCGTTTTCAGCCAATTTTCTGGATTTTTGAAAATTTCACTTTTTTGTGAAAATATCCACTAAACGAGGGAATAATATGTGTGAGGGTACCCCAGGAGATTTCCAAATGTGTGTGGGTAGAATATATATCCCACAGGGTAAAATTGAAAAAAGTTGAACAAATTTTTTTTTGGACTTAGTGATTTTTCCGGCGTTTATCAGAATTTCAGATAGGTGAAATGTGAGTGAGCATTCCGATTTCAGTTCCAGAGCGATTCGCCCAATGAGTCCTTGATATTTAGTCGTTTTCAGCCAATTTTCTGGATTTTTGAAAATTTCACTTTTTTGTGAAAATATCCACTAAATGAGGGAATAATATGTGTGAGGGTACCCCAGGAGAGTTCCAAATGTGTGTGGGTAGAATATATATATATCCCACGGGGATAAAATTGAAAAAAGTTGAAAAAAATTTTTTTTTGGACTTAGTCATTTTTCCGGCGTTTATCAGACTTTCAGATAGGGGAAATGTGAGTGAGCATTCCGATTTCAGTTCCAGAGCGATTCGCCCAATGAGTCCTTGATATTTAGTCGTTTTCAGCCAATTTTCTGGATTTTTGAAAATTTCACTTTTTTGTGAAAACATCCACTAAACGAGGGAATAATATGTGTGAGGGTACCCCAGGAGAGTTCCAAATGTGTGTGGGTAGAATATATATCCCACGGGGGTAAAATTGAAAAAAGTTGAAAAAAAATTTTTTTTGGACTTAGTCATTTTTCCGGCGTTTATCAGACTTTCAGATAGGGGCAATGTCAGTGAGCGTTCCGATTTCAGTTCCAGAGCAATTCGCCCAATGAGTCCTTGATATTTAGTCGTTTTCAGCCAATTTTCTGGATTTTTGAAAATTTCACTTTTTTGTGAAAATATCCACTAAATGAGGGAATAATATGTGTGAGGGTACCCCAGGAGAGTTCCAAATGTGTGTGGGTAGAATATATATCCCACGGGGGTAAAATTGAAAAAAGGTGAACAAATTTTTCTTTGGACTTAGTCATTTTTCCGGCGTTTATCAGACTTTCAGATAGGGGAAATGTCAGTGAGCGTTCCGATTTCAGTTCCAGAGCAATTCGCCCAATGAGTCCTTGATATTTAGTCGTTTTCAGCCAATTTTCTGGATTTTTGAAAATTTCACTTTTTTGTGAAAATATCCACTAAATGAGGGAATAATATGTGTGAGGGTACCCCAGGAGAGTTCCAAATGTGTGTGGGTAGAATATATATATATCCCACGGGGGTAAAATTGAAAAAAGTTGAAAAAAATTTTTTTTTGGACTTTGTCATTTTTCCGGCATTTATCAGACTTTCAGATAGGGGAAATGTGAGTGAGCATTACGATTTCAGTTCCAGAGCGATTCGCCCAATGAGTCCTTGATATTTAGTCGTTTTCAGCCAATTTTCTGGATTTTTGAAAATTTCACTTTTTTGTGAAAATATCCACTAAACGAGGGAATAATATGTGTGAGGGTACCCCAGGAGATTTCCAAATGTGTGTGGGTAGAATATATATCCCACGGGGTAAAATTGAAAAAAGTTGAACAAATTTTTTTTTGGACTTAGTGATTTTTCCGGCGTTTATCAGACTTTCAGATAGGGGAAATGTGAGTGAGCATTCCGATTTCAGTTCCAGAGCGATTCGCCCAATGAGTCCTTGATATTTAGTCGTTTTCAGCTAATTTTCTGGATTTTTGAAAATTTCACTTTTTTGTGAAAATATCCACTAAATGAGGGAATAATATGTGTGAGGGTACCCCAGGAGAGTTCCAAATGTGTGTGGGTAGAATATATATCCCACGGGGGTAAAATTGAAAAAAGTTGAACAAATTTTTTTTTGGACTTAGTCATTTTTCCGGCGTTTATCAGACTTTCAGATAGGGGAAATGTCAGTGAGCGTTCCGATTTCAGTTCCAGAGCAATTCGCCCAATGAGTCCTTGATATTTAGTCGTTTTCAGCCAATTTTCTGGATTTTTGAAAATGTCACTTTTTTGTGAAAATATCCACTAAACGAGGGAATAATATGTGTGAGGGTACCCCAGGAGAGTTCCAAATGTGTGTGGGTAGAATATATATCCCACGGGGGTAAAATTGAAAAAAGTTGAACAAATTTTTTTTTGGACTTAGTCATTTTTCCGGCGTTTATCAGACTTTCAGATAGGGGCAATGTCAGTGAGCGTTCCGATTTCAGTTCCAGAGCAATTCGCCCAATGAGTCCTTGATATTTAGTCGTTTTCAGCCAATTTTCTGGATTTTTGAAAATTTCACTTTTTTGTGAAAATATCCACTAAATGAGGGAATAATATGTGTGAGGGTACCCCAGGAGAGTTCCAAATGTGTGTGGGTAGAATATATATCCCACGGGGGTAAAATTGAAAAAAGTTGAACAAATTTTTCTTTGGACTTAGTCATTTTTCCGGCGTTTATCAGACTTTCAGATAGGGGAAATGTCAGTGAGCGTTCCGATTTCAGTTCCAGAGCAATTCGCCCAATGAGTCCTTGATATTTAGTCGTTTTCAGCCAATTTTCTGGATTTTTGAAAATTTCACTTTTTTGTGAAAATATCCACTAAATGAGGGAATAATATGTGTGAGGGTACCCCAGGAGAGTTCCAAATGTGTGTGGGTAGAATATATATATATCCCACGGGGGTAAAATTGAAAAAAGTTGAAAAAAATTTTTTTTTGGACTTAGTCATTTTTCCGGCATTTATCAGACTTTCAGATAGGGGAAATGTGAGTGAGCATTACGATTTCAGTTCCAGAGCGATTCGCCCAATGAGTCCTTGATATTTAGTCGTTTTCAGCCAATTTTCTGGATTTTTGAAAATTTCACTTTTTTGTGAATATATCCACTAAACGAGGGAATAATATGTGTGAGGGTACCCCAGGAGAGTTCCAAATGTGTGTGGGTAGAATATATATCCCACGGGGTAAAATTGAAAAAAGTTGAAAAAAAATTTTTTTGGGACTTAGTCATTTTTCCGGCGTTTATCAGACTTTCAGATAGGGGCAATGTCAGTGAGCGTTCCGATTTCAGTTCCAGAGCAATTCGCCCAATGAGTCCTTGATATTTAGTCGTTTTCAGCCAATTTTCTGGATTTTTGAAAATTTCACTTTTTTGTGAATATATCCACTAAACGAGGAAATAATATGTGTGAGGGTACCCCAGGAGAGTTCCAAATGTGTGTGGGTAGAATATATATCCCACGGGGTAAAATTGAAAAAAGTTGAAAAAAAATTTTTTTGGGACTTAGTCATTTTTCCGGCGTTTATCAGACTTTCAGATAGGGGCAATGTCAGTGAGCGTTCCGATTTCAGTTCCAGAGCAATTCGCCCAATGAGTCCTTGATATTTAGTCGTTTTCAGCCAATTTTCTGGATTTTTGAAAATTTCACTTTTTTGTGAAAATATCCACTAAATGAGGGAATAATATGTGTGAGGGTACCCCAGGAGAGTTCCAAATGTGTGTGGGTAGAATATATATCCCACGGGGTAAAATTGAAAAAAGTTGAACAAATTTTTTTTTGGACTTAGTGATTTTTCCGGCGTTTATCAGACTTTCAGATAGGGGAAATGTGAGTGAGCATTCCGATTTCAGTTCCAGAGCGATTCGCCCAATGAGTCCTTGATATTTAGTCGTTTTCAGCTAATTTTCTGGATTTTTGAAAATTTCACTTTTTTGTGAAAATATCCACTAAATGAGGGAATAATATGTGTGAGGGTAACCCAGGAGAGTTCCAAATGTGTGTGGGTAGAATATATATCCCACGGGGGTAAAATTGAAAAAAGTTGAACAAATTTTTTTTTGGACTTAGTCATTTTTCCGGCGTTTATCAGACTTTCAGATAGGGGAAATGTCAGTGAGCGTTCCGATTTCAGTTCCAGAGCAATTCGCCCAATGAGTCCTTGATATTTAGTCGTTTTCAGCCAATTTTCTGGATTTTTGAAAATGTCACTTTTTTGTGAAAATATCCACTAAACGAGGGAATAATATGTGTGAGGGTACCCCAGGAGAGTTCCAAATGTGTGTGGGTAGAATATATATCCCACGGGGGTAAAATTGAAAAAAGTTGAACAAATTTTTTTTTGGACTTAGTCATTTTTCCGGCGTTTATCAGACTTTCAGATAGGGGCAATGTCAGTGAGCGTTCCGATTTCAGTTCCAGAGCAATTCGCCCAATGAGTCCTTGATATTTAGTCGTTTTCAGCCAATTTTCTGGATTTTTGAAAATTTCACTTTTTTGTGAAAATATCCACTAAATGAGGGAATAATATGTGTGAGGGTACCCCAGGAGAGTTCCAAATGTGTGTGGGTAGAATATATATCCCACGGGGGTAAAATTGAAAAAAGTTGAACAAATTTTTCTTTGGACTTAGTCATTTTTCCGGCGTTTATCAGACTTTCAGATAGGGGAAATGTCAGTGAGCGTTCCGATTTCAGTTCCAGAGCAATTCGCCCAATGAGTCCTTGATATTTAGTCGTTTTCAGCCAATTTTCTGGATTTTTGAAAATTTCACTTTTTTGTGAAAATATCCACTAAATGAGGGAATAATATGTGTGAGGGTACCCCAGGAGAGTTCCAAATGTGTGTGGGTAGAATATATATATATCCCACGGGGGTAAAATTGAAAAAAGTTGAAAAAAATTTTTTTTGGGACTTAGTCATTTTTCCGGCATTTATCAGACTTTCAGATAGGGGAAATGTGAGTGAGCATTACGATTTCAGTTCCAGAGCGATTCGCCCAATGAGTCCTTGATATTTAGTCGTTTTCAGCCAATTTTCTGGATTTTTGAAAATTTCACTTTTTTGTGAATATATCCACTAAACGAGGGAATAATATGTGTGAGGGTACCCCAGGAGAGTTCCAAATGTGTGTGGGTAGAATATATATCCCACGGGGTAAAATTGAAAAAAGTTGAAAAAAAATTTTTTTGGGACTTAGTCATTTTTCCGGCGTTTATCAGACTTTCAGATAGGGGAAATGTCAGTGAGCGTTCCGATTTCAGTTCCAGAGCGATTCGCCCAATGAGTCCTTGATATTTAGTCGTTTTCAGCCAATTTTCTGGATTTTTGAAAATTTCACTTTTTTGTGAAAATATCCACTAAACGAGGGAATAATATGTGAGGGTACCCCAGGAGAGTACCAAATGTGTGTTGGTAGAATATATATCCCACGGGGGTAAAATTGAAAAAAGTTGAAAAAAATTTTTTTTAGGGACTTAGTCATTTTTCCGCCGTTTATCAGACTTTCAGATAGGGGAAATGTGAGTGAGCATTCCGATTTCAGTTCCAGAGCGATTCGCCCAATGAGTCCTTGATATTTAGTAGTTTTCAGCCAATTTTCTGGATTTTTGAAAATTTCACTTTTTTGTGAAAATATCCACTAAATGGGGGAATAATATGTGTGAGGGTACCCCAGGAGAGTTCCAAATGTGTGTGGGTAGAATATATATATATCCCACGGGGGTAAAATTGAAAAAAGTTGAAAAAAATTTTTTTTTGGACTTAGTCATTTTTCCGCCATTTATCAGACTTTCAGATAGGGGAAATGTGAGTGAGCATTACGATTTCAGTTCCAGAGCGATTCGCCCAATGAGTCCTTGATATTTAGTCGTTTTCAGCCAATTTTCTGGATTTTTGAAAATTTCACTTTTTTGTGAAAATATCCACTAAACGAGGGAATAATATGTGTGAGGGTACCCCAGGAGAGTTCCAAATGTGTGTGGGTAGAATATATATCCCACGGGGTAAAATTGAAAAAAGTTGAAAAAAAATTTTTTTTGGACTTAGTCATTTTTCCGGCGTTTATCAGACTTTCAGATAGGGGCAATGTCAGTGAGCGTTCCGATTTCAGTTCCAGAGCAATTCGCCCAATGAGTCCTTGATATTTAGTCGTTTTCAGCCAATTTTCTGGATTTTTGAAAATTTCACTTTTTTGTGAAAATATCCACTAAACGAGGGAATAATATGTGTGAGGGTACCCCAGGAGATTTCCAAATGTGTGTGGGTAGAATATATATCCCACAGGGTAAAATTGAAAAAAGTTGAACAAATTTTTTTTTGGACTTAGTGATTTTTCCGGCGTTTATCAGAATTTCAGATAGGTGAAATGTGAGTGAGCATTCCGATTTCAGTTCCAGAGCGATTCGCCCAATGAGTCCTTGATATTTAGTCGTTTTCAGCCAATTTTCTGGATTTTTGAAAATTTCACTTTTTTGTGAAAATATCCACTAAATGAGGGAATAATATGTGTGAGGGTACCCCAGGAGAGTTCCAAATGTGTGTGGGTAGAATATATATATATCCCACGGGGATAAAATTGAAAAAAGTTGAAAAAAATTTTTTTTTGGACTTAGTCATTTTTCCGGCGTTTATCAGACTTTCAGATAGGGGAAATGTGAGTGAGCATTCCGATTTCAGTTCCAGAGCGATTCGCCCAATGAGTCCTTGATATTTAGTCGTTTTCAGCCAATTTTCTGGATTTTTGAAAATTTCACTTTTTTGTGAAAACATCCACTAAACGAGGGAATAATATGTGTGAGGGTACCCCAGGAGAGTTCCAAATGTGTGTGGGTAGAATATATATCCCACGGGGGTAAAATTGAAAAAAGTTGAAAAAAAATTTTTTTTGGACTTAGTCATTTTTCCGGCGTTTATCAGACTTTCAGATAGGGGCAATGTCAGTGAGCGTTCCGATTTCAGTTCCAGAGCAATTCGCCCAATGAGTCCTTGATATTTAGTCGTTTTCAGCCAATTTTCTGGATTTTTGAAAATTTCACTTTTTTGTGAAAATATCCACTAAATGAGGGAATAATATGTGTGAGGGTACCCCAGGAGAGTTCCAAATGTGTGTGGGTAGAATATATATCCCACGGGGGTAAAATTGAAAAAAGGTGAACAAATTTTTCTTTGGACTTAGTCATTTTTCCGGCGTTTATCAGACTTTCAGATAGGGGAAATGTCAGTGAGCGTTCCGATTTCAGTTCCAGAGCAATTCGCCCAATGAGTCCTTGATATTTAGTCGTTTTCAGCCAATTTTCTGGATTTTTGAAAATTTCACTTTTTTGTGAAAATATCCACTAAATGAGGGAATAATATGTGTGAGGGTACCCCAGGAGAGTTCCAAATGTGTGTGGGTAGAATATATATATATCCCACGGGGGTAAAATTGAAAAAAGTTGAAAAAAATTTTTTTTTGGACTTTGTCATTTTTCCGGCATTTATCAGACTTTCAGATAGGGGAAATGTGAGTGAGCATTACGATTTCAGTTCCAGAGCGATTCGCCCAATGAGTCCTTGATATTTAGTCGTTTTCAGCCAATTTTCTGGATTTTTGAAAATTTCACTTTTTTGTGAAAATATCCACTAAACGAGGGAATAATATGTGTGAGGGTACCCCAGGAGATTTCCAAATGTGTGTGGGTAGAATATATATCCCACGGGGTAAAATTGAAAAAAGTTGAACAAATTTTTTTTTGGACTTAGTGATTTTTCCGGCGTTTATCAGACTTTCAGATAGGGGAAATGTGAGTGAGCATTCCGATTTCAGTTCCAGAGCGATTCGCCCAATGAGTCCTTGATATTTAGTCGTTTTCAGCTAATTTTCTGGATTTTTGAAAATTTCACTTTTTTGTGAAAATATCCACTAAATGAGGGAATAATATGTGTGAGGGTACCCCAGGAGAGTTCCAAATGTGTGTGGGTAGAATATATATCCCACGGGGGTAAAATTGAAAAAAGTTGAACAAATTTTTTTTTGGACTTAGTCATTTTTCCGGCGTTTATCAGACTTTCAGATAGGGGAAATGTCAGTGAGCGTTCCGATTTCAGTTCCAGAGCAATTCGCCCAATGAGTCCTTGATATTTAGTCGTTTTCAGCCAATTTTCTGGATTTTTGAAAATGTCACTTTTTTGTGAAAATATCCACTAAACGAGGGAATAATATGTGTGAGGGTACCCCAGGAGAGTTCCAAATGTGTGTGGGTAGAATATATATCCCACGGGGGTAAAATTGAAAAAAGTTGAACAAATTTTTTTTTGGACTTAGTCATTTTTCCGGCGTTTATCAGACTTTCAGATAGGGGCAATGTCAGTGAGCGTTCCGATTTCAGTTCCAGAGCAATTCGCCCAATGAGTCCTTGATATTTAGTCGTTTTCAGCCAATTTTCTGGATTTTTGAAAATTTCACTTTTTTGTGAAAATATCCACTAAATGAGGGAATAATATGTGTGAGGGTACCCCAGGAGAGTTCCAAATGTGTGTGGGTAGAATATATATCCCACGGGGGTAAAATTGAAAAAAGTTGAACAAATTTTTCTTTGGACTTAGTCATTTTTCCGGCGTTTATCAGACTTTCAGATAGGGGAAATGTCAGTGAGCGTTCCGATTTCAGTTCCAGAGCAATTCGCCCAATGAGTCCTTGATATTTAGTCGTTTTCAGCCAATTTTCTGGATTTTTGAAAATTTCACTTTTTTGTGAAAATATCCACTAAATGAGGGAATAATATGTGTGAGGGTACCCCAGGAGAGTTCCAAATGTGTGTGGGTAGAATATATATATATCCCACGGGGGTAAAATTGAAAAAAGTTGAAAAAAATTTTTTTTTGGACTTAGTCATTTTTCCGGCATTTATCAGACTTTCAGATAGGGGAAATGTGAGTGAGCATTACGATTTCAGTTCCAGAGCGATTCGCCCAATGAGTCCTTGATATTTAGTCGTTTTCAGCCAATTTTCTGGATTTTTGAAAATTTCACTTTTTTGTGAATATATCCACTAAACGAGGGAATAATATGTGTGAGGGTACCCCAGGAGAGTTCCAAATGTGTGTGGGTAGAATATATATCCCACGGGGTAAAATTGAAAAAAGTTGAAAAAAAATTTTTTTGGGACTTAGTCATTTTTCCGGCGTTTATCAGACTTTCAGATAGGGGCAATGTCAGTGAGCGTTCCGATTTCAGTTCCAGAGCAATTCGCCCAATGAGTCCTTGATATTTAGTCGTTTTCAGCCAATTTTCTGGATTTTTGAAAATTTCACTTTTTTGTGAAAATATCCACTAAATGAGGGAATAATATGTGTGAGGGTACCCCAGGAGAGTTCCAAATGTGTGTGGGTAGAATATATATCCCACGGGGTAAAATTGAAAAAAGTTGAACAAATTTTTTTTTGGACTTAGTGATTTTTCCGGCGTTTATCAGACTTTCAGATAGGGGAAATGTGAGTGAGCATTCCGATTTCAGTTCCAGAGCGATTCGCCCAATGAGTCCTTGATATTTAGTCGTTTTCAGCTAATTTTCTGGATTTTTGAAAATTTCACTTTTTTGTGAAAATATCCACTAAATGAGGGAATAATATGTGTGAGGGTAACCCAGGAGAGTTCCAAATGTGTGTGGGTAGAATATATATCCCACGGGGGTAAAATTGAAAAAAGTTGAACAAATTTTTTTTTGGACTTAGTCATTTTTCCGGCGTTTATCAGACTTTCAGATAGGGGAAATGTCAGTGAGCGTTCCGATTTCAGTTCCAGAGCAATTCGCCCAATGAGTCCTTGATATTTAGTCGTTTTCAGCCAATTTTCTGGATTTTTGAAAATGTCACTTTTTTGTGAAAATATCCACTAAACGAGGGAATAATATGTGTGAGGGTACCCCAGGAGAGTTCCAAATGTGTGTGGGTAGAATATATATCCCACGGGGGTAAAATTGAAAAAAGTTGAACAAATTTTTTTTTGGACTTAGTCATTTTTCCGGCGTTTATCAGACTTTCAGATAGGGGCAATGTCAGTGAGCGTTCCGATTTCAGTTCCAGAGCAATTCGCCCAATGAGTCCTTGATATTTAGTCGTTTTCAGCCAATTTTCTGGATTTTTGAAAATTTCACTTTTTTGTGAAAATATCCACTAAATGAGGGAATAATATGTGTGAGGGTACCCCAGGAGAGTTCCAAATGTGTGTGGGTAGAATATATATCCCACGGGGGTAAAATTGAAAAAAGTTGAACAAATTTTTCTTTGGACTTAGTCATTTTTCCGGCGTTTATCAGACTTTCAGATAGGGGAAATGTCAGTGAGCGTTCCGATTTCAGTTCCAGAGCAATTCGCCCAATGAGTCCTTGATATTTAGTCGTTTTCAGCCAATTTTCTGGATTTTTGAAAATTTCACTTTTTTGTGAAAATATCCACTAAATGAGGGAATAATATGTGTGAGGGTACCCCAGGAGAGTTCCAAATGTGTGTGGGTAGAATATATATATATCCCACGGGGGTAAAATTGAAAAAAGTTGAAAAAAATTTTTTTTGGGACTTAGTCATTTTTCCGGCATTTATCAGACTTTCAGATAGGGGAAATGTGAGTGAGCATTACGATTTCAGTTCCAGAGCGATTCGCCCAATGAGTCCTTGATATTTAGTCGTTTTCAGCCAATTTTCTGGATTTTTGAAAATTTCACTTTTTTGTGAATATATCCACTAAACGAGGGAATAATATGTGTGAGGGTACCCCAGGAGAGTTCCAAATGTGTGTGGGTAGAATATATATCCCACGGGGTAAAATTGAAAAAAGTTGAAAAAAAATTTTTTTGGGACTTAGTCATTTTTCCGGCGTTTATCAGACTTTCAGATAGGGGCAATGTCAGTGAGCGTTCCGATTTCAGTTCCAGAGCAATTCGCCCAATGAGTCCTTGATATTTAGTCGTTTTCAGCCAATTTTCTGGATTTTTGAAAATTTCACTTTTTTGTGAATATATCCACTAAACGAGGGAATAATATGTGTGAGGGTACCCCAGGAGAGTTCCAAATGTGTGTGGGTAGAATATATATCCCACGGGGTAAAATTGAAAAAGTTGAACAAATTTTTTTTTGGACTTAGTGATTTTTCCGGCGTTTATCAGACTTTCAGATAGGGGAAATGTCAGTGAGCGTTCCGATTTCAGTTCCAGAGCAATTCGCCCAATGAGTCCTTGATATTTAGTCGTTTTCAGCCAATTTTTGAAAATTTCACTTTTTTGTGAAAATATCCACTAAACGAGGGAATAATATGTGTGAGGGTACCCCAGGAGAGTTCCAAATGTGTGTGGGTAGAATATATATCCCACGGGGTAAAATTGAAAAAAGTTGAAAAAAAATTTTTTTGGGACTTAGTCATTTTTCCGGCGTTTATCAGACTTTCAGATAGGGGCAATGTCAGTGAGCGTTCCGATTTCAGTTCCAGAGCAATTCGCCCAATGAGTCCTTGATATTTAGTCGTTTTCAGCCAATTTTCTGGATTTTTGAAAATTTCACTTTTTTGTGAAAATATCCACTAAACGAGGGAATAGTATGTGTGAGGGTACCCCAGGAGATTTCCAAATGTGTGTGGGTAGAATATATATCCCACGGGGTAAAATTGAAAAAGTTGAACAAATTTTTTTTTGGACTTAGTGATTTTTCCGGCGTTTATCAGACTTTCAGATAGGGGAAATGTCAGTGAGCGTTCCGATTTCAGTTCCAGAGCAATTCGCCCAATGAGTCCTTGATATTTAGTCGTTTTCAGCCAATTTTCTGGATTTTTGAAAATTTCACTTTTTTGTGAAAATATCCACTAAACGAGGGAATAATATGTGTGAGGGTACCCCAGGAGAGTTCCAAATGTGTGTGGGTAGAATATATATCCCACGGGGGTAAAATTGAAAAAAGTTGAAAAAAAATTTTTTTTGGACTTAGTCATTTTTCCGGCATTTATCAGACTTTCAGATAGGGGAAATGTGAGTGAGCATTACGATTTCAGTTCCAGAGCGATTCGCCCAATGAGTCCTTGATATTTAGTCGTTTTCAGCCAATTTTCTGGATTTTTGAAAATTTCACTTTTTTGTGAAAATATCCACTAAACGAGGGAATAATATGTGTGAGGGTACCCCAGGAGAGTTCCAAATGTGTGTGGGTAGAATATATATCCCACGGGGGTAAAATTGAAAAAAGTTGAAAAAAAATTTTTTTTGGACTTAGTCATTTTTCCGGCGTTTATCAGACTTTCAGATAGGGGCAATGTCAGTGAGCCTTCCGATTTCAGTTCCAGAGCAATTCGCCCAATGAGTCCTTGATATTTAGTCGTTTTCAGCTAATTTTCTGGATTTTTGAAAATTTCACTTTTTTGTGAAAATATCCACTAAATGAGGGAATAATATGTGTGAGGGTACCCCAGGAGAGTTCCAAATGTGTGTGGGTAGAATATATATCCCACGGGGGTAAAATTGAAAAAAGTTGAACAAATTTTTTTTTGGACTTAGTCATTTTTCCGGCGTTTATCAGACTTTCAGATAGGGGAAATGTCAGTGAGCGTTCCGATTTCAGTTCCAGAGCAATTCGCCCAATGAGTCCTTGATATTTAGTCGTTTTCAGCCAATTTTCTGGATTTTTGAAAATGTCACTTTTTTGTGAAAATATCCACTAAACGAGGGAATAATATGTGTGAGGGTACCCCAGGAGAGTTCCAAATGTGTGTGGGTAGAATATATATCCCACGGGGGTAAAATTGAAAAAAGTTGAACAAATTTTTTTTTGGACTTAGTCATTTTTCCGGCGTTTATCAGACTTTCAGATAGGGAAAATGTCAGTGAGCGTTCCGATTTCAGTTCCCTAGCGATTCGCCCAATGAGTCCTTGATATTTAGTCATTTTCAGCCAATTTTCTGGATTTTTGAAAATTTCACTTTTTTGTGAAAATATCCACTAAATGAGGGAGTAATATGTGTGAGGGTACCCCAGGAGAGTTCCAAATGTGTGTGGGTAGAATATATATCCCACGGGGTAAAATTGAAAAAAGTTGAAAAAAAATTTTTTTGGGACTTAGTCATTTTTCCGGCGTTTATCAGACTTTCAGATAGGGGAAATGTCAGTGAGCGTTCCGATTTCAGTTCCAGAGCAATTCGCCCAATGAGTCCTTGATATTTAGTCGTTTTCAGCCAATTTTCTGGATTTTTGAAAATTTCACTTTTTTGTGAAAATATCCACTAAACGAGGGAATAATATGTGTGAGGGTACCCCAGGAGAGTTCCAAATGTGTGTGGGTAGAATATATATCCCACGGGGTAAAATTGAAAAAAGTTGAAAAAAAATTTTTTTTGGACTTAGTCATTTTTCCGGCGTTTATCAGACTTTCAGATAGGGGCAATGTCAGTGAGCGTTCCGATTTCAGTTCCAGAGCAATTCGCCCAATGAGTCCTTGATATTTTGTCGTTTTCAGCCAATTTTCTGGATTTTTGAAAATTTCACTTTTTTGTGAAAATATCCACTAAATGAGGGAATAATATGTGTGAGGGTACCCCAGGAGAGTTCCAAATGTGTGTGGGTAGAATATATATATATCCCACGGGGGTAAAATTGAAAAAAGTTGAAAAAAATTTTTTTTTGGACTTAGTCATTTTTCCGGCATTTATCAGACTTTCAGATAGGGGAAATGTGAGTGAGCATTCCGATTTCAGTTCCAGAGCGATTCGCCCAATGAGTCCTTGATATTTAGTCGTTTTCAGCTAATTTTCTGGATTTTTGAAAATTTCACTTTTTTGTGAAAATATCCACTAAATGAGGGAGTAATATGTGTGAGGGTACCCCAGGAGAGTTCCAAATGTGTGTGGGTAGAATATATATCCCACGGGGTAAAATTGAAAAAAGTTGAAAAAAAATTTTTTTGGGACTTAGTCATTTTTCCGGCGTTTATCAGACTTTCAGATAGGGGAAATGTCAGTGAGCGTTCCGATTTCAGTTCCAGAGCAATTCGCCCAATGAGTCCTTGATATTTAGTCGTTTTCAGCCAATTTTCTGGATTTTTGAAAATTTCACTTTTTTGTGAAAATATCCACTAAACGAGGGAATAATATGTGTGAGGGTACCCCAGGAGAGTTCCAAATGTGTGTGGGTAGAATATATATCCCACGGGGGTAAAATTGAAAAAAGTTGAAAAAAAATTTTTTTTGGACTTAGTTATTTTTCCGGCGTTTATCAGACTTTCAGATAGGGGAAATGTCAGTGAGCGTTCCGATTTCAGTTCCAGAGCGATTCGCCCAATGAGTCCTTGATATTTAGTCGTTTTCAGCCAATTTTCTGGATTTTTGAAAATTTCACTTTTTTGTGAAAATATCCACTAAACGAGGGAATAATATGTGAGGGTACCCCAGGAGAGTTCCAAATGTGTGTTGGTAGAATATATATCCCACGGGGGTAAAATTGAAAAAAGTTGAAAACAATTTTTTTTTGGACTTAGTCATTTTTCCGGCATTTATCAGACTTTCAGATAGGGGAAATGTGAGTGAGCATTACGATTTCAGTTCCAGAGCGATTCGCCCAATGAGTCCTTGATATTTAGTCGTTTTCAGCCAATTTTCTGGATTTTTGAAAATTTCACTTTTTTGTGAAAATATCCACTAAACGAGGGAATAATATGTGTGAGGGTACCCCAGGAGAGTTCCAAATGTGTGTGGGTAGAATATATATCCCACGGGGTAAAATTGAAAAAAGTTGAAAAAAAATTTTTTTTGGACTTAGTCATTTTTCCGGCGTTTATCAGACTTTCAGATAGGGGCAATGTCAGTGAGCGTTCCGATTTCAGTTCCAGAGCAATTCGCCCAATGAGTCCTTGATATTTAGTCGTTTTCAGCCAATTTTCTGGATTTTTGAAAATTTCACTTTTTTGTGAAAATATCCACTAAACGAGGGAATAATATGTGTGAGGGTACCCCAGGAGATTTCCAAATGTGTGTGGGTAGAATATATATCCCACGGGGTAAAATTGAAAAAAGTGGAACAAATTTTTTTTTCGACTTAGTGATTTTTCCGGCGTTTATCAGAATTTCAGATAGGGGAAATGTGAGTGAGCATTCCGATTTCAGTTCCAGAGCGATTCGCCCAATGAGTCCTTGATATTTAGTCGATTTCAGCCAATTTTCTGGATTTTTGAAAATTTCACTTTTTTGTGAAAATATCCACTAAATGAGGGAATAATATGTGAGAGGGTACCCCAGGAGAGTTCCAAATGTATGTGGGTAGAATATATATCCCACGGGGGTAAAATTGAAAAAAGTTGAACAAATTTTTTTTTTGACTTAGTCATTTTTCCGGCGTTTATCAGACTTTCAGATAGGGGAAATGTCAGTGAGCGTTCCGATTTCAGTTCCAGAGCAATTCGCCCAATGAGTCCTTGATATTTAGTCGTTTTCAGCCAATTTTCTGGATTTTTGAAAATTTCACTTTTTTGTGAAAATATCCACTAAACGAGGGAATAATATGTGTGAGGGTACCCCAGGAGATTTCCAAATGTGTGTGGGTAGAATATATATCCCACGGGGTAAAATTGAAAATAGTTGAACAAATTTTTTTTTGGACTTAGTGATTTTTCCGGCGTTTATCAGACTTTCAGATAGGGGAAATGTGAGTGAGCATTCCGATTTCAGTTCCAGAGCGATTCGCCCAATGAGTCCTTGATATTTAGTCGTTTTCAGCCAATTTTCTGGATTTTTGAAAATTTCACTTTTTTGTGAAAATATCCACTAAACGAGGGAATAATATGTGAGGGTACCCCAGGAGAGTTCCAAATGTGTGTTGGTAGAATATATATCCCACGGGGGTAAAATTGAAAAAAGTTGAAAACAATTTTTTTTTGGACTTAGTCATTTTTCCGGCATTTATCAGACTTTCAGATAGGGGAAATGTGAGTGAGCATTACGATTTCAGTTCCAGAGCGATTCGCCCAATGAGTCCTTGATATTTAGTCGTTTTCAGCCAATTTTCTGGATTTTTGAAAATTTCACTTTTTTGTGAAAATATCCACTAAACGAGGGAATAATATGTGTGAGGGTACCCCAGGAGAGTTCCAAATGTGTGTGGGTAGAATATATATCCCACGGGGTAAAATTGAAAAAAGTTGAAAAAAAATTTTTTTTAGACTTAGTCATTTTTCCGGCGTTTATCAGACTTTCAGATAGGGGCAATGTCAGTGAGCGTTCCGATTTCAGTTCCAGAGCAATTCGCCCAATGAGTCCTTGATATTTAGTCGTTTTCAGCCAATTTTCTGGATTTTTGAAAATTTCACTTTTTTGTGAAAATATCCACTAAACGAGGGAATAATATGTGTGAGGGTACCCCAGGAGATTTCCAAATGTGTGTGGGTAGAATATATATCCCACGGGGTAAAATTGAAAATAGTTGAACAAATTTTTTTTTGGACTTAGTGATTTTTCCGGCGTTTATCAGACTTTCAGATAGGGGAAATGTGAGTGAGCATTCCGATTTCAGTTCCAGAGCGATTCGCCCAATGAGTCCTTGATATTTAGTCGTTTTCAGCTAATTTTCTGGATTTTTGAAAATTTCACTTTTTTGTGAAAATATCCACTAAATGAGGGAGTAATATGTGTGAGGGTACCCCAGGAGAGTTCCAAATGTGTGTGGGTAGAATATATATCCCACGGGGTAAAATTGAAAAAAGTTGAAAAAAAATTTTTTTGGGACTTAGTCATTTTTCCGGCGTTTATCAGACTTTCAGATAGGGGAAATGTCAGTGAGCGTTCCGATTTCAGTTCCAGAGCAATTCGCCCAATGAGTCCTTGATATTTAGTCGTTTTCAGCCAATTTTCTGGATTTTTGAAAATTTCACTTTTTTGTGAAAATATCCACTAAACGAGGGAATAATATGTGTGGGGGTACCCCAGGAGAGTTCCAAATGTGTGTGGGTAGAATATATATCCCACGGGGGTAAAATTGAAAAAAGTTGAAAAAAAATTTTTTTTGGACTTAGTTATTTTTCCGGCGTTTATCAGACTTTCAGATAGGGGAAATGTCAGTGAGCGTTCCGATTTCAGTTCCAGAGCGATTCGCCCAATGAGTCCTTGATATTTAGTCGTTTTCAGCCAATTTTCTGGATTTTTGAAAATTTCACTTTTTTGTGAAAATATCCACTAAACGAGGGAATAATATGTGAGGGTACCCCAGGAGAGTTCCAAATGTGTGTTGGTAGAATATATATCCCACGGGGGTAAAATTGAAAAAAGTTGAAAACAATTTTTTTTTGGACTTAGTCATTTTTCCGGCATTTATCAGACTTTCAGATAGGGGAAATGTGAGTGAGCATTACGATTTCAGTTCCAGAGCGATTCGCCCAATGAGTCCTTGATATTTAGTCGTTTTCAGCCAATTTTCTGGATTTTTGAAAATTTCACTTTTTTGTGAAAATATCCACTAAACGAGGGAATAATATGTGTGAGGGTACCCCAGGAGAGTTCCAAATGTGTGTGGGTAGAATATATATCCCACGGGGTAAAATTGAAAAAAGTTGAAAAAAAATTTTTTTTGGACTTAGTCATTTTTCCGGCGTTTATCAGACTTTCAGATAGGGGCAATGTCAGTGAGCGTTCCGATTTCAGTTCCAGAGCAATTCGCCCAATGAGTCCTTGATATTTAGTCGTTTTCAGCCAATTTTCTGGATTTTTGAAAATTTCACTTTTTTGTGAAAATATCCACTAAACGAGGGAATAATATGTGTGAGGGTACCCCAGGAGATTTCCAAATGTGTGTGGGTAGAATATATATCCCACGGGGTAAAATTGAAAAAAGTTGAACAAATTTTTTTTTGGACTTAGTGATTTTTCCGGCGTTTATCAGAATTTCAGATAGGGGAAATGTGAGTGAGCATTCCGATTTCAGTTCCAGAGCGATTCGCCCAATGAGTCCTTGATATTTAGTCGTTTTCAGCCAATTTTCTGGATTTTTGAAAATTTCACTTTTTTGTGAAAATATCCACTAAATGAGGGAATAATATGTGTGAGGGTACCCCAGGAGAGTTCCAAATGTATGTGGGTAGAATATATATCCCACGGGGGTAAAATTGAAAAAAGTTGAACAAATTTTTTTTTTGACTTAGTCATTTTTCCGGCGTTTATCAGACTTTCAGATAGGGGAAATGTCAGTGAGCGTTCCGATTTCAGTTCCAGAGCAATTCGCCCAATGAGTCCTTGATATTTAGTCGTTTTCAGCCAATTTTCTGGATTTTTGAAAATTTCACTTTTTTGTGAAAATATCCACTAAACGAGGGAATAATATGTGTGAGGGTACCCCAGGAGAGTTCCAAATGTGTGTGGGTAGAATATATATCCCACGGGGGTAAAATTGAAAAAAGTTGAAAAAAAATTTTTTTTGGACTTAGTCATTTTTCCGGCATTTATCAGACTTTCAGATAGGGGAAATGTGAGTGAGCATTACGATTTCAGTTCCAGAGCGATTCGCCCAATGAGTCCTTGATATTTAGTCGTTTTCAGCCAATTTTCTGGATTTTTGAAAATTTCATTTTTTTGTGAAAATATCCACTAAACGAGGGAATAATATGTGTGAGGGTACCCCAGGAGAGTTCCAAATGTGTGTGGGTAGAATATATATCCCACGGGGGTAAAATTGAAAAAAGTTGAAAAAAAATTTTTTTTGGACTTAGTCATTTTTCCGGCGTTTATCAGACTTTCAGATAGGGGCAATGTCAGTGAGCGTTCCGATTTCAGTTCCAGAGCAATTCGCCCAATGAGTCCTTGATATTTAGTCGTTTTCAGCCAATTTTCTGGATTTTTGAAAATTTCACTTTTTTGTGAAAATATCCACTAAATGAGGGAATAATATGTGTGAGGGTACCCCAGGAGATTAACAAATGTGTGTGGGTAGAATATATATCCCACGGGGGTAAAATTGAAAAAAGTTGAAAAAAAATTTTTTTTGGACTTAGTTATTTTTCCGGCATTTATCAGACTTTCAGATAGGGGAAATGTGAGTGAGCATTACGATTTCAGTTCCAGAGCGATTCGCCCAATGAGTCCTTGATATTTAGTCGTTTTCAGCCAATTTTCTGGATTTTTGAAAATTTCACTTTTTTGTGAAAATATCCACTAAACGAGGGAATAATATGTGTGAGGGTACCCCAGGAGAGTTCCAAATGTGTGTGGGTAGAATATATATCCCACGGGGTAAAATTGAAAAAAGTTGAAAAAAAATTTTTTTTGGACTTAGTCATTTTTCCGGCGTTTATCAGACTTTCAGATAGGGGCAATGTCAGTGAGCGTTCCGATTTCAGTTCCAGAGCAATTCGCCCAATGAGTCCTTGATATTTAGTCGTTTTCAGCCAATTTTCTGGATTTTTGAAAATTTCACTTTTTTGTGAAAATATCCACTAAACGAGGGAATAATATGTGTGAGGGTACCCCAGGAGATTTCCAAATGTGTGTGGGTAGAATATATATCCCACGGGGTAAAATTGAAAAAAGTGGAACAAATTTTTTTTTGGACTTAGTGATTTTTCCGGCGTTTATCAGAATTTCAGATAGGGGAAATGTGAGTGAGCATTACGATTTCAGTTCCAGAGCGATTCGCCCAATGAGTCCTTGATATTTAGTCGTTTTCAACCAATTTTCTGGATTTTTGAAAATTTCACTTTTTTGTGAAAATATCCACTAAACGAGGGAATAATATGTGTGAGGGTACCCCAGGAGAGTTCCAAATGTGTGTGGGTAGAATATATATCCCACGGGGGTAAAATTGAAAAAAGTTTAAAAAAATTTTTTTTTGGACTGCCATTTTTCCGGCGTTTATCAGACTTTCAGACAGGGGAAATGTGAGTGAGCATTACGATTTCAGTTCCAGAGCGATTCGCCCAATGAGTCCTTGATATTTAGTCATTTTCAGCCAATTTTCTGGATTTTTGAAAATTTCACTTTTTTGTGAAAATATCCACTAAATGAGGGAATAATATGTGTGAGGGTACCCCAGGAGAGTTCCAAATGTTTGTGGGTAGAATATATATCCCACGGGGGTAAAATTGAAAAAAGTTGAACAAATTTTTTTTTGGACTTAGTCATTTTTCCGCCGTTTATCAGACTTTCAGAAAGGGTAAATGTCAGTGAGCGTTCCGATTTCAGTTCCAGAGCGATTCGCCCAATGAGTCCTTGATATTTAGTCATTTTCAGCCAATTTTCTGGATTTTTGAAAATTTCAATTTTTTGTGAAAATATCCACTAAATGAGGGAATAATATGTGTGAGGGTACCCCAGGAGAGTTCCAAATGTGTGTGGGTAGAATATATATCCCACGGGGGTAAAATTGAAAAAAGTTGAACAAATTTTTTTTTTGACTTAGTCATTTTTCCGGCGTTTATCAGACTTTCAGATAGGGGAAATGTCAGTGAGCGTTCCGATTTCAGTTCCAGAGCAATTCGCCCAATGAGTCCTTGATATTTAGTCGTTTTCAGCCAATTTTCTGGATTTTTGAAAATTTCACTTTTTTGTGAAAATATCCACTAAACGAGGGAATAATATGTGTGAGGGTACCCCAGGAGAGTTCCAAATGTGTGTGGGTAGAATATATATCCCACGGGGGTAAAATTGAAAAAAGTTGAAAAAAAATTTTTTTTGGACTTACTCATTTTTCCGGCATTTATCAGACTTTCAGATAGGGGAAATGTGAGTGAGCATTACGATTTCAGTTCCAGAGCGATTCGCCCAATGAGTCCTTGATATTTAGTCGTTTTCAGCCAATTTTCTGGATTTTTGAAAATTTCACTTTTTTGTGAAAATATCCACTAAACGAGGGAATAATATGTGTGAGGGTACCCCAGGAGAGTTCCAAATGTGTGTGGGTAGAATATATATCCCACGGGGGTAAAATTGAAAAAAGTTGAACAAATTTTTTTTTGGACTTAGTCATTTTTCCGGCGTTTATCAGACTTTCAGATAGGGGAAATGTCAGTGAGTGTTCCGATTTCAGTTCCAGAGCAATTCGCCCAATGAGTCCTTGATATTTAGTCGTTTTCAGCCAATTTTCTGGATTTTTGAAAATTTCACTTTTTTGCGAAAATATCCACTAAATGAGGGAATAATATGTGTGAGGGTACCCCAGGAGAGTTCCAAATGTGTGTGGGTAGAATATATATATATCCCAAGGGGGTAAAATTGAAAAAAGTTGAAAAAAATTTTTTTTTGGACTTAGTCATTTTTCCGGCATTTATCAGACTTTCAGATAGGGGAAATGTGAGTGAGCATTACGATTTCAGTTCCAGAGCGATTCGCCCAATGAGTCCTTGATATTTAGTCGTTTTCAGCCAATTTTCTGGATTTTTGAAAATTTCACTTTTTTGTGAAAATATCCACTAAACGAGGGAATAATATGTGTGAGGGTACCCCAGGAGATTTCCAAATGTGTGTGGGTAGAATATATATCCCACGGGGTAAAATTGAAAAAAGTTGAACAAATTTTTTTTTGGACTTAGTGATTTTTCCGGCGTTTAGAAGAATTTCAGATAGGGGAAATGTGAGTGAGCATTCCGATTTCAGTTCCAGAGCGATTCGCCCAATGAGTCCTTGATATTTAGTCGTTTTCAGCCAATTTTCTGGATTTTTGAAAATTTCACTTTTTTGTGAAAATATCCACTAAATGAGGGAATAATATGTGTGAGGGTACCCCAGGAGAGTTCCAAATGTGTGTGGGTAGAATATATATATATCCCACGGGGGTAAAATTGAAAAAAGTTGAAAAAAATTTTTTTTTGGACTTAGTCATTTTTCCGGCGTTTATCAGACTTTCAGATAGGGGAAATGTGAGTGAGCATTACGATTTCAGTTCCAGAGCGATTCGCCCAATGAGTCCTTGATATTTAGTCGTTTTCAGCCAATTTTCTGGATTTTTGAAAATTTCACTTTTTTGTGAAAATATCCACTAAACGAGGGAATAATATGTGTGAGGGTACCCCAGGAGAGTTCCAAATGTGTGTGGGTAGAATATATATCCCACGGGGGTAAAATTGAAAAAAGTTTAAAAAAATTTTTTTTTGGACTGTCATTTTTCCGGCGTTTATCAGACTTTCAGACAGGGGAAATGTGAGTGAGCATAACGATTTCAGTTCCAGAGCGATTCGCCCAATGAGTCCTTGATATTTAGTCATTTTCAGCCAATTTTCTGGATTTTTGAAAATTTCACTTTTTTGTGAAAATATCCACTAAATGAGGGAATAATATGTGTGAGGGTACCCCAGGAGAGTTCCAAATGTTTGTGGGTAGAATATATATCCCACGGGGGTAAAATTGAAAAAAGTTGAACAAATTTTTTTTTGGACTTAGTCATTTTTCCGCCGTTTATCAGACTTTCAGATAGGGTAAATGTCAGTGAGCGTTCCGATTTCAGTTCCAGAGCGATTCGCCCAATGAGTCCTTGATATTTAGTCATTTTCAGCCAATTTTCTGGATTTTTGAAAATTTCACTTTTTTGTGAAAATATCCACTAAATGAGGGAATAATATGTGTGAGGGTACCCCAGGAGAGTTCCAAATGTGTGTGGGTAGAATATATATCCCACGGGGGTAAAATTGAAAAAAGTTGAACAAATTTTTTTTTTGACTTAGTCATTTTTCCGGCGTTTATCAGACTTTCAGATAGGGGAAATGTCAGTGAGCGTTCCGATTTCAGTTCCAGAGCAATTCGCCCAATGAGTCCTTGATATTTAGTCGTTTTCAGCCAATTTTCTGGATTTTTGAAAATTTCACTTTTTTGTGAAAATATCCACTAAACGAGGGAATAATATGTGTGAGGGTACCCCAGGAGAGTTCCAAATGTGTGTGGGTAGAATATATATCCCACGGGGGTAAAATTGAAAAAAGTTGAAAAAAATTTTTTTTTGGACTTAGTCATTTTTCCGGCATTTATCAGACTTTCAGATAGGGGAAATGTGAGTGAGCATTCCGATTTCAGTTCCAGAGCGATTCGCCCAATGAGTCCTTGATATTTAGTCATTTTCAGCCAATTTTCTGGATTTTTGAAAATTTCACTTTTTTGTGAAAATATCCACTAAATGAGGGAATAATATGTGTGAGGGTACCCCAGGAGAGTTCCAAATGTTTGTGGGTAGAATATATATCCCACGGGGGTAAAATTGAAAAAAGTTGAACAAATTTTTTTTTGGACTTAGTTATTTTTCCGCCGTTTATCAGACTTTCAGATAGGGTAAATGTCAGTGAGCGTTCCGATTTCAGTTCCAGAGCAATTCGCCCAATGAGTCCTTGATATTTAGTCGTTTTCAGCCAATTTTCTGGATTTTTGAAAATTTCACTTTTTTGTGAAAATATCCACTAAACGAGGGAATAATATGTGTGAGGGTACCCCAGGAGAGTTCCAAATGTGTGTGGGTAGAATATATATCCCACGGGGGTAAAATTGAAAAAAGTTGAAAAAAAATTTTTTTTGGACTTACTCATTTTTCCGGCATTTATCAGACTTTCAGATAGGGGAAATGTGAGTGAGCATTACGATTTCAGTTCCAGAGCGATTCGCCCAATGAGTCCTTGATATTTAGTCGTTTTCAGCCAATTTTCTGGATTTTTGAAAATTTCACTTTTTTGTGAAAATATCCACTAAACGAGGGAATAATATGTGTGAGGGTACCCCAGGAGATTTCCAAATGTGTGTGGGTAGAATATATATCCCACGGGGTAAAATTGAAAAAAGTTGAACAAATTTTTTTTTGGACTTAGTGATTTTTCCGGCGTTTAGAAGAATTTCAGATAGGGGAAATGTGAGTGAGCATTCCGATTTCAGTTCCAGAGCGATTCGCCCAATGAGTCCTTGATATTTAGTCGTTTTCAGCCAATTTTCTGGATTTTTGAAAATTTCACTTTTTTGTGAAAATATCCACTAAATGAGGGAATAATATGTGTGAGGGTACCCCAGGAGAGTTCCAAATGTGTGTGGGTAGAATATATATATATCCCACGGGGGTAAAATTGAAAAAAGTTGAAAAAAATTTTTTTTTGGACTTAGTCATTTTTCCGGCGTTTATCAGACTTTCAGATAGGGGAAATGTGAGTGAGCATTACGATTTCAGTTCCAGAGCGATTCGCCCAATGAGTCCTTGATATTTAGTCGTTTTCAGCCAATTTTCTGGATTTTTGAAAATTTCACTTTTTTGTGAAAATATCCACTAAACGAGGGAATAATATGTGTGAGGGTACCCCAGGAGAGTTCCAAATGTGTGTGGGTAGAATATATATCCCACGGGGGTAAAATTGAAAAAAGTTTAAAAAAATTTTTTTTTGGACTGTCATTTTTCCGGCGTTTATCAGACTTTCAGACAGGGGAAATGTGAGTGAGCATAACGATTTCAGTTCCAGAGCGATTCGCCCAATGAGTCCTTGATATTTAGTCATTTTCAGCCAATTTTCTGGATTTTTGAAAATTTCACTTTTTTGTGAAAATATCCACTAAATGAGGGAATAATATGTGTGAGGGTACCCCAGGAGAGTTCCAAATGTTTGTGGGTAGAATATATATCCCACGGGGGTAAAATTGAAAAAAGTTGAACAAATTTTTTTTTGGACTTAGTCATTTTTCCGCCGTTTATCAGACTTTCAGATAGGGTAAATGTCAGTGAGCGTTCCGATTTCAGTTCCAGAGCGATTCGCCCAATGAGTCCTTGATATTTAGTCATTTTCAGCCAATTTTCTGGATTTTTGAAAATTTCACTTTTTTGTGAAAATATCCACTAAATGAGGGAATAATATGTGTGAGGGTACCCCAGGAGAGTTCCAAATGTGTGTGGGTAGAATATATATCCCACGGGGGTAAAATTGAAAAAAGTTGAACAAATTTTTTTTTTGACTTAGTCATTTTTCCGGCGTTTATCAGACTTTCAGATAGGGGAAATGTCAGTGAGCGTTCCGATTTCAGTTCCAGAGCAATTCGCCCAATGAGTCCTTGATATTTAGTCGTTTTCAGCCAATTTTCTGGATTTTTGAAAATTTCACTTTTTTGTGAAAATATCCACTAAACGAGGGAATAATATGTGTGAGGGTACCCCAGGAGAGTTCCAAATGTGTGTGGGTAGAATATATATCCCACGGGGGTAAAATTGAAAAAAGTTGAAAAAAATTTTTTTTTGGACTTAGTCATTTTTCCGGCATTTATCAGACTTTCAGATAGGGGAAATGTGAGTGAGCATTCTGATTTCAGTTCCAGAGCGATTCGCCCAATGAGTCCTTGATATTTAGTCATTTTCAGCCAATTTTCTGGATTTTTGAAAATTTCACTTTTTTGTGAAAATATCCACTAAATGAGGGAATAATATGTGTGAGGGTACCCCAGGAGAGTTCCAAATGTTTGTGGGTAGAATATATATCCCACGGGGGTAAAATTGAAAAAAGTTGAACAAATTTTTTTTTGGACTTAGTTATTTTTCCGCCGTTTATCAGACTTTCAGATAGGGTAAATGTCAGTGAGCGTTCCGATTTCAGTTCCAGAGCAATTCGCCCAATGAGTCCTTGATATTTAGTCGTTTTCAGCCAATTTTCTGGATTTTTGAAAATTTCACTTTTTTGTGAAAATATCCACTAAACGAGGGAATAATATGTGTGAGGGTACCCCAGGAGAGTTCCAAATGTGTGTGGGTAGAATATATATCCCACGGGGGTAAAATTGAAAAAAGTTGAAAAAAAATTTTTTTTGGACTTACTCATTTTTCCGGCATTTATCAGACTTTCAGATAGGGGAAATGTGAGTGAGCATTACGATTTCAGTTCCAGAGCGATTCGCCCAATGAGTCCTTGATATTTAGTCGTTTTCAGCCAATTTTCTGGATTTTTGAAAATTTCACTTTTTTGTGAAAATATCCACTAAATGAGGGAATAATATGTGTGAGGGTACCCCAGGAGAGTTCCAAATGTGTGTGGGTAGAATATATATATATCCCACGGGGGTAAAATTGAAAAAAGTTGAAAAAAATTTTTTTTTGGACTTAGTCATTTTTCCGGCATTTATCAGACTTTCAGATAGGGGAAATGTGAGTGAGCATTACGATTTCAGTTCCAGAGCGATTCGCCCAATGAGTCCTTGATATTTAGTCGTTTTCAGCCAATTTTCTGGATTTTTGAAAATTTCACTTTTTTGTGAAAATATCCACTAAATGAGGGAATAATATGTGTGAGGGTACCCCAGGAGAGTTCCAAATGTGTGTGGGTAGAATATATATATATCCCACGGGGGTAAAATTGAAAAAAGTTGAAAAAAATTTTTTTTTGGACTTAGTCATTTTTCCGGCATTTATCAGACTTTCAGATAGGGGAAATGTGAGTGAGCATTACGATTTCAGTTCCAGAGCGATTCGCCCAATGAGTCCTTGATATTTAGTCGTTTTCAGCCAATTTTCTGGATTTTTGAAAATTTCACTTTTTTGTGAAAATATCCACTAAACGAGGGAATAATATGTGTGAGGGTACCCCAGGAGAGTTCCAAATGTGTGTGGGTAGAATATATATCCCACGGGGGTAAAATTGAAAAAAGTTGAACAAATTTTTTTTTGGACTTAGTGATATTTCCGGCGTTTATCAGACTTTCAGATAGGGGAAATGTGAGTGAGCATTCCGATTTCAGTTCCAGAGCGATTCGCCCAATGAGTCCTTGATATTTAGTCGTTTTCAGCTAATTTTCTGGATTTTTGAAAATTTCACTTTTTTGTGAAAATATCCACTAAATGAGGGAATAATATGTGTGAGGGTACCCCAGGAGAGTTCCAAATGTGTGTGGGTAGAATATATATCCCACGGGGGTAAAATTGAAAAAAGTTGAAAAAAAATTTTTTTTGGACTTAGTCATTTTTCCGGCATTTATCAGACTTTCAGATAGGGGAAATGTGAGTGAGCATTACGATTTCAGTTCCAGAGCGATTCGCCCAATGAGTCCTTGATATTTAGTCGTTTTCAGCCAATTTTCTGGATTTTTGAAAATTTCACTTTTTTGTGAAAATATCCACTAAACGAGGGAATAATATGTGTGAGGGTACCCCAGGAGAGTTCCAAATGTGTGTGGGTAGAATATATATCCCACGGGGGTAAAATTGAAAAAAGTTTAAAAAAATTTTTTTTTGGACTGTCATTTTTCCGGCGTTTATCAGACTTTCAGACAGGGGAAAAGTGAGTGAGCATTACGATTTCAGTTCCAGAGCGATTCGCCCAATGAGTCCTTGATATTTAGTCATTTTCAGCCAATTTTCTGGATTTTTGAAAATTTCACTTTTTTGTGAAAATATCCACTAAATGAGGGAATAATATGTGTGAGGGTACCCCAGGAGAGTTCCAAATGTTTGTGGGTAGAATATATATCCCACGGGGGTAAAATTGAAAAAAGTTGAACAAATTTTTTTTTTGACTTAGTCATTTTTCCGGCGTTTATCAGACTTTCAGATAGGGGAAATGTCAGTGAGCGTTCCGATTTCAGTTCCAGAGCAATTCGCCCAATGAGTCCTTGATATTTAGTCGTTTTCAGCCAATTTTCTGGATTTTTGAAAATTTCACTTTTTTGTGAAAATATCCACTAAACGAGGGAATAATATGTGTGAGGGTACCCCAGGAGAGTTCCAAATGTGTGTGGGTAGAATATATATCCCACGGGGGTAAAATTGAAAAAAGTTGAAAAAAAATTTTTTTTGGACTTACTCATTTTTCCGGCATTTATCAGACTTTCAGATAGGGGAAATGTGAGTGAGCATTACGATTTCAGTTCCAGAGCGATTCGCCCAATGAGTCCTTGATATTTAGTCGTTTTTAGCCAATTTTCTGGATTTTTGAAAATTTCACTTTTTTGTGAAAATATCCACTAAATGAGGGAATAATATGTGTGAGGGTACCCCAGGAGAGTTCCAAATGTGTGTGGGTAGAATATATATATATCCCACGGGGGTAAAATTGAAAAAAGTTGAAAAAAAATTTTTTTTGGACTTAGTCATTTTTCCGGCATTTATCAGACTTTCAGATAGGGGAAATGTGAGTGAGCATTACGATTTCAGTTCCAGAGCGATTCGCCCAATGAGTCCTTGATATTTAGTCATTTTCAGCCAATTTTCTGGATTTTTGAAAATTTCACTTTTTTGTGAAAATATCCACTAAATGAGGGAATAATATGTGTGAGGGTACCCCAGGAGAGTTCCAAATGTTTGTGGGTAGAATATATATCCCACGGGGGTAAAATTGAAAAAAGTTGAACAAATTTTTTTTTGGACTTAGTCATTTTTCCGCCGTTTATCAGACTTTCAGAAAGGGTAAATGTCAGTGAGCGTTCCGATTTCAGTTCCAGAGCGATTCGCCCAATGAGTCCTTGATATTTAGTCATTTTCAGCCAATTTTCTGGATTTTTGAAAATTTCAATTTTTTGTGAAAATATCCACTAAATGAGGGAATAATATGTGTGAGGGTACCCCAGGAGAGTTCCAAATGTGTGTGGGTAGAATATATATCCCACGGGGGTAAAATTGAAAAAAGTTGAACAAATTTTTTTTTTGACTTAGTCATTTTTCCGGCGTTTATCAGACTTTCAGATAGGGGAAATGTCAGTGAGCGTTCCGATTTCAGTTCCAGAGCAATTCGCCCAATGAGTCCTTGATATTTAGTCGTTTTCAGCCAATTTTCTGGATTTTTGAAAATTTCACTTTTTTGTGAAAATATCCACTAAACGAGGGAATAATATGTGTGAGGGTACCCCAGGAGAGTTCCAAATGTGTGTGGGTAGAATATATATCCCACGGGGGTAAAATTGAAAAAAGTTGAAAAAAAATTTTTATTGGACTTACTCATTTTTCCGGCATTTATCAGACTTTCAGATAGGGGAAATGTGAGTGAGCATTACGATTTCAGTTCCAGAGCGATTCGCCCAATGAGTCCTTGATATTTAGTCGTTTTCAGCCAATTTTCTGGATTTTTGAAAATTTCACTTTTTTGTGAAAATATCCACTAAACGAGGGAATAATATGTGTGAGGGTACCCCAGGAGAGTTCCAAATGTGTGTGGGTAGAATATATATCCCACGGGGGTAAAATTGAAAAAAGTTTAAAAAAATTTTTTTTTGGACTGTCATTTTTCCGGCGTTTATCAGACTTTCAGACAGGGGAAATGTGAGTGAGCATAACGATTTCAGTTCCAGAGCGATTCGCCCAATGAGTCCTTGATATTTAGTCATTTTCAGCCAATTTTCTGGATTTTTGAAAATTTCACTTTTTTGTGAAAATATCCACTAAATGAGGGAATAATATGTGTGAGGGTACCCCAGGAGAGTTCCAAATGTTTGTGGGTAGAATATATATCCCACGGGGGTAAAATTGAAAAAAGTTGAACAAATTTTTTTTTGGACTTAGTCATTTTTCCGCCGTTTATCAGACTTTCAGATAGGGTAAATGTCAGTGAGCGTTCCGATTTCAGTTCCAGAGCGATTCGCCCAATGAGTCCTTGATATTTAGTCATTTTCAGCCAATTTTCTGGATTTTTGAAAATTTCACTTTTTTGTGAAAATATCCACTAAACGAGGGAATAATATGTGTGAGGGTACCCCAGGAGAGTTCCAAATGTGTGTGGGTAGAATATATATCCCACGGGGGTAAAATTGAAAAAAGTTGAAAAAAAATTTTTTTTGGACTTAGTCATTTTTCCGGCATTTATCAGACTTTCAGATAGGGGAAATGTGAGTGAGCATTCCGATTTCAGTTCCAGAGCGATTCGCCCAATGAGTCCTTGATATTTAGTCGTTTTCAGCCAATTTTCTGGATTTTTGAAAATTTCACTTTTTTGTGAAAATATCCACTAAATGAGGGAATAATATGTGTGAGGGTACCCCAGGAGAGTTCCAAATGTGTGTGGGTAGAATATATATATATCCCAAGGGGGTAAAATTGAAAAAAGTTGAAAAAAATTTTTTTTTGGACTTAGTCATTTTTCCGGCATTTATCAGACTTTCAGATAGGGGAAATGTGAGTGAGCATTACGATTTCAGTTCCAGAGCGATTCGCCCAATGAGTCCTTGATATTTAGTCGTTTTCAGCCAATTTTCTGGATTTTTGAAAATTTCACTTTTTTGTGAAAATATCCACTAAACGAGGGAATAATATGTGTGAGGGTACCCCAGGAGATTTCCAAATGTGTGTGGGTAGAATATATATCCCACGGGGTAAAATTGAAAAAAGTTGAACAAATTTTTTTTTGGACTTAGTGATTTTTCCGGCGTTTAGAAGAATTTCAGATAGGGGAAATGTGAGTGAGCATTCCGATTTCAGTTCCAGAGCGATTCGCCCAATGAGTCCTTGATATTTAGTCGTTTTCAGCCAATTTTCTGGATTTTTGAAAATTTCACTTTTTTGTGAAAATATCCACTAAATGAGGGAATAATATGTGTGAGGGTACCCCAGGAGAGTTCCAAATGTGTGTGGGTAGAATATATATATATCCCACGGGGGTAAAATTGAAAAAAGTTGAAAAAAATTTTTTTTTGGACTTAGTCATTTTTCCGGCGTTTATCAGACTTTCAGATAGGGGAAATGTGAGTGAGCATTACGATTTCAGTTCCAGAGCGATTCGCCCAATGAGTCCTTGATATTTAGTCGTTTTCAGCCAATTTTCTGGATTTTTGAAAATTTCACTTTTTTGTGAAAATATCCACTAAACGAGGGAATAATATGTGTGAGGGTACCCCAGGAGAGTTCCAAATGTGTGTGGGTAGAATATATATCCCACGGGGGTAAAATTGAAAAAAGTTTAAAAAAATTTTTTTTTGGACTGTCATTTTTCCGGCGTTTATCAGACTTTCAGACAGGGGAAATGTGAGTGAGCATAACGATTTCAGTTCCAGAGCGATTCGCCCAATGAGTCCTTGATATTTAGTCATTTTCAGCCAATTTTCTGGATTTTTGAAAATTTCACTTTTTTGTGAAAATATCCACTAAATGAGGGAATAATATGTGTGAGGGTACCCCAGGAGAGTTCCAAATGTTTGTGGGTAGAATATATATCCCACGGGGGTAAAATTGAAAAAAGTTGAACAAATTTTTTTTTGGACTTAGTCATTTTTCCGCCGTTTATCAGACTTTCAGATAGGGTAAATGTCAGTGAGCGTTCCGATTTCAGTTCCAGAGCGATTCGCCCAATGAGTCCTTGATATTTAGTCATTTTCAGCCAATTTTCTGGATTTTTGAAAATTTCACTTTTTTGTGAAAATATCCACTAAATGAGGGAATAATATGTGTGAGGGTACCCCAGGAGAGTTCCAAATGTGTGTGGGTAGAATATATATCCCACGGGGGTAAAATTGAAAAAAGTTGAACAAATTTTTTTTTTGACTTAGTCATTTTTCTGGCGTTTATCAGACTTTCAGATAGGGGAAATGTCAGTGAGCGTTCCGATTTCAGTTCCAGAGCAATTCGCCCAATGAGTCCTTGATATTTAGTCGTTTTCAGCCAATTTTCTGGATTTTTGAAAATTTCACTTTTTTGTGAAAATATCCACTAAACGAGGGAATAATATGTGTGAGGGTACCCCAGGAGAGTTCCAAATGTGTGTGGGTAGAATATATATCCCACGGGGGTAAAATTGAAAAAAGTTGAAAAAAAATTTTTTTTGGACTTAGTCATTTTTCCGGCATTTATCAGACTTTCAGATAGGGGAAATGTGAGTGAGCATTCCGATTTCAGTTCCAGAGCGATTCGCCCAATGAGTCCTTGATATTTAGTCGTTTTCAGCCAATTTTCTGGATTTTTGAAAATTTCACTTTTTTGTGAAAATATCCACTAAATGAGGGAATAATATGTGTGAGGGTACCCCAGGAGAGTTCCAAATGTGTGTGGGTAGAATATATATATATCCCACGGGGGTAAAATTGAAAAAAGTTGAAAAAAATTTTTTTTTGGACTTAGTCATTTTTCCGACATTTATCAGACTTTCAGATAGGGGAAATGTGAGTGAGCATTACGATTTCAGTTCCAGAGCGATTCGCCCAATGAGTCCTTGATATTTAGTCATTTTCAGCCAATTTTCTGGATTTTTGAAAATTTCACTTTTTTGTGAAAATATCCACTAAATGAGGGAATAATATGTGTGAGGGTACCCCAGGAGAGTTCCAAATGTTTGTGGGTAGAATATATATCCCACGGGGGTAAAATTGAAAAAAGTTGAACAAATTTTTTTTTTGACTTAGTCATTTTTCCGCCGTTTATCAGACTTTCAGAAAGGGTAAATGTCAGTGAGCGTTCCGATTTCAGTTCCAGAGCAATTCGCCCAATGAGTCCTTGATATTTAGTCGTTTTCAGCCAATTTTCTGGATTTTTGAAAATTTCACTTTTTTGTGAAAATATCCACTAAACGAGGGAATAATATGTGTGAGGGTACCCCAGGAGAGTTCCAAATGTGTGTGGGTAGAATATATATCCCACGGGGGTAAAATTGAAAAAAGTTGAAAAAAAATTTTTTTTGGACTTACTCATTTTTCCGGCATTTATCAGACTTTCAGATAGGGGAAATGTGAGTGAGCATTACGATTTCAGTTCCAGAGCGATTCGCCCAATGAGTCCTTGATATTTAGTCGTTTTCAGCCAATTTTCTGGATTTTTGAAAATTTCACTTTTTTGTGAAAATATCCACTAAACGAGGGAATAATATGTGTGAGGGTACCCCAGGAGAGTTCCAAATGTGTGTGGGTAGAATATATATCCCACGGGGGTAAAATTGAAAAAAGTTGAACAAATTTTTTTTTGGACTTAGTCATTTTTCCGGCGTTTATCAGACTTTCAGATAGGGGAAATGTCAGTGAGTGTTCCGATTTCAGTTCCAGAGCAATTCGCCCAATGAGTCCTTGATATTTAGTCGTTTTCAGCCAATTTTCTGGATTTTTGAAAATTTCACTTTTTTGCGAAAATATCCACTAAATGAGGGAATAATATGTGTGAGGGTACCCCAGGAGAGTTCCAAATGTGTGTGGGTAGAATATATATATATCCCAAGGGGGTAAAATTGAAAAAAGTTGAAAAAAATTTTTTTTTGGACTTAGTCATTTTTCCGGCATTTATCAGACTTTCAGATAGGGGAAATGTGAGTGAGCATTACGATTTCAGTTCCAGAGCGATTCGCCCAATGAGTCCTTGATATTTAGTCGTTTTCAGCCAATTTTCTGGATTTTTGAAAATTTCACTTTTTTGTGAAAATATCCACTAAACGAGGGAATAATATGTGTGAGGGTACCCCAGGAGATTTCCAAATGTGTGTGGGTAGAATATATATCCCACGGGGTAAAATTGAAAAAAGTTGAACAAATTTTTTTTTGGACTTAGTGATTTTTCCGGCGTTTAGAAGAATTTCAGATAGGGGAAATGTGAGTGAGCATTCCGATTTCAGTTCCAGAGCGATTCGCCCAATGAGTCCTTGATATTTAGTCGTTTTCAGCCAATTTTCTGGATTTTTGAAAATTTCACTTTTTTGTGAAAATATCCACTAAATGAGGGAATAATATGTGTGAGGGTACCCCAGGAGAGTTCCAAATGTGTGTGGGTAGAATATATATCCCACGGGGGTAAAATTGAAAAAAGTTTAAAAAAATTTTTTTTTGGACTGTCATTTTTCCGGCGTTTATCAGACTTTCAGACAGGGGAAATGTGAGTGAGCATAACGATTTCAGTTCCAGAGCGATTCGCCCAATGAGTCCTTGATATTTAGTCATTTTCAGCCAATTTTCTGGATTTTTGAAAATTTCACTTTTTTGTGAAAATATCCACTAAATGAGGGAATAATATGTGTGAGGGTACCCCAGGAGAGTTCCAAATGTGTGGGTAGAATATATATCCCACGGGGGTAAAATTGAAAAAAGTTGAACAAATTTTTTTTTTGAGTAAGTCATTTTTCCGGCGTTTATCAGACTTTCAGATAGGGGAAATGTCAGTGAGCGTTCCGATTTCAGTTCCAGAGCAATTCGCCCAATGAGTCCTTGATATTTAGTCGTTTTCAGCCAATTTTCTGGATTTTTGAAAATTTCACTTTTTTGTGAAAATATCCACTAAACGAGGGAATAATATGTGTGAGGGTACCCCAGGAGAGTTCCAAATGTGTGTGGGTAGAATATATATCCCACGGGGGTAAAATTGAAAAAAGTTGAAAAAAAATTTTTTTTGGACTTACTCATTTTTCCGGCATTTATCAGACTTTCAGATAGGGGAAATGTGAGTGAGCATTACGATTTCAGTTCCAGAGCGATTCGCCCAATGAGTCCTTGATATTTAGTCGTTTTCAGCCAATTTTCTGGATTTTTGAAAATTTCACTTTTTTGTGAAAATATCCACTAAATGAGGGAATAATATGTGTGAGGGTACCCCAGGAGAGTTCCAAATGTGTGTGGGTAGAATATATATATATCCCACGGGGGTAAAATTGAAAAAAGTTGAAAAAAATTTTTTTTTGGACTTAGTCATTTTTCCGGCATTTATCAGACTTTCAGATAGGGGAAATGTGAGTGAGCATTCCGATTTCAGTTCCAGAGCGATTCGCCCAATGAGTCCTTGATATTTAGTCATTTTCAGCCAATTTTCTGGATTTTTGAAAATTTCACTTTTTTGTGAAAATATCCACTAAATGAGGGAATAATATGTGTGAGGGTACCCCAGGAGAGTTCCAAATGTTTGTGGGTAGAATATATATCCCACGGGGGTAAAATTGAAAAAAGTTGAACAAATTTTTTTTTGGACTTAGTTATTTTTCCGCCGTTTATCAGACTTTCAGATAGGGTAAATGTCAGTGAGCGTTCCGATTTCAGTTCCAGAGCAATTCGCCCAATGAGTCCTTGATATTTAGTCGTTTTCAGCCAATTTTCTGGATTTTTGAAAATTTCACTTTTTTGTGAAAATATCCACTAAACGAGGGAATAATATGTGTGAGGGTACCCCAGGAGAGTTCCAAATGTGTGTGGGTAGAATATATATCCCACGGGGGTAAAATTGAAAAAAGTTGAAAAAAAATTTTTTTTGGACTTACTCATTTTTCCGGCATTTATCAGACTTTCAGATAGGGGAAATGTGAGTGAGCATTACGATTTCAGTTCCAGAGCGATTCGCCCAATGAGTCCTTGATATTTAGTCGTTTTCAGCCAATTTTCTGGATTTTTGAAAATTTCACTTTTTTGTGAAAATATCCACTAAATGAGGGAATAATATGTGTGAGGGTACCCCAGGAGAGTTCCAAATGTGTGTGGGTAGAATATATATATATCCCACGGGGGTAAAATTGAAAAAAGTTGAAAAAAATTTTTTTTTGGACTTAGTCATTTTTCCGGCATTTATCAGACTTTCAGATAGGGGAAATGTGAGTGAGCATTACGATTTCAGTTCCAGAGCGATTCGCCCAATGAGTCCTTGATATTTAGTCGTTTTCAGCCAATTTTCTGGATTTTTGAAAATTTCACTTTTTTGTGAAAATATCCACTAAACGAGGGAATAATATGTGTGAGGGTACCCCAGGAGAGTTCCAAATGTGTGTGGGTAGAATATATATCCCACGGGGGTAAAATTGAAAAAAGTTGAACAAATTTTTTTTTGGACTTAGTGATATTTCCGGCGTTTATCAGACTTTCAGATAGGGGAAATGTGAGTGAGCATTCCGATTTCAGTTCCAGAGCGATTCGCCCAATGAGTCCTTGATATTTAGTCGTTTTCAGCTAATTTTCTGGATTTTTGAAAATTTCACTTTTTTGTGAAAATATCCACTAAATGAGGGAATAATATGTGTGAGGGTACCCCAGGAGAGTTCCAAATGTGTGTGGGTAGAATATATATCCCACGGGGGTAAAATTGAAAAAAGTTGAAAAAAAATTTTTTTTGGACTTAGTCATTTTTCCGGCATTTATCAGACTTTCAGATAGGGGAAATGTGAGTGAGCATTACGATTTCAGTTCCAGAGCGATTCGCCCAATGAGTCCTTGATATTTAGTCGTTTTCAGCCAATTTTCTGGATTTTTGAAAATTTCACTTTTTTGTGAAAATATCCACTAAACGAGGGAATAATATGTGTGAGGGTACCCCAGGAGAGTTCCAAATGTGTGTGGGTAGAATATATATCCCACGGGGGTAAAATTGAAAAAAGTTTAAAAAAATTTTTTTTTGGACTGTCATTTTTCCGGCGTTTATCAGACTTTCAGACAGGGGAAATGTGAGTGAGCATTACGATTTCAGTTCCAGAGCGATTCGCCCAATGAGTCCTTGATATTTAGTCATTTTCAGCCAATTTTCTGGATTTTTGAAAATTTCACTTTTTTGTGAAAATATCCACTAAATGAGGGAATAATATGTGTGAGGGTACCCCAGGAGAGTTCCAAATGTTTGTGGGTAGAATATATATCCCACGGGGGTAAAATTGAAAAAAGTTGAACAAATTTTTTTTTTGACTTAGTCATTTTTCCGGCGTTTATCAGACTTTCAGATAGGGGAAATGTCAGTGAGCGTTCCGATTTCAGTTCCAGAGCAATTCGCCCAATGAGTCCTTGATATTTAGTCGTTTTCAGCCAATTTTCTGGATTTTTGAAAATTTCACTTTTTTGTGAAAATATCCACTAAACGAGGGAATAATATGTGTGAGGGTACCCCAGGAGAGTTCCAAATGTGTGTGGGTAGAATATATATCCCACGGGGGTAAAATTGAAAAAAGTTGAAAAAAAATTTTTTTTGGACTTAGTCATTTTTCCGGCATTTATCAGACTTTCAGATAGGGGAAATGTGAGTGAGCATTACGATTTCAGTTCCAGAGCGATTCGCCCAATGAGTCCTTGATATTTAGTCGTTTTCAGCCAATTTTCTGGATTTTTGAAAATTTCACTTTTTTGTGAAAATATCCACTAAACGAGGGAATAATATGTGTGAGGGTACCCCAGGAGATTTCCAAATGTGTGTGGGTAGAATATATATCCCACGGGGTAAAATTGAAAAAAGTTGAACAAATTTTTTTTTGGACTTAGTGATTTTTCCGGCGTTTAGAAGAATTTCAGATAGGGGAAATGTGAGTGAGCATTCCGATTTCAGTTCCAGAGCGATTCGCCCAATGAGTCCTTGATATTTAGTCGTTTTCAGCCAATTTTCTGGATTTTTGAAAATTTCACTTTTTTGTGAAAATATCCACTAAATGAGGGAATAATATGTGTGAGGGTACCCCAGGAGAGTTCCAAATGTGTGTGGGTAGAATATATATATATCCCACGGGGGTAAAATTGAAAAAAGTTGGAAAAAAATTTTTTTTGGACTTAGTCATTTTTCCGGCGTTTATCAGACTTTCAGATAGGGGAAATGTGAGTGAGCATTACGATTTCAGTTCCAGAGCGATTCGCCCAATGAGTCCTTGATATTTAGTCGTTTTCAGCCAATTTTCTGGATTTTTGAAAATTTCACTTTTTTGTGAAAATATCCACTAAACGAGGGAATAATATGTGTGAGGGTACCCCAGGAGAGTTCCAAATGTGTGTGGGTAGAATATATATCCCACGGGGGTAAAATTGAAAAAAGTTTAAAAAAATTTTTTTTTGGACTGTCATTTTTCCGGCGTTTATCAGACTTTCAGACAGGGGAAATGTGAGTGAGCATAACGATTTCAGTTCCAGAGCGATTCGCCCAATGAGTCCTTGATATTTAGTCATTTTCAGCCAATTTTCTGGATTTTTGAAAATTTCACTTTTTTGTGAAAATATCCACTAAATGAGGGAATAATATGTGTGAGGGTACCCCAGGAGAGTTCCAAATGTTTGTGGGTAGAATATATATCCCACGGGGGTAAAATTGAAAAAAGTTGAACAAATTTTTTTTTGGACTTAGTCATTTTTCCGCCGTTTATCAGACTTTCAGATAGGGTAAATGTCAGTGAGCGTTCCGATTTCAGTTCCAGAGCGATTCGCCCAATGAGTCCTTGATATTTAGTCATTTTCAGCCAATTTTCTGGATTTTTGAAAATTTCACTTTTTTGTGAAAATATCCACTAAATGAGGGAATAATATGTGTGAGGGTACCCCAGGAGAGTTCCAAATGTGTGTGGGTAGAATATATATCCCACGGGGGTAAAATTGAAAAAAGTTGAACAAATTTTTTTTTTGAGTAAGTCATTTTTCCGGCGTTTATCAGACTTTCAGATAGGGGAAATGTCAGTGAGCGTTCCGATTTCAGTTCCAGAGCAATTCGCCCAATGAGTCCTTGATATTTAGTCGTTTTCAGCCAATTTTCTGGATTTTTGAAAATTTCACTTTTTTGTGAAAATATCCACTAAACGAGGGAATAATATGTGTGAGGGTACCCCAGGAGAGTTCCAAATGTGTGTGGGTAGAATATATATCCCACGGGGGTAAAATTGAAAAAAGTTGAAAAAAAATTTTTTTTGGACTTACTCATTTTTCCGGCATTTATCAGACTTTCAGATAGGGGAAATGTGAGTGAGCATTACGATTTCAGTTCCAGAGCGATTCGCCCAATGAGTCCTTGATATTTAGTCGTTTTCAGCCAATTTTCTGGATTTTTGAAAATTTCACTTTTTTGTGAAAATATCCACTAAATGAGGGAATAATATGTGTGAGGGTACCCCAGGAGAGTTCCAAATGTGTGTGGGTAGAATATATATATATCCCACGGGGGTAAAATTGAAAAAAGTTGAAAAAAATTTTTTTTTGGACTTAGTCATTTTTCCGGCATTTATCAGACTTTCAGATAGGGGAAATGTGAGTGAGCATTCCGATTTCAGTTCCAGAGCGATTCGCCCAATGAGTCCTTGATATTTAGTCATTTTCAGCCAATTTTCTGGATTTTTGAAAATTTCACTTTTTTGTGAAAATATCCACTAAATGAGGGAATAATATGTGTGAGGGTACCCCAGGAGAGTTCCAAATGTTTGTGGGTAGAATATATATCCCACGGGGGTAAAATTGAAAAAAGTTGAACAAATTTTTTTTTGGACTTAGTTATTTTTCCGCCGTTTATCAGACTTTCAGATAGGGTAAATGTCAGTGAGCGTTCCGATTTCAGTTCCAGAGCAATTCGCCCAATGAGTCCTTGATATTTAGTCGTTTTCAGCCAATTTTCTGGATTTTTGAAAATTTCACTTTTTTGTGAAAATATCCACTAAACGAGGGAATAATATGTGTGAGGGTACCCCAGGAGAGTTCCAAATGTGTGTGGGTAGAATATATATCCCACGGGGGTAAAATTGAAAAAAGTTGAAAAAAAATTTTTTTTGGACTTACTCATTTTTCCGGCATTTATCAGACTTTCAGATAGGGGAAATGTGAGTGAGCATTACGATTTCAGTTCCAGAGCGATTCGCCCAATGAGTCCTTGATATTTAGTCGTTTTCAGCCAATTTTCTGGATTTTTGAAAATTTCACTTTTTTGTGAAAATATCCACTAAATGAGGGAATAATATGTGTGAGGGTACCCCAGGAGAGTTCCAAATGTGTGTGGGTAGAATATATATCCCACGGGGGTAAAATTGAAAAAAGTTGAACAAATTTTTTTTTGGACTTAGTGATATTTCCGGCGTTTATCAGACTTTCAGATAGGGGAAATGTGAGTGAGCATTCCGATTTCAGTTCCAGAGCGATTCGCCCAATGAGTCCTTGATATTTAGTCGTTTTCAGCTAATTTTCTGGATTTTTGAAAATTTCACTTTTTTGTGAAAATATCCACTAAATGAGGGAATAATATGTGTGAGGGTACCCCAGGAGAGTTCCAAATGTGTGTGGGTAGAATATATATCCCACGGGGGTAAAATTGAAAAAAGTTGAAAAAAAATTTTTTTTGGACTTAGTCATTTTTCCGGCATTTATCAGACTTTCAGATAGGGGAAATGTGAGTGAGCATTACGATTTCAGTTCCAGAGCGATTCGCCCAATGAGTCCTTGATATTTAGTCGTTTTCAGCCAATTTTCTGGATTTTTGAAAATTTCACTTTTTTGTGAAAATATCCACTAAACGAGGGAATAATATGTGTGAGGGTACCCCAGGAGAGTTCCAAATGTGTGTGGGTAGAATATATATCCCACGGGGGTAAAATTGAAAAAAGTTTAAAAAAATTTTTTTTTGGACTGTCATTTTTCCGGCGTTTATCAGACTTTCAGACAGGGGAAATGTGAGTGAGCATTACGATTTCAGTTCCAGAGCGATTCGCCCAATGAGTCCTTGATATTTAGTCATTTTCAGCCAATTTTCTGGATTTTTGAAAATTTCACTTTTTTGTGAAAATATCCACTAAATGAGGGAATAATATGTGTGAGGGTACCCCAGGAGAGTTCCAAATGTTTGTGGGTAGAATATATATCCCACGGGGGTAAAATTGAAAAAAGTTGAACAAATTTTTTTTTTGACTTAGTCATTTTTCCGGCGTTTATCAGACTTTCAGATAGGGGAAATGTCAGTGAGCGTTCCGATTTCAGTTCCAGAGCAATTCGCCCAATGAGTCCTTGATATTTAGTCGTTTTCAGCCAATTTTCTGGATTTTTGAAAATTTCACTTTTTTGTGAAAATATCCACTAAACGAGGGAATAATATGTGTGAGGGTACCCCAGGAGAGTTCCAAATGTGTGTGGGTAGAATATATATCCCACGGGGGTAAAATTGAAAAAAGTTGAAAAAAAATTTTTTTTGGACTTACTCATTTTTCCGGCATTTATCAGACTTTCAGATAGGGGAAATGTGAGTGAGCATTACGATTTCAGTTCCAGAGCGATTCGCCCAATGAGTCCTTGATATTTAGTCGTTTTCAGCCAATTTTCTGGATTTTTGAAAATTTCACTTTTTTGTGAAAATATCCACTAAATGAGGGAATAATATGTGTGAGGGTACCCCAGGAGAGTTCCAAATGTGTGTGGGTAGAATATATATATATCCCACGGGGGTAAAATTGAAAAAAGTTGAAAAAAATTTTTTTTTGGACTTAGTCATTTTTCCGGCATTTATCAGACTTTCAGATAGGGGAAATGTGAGTGAGCATTACGATTTCAGTTCCAGAGCGATTCGCCCAATGAGTCCTTGATATTTAGTCGTTTTCAGCCAATTTTCTGGATTTTTGAAAATTTCACTTTTTTGTGAAAATATCCACTAAACGAGGGAATAATATGTGTGAGGGTACCCCAGGAGAGTTCCAAATGTGTGTGGGTAGAATATATATCCCACGGGGGTAAAATTGAAAAAAGTTGAACAAATTTTTTTTTGGACTTAGTGATTTTTCCGGCGTTTATCAGACTTTCAGATAGGGGAAATGTCAGTGAGCGTTCCGATTTCAGTTCCAGAGCAATTCGCCCAATGAGTCCTTGATATTTAGTCGTTTTCAGCCAATTTTCTGGATTTTTGAAAATGTCACTTTTGTTGTGAAAATATCCACTAAACGAGGGAATAATGTGTGTGAGGGTACCCCAGGAGAGTTCCAAATGTGTGTGGGTAGAATATATATCCCACGGGGGTAAAATTGAAAAAAGTTGAACAAATTTTTTTTTGGACTTAGTCATTTTTCCGGCGTTTATCAGACTTTCAGATAGGGAAAATGTCAGTGAGCGTTCCGATTTCAGTTCCAGAGCGATTCGCCCAATGAGTCCTTGATATTTAGTCATTTTCAGCCAATTTTCTGGATTTTTGAAAATTTCACTTTTTTGTGAAAATATCCACTAAACGAGGGAATAATATGTGTGAGGGTACCCCAGGAGAGTTCCAAATGTGTGTGGGTAGAATATATATCCCACGGGGGTAAAATTGAAAAAAGTTGAAAAAAAATTTTTTTTGGACTTAGTCATTTTTCCGGCATTTATCAGACTTTCAGATAGGGGAAATGTGAGTGAGCATTACGATTTCAGTTCCAGAGCGATTCGCCCAATGAGTCCTTGATATTTAGTCGTTTTCAGCCAATTTTCTGGATTTTTGAAAATTTCACTTTTTTGTGAAAATATCCACTAAACGAGGGAATAATATGTGTGAGGGTACCCCAGGAGAGTTCCAAATGTGTGTGGGTAGAATATATATCCCACGGGGGTAAAATTGAAAAAAGTTGAAAAAAAATTTTTTTGGACTTAGTCATTTTTCCGGCGTTTATCAGACTTTCAGATAGGGGCAATGTCAGTGAGCGTTCCGATTTCAGTTCCAGAGAAATTCGCCCAATGAGTCCTTGATATTTAGTCGTTTTCAGCCAATTTTCTGGATTTTTGAAAATTTCACTTTTTTGTGAAAATATCCACTGAACGAGGGAATAATATGTGTGAGGGTACCCCAGGAGATTTCCAAATGTGTGTGGGTAGAATATATATCCCACGGGGTAAAATTGAAAAAAGTTGAACAAATTTTTTTTTGGACTTAGTCATTTTTCCGGCGTTTATCAGACTTTCAGATAGGGAAAATGTCAGTGAGCGTTCCGATTTCAGTTCCAGAGCGATTCGCCCAATGAGTCCTTGATATTTAGTCATTTTCAGCCAATTTTCTGGATTTTTGAAAATTTCACTTTTTTGTGAAAATATCCACTAAATGAGGGAGTAATATGTGTGAGGGTACCCCAGGAGAGTTCCAAATGTGTGTGGGTAGAATATATATCCCACGGGGTAAAATTGAAAAAAGTTGAAAAAAAATTTTTTTGGGACTTAGTCATTTTTCCGGCGTTTATCAGACTTTCAGATAGGGGAAATGTGAGTGAGCATTCCGATTTCAGTTCCAGAGCGATTCGCCCAATGAGTCCTTGATATTTAGTCGTTTTCAGCCAATTTTCTGGATTTTTGAAAATTTCACTTTTTTGTGAAAATATCCACTAAATGAGGGAATAATATGTGTGAGGGTACCCCAGGAGAGTTCCAAATGTGTGTGGGTAGAATATATATCCCACGGGGGTAAAATTGAAAAAAGTTGAACAAATTTTTTTTTTGACTTAGTCATTTTTCCGGCGTTTATCAGACTTTCAGATAGGGGAAATGTCAGTGAGCGTTCCGATTTCAGTTCCAGAGCAATTCGCCCAATGAGTCCTTGATATTTAGTCGTTTTCAGCCAATTTTCTGGATTTTTGAAAATTTCACTTTTTTGTGAAAATATCCACTAAACGAGGGAATAATATGTGAGGGTACCCCAGGAGAGTTCCAAATGTGTGTTGGTAGAATATATATCCCACGGGGGTAAAATTGAAAAAAGTTGAAAAAAATTTTTTTTTCTGACTTAGTCATTTTTCCGCCGTTTATCAGACTTTCAGATAGGGGAAATGTGAGTGAGCATTCCGATTTTAGTTCCAGAGCGATTCGCCCAATGAGTCCTTGATATTTAGTCGTTTTCAGCCAATTTTCTGGATTTTTGAAAATTTCACTTTTTTGTGAAAATATCCACTAAATGAGGGAATAATATGTGTGAGGGTACCCCAGGAGAGTTCCAAATGTGTGTGGGTAGAATATATATATATCCTACGGGGGTAAAATTGAAAAAAGTTGAAAAAAATTTTTTTTGGGACTTAGTCATTTTTCCGGCATTTATCAGACTTTCAGATAGGGGAAATGTGAGTGAGCATTACGATTTCAGTTCCAGAGCGATTCGCCCAATGAGTCCTTGATATTTAGTCGTTTTCAGCCAATTTTCTGGATTTTTGAAAATTTCACTTTTTTGTGAAAATATCCACTAAATGAGGGAATAATATGTGTGAGGGTACCCCAGGAGAGTTCCAAATGTGTGTGGGTAGAATATATATATATCCCACGGGGGTAAAGTTGAAAAAAGTTGAAAAAAAATTTTTTTTGGACTTAGTCATTTTTCCGACGTTTATCAGACTTTCAGATAGGGGAAATGTGAGTGAGCATTACGATTTCAGTTCCAGAGCGATTCGCCCAATGAGTCCTTGATATTTAGTCGTTTTCAGCCAATTTTCTGGATTTTTGAAAATTTCACTTTTTTGTGAAAATATCCACTAAACGAGGGAATAATATGTGTGAGGGTACCCCAGGAGATTTCCAAATGTGTGTGGGTAGAATATATATCCCACGGGGTAAAATTGAAAAAAGTTGAACAAATTTTTTTTTGGACTTAGTGATTTTTCCGGCGTTTATCAGACTTTCAGATAGGGAAAATGTCAGTGAGCGTTCCGATTTCAGTTCCAGAGCGATTCGCCCAATGAGTCCTTGATATTTAGTCATTTTCAGCCAATTTTCTGGATTTTTGAAAATTTCACTTTTTTGTGAAAATATCCACTAAATGAGGGAATAATATGTGTGAGGGTACCCCAGGAGAGTTCCAAATGTGTGTGGGTAGAAAATATATATATCCCACGGGGGTAAAGTTGAAAAAAGTTGAAAAAAATTTTTTTTTGGACTTAGTCATTTTTCCGACGTTTATCAGATTTTCAGATAGGGGAAATGTGAGTGAGCATTACGATTTCAGTTCCAGAGCGATTCGCCCAATGAGTCCTTGATATTTAGTCGTTTTCAGCCAATTTTCTGGTTTTTTGAAAATTTCACTTTTTTGTGAAAATATCCACTAAACGAGGGAATAATATGTGTGAGGGTACCCCAGGAGAGTTCCAAATGTGTGTGGGTAGAATATATATCCCACGGGGGTAAAATTGAAAAAAGTTTAAAAAAATTTTTTTTTGGACTGTCATTTTTCCGGCGTTTATCAGACTTTCAGATAGGAGAAATGTGAGTGAGCATTCCGATTTCAGTTCCAGAGTGATTCGCCCAATGAGTCCTTGATATTTAGTCGTTTTCAGCCAATTTTCTGGATTTTTGAAAATTTCACTTTTTTGTGAAAATATCCACTAAATGAGGGAATAATATGTGTGAGGGTACCCCAGGAGAGTTCCAAATGTGTGTGGGTAGAATATATATCCCACGGGGGTAAAATTGAAAAAAGTTGAACAAATTTTTTTTTGGACTTAGTCATTTTTCCGGCGTTTATCAGACTTTCAGATAGGGGAAATGTCAGTGAGCGTTCCGATTTCAGTTCCAGAGCGATTCGCCCAATGAGTCCTTGATATTTAGTCATTTTCAGCCAATTTTCTGGATTTTTGAAAATTTCACTTTTTTGTGAAAATATCCACTAAATGAGGGAATAATATGTGTGAGGGTACCCCAGGAGTGTTCCAAATGTGTGTGGGTAGAATATATATCCCACGGGGGTAAAATTGAAAAAAGTTGAAAAAAAATTTTTTTGGGACTTAGTCATTTTTCCGGCGTTTATCAGACTTTCAGATAGGGGAAATGTGAGTGAGCATTACGATTTCAGTTCCAGAGCGATTTGCCCAATGAGTTCTTTGATATTTAGTCGTTTTCAGCCAATTTTCTGGATTTTTGAAAATTTCACTTTTTTGTGAAAATATCCACTAAACGAGGGAATAATATGTGTGAGGGTACCCCAGGAGAGTTCCAAATGTGTGTGGGTAGAATATATATCCCACGGGGGTAAAATTGAAAAAAGTTGAAAAAAAAATTTTTTTTGGACTTAGTCATTTTTCCGGCGTTTATCAGACTTTCAGATAGGGGCAATGTCAGTGAGCGTTCCGATTTCAGTTCCAGAGAAATTCGCCCAATGAGTCCTTGATATTTAGTCGTTTTCAGCCAATTTTCTGGATTTTTGAAAATTTCACTTTTTTGTGAAAATATCCACTAAATGAGGGAATAATATGTGTGAGGGTACCCCAGGAGAGTTCCAAATGTGTGTGGGTAGAATATATATATATCCCACGGGGGTAAAGTTGAAAAAAGTTGAAAAAAAATTTTTTTTGGACTTAGTCATTTTTCCGACGTTTATCAGACTTTCAGATAGGGGAAATGTGAGTGAGCATTACGATTTCAGTTCCAGAGCGATTCGCCCAATGAGTCCTTGATATTTAGTCGTTTTCAGCCAATTTTCTGGATTTTTGAAAATTTCACTTTTTTGTGAAAATATCCACTAAACGAGGGAATAATATGTGTGAGGGTACCCCAGGAGATTTCCAAATGTGTGTGGGTAGAATATATATCCCACGGGGTAAAATTGAAAAAAGTTGAACAAATTTTTTTTTGGACTTAGTGATTTTTCCGGCGTTTATCAGACTTTCAGATAGGGGAAATGTGAGTGAGCATTCCGATTTCAGTTCCAGAGCGATTCGCCCAATGAGTCCTTGATATTTAGTCATTTTCAGCCAATTTTCTGGATTTTTGAAAATTTCACTTTTTTGTGAAAATATCCACTAAATGAGGGAATAATATGTGTGAGGGTACCCCAGGAGAGTTCCAAATGTGTGTGGGTAGAATATATATATATCCCACGGGGGTAAAGATGAAAAAAGTTGAAAAAAATTTTTTTTTGGACTTAGTCATTTTTCCGACGTTTATCAGACTTTCAGATAGGGGAAATGTGAGTGAGCATTACGATTTCAGTTCCAGAGCGATTCGCCCAATGAGTCCTTGATATTTAGTCGTTTTCAGCCAATTTTCTGGATTTTTGAAAATTTCACTTTTTTGTGAAAATATCCACTAAACGAGGGAATAATATGTGTGAGGGTACCCCAGGAGAGTTCCAAATGTGTGTGGGTAGAATATATATCCCACGGGGGTAAAATTGAAAAAAGTTTAAAAAAATTTTTTTTTGGACTGTCATTTTTCCGGCGTTTATCAGACTTTCAGATAGGGGAAATGTGAGTGAGCATTCCGATTTCAGTTCCAGAGTGATTCGCTCAATGAGTCCTTGATATTTAGTCGTTTTCAGCCAATTTTCTGGATTTTTGAAAATTTCACTTTTTTGTGAAAATATCCACTAAATGAGGGAATAATATGTGTGAGGGTACCCCAGGAGAGTTCCAAATGTGTGTGGGTAGAATATATATCCCACGGGGGTAAAATTGAAAAAAGTTGAACAAATTTTTTTTTGGACTTAGTCATTTTTCCGGCGTTTATCAGACTTTCAGATAGGGGAAATGTCAGTGAGCGTTCCGATTTCAGTTCCAGAGCGATTCGCCCAATGAGTCCTTGATATTTAGTCATTTTCAGCCAATTTTCTGGATTTTTGAAAATTTCACTTTTTTGTGAAAATATCCACTAAATGAGGGAATAATATGTGTGAGGGTACCCCAGGAGTGTTCCAAATGTGTGTGGGTAGAATATATATCCCACGGGGGTAAAATTGAAAAAAGTTTAAAAAAATTTTTTTTTGGACTGTCATTTTTCCGGCGTTTATCAGACTTTCAGATAGGGGAAATGTGAGTGAGCATTACGATTTCAGTTCCAGAGCGATTTGCCCAATGAGTTCTTTGATATTTAGTCGTTTTCAGCCAATTTTCTGGATTTTTGAAAATTTCACTTTTTTGGGAAAATATCCACTAAATGAGGGAATAATATGTGTGAGGGTACCCCAGGAGAGTTCCAAATGTGTGTGGGTAGAATATATATCCCACGGGGTAAAATTGAAAAAAGTTGAAAAAAAATTTTTTTTGGACTTAGTCATTTTTCCGGCGTTTATCAGACTTTCAGATAGGGGAAATGTCAGTGAGCGTTCCGATTTCAGTTCCAGAGCAATTCGCCCAATGAGTCCTTGATATTTAGTCGTTTTCAGCCAATTTTCTGGATTTTTGAAAATTTCACTTTTTTGTGAAAATATCCACTAAACGAGGGAATAATATGTGTGAGGGTACCCCAGGAGAGTTCCAAATGTGTGTGGGTAGAATATATATCCCACGGGGGTAAAATTGAAAAAAGTTGAAAAAAAATTTTTTTTGGACTTAGTCATTTTTCCGGCGTTTATCAGACTTTCAGATAGGGGCAATGTCAGTGAGCGTTCCGATTTCAGTTCCAGAGAAATTCGCCCAATGAGTCCTTGATATTTAGTCGTTTTCAGCCAATTTTCTGGATTTTTGAAAATTTCACTTTTTTGTGAAAATATCCACTAAATGAGGGAATAATATGTGTGAGGGTACCCCAGGAGAGTTCCAAATGTGTGTGGGTAGAATATATATCCCACGGGGTAAAATTGAAAAAAGTTGAACAAATTTTTTTTTGGACTTAGTGATTTTTCCGGCGTTTATCAGACTTTCAGATAGGGGAAATGTGAGTGAGCATTCCGATTTCAGTTCCAGAGCGATTCGCCCAATGAGTCCTTGATATTTAGTCATTTTCAGCCAATTTTCTGGATTTTTGAAAATTTCACTTTTTTGTGAAAATATCCACTAAATGAGGGAATAATATGTGTGAGGGTACCCCAGGAGAATTCCAAATGTGTGTGGGTAGAATATATATATATCCCACGGGGGTAAAGTTGAAAAAAGTTGAAAAAAATTTTTTTTTGGACTTAGTCATTTTTCCGACGTTTATCAGACTTTCAGATAGGGGAAATGTGAGTGAGCATTACGATTTCAGTTCCAGAGCGATTCGCCCAATGAGTCCTTGATATTTAGTCGTTTTCAGCCAATTTTCTGGATTTTTGAAAATTTCACTTTTTTGTGAAAATATCCACTAAACGAGGGAATAATATGTGTGAGGGTACCCCAGGAGAGTTCCAAATGTGTGTGGGTAGAATATATATCCCACGGGGGTAAAATTGAAAAAAGTTTAAAAAAATTTTTTTTTGGACTGTCATTTTTCCGGCGTTTATCAGACTTTCAGATAGGGGAAATGTGAGTGAGCATTCCGATTTCAGTTCCAGAGTGATTCGCCCAATGAGTCCTTGATATTTAGTCGTTTTCAGCCAATTTTCTGGATTTTTGAAAATTTCACTTTTTTGTGAAAATATCCACTAAATGAGGGAATAATATGTGTGAGGGTACCCCAGGAGAGTTCCAAATGTGTGTGGGTAGAATATATATCCCACGGGGGTAAAATTGAAAAAAGTTGAACAAATTTTTTTTTGGACTTAGTCATTTTTCCGGCGTTTATCAGACTTTCAGATAGGGGAAATGTCAGTGAGCGTTCCGATTTCAGTTCCAGAGCGATTCGCCCAATGAGTCCTTGATATTTAGTCATTTTCAGCCAATTTTCTGGATTTTTGAAAATTTCACTTTTTTGTGAAAATATCCACTAAATGAGGGAATAATATGTGTGAGGGTACCCCAGGAGTGTTCCAAATGTGTGTGGGTAGAATATATATCCCACGGGGGTAAAATTGAAAAAAGTTGAAAAAAAATTTTTTTGGGACTTAGTCATTTTTCCGGCGTTTATCAGACTTTCAGATAGGGGAAATGTGAGTGAGCATTACGATTTCAGTTCCAGAGCGATTTGCCCAATGAGTTCTTTGATATTTAGTCATTTTCAGCCAATTTTCTGGATTTTTGTAAATTTCACTTTTTTGGGAAAATATCCACTAAATGAGGGAATAATATGTGTGAGGGTACCCCAGGAGATTTCCAAATGTGTGTGGGTAGAATATATATCCCACGGGGTAAAATTGAAAAAAGTTGAACAAATTTTTTTTTGGACTTAGTGATTTTTCCGGCGTTTATCAGACTTTCAGATAGGGGAAATGTGAGTGAGCATTCCGATTTCAGTTCCAGAGCGATTCGCCCAATGAGTCCTTGATATTTAGTCATTTTCAGCCAATTTTCTGGATTTTTGAAAATTTCACTTTTTTGTGAAAATATCCACTAAATGAGGGAATAATATGTGTGAGGGTACCCCAGGAGAGTTCCAAATGTGTGTGGGTAGAATATATATATATCCCACGGGGGTAAAATTGAAAAAAGTTGAACAAATTTTTTTTTGGACTTAGTCATTTTTCCGGCGTTTATCAGACTTTCAGATAGGGGAAATGTCAGTGTTCGTTCCGATTTCAGTTCCAGAGCGATTCGCCCAATGAGTCCTTGATATTTAGTCATTTTCAGCCAATTTTCTGGATTTTTGAAAATTTCACTTTTTTGTGAAAATATCCACTAAATGAGGGAATAATATGTGTGAGGGTACCCCAGGAGTGTTCCAAATGTGTGTGGGTAGAATATATATCCCACGGGGGTAAAATTGAAAAAAGTTGAAAAAAAATTTTTTTGGGACTTAGTCATTTTTCCGGCGTTTATCAGACTTTCAGATAGGGGAAATGTGAGTGAGCATTACGATTTCAGTTCCAGAGCGATTTGCCCAATGAGTTCTTTGATATTTAGTCATTTTCAGCCAATTTTCTGGATTTTTGAAAATTTCACTTTTTTGGGAAAATATCCACTAAATGAGGGAATAATATGTGTGAGGGTACCCCAGGAGAGTTCCAAATGTGTGTGGGTAGAATATATATCCCACGGGGTAAAATTGAAAAAAGTTGAAAAAAAATTTTTTTTGGACTTAGTCATTTTTCCGGCGTTTATCAGACTTTCAGATAGGGGAAATGTCAGTGAGCGTTCCGATTTCAGTTCCAGAGCAATTCGCCCAATGAGTCCTTGATATTTAGTCGTTTTCAGCCAATTTTCTGGATTTTTGAAAATTTCACTTTTTTGTGAAAATATCCACTAAATGAGGGAATAATATGTGTGAGGGTACCCCAGGAGAGTTCCAAATGTGTGTGGGTAGAATATATATCCCACGGGGGTAAAATTGAAAAAAAATTTTTTTTGGGACTTAGTCATTTTTCCGCCGTTTATCAGACTTTCAGATAGGGGAAATGTGAGTGAGCATTCCGATTTCAGTTCCAGAGCGATTCGCCCAATGAGTCCTTGATATTTAGTCGTTTTCAGCCAATTTTCTGGATTTTTGAAAATTTCACTTTTTTGTGAAAATATCCACTAAATGAGGGAATAATATGTGTGAGGGTACCCCAGGAGAGTTCCAAATGTGTGTGGGTAGAATATATATCCCACGGGGGTAAAATTGAAAAAAGTTGAACAAATTTTTTTTTGGACTTAGTCATTTTTCCGGCGTTTATCAGACTTTCAGATAGGGGAAATGTCAGTGAGCGTTCCGATTTCAGTTCCAGAGCAATTCGCCCAATGAGTCCTTGATATTTAGTCGTTTTCAGCCAATTTTCTGGATTTTTGAAAATTTCACTTTTTTGTGAAAATATCCACTAAACGAGGGAATAATATGTGAGGGTACCCCAGGAGAGTTCCAAATGTGTGTTGGTAGAATATATATCCCACGGGGGTAAAATTGAAAAAAGTTGAAAAAAATTTTTTTTTGGGACTTAGTCATTTTTCCGCCGTTTATCAGACTTTCAGATAGGGGAAATGTGAGTGAGCATTCCGATTTCAGTTCCAGAGCGATTCGCCCAATGAGTCCTTGATATTTAGTCGTTTTCAGCCAATTTTCTGGATTTTTGAAAATTTCACTTTTTTGTGAAAATATCCACTAAATGAGGGAATAATATGTGTGAGGGTACCCCAGGAGAGTTCCAAATGTGTGTGGGTAGAATATATATATATCCCACGGGGGTAAAATTGAAAAAAGTTGAAAAAAATTTTTTTTTGGACTTAGTCATTTTTCCGGCATTTATCAGACTTTCAGATAGGGGAAATGTGAGTGAGCATTACGATTTCAGTTCCAGAGCGATTCGCCCAATGAGTCCTTGATATTTAGTCGTTTTCAGCCAATTTTCTGGATTTTTGAAAATTTCACTTTTTTGTGAAAATATCCACTAAACGAGGGAATAATATGTGTGAGGGTACCCCAGGAGAGTTCCAAATGTGTGTGGGTAGAATATATATCCCACGGGGGTAAAATTGAAAAAAGTTTAAAAAAATTTTTTTTTGGACTGTCATTTTTCCGGCGTTTATCAGACTTTCAGATAGGGGAAATGTGAGTGAGCATTCCGATTTCAGTTCCAGAGTGATTCGCCCAATGAGTCCTTGATATTTAGTCGTTTTCAGCCAATTTTCTGGATTTTTGAAAATTTCACTTTTTTGTGAAAATATCCACTAAATGAGGGAATAATATGTGTGAGGGTACCCCAGGAGTGTTCCAAATGTGTGTGGGTAGAATATATATCCCACGGGGGTAAAATTTAAAAAAGTTGAAAAAAAATTTTTTTGGGACTTAGTCATTTTTCCGGCGTTTATCACACTTTCAGATAGGGGAAATGTGAGTGAGCATTACGATTTCAGTTCCAGAGCGATTTGCCCAATGAGTTCTTTGATATTTAGTCATTTTCAGCCAATTTTCTGGATTTTTGAAAATTTCACTTTTTTGGGAAAATATCCACTAAATGAGGGAATAATATGTGTGAGGGTACCCCAGGAGATTTCCAAATGTGTGTGGGTAGAATATATATCCCACGGGGTAAAATTGAAAAAAGTTGAACAAATTTTTTTTTGGACTTAGTGATTTTTCCGGCGTTTATCAGACTTTCAGATAGGGGAAATGTGAGTGAGCATTCCGATTTCAGTTCCAGAGCGATTCGCCCAATGAGTCCTTGATATTTAGTCATTTTCAGCCAATTTTCTGGATTTTTGAAAATTTCACTTTTTTGTGAAAATATCCACTAAATGAGGGAATAATATGTGTGAGGGTACCCCAGGAGAGTTCCAAATGTGTGTGGGTAGAATATATATATATCCCACGGGGGTAAAGTTGAAAAAAGTTGAAAAAAATTTTTTTTGGGACTTAGTCATTTTTCCGACGTTTATCAGACTTTCAGATAGGGGAAATGTGAGTGAGCATTACGATTTCAGTTCCAGAGCGATTTGCCCAATGAGTTCTTTGATATTTAGTCGTTTTCAGCCAATTTTCTGGATTTTTGAAAATTTCACTTTTTTGGGAAAATATCCACTAAATGAGGGAATAATATGTGTGAGGGTACCCCAGGAGAGTTCCAAATGTGTGTGGGTAGAATATATATCCCACGGGGTAAAATTGAAAAAAGTTGAAAAAAAATTTTTTTTGGACTTAGTCATTTTTCCGGCGTTTATCAGACTTTCAGATAGGGGAAATGTCAGTGAGCGTTCCGATTTCAGTTCCAGAGCAATTCGCCCAATGAGTCCTTGATATTTAGTCGTTTTCAGCCAATTTTCTGGATTTTTGAAAATTTCACTTTTTTGTGAAAATATCCACTAAACGAGGGAATAATATGTGTGAGGGTACCCCAGGAGAGTTCCAAATGTGTGTGGGTAGAATATATATCCCACGGGGGTAAAATTGAAAAAAGTTGAAAAAAAATTTTTTTTGGACTTAGTCATTTTTCCGGCGTTTATCAGACTTTCAGATAGGGGCAATGTCAGTGAGCGTTCCGATTTCAGTTCCAGAGAAATTCGCCCAATGAGTCCTTGATATTTAGTCGTTTTCAGCCAATTTTCTGGATTTTTGAAAATTTCACTTTTTTGTGAAAATATCCACTAAATGAGGGAATAATATGTGTGAGGGTACCCCAGGAGAGTTCCAAATGTGTGTGGGTAGAATATATATCCCACGGGGTAAAATTGAAAAAAGTTGAACAAATTTTTTTTTGGACTTAGTGATTTTTCCGGCGTTTATCAGACTTTCAGATAGGGGAAATGTGAGTGAGCATTCCGATTTCAGTTCCAGAGCGATTCGCCCAATGAGTCCTTGATATTTAGTCATTTTCAGCCAATTTTCTGGATTTTTGAAAATTTCACTTTTTTGTGAAAATATCCACTAAATGAGGGAATAATATGTGTGAGGGTACCCCAGGAGAATTCCAAATGTGTGTGGGTAGAATATATATATATCCCACGGGGGTAAAGTTGAAAAAAGTTGAAAAAAATTTTTTTTTGGACTTAGTCATTTTTCCGACGTTTATCAGACTTTCAGATAGGGGAAATGTGAGTGAGCATTACGATTTCAGTTCCAGAGCGATTCGCCCAATGAGTCCTTGATATTTAGTCGTTTTCAGCCAATTTTCTGGATTTTTGAAAATTTCACTTTTTTGTGAAAATATCCACTAAACGAGGGAATAATATGTGTGAGGGTACCCCAGGAGAGTTCCAAATGTGTGTGGGTAGAATATATATCCCACGGGGGTAAAATTGAAAAAAGTTTAAAAAAATTTTTTTTTGGACTGTCATTTTTCCGGCGTTTATCAGACTTTCAGATAGGGGAAATGTGAGTGAGCATTCCGATTTCAGTTCCAGAGTGATTCGCCCAATGAGTCCTTGATATTTAGTCGTTTTCAGCCAATTTTCTGGATTTTTGAAAATTTCACTTTTTTGTGAAAATATCCACTAAATGAGGGAATAATATGTGTGAGGGTACCCCAGGAGAGTTCCAAATGTGTGTGGGTAGAATATATATCCCACGGGGGTAAAATTGAAAAAAGTTGAACAAATTTTTTTTTGGACTTAGTCATTTTTCCGGCGTTTATCAGACTTTCAGATAGGGGAAATGTCAGTGAGCGTTCCGATTTCAGTTCCAGAGCGATTCGCCCAATGAGTCCTTGATATTTAGTCATTTTCAGCCAATTTTCTGGATTTTTGAAAATTTCACTTTTTTGTGAAAATATCCACTAAATGAGGGAATAATATGTGTGAGGGTACCCCAGGAGTGTTCCAAATGTGTGTGGGTAGAATATATATCCCACGGGGGTAAAATTGAAAAAAGTTGAAAAAAAATTTTTTTGGGACTTAGTCATTTTTCCGGCGTTTATCAGACTTTCAGATAGGGGAAATGTGAGTGAGCATTACGATTTCAGTTCCAGAGCGATTTGCCCAATGAGTTCTTTGATATTTAGTCATTTTCAGCCAATTTTCTGGATTTTTGTAAATTTCACTTTTTTGGGAAAATATCCACTAAATGAGGGAATAATATGTGTGAGGGTACCCCAGGAGATTTCCAAATGTGTGTGGGTAGAATATATATCCCACGGGGTAAAATTGAAAAAAGTTGAACAAATTTTTTTTTGGACTTAGTGATTTTTCCGGCGTTTATCAGACTTTCAGATAGGGGAAATGTGAGTGAGCATTCCGATTTCAGTTCCAGAGCGATTCGCCCAATGAGTCCTTGATATTTAGTCATTTTCAGCCAATTTTCTGGATTTTTGAAAATTTCACTTTTTTGTGAAAATATCCACTAAATGAGGGAATAATATGTGTGAGGGTACCCCAGGAGAGTTCCAAATGTGTGTGGGTAGAATATATATATATCCCACGGGGGTAAAATTGAAAAAAGTTGAACAAATTTTTTTTTGGACTTAGTCATTTTTCCGGCGTTTATCAGACTTTCAGATAGGGGAAATGTCAGTGTTCGTTCCGATTTCAGTTCCAGAGCGATTCGCCCAATGAGTCCTTGATATTTAGTCATTTTCAGCCAATTTTCTGGATTTTTGAAAATTTCACTTTTTTGTGAAAATATCCACTAAATGAGGGAATAATATGTGTGAGGGTACCCCAGGAGTGTTCCAAATGTGTGTGGGTAGAATATATATCCCACGGGGGTAAAATTGAAAAAAGTTGAAAAAAAATTTTTTTGGGACTTAGTCATTTTTCCGGCGTTTATCAGACTTTCAGATAGGGGAAATGTGAGTGAGCATTACGATTTCAGTTCCAGAGCGATTTGCCCAATGAGTTCTTTGATATTTAGTCATTTTCAGCCAATTTTCTGGATTTTTGAAAATTTCACTTTTTTGGGAAAATATCCACTAAATGAGGGAATAATATGTGTGAGGGTACCCCAGGAGAGTTCCAAATGTGTGTGGGTAGAATATATATCCCACGGGGTAAAATTGAAAAAAGTTGAAAAAAAATTTTTTTTGGACTTAGTCATTTTTCCGGCGTTTATCAGACTTTCAGATAGGGGAAATGTCAGTGAGCGTTCCGATTTCAGTTCCAGAGCAATTCGCCCAATGAGTCCTTGATATTTAGTCGTTTTCAGCCAATTTTCTGGATTTTTGAAAATTTCACTTTTTTGTGAAAATATCCACTAAATGAGGGAATAATATGTGTGAGGGTACCCCAGGAGAGTTCCAAATGTGTGTGGGTAGAATATATATCCCACGGGGGTAAAATTGAAAAAAAATTTTTTTTGGGACTTAGTCATTTTTCCGCCGTTTATCAGACTTTCAGATAGGGGAAATGTGAGTGAGCATTCCGATTTCAGTTCCAGAGCGATTCGCCCAATGAGTCCTTGATATTTAGTCGTTTTCAGCCAATTTTCTGGATTTTTGAAAATTTCACTTTTTTGTGAAAATATCCACTAAATGAGGGAATAATATGTGTGAGGGTACCCCAGGAGAGTTCCAAATGTGTGTGGGTAGAATATATATCCCACGGGGGTAAAATTGAAAAAAGTTGAACAAATTTTTTTTTGGACTTAGTCATTTTTCCGGCGTTTATCAGACTTTCAGATAGGGGAAATGTCAGTGAGCGTTCCGATTTCAGTTCCAGAGCAATTCGCCCAATGAGTCCTTGATATTTAGTCGTTTTCAGCCAATTTTCTGGATTTTTGAAAATTTCACTTTTTTGTGAAAATATCCACTAAACGAGGGAATAATATGTGAGGGTACCCCAGGAGAGTTCCAAATGTGTGTTGGTAGAATATATATCCCACGGGGGTAAAATTGAAAAAAGTTGAAAAAAATTTTTTTTTGGGACTTAGTCATTTTTCCGCCGTTTATCAGACTTTCAGATAGGGGAAATGTGAGTGAGCATTCCGATTTCAGTTCCAGAGCGATTCGCCCAATGAGTCCTTGATATTTAGTCGTTTTCAGCCAATTTTCTGGATTTTTGAAAATTTCACTTTTTTGTGAAAATATCCACTAAATGAGGGAATAATATGTGTGAGGGTACCCCAGGAGAGTTCCAAATGTGTGTGGGTAGAATATATATATATCCCACGGGGGTAAAATTGAAAAAAGTTGAAAAAAATTTTTTTTTGGACTTAGTCATTTTTCCGGCATTTATCAGACTTTCAGATAGGGGAAATGTGAGTGAGCATTACGATTTCAGTTCCAGAGCGATTCGCCCAATGAGTCCTTGATATTTAGTCGTTTTCAGCCAATTTTCTGGATTTTTGAAAATTTCACTTTTTTGTGAAAATATCCACTAAACGAGGGAATAATATGTGTGAGGGTACCCCAGGAGAGTTCCAAATGTGTGTGGGTAGAATATATATCCCACGGGGGTAAAATTGAAAAAAGTTTAAAAAAATTTTTTTTTGGACTGTCATTTTTCCGGCGTTTATCAGACTTTCAGATAGGGGAAATGTGAGTGAGCATTCCGATTTCAGTTCCAGAGTGATTCGCCCAATGAGTCCTTGATATTTAGTCGTTTTCAGCCAATTTTCTGGATTTTTGAAAATTTCACTTTTTTGTGAAAATATCCACTAAATGAGGGAATAATATGTGTGAGGGTACCCCAGGAGTGTTCCAAATGTGTGTGGGTAGAATATATATCCCACGGGGGTAAAATTTAAAAAAGTTGAAAAAAAATTTTTTTGGGACTTAGTCATTTTTCCGGCGTTTATCACACTTTCAGATAGGGGAAATGTGAGTGAGCATTACGATTTCAGTTCCAGAGCGATTTGCCCAATGAGTTCTTTGATATTTAGTCATTTTCAGCCAATTTTCTGGATTTTTGAAAATTTCACTTTTTTGGGAAAATATCCACTAAATGAGGGAATAATATGTGTGAGGGTACCCCAGGAGATTTCCAAATGTGTGTGGGTAGAATATATATCCCACGGGGTAAAATTGAAAAAAGTTGAACAAATTTTTTTTTGGACTTAGTGATTTTTCCGGCGTTTATCAGACTTTCAGATAGGGGAAATGTGAGTGAGCATTCCGATTTCAGTTCCAGAGCGATTCGCCCAATGAGTCCTTGATATTTAGTCATTTTCAGCCAATTTTCTGGATTTTTGAAAATTTCACTTTTTTGTGAAAATATCCACTAAATGAGGGAATAATATGTGTGAGGGTACCCCAGGAGAGTTCCAAATGTGTGTGGGTAGAATATATATATATCCCACGGGGGTAAAGTTGAAAAAAGTTGAAAAAAATTTTTTTTGGGACTTAGTCATTTTTCCGACGTTTATCAGACTTTCAGATAGGGGAAATGTGAGTGAGCATTACGATTTCAGTTCCAGAGCGATTCGCCCAATGAGTCCTTGATATTTAGTCGTTTTCAGCCAATTTTCTGGATTTTTGAAAATTTCACTTTTTTGTGAAAATATCCACTAAACGAGGGAATAATATGTGTGAGGGTACCCCAGGAGAGTTCCAAATGTGTGTGGGTAGAATATATATCCCACGGGGGTAAAATTGAAAAAAGTTTAAAAAAATTTTTTTTTGGACTGTCATTTTTCCGGCGTTTATCAGACTTTCAGATAGGGGAAATGTGAGTGAGCATTCCGATTTCAGTTCCAGAGTGATTCGCCCAATGAGTCCTTGATATTTAGTCGTTTTCAGCCAATTTTCTGGATTTTTGAAAATTTCACTTTTTTGTGAAAATATCCACTAAATGAGGGAATAATATGTGTGAGGGTACCCCAGGAGAGTTCCAAATGTGTGTGGGTAGAATATATATCCCACGGGGGTAAAATTGAAAAAAGTTGAACAAATTTTTTTTTGGACTTAGTCATTTTTCCGGCGTTTATCAGACTTTCAGATAGGGGAAATGTCAGTGAGCGTTCCGATTTCAGTTCCAGAGCGATTCGCCCAATGAGTCCTTGATATTTAGTCATTTTCAGCCAATTTTCTGGATTTTTGAAAATTTCACTTTTTTGTGAAAATATCCACTAAATGAGGGAATAATATGTGTGAGGGTACCCCAGGAGTGTTCCAAATGTGTGTGGGTAGAATATATATCCCACGGGGGTAAAATTGAAAAAAGTTGAAAAAAAATTTTTTTGGGACTTAGTCATTTTTCCGGCGTTTATCAGACTTTCAGATAGGGGAAATGTGAGTGAGCATTACGATTTCAGTTCCAGAGTGATTTGCCCAATGAGTTCTTTGATATTTAGTCATTTTCAGCCAATTTTCTGGATTTTTGTAAATTTCACTTTTTTGGGAAAATATCCACTAAATGAGGGAATAATATGTGTGAGGGTACCCCAGGAGATTTCCAAATGTGTGTGGGTAGAATATATATCCCACGGGGTAAAATTGAAAAAAGTTGAACAAATTTTTTTTTGGACTTAGTGATTTTTCCGGCGTTTATCAGACTTTCAGATAGGGGAAATGTGAGTGAGCATTCCGATTTCAGTTCCAGAGCGATTCGCCCAATGAGTCCTTGATATTTAGTCATTTTCAGCCAATTTTCTGGATTTTTGAAAATTTCACTTTTTTGTGAAAATATCCACTAAATGAGGGAATAATATGTGTGAGGGTACCCCAGGAGAGTTCCAAATGTGTGTGGGTAGAATATATATATATCCCACGGGGGTAAAATTGAAAAAAGTTGAACAAATTTTTTTTTGGACTTAGTCATTTTTCCGGCGTTTATCAGACTTTCAGATAGGGGAAATGTCAGTGAGCGTTCCGATTTCAGTTCCAGAGCGATTCGCCCAATGAGTCCTTGATATTTAGTCATTTTCAGCCAATTTTCTGGATTTTTGAAAATTTCACTTTTTTGTGAAAATATCCACTAAATGAGGGAATAATATGTGTGAGGGTACCCCAGGAGTGTTCCAAATGTGTGTGGGTAGAATATATATCCCACGGGGGTAAAATTGAAAAAAGTTGAAAAAAAATTTTTTTGGGACTTAGTCATTTTTCCGGCGTTTATCAGACTTTCAGATAGGGGAAATGTGAGTGAGCATTACGATTTCAGTTCCAGAGCGATTTGCCCAATGAGTTCTTTGATATTTAGTCATTTTCAGCCAATTTTCTGGATTTTTGAAAATTTCACTTTTTTGGGAAAATATCCACTAAATGAGGGAATAATATGTGTGAGGGTACCCCAGGAGAGTTCCAAATGTGTGTGGGTAGAATATATATCCCACGGGGTAAAATTGAAAAAAGTTGAAAAAAAATTTTTTTTGGACTTAGTCATTTTTCCGGCGTTTATCAGACTTTCAGATAGGGGAAATGTCAGTGAGCGTTCCGATTTCAGTTCCAGAGCAATTCGCCCAGTGAGTCCTTGATATTTAGTCGTTTTCAGCCAATTTTCTGGATTTTTGAAAATTTCACTTTTTTGTGAAAATATCCACTAAATGAGGGAATAATATGTGTGAGGGTACCCCAGGAGAGTTCCAAATGTGTGTGGGTAGAATATATATCCCACGGGGGTAAAATTGAAAAAAAATTTTTTTTGGGACTTAGTCATTTTTCCGCCGTTTATCAGACTTTCAGATAGGGGAAATGTGAGTGAGCATTCCGATTTCAGTTCCAGAGCGATTCGCCCAATGAGTGGTTGATATTTAGTCGTTTTCAGCCAATTTTCTGGATTTTTGAAAATTTCACTTTTTTGTGAAAATATCCACTAAATGAGGGAATAATATGTGTGAGGGTACCCCAGGAGAGTTCCAAATGTGTGTGGGTAGAATATATATCCCACGGGGGTAAAATTGAAAAAAGTTGAACAAATTTTTTTTTGGACTTAGTCATTTTTCCGGCGTTTATCAGACTTTCAGATAGGGGAAATGTCAGTGAGCGTTCCGATTTCAGTTCCAGAGCAATTCGCCCAATGAGTCCTTGATATTTAGTCGTTTTCAGCCAATTTTCTGGATTTTTGAAAATTTCACTTTTTTGTGAAAATATCCACTAAACGAGGGAATAATATGTGAGGGTACCCCAGGAGAGTTCCAAATGTGTGTTGGTAGAATATATATCCCACGGGGGTAAAATTGAAAAAAGTTGAAAAAAATTTTTTTTTGGGACTTAGTCATTTTTCCGCCGTTTATCAGACTTTCAGATAGGGGAAATGTGAGTGAGCATTCCGATTTCAGTTCCAGAGCGATTCGCCCAATGAGTCCTTGATATTTAGTCGTTTTCAGCCAATTTTCTGGATTTTTGAAAATTTCACTTTTTTGTGAAAATATCCACTAAATGAGGGAATAATATGTGTGAGGGTACCCCAGGAGAGTTCCAAATGTGTGTGGGTAGAATATATATATATCCCACGGGGGTAAAATTGAAAAAAGTTGAAAAAAATTTTTTTTTGGACTTAGTCATTTTTCCGGCATTTATCAGACTTTCAGATAGGGGAAATGTGAGTGAGCATTACGATTTCAGTTCCAGAGCGATTCGCCCAATGAGTCCTTGATATTTAGTCGTTTTCAGCCAATTTTCTGGATTTTTGAAAATTTCACTTTTTTGTGAAAATATCCACTAAACGAGGGAATAATATGTGTGAGGGTACCCCAGGAGATTTCCAAATGTGTGTGGGTAGAATATATATCCCACGGGGTAAAATTGAAAAAAGTTGAACAAATTTTTTTTTGGACTTAGTGATTTTTCCGGCGTTTATCAGACTTTCAGATAGGGGAAATGTGAGTGAGCATTCCGATTTCAGTTCCAGAGCGATTCGCCCAATGAGTCCTTGATATTTAGTCATTTTCAGCCAATTTTCTGGATTTTTGAAAATTTCACTTTTTTGTGAAAATATCCACTAAATGAGGGAATAATATGTGTGAGGGTACCCCAGGAGAGTTCCAAATGTGTGTGGGTAGAATATATATATATCCCACGGGGGTAAAATTGAAAAAAGTTGAACAAATTTTTTTTTGGACTTAGTCATTTTTCCGGCGTTTATCAGACTTTCAGATAGGGGAAATGTCAGTGAGCGTTCCGATTTCAGTTCCAGAGCGATTCGCCCAATGAGTCCTTGATATTTAGTCATTTTCAGCCAATTTTCTGGATTTTTGAAAATTTCACTTTTTTGTGAAAATATCCACTAAATGAGGGAATAATATGTGTGAGGGTACCCCAGGAGTGTTCCAAATGTGTGTGGGTAGAATATATATCCCACGGGGGTAAAATTGAAAAAAGTTGAAAAAAAATTTTTTTGGGACTTAGTCATTTTTCCGGCGTTTATCAGACTTTCAGATAGGGGAAATGTGAGTGAGCATTACGATTTCAGTTCCAGAGCGATTTGCCCAATGAGTTCTTTGATATTTAGTCATTTTCAGCCAATTTTCTGGATTTTTGAAAATTTCACTTTTTTGGGAAAATATCCACTAAATGAGGGAATAATATGTGTGAGGGTACCCCAGGAGAGTTCCAAATGTGTGTGGGTAGAATATATATCCCACGGGGTAAAATTGAAAAAAGTTGAAAAAAAATTTTTTTTGGACTTAGTCATTTTTCCGGCGTTTATCAGACTTTCAGATAGGGGAAATGTCAGTGAGCGTTCCGATTTCAGTTCCAGAGCAATTCGCCCAGTGAGTCCTTGATATTTAGTCGTTTTCAGCCAATTTTCTGGATTTTTGAAAATTTCACTTTTTTGTGAAAATATCCACTAAATGAGGGAATAATATGTGTGAGGGTACCCCAGGAGAGTTCCAAATGTGTGTGGGTAGAATATATATCCCACGGGGGTAAAATTGAAAAAAAATTTTTTTTGGGACTTAGTCATTTTTCCGCCGTTTATCAGACTTTCAGATAGGGGAAATGTGAGTGAGCATTCCGATTTCAGTTCCAGAGCGATTCGCCCAATGAGTGGTTGATATTTAGTCGTTTTCAGCCAATTTTCTGGATTTTTGAAAATTTCACTTTTTTGTGAAAATATCCACTAAATGAGGGAATAATATGTGTGAGGGTACCCCAGGAGAGTTCCAAATGTGTGTGGGTAGAATATATATCCCACGGGGGTAAAATTGAAAAAAGTTGAACAAATTTTTTTTTGGACTTAGTCATTTTTCCGGCGTTTATCAGACTTTCAGATAGGGGAAATGTCAGTGAGCGTTCCGATTTCAGTTCCAGAGCAATTCGCCCAATGAGTCCTTGATATTTAGTCGTTTTCAGCCAATTTTCTGGATTTTTGAAAATTTCACTTTTTTGTGAAAATATCCACTAAACGAGGGAATAATATGTGAGGGTACCCCAGGAGAGTTCCAAATGTGTGTTGGTAGAATATATATCCCACGGGGGTAAAATTGAAAAAAGTTGAAAAAAATTTTTTTTTGGGACTTAGTCATTTTTCCGCCGTTTATCAGACTTTCAGATAGGGGAAATGTGAGTGAGCATTCCGATTTCAGTTCCAGAGCGATTCGCCCAATGAGTCCTTGATATTTAGTCGTTTTCAGCCAATTTTCTGGATTTTTGAAAATTTCACTTTTTTGTGAAAATATCCACTAAATGAGGGAATAATATGTGTGAGGGTACCCCAGGAGAGTTCCAAATGTGTGTGGGTAGAATATATATATATCCCACGGGGGTAAAATTGAAAAAAGTTGAAAAAAATTTTTTTTTGGACTTAGTCATTTTTCCGGCATTTATCAGACTTTCAGATAGGGGAAATGTGAGTGAGCATTACGATTTCAGTTCCAGAGCGATTCGCCCAATGAGTCCTTGATATTTAGTCGTTTTCAGCCAATTTTCTGGATTTTTGAAAATTTCACTTTTTTGTGAAAATATCCACTAAACGAGGGAATAATATGTGTGAGGGTACCCCAGGAGATTTCCAAATGTGTGTGGGTAGAATATATATCCCACGGGGTAAAATTGAAAAAAGTTGAACAAATTTTTTTTTGGACTTAGTGATTTTTCCGGCGTTTATCAGACTTTCAGATAGGGGAAATGTGAGTGAGCATTCCGATTTCAGTTCCAGAGCGATTCGCCCAATGAGTCCTTGATATTTAGTCATTTTCAGCCAATTTTCTGGATTTTTGAAAATTTCACTTTTTTGTGAAAATATCCACTAAATGAGGGAATAATATGTGTGAGAGTACCCCAGGAGAGTTCCAAATGTGTGTGGGTAGAATATATACATATCCCACGGGGGTAAAGTTGAAAAAAGTTGAAAAAAATTTTTTTTTGGACTTAGTCATTTTTCCGACGTTTATCAGACTTTCAGATAGGGGAAATGTGAGTGAGCATTACGATTTCAGTTCCAGAGCGATTCGCCCAATGAGTCCTTGATATTTAGTCGTTTTCAGCCAATTTTCTGGATTTTTGAAAATTTCACTTTTTTGTGAAAATATCCACTAAACGAGGGAATAATATGTGTGAGGGTACCCCAGGAGAGTTCCAAATGTGTGTGGGTAGAATATATATCCCACGGGGGTAAAATTGAAAAAAGTTTAAAAAAATTTTTTTTTGGACTGTCATTTTTCCGGCGTTTATCAGACTTTCAGATAGGGGAAATGTGAGTGAGCATTCCGATTTCAGTTCCAGAGTGATTCGCCCAATGAGTCCTTGATATTTAGTCGTTTTCAGCCAATTTTCTGGATTTTTGAAAATTTCACTTTTTTGTGAAAATATCCACTAAATGAGGGAATAATATGTGTGAGGGTACCCCAGGAGAGTTCCAAATGTGTGTGGGTAGAATATATATCCCACGGGGGTAAAATTGAAAAAAGTTGAACAAATTTTTTTTTGGACTTAGTCATTTTTCCGGCGTTTATCAGACTTTCAGATAGGGGAAATGTCAGTGAGCGTTCCGATTTCAGTTCCAGAGCGATTCGCCCAATGAGTTCTTTGATATTTAGTCATTTTCAGCCAATTTTCTGGATTTTTGAAAATTTCACTTTTTTGGGAAAATATCCACTAAATGAGGGAATAATATGTGTGAGGGTACCCCAGGAGATTTCCAAATGTGTGTGGGTAGAATATATATCCCACGGGGTAAAATTGAAAAAAGTTGAACAAATTTTTTTTTGGACTTAGTGATTTTTCCGGCGTTTATCAGACTTTCAGATAGGGGAAATGTGAGTGAGCATTCCGATTTCAGTTCCAGAGCGATTCGCCCAATGAGTCCTTGATATTTAGTCATTTTCAGCCAATTTTCTGGATTTTTGAAAATTTCACTTTTTTGTGAAAATATCCACTAAATGAGGGAATAATATGTGTGAGGGTACCCCAGGAGAGTTCCAAATGTGTGTGGGTAGAATATATATATATCCCACGGGGGTAAAGTTGAAAAAAGTTGAAAAAAATTTTTTTTTGGACTTAGTCATTTTTCCGACGTTTATCAGACTTTCAGATAGGGGAAATGTGAGTGAGCATTACGATTTCAGTTCCAGAGCGATTCGCCCAATGAGTCCTTGATATTTAGTCGTTTTCAGCCAATTTTCTGGATTTTTGAAAATTTCACTTTTTTGTGAAAATATCCACTAAACGAGGGAATAATATGTGTGAGGGTACCCCAGGAGAGTTCCAAATGTGTGTGGGTAGAATATATATCCCACGGGGGTAAAATTGAAAAAAGTTTAAAAAAATTTTTTTTTGGACTGTCATTTTTCCGGCGTTTATCAGACTTTCAGATAGGGGAAATGTGAGTGAGCATTCCGATTTCAGTTCCAGAGTGATTCGCCCAATGAGTCCTTGATATTTAGTCGTTTTCAGCCAATTTTCTGGATTTTTGAAAATTTCACTTTTTTGTGAAAATATCCACTAAATGAGGGAATAATATGTGTGAGGGTACCCCAGGAGAGTTCCAAATGTGTGTGGGTAGAATATATATCCCACGGGGGTAAAATTGAAAAAAGTTGAACAAATTTTTTTTTGGACTTAGTCATTTTTCCGGCGTTTATCAGACTTTCAGATAGGGGAAATGTCAGTGAGCGTTCCGATTTCAGTTCCAGAGCGATTCGCCCAATGAGTCCTTGATATTTAGTCATTTTCAGCCAATTTTCTGGATTTTTGAAAATTTCACTTTTTTGTGAAAATATCCACTAAATGAGGGAATAATATGTGTGAGGGTACCCCAGGAGTGTTCCAAATGTGTGTGGGTAGAATATATAACCCACGGGGGTAAAATTGAAAAAAGTTGAAAAAAAATTTTTTTGGGACTTAGTCATTTTTCCGGCGTTTATCAGACTTTCAGATAGGGGAAATGTGAGTGAGCATTACGATTTCAGTTCCAGAGCGATTTGCCCAATGAGTTCTTTGATATTTAGTCATTTTCAGCCAATTTTCTGGATTTTTGAAAATTTCACTTTTTTGGGAAAATATCCACTAAATGAGGGAATAATATGTGTGAGGGTACCCCAGGAGAGTTCCAAATGTGTGTGGGTAGAATATATATCCCACGGGGTAAAATTGAAAAAAGTTGAAAAAAAATTTTTTTTGGACTTAGTCATTTTTCCGGCGTTTATCAGACTTTCAGATAGGGGAAATGTCAGTGAGCGTTCCGATTTCAGTTCCAGAGCAATTCGCCCAATAAGTCCTTGATATTTAGTCGTTTTCAGCCAATTTTCTGGATTTTTGAAAATTTCACTTTTTTGTGAAAATATCCACTAAATGAGGGAATAATATGTGTGAGGGTACCCCAGGAGAGTTCCAAATGTGTGTGGGTAGAATATATATCCCACGGGGGTAAAATTGAAAAAAGTTGAAAAAAAATTTTTTTTGGGACTTAGTCATTTTTCCGCCGTTTATCAGACTTTCAGATAGGGGAAATGTGAGTGAGCATTCCGATTTCAGTTCCAGAGCGATTCGCCCAATGAGTCCTTGATATTTAGTCGTTTTCAGCCAATTTTCTGGATTTTTGAAAATTTCACTTTTTTGTGAAAATATCCACTAAATGAGGGAATAATATGTGTGAGGGTACCCCAGGAGAGTTCCAAATGTGTGTGGGTAGAATATATATCCCACGGGGGTAAAATTGAAAAAAGTTGAACAAATTTTTTTTTGGACTTAGTCATTTTTCCGGCGTTTATCAGACTTTCAGATAGGGGAAATGTCAGTGAGCGTTCCGATTTCAGTTCCAGAGCAATTCGCCCAATGAGTCCTTGATATTTAGTCGTTTTCAGCCAATTTTCTGGATTTTTGAAAATTTCACTTTTTTGTGAAAATATCCACTAAACGAGGGAATAATATGTGAGGGTACCCCAGGAGAGTTCCAAATGTGTGTTGGTAGAATATATATCCCACGGGGGTAAAATTGAAAAAAGTTGAAAAAAAATTTTTTTTGGGACTTAGTCATTTTTCCGCCGTTTATCAGACTTTCAGATAGGGGAAATGTGAGTGAGCATTCCGATTTCAGTTCCAGAGCGATTCGCCCAATGAGTCCTTGATATTTAGTCGTTTTCAGCCAATTTTCTGGATTTTTGAAAATTTCACTTTTTTGTGAAAATATCCACTAAATGAGGGAATAATATGTGTGAGGGTACCCCAGGAGAGTTCCAAATGTGTGTGGGTAGAATATATATATATCCCACGGGGGTAAAATTGAAAAAAGTTGAAAAAAATTTTTTTTTGGACTTAGTCATTTTTCCGGCATTTATCAGACTTTCAGATAGGGGAAATGTGAGTGAGCATTACGATTTCAGTTCCAGAACGATTCGCCCAATGAGTCCTTCATATTTAGTCGTTTTCAGCCAATTTTCTGGATTTTTGAAAATTTCACTTTTTTGTGAAAATATCCACTAAACGAGGGAATAATATGTGTGAGGGTACCCCAGGAGAGTTCCAAATGTGTGTGGGTAGAATATATATCCCACGGGGGTAAAATTGAAAAAAGTTGAAAAAAAATTTTTTTTGGACTTAGTCATTTTTCCGGCGTTTATCAGACTTTCAGATAGGGGCAATGTCAGTGAGCGTTCCGATTTCAGTTCCAGAGAAATTCGCCCAATGAGTCCTTGATATTTAGTCGTTTTCAGCCAATTTTCTGGATTTTTGAAAATTTCACTTTTTTGTGAAAATATCCACTAAATGAGGGAATAATATGTGTGAGGGTACCCCAGGAGAGTTCCAAATATGTGTGGGTAGAATATATATCCCACGGGGGTAAAATTGAAAAAAGTTGAACAAATTTTTTTTTGGACTTAGTCATTTTTCCGGCGTTTATCAGACTTTCAGATAGGGGAAATGTGAGTGAGCATTACGATTTCAGTTCCAGAGCGATTTGCCCAATGAGTTCTTTGATATTTAGTCGTTTTCAGCCAATTTTCTGGATTTTTGAAAATTTCACTTTTTTGGGAAAATATCCACTAAATGAGGGAATAATATGTGTGAGGGTACCCCAGGAGAGTTCCAAATGTGTGTGGGTAGAATATATATCCCACGGGGGTAAAATTGAAAAAAGTTGAAAAAAAATTTTTTTTGGACTTAGTCATTTTTCCGGCGTTTATCAGACTTTCAGATAGGGGAAATGTGAGTGAGCATTCCGATTTCAGTTCCAGAGCGATTCGCCCAATGAGTCCTTGATATTTAGTCGTTTTCAGCCAATTTTCTGGATTTTTGAAAATTTCACTTTTTTGTGAAAATATCCACTAAATGAGGGAATAATATGTGTGAGGGTACCCCAGGAGAGTTCCAAATGTGTGTGGGTAGAATATATATATATCCCACGGGGGTAAAATTGAAAAAAGATGAAAAAAATTTTTTTTTGGACTTAGTCATTTTTCCGGCATTTATCAGACTTTCAGATAGGGGAAATGTGAGTGAGCATTACGATTTCAGTTCCAGAGCGATTCGCCCAATGAGTCCTTGATATTTAGTCGTTTTCAGCCAATTTTCTGGATTTTTGAAAATTTCACTTTTTTGTGAAAATATCCACTAAACGAGGGAATAATATGTGTGAGGGTACCCCAGGAGAGTTCCAAATGTGTGTGGGTAGAATATATATCCCACGGGGGTAAAATTGAAAAAAGTTGAAAAAAAATTTTTTTTGGACTTAGTCATTTTTCCGGCGTTTATCAGACTTTCAGATAGGGGCAATGTCAGTGAGCGTTCCGATTTCAGTTCCAGAGAAATTCGCCCAATGAGTCCTTGATATTTAGTCGTTTTCAGCCAATTTTCTGGATTTTTGAAAATTTCACTTTTTTGTGAAAATATCCACTAAATGAGGGAATAATATGTGTGAGGGTACCCCAGGAGAGTTCCAAATGTGTGTGGGTAGAATATATATCCCACGGGGGTAAAATTGAAAAAAGTTGAAAAAAAATTTTTTTTGGGACTTAGTCATTTTTCCGCCGTTTATCAGACTTTCAGATAGGGGAAATGTGAGTGAGCATTCCGATTTCAGTTCCAGAGCGATTCGCCCAATGAGTCCTTGATATTTAGTCGTTTTCAGCCAATTTTCTGGATTTTTGAAAATTTCACTTTTTTGTGAAAATATCCACTAAATGAGGGAATAATATGTGTGAGGGTACCCCAGGAGAGTTCCAAATGTGTGTGGGTAGAATATATATCCCACGGGGATAAAATTGAAAAAAGTTGAACAAATTTTTTTTTGGACTTAGTCATTTTTCCGGCGTTTATCAGACTTTCAGATAGGGGAAATGTCAGTGAGCGTTCCCATTTCAGTTCCAGAGCGATTCGCCCATTGAGTCCTTGATATTTAGTCATTTTCAGCCAATTTTCTGGATTTTTGAAAATTTCACTTTTTTTGTGAAAATATCCACTAAATGAGGGAATAATATGTGTGAGGGTTCCCCAGGAGAGTTCCAAATGTGTGTGAGTAGAATATATATCCCACGGGGGTAAAATTGAAAAAAGTTGAACAAATTTTTTTTTTTTGACTTAGTCATTTTTCCGCCGTTTATCAGACTTTCAGATAGGGGAAATGTGAGTGAGCATTCCGATTTCAGTTCCAGAGCGATTCGCCCAATGAGTCCTTGATATTGAGTCGTTTTCAGCCAATTTTCTGGATTTTTGAAAATTTCACTTTTTTGTGAAAATATCCACTAAATGAGGGAATAATATGTGTGAGGGTTCCCCAGGAGAGTTCCAAATGTGTGTGGGTAGAATATATATCCCACGGGGTAAAATTGAAAAAAGTTGAAAAAAATTTTTTTTTGGACTTAGTCATTTTTCCGGCGTTTATCAGACTTTCAGATAGGGGAAATGTCAGTGAGCGTTCTGATTTCAGTTCCAGAGCAATTCGCCCAATGAGTCCTTGATATTTAGTCGCTTTCAGCCAATTTTCTGGATTTTTGAAAATTTCACTTTTTTGTGAAAATATCCACTAAATGAGGGAATAATATGTGTGAGGGTACCCCAGGAGAGTTCCAAATGTGTGTGGGTAGAATATATATCCCACGGGGGTAACATTGAAAAAAGTTGAAAAAAAATTTTTTTTGGGACTTAGTCATTTTTCCGCCGTTTATCAGACTTTCAGATAGGGGAAATGTCAGTGAGCGTTCCGATTTCAGTTCCAGAGCAATTCGCCCAATGAGTCCTTGATATTTAGTCATTTTCAGCCAATTTTCTGGATTTTTGAAAATTTCACTTTTTTGTGAAAATATCCACTAAATGAGGGAATAATATGTGTGAGGGTACCCCAGGAGAGTTCCAAATGTGTGTGGGTAGAATATATATCCCACGGGGATAAAATTGAAAAAAGTTGAACAAATTTTTTTTTGGACTTAGTCATTTTTCCGGCGTTTATCAGACTTTCAGATAGGGGAAATGTCAGTGAGCGTTCCAATTTCAGTTCCAGAGCGATTCGCCCATTGAGTCCTTGATATTTATTCATTTTCAGCCAATTTTCTGGATTTTTGAAAATTTCACTTTTTTGTGAAAATATCCACTAAATGAGGGAATAATATGTGTGAGGGTACCCCAGAAGAGTTCCAAATGTGTGTGGGTAGAATATATATCCCACGGGGGTAAAATTGAAAAAAGTTGAACAAATTTTTTTTTGGGACTTAGTCATTTTTCCGCCGTTTATCAGACTTTCAGATAGGGGAAATGTGAGTGAGCATTCCGATTTCAGTTCCAGAGCGATTCGCCCAATGAGTCCTTGATATTGAGTCGTTTTCAGCCAATTTTCTGGATTTTTGAAAATTTCACTTTTTTGTGAAAATATCCACTAAATGAGGGAATAATATGTGTGAGGGTTCCCCAGGAGAGTTCCAAATGTGTGTGGGTAGAATATATATCCCACGGGGTAAAATTGAAAAAAGTTGAAAAAAAATTTTTTTTGGACTTAGTCATTTTTCCGGCGTTTATCAGACTTTCAGATAGGGGAAATGTCAGTGAGCGTTCTGATTTCAGTTCCAGAGCAATTCGCCCAATGAGTCCTTGATATTTAGTCGTTTTCAGCCAATTTTCTGGATTTTTGAAAATTTCACTTTTTTGTGAAAATATCCACTAAATGAGGGAATAATATGTGTGAGGGTACCCCAGGAGAGTTCCAAATGTGTGTGGGTAGAATATATATCCCACGGGGGTAAAATTGAAAAAAGTTGAACAAATTTTTTTTTGGACTTAGTCATTTTTCCGGCGTTTATCAGACTTTCAGATAGGGGAAATGTCAGTGAGCATTCCGATTTCAGTTCCAGAGCAATTCGCCCAATGAGTCCTTGATATTTAGTCGTTTTCAGCCAATTTTCTGGATTTTTGAAAATTTCACTTTTTTTGTGAAAATATCCACTAAATGAGGGAATAATATGTGTGAGGGTACCCCAGGAGAGTTCCAAATGTGTGTGGGTAGAATATATATCCCACGGGGGTAAAATTGAAAAAAGTTGAAAAAAAATTTTTTTTGGGACTTAGTCATTTTTCCGCCGTTTATCAGACTTTCAGATAGGGGAAATGTGAGTGAGCATTCCGATTTCAGTTTCAGAGCGATTCGCCCAATGAGTCCTTGATATTGAGTCGTTTTCAGCCAATTTTCTGGATTTTTGAAAATTTCACTTTTTTGTGAAAATATCCACTAAATGAGGGAATAATATGTGTGAGGGTTCCCCAGGAGAGTTCCAAATGTGTGTGGGTAGAATATATATCCCACGGGGTAAAATTGAAAAAAGTTGAAAAAAAATTTTTTTTGGACTTAGTCATTTTTCCGGCGTTTATCAGACTTTCAGATAGGGGAAATGTCAGTGAGCGTTCTGATTTCAGTTCCAGAGCAATTCGCCCAATGAGTCCTTGATATTTAGTCGTTTTCAGCCAATTTTCTGGATTTTTGAAAATTTCACTTTTTTGTGAAAATATCCACTAAATGAGGGAATAATATGTGTGAGGGTACCCCAGGAGAGTTCCATATGTGTGTGGGTAGAATATATATCCCACGGGGATAAAATTGAAAAAAGTTGAACAAATTTTTTTTTGGACTTAGTCATTTTTCCGGCGTTTATCAGACTTTCAGATAGGGGAAATGTTAGTGAGCGTTCCGATTTCAGTTCCAGAGCAATTCGCCCAATGAGTCCTTGATATTTAGTCGTTTTCAGCCAATTTTCTGGATTTTTGAAAATTTCACTTTTTTGTGAAAATATCCACTAAATGAGGGAATAATATGTGTGAGGGTACCCCAGAAGAGTTCCAAATGTGTGTGGGTAGAATATATATCCCACGGGGGTAAAATTGAAAAAAGTTGAACAAATTTTTTTTTGGGACTTAGTCATTTTTCCGCCGTTTATCAGACTTTCAGATAGGGGAAATGTGAGTGAGCATTCCGATTTCAGTTCCAGAGCGATTCGCCCAATGAGTCCTTGATATTTAGTCGTTTTCAGCCAATTTTCTGGATTTTTGAAAATTTCACTTTTTTGTGAAAATATCCACTAAATGAGGGAATAATATGTGTGAGGGTACCCCAGGAGAGTTCCAAATGTGTGTGGGTAGAATATATATCCCACGGGGATAAAATTGAAAAAAGTTGAACAAATTTTTTTTTGGACTTAGTCATTTTTCCGGCGTTTATCAGACTTTCAGATAGGGGAAATGTCAGTGAGCGTTCCCATTTCAGTTCCAGAGCGATTCGCCCATTGAGTCCTTGATATTTAGTCATTTTCAGCCAATTTTCTGGATTTTTGAAAATTTCACTTTTTTTGTGAAAATATCCACTAAATGAGGGAATAATATGTGTGAGGGTTCCCCAGGAGAGTTCCAAATGTGTGTGAGTAGAATATATATCCCACGGGGGTAAAATTGAAAAAAGTTGAACAAATTTTTTTTTTTTGACTTAGTCATTTTTCCGCCGTTTATCAGACTTTCAGATAGGGGAAATGTGAGTGAGCATTCCGATTTCAGTTCCAGAGCGATTCGCCCAATGAGTCCTTGATATTGAGTCGTTTTCAGCCAATTTTCTGGATTTTTGAAAATTTCACTTTTTTGTGAAAATATCCACTAAATGAGGGAATAATATGTGTGAGGGTTCCCCAGGAGAGTTCCAAATGTGTGTGGGTAGAATATATATCCCACGGGGTAAAATTGAAAAAAGTTGAAAAAAATTTTTTTTTGGACTTAGTCATTTTTCCGGCGTTTATCAGACTTTCAGATAGGGGAAATGTCAGTGAGCGTTCTGATTTCAGTTCCAGAGCAATTCGCCCAATGAGTCCTTGATATTTAGTCGCTTTCAGCCAATTTTCTGGATTTTTGAAAATTTCACTTTTTTGTGAAAATATCCACTAAATGAGGGAATAATATGTGTGAGGGTACCCCAGGAGAGTTCCAAATGTGTGTGGGTAGAATATATATCCCACGGGGGTAACATTGAAAAAAGTTGAAAAAAAATTTTTTTTGGGACTTAGTCATTTTTCCGCCGTTTATCAGACTTTCAGATAGGGGAAATGTCAGTGAGCGTTCCGATTTCAGTTCCAGAGCAATTCGCCCAATGAGTCCTTGATATTTAGTCATTTTCAGCCAATTTTCTGGATTTTTGAAAATTTCACTTTTTTGTGAAAATATCCACTAAATGAGGGAATAATATGTGTGAGGGTACCCCAGGAGAGTTCCAAATGTGTGTGGGTAGAATATATATCCCACGGGGATAAAATTGAAAAAAGTTGAACAAATTTTTTTTTGGACTTAGTCATTTTTCCGGCGTTTATCAGACTTTCAGATAGGGGAAATGTCAGTGAGCGTTCCAATTTCAGTTCCAGAGCGATTCGCCCATTGAGTCCTTGATATTTATTCATTTTCAGCCAATTTTCTGGATTTTTGAAAATTTCACTTTTTTGTGAAAATATCCACTAAATGAGGGAATAATATGTGTGAGGGTACCCCAGAAGAGTTCCAAATGTGTGTGGGTAGAATATATATCCCACGGGGGTAAAATTGAAAAAAGTTGAACAAATTTTTTTTTGGGACTTAGTCATTTTTCCGCCGTTTATCAGACTTTCAGATAGGGGAAATGTGAGTGAGCATTCCGATTTCAGTTCCAGAGCGATTCGCCCAATGAGTCCTTGATATTGAGTCGTTTTCAGCCAATTTTCTGGATTTTTGAAAATTTCACTTTTTTGTGAAAATATCCACTAAATGAGGGAATAATATGTGTGAGGGTTCCCCAGGAGAGTTCCAAATGTGTGTGGGTAGAATATATATCCCACGGGGTAAAATTGAAAAAAGTTGAAAAAAAATTTTTTTTGGACTTAGTCATTTTTCCGGCGTTTATCAGACTTTCAGATAGGGGAAATGTCAGTGAGCGTTCTGATTTCAGTTCCAGAGCAATTCGCCCAATGAGTCCTTGATATTTAGTCGTTTTCAGCCAATTTTCTGGATTTTTGAAAATTTCACTTTTTTGTGAAAATATCCACTAAATGAGGGAATAATATGTGTGAGGGTACCCCAGGAGAGTTCCAAATGTGTGTGGGTAGAATATATATCCCACGGGGGTAAAATTGAAAAAAGTTGAACAAATTTTTTTTTGGACTTAGTCATTTTTCCGGCGTTTATCAGACTTTCAGATAGGGGAAATGTCAGTGAGCATTCCGATTTCAGTTCCAGAGCAATTCGCCCAATGAGTCCTTGATATTTAGTCGTTTTCAGCCAATTTTCTGGATTTTTGAAAATTTCACTTTTTTTGTGAAAATATCCACTAAATGAGGGAATAATATGTGTGAGGGTACCCCAGGAGAGTTCCAAATGTGTGTGGGTAGAATATATATCCCACGGGGGTAAAATTGAAAAAAGTTGAAAAAAAATTTTTTTTGGGACTTAGTCATTTTTCCGCCGTTTATCAGACTTTCAGATAGGGGAAATGTGAGTGAGCATTCCGATTTCAGTTTCAGAGCGATTCGCCCAATGAGTCCTTGATATTGAGTCGTTTTCAGCCAATTTTCTGGATTTTTGAAAATTTCACTTTTTTGTGAAAATATCCACTAAATGAGGGAATAATATGTGTGAGGGTTCCCCAGGAGAGTTCCAAATGTGTGTGGGTAGAATATATATCCCACGGGGTAAAATTGAAAAAAGTTGAAAAAAAATTTTTTTTGGACTTAGTCATTTTTCCGGCGTTTATCAGACTTTCAGATAGGGGAAATGTCAGTGAGCGTTCTGATTTCAGTTCCAGAGCAATTCGCCCAATGAGTCCTTGATATTTAGTCGTTTTCAGCCAATTTTCTGGATTTTTGAAAATTTCACTTTTTTGTGAAAATATCCACTAAATGAGGGAATAATATGTGTGAGGGTACCCCAGGAGAGTTCCATATGTGTGTGGGTAGAATATATATCCCACGGGGATAAAATTGAAAAAAGTTGAACAAATTTTTTTTTGGACTTAGTCATTTTTCCGGCGTTTATCAGACTTTCAGATAGGGGAAATGTTAGTGAGCGTTCCGATTTCAGTTCCAGAGCAATTCGCCCAATGAGTCCTTGATATTTAGTCGTTTTCAGCCAATTTTCTGGATTTTTGAAAATTTCACTTTTTTGTGAAAATATCCACTAAATGAGGGAATAATATGTGTGAGGGTTCCCCAGGAGAGTTCCAAATGTGTGTGGGTAGAATATATATCCCACGGGGTAAAATTGAAAAAAGTTGAAAAAAATTTTTTTTTGGACTTAGTCATTTTTCCGGCGTTTATCAGACTTTCAGATAGGGGAAATGTCAGTGAGCATTCCGATTTCAGTTCCAGAGCAATTCGCCCAATGAGTCCTTGATATTTAGTCGTTTTCAGCCAATTTTCTGGATTTTTGAAAATTTCACTTTTTTTGTGAAAATATCCACTAAATGAGGGAATAATATGTGTGAGGGTACCCCAGGAGAGTTCCAAATGTGTGTGGGTAGAATATATATCCCACGGGGGTAAAATTGAAAAAAGTTGAAAAAAAATTTTTTTTGGGACTTAGTCATTTTTCCGCCGTTTATCAGACTTTCAGATAGGGGAAATGTGAGTGAGCATTCCGATTTCAGTTTCAGAGCGATTCGCCCAATGAGTCCTTGATATTGAGTCGTTTTCAGCCAATTTTCTGGATTTTTGAAAATTTCACTTTTTTGTGAAAATATCCACTAAATGAGGGAATAATATGTGTGAGGGTTCCCCAGGAGAGTTCCAAATGTGTGTGGGTAGAATATATATCCCACGGGGTAAAATTGAAAAAAGTTGAAAAAAAATTTTTTTTGGACTTAGTCATTTTTCCGGCGTTTATCAGACTTTCAGATAGGGGAAATGTCAGTGAGCGTTCTGATTTCAGTTCCAGAGCAATTCGCCCAATGAGTCCTTGATATTTAGTCGTTTTCAGCCAATTTTCTGGATTTTTGAAAATTTCACTTTTTTGTGAAAATATCCACTAAATGAGGGAATAATATGTGTGAGGGTACCCCAGGAGAGTTCCATATGTGTGTGGGTAGAATATATATCCCACGGGGATAAAATTGAAAAAAGTTGAACAAATTTTTTTTTGGACTTAGTCATTTTTCCGGCGTTTATCAGACTTTCAGATAGGGGAAATGTTAGTGAGCGTTCCGATTTCAGTTCCAGAGCAATTCGCCCAATGAGTCCTTGATATTTAGTCGTTTTCAGCCAATTTTCTGGATTTTTGAAAATTTCACTTTTTTGTGAAAATATCCACTAAATGAGGGAATAATATGTGTGAGGGTTCCCCAGGAGAGTTCCAAATGTGTGTGGGTAGAATATATATCCCACGGGGTAAAATTGAAAAAAGTTGAAAAAAATTTTTTTTTGGACTTAGTCATTTTTCCGGCGTTTATCAGACTTTCAGATAGGGGAAATGTCAGTGAGCGTTCCAATTTCAGTTCCAGAGCGATTCGCCCATTGAGTCCTTGATATTTAGTCATTTTCAGCCAATTTTCTGGATTTTTGAAAATTTCACTTTTTTGTGAAAATATCCACTAAATGAGGGAATAATATGTGTGAGGGTACCCCAGAAGAGTTCCAAATGTGTGTGGGTAGAATATATATCCCACGGGGGTAAAATTGAAAAAAGTTGAACAAATTTTTTTTTGGGACTTAGTCATTTTTCCGCCGTTTATCAGACTTTCAGATAGGGGAAATGTGAGTGAGCATTCCGATTTCAGTTCCAGAGCGATTCGCCCAATGAGTCCTTGATATTGAGTCGTTTTCAGCCAATTTTCTGGATTTTTGAAAATTTCACTTTTTTGTGAAAATATCCACTAAATGAGGGAATAATATGTGTGAGGGTTCCCCAGGAGAGTTCCAAATGTGTGTGGGTAGAATATATATCCCACGGGGTAAAATTGAAAAAAGTTGAAAAAAAATTTTTTTTGGACTTAGTCATTTTTCCGGCGTTTATCAGACTTTCAGATAGGGGAAATGTCAGTGAGCGTTCTGATTTCAGTTCCAGAGCAATTCGCCCAATGAGTCCTTGATATTTAGTCGTTTTCAGCCAATTTTCTGGATTTTTGAAAATTTCACTTTTTTGTGAAAATATCCACTAAATGAGGGAATAATATGTGTGAGGGTACCCCAGGAGAGTTCCAAATGTGTGTGGGTAGAATATATATCCCACGGGGGTAAAATTGAAAAAAGTTGAAAAAAAATTTTTTTTGGGACTTAGTCATTTTACCGCCGTTTATCAGACTTTCAGATAGGGGAAATGTGAGTGAGCATTCCGATTTCAGTTCCAGAGCGATTCGCCCAATGAGTCCTTGATATTTAGTCGTTTTCAGCCAATTTTCTGGATTTTTGAAAATTTCACTTTTTTGTGAAAATATCCACTAAATGAGGGAATAATATGTGTGAGGGTACCCCAGGAGAGTTCCAAATGTGTGTGGGTAGAATATATATCCCACGGGGATAAAATTGAAAAAAGTTGAACAAATTTTTTTTTGGACTTAGTCATTTTTCCGGCGTTTATCAGACTTTCAGATAGGGGAAATGTCAGTGAGCGTTCCCATTTCAGTTCCAGAGCGATTCGCCCATTGAGTCCTTGATATTTAGTCATTTTCAGCCAATTTTCTGGATTTTTGAAAATTTCACTTTTTTTGTGAAAATATCCACTAAATGAGGGAATAATATGTGTGAGGGTTCCCCAGGAGAGTTCCAAATGTGTGTGGGTAGAATATATATCCCACGGGGGTAAAATTGAAAAAAGTTGAAAAAAATTTTTTTTTGGGACTTAGTCATTTTTCCGGCGTTTATCAGACTTTCAGATAGGGGAAATGTCAGTGAGCGTTCCAATTTCAGTTCCAGAGCGATTCGCCCATTGAGTCCTTGATATTTAGTCATTTTCAGCCAATTTTCTGGATTTTTGAAAATTTCACTTTTTTGTGAAAATATCCACTAAATGAGGGAATAATATGTGTGAGGGTACCCCAGAAGAGTTCCAAATGTGTGTGGGTAGAATATATATCCCACGGGGGTAAAATTGAAAAAAGTTGAACAAATTTTTTTTTGGGACTTAGTCATTTTTCCGCCGTTTATCAGACTTTCAGATAGGGGAAATGTGAGTGAGCATTCCGATTTCAGTTCCAGAGCGATTCGCCCAATGAGTCCTTGATATTGAGTCGTTTTCAGCCAATTTTCTGGATTTTTGAAAATTTCACTTTTTTGTGAAAATATCCACTAAATGAGGGAATAATATGTGTGAGGGTTCCCCAGGAGAGTTCCAAATGTGTGTGGGTAGAATATATATCCCACGGGGTAAAATTGAAAAAAGTTGAAAAAAATTTTTTTTTGGACTTAGTCATTTTTCCGGCGTTTATCAGACTTTCAGATAGGGGAAATGTGAGTGAGCATTCCGATTTCAGTTCCAGAGCGATTCGCCCAATGAGTCCTTGATATTTAGTCGTTTTCAGCCAATTTTCTGGATTTTTGAAAATTTCACTTTTTTGTGAAAATATCCACTAAATGAGGGAATAATATGTGTGAGGGTACCCCAGGAGAGTTCCAAATGTGTGTGGGTAGAATATATATCCGACGGGGGTAAAATTGAAAAAAGTTGAAAAAAATTTTTTTTTGGGACTTAGTCATTTTTCCGGCGTTTATCAGACTTTCAGATAGGGGAAATGTCAGTGAGCGTTCCAATTTCAGTTCCAGAGCGATTCGCCCATTGAGTCCTTGATATTTAGTCATTTTCAGCCAATTTTCTGGATTTTTGAAAATTTCACTTTTTTGTGAAAATATCCACTAAATGAGGGAATAATATGTGTGAGGGTACCCCAGGAGAGTTCCAAATGTGTGTGGGTAGAATATATATCCCACGGGGATAAAATTGAAAAAAGTTGAACAAATTTTTTTTTGGACTTAGTCATTTTTCCGGCGTTTATCAGACTTTCAGATAGGGGAAATGTCAGTGAGCGTTCCGATTTCAGTTCCAGAGCAATTCGCCCAATGAGTCCTTGATATTTAGTCGTTTTCAGCCAATTTTCTGGATTTTTGAAAATTTCACTTTTTTGTGAAAATATCCACTAAATGAGGGAATAATATGTGTGAGGGTACCCCAGGAGAGTTCCAAATGTGTGTGGGTAGAATATATATCCCACGGGGATAAAATTGAAAAAAGTTGAACAAATTTTTTTTTGGACTTAGTCATTTTTCCGGCGTTTATCAGACTTTCAGATAGGGGAAATGTCAGTGAGCGTTCCCATTTCAGTTCCAGAGCGATTCGCCCATTGAGTCCTTGATATTTAGTCATTTTCAGCCAATTTTCTGGATTTTTGAAAATTTCACTTTTTTTGTGAAAATATCCACTAAATGAGGGAATAATATGTGTGAGGGTTCCCCAGGAGAGTTCCAAATGTGTGTGGGTAGAATATATATCCCACGGGGGTAAAATTGAAAAAAGTTGAAAAAAATTTTTTTTTGGGACTTAGTCATTTTTCCGGCGTTTATCAGACTTTCAGATAGGGGAAATGTCAGTGAGCGTTCCAATTTCAGTTCCAGAGCGATTCGCCCATTGAGTCCTTGATATTTAGTCATTTTCAGCCAATTTTCTGGATTTTTGAAAATTTCACTTTTTTGTGAAAATATCCACTAAATGAGGGAATAATATGTGTGAGGGTACCCCAGAAGAGTTCCAAATGTGTGTGGGTAGAATATATATCCCACGGGGGTAAAATTGAAAAAAGTTGAACAAATTTTTTTTTGGGACTTAGTCATTTTTCCGCCGTTTATCAGACTTTCAGATAGGGGAAATGTGAGTGAGCATTCCGATTTCAGTTCCAGAGCGATTCGCCCAATGAGTCCTTGATATTGAGTCGTTTTCAGCCAATTTTCTGGATTTTTGAAAATTTCACTTTTTTGTGAAAATATCCACTAAATGAGGGAATAATATGTGTGAGGGTTCCCCAGGAGAGTTCCAAATGTGTGTGGGTAGAATATATATCCCACGGGGTAAAATTGAAAAAAGTTGAAAAAAATTTTTTTTTGGACTTAGTCATTTTTCCGGCGTTTATCAGACTTTCAGATAGGGGAAATGTGAGTGAGCATTCCGATTTCAGTTCCAGAGCGATTCGCCCAATGAGTCCTTGATATTTAGTCGTTTTCAGCCAATTTTCTGGATTTTTGAAAATTTCACTTTTTTGTGAAAATATCCACTAAATGAGGGAATAATATGTGTGAGGGTACCCCAGGAGAGTTCCAAATGTGTGTGGGTAGAATATATATCCGACGGGGGTAAAATTGAAAAAAGTTGAAAAAAATTTTTTTTTGGGACTTAGTCATTTTTCCGGCGTTTATCAGACTTTCAGATAGGGGAAATGTCAGTGAGCGTTCCAATTTCAGTTCCAGAGCGATTCGCCCATTGAGTCCTTGATATTTAGTCATTTTCAGCCAATTTTCTGGATTTTTGAAAATTTCACTTTTTTGTGAAAATATCCACTAAATGAGGGAATAATATGTGTGAGGGTACCCCAGGAGAGTTCCAAATGTGTGTGGGTAGAATATATATCCCACGGGGATAAAATTGAAAAAAGTTGAACAAATTTTTTTTTGGACTTAGTCATTTTTCCGGCGTTTATCAGACTTTCAGATAGGGGAAATGTCAGTGAGCGTTCCGATTTCAGTTCCAGAGCAATTCGCCCAATGAGTCCTTGATATTTAGTCGTTTTCAGCCAATTTTCTGGATTTTTGAAAATTTCACTTTTTTGTGAAAATATCCACTAAATGAGGGAATAATATGTGTGAGGGTACCCCAGGAGAGTTCCAAATGTGTGTGGGTAGAATATATATCCCACGGGGATAAAATTGAAAAAAGTTGAACAAATTTTTTTTTGGACTTAGTCATTTTTCCGGCGTTTATCAGACTTTCAGATAGGGGAAATGTCAGTGAGCGTTCCCATTTCAGTTCCAGAGCGATTCGCCCATTGAGTCCTTGATATTTAGTCATTTTCAGCCAATTTTCTGGATTTTTGAAAATTTCACTTTTTTTGTGAAAATATCCACTAAATGAGGGAATAATATGTGTGAGGGTTCCCCAGGAGAGTTCCAAATGTGTGTGGGTAGAATATATATCCCACGGGGGTAAAATTGAAAAAAGTTGAAAAAAATTTTTTTTTGGGACTTAGTCATTTTTCCGGCGTTTATCAGACTTTCAGATAGGGGAAATGTCAGTGAGCGTTCCAATTTCAGTTCCAGAGCGATTCGCCCATTGAGTCCTTGATATTTAGTCATTTTCAGCCAATTTTCTGGATTTTTGAAAATTTCACTTTTTTGTGAAAATATCCACTAAATGAGGGAATAATATGTGTAAGGGTACCCCAGAAGAGTTCCAAATGTGTGTGGGTAGAATATATATCCCACGGGGGTAAAATTGAAAAAAGTTGAACAAATTTTTTTTTGGGACTTAGTCATTTTTCCGCCGTTTATCAGACTTTCAGATAGGGGAAATGTGAGTGAGCATTCCGATTTCAGTTCCAGAGCGATTCGCCCAATGAGTCCTTGATATTGAGTCGTTTTCAGCCAATTTTCTGGATTTTTGAAAATTTCACTTTTTTGTGAAAATATCCACTAAATGAGGGAATAATATGTGTGAGGGTTCCCCAGGAGAGTTCCAAATGTGTGTGGGTAGAATATATATCCCACGGGGTAAAATTGAAAAAAGTTGAAAAAAATTTTTTTTTGGACTTAGTCATTTTTCCGGCGTTTATCAGACTTTCAGATAGGGGAAATGTCAGTGAGCGTTCCAATTTCAGTTCCAGAGCGATTCGCCCATTGAGTCCTTGATATTTAGTCATTTTCAGCCAATTTTCTGGATTTTTGAAAATTTCACTTTTTTGTGAAAATATCCACTAAATGAGGGAATAATATGTGTGAGGGTACCCCAGAAGAGTTCCAAATGTGTGTGGGTAGAATATATATCCCACGGGGGTAAAATTGAAAAAAGTTGAACAAATTTTTTTTTGGGACTTAGTCATTTTTCCGCCGTTTATCAGACTTTCAGATAGGGGAAATGTGAGTGAGCATTCCGATTTCAGTTCCAGAGCGATTCGCCCAATGAGTCCTTGATATTGAGTCGTTTTCAGCCAATTTTCTGGATTTTTGAAAATTTCACTTTTTTGTGAAAATATCCACTAAATGAGGGAATAATATGTGTGAGGGTTCCCCAGGAGAGTTCCAAATGTGTGTGGGTAGAATATATATCCCACGGGGTAAAATTGAAAAAAGTTGAAAAAAAATTTTTTTTGGACTTAGTCATTTTTCCGGCGTTTATCAGACTTTCAGATAGGGGAAATGTCAGTGAGCGTTCTGATTTCAGTTCCAGAGCAATTCGCCCAATGAGTCCTTGATATTTAGTCGTTTTCAGCCAATTTTCTGGATTTTTGAAAATTTCACTTTTTTGTGAAAATATCCACTAAATGAGGGAATAATATGTGTGAGGGTACCCCAGGAGAGTTCCAAATGTGTGTGGGTAGAATATATATCCCACGGGGATAAAATTGAAAAAAGTTGAACAAATTTTTTTTTGGACTTAGTCATTTTTCCGGCGTTTATCAGACTTTCAGATAGGGGAAATGTCAGTGAGCGTTCCCATTTCAGTTCCAGAGCGATTCGCCCATTGAGTCCTTGATATTTAGTCATTTTCAGCCAATTTTCTGGATTTTTGAAAATTTCACTTTTTTTGTGAAAATATCCACTAAATGAGGGAATAATATGTGTGAGGGTTCCCCAGGAGAGTTCCAAATGTGTGTGGGTAGAATATATATCCCACGGGGGTAAAATTGAAAAAAGTTGAAAAAAATTTTTTTTTGGGACTTAGTCATTTTTCCGGCGTTTATCAGACTTTCAGATAGGGGAAATGTCAGTGAGCGTTCCAATTTCAGTTCCAGAGCGATTCGCCCATTGAGTCCTTGATATTTAGTCATTTTCAGCCAATTTTCTGGATTTTTGAAAATTTCACTTTTTTGTGAAAATATCCACTAAATGAGGGAATAATATGTGTAAGGGTACCCCAGAAGAGTTCCAAATGTGTGTGGGTAGAATATATATCCCACGGGGGTAAAATTGAAAAAAGTTGAACAAATTTTTTTTTGGGACTTAGTCATTTTTCCGCCGTTTATCAGACTTTCAGATAGGGGAAATGTGAGTGAGCATTCCGATTTCAGTTCCAGAGCGATTCGCCCAATGAGTCCTTGATATTGAGTCGTTTTCAGCCAATTTTCTGGATTTTTGAAAATTTCACTTTTTTGTGAAAATATCCACTAAATGAGGGAATAATATGTGTGAGGGTTCCCCAGGAGAGTTCCAAATGTGTGTGGGTAGAATATATATCCCACGGGGTAAAATTGAAAAAAGTTGAAAAAAATTTTTTTTTGGACTTAGTCATTTTTCCGGCGTTTATCAGACTTTCAGATAGGGGAAATGTCAGTGAGCGTTCTGATTTCAGTTCCAGAGCAATTCGCCCAATGAGTCCTTGATATTTAGTCGTTTTCAGCCAATTTTCTGGATTTTTGAAAATTTCACTTTTTTGTGAAAATATCCACTAAATGAGGGAATAATATGTGTGAGGGTACCCCAGGAGAGTTCCAAATGTGTGTGGGTAGAATATATATCCCACGGGGGTAAAATTGAAAAAAGTTGAAAAAAAATTTTTTTTGGGACTTAGTCATTTTTCCGCCGTTTATCAGACTTTCAGATAGGGGAAATGTGAGTGAGCATTCCGATTTCAGTTCCAGAGCGATTCGCCCAATGAGTCCTTGATATTTAGTCGTTTTCAGCCAATTTTCTGGATTTTTGAAAATTTCACTTTTTTGTGAAAATATCCACTAAATGAGGGAATAATATGTGTGAGGGTACCCCAGGAGAGTTCCAAATGTGTGTGGGTAGAATATATATCCCACGGGGATAAAATTGAAAAAAGTTGAACAAATTTTTTTTTGGACTTAGTCATTTTTCCGGCGTTTATCAGACTTTCAGATAGGGGAAATGTCAGTGAGCGTTCCCATTTCAGTTCCAGAGCGATTCGCCCATTGAGTCCTTGATATTTAGTCATTTTCAGCCAATTTTCTGGATTTTTGAAAATTTCACTTTTTTTGTGAAAATATCCACTAAATGAGGGAATAATATGTGTGAGGGTTCCCCAGGAGAGTTCCAAATGTGTGTGGGTAGAATATATATCCCACGGGGGTAAAATTGAAAAAAGTTGAAAAAAATTTTTTTTTGGGACTTAGTCATTTTTCCGGCGTTTATCAGACTTTCAGATAGGGGAAATGTCAGTGAGCGTTCCAATTTCAGTTCCAGAGCGATTCGCCCATTGAGTCCTTGATATTTAGTCATTTTCAGCCAATTTTCTGGATTTTTGAAAATTTCACTTTTTTGTGAAAATATCCACTAAATGAGGGAATAATATGTGTGAGGGTACCCCAGAAGAGTTCCAAATGTGTGTGGGTAGAATATATATCCCACGGGGGTAAAATTGAAAAAAGTTGAACAAATTTTTTTTTGGGACTTAGTCATTTTTCCGCCGTTTATCAGACTTTCAGATAGGGGAAATGTGAGTGAGCATTCCGATTTCAGTTCCAGAGCGATTCGCCCAATGAGTCCTTGATATTGAGTCGTTTTCAGCCAATTTTCTGGATTTTTGAAAATTTCACTTTTTTGTGAAAATATCCACTAAATGAGGGAATAATATGTGTGAGGGTTCCCCAGGAGAGTTCCAAATGTGTGTGGGTAGAATATATATCCCACGGGGTAAAATTGAAAAAAGTTGAAAAAAATTTTTTTTTGGACTTAGTCATTTTTCCGGCGTTTATCAGACTTTCAGATAGGGGAAATGTGAGTGAGCATTCCGATTTCAGTTCCAGAGCGATTCGCCCAATGAGTCCTTGATATTTAGTCGTTTTCAGCCAATTTTCTGGATTTTTGAAAATTTCACTTTTTTGTGAAAATATCCACTAAATGAGGGAATAATATGTGTGAGGGTACCCCAGGAGAGTTCCAAATGTGTGTGGGTAGAATATATATCCCACGGGGGTAAAATTGAAAAAAGTTGAAAAAAATTTTTTTTTGGGACTTAGTCATTTTTCCGGCGTTTATCAGACTTTCAGATAGGGGAAATGTCAGTGAGCGTTCCAATTTCAGTTCCAGAGCGATTCGCCCATTGAGTCCTTGATATTTAGTCATTTTCAGCCAATTTTCTGGATTTTTGAAAATTTCACTTTTTTGTGAAAATATCCACTAAATGAGGGAATAATATGTGTGAGGGTACCCCAGGAGAGTTCCAAATGTGTGTGGGTAGAATATATATCCCACGGGGGTAAAATTGAAAAAAGTTGAACAAATTTTTTTTTGGACTTAGTCATTTTTCCGGCGTTTATCAGACTTTCAGATAGGGGAAATGTCAGTGAGCGTTCCGATTTCAGTTCCAGAGCGATTCGCCCATTGAGTCCTTGATATTTAGTCATTTTCAGCCAATTTTCTGGATTTTTGAAAATTTCACTTTTTTGTGAAAATATCCACTAAATGAGGGAATAATATGTGTGAGGGTTCCCCAGGAGAGTTCCAAATGTGTGTGGGTAGAATATATATCCCACGGGGTAAATTTGAAAAATGTTGAAAAAAAATTTTTTTTGGACTTAGTCATTTTTCCGGCGTTTATCAGACTTTCAGATAGGGGAAATGTCAGTGAGCATTCCGATTTCAGTTCCAGAGCAATTCGCCCAATGAGTCCTTGATATTTAGTCGTTTTCAGCCAATTTTCTGGATTTTTGAAAATTTCACTTTTTTTGTGAAAATATCCACTAAATGAGGGAATAATATGTGTGAGGGTACCCCAGGAGAGTTCCAAATGTGTGTGGGTAGAATATATATCCCACGGGGGTAACATTGAAAAAAGTTGAAAACAAATTTTTTTTGGGACTTAGTCATTTTTCCGCCGTTTATCAGACTTTCAGATAGGGGAAATGTCAGTGAGCGTTCCGATTTCAGTTCCAGAGCAATTCGCCCAATGAGTCCTTGATATTTAGTCGTTTTCAGCCAATTTTCTGGATTTTTGAAAATTTCACTTTTTTGTGAAAATATCCACTAAATGAGGGAATAATATGTGTGAGGGTACCCCAGGAGAGTTCCAAATGTGTGTGGGTAGAATATATATCCCACGGGGATAAAATTGAAAAAAGTTGAACAAATTTTTTTTTGGACTTAGTCATTTTTCCGGCGTTTATCAGACTTTCAGATAGGGGAAATGTCAGTGAGCGTTCCAATTTCAGTTCCAGAGCGATTCGCCCATTGAGTCCTTGATATTTAGTCATTTTCAGCCAATTTTCTGGATTTTTGAAAATTTCACTTTTTTGTGAAAATATCCACTAAATGAGGGAATAATATGTGTGAGGGTACCCCAGAAGAGTTCCAAATGTGTGTGGGTAGAATATATATCCCACGGGGGTAAAATTGAAAAAAGTTGAACAAATTTTTTTTTGGGACTTAGTCATTTTTCCGCCGTTTATCAGACTTTCAGATAGGGGAAATGTGAGTGAGCATTCCGATTTCAGTTCCAGAGCGATTCGCCCAATGAGTCCTTGATATTGAGTCGTTTTCAGCCAATTTTCTGGATTTTTGAAAATTTCACTTTTTTGTGAAAATATCCACTAAATGAGGGAATAATATGTGTGAGGGTTCCCCAGGAGAGTTCCAAATGTGTGTGGGTAGAATATATATCCCACGGGGTAAAATTGAAAAAAGTTGAAAAAAAATTTTTTTTGGACTTAGTCATTTTTCCGGCGTTTATCAGACTTTCAGATAGGGGAAATGTCAGTGAGCGTTCTGATTTCAGTTCCAGAGCAATTCGCCCAATGAGTCCTTGATATTTAGTCGTTTTCAGCCAATTTTCTGGATTTTTGAAAATTTCACTTTTTTGTGAAAATATCCACTAAATGAGGGAATAATATGTGTGAGGGTACCCCAGGAGAGTTCCAAATGTGTGTGGGTAGAATATATATCCCACGGGGGTAAAATTGAAAAAAGTTGAACAAATTTTTTTTTGGACTTAGTCATTTTTCCGGCGTTTATCAGACTTTCAGATAGGGGAAATGTCAGTGAGCGTTCCGATTTCAGTTCCAGAGCGATTCGCCCATTGAGTCCTTGATATTTAGTCATTTTCAGCCAATTTTCTGGATTTTTGAAAATTTCACTTTTTTGTGAAAATATCCACTAAATGAGGGAATAATATGTGTGAGGGTACCCCAGAAGAGTTCCAAATGTGTGTGGGTAGAATATATATCCCACGGGGTAAAATTGAAAAAAGTTGAAAAAAAATTTTTTTTGGACTTAGTCATTTTTCCGGCGTTTATCAGACTTTCAGATAGGGGAAATGTCAGTGAGCGTTCTGATTTCAGTTCCAGAGCAATTCGCCCAATGAGTCCTTGATATTTAGTCGTTTTCAGCCAATTTTCTGGATTTTTGAAAATTTCACTTTTTTGTGAAAATATCCACTAAATGAGGGAATAATATGTGTGAGGGTACCCCAGGAGAGTTCCAAATGTGTGTGGGTAGAATATATATCCCACGGGGGTAAAATTGAAAAAAGTTGAACAAATTTTTTTTTGGACTTAGTCATTTTTCCGGCGTTTATCAGACTTTCAGATAGGGGAAATGTCAGTGAGCGTTCCGATTTCAGTTCCAGAGCGATTCGCCCATTGAGTCCTTGATATTTAGTCATTTTCAGCCAATTTTCTGGATTTTTGAAAATTTCACTTTTTTGTGAAAATATCCACTAAATGAGGGAATAATATGTGTGAGGGTACCCCAGGAGAGTTCCAAATGTGTGTGGGTAGAATATATATCCCACGGGGTAAAATTGAAAAAAGTTGAAAAAAAATTTTTTTTGGACTTAGTCATTTTTCCGGCGTTTATCAGACTTTCAGATAGGGGAAATGTCAGTGAGCATTCCGATTTCAGTTCCAGAGCAATTCGCCCAATGAGTCCTTGATATTTAGTCATTTTCAGCCAATTTTCTGGATTTTTGAAAATTTCACTTTTTTTGTGAAAATATCCACTAAATGAGGGAATAATATGTGTGAGGGTTCCCCAGGAGAGTTCCAAATGTGTGTGGGTAGAATATATATCCCACGGGGGTAAAATTGAAAAAAGTTGAAAAAAATTTTTTTTTGGGACTTAGTCATTTTTCCGGCGTTTATCAGACTTTCAGATAGGGGAAATGTCAGTGAGCGTTCCAATTTCAGTTCCAGAGCGATTCGCCCATTGAGTCCTTGATATTTAGTCATTTTCAGCCAATTTTCTGGATTTTTGAAAATTTCACTTTTTTGTGAAAATATCCACTAAATGAGGGAATAATATGTGTGAGGGTACCCCAGAAGAGTTCCAAATGTGTGTGGGTAGAATATATATCCCACGGGGGTAAAATTGAAAAAAGTTGAACAAATTTTTTTTTGGGACTTAGTCATTTTTCCGCCGTTTATCAGACTTTCAGATAGGGGAAATGTGAGTGAGCATTCCGATTTCAGTTTCAGAGCGATTCGCCCAATGAGTCCTTGATATTGAGTCGTTTTCAGCCAATTTTCTGGATTTTTGAAAATTTCACTTTTTTGTGAAAATATCCACTAAATGAGGGAATAATATGTGTGAGGGTTCCCCAGGAGAGTTCCAAATGTGTGTGGGTAGAATATATATCCCACGGGGTAAAATTGAAAAAAGTTGAAAAAAAATTTTTTTTGGACTTAGTCATTTTTCCGGCGTTTATCAGACTTTCAGATAGGGGAAATGTCAGTGAGCGTTCTGATTTCAGTTCCAGAGCAATTCGCCCAATGAGTCCTTGATATTTAGTCGTTTTCAGCCAATTTTCTGGATTTTTGAAAATTTCACTTTTTTGTGAAAATATCCACTAAATGAGGGAATAATATGTGTGAGGGTACCCCAGGAGAGTTCCAAATGTGTGTGGGTAGAATATATATCCCACGGGGGTAAAATTGAAAAAAGTTGAAAAAAAATTTTTTTTGGGACTTAGTCATTTTTCCGCCGTTTATCAGACTTTCAGATAGGGGAAATGTGAGTGAGCATTCCGATTTCAGTTCCAGAGCGATTCGCCCAATGAGTCCTTGATATTTAGTCGTTTTCAGCCAATTTTCTGGATTTTTGAAAATTTCACTTTTTTGTGAAAATATCCACTAAATGAGGGAATAATATGTGTGAGGGTACCCCAGGAGAGTTCCAAATGTGTGTGGGTAGAATATATATCCCACGGGGATAAAATTGAAAAAAGTTGAACAAATTTTTTTTTGGACTTAGTCATTTTTCCGGCGTTTATCAGACTTTCAGATAGGGGAAATGTCAGTGAGCGTTCCCATTTCAGTTCCAGAGCGATTCGCCCATTGAGTCCTTGATATTTAGTCATTTTCAGCCAATTTTCTGGATTTTTGAAAATTTCACTTTTTTTGTGAAAATATCCACTAAATGAGGGAATAATATGTGTGAGGGTTCCCCAGGAGAGTTCCAAATGTGTGTGGGTAGAATATATATCCCACGGGGGTAAAATTGAAAAAAGTTGAAAAAAATTTTTTTTTGGGACTTAGTCATTTTTCCGGCGTTTATCAGACTTTCAGATAGGGGAAATGTCAGTGAGCGTTCCAATTTCAGTTCCAGAGCGATTCGCCCATTGAGTCCTTGATATTTAGTCATTTTCAGCCAATTTTCTGGATTTTTGAAAATTTCACTTTTTTGTGAAAATATCCACTAAATGAGGGAATAATATGTGTGAGGGTACCCCAGAAGAGTTCCAAATGTGTGTGGGTAGAATATATATCCCACGGGGGTAAAATTGAAAAAAGTTGAACAAATTTTTTTTTGGGACTTAGTCATTTTTCCGCCGTTTATCAGACTTTCAGATAGGGGAAATGTGAGTGAGCATTCCGATTTCAGTTCCAGAGCGATTCGCCCAATGAGTCCTTGATATTGAGTCGTTTTCAGCCAATTTTCTGGATTTTTGAAAATTTCACTTTTTTGTGAAAATATCCACTAAATGAGGGAATAATATGTGTGAGGGTTCCCCAGGAGAGTTCCAAATGTGTGTGGGTAGAATATATATCCCACGGGGTAAAATTGAAAAAAGTTGAAAAAAAATTTTTTTTGGACTTAGTCATTTTTCCGGCGTTTATCAGACTTTCAGATAGGGGAAATGTCAGTGAGCGTTCTGATTTCAGTTCCAGAGCAATTCGCCCAATGAGTCCTTGATATTGAGTCGTTTTCAGCCAATTTTCTGGATTTTTGAAAATTTCACTTTTTTGTGAAAATATCCACTAAATGAGGGAATAATATGTGTGAGGGTACCCCAGGAGAGTTCCAAATGTGTGTGGGTAGAATATATATCCCACGGGGTAAAATTGAAAAAAGTTGAAAAAAAATTTTTTTTGGACTTAGTCATTTTTCCGGCGTTTATCAGACTTTCAGATAGGGGAAATGTCAGTGAGCGTTCTGATTTCAGTTCCAGAGCAATTCGCCCAATGAGTCCTTGATATTTAGTCGTTTTCAGCCAATTTTCTGGATTTTTGAAAATTTCACTTTTTTGTGAAAATATCCACTAAATGAGGGAATAATATGTGTGAGGGTACCCCAGGAGAGTTCCAAATGTGTGTGGGTAGAATATATATCCCACGGGGGTAAAATTGAAAAAAGTTGAACAAATTTTTTTTTGGACTTAGTCATTTTTCCGGCGTTTATCAGACTTTCAGATAGGGGAAATGTCAGTGAGCGTTCCGATTTCAGTTCCAGAGCGATTCGCCCATTGAGTCCTTGATATTTAGTCATTTTCAGCCAATTTTCTGGATTTTTGAAAATTTCACTTTTTTGTGAAAATATCCACTAAATGAGGGAATAATATGTGTGAGGGTTCCCCAGGAGAGTTCCAAATGTGTGTGGGTAGAATATATATCCCACGGGGTAAAATTGAAAAAAGTTGAAAAAAAATTTTTTTTGGGACTTAGTCATTTTTCCGGCGTTTATCAGACTTTCAGATAGGGGAAATGTCAGTGAGCGTTCCAATTTCAGTTCCAGAGCGATTCGCCCATTGAGTCCTTGATATTTAGTCATTTTCAGCCAATTTTCTGGATTTTTGAAAATTTCACTTTTTTGTGAAAATATCCACTAAATGAGGGAATAATATGTGTGAGGGTACCCCAGAAGAGTTCCAAATGTGTGTGGGTAGAATATATATCCCACGGGGGTAAAATTGAAAAAAGTTGAACAAATTTTTTTTTGGGACTTAGTCATTTTTCCGCCGTTTATCAGACTTTCAGATAGGGGAAATGTGAGTGAGCATTCCGATTTCAGTTTCAGAGCGATTCGCCCAATGAGTCCTTGATATTGAGTCGTTTTCAGCCAATTTTCTGGATTTTTGAAAATTTCACTTTTTTGTGAAAATATCCACTAAATGAGGGAATAATATGTGTGAGGGTTCCCCAGGAGAGTTCCAAATGTGTGTGGGTAGAATATATATCCCACGGGGTAAAATTGAAAAAAGTTGAAAAAAAATTTTTTTTGGACTTAGTCATTTTTCCGGCGTTTATCAGACTTTCAGATAGGGGAAATGTCAGTGAGCGTTCTGATTTCAGTTCCAGAGCAATTCGCCCAATGAGTCCTTGATATTTAGTCGTTTTCAGCCAATTTTCTGGATTTTTGAAAATTTCACTTTTTTGTGAAAATATCCACTAAATGAGGGAATAATATGTGTGAGGGTACCCCAGGAGAGTTCCAAATGTGTGTGGGTAGAATATATATCCCACGGGGGTAAAATTGAAAAAAGTTGAAAAAAAATTTTTTTTGGGACTTAGTCATTTTTCCGCCGTTTATCAGACTTTCAGATAGGGGAAATGTGAGTGAGCATTCCGATTTCAGTTCCAGAGCGATTCGCCCAATGAGTCCTTGATATTTAGTCGTTTTCAGCCAATTTTCTGGATTTTTGAAAATTTCACTTTTTTGTGAAAATATCCACTAAATGAGGGAATAATATGTGTGAGGGTACCCCAGGAGAGTTCCAAATGTGTGTGGGTAGAATATATATCCCACGGGGATAAAATTGAAAAAAGTTGAACAAATTTTTTTTTGGACTTAGTCATTTTTCCGGCGTTTATCAGACTTTCAGATAGGGGAAATGTCAGTGAGCGTTCCCATTTCAGTTCCAGAGCGATTCGCCCATTGAGTCCTTGATATTTAGTCATTTTCAGCCAATTTTCTGGATTTTTGAAAATTTCACTTTTTTTGTGAAAATATCCACTAAATGAGGGAATAATATGTGTGAGGGTTCCCCAGGAGAGTTCCAAATGTGTGTGGGTAGAATATATATCCCACGGGGGTAAAATTGAAAAAAGTTGAAAAAAATTTTTTTTGGGGACTTAGTCATTTTTCCGGCGTTTATCAGACTTTCAGATAGGGGAAATGTCAGTGAGCGTTCCAATTTCAGTTCCAGAGCGATTCGCCCATTGAGTCCTTGATATTTAGTCATTTTCAGCCAATTTTCTGGATTTTTGAAAATTTCACTTTTTTGTGAAAATATCCACTAAATGAGGGAATAATATGTGTGAGGGTACCCCAGAAGAGTTCCAAATGTGTGTGGGTAGAATATATATCCCACGGGGGTAAAATTGAAAAAAGTTGAACAAATTTTTTTTTGGGACTTAGTCATTTTTCCGCCGTTTATCAGACTTTCAGATAGAGGAAATGTGAGTGAGCATTCCGATTTCAGTTTCAGAGCGATTCACCCAATGAGTCCTTGATATTGAGTCGTTTTCAGCCAATTTTCTGGATTTTTGAAAATTTCACTTTTTTGTGAAAATATCCACTAAATGAGGGAATAATATGTGTGAGGGTTCCCCAGGAGAGTTCCAAATGTGTGTGGGTAGAATATATATCCCACGGGGTAAAATTGAAAAAAGTTGAAAAAAAATTTTTTTTGGACTTAGTCATTTTTCCGGCGTTTATCAGACTTTCAGATAGGGGAAATGTCAGTGAGCGTTCTGATTTCAGTTCCAGAGCAATTCGCCCAATGAGTCCTTGATATTTAGTCGTTTTCAGCCAATTTTCTGGATTTTTGAAAATTTCACTTTTTTGTGAAAATATCCACTAAATGAGGGAATAATATGTGTGAGGGTACCCCAGGAGAGTTCCAAATGTGTGTGGGTAGAATATATATCCCACGGGGGTAAAATTGAAAAAAGTTGAAAAAAAATTTTTTTTGGGACTTAGTCATTTTTCCGCCGTTTATCAGACTTTCAGATAGGGGAAATGTGAGTGAGCATTCCGATTTCAGTTCCAGAGCGATTCGCCCAATGAGTCCTTGATATTTAGTCATTTTCAGCCAATTTTCTGGATTTTTGAAAATTTCACTTTTTTGTGAAAATATCCACTAAATGAGGGAATAATATGTGTGAGGGTACCCCAGAAGAGTTCCAAATGTGTGTGGGTAGAATATATATCCCACGGGGGTAAAATTGAAAAAAGTTGAACAAATTTTTTTTTGGGACTTAGTCATTTTTCCGCCGTTTATCAGACTTTCAGATAGGGGAAATGTGAGTGAGCATTCCGATTTCAGTTCCAGAGCGATTCGCCCAATGAGTCCTTGATATTGAGTCGTTTTCAGCCAATTTTCTGGATTTTTGAAAATTTCACTTTTTTGTGAAAATATCCACTAAATGAGGGAATAATATGTGTGAGGGTTCCCCAGGAGAGTTCCAAATGTGTGTGGGTAGAATATATATCCCACGGGGTAAAATTGAAAAAAGTTGAAAAAAAATTTTTTTTGGACTTAGTCATTTTTCCGGCGTTTATCAGACTTTCAGATAGGGGAAATGTCAGTGAGCGTTCTGATTTCAGTTCCAGAGCAATTCGCCCAATGAGTCCTTGATATTGAGTCGTTTTCAGCCAATTTTCTGGATTTTTGAAAATTTCACTTTTTTGTGAAAATATCCACTAAATGAGGGAATAATATGTGTGAGGGTTCCCCAGGAGAGTTCCAAATGTGTGTGGGTAGAATATATATCCCACGGGGTAAAATTGAAAAAAGTTGAAAAAAAATTTTTTTTGGACTTAGTCATTTTTCCGGCGTTTATCAGACTTTCAGATAGGGGAAATGTCAGTGAGCGTTCTGATTTCAGTTCCAGAGCAATTCGCCCAATGAGTCCTTGATATTTAGTCGTTTTCAGCCAATTTTCTGGATTTTTGAAAATTTCACTTTTTTGTGAAAATATCCACTAAATGAGGGAATAATATGTGTGAGGGTACCCCAGGAGAGTTCCAAATGTGTGTGGGTAGAATATATATCCCACGGGGGTAAAATTGAAAAAAGTTGAAAAAAAATCTTTTGGGGGACTTAGTCATTTTTCCGCCGTTTATCAGACTTTCAGATAGGGGAAATGTGAGTGAGCATTCCGATTTCAGTTCCAGAGCGATTCGCCCAATGAGTCCTTGATATTTAGTCGTTTTCAGCCAATTTTCTGGATTTTTGAAAATTTCACTTTTTTGTGAAAATATCCACTAAATGAGGGAATAATATGTGTGAGGGTACCCCAGAAGAGTTCCAAATGTGTGTGGGTAGAATATATATCCCACGGGGGTAAAATTGAAAAAAGTTGAACAAATTTTTTTTTGGGACTTAGTCATTTTTCCGCCGTTTATCAGACTTTCAGATAGGGGAAATGTGAGTGAGCATTCCGATTTCAGTTTCAGAGCGATTCGCCCAATGAGTCCTTGATATTGAGTCGTTTTCAGCCAATTTTCTGGATTTTTGAAAATTTCACTTTTTTGTGAAAATATCCACTAAATGAGGGAATAATATGTGTGAGGGTACCCCAGGAGAGTTCCAAATGTGTGTGGGTAGAATATATATCCCACGGGGATAAAATTGAAAAAAGTTGAACAAATTTTTTTTTGGACTTAGTCATTTTTCCGGCGTTTATCAGACTTTCAGATAGGGGAAATGTCAGTGAGCGTTCCCATTTCAGTTCCAGAGCGATTCGCCCATTGAGTCCTTGATATTTAGTCATTTTCAGCCAATTTTCTGGATTTTTGAAAATTTCACTTTTTTTGTGAAAATATCCACTAAATGAGGGAATAATATGTGTGAGGGTTCCCCAGGAGAGTTCCAAATGTGTGTGGGTAGAATATATATCCCACGGGGGTAAAATTGAAAAAAGTTGAAAAAAATTTTTTTTTGGGACTTAGTCATTTTTCCGGCGTTTATCAGACTTTCAGATAGGGGAAATGTCAGTGAGCGTTCCAATTTCAGTTCCAGAGCGATTCGCCCATTGAGTCCTTGATATTTAGTCATTTTCAGCCAATTTTCTGGATTTTTGAAAATTTCACTTTTTTGTGAAAATATCCACTAAATGAGGGAATAATATGTGTGAGGGTACCCCAGAAGAGTTCCAAATGTGTGTGGGTAGAATATGTATCCCACGGGGGTAAAATTGAAAAAAGTTGAACAAATTTTTTTTTGGGACTTAGTCATTTTTCCGCCGTTTATCAGACTTTCAGATAGGGGAAATGTGAGTGAGCATTCCGATTTCAGTTCCAGAGCGATTCGCCCAATGAGTCCTTGATATTGAGTCGTTTTCAGCCAATTTTCTGGATTTTTGAAAATTTCACTTTTTTGTGAAAATATCCACTAAATGAGGGAATAATATGTGTGAGGGTTCCCCAGGAGAGTTCCAAATGTGTGTGGGTAGAATATATATCCCACGGGGTAAAATTGAAAAAAGTTGAAAAAAAATTTTTTTTGGACTTAGTCATTTTTCCGGCGTTTATCAGACTTTCAGATAGGGGAAATGTCAGTGAGCGTTCTGATTTCAGTTCCAGAGCAATTCGCCCAATGAGTCCTTGATATTGAGTCGTTTTCAGCCAATTTTCTGGATTTTTGAAAATTTCACTTTTTTGTGAAAATATCCACTAAATGAGGGAATAATATGTGTGAGGGTTCCCCAGGAGAGTTCCAAATGTGTGTGGGTAGAATATATATCCCACGGGGTAAAATTGAAAAAAGTTGAAAAAAAATTTTTTTTGGACTTAGTCATTTTTCCGGCGTTTATCAGACTTTCAGATAGGGGAAATGTCAGTGAGCGTTCTGATTTCAGTTCCAGAGCAATTCGCCCAATGAGTCCTTGATATTTAGTCGTTTTCAGCCAATTTTCTGGATTTTTGAAAATTTCACTTTTTTGTGAAAATATCCACTAAATGAGGGAATAATATGTGTGAGGGTACCCCAGGAGAGTTCCAAATGTGTGTGGGTAGAATATATATCCCACGGGGGTAAAATTGAAAAAAGTTGAAAAAAAATCTTTTGGGGGACTTAGTCATTTTTCCGCCGTTTATCAGACTTTCAGATAGGGGAAATGTGAGTGAGCATTCCGATTTCAGTTCCAGAGCGATTCGCCCAATGAGTCCTTGATATTTAGTCGTTTTCAGCCAATTTTCTGGATTTTTGAAAATTTCACTTTTTTGTGAAAATATCCACTAAATTAGGGAATATGTGTGAGGGTTCCCCAGGAGAGTTCCAAATGTGTGTGGGTAGAATATATATCCCACGGGGTAAAATTGAAAAAAGTTGAAAAAAAATTTTTTTTGGACTTAGTCATTTTTCCGGCGTTTATCAGACTTTCAGATAGGGGAAATGTCAGTGAGCGTTCTGATTTCAGTTCCAGAGCAATTCGCCCAATGAGTCCTTGATATTTAGTCATTTTCAGCCAATTTTCTGGACTTTTGAAAATTTCACTTTTTTGTGAAAATATCCACTAAATGAGGGAATAATATGTGTGAGGGTACCCCAGGAGAGTTCCAAATGTGTGTGGGTAGAATATATATCCCACGGGGGTAAAATTGAAAAAAGTTGAACAAATTTTTTTTTGGACTTAGTCATTTTTCCGGCGTTTATCAGACTTTCAGATAGGGGAAATGTCAGTGAGCGTTCCGATTTCAGTTCCAGAGCGATTCGCCCATTGAGTCCTTGATATTTAGTCATTTTCAGCCAATTTTCTGGATTTTTGAAAATTTCACTTTTTTGTGAAAATATCCACTAAATGAGGCAATAATATGTGTGAGGGTTCCCCAGGAGAGTTCCAAATGTGTGTGGGTAGAATATATATCCCACGGGGTAAAATTGAAAAAAGTTGAAAAAAAATTTTTTTTGGGACTTAGTCATTTTTCCGGCGTTTATCAGACTTTCAGATAGGGGAAATGTCAGTGAGCGTTCCAATTTCAGTTCCAGAGCGATTCGCCCATTGAGTCCTTGATATTTAGTCATTTTCAGCCAATTTTCTGGATTTTTGAAAATTTCACTTTTTTGTGAAAATATCCACTAAATGAGGGAATAATATGTGTGAGGGTACCCCAGAAGAGTTCCAAATGTGTGTGGGTAGAATATATATCCCACGGGGGTAAAATTGAAAAAAGTTGAACAAATTTTTTTTTGGGACTTAGTCATTTTTCCGCCGTTTATCAGACTTTCAGATAGGGGAAATGTGAGTGAGCATTCCGATTTCAGTTTCAGAGCGATTCGCCCAATGAGTCCTTGATATTGAGTCGTTTTCAGCCAATTTTCTGGATTTTTGAAAATTTCACTTTTTTGTGAAAATATCCACTAAATGAGGGAATAATATGTGTGAGGGTTCCCCAGGAGAGTTCCAAATGTGTGTGGGTAGAATATATATCCCACGGGGTAAAATTGAAAAAAGTTGAAAAAAAATTTTTTTTGGACTTAGTCATTTTTCCGGCGTTTATCAGACTTTCAGATAGGGGAAATGTCAGTGAGCGTTCTGATTTCAGTTCCAGAGCAATTCGCCCAATGAGTCCTTGATATTTAGTCGTTTTCAGCCAATTTTCTGGATTTTTGAAAATTTCACTTTTTTGTGAAAATATCCACTAAATTAGGGAATATGTGTGAGGGTTCCCCAGGAGAGTTCCAAATGTGTGTGGGTAGAATATATATCCCACGGGGTAAAATTGAAAAAAGTTGAAAAAAAATTTTTTTTGGACTTAGTCATTTTTCCGGCGTTTATCAGACTTTCAGATAGGGGAAATGTCAGTGAGCGTTCCAATTTCAGTTCCAGAGCGATTCGCCCATTGAGTCCTTGATATTTAGTCATTTTCAGCCAATTTTCTGGATTTTTGAAAATTTCACTTTTTTGTGAAAATATCCACTAAATGAGGGAATAATATGTGTGAGGGTACCCCAGAAGAGTTCCAAATGTGTGTGGGTAGAATATATATCCCACGGGGGTAAAATTGAAAAAAGTTGAACAAATTTTTTTTTGGGACTTAGTCATTTTTCCGCCGTTTATCAGACTTTCAGATAGGGGAAATGTGAGTGAGCATTCCGATTTCAGTTCCAGAGCGATTCGCCCAATGAGTCCTTGATATTGAGTCGTTTTCAGCCAATTTTCTGGATTTTTGAAAATTTCACTTTTTTGTGAAAATATCCACTAAATGAGGGAATAATATGTGTGAGGGTTCCCCAGGAGAGTTCCAAATGTGTGTGGGTAGAATATATATCCCACGGGGTAAAATTGAAAAAAGTTGAAAAAAAATTTTTTTTGGACTTAGTCATTTTTCCGGCGTTTATCAGACTTTCAGATAGGGGAAATGTCAGTGAGCGTTCTGATTTCAGTTCCAGAGCAATTCGCCCAATGAGTCCTTGATATTGAGTCGTTTTCAGCCAATTTTCTGGATTTTTGAAAATTTCACTTTTTTGTGAAAATATCCACTAAATGAGGGAATAATATGTGTGAGGGTTCCCCAGGAGAGTTCCAAATGTGTGTGGGTAGAATATATATCCCACGGGGTAAAATTGAAAAAAGTTGAAAAAAAATTTTTTTTGGACTTAGTCATTTTTCCGGCGTTTATCAGACTTTCAGATAGGGGAAATGTCAGTGAGCGTTCTGATTTCAGTTCCAGAGCAATTCGCCCAATGAGTCCTTGATATTTAGTCGTTTTCAGCCAATTTTCTGGATTTTTGAAAATTTCACTTTTTTGTGAAAATATCCACTAAATGAGGGAATAATATGTGTGAGGGTACCCCAGGAGAGTTCCAAATGTGTGTGGGTAGAATATATATCCCACGGGGGTAAAATTGAAAAAAGTTGAAAAAAAATCTTTTGGGGGACTTAGTCATTTTTCCGCCGTTTATCAGACTTTCAGATAGGGGAAATGTGAGTGAGCATTCCGATTTCAGTTCCAGAGCGATTCGCCCAATGAGTCCTTGATATTTAGTCGTTTTCAGCCAATTTTCTGGATTTTTGAAAATTTCACTTTTTTGTGAAAATATAAACTAAATTAGGGAATATGTGTGAGGGTTCCCCAGGAGAGTTCCAAATGTGTGTGGGTAGAATATATATCCCACGGGGTAAAATTGAAAAAAGTTGAAAAAAAATTTTTTTTGGACTTAGTCATTTTTCCGGCGTTTATCAGACTTTCAGATAGGGGAAATGTCAGTGAGCGTTCCGATTTCAGTTCCAGAGCAATTCGCCCAATGAGTCCTTGAAATTTAGTCGTTTTCAGCCAATTTTCTGGATTTTTGAAAATTTCACTTTTTTGTGAAAATATCCACTAAATGAGGGAATAATATGTGTGAGGGTACCCCAGGAGAGTTCCAAATGTGTGTGGGTAGAATATATATCCCACGGGGGTAAAATTGAAAAAAGTTGAAAAAAAATTTTTTTGGGGACTTAGTCATTTTTCCGCCGTTTATCAGACTTTCAGATAGGGGAAATGTGAGTGAGCATTCCGATTTCAGTTCCAGAGCGATTCGCCCAATGAGTCCTTGATATTTAGTCGTTTTCAGCCAATTTTCTGGATTTTTGAAAATTTCACTTTTTTGTGAAAATATCCACTAAATGAGGGAATAATATGTGTGAGGGTACCCCAGGAGAGTTCCAAATGTGTGTGGGTAGAATATATATCCCACGGGGATAAAATTGAAAAAAGTTGAACAAATTTTTTTTTGGACTTAGTCATTTTTCCGGCGTTTATCAGACTTTCGGATAGGGGAAATGTCAGTGAGCGTTCCCATTTCAGTTCCAGAGCGATTCGCCCATTGAGTCCTTGATATTTAGTCATTTTCAGCCAATTTTCTGGATTTTTGAAAATTTCACTTTTTTTGTGAAAATATCCACTAAATGAGGGAATAATATGTGTGAGGGTTCCCCAGGAGAGTTCCAAATGTGTGTGGGTAGAATATATATCCCACGGGGGTAAAATTGAAAAAAGTTGAAAAAAATTTTTTTTTGGGACTTAGTCATTTTTCCGGCGTTTATCAGACTTTCAGATAGGGGAAATGTCAGTGAGCGTTCCAATTTCAGTTCCAGAGCGATTCGCCCATTGAGTCCTTGATATTGAGTCGTTTTCAGCCAATTTTCTGGATTTTTGAAAATTTCACTTTTTTGTGAAAATATCCACTAAATGAGGGAATAATATGTGTGAGGGTTCCCCAGGAGAGTTCCAAATGTGTGTGGGTAGAATATATATCCCACGGGGGTAAAATTGAAAAAAGTTGAAAAAAAATCTTTTGGGGGACTTAGTCATTTTTCCGCCGTTTATCAGACTTTCAGATAGGGGAAATGTGAGTGAGCATTCCGATTTCAGTTCCAGAGCGATTCGCCCAATGAGTCCTTGATATTTAGTCGTTTTCAGCCAATTTTCTGGATTTTTGAAAATTTCACTTTTTTGTGAAAATATCCACTAAATTAGGGAATATGTGTGAGGGTTCCCCAGGAGAGTTCCAAATGTGTGTGGGTAGAATATATATCCCACGGGGTAAAATTGAAAAAAGTTGAAAAAAAATTTTTTTTGGACTTAGTCATTTTTCCGGCGTTTATCAGACTTTCAGATAGGGGAAATGTCACTGAGCGTTCCGATTTCAGTTCCAGAGCGATTCGCCCATTGAGTCCTTGATATTTAGTCATTTTCAGCCAATTTTCTGGATTTTTGAAAATTTCACTTTTTTGTGAAAATATCCACTAAATGAGGGAATAATATGTGTGAGGGTTCCCCAGGAGAGTTCCAAATGTGTGTGGGTAGAATATATATCCCACGGGGGTAAAATTGAAAAAAGTTGAAAAAAATTTTTTTTTGGGACTTAGTCATTTTTCCGGCGTTTATCAGACTTTCAGATAGGGGAAATGTCAGTGAGCATTCCGATTTCAGTTCCAGAGCAATTCGCCCAATGAGTCCTTGATATTTAGTCGTTTTCAGCCAATTTTCTGGATTTTTGAAAATTTCACTTTTTTGTGAAAATATCCACTAAATGAGGGAATAATATGTGTGAGGGTTCCCCAGGAGAGTTCCAAATGTGTGTGGGTAGAATATATATCCCACGGGGTAAAATTGAAAAAAGTTGAAAAAAAATTTTTTTTGGACTTAGTCATTTTTCAGGCGTTTATCAGACTTTCAGATAGGGGAAATGTCAGTGAGCGTTCTGATTTCAGTTCCAGAGCAATTCGCCCAATGAGTCCTTGATATTTAGTCGTTTTCAGCCAATTTTCTGGATTTTTGAAAATTTCACTTTTTTGTGAAAATATCCACTAAATGAGGGAATAATATGTGTGAGGGTTCCCCAGGAGAGTTCCAAATGTGTGTGGGTAGAATATATATCCCACGGGGGTAAAATTGAAAAAAGTTGAAAAAAATTTTTTTTGGACTTAGTCATTTTTCCGGCGTTTATCAGACTTTCAGATAGGGGAAATGTCACTGAGCGTTCCGATTTCAGTTCCAGAGCGATTCGCCCATTGAGTCCTTGATATTTAGTCATTTTCAGCCAATTTTCTGGATTTTTGAAAATTTCACTTTTTTGTGAAAATATCCACTAAATGAGGGAATAATATGTGTGAGGGTTCCCCAGGAGAGTTCCAAATGTGTGTGGGTAGAATATATATCCCACGGGGGTAAAATTGAAAAAAGTTGAAAAAAATTTTTTTTTGGGACTTAGTCATTTTTCCGGCGTTTATCAGACTTTCAGATAGGGGAAATGTCAGTGAGCATTCCGATTTCAGTTCCAGAGCAATTCGCCCAATGAGTCCTTGATATTTAGTCGTTTTCAGCCAATTTTCTGGATTTTTGAAAATTTCACTTTTTTGTGAAAATATCCACTAAATGAGGGAATAATATGTGTGAGGGTTCCCCAGGAGAGTTCCAAATGTGTGTGGGTAGAATATATATCCCACGGGGTAAAATTGAAAAAAGTTGAAAAAAAATTTTTTTTGGACTTAGTCATTTTTCAGGCGTTTATCAGACTTTCAGATAGGGGAAATGTCAGTGAGCGTTCTGATTTCAGTTCCAGAGCAATTCGCCCAATGAGTCCTTGATATTTAGTCGTTTTCAGCCAATTTTCTGGATTTTTGAAAATTTCACTTTTTTGTGAAAATATCCACTAAATGAGGGAATAATATGTGTGAGGGTTCCCCAGGAGAGTTCCAAATGTGTGTGGGTAGAATATATATCCCACGGGGGTAAAATTGAAAAAAGTTGAAAAAAATTTTTTTTGGGACTTAGTCACTTTTCCGGCGTTTATCAGACTTTCAGATAGGGGAAATGTCAGTGAGCGTTCCAATTTCAGTTCCAGAGCGATTCGCCCATTGAGTCCTTGATATTTAGTCATTTTCAGCCAATTTTCTGGATTTTTGAAAATTTCACTTTTTTGTGAAAATATCCACTAAATGAGGGAATAATATGTGTGAGGGTACCCCAGAAGAGTTCCAAATGTGTGTGGGTAGAATATATATCCCACGGGGTAAAATTGAAAAAAGTTGAAAAAAAATTTTTTTTGGACTTAGTCATTTTTCCGGCGTTTATCAGACTTTCAGATAGGGGAAATGTCAGTGAGCGTTCTGATTTCAGTTCCAGAGCAATTCGCCCAATGAGTCCTTGATATTGAGTCGTTTTCAGCCAATTTTCTGGATTTTTGAAAATTTCACTTTTTTGTGAAAATATCCACTAAATGAGGGAATAATATGTGTGAGGGTACCCCAGGAGAGTTCCAAATGTGTGTGGGTAGAATATATATCCCACGGGGATAAAATTGAAAAAAGTTGAACAAATTTTTTTTTGGACTTAGTCATTTTTCCGGCGTTTATCAGACTTTCGGATAGGGGAAATGTCAGTGAGCGTTCCCATTTCAGTTCCAGAGCGATTCGCCCATTGAGTCCTTGATATTTAGTCATTTTCAGCCAATTTTCTGGATTTTTGAAAATTTCACTTTTTTTGTGAAAATATCCACTAAATGAGGGAATAATATGTGTGAGGGTTCCCCAGGAGAGTTCCAAATGTGTGTGGGTAGAATATATATCCCACGGGGGTAAAATTGAAAAAAGTTGAAAAAAATTTTTTTTTGGGACTTAGTCATTTTTCCGGCGTTTATCAGACTTTCAGATAGGGGAAATGTCAGTGAGCGTTCCAATTTCAGTTCCAGAGTGATTCGCCCATTGAGTCCTTGATATTGAGTCGTTTTCAGCCAATTTTCTGGATTTTTGAAAATTTCACTTTTTTGTGAAAATATCCACTAAATGAGGGAATAATATGTGTGAGGGTTCCCCAGGAGAGTTCCAAATGTGTGTGGGTAGAATATATATCCCACGGGGGTAAAATTGAAAAAAGTTGAAAAAAAATCTTTTGGGGGACTTAGTCATTTTTCCGCCGTTTATCAGACTTTCAGATAGGGGAAATGTGAGTGAGCATTCCGATTTCAGTTCCAGAGCGATTCGCCCAATGAGTCCTTGATATTTAGTCGTTTTCAGCCAATTTTCTGGATTTTTGAAAATTTCACTTTTTTGTGAAAATATCCACTAAATTAGGGAATATGTGTGAGGGTTCCCCAGGAGAGTTCCAAATGTGTGTGGGTAGAATATATATCCCACGGGGTAAAATTGAAAAAAGTTGAAAAAAAATTTTTTTTGGACTTAGTCATTTTTCCGGCGTTTATCAGACTTTCAGATAGGGGAAATGTCACTGAGCGTTCCGATTTCAGTTCCAGAGCGATTCGCCCATTGAGTCCTTGATATTTAGTCATTTTCAGCCAATTTTCTGGATTTTTGAAAATTTCACTTTTTTGTGAAAATATCCACTAAATGAGGGAATAATATGTGTGAGGGTTCCCCAGGAGAGTTCCAAATGTGTGTGGGTAGAATATATATCCCACGGGGGTAAAATTGAAAAAAGTTGAAAAAAATTTTTTTTTGGGACTTAGTCATTTTTCCGGCGTTTATCAGACTTTCAGATAGGGGAAATGTCAGTGAGCATTCCGATTTCAGTTCCAGAGCAATTCGCCCAATGAGTCCTTGATATTTAGTCGTTTTCAGCCAATTTTCTGGATTTTTGAAAATTTCACTTTTTTGTGAAAATATCCACTAAATGAGGGAATAATATGTGTGAGGGTTCCCCAGGAGAGTTCCAAATGTGTGTGGGTAGAATATATATCCCACGGGGTAAAATTGAAAAAAGTTGAAAAAAAATTTTTTTTGGACTTAGTCATTTTTCAGGCGTTTATCAGACTTTCAGATAGGGGAAATGTCAGTGAGCGTTCTGATTTCAGTTCCAGAGCAATTCGCCCAATGAGTCCTTGATATTTAGTCGTTTTCAGCCAATTTTCTGGATTTTTGAAAATTTCACTTTTTTGTGAAAGTATCCACTAAATGAGGGAATAATATGTGTGAGGGTTCCCCAGGAGAGTTCCAAATGTGTGTGGGTAGAATATATATCCCACGGGGGTAAAATTGAAAAAAGTTGAAAAAAATTTTTTTTGGACTTAGTCATTTTTCCGGCGTTTATCAGACTTTCAGATAGGGGAAATGTCACTGAGCGTTCCGATTTCAGTTCCAGAGCGATTCGCCCATTGAGTCCTTGATATTTAGTCATTTTCAGCCAATTTTCTGGATTTTTGAAAATTTCACTTTTTTGTGAAAATATCCACTAAATGAGGGAATAATATGTGTGAGGGTTCCCCAGGAGAGTTCCAAATGTGTGTGGGTAGAATATATATCCCACGGGGGTAAAATTGAAAAAAGTTGAAAAAAATTTTTTTTTGGGACTTAGTCATTTTTCCGGCGTTTATCAGACTTTCAGATAGGGGAAATGTCAGTGAGCATTCCGATTTCAGTTCCAGAGCAATTCGCCCAATGAGTCCTTGATATTTAGTCGTTTTCAGCCAATTTTCTGGATTTTTGAAAATTTCACTTTTTTGTGAAAATATCCACTAAATGAGGGAATAATATGTGTGAGGGTTCCCCAGGAGAGTTCCAAATGTGTGTGGGTAGAATATATATCCCACGGGGGTAAAATTGAAAAAAGTTGAAAAAAATTTTTTTTTGGGACTTAGTCATTTTTCCGGCGTTTATCAGACTTTCAGATAGGGGAAATGTCAGTGAGCATTCCGATTTCAGTTCCAGAGCAATTCGCCCAATGAGTCCTTGATATTTAGTCGTTTTCAGCCAATTTTCTGGATTTTTGAAAATTTCACTTTTTTGTGAAAATATCCACTAAATGAGGGAATAATATGTGTGAGGGTTCCCCAGGAGAGTTCCAAATGTGTGTGGGTAGAATATATATCCCACGGGGTAAAATTGAAAAAAGTTGAAAAAAAATTTTTTTTGGACTTAGTCATTTTTCAGGCGTTTATCAGACTTTCAGATAGGGGAAATGTCAGTGAGCGTTCTGATTTCAGTTCCAGAGCAATTCGCCCAATGAGTCCTTGATATTTAGTCGTTTTCAGCCAATTTTCTGGATTTTTGAAAATTTCACTTTTTTGTGAAAATATCCACTAAATGAGGGAATAATATGTGTGAGGGTTCCCCAGGAGAGTTCCAAATGTGTGTGGGTAGAATATATATCCCACGGGGGTAAAATTGAAAAAAGTTGAAAAAAATTTTTTTTGGGACTTAGTCATTTTTCCGGCGTTTATCAGACTTTCAGATAGGGGAAATGTCAGTGAGCGTTCCAATTTCAGTTCCAGAGCGATTCGCCCATTGAGTCCTTGATATTTAGTCATTTTCAGCCAATTTTCTGGATTTTTGAAAATTTCACTTTTTTGTGAAAATATCCACTAAATGAGGGAATAATATGTGTGAGGGTACCCCAGAAGAGTTCCAAATGTGTGTGGGTAGAATATATATCCCACGGGGGTAAAATTGAAAAAAGTTGAACAAATTTTTTTTTGGGACTTAGTCATTTTTCCGCCGTTTATCAGACTTTCAGATAGGGGAAATGTGAGTGAGCATTCCGATTTCAGTTCCAGAGCGATTCGCCCAATGAGTCCTTGATATTGAGTCGTTTTCAGCCAATTTTCTGGATTTTTGAAAATTTCACTTTTTTGTGAAAATATCCACTAAATGAGGGAATAATATGTGTGAGGGTTCCCCAGGAGAGTTCCAAATGTGTGTGGGTAGAATATATATCCCACGGGGTAAAATTGAAAAAAGTTGAAAAAAAATTTTTTTTGGACTTAGTCATTTTTCCGGCGTTTATCAGACTTTCAGATAGGGGAAATGTCAGTGAGCGTTCTGATTTCAGTTCCAGAGCAATTCGCCCAATGAGTCCTTGATATTTAGTCGTTTTCAGCCAATTTTCTGGATTTTTGAAAATTTCACTTTTTTGTGAAAATATCCACTAAATGAGGGAATAATATGTGTGAGGGTACCCCAGGAGAGTTCCAAATGTGTGTGGGTAGAATATATATCCCACGGGGGTAAAATTGAAAAAAGTTGAAAAAAAATCTTTTGGGGGACTTAGTCATTTTTCCGCCGTTTATCAGACTTTCAGATAGGGGAAATGTGAGTGAGCATTCCGATTTCAGTTCCAGAGCGATTCGCCCAATGAGTCCTTGATATTTAGTCGTTTTCAGCCAATTTTCTGGATTTTTGAAAATTTCACTTTTTTGTGAAAATATCCACTAAATTAGGGAATATGTGTGAGGGTTCCCCAGGAGAGTTCCAAATGTGTGTGGGTAGAATATATATCCCACGGGGTAAAATTGAAAAAAGTTGAAAAAAAATTTTTTTTGGACTTAGTCATTTTTCCGGCGTTTATCAGACTTTCAGATAGGGGAAATGTCACTGAGCGTTCCGATTTCAGTTCCAGAGCGATTCGCCCATTGAGTCCTTGATATTTAGTCATTTTCAGCCAATTTTCTGGATTTTTGAAAATTTCACTTTTTTGTGAAAATATCCACTAAATGAGGGAATAATATGTGTGAGGGTTCCCCAGGAGAGTTCCAAATGTGTGTGGGTAGAATATATATCCCACGGGGGTAAAATTGAAAAAAGTTGAAAAAAATTTTTTTTTGGGACTTAGTCATTTTTCCGGCGTTTATCAGACTTTCAGATAGGGGAAATGTCAGTGAGCATTCCGATTTCAGTTCCAGAGCAATTCGCCCAATGAGTCCTTGATATTTAGTCGTTTTCAGCCAATTTTCTGGATTTTTGAAAATTTCACTTTTTTGTGAAAATATCCACTAAATGAGGGAATAATATGTGTGAGGGTACCCCAGGAGACTTCCAAATGTGTGTGGGTAGAATATATATCCCACGGGGATAAAATTGAAAAAAGTTGAACAAATTTTTTTTTGGACTTAGTCATTTTTCCGGCGTTTATCAGACTTTCAGATAGGGGAAATGTCAGTGAGCGTTCCGATTTCAGTTCCAGAGCAATTCGCCCAATGAGTCCTTGAAATTTAGTCGTTTTCAGCCAATTTTCTGGATTTTTGAAAATTTCACTTTTTTGTGAAAATATCCACTAAATGAGGGAATAATATGTGTGAGGGTACCCCAGGAGAGTTCCAAATGTGTGTGGGTAGAATATATATCCCACGGGGGTAAAATTGAAAAAAGTTGAAAAAAAATTTTTTTGGGGACTTAGTCATTTTTCCGCCGTTTATCAGACTTTCAGATAGGGGAAATGTGAGTGAGCATTCCGATTTCAGTTCCAGAGCGATTCGCCCAATGAGTCCTTGATATTTAGTCGTTTTCAGCCAATTTTCTGGATTTTTGAAAATTTCACTTTTTTGTGAAAATATCCACTAAATGAGGGAATAATATGTGTGAGGGTACCCCAGGAGAGTTCCAAATGTGTGTGGGTAGAATATATATCCCACGGGGATAAAATTGAAAAAAGTTGAACAAATTTTTTTTTGGACTTAGTCATTTTTCCGGCGTTTATCAGACTTTCGGATAGGGGAAATGTCAGTGAGCGTTCCCATTTCAGTTCCAGAGCGATTCGCCCATTGAGTCCTTGATATTTAGTCATTTTCAGCCAATTTTCTGGATTTTTGAAAATTTCACTTTTTTTGTGAAAATATCCACTAAATGAGGGAATAATATGTGTGAGGGTTCCCCAGGAGAGTTCCAAATGTGTGTGGGTAGAATATATATCCCACGGGGGTAAAATTGAAAAAAGTTGAAAAAAATTTTTTTTTGGGACTTAGTCATTTTTCCGGCGTTTATCAGACTTTCAGATAGGGGAAATGTCAGTGAGCGTTCCAATTTCAGTTCCAGAGCGATTCGCCCATTGAGTCCTTGATATTGAGTCGTTTTCAGCCAATTTTCTGGATTTTTGAAAATTTCACTTTTTTGTGAAAATATCCACTAAATGAGGGAATAATATGTGTGAGGGTTCCCCAGGAGAGTTCCAAATGTGTGTGGGTAGAATATATATCCCACGGGGGTAAAATTGAAAAAAGTTGAAAAAAAATCTTTTGGGGGACTTAGTCATTTTTCCGCCGTTTATCAGACTTTCAGATAGGGGAAATGTGAGTGAGCATTCCGATTTCAGTTCCAGAGCGATTCGCCCAATGAGTCCTTGATATTTAGTCGTTTTCAGCCAATTTTCTGGATTTTTGAAAATTTCACTTTTTTGTGAAAATATCCACTAAATTAGGGAATATGTGTGAGGGTTCCCCAGGAGAGTTCCAAATGTGTGTGGGTAGAATATATATCCCACGGGGTAAAATTGAAAAAAGTTGAAAAAAAATTTTTTTTGGACTTAGTCATTTTTCCGGCGTTTATCAGACTTTCAGATAGGGGAAATGTCACTGAGCGTTCCGATTTCAGTTCCAGAGCGATTCGCCCATTGAGTCCTTGATATTTAGTCATTTTCAGCCAATTTTCTGGATTTTTGAAAATTTCACTTTTTTGTGAAAATATCCACTAAATGAGGGAATAATATGTGTGAGGGTTCCCCAGGAGAGTTCCAAATGTGTGTGGGTAGAATATATATCCCACGGGGGTAAAATTGAAAAAAGTTGAAAAAAATTTTTTTTTGGGACTTAGTCATTTTTCCGGCGTTTATCAGACTTTCAGATAGGGGAAATGTCAGTGAGCATTCCGATTTCAGTTCCAGAGCAATTCGCCCAATGAGTCCTTGATATTTAGTCGTTTTCAGCCAATTTTCTGGATTTTTGAAAATTTCACTTTTTTGTGAAAATATCCACTAAATGAGGGAATAATATGTGTGAGGGTTCCCCAGGAGAGTTCCAAATGTGTGTGGGTAGAATATATATCCCACGGGGTAAAATTGAAAAAAGTTGAAAAAAAATTTTTTTTGGACTTAGTCATTTTTCAGGCGTTTATCAGACTTTCAGATAGGGGAAATGTCAGTGAGCGTTCTGATTTCAGTTCCAGAGCAATTCGCCCAATGAGTCCTTGATATTTAGTCGTTTTCAGCCAATTTTCTGGATTTTTGAAAATTTCACTTTTTTGTGAAAATATCCACTAAATGAGGGAATAATATGTGTGAGGGTTCCCCAGGAGAGTTCCAAATGTGTGTGGGTAGAATATATATCCCACGGGGGTAAAATTGAAAAAAGTTGAAAAAAATTTTTTTTGGACTTAGTCATTTTTCCGGCGTTTATCAGACTTTCAGATAGGGGAAATGTCACTGAGCGTTCCGATTTCAGTTCCAGAGCGATTCGCCCATTGAGTCCTTGATATTTAGTCATTTTCAGCCAATTTTCTGGATTTTTGAAAATTTCACTTTTTTGTGAAAATATCCACTAAATGAGGGAATAATATGTGTGAGGGTTCCCCAGGAGAGTTCCAAATGTGTGTGGGTAGAATATATATCCCACGGGGGTAAAATTGAAAAAAGTTGAAAAAAATTTTTTTTTGGGACTTAGTCATTTTTCCGGCGTTTATCAGACTTTCAGATAGGGGAAATGTCAGTGAGCATTCCGATTTCAGTTCCAGAGCAATTCGCCCAATGAGTCCTTGATATTTAGTCGTTTTCAGCCAATTTTCTGGATTTTTGAAAATTTCACTTTTTTGTGAAAATATCCACTAAATGAGGGAATAATATGTGTGAGGGTTCCCCAGGAGAGTTCCAAATGTGTGTGGGTAGAATATATATCCCACGGGGTAAAATTGAAAAAAGTTGAAAAAAAATTTTTTTTGGACTTAGTCATTTTTCAGGCGTTTATCAGACTTTCAGATAGGGGAAATGTCAGTGAGCGTTCTGATTTCAGTTCCAGAGCAATTCGCCCAATGAGTCCTTGATATTTAGTCGTTTTCAGCCAATTTTCTGGATTTTTGAAAATTTCACTTTTTTGTGAAAATATCCACTAAATGAGGGAATAATATGTGTGAGGGTTCCCCAGGAGAGTTCCAAATGTGTGTGGGTAGAATATATATCCCACGGGGGTAAAATTGAAAAAAGTTGAAAAAAATTTTTTTTGGGACTTAGTCATTTTTCCGGCGTTTATCAGACTTTCAGATAGGGGAAATGTCAGTGAGCGTTCCAATTTCAGTTCCAGAGCGATTCGCCCATTGAGTCCTTGATATTTAGTCATTTTCAGCCAATTTTCTGGATTTTTGAAAATTTCACTTTTTTGTGAAAATATCCACTAAATGAGGGAATAATATGTGTGAGGGTACCCCAGAAGAGTTCCAAATGTGTGTGGGTAGAATATATATCCCACGGGGGTAAAATTGAAAAAAGTTGAACAAATTTTTTTTTGGGACTTAGTCATTTTTCCGCCGTTTATCAGACTTTCAGATAGGGGAAATGTGAGTGAGCATTCCGATTTCAGTTCCAGAGCGATTCGCCCAATGAGTCCTTGATATTGAGTCGTTTTCAGCCAATTTTCTGGATTTTTGAAAATTTCACTTTTTTGTGAAAATATCCACTAAATGAGGGAATAATATGTGTGAGGGTTCCCCAGGAGAGTTCCAAATGTGTGTGGGTAGAATATATATCCCACGGGGTAAAATTGAAAAAAGTTGAAAAAAAATTTTTTTTGGACTTAGTCATTTTTCCGGCGTTTATCAGACTTTCAGATAGGGGAAATGTCAGTGAGCGTTCTGATTTCAGTTCCAGAGCAATTCGCCCAATGAGTCCTTGATATTGAGTCGTTTTCAGCCAATTTTCTGGATTTTTGAAAATTTCACTTTTTTGTGAAAATATCCACTAAATGAGGGAATAATATGTGTGAGGGTACCCCAGGAGAGTTCCAAATGTGTGTGGGTAGAATATATATCCCACGGGGATAAAATTGAAAAAAGTTGAACAAATTTTTTTTTGGACTTAGTCATTTTTCCGGCGTTTATCAGACTTTCGGATAGGGGAAATGTCAGTGAGCGTTCCCATTTCAGTTCCAGAGCGATTCGCCCATTGAGTCCTTGATATTTAGTCATTTTCAGCCAATTTTCTGGATTTTTGAAAATTTCACTTTTTTTGTGAAAATATCCACTAAATGAGGGAATAATATGTGTGAGGGTTCCCCAGGAGAGTTCCAAATGTGTGTGGGTAGAATATATATCCCACGGGGGTAAAATTGAAAAAAGTTGAAAAAAATTTTTTTTTGGGACTTAGTCATTTTTCCGGCGTTTATCAGACTTTCAGATAGGGGAAATGTCAGTGAGCGTTCCAATTTCAGTTCCAGAGTGATTCGCCCATTGAGTCCTTGATATTGAGTCGTTTTCAGCCAATTTTCTGGATTTTTGAAAATTTCACTTTTTTGTGAAAATATCCACTAAATGAGGGAATAATATGTGTGAGGGTTCCCCAGGAGAGTTCCAAATGTGTGTGGGTAGAATATATATCCCACGGGGGTAAAATTGAAAAAAGTTGAAAAAAAATCTTTTGGGGGACTTAGTCATTTTTCCGCCGTTTATCAGACTTTCAGATAGGTGAAATGTGAGTGAGCATTCCGATTTCAGTTCCAGAGCGATTCGCCCAATGAGTCCTTGATATTTAGTCGTTTTCAGCCAATTTTCTGGATTTTTGAAAATTTCACTTTTTTGTGAAAATATCCACTAAATTAGGGAATATGTGTGAGGGTTCCCCAGGAGAGTTCCAAATGTGTGTGGGTAGAATATATATCCCACGGGGTAAAATTGAAAAAAGTTGAAAAAAAATTTTTTTTGGACTTAGTCATTTTTCCGGCGTTTATCAGACTTTCAGATAGGGGAAATGTCACTGAGCGTTCCGATTTCAGTTCCAGAGCGATTCGCCCATTGAGTCCTTGATATTTAGTCATTTTCAGCCAATTTTCTGGATTTTTGAAAATTTCACTTTTTTGTGAAAATATCCACTAAATGAGGGAATAATATGTGTGAGGGTTCCCCAGGAGAGTTCCAAATGTGTGTGGGTAGAATATATATCCCACGGGGGTAAAATTGAAAAAAGTTGAAAAAAATTTTTTTTTGGGACTTAGTCATTTTTCCGGCGTTTATCAGACTTTCAGATAGGGGAAATGTCAGTGAGCATTCCGATTTCAGTTCCAGAGCAATTCGCCCAATGAGTCCTTGATATTTAGTCGTTTTCAGCCAATTTTCTGGATTTTTGAAAATTTCACTTTTTTGTGAAAATATCCACTAAATGAGGGAATAATATGTGTGAGGGTTCCCCAGGAGAGTTCCAAATGTGTGTGGGTAGAATATATATCCCACGGGGTAAAATTGAAAAAAGTTGAAAAAAAATTTTTTTTGGACTTAGTCATTTTTCAGGCGTTTATCAGACTTTCAGATAGGGGAAATGTCAGTGAGCGTTCTGATTTCAGTTCCAGAGCAATTCGCCCAATGAGTCCTTGATATTTAGTCGTTTTCAGCCAATTTTCTGGATTTTTGAAAATTTCACTTTTTTGTGAAAGTATCCACTAAATGAGGGAATAATATGTGTGAGGGTTCCCCAGGAGAGTTCCAAATGTGTGTGGGTAGAATATATATCCCACGGGGGTAAAATTGAAAAAAGTTGAAAAAAATTTTTTTTGGACTTAGTCATTTTTCCGGCGTTTATCAGACTTTCAGATAGGGGAAATGTCACTGAGCGTTCCGATTTCAGTTCCAGAGCGATTCGCCCATTGAGTCCTTGATATTTAGTCATTTTCAGCCAATTTTCTGGATTTTTGAAAATTTCACTTTTTTGTGAAAATATCCACTAAATGAGGGAATAATATGTGTGAGGGTTCCCCAGGAGAGTTCCAAATGTGTGTGGGTAGAATATATATCCCACGGGGGTAAAATTGAAAAAAGTTGAAAAAAATTTTTTTTTGGGACTTAGTCATTTTTCCGGCGTTTATCAGACTTTCAGATAGGGGAAATGTCAGTGAGCATTCCGATTTCAGTTCCAGAGCAATTCGCCCAATGAGTCCTTGATATTTAGTCGTTTTCAGCCAATTTTCTGGATTTTTGAAAATTTCACTTTTTTGTGAAAATATCCACTAAATGAGGGAATAATATGTGTGAGGGTTCCCCAGGAGAGTTCCAAATGTGTGTGGGTAGAATATATATCCCACGGGGTAAAATTGAAAAAAGTTGAAAAAAAATTTTTTTTGGACTTAGTCATTTTTCAGGCGTTTATCAGACTTTCAGATAGGGGAAATGTCAGTGAGCGTTCTGATTTCAGTTCCAGAGCAATTCGCCCAATGAGTCCTTGATATTTAGTCGTTTTCAGCCAATTTTCTGGATTTTTGAAAATTTCACTTTTTTGTGAAAATATCCACTAAATGAGGGAATAATATGTGTGAGGGTTCCCCAGGAGAGTTCCAAATGTGTGTGGGTAGAATATATATCCCACGGGGGTAAAATTGAAAAAAGTTGAAAAAAATTTTTTTTGGGACTTAGTCATTTTTCCGGCGTTTATCAGACTTTCAGATAGGGGAAATGTCAGTGAGCGTTCCAATTTCAGTTCCAGAGCGATTCGCCCATTGAGTCCTTGATATTTAGTCATTTTCAGCCAATTTTCTGGATTTTTGAAAATTTCACTTTTTTGTGAAAATATCCACTAAATGAGGGAATAATATGTGTGAGGGTACCCCAGAAGAGTTCCAAATGTGTGTGGGTAGAATATATATCCCACGGGGGTAAAATTGAAAAAAGTTGAACAAATTTTTTTTTGGGACTTAGTCATTTTTCCGCCGTTTATCAGACTTTCAGATAGGGGAAATGTGAGTGAGCATTCCGATTTCAGTTCCAGAGCGATTCGCCCAATGAGTCCTTGATATTTAGTCGTTTTCAGCCAATTTTCTGGATTTTTGAAAATTTCACTTTTTTGTGAAAATATCCACTAAATTAGGGAATATGTGTGAGGGTTCCCCAGGAGAGTTCCAAATGTGTGTGGGTAGAATATATATCCCACGGGGTAAAATTGAAAAAAGTTGAAAAAAAATTTTTTTTGGACTTAGTCATTTTTCCGGCGTTTATCAGACTTTCAGATAGGGGAAATGTCACTGAGCGTTCCGATTTCAGTTCCAGAGCGATTCGCCCATTGAGTCCTTGATATTTAGTCATTTTCAGCCAATTTTCTGGATTTTTGAAAATTTCACTTTTTTGTGAAAATATCCACTAAATGAGGGAATAATATGTGTGAGGGTTCCCCAGGAGAGTTCCAAATGTGTGTGGGTAGAATATATATCCCACGGGGGTAAAATTGAAAAAAGTTGAAAAAAATTTTTTTTTGGGACTTAGTCATTTTTCCGGCGTTTATCAGACTTTCAGATAGGGGAAATGTCAGTGAGCATTCCGATTTCAGTTCCAGAGCAATTCGCCCAATGAGTCCTTGATATTTAGTCGTTTTCAGCCAATTTTCTGGATTTTTGAAAATTTCACTTTTTTGTGAAAATATCCACTAAATGAGGGAATAATATGTGTGAGGGTTCCCCAGGAGAGTTCCAAATGTGTGTGGGTAGAATATATATCCCACGGGGTAAAATTGAAAAAAGTTGAAAAAAAATTTTTTTTGGACTTAGTCATTTTTCAGGCGTTTATCAGACTTTCAGATAGGGGAAATGTCAGTGAGCGTTCTGATTTCAGTTCCAGAGCAATTCGCCCAATGAGTCCTTGATATTTAGTCGTTTTCAGCCAATTTTCTGGATTTTTGAAAATTTCACTTTTTTGTGAAAGTATCCACTAAATGAGGGAATAATATGTGTGAGGGTTCCCCAGGAGAGTTCCAAATGTGTGTGGGTAGAATATATATCCCACGGGGGTAAAATTGAAAAAAGTTGAAAAAAATTTTTTTTGGACTTAGTCATTTTTCCGGCGTTTATCAGACTTTCAGATAGGGGAAATGTCACTGAGCGTTCCGATTTCAGTTCCAGAGCGATTCGCCCATTGAGTCCTTGATATTTAGTCATTTTCAGCCAATTTTCTGGATTTTTGAAAATTTCACTTTTTTGTGAAAATATCCACTAAATGAGGGAATAATATGTGTGAGGGTTCCCCAGGAGAGTTCCAAATGTGTGTGGGTAGAATATATATCCCACGGGGGTAAAATTGAAAAAAGTTGAAAAAAATTTTTTTTTGGGACTTAGTCATTTTTCCGGCGTTTATCAGACTTTCAGATAGGGGAAATGTCAGTGAGCATTCCGATTTCAGTTCCAGAGCAATTCGCCCAATGAGTCCTTGATATTTAGTCGTTTTCAGCCAATTTTCTGGATTTTTGAAAATTTCACTTTTTTGTGAAAATATCCACTAAATGAGGGAATAATATGTGTGAGGGTTCCCCAGGAGAGTTCCAAATGTGTGTGGGTAGAATATATATCCCACGGGGGTAAAATTGAAAAAAGTTGAAAAAAATTTTTTTTTGGGACTTAGTCATTTTTCCGGCGTTTATCAGACTTTCAGATAGGGGAAATGTCAGTGAGCATTCCGATTTCAGTTCCAGAGCAATTCGCCCAATGAGTCCTTGATATTTAGTCGTTTTCAGCCAATTTTCTGGATTTTTGAAAATTTCACTTTTTTGTGAAAATATCCACTAAATGAGGGAATAATATGTGTGAGGGTTCCCCAGGAGAGTTCCAAATGTGTGTGGGTAGAATATATATCCCACGGGGTAAAATTGAAAAAAGTTGAAAAAAAATTTTTTTTGGACTTAGTCATTTTTCAGGCGTTTATCAGACTTTCAGATAGGGGAAATGTCAGTGAGCGTTCTGATTTCAGTTCCAGAGCAATTCGCCCAATGAGTCCTTGATATTTAGTCGTTTTCAGCCAATTTTCTGGATTTTTGAAAATTTCACTTTTTTGTGAAAATATCCACTAAATGAGGGAATAATATGTGTGAGGGTTCCCCAGGAGAGTTCCAAATGTGTGTGGGTAGAATATATATCCCACGGGGGTAAAATTGAAAAAAGTTGAAAAAAATTTTTTTTGGGACTTAGTCATTTTTCCGGCGTTTATCAGACTTTCAGATAGGGGAAATGTCAGTGAGCGTTCCAATTTCAGTTCCAGAGCGATTCGCCCATTGAGTCCTTGATATTTAGTCATTTTCAGCCAATTTTCTGGATTTTTGAAAATTTCACTTTTTTGTGAAAATATCCACTAAATGAGGGAATAATATGTGTGAGGGTACCCCAGAAGAGTTCCAAATGTGTGTGGGTAGAATATATATCCCACGGGGGTAAAATTGAAAAAAGTTGAACAAATTTTTTTTTGGGACTTAGTCATTTTTCCGCCGTTTATCAGACTTTCAGATAGGGGAAATGTGAGTGAGCATTCCGATTTCAGTTCCAGAGCGATTCGCCCAATGAGTCCTTGATATTGAGTCGTTTTCAGCCAATTTTCTGGATTTTTGAAAATTTCACTTTTTTGTGAAAATATCCACTAAATGAGGGAATAATATGTGTGAGGGTTCCCCAGGAGAGTTCCAAATGTGTGTGGGTAGAATATATATCCCACGGGGTAAAATTGAAAAAAGTTGAAAAAAAATTTTTTTTGGACTTAGTCATTTTTCCGGCGTTTATCAGACTTTCAGATAGGGGAAATGTCAGTGAGCGTTCTGATTTCAGTTCCAGAGCAATTCGCCCAATGAGTCCTTGATATTGAGTCGTTTTCAGCCAATTTTCTGGATTTTTGAAAATTTCACTTTTTTGTGAAAATATCCACTAAATGAGGGAATAATATGTGTGAGGGTACCCCAGGAGAGTTCCAAATGTGTGTGGGTAGAATATATATCCCACGGGGATAAAATTGAAAAAAGTTGAACAAATTTTTTTTTGGACTTAGTCATTTTTCCGGCGTTTATCAGACTTTCGGATAGGGGAAATGTCAGTGAGCGTTCCCATTTCAGTTCCAGAGCGATTCGCCCATTGAGTCCTTGATATTTAGTCATTTTCAGCCAATTTTCTGGATTTTTGAAAATTTCACTTTTTTTGTGAAAATATCCACTAAATGAGGGAATAATATGTGTGAGGGTTCCCCAGGAGAGTTCCAAATGTGTGTGGGTAGAATATATATCCCACGGGGGTAAAATTGAAAAAAGTTGAAAAAAATTTTTTTTTGGGACTTAGTCATTTTTCCGGCGTTTATCAGACTTTCAGATAGGGGAAATGTCAGTGAGCGTTCCAATTTCAGTTCCAGAGCGATTCGCCCATTGAGTCCTTGATATTGAGTCGTTTTCAGCCAATTTTCTGGATTTTTGAAAATTTCACTTTTTTGTGAAAATATCCACTAAATGAGGGAATAATATGTGTGAGGGTTCCCCAGGAGAGTTCCAAATGTGTGTGGGTAGAATATATATCCCACGGGGGTAAAATTGAAAAAAGTTGAAAAAAAATCTTTTGGGGGACTTAGTCATTTTTCCGCCGTTTATCAGACTTTCAGATAGGGGAAATGTGAGTGAGCATTCCGATTTCAGTTCCAGAGCGATTCGCCCAATGAGTCCTTGATATTTAGTCGTTTTCAGCCAATTTTTTGGATTTTTGAAAATTTCACTTTTTTGTGAAAATATCCACTAAATTAGGGAATATGTGTGAGGGTTCCCCAGGAGAGTTCCAAATGTGTGTGGGTAGAATATATATCCCACGGGGTAAAATTGAAAAAAGTTGAAAAAAAATTTTTTTTGGACTTAGTCATTTTTCCGGCGTTTATCAGACTTTCAGATAGGGGAAATGTCACTGAGCGTTCCGATTTCAGTTCCAGAGCGATTCGCCCATTGAGTCCTTGATATTTAGTCATTTTCAGCCAATTTTCTGGATTTTTGAAAATTTCACTTTTTTGTCAAAATATCCACTAAATGAGGGAATAATATGTGTGAGGGTTCCCCAGGAGAGTTCCAAATGTGTGTGGGTAGAATATATATCCCACGGGGGTAAAATTGAAAAAAGTTGAAAAAAATTTTTTTTTGGGACTTAGTCATTTTTCCGGCGTTTATCAGACTTTCAGATAGGGGAAATGTCAGTGAGCATTCCGATTTCAGTTCCAGAGCAATTCGCCCAATGAGTCCTTGATATTTAGTCGTTTTCAGCCAATTTTCTGGATTTTTGAAAATTTCACTTTTTTGTGAAAATATCCACTAAATGAGGGAATAATATGTGTGAGGGTTCCCCAGGAGAGTTCCAAATGTGTGTGGGTAGAATATATATCCCACGGGGTAAAATTGAAAAAAGTTGAAAAAAAATTTTTTTTGGACTTAGTCATTTTTCAGGCGTTTATCAGACTTTCAGATAGGGGAAATGTCAGTGAGCGTTCTGATTTCAGTTCCAGAGCAATTCGCCCAATGAGTCCTTGATATTTAGTCGTTTTCAGCCAATTTTCTGGATTTTTGAAAATTTCACTTTTTTGTGAAAATATCCACTAAATGAGGGAATAATATGTGTGAGGGTTCCCCAGGAGAGTTCCAAATGTGTGTGGGTAGAATATATATCCCACGGGGGTAAAATTGAAAAAAGTTGAAAAAAATTTTTTTTGGACTTAGTCATTTTTCCGGCGTTTATCAGACTTTCAGATAGGGGAAATGTCACTGAGCGTTCCGATTTCAGTTCCAGAGCGATTCGCCCATTGAGTCCTTGATATTTAGTCATTTTCAGCCAATTTTCTGGATTTTTGAAAATTTCACTTTTTTGTGAAAATATCCACTAAATGAGGGAATAATATGTGTGAGGGTTCCCCAGGAGAGTTCCAAATGTGTGTGGGTAGAATATATATCCCACGGGGGTAAAATTGAAAAAAGTTGAAAAAAATTTTTTTTTGGGACTTAGTCATTTTTCCGGCGTTTATCAGACTTTCAGATAGGGGAAATGTCAGTGAGCATTCCGATTTCAGTTCCAGAGCAATTCGCCCAATGAGTCCTTGATATTTAGTCGTTTTCAGCCAATTTTCTGGATTTTTGAAAATTTCACTTTTTTGTGAAAATATCCACTAAATGAGGGAATAATATGTGTGAGGGTTCCCCAGGAGAGTTCCAAATGTGTGTGGGTAGAATATATATCCCACGGGGTAAAATTGAAAAAAGTTGAAAAAAAATTTTTTTTGGACTTAGTCATTTTTCAGGCGTTTATCAGACTTTCAGATAGGGGAAATGTCAGTGAGCGTTCTGATTTCAGTTCCAGAGCAATTCGCCCAATGAGTCCTTGATATTTAGTCGTTTTCAGCCAATTTTCTGGATTTTTGAAAATTTCACTTTTTTGTGAAAATATCCACTAAATGAGGGAATAATATGTGTGAGGGTTCCCCAGGAGAGTTCCAAATGTGTGTGGGTAGAATATATATCCCACGGGGGTAAAATTGAAAAAAGTTGAAAAAAATTTTTTTTGGGACTTAGTCATTTTTCCGGCGTTTATCAGACTTTCAGATAGGGGAAATGTCAGTGAGCGTTCCAATTTCAGTTCCAGAGCGATTCGCCCATTGAGTCCTTGATATTTAGTCATTTTCAGCCAATTTTCTGGATTTTTGAAAATTTCACTTTTTTGTGAAAATATCCACTAAATGAGGGAATAATATGTGTGAGGGTACCCCAGAAGAGTTCCAAATGTGTGTGGGTAGAATATATATCCCACGGGGGTAAAATTGAAAAAAGTTGAACAAATTTTTTTTTGGGACTTAGTCATTTTTCCGCCGTTTATCAGACTTTCAGATAGGGGAAATGTGAGTGAGCATTCCGATTTCAGTTCCAGAGCGATTCGCCCAATGAGTCCTTGATATTGAGTCGTTTTCAGCCAATTTTCTGGATTTTTGAAAATTTCACTTTTTTGTGAAAATATCCACTAAATGAGGGAATAATATGTGTGAGGGTTCCCCAGGAGAGTTCCAAATGTGTGTGGGTAGAATATATATCCCACGGGGTAAAATTGAAAAAAGTTGAAAAAAAATTTTTTTTGGACTTAGTCATTTTTCCGGCGTTTATCAGACTTTCAGATAGGGGAAATGTCAGTGAGCGTTCTGATTTCAGTTCCAGAGCAATTCGCCCAATGAGTCCTTGATATTGAGTCGTTTTCAGCCAATTTTCTGGATTTTTGAAAATTTCACTTTTTTGTGAAAATATCCACTAAATGAGGGAATAATATGTGTGAGGGTACCCCAGGAGAGTTCCAAATGTGTGTGGGTAGAATATATTTCCCACGGGGTAAAATTGAAAAAAGTTGAAAAAAAATTTTTTTTGGACTTAGTCATTTTTCCGGCGTTTATCAGACTTTCAGATAGGGGAAATGTCAGTGAGCGTTCTGATTTCAGTTCCAGAGCAATTCGCCCAATGAGTCCTTGATATTTAGTCGTTTTCAGCCAATTTTCTGGATTTTTGAAAATTTCACTTTTTTGTGAAAATATCCACTAAATGAGGGAATAATATGTGTGAGGGTACCCCAGGAGAGTTCCAAATGTGTGTGGGTAGAATATATATCCCACGGGGGTAAAATTGAAAAAAGTTGAAAAAAAATCTTTTGGGGGACTTAGTCATTTTTCCGCCGTTTATCAGACTTTCAGATAGGGGAAATGTGAGTGAGCATTCCGATTTCAGTTCCAGAGCGATTCGCCCAATGAGTCCTTGATATTTAGTCGTTTTCAGCCAATTTTCTGGATTTTTGAAAATTTCACTTTTTTGTGAAAATATCCACTAAATGAGGGAATAATATGTGTGAGGGTTCCCCAGGAGAGTTCCAAATGTGTGTGGGTAGAATATATATCCCACGGGGGTAAAATTGAAAAAAGTTGAAAAAAATTTTTTTTTGGGACTTAGTCATTTTTCCGGCGTTTATCAGACTTTCAGATAGGGGAAATGTCAGTGAGCATTCCGATTTCAGTTCCAGAGCAATTCGCCCAATGAGTCCTTGATATTTAGTCGTTTTCAGCCAATTTTCTGGATTTTTGAAAATTTCACTTTTTTGTGAAAATATCCACTAAATGAGGGAATAATATGTGTGAGGGTTCCCCAGGAGAGTTCCAAATGTGTGTGGGTAGAATATATATCCCACGGGGTAAAATTGAAAAAAGTTGAAAAAAAATTTTTTTTGGACTTAGTCATTTTTCAGGCGTTTATCAGACTTTCAGATAGGGGAAATGTCAGTGAGCGTTCTGATTTCAGTTCCAGAGCAATTCGCCCAATGAGTCCTTGATATTTAGTCGTTTTCAGCCAATTTTCTGGATTTTTGAAAATTTCACTTTTTTGTGAAAATATCCACTAAATGAGGGAATAATATGTGTGAGGGTTCCCCAGGAGAGTTCCAAATGTGTGTGGGTAGAATATATATCCCACGGGGGTAAAATTGAAAAAAGTTGAAAAAAATTTTTTTTGGACTTAGTCATTTTTCCGGCGTTTATCAGACTTTCAGATAGGGGAAATGTCACTGAGCGTTCCGATTTCAGTTCCAGAGCGATTCGCCCATTGAGTCCTTGATATTTAGTCATTTTCAGCCAATTTTCTGGATTTTTGAAAATTTCACTTTTTTGTGAAAATATCCACTAAATGAGGGAATAATATGTGTGAGGGTTCCCCAGGAGAGTTCCAAATGTGTGTGGGTAGAATATATATCCCACGGGGGTAAAATTGAAAAAAGTTGAAAAAAATTTTTTTTTGGGACTTAGTCATTTTTCCGGCGTTTATCAGACTTTCAGATAGGGGAAATGTCAGTGAGCATTCCGATTTCAGTTCCAGAGCAATTCGCCCAATGAGTCCTTGATATTTAGTCGTTTTCAGCCAATTTTCTGGATTTTTGAAAATTTCACTTTTTTGTGAAAATATCCACTAAATGAGGGAATAATATGTGTGAGGGTTCCCCAGGAGAGTTCCAAATGTGTGTGGGTAGAATATATATCCCACGGGGTAAAATTGAAAAAAGTTGAAAAAAAATTTTTTTTGGACTTAGTCATTTTTCAGGCGTTTATCAGACTTTCAGATAGGGGAAATGTCAGTGAGCGTTCTGATTTCAGTTCCAGAGCAATTCGCCCAATGAGTCCTTGATATTTAGTCGTTTTCAGCCAATTTTCTGGATTTTTGAAAATTTCACTTTTTTGTGAAAATATCCACTAAATGAGGGAATAATATGTGTGAGGGTTCCCCAGGAGAGTTCCAAATGTGTGTGGGTAGAATATATATCCCACGGGGGTAAAATTGAAAAAAGTTGAAAAAAATTTTTTTTGGGACTTAGTCATTTTTCCGGCGTTTATCAGACTTTCAGATAGGGGAAATGTCAGTGAGCGTTCCAATTTCAGTTCCAGAGCGATTCGCCCATTGAGTCCTTGATATTTAGTCATTTTCAGCCAATTTTCTGGATTTTTGAAAATTTCACTTTTTTGTGAAAATATCCACTAAATGAGGGAATAATATGTGTGAGGGTACCCCAGAAGAGTTCCAAATGTGTGTGGGTAGAATATATATCCCACGGGGGTAAAATTGAAAAAAGTTGAACAAATTTTTTTTTGGGACTTAGTCATTTTTCCGCCGTTTATCAGACTTTCAGATAGGGGAAATGTGAGTGAGCATTCCGATTTCAGTTCCAGAGCGATTCGCCCAATGAGTCCTTGATATTGAGTCGTTTTCAGCCAATTTTCTGGATTTTTGAAAATTTCACTTTTTTGTGAAAATATCCACTAAATGAGGGAATAATATGTGTGAGGGTTCCCCAGGAGAGTTCCAAATGTGTGTGGGTAGAATATATATCCCACGGGGTAAAATTGAAAAAAGTTGAAAAAAAATTTTTTTTGGACTTAGTCATTTTTCCGGCGTTTATCAGACTTTCAGATAGGGGAAATGTCAGTGAGCGTTCTGATTTCAGTTCCAGAGCAATTCGCCCAATGAGTCCTTGATATTGAGTCGTTTTCAGCCAATTTTCTGGATTTTTGAAAATTTCACTTTTTTGTGAAAATATCCACTAAATGAGGGAATAATATGTGTGAGGGTACCCCAGGAGAGTTCCAAATGTGTGTGGGTAGAATATATTTCCCACGGGGTAAAATTGAAAAAAGTTGAAAAAAAATTTTTTTTGGACTTAGTCATTTTTCCGGCGTTTATCAGACTTTCAGATAGGGGAAATGTCAGTGAGCGTTCTGATTTCAGTTCCAGAGCAATTCGCCCAATGAGTCCTTGATATTTAGTCGTTTTCAGCCAATTTTCTGGATTTTTGAAAATTTCACTTTTTTGTGAAAATATCCACTAAATGAGGGAATAATATGTGTGAGGGTACCCCAGGAGAGTTCCAAATGTGTGTGGGTAGAATATATATCCCACGGGGGTAAAATTGAAAAAAGTTGAAAAAAAATCTTTTGGGGGACTTAGTCATTTTTCCGCCGTTTATCAGACTTTCAGATAGGGGAAATGTGAGTGAGCATTCCGATTTCAGTTCCAGAGCGATTCGCCCAATGAGTCCTTGATATTTAGTCGTTTTCAGCCAATTTTCTGGATTTTTGAAAATTTCACTTTTTTGTGAAAATATCCACTAAATTAGGGAATATGTGTGAGGGTTCCCCAGGAGAGTTCCAAATGTGTGTGGGTAGAATATATATCCCACGGGGTAAAATTGAAAAAAGTTGAAAAAAAATTTTTTTTGGACTTAGTCATTTTTCCGGCGTTTATCAGACTTTCAGATAGGGGAAATGTCACTGAGCGTTCCGATTTCAGTTCCAGAGCGATTCGCCCATTGAGTCCTTGATATTTAGTCATTTTCAGCCAATTTTCTGGATTTTTGAAAATTTCACTTTTTTGTGAAAATATCCACTAAATGAGGGAATAATATGTGTGAGGGTTCCCCAGGAGAGTTCCAAATGTGTGTGGGTAGAATATATATCCCACGGGGGTAAAATTGAAAAAAGTTGAAAAAAATTTTTTTTTGGGACTTAGTCATTTTTCCGGCGTTTATCAGACTTTCAGATAGGGGAAATGTCAGTGAGCATTCCGATTTCAGTTCCAGAGCAATTCGCCCAATGAGTCCTTGATATTTAGTCGTTTTCAGCCAATTTTCTGGATTTTTGAAAATTTCACTTTTTTGTGAAAATATCCACTAAATGAGGGAATAATATGTGTGAGGGTACCCCAGGAGACTTCCAAATGTGTGTGGGTAGAATATATATCCCACGGGGATAAAATTGAAAAAAGTTGAACAAATTTTTTTTTGGACTTAGTCATTTTTCCGGCGTTTATCAGACTTTCAGATAGGGGAAATGTCAGTGAGCGTTCCGATTTCAGTTCCAGAGCAATTCGCCCAATGAGTCCTTGAAATTTAGTCGTTTTCAGCCAATTTTCTGGATTTTTGAAAATTTCACTTTTTTGTGAAAATATCCACTAAATGAGGGAATAATATGTGTGAGGGTACCCCAGGAGAGTTCCAAATGTGTGTGGGTAGAATATATATCCCACGGGGGTAAAATTGAAAAAAGTTGAAAAAAAATTTTTTTGGGGACTTAGTCATTTTTCCGCCGTTTATCAGACTTTCAGATAGGGGAAATGTGAGTGAGCATTCCGATTTCAGTTCCAGAGCGATTCGCCCAATGAGTCCTTGATATTTAGTCGTTTTCAGCCAATTTTCTGGATTTTTGAAAATTTCACTTTTTTGTGAAAATATCCACTAAATGAGGGAATAATATGTGTGAGGGTACCCCAGGAGAGTTCCAAATGTGTGTGGGTAGAATATATATCCCACGGGGATAAAATTGAAAAAAGTTGAACAAATTTTTTTTTGGACTTAGTCATTTTTCCGGCGTTTATCAGACTTTCGGATAGGGGAAATGTCAGTGAGCGTTCCCATTTCAGTTCCAGAGCGATTCGCCCATTGAGTCCTTGATATTTAGTCATTTTCAGCCAATTTTCTGGATTTTTGAAAATTTCACTTTTTTTGTGAAAATATCCACTAAATGAGGGAATAATATGTGTGAGGGTTCCCCAGGAGAGTTCCAAATGTGTGTGGGTAGAATATATATCCCACGGGGGTAAAATTGAAAAAAGTTGAAAAAAATTTTTTTTTGGGACTTAGTCATTTTTCCGGCGTTTATCAGACTTTCAGATAGGGGAAATGTCAGTGAGCGTTCCAATTTCAGTTCCAGAGCGATTCGCCCATTGAGTCCTTGATATTGAGTCGTTTTCAGCCAATTTTCTGGATTTTTGAAAATTTCACTTTTTTGTGAAAATATCCACTAAATGAGGGAATAATATGTGTGAGGGTTCCCCAGGAGAGTTCCAAATGTGTGTGGGTAGAATATATATCCCACGGGGGTAAAATTGAAAAAAGTTGAAAAAAAATCTTTTGGGGGACTTAGTCATTTTTCCGCCGTTTATCAGACTTTCAGATAGGGGAAATGTGAGTGAGCATTCCGATTTCAGTTCCAGAGCGATTCGCCCAATGAGTCCTTGATATTTAGTCGTTTTCAGCCAATTTTCTGGATTTTTGAAAATTTCACTTTTTTGTGAAAATATCCACTAAATTAGGGAATATGTGTGAGGGTTCCCCAGGAGAGTTCCAAATGTGTGTGGGTAGAATATATATCCCACGGGGTAAAATTGAAAAAAGTTGAAAAAAAATTTTTTTTGGACTTAGTCATTTTTCCGGCGTTTATCAGACTTTCAGATAGGGGAAATGTCACTGAGCGTTCCGATTTCAGTTCCAGAGCGATTCGCCCATTGAGTCCTTGATATTTAGTCATTTTCAGCCAATTTTCTGGATTTTTGAAAATTTCACTTTTTTGTGAAAATATCCACTAAATGAGGGAATAATATGTGTGAGGGTTCCCCAGGAGAGTTCCAAATGTGTGTGGGTAGAATATATATCCCACGGGGGTAAAATTGAAAAAAGTTGAAAAAAATTTTTTTTTGGGACTTAGTCATTTTTCCGGCGTTTATCAGACTTTCAGATAGGGGAAATGTCAGTGAGCATTCCGATTTCAGTTCCAGAGCGATTCGCCCAATGAGTCCTTGATATTGAGTCGTTTTCAGCCAATTTTCTGGATTTTTGAAAATTTCACTTTTTTGTGAAAATATCCACTAAATGAGGGAATAATATGTGTGAGGGTTCCCCAGGAGAGTTCCAAATGTGTGTGGGTAGAATATATATCCCACGGGGTAAAATTGAAAAAAGTTGAAAAAAAATTTTTTTTGGACTTAGTCATTTTTCCGGCGTTTATCAGACTTTCAGATAGGGGAAATGTCAGTGAGCGTTCTGATTTCAGTTCCAGAGCAATTCGCCCAATGAGTCCTTGATATTGAGTCGTTTTCAGCCAATTTTCTGGATTTTTAAAAATTTCACTTTTTTGTGAAAATATCCACTAAATGAGGGAATAATATGTGTGAGGGTTCCCCAGGAGAGTTCCAAATGTGTGTGGGTAGAATATATATCCCACGGGGTAAAATTGAAAAAAGTTGAAAAAAAATTTTTTTTGGACTTAGTCATTTTTCCGGCGTTTATCAGACTTTCAGATAGGGGAAATGTCAGTGAGCGTTCTGATTTCAGTTCCAGAGCAATTCGCCCAATGAGTCCTTGATATTTAGTCGTTTTCAGCCAATTTTCTGGATTTTTGAAAATTTCACTTTTTTGTGAAAATATCCACTAAATGAGGGAATAATATGTGTGAGGGTACCCCAGGAGAGTTCCAAATGTGTGTGGGTAGAATATATATCCCACGGGGGTAAAATTGAAAAAAGTTGAAAAAAAATCTTTTGGGGGACTTAGTCATTTTTCCGCCGTTTATCAGACTTTCAGATAGGGGAAATGTCAGTGAGCATTCCGATTTCAGTTCCAGAGCAATTCGCCCAATGAGTCCTTGATATTTAGTCGTTTTCAGCCAATTTTCTGGATTTTTGAAAATTTCACTTTTTTGTGAAAATATCCACTAAATGAGGGAATAATATGTGTGAGGGTTCCCCAGGAGAGTTCCAAATGTGTGTGGGTAGAATATATATCCCACGGGGTAAAATTGAAAAAAGTTGAAAAAAAATTTTTTTTGGACTTAGTCATTTTTCAGGCGTTTATCAGACTTTCAGATAGGGGAAATGTCAGTGAGCGTTCTGATTTCAGTTCCAGAGCAATTCGCCCAATGAGTCCTTGATATTTAGTCGTTTTCAGCCAATTTTCTGGATTTTTGAAAATTTCACTTTTTTGTGAAAATATCCACTAAATGAGGGAATAATATGTGTGAGGGTACCCCAGGAGAGTTCCAAATGTGTGTGGGTAGAATATATATCCCACGGGGGTAAAATTGAAAAAAGTTGAAAAAAAATTTTTTTTGGGACTTAGTCATTTTTCCGGCGTTTATCAGACTTTCAGATAGGGGAAATGTCAGTGAGCGTTCCAATTTCAGTTCCAGAGCGATTCGCCCATTGAGTCCTTGATATTTAGTCGTTTTCAGCCAATTTTCTGGATTTTTGAAAATTTCACTTTTTTGTGAAAATATCCACTAAATGAGGGAATAATATGTGTGAGGGTACCCCAGAAGAGTTCCAAATGTGTGTGGGTAGAATATATATCCCACGGGGGTAAAATTGAAAAAAGTTGAACAAATTTTTTTTTGGGACTTAGTCATTTTTCCGCCGTTTATCAGACTTTCAGATAGGGGAAATGTGAGTGAGCATTCCGATTTCAGTTCCAGAGCGATTCGCCCAATGAGTCCTTGATATTGAGTCGTTTTCAGCCAATTTTCTGGATTTTTGAAAATTTCACTTTTTTGTGAAAATATCCACTAAATGAGGGAATAATATGTGTGAGGGTTCCCCAGGAGAGTTCCAAATGTGTGTGGGTAGAATATATATCCCACGGGGTAAAATTGAAAAAAGTTGAAAAAAAATTTTTTTTGGACTTAGTCATTTTTCCGGCGTTTATCAGACTTTCAGATAGGGGAAATGTCAGTGAGCGTTCTGATTTCAGTTCCAGAGCAATTCGCCCAATGAGTCCTTGATATTGAGTCGTTTTCAGCCAATTTTCTGGATTTTTGAAAATTTCACTTTTTTGTGAAAATATCCACTAAATGAGGGAATAATATGTGTGAGGGTTCCCCAGGAGAGTTCCAAATGTGTGTGGGTAGAATATATATCCCACGGGGTAAAATTGAAAAAAGTTGAAAAAAAATTTTTTTTGGACTTAGTCATTTTTCCGGCGTTTATCAGACTTTCAGATAGGGGAAATGTCAGTGAGCGTTCTGATTTCAGTTCCAGAGCAATTCGCCCAATGAGTCCTTGATATTTAGTCGTTTTCAGCCAATTTTCTGGATTTTTGAAAATTTCACTTTTTTGTGAAAATATCCACTAAATGAGGGAATAATATGTGTGAGGGTACCCCAGGAGAGTTCCAAATGTGTGTGGGTAGAATATATATCCCACGGGGGTAAAATTGAAAAAAGTTGAAAAAAAATCTTTTGGGGGACTTAGTCATTTTTCCGCCGTTTATCAGACTTTCAGATAGGGGAAATGTGAGTGAGCATTCCGATTTCAGTTCCAGAGCGATTCGCCCAATGAGTCCTTGATATTTAGTCGTTTTCAGCCAATTTTCTGGATTTTTGAAAATTTCACTTTTTTGTGAAAATATCCACTAAATTAGGGAATATGTGTGAGGGTTCCCCAGGAGAGTTCCAAATGTGTGTGGGTAGAATATATATCCCACGGGGTAAAATTGAAAAAAGTTGAAAAAAAATTTTTTTTGGACTTAGTCATTTTTCCGGCGTTTATCAGACTTTCAGATAGGGGAAATGTCACTGAGCGTTCCGATTTCAGTTCCAGAGCGATTCGCCCATTGAGTCCTTGATATTTAGTCATTTTCAGCCAATTTTCTGGATTTTTGAAAATTTCACTTTTTTGTGAAAATATCCACTAAATGAGGGAATAATATGTGTGAGGGTTCCCCAGGAGAGTTCCAAATGTGTGTGGGTAGAATATATATCCCACGGGGGTAAAATTGAAAAAAGTTGAAAAAAATTTTTTTTTGGGACTTAGTCATTTTTCCGGCGTTTATCAGACTTTCAGATAGGGGAAATGTCAGTGAGCATTCCGATTTCAGTTCCAGAGCAATTCGCCCAATGAGTCCTTGATATTTAGTCGTTTTCAGCCAATTTTCTGGATTTTTGAAAATTTCACTTTTTTGTGAAAATATCCACTAAATGAGGGAATAATATGTGTGAGGGTACCCCAGGAGACTTCCAAATGTGTGTGGGTAGAATATATATCCCACGGGGATAAAATTGAAAAAAGTTGAACAAATTTTTTTTTGGACTTAGTCATTTTTCCGGCGTTTATCAGACTTTCAGATAGGGGAAATGTCAGTGAGCGTTCCGATTTCAGTTCCAGAGCAATTCGCCCAATGAGTCCTTGATATTTAGTCGTTTTCAGCCAATTTTCTGGATTTTTGAAAATTTCACTTTTTTGTGAAAATATCCACTAAATGAGGGAATAATATGTGTGAGGGTACCCCAGGAGAGTTCCAAATGTGTGTGGGTAGAATATATATCCCACGGGGGTAAAATTGAAAAAAGTTGAAAAAAAATTTTTTTGGGGACTTAGTCATTTTTCCGCCGTTTATCAGACTTTCAGATAGGGGAAATGTGAGTGAGCATTCCGATTTCAGTTCCAGAGCGATTCGCCCAATGAGTCCTTGATATTTAGTCGTTTTCAGCCAATTTTCTGGATTTTTGAAAGTTTCACTTTTTTGTGAAAATATCCACTAAATGAGGGAATAATATGTGTGAGGGTACCCCAGGAGAGTTCCAAATGTGTGTGGGTAGAATATATATCCCACGGGGATAAAATTGAAAAAAGTTGAACAAATTTTTTTTTGGACTTAGTCATTTTTCCGGCGTTTATCAGACTTTCAGATAGGGGAAATGTCAGTGAGCGTTCCGATTTCAGTTCCAGAGCAATTCGCCCAATGAGTCCTTGATATTTAGTCGTTTTCAGCCAATTTTCTGGATTTTTGAAAATTTCACTTTTTTGTGAAAATATCCACTAAATGAGGGAATAATATGTGTGAGGGTACCCCAGGAGAGTTCCAAATGTGTGTGGGTAGAATATATATCCCACGGGGGTAAAATTGAAAAAAGTTGAAAAAAAATTTTTTTGGGGACTTAGTCATTTTTCCGCCGTTTATCAGACTTTCAGATAGGGGAAATGTGAGTGAGCATTCCGATTTCAGTTCCAGAGCGATTCGCCCATTGAGTCCTTGATATTTAGTCATTTTCAGCCAATTTTCTGGATTTTTGAAAATTTCACTTTTTTTGTGAAAATATCCACTAAATGAGGGAATAATATGTGTGAGGGTTCCCCAGGAGAGTTCCAAATGTGTGTGGGTAGAATATATATCCCACGGGGGTAAAATTGAAAAAAGTTGAAAAAAATTTTTTTTTGGGACTTAGTCATTTTTCCGGCGTTTATCAGACTTTCAGATAGGGGAAATGTCAGTGAGCGTTCCAATTTCAGTTCCAGAGCGATTCGCCCATTGAGTCCTTGATATTGAGTCGTTTTCAGCCAATTTTCTGGATTTTTGAAAATTTCACTTTTTTGTGAAAATATCCACTAAATGAGGGAATAATATGTGTGAGGGTTCCCCAGGAGAGTTCCAAATGTGTGTGGGTAGAATATATATCCCACGGGGTAAAATTGAAAAAAGTTGAAAAAAAATTTTTTTTGGACTTAGTCATTTTTCAGGCGTTTATCAGACTTTCAGATAGGGGAAATGTCAGTGAGCGTTCTGATTTCAGTTCCAGAGCAATTCGCCCAATGAGTCCTTGATATTTAGTCGTTTTCAGCCAATTTTCTGGATTTTTGAAAATTTCACTTTTTGTGAAAATATCCACTAAATGAGGGAATAATATGTGTGAGGGTACCCCAGGAGAGTTCCAAATGTGTGTGGGTAGAATATATATCCCACGGGGGTAAAATTGAAAAAAGTTGAAAAAAAATTTTTTTTGGGACTTAGTCATTTTTCCGCCGTTTATCAGACTTTCAGATAGGGGAAATGTGAGTGAGCATTCCGATTTCAGTTCCAGAGCGATTCGCCCAATGAGTCCTTGATATTTAGTCGTTTTCAGCCAATTTTCTAGATTTTTGAAAATTTCACTCTTTTGTGAAAATATCCACTAAATGAGGGAATAATATGTGTGAGGGTACCCCAGGAGAGTTCCAAATGTGTGTGGGTAGAATATATATCCGACGGGGGTAAAATTGAAAAAAGTTGAAAAAAATTTTTTTTTGGGACTTAGTCATTTTTCCGGCGTTTATCAGACTTTCAGATAGGGGAAATGTCAGTGAGCGTTCCAATTTCAGTTCCAGAGCGATTCGCCCATTGAGTCCTTGATATTTAGTCATTTTCAGCCAATTTTCTGGATTTTTGAAAATTTCACTTTTTTGTGAAAATATCCACTAAATGAGGGAATAATATGTGTGAGGGTACCCCAGGAGAGTTCCAAATGTGTGTGGGTAGAATATATATCCCACGGGGGTAAAATTGAAAAAAGTTGAACAAATTTTTTTTTGGACTTAGTCATTTTTCCGGCGTTTATCAGACTTTCAAATAGGGGAAATGTCAGTGAGCATTCCGATTTCAGTTCCAGAGCAATTCGCCCAATGAGTCCTTGATATTTAGTCGTTTTCAGCCAATTTTCTGGATTTTTGAAAATTTCACTTTTTTTGTGAAAATATCCACTAAATGAGGGAATAATATGTGTGAGGGTACCCCAGGAGAGTTCCAAATGTGTGTGGGTAGAATATATATCCCACGGGGGTAAAATTGAAAAAAGTTGAAAAAAAATTTTTTTGGGGACTTAGTCATTTTTCCGCCGTTTATCAGACTTTCAGATAGGGGAAATGTGAGTGAGCATTCCGATTTCAGTTCCAGAGCGATTCGCCCATTGAGTCCTTGATATTTAGTCATTTTCAGCCAATTTTCTGGATTTTTGAAAATTTCACTTTTTTTGTGAAAATATCCACTAAATGAGGGAATAATATGTGTGAGGGTTCCCCAGGAGAGTTCCAAATGTGTGTGGGTAGAATATATATCCCACGGGGGTAAAATTGAAAAAAGTTGAAAAAAATTTTTTTTTGGGACTTAGTCATTTTTCCGGCGTTTATCAGACTTTCAGATAGGGGAAATGTCAGTGAGCGTTCCAATTTCAGTTCCAGAGCGATTCGCCCATTGAGTCCTTGATATTGAGTCGTTTTCAGCCAATTTTCTGGATTTTTGAAAATTTCACTTTTTTGTGAAAATATCCACTAAATGAGGGAATAATATGTGTGAGGGTTCCCCAGGAGAGTTCCAAATGTGTGTGGGTAGAATATATATCCCACGGGGTAAAATTGAAAAAAGTTGAAAAAAAATTTTTTTTGGACTTAGTCATTTTTCAGGCGTTTATCAGACTTTCAGATAGGGGAAATGTCAGTGAGCGTTCTGATTTCAGTTCCAGAGCAATTCGCCCAATGAGTCCTTGATATTTAGTCGTTTTCAGCCAATTTTCTGGATTTTTGAAAATTTCACTTTTTGTGAAAATATCCACTAAATGAGGGAATAATATGTGTGAGGGTACCCCAGGAGAGTTCCAAATGTGTGTGGGTAGAATATATATCCCACGGGGGTAAAATTGAAAAAAGTTGAAAAAAAATTTTTTTTGGGACTTAGTCATTTTTCCGCCGTTTATCAGACTTTCAGATAGGGGAAATGTGAGTGAGCATTCCGATTTCAGTTCCAGAGCGATTCGCCCAATGAGTCCTTGATATTTAGTCGTTTTCAGCCAATTTTCTAGATTTTTGAAAATTTCACTCTTTTGTGAAAATATCCACTAAATGAGGGAATAATATGTGTGAGGGTACCCCAGGAGAGTTCCAAATGTGTGTGGGTAGAATATATATCCGACGGGGGTAAAATTGAAAAAAGTTGAAAAAAATTTTTTTTTGGGACTTAGTCATTTTTCCGGCGTTTATCAGACTTTCAGATAGGGGAAATGTCAGTGAGCGTTCCAATTTCAGTTCCAGAGCGATTCGCCCATTGAGTCCTTGATATTTAGTCATTTTCAGCCAATTTTCTGGATTTTTGAAAATTTCACTTTTTTGTGAAAATATCCACTAAATGAGGGAATAATATGTGTGAGGGTACCCCAGGAGAGTTCCAAATGTGTGTGGGTAGAATATATATCCCACGGGGGTAAAATTGAAAAAAGTTGAACAAATTTTTTTTTGGACTTAGTCATTTTTCCGGCGTTTATCAGACTTTCAAATAGGGGAAATGTCAGTGAGCATTCCGATTTCAGTTCCAGAGCAATTCGCCCAATGAGTCCTTGATATTTAGTCGTTTTCAGCCAATTTTCTGGATTTTTGAAAATTTCACTTTTTTTGTGAAAATATCCACTAAATGAGGGAATAATATGTGTGAGGGTACCCCAGGAGAGTTCCAAATGTGTGTGGGTAGAATATATATCCCACGGGGGTAACATTGAAAAAAGTTGAAAAAAAATTTTTTTTGGGACTTAGTCATTTTTCCGCCGTTTATCAGACTTTCAGATAGGGGAAATGTCAGTGAGCATTCCGATTTCAGTTCCAGAGCAATTCGCCCAATGAGTCCTTGATATTTAGTCGTTTTCAGCCAATTTTCTGGATTTTTGAAAATTTCACTTTTTTGTGAAAATATCCACTAAATGAGGGAATAATATGTGTGAGGGTACCCCAGGAGATTTCCAAATGTGTGTGGGTAGAATATATATCCCACGGGGATAAAATTGAAAAAAGTTGAACAAATTTTTTTTTGGACTTAGTCATTTTTCCGGCGTTTATCAGACTTTCAGATAGGGGAAATGTCAGTGAGCGTTCCGATTTCAGTTCCAGAGCAATTCGCCCAATGAGTCCTTTTTATTTAGTCGTTTTCAGCCAATTTTCTGGATTTTTGAAAATTTCACTTTTTTGTGAAAATATCCACTAAATGAGGGAATAATATGTGTGAGGGTACCCCAGGAGAGTTCCAAATGTGTGTGGGTAGAATATATATCCCACGGGGGTAAAATTGAAAAAAGTTGAAAAAAAATTTTTTTGGGGACTTAGTCATTTTTCCGCCGTTTATCAGACTTTCAGATAGGGGAAATGTGAGTGAGCATTCCGATTTCAGTTCCAGAGCGATTCGCCCAATGAGTCCTTGATATTTAGTCGTTTTCAGCCAATTTTCTGGATTTTTGAAAATTTCACTTTTTTGTGAAAATATCCACTAAATGAGGGAATAATATGTGTGAGGGTTCCCCAGGAGAGTTCCAAATGTGTGTGGGTAGAATATATATCCCACGGGGGTAAAATTGAAAAAAGTTGAAAAAAATTTTTTTTTGGGACTTAGTCATTTTTCCGCCGTTTATCAGACTTTCAGATAGGGGAAATGTGAGTGAGCATTCCGATTTCAGTTCCAGAGCGATTCGCCCAATGAGTCCTTGATATTGAGTCGTTTTCAGCCAATTTTCTGGATTTTTGAAAATTTCACTTTTTTGTGAAAATATCCACTAAATGAGGGAATAATATGTGTGAGGGTTCCCCAGGAGAGTTCCAAATGTGTGTGGGTAGAATATATATCCCACGGGGTAAAATTGAAAAAAGTTGAAAAAAAATTTTTTTTGGACTTAGTCATTTTTCCGGCGTTTATCAGACTTTCAGATAGGGGAAATGTCAGTGAGCGTTCTGATTTCAGTTCCAGAGCAATTCGCCCAATGAGTCCTTGATATTTAGTCGTTTTCAGCCAATTTTCTGGATTTTTGAAAATTTCACTTTTTTGTGAAAATATCCACTAAATGAGGGAATAATATGTGTGAGGGTACCCCAGGAGAGTTCCAAATGTGTGTGGGTAGAATATATATCCCACGGGGGTAAAATTGAAAAAAGTTGAAAAAAAATTTTTTTTGGGACTTAGTCATTTTTCCGCCGTTTATCAGACTTTCAGATAGGGGAAATGTGAGTGAGCATTCCGATTTCAGTTCCAGAGCGATTCGCCCAATGAGTCCTTGATATTTAGTCGTTTTCAGCCAATTTTCTGGATTTTTGAAAATTTCACTTTTTTGTGAAAATATCCACTAAATGAGGGAATAATATGTGTGAGGGTACCCCAGGAGAGTTCCAAATGTGTGTGGGTAGAATATATATCCCACGGGGATAAAATTGAAAAAAGTTGAACAAATTTTTTTTTGGACTTAGTCATTTTTCCGGCGTTTATCAGACTTTCAGATAGGGGAAATGTCAGTGAGCGTTCCCATTTCAGTTCCAGAGCGATTCGCCCATTGAGTCCTTGATATTTAGTCATTTTCAGCCAATTTTCTGGATTTTTGAAAATTTCACTTTTTTTGTGAAAATATCCACTAAATGAGGGAATAATATGTGTGAGGGTTCCCCAGGAGAGTTCCAAATGTGTGTGGGTAGAATATATATCCCACGGGGGTAAAATTGAAAAAAGTTGAAAAAAATTTTTTTTTGGGACTTAGTCATTTTTCCGGCGTTTATCAGACTTTCAGATAGGGGAAATGTCAGTGAGCGTTCCAATTTCAGTTCCAGAGCGATTCGCCCATTGAGTCCTTGATATTGAGTCGTTTTCAGCCAATTTTCTGGATTTTTGAAAATTTCACTTTTTTGTGAAAATATCCACTAAATGAGGGAATAATATGTGTGAGGGTACCCCAGGAGAGTTCCAAATGTGTGTGGGTAGAATATATATCCCACGGGGGTAAAATTGAAAAAAGTTGAAAAAAAATTTTTTTTGGGACTTAGTCATTTTTCCGCCGTTTATCAGACTTTCAGATAGGGGAAATGTGAGTGAGCATTCCGATTTCAGTTCCAGAGCGATTCGCCCAATGAGTCCTTGATATTTAGTCGTTTTCAGCCAATTTTCTGGATTTTTGAAAATTTCACTCTTTTGTGAAAATATCCACTAAATGAGGGAATAATATGTGTGAGGGTACCCCAGGAGAGTTCCAAATGTGTGTGGGTAGAATATATATCCGACGGGGGTAAAATTGAAAAAAGTTGAAAAAAATTTTTTTTTGGGACTTAGTCATTTTTCCGGCGTTTATCAGACTTTCAGATAGGGGAAATGTCAGTGAGCGTTCCAATTTCAGTTCCAGAGCGATTCGCCCATTGAGTCCTTGATATTTAGTCATTCTCAGCCAATTTTCTGGATTTTTGAAAATTTCACTTTTTTGTGAAAATATCCACTAAATGAGGGAATAATATGTGTGAGGGTACCCCAGGAGAGTTCCAAATGTGTGTGGGTAGAATATATATCCCACGGGGGTAAAATTGAAAAAAGTTGAACAAATTTTTTTTTGGACTTAGTCATTTTTCCGGCGTTTATCAGACTTTCAAATAGGGGAAATGTCAGTGAGCATTCCGATTTCAGTTCCAGAGCAATTCGCCCAATGAGTCCTTGATATTTAGTCGTTTTCAGCCAATTTTCTGGATTTTTGAAAATTTCACTTTTTTTGTGAAAATATCCACTAAATGAGGGAATAATATGTGTGAGGGTACCCCAGGAGAGTTCCAAATGTGTGTGGGTAGAATATATATCCCACGGGGGTAACATTGAAAAAAGTTGAAAAAAAATTTTTTTTGGGACTTAGTCATTTTTCCGCCGTTTATCAGACTTTCAGATAGGGGAAATGTCAGTGAGCATTCCGATTTCAGTTCCAGAGCAATTCGCCCAATGAGTCCTTGATATTTAGTCGTTTTCAGCCAATTTTCTGGATTTTTGAAAATTTCACTTTTTTGTGAAAATATCCACTAAATGAGGGAATAATATGTGTGAGGGTACCCCAGGAGATTTCCAAATGTGTGTGGGTAGAATATATATCCCACGGGGATAAAATTGAAAAAAGTTGAACAAATTTTTTTTTGGACTTAGTCATTTTTCCGGCGTTTATCAGACTTTCAGATAGGGGAAATGTCAGTGAGCGTTCCGATTTCAGTTCCAGAGCAATTCGCCCAATGAGTCCTTTTTATTTAGTCGTTTTCAGCCAATTTTCTGGATTTTTGAAAATTTCACTTTTTTGTGAAAATATCCACTAAATGAGGGAATAATATGTGTGAGGGTACCCCAGGAGAGTTCCAAATGTGTGTGGGTAGAATATATATCCCACGGGGGTAAAATTGAAAAAAGTTGAAAAAAAATTTTTTTGGGGACTTAGTCATTTTTCCGCCGTTTATCAGACTTTCAGATAGGGGAAATGTGAGTGAGCATTCCGATTTCAGTTCCAGAGCGATTCGCCCAATGAGTCCTTGATATTTAGTCGTTTTCAGCCAATTTTCTGGATTTTTGAAAATTTCACTTTTTTGTGAAAATATCCACTAAATGAGGGAATAATATGTGTGAGGGTTCCCCAGGAGAGTTCCAAATGTGTGTGGGTAGAATATATATCCCACGGGGTAAAATTGAAAAAAGTTGAAAAAAAATTTTTTTTGGACTTAGTCATTTTTCCGGCGTTTATCAGACTTTCAGATAGGGGAAATGTCAGTGAGCGTTCTGATTTCAGTTCCAGAGCAATTCGCCCAATGAGTCCTTGATATTTAGTCGTTTTCAGCCAATTTTCTGGATTTTTGAAAATTTCACTTTTTTGTGAAAATATCCACTAAATGAGGGAATAATATGTGTGAGGGTACCCCAGGAGAGTTCCAAATGTGTGTGGGTAGAATATATATCCCACGGGGGTAAAATTGAAAAAAGTTGAAAAAAAATTTTTTTTGGGACTTAGTCATTTTTCCGCCGTTTATCAGACTTTCAGATAGGGGAAATGTGAGTGAGCATTCCGATTTCAGTTCCAGAGCGATTCGCCCAATGAGTCCTTGATATTTAGTCGTTTTCAGCCAATTTTCTGGATTTTTGAAAATTTCACTTTTTTGTGAAAATATCCACTAAATGAGGGAATAATATGTGTGAGGGTTCCCCAGGAGAGTTCCAAATGTGTGTGGGTAGAATATATATCCCACGGGGTAAAATTGAAAAAAGTTGAAAAAAAATTTTTTTTGGACTTAGTCATTTTTCCGGCGTTTATCAGACTTTCAGATAGGGGAAATGTCAGTGAGCGTTCTGATTTCAGTTCCAGAGCAATTCGCCCAATGAGTCCTTGATATTTAGTCGTTTTCAGCCAATTTTCTGGATTTTTGAAAATTTCACTTTTTTGTGAAAATATCCACTAAATGAGGGAATAATATGTGTGAGGGTACCCCAGGAGAGTTCCAAATGTGTGTGGGTAGAATATATATCCCACGGGGGTAAAATTGAAAAAAGTTGAACAAATTTTTTTTTGGACTTAGTCATTTTTCCGGCGTTTATCAGACTTTCAGATAGGGGAAATGTCAGTGAGCGTTCCGATTTCAGTTCCAGAGCGATTCGCCCATTGAGTCCTTGATATTTAGTCGTTTTCAGCCAATTTTCTGGATTTTTGAAAATTTCACTTTTTTTGTGAAAATATCCACTAAATGAGGGAATAATATGTGTGAGGGTACCCCAGGAGAGTTCCAAATGTGTGTGGGTAGAATATATATCCCACGGGGGTAAAATTGAAAAAAGTTGAAAAAAAATTTTTTTTGGGACTTAGTCATTTTTCCGGCGTTTATCAGACTTTCAGATAGGGGAAATGTCAGTGAGCGTTCCAATTTCAGTTCCAGAGCGATTCGCCCATTGAGTCCTTGATATTTAGTCATTTTCAGCCAATTTTCTGGATTTTTGAAAATTTCACTTTTTTGTGAAAATATCCACTAAATGAGGGAATAATATGTGTGAGGGTACCCCAGAAGAGTTCCAAATGTGTGTGGGTAGAATATATATTCCACGGGGGTAAAATTGAAAAAAGTTGAACAAATTTTTTTTTGGGACTTAGTCATTTTTCCGCCGTTTATCAGACTTTCAGATAGGGGAAATGTCAGTGAGCGTTCTGATTTCAGTTCCAGAGCAATTCGCCCAATGAGTCCTTGATATTTAGTCGTTTTCAGCCAATTTTCTGGATTTTTGAAAATTTCACTTTTTTGTGAAAATATCCACTAAATGAGGGAATAATATGTGTGAGGGTACCCCAGGAGAGTTCCAAATGTGTGTGGGTAGAATATATATCCCACGGGGGTAAAATTGAAAAAAGTTGAAAAAAAATTTTTTTTGGGACTTAGTCATTTTTCCGCCGTTTATCAGACTTTCAGATAGGGGAAATGTGAGTGAGCATTCCGATTTCAGTTCCAGAGCGATTCGCCCAATGAGTCCTTGATATTTAGTCGTTTTCAGCCAATTTTCTGGATTTTTGAAAATTTCACTTTTTTGTGAAAATATCCACTAAATGAGGGAATAATATGTGTGAGGGTACCCCAGGAGAGTTCCAAATGTGTGTGGGTAGAATATATATCCGACGGGGGTAAAATTGAAAAAAGTTGAAAAAAATTTTTTTTTGGGACTTAGTTATTTTTCCGGCGTTTATCAGACTTTCAGATAGGGGAAATGTCAGTGAGCGTTCCAATTTCAGTTCCAGAGCGATTCGCCCATTGAGTCCTTGATATTTAGTCATTTTCAGCCAATTTTCTGGATTTTTGAAAATTTCACTTTTTTGTGAAAATATCCACTAAATGAGGGAATAATATGTGTGAGGGTACCCCAGGAGAGTTCCAAATGTGTGTGGGTAGAATATATATCCCACGGGGGTAAAATTGAAAAAAGTTGAACAAATTTTTTTTGGGACTTAGTCATTTTTCCGCCGTTTATCAGACTTTCAGATAGGGGAAATGTCAGTGAGCGTTCCGATTTCAGTTCCAGAGCAATTCGCCCAATGAGTCCTTGATATTTAGTCGTTTTCAGCCAATTTTCTGGATTTTTGAAAATTTCACTTTTTTGTGAAAATATCCACTAAATGAGGGAATAATATGTGTGAGGGTACCCCAGGAGAGTTCCAAATGTGTGTGGGTAGAATATATATCCCACGGGGATAAAATTGAAAAAAGTTGAACAAATTTTTTTTTGGACTTAGTCATTTTTCCGGCGTTTATCAGACTTTCAGATAGGGGAAATGTCAGTGAGCGTTCCAATTTCAGTTCCAGAGCGATTCGCCCATTGAGTCCTTGATATTTAGTCATTTTCAGCCAATTTTCTGGATTTTTGAAAATTTCACTTTTTTGTGAAAATATCCACTAAATGAGGGAATAATATGTGTGAGGGTACCCCAGAAGAGTTCCAAATGTGTGTGGGTAGAATATATATCCCACGGGGGTAAAATTGAAAAAAGTTGAACAAATTTTTTTTTGGGACTTAGTCATTTTTCCGCCGTTTATCAGACTTTCAGATAGGGGAAATGTGAGTGAGCATTCCGATTTCAGTTCCAGAGCGATTCGCCCAATGAGTCCTTGATATTGAGTCGTTTTCAGCCAATTTTCTGGATTTTTGAAAATTTCACTTTTTTGTGAAAATATCCACTAAATGAGGGAATAATATGTGTGAGGGTTCCCCAGGAGAGTTCCAAATGTGTGTGGGTAGAATATATATCCCACGGGGTAAAATTGAAAAAAGTTGAAAAAAAATTTTTTTTGGACTTAGTCATTTTTCCGGCGTTTATCAGACTTTCAGATAGGGGAAATGTCAGTGAGCGTTCTGATTTCAGTTCCAGAGCAATTCGCCCAATGAGTCCTTGATATTTAGTCGTTTTCAGCCAATTTTCTGGATTTTTGAAAATTTCACTTTTTTGTGAAAATATCCACTAAATGAGGGAATAATATGTGTGAGGGTACCCCAGGAGAGTTCCAAATGTGTGTGGGTAGAATATATATCCCACGGGGGTAAAATTGAAAAAAGTTGAACAAATTTTTTTTTGGACTTAGTCATTTTTCCGGCGTTTATCAGACTTTCAGATAGGGGAAATGTCAGTGAGCGTTCCGATTTCAGTTCCAGAGCGATTCGCCCATTGAGTCCTTGATATTTAGTCGTTTTCAGCCAATTTTCTGGATTTTTGAAAATTTCACTTTTTTTGTGAAAATATCCACTAAATGAGGGAATAATATGTGTGAGGGTACCCCAGGAGAGTTCCAAATGTGTGTGGGTAGAATATATATCCCACGGGGGTAAAATTGAAAAAAGTTGAAAAAAAATTTTTTTTGGGACTTAGTCATTTTTCCGGCGTTTATCAGACTTTCAGATAGGGGAAATGTCAGTGAGCGTTCCAATTTCAGTTCCAGAGCGATTCGCCCATTGAGTCCTTGATATTTAGTCATTTTCAGCCAATTTTCTGGATTTTTGAAAATTTCACTTTTTTGTGAAAATATCCACTAAATGAGGGAATAATATGTGTGAGGGTACCCCAGAAGAGTTCCAAATGTGTGTGGGTAGAATATATATCCCACGGGGGTAAAATTGAAAAAAGTTGAACAAATTTTTTTTTGGGACTTAGTCATTTTTCCGCCGTTTATCAGACTTTCAGATAGGGGAAATGTCAGTGAGCGTTCTGATTTCTGTTCCAGAGCAATTCGCCCAATGAGTCCTTGATATTTAGTCGTTTTCAGCCAATTTTCTGGATTTTTGAAAATTTCACTTTTTTGTGAAAATATCCACTAAATGAGGGAATAATATGTGTGAGGGTACCCCAGGAGAGTTCCAAATGTGTGTGGGTAGAATATATATCCCACGGGGGTAAAATTGAAAAAAGTTGAAAAAAAATTTTTTTTGGGACTTAGTCATTTTTCCGCCGTTTATCAGACTTTCAGATAGGGGAAATGTGAGTGAGCATTCCGATTTCAGTTCCAGAGCGATTCGCCCAATGAGTCCTTGATATTTAGTCGTTTTCAGCCAATTTTCTGGATTTTTGAAAATTTCACTTTTTTGTGAAAATATCCACTAAATGAGGGAATAATATGTGTGAGGGTACCCCAGGAGAGTTCCAAATGTGTGTGGGTAGAATATATATCCGACGGGGGTAAAATTGAAAAAAGTTGAAAAAAATTTTTTTTTGGGACTTAGTTATTTTTCCGGCGTTTATCAGACTTTCAGATAGGGGAAATGTCAGTGAGCGTTCCAATTTCAGTTCCAGAGCGATTCGCCCATTGAGTCCTTGATATTTAGTCATTTTCAGCCAATTTTCTGGATTTTTGAAAATTTCACTTTTTTGTGAAAATATCCACTAAATGAGGGAATAATATGTGTGAGGGTACCCCAGGAGAGTTCCAAATGTGTGTGGGTAGAATATATATCCCACGGGGGTAAAATTGAAAAAAGTTGAACAAATTTTTTTTGGGACTTAGTCATTTTTCCGCCGTTTATCAGACTTTCAGATAGGGGAAATGTCAGTGAGCGTTCCGATTTCAGTTCCAGAGCAATTCGCCCAATGAGTCCTTGATATTTAGTCGTTTTCAGCCAATTTTCTGGATTTTTGAAAATTTCACTTTTTTGTGAAAATATCCACTAAATGAGGGAATAATATGTGTGAGGGTACCCCAGGAGAGTTCCAAATGTGTGTGGGTAGAATATATATCCCACGGGGATAAAATTGAAAAAAGTTGAACAAATTTTTTTTTGGACTTAGTCATTTTTCCGGCGTTTATCAGACTTTCAGATAGGGGAAATGTCAGTGAGCGTTCCAATTTCAGTTCCAGAGCGATTCGCCCATTGAGTCCTTGATATTTAGTCATTTTCAGCCAATTTTCTGGATTTTTGAAAATTTCACTTTTTTGTGAAAATATCCACTAAATGAGGGAATAATATGTGTGAGGGTACCCCAGAAGAGTTCCAAATGTGTGTGGGTAGAATATATATCCCACGGGGGTAAAATTGAAAAAAGTTGAACAAATTTTTTTTTGGGACTTAGTCATTTTTCCGCCGTTTATCAGACTTTCAGATAGGGGAAATGTGAGTGAGCATTCCGATTTCAGTTCCAGAGCGATTCGCCCAATGAGTCCTTGATATTGAGTCGTTTTCAGCCAATTTTCTGGATTTTTGAAAATTTCACTTTTTTGTGAAAATATCCACTAAATGAGGGAATAATATGTGTGAGGGTTCCCCAGGAGAGTTCCAAATGTGTGTGGGTAGAATATATATCCCACGGGGTAAAATTGAAAAAAGTTGAAAAAAAATTTTTTTTGGACTTAGTCATTTTTCCGGCGTTTATCAGACTTTCAGATAGGGGAAATGTCAGTGAGCGTTCTGATTTCAGTTCCAGAGCAATTCGCCCAATGAGTCCTTGATATTTAGTCGTTTTCAGCCAATTTTCTGGATTTTTGAAAATTTCACTTTTTTGTGAAAATATCCACTAAATGAGGGAATAATATGTGTGAGGGTACCCCAGGAGAGTTCCAAATGTGTGTGGGTAGAATATATATCCCACGGGGGTAAAATTGAAAAAAGTTGAAAAAAATTTTTTTTTGGGACTTAGTCATTTTTCCGCCGTTTATCAGACTTTCAGATAGGGGAAATGTGAGTGAGCATTCCGATTTCAGTTCCAGAGCGATTCGCCCAATGAGTCCTTGATATTTAGTCGTTTTCAGCCAATTTTCTGGATTTTTGAAAATTTCACTTTTTTGTGAAAATATCCACTAAATGAGGGAATAATATGTGTGAGGGTACCCCAGGAGAGTTCCAAATGTGTGTGGGTAGAATATATATCCGACGGGGGTAAAATTGAAAAAAGTTGAAAAAAATTTTTTTTTGGGACTTAGTTATTTTTCCGGCGTTTATCAGACTTTCAGATAGGGGAAATGTCAGTGAGCGTTCCAATTTCAGTTCCAGAGCGATTCGCCAATTGAGTCCTTGATATTTAGTCATTTTCAGCCAATTTTCTGGATTTTTGAAAATTTCACTTTTTTGTGAAAATATCCACTAAATGAGGGAATAATATGTGTGAGGGTTCCCCAGGAGAGTTCCAAATGTGTGTGGGTAGAATATATATCCCACGGGGTAAAATTGAAAAAAGTTGAAAAAAAATTTTTTTTGGACTTAGTCATTTTTCCGGCGTTTATCAGACTTTCAGATAGGGGAAATGTCAGTGAGCATTCCGATTTCAGTTCCAGAGCAATTCGCCCAATGAGTCCTTGATATTTAGTCGTTTTCAGCCAATTTTCTGGATTTTTGAAAATTTCACTTTTTTGTGAAAATATCCACTAAATGAGGGAATAATATGTGTGAGGGTTCCCCAGGAGAGTTCCAAATGTGTGTGGGTAGAATATATATCCCACGGGGTAAAATTGAAAAAAGTTGAAAAAAAATTTTTTTTGGACTTAGTCATTTTTCCGGCGTTTATCAGACTTTCAGATAGGGGAAATGTCAGTGAGCGTTCTGATTTCAGTTCCAGAGCAATTCGCCCAATGAGTCCTTGATATTTAGTCGTTTTCAGCCAATTTTCTGGATTTTTGAAAATTTCACTTTTTTGTGAAAATATCCACTAAATGAGGGAATAATATGTGTGAGGGTACCCCAGGAGAGTTCCAAATGTGTGTGGGTAGAATATATATCCCACGGGGGTAAAATTGAAAAAAGTTGAAAAAAAATTTTTTTTGGGACTTAGTCATTTTTCCGCCGTTTATCAGACTTTCAGATAGGGGAAATGTGAGTGAGCATTCCGATTTCAGTTCCAGAGCGATTCGCCCAATGAGTCCTTGATATTTAGTCATTTTCAGCCAATTTTCTGGATTTTTGAAAATTTCACTTTTTTGTGAAAATATCCACTAAATGAGGGAATAATATGTGTGAGGGTACCCCAGGAGAGTTCCAAATGTGTGTGGGTAGAATATATATCCCACGGGGATAAAATTGAAAAAAGTTGAACAAATTTTTTTTTGGACTTAGTCATTTTTCCGGTGTTTATCAGACTTTCAGATAGGGGAAATGTCAGTGAGCGTTCCCATTTCAGTTCCAGAGCGATTCGCCCATTGAGTCCTTGATATTTAGTCATTTTCAGCCAATTTTCTGGATTTTTGAAAATTTCACTTTTTTTGTGAAAATATCCACTAAATGAGGGAATAATATGTGTGAGGGTTCCCCAGGAGAGTTCCAAATGTGTGTGGGTAGAATATATATCCCACGGGGGTAAAATTGAAAAAAGTTGAAAAAAATTTTTTTTTGGGACTTAGTCATTTTTCCGCCGTTTATCAGACTTTCAGATAGGGGAAATGTGAGTGAGCATTCCGATTTCAGTTCCAGAGCGATTCGCCCAATGAGTCCTTGATATTGAGTCGTTTTCAGCCAATTTTCTGGATTTTTGAAAATTTCACTTTTTTGTGAAAATATCCACTAAATGAGGGAATAATATGTGTGAGGGTTCCCCAGGAGAGTTCCAAATGTGTGTGGGTAGAATATATATCCCACGGGGTAAAATTGAAAAAAGTTGAAAAAAAATTTTTTTTGGACTTAGTCATTTTTCCGGCGTTTATCAGACTTTCAGATAGGGGAAATGTCAGTGAGCGTTCTGATTTCAGTTCCAGAGCAATTCGCCCAATGAGTCCTTGATATTGAGTCGTTTTCAGCCAATTTTCTGGATTTTTGAAAATTTCACTTTTTTGTGAAAATATCCACTAAATGAGGGAATAATATGTGTGAGGGTTCCCCAGGAGAGTTCCAAATGTGTGTGGGTAGAATATATATCCCACGGGGGTAAAATTGAAAAAAGTTGAAAAAAAATCTTTTGGGGGACTTAGTCATTTTTCCGCCGTTTATCAGACTTTCAGATAGGGGAAATGTGAGTGAGCATTCCGATTTCAGTTCCAGAGCGATTCGCCCAATGAGTCCTTGATATTTAGTCGTTTTCAGCCAATTTTCTGGATTTTTGAAAATTTCACTTTTTTGTGAAAATATCCACTAAATCAGGGAATATGTGTGAGGGTTCCCCAGGAGAGTTCCAAATGTGTGTGGGTAGAATATATATCCCACGGGGTAAAATTGAAAAAAGTTGAAAAAAAATTTTTTTTGGACTTAGTCATTTTTCCGGCGTTTATCAGACTTTCAGATAGGGGAAATGTCACTGAGCGTTCCGATTTCAGTTCCAGAGCGATTCGCCCATTGAGTCCTTGATATTTAGTCATTTTCAGCCAATTTTCTGGATTTTTGAAAATTTCACTTTTTTGTGAAAATATCCACTAAATGAGGGAATAATATGTGTGAGGGTTCCCCAGGAGAGTTCCAAATGTGTGTGGGTAGAATATATATCCCACGGGGGTAAAATTGAAAAAAGTTGAAAAAAATTTTTTTTTGGGACTTAGTCATTTTTCCGGCGTTTATCAGACTTTCAGATAGGGGAAATGTCAGTGAGCGTTCCAATTTCAGTTCCAGAGCGATTCGCCCATTGAGTCCTTGATATTTAGTCATTTTCAGCCAATTTTCTGGATTTTTGAAAATTTCACTTTTTTGTGAAAATATCCACTAAATGAGGGAATAATATGTGTGAGGGTACCCCAGAAGAGTTCCAAATGTGTGTGGGTAGAATATATATCCCACGGGGGTAAAATTGAAAAAAGTTGGAAAACATTTTTTTTTGGGACTTAGTCATTTTTCCGGCGTTTATCAGACTTTCAGATAGGGGAAATGTCAGTGAGCGTTCCAATTTCAGTTCCAGAGCGATTCGCCCATTGAGTCCTTGATATTTAGTCATTTTCAGCCAATTTTCTGGATTTTTGAAAATTTCACTTTTTTGTGAAAATATCCACTAAATGAGGGAATAATATGTGTGAGGGTACCCCAGAAGAGTTCCAAATGTGTGTGGGTAGAATATATATCCCACGGGGGTAAAATTGAAAAAAGTTGAAAAAAATTTTTTTTTTGGGACTTAGTCATTTTTCCGCCGTTTATCAGACTTTCAGATAGGGGAAATGTGAGTGAGCATTCCGATTTCAGTTCCAGAGCGATTCGCCCAATGAGTCCTTGATATTTAGTCATTTTCAGCCAATTTTCTGGATTTTTGAAAATTTCACTTTTTTGTGAAAATATCCACTAAATGAGGGAATAATATGTGTGAGGGTACCCCAGAAGAGTTCCAAATGTGTGTGGGTAGAATATATATCAAACGGGGGTAAAATTGAAAAAAGTTGAAAAAAAATTTTTTTTGGACTTAGTCATTTTTCCGGCGTTTATCAGACTTTCAGATAGGGGAAATGTCAGTGAGCATTCTGATTTCAGTTCCAGAGCAATTCGCCCAATGAGTCCTTGATATTTAGTCGTTTTCAGCCAATTTTCTGGATTTTTGAAAATTTCACTTTTTTGTGAAAATATCCACTAAATGAGGGAATAATATGTGTGAGGATTCCCCAGGAGAGTTCAAAATGTGTGTGGGTAGAATATATATCCCACGGGGTAAAATTGAAAAAAGTTGAAAAAAAAATTTTTTTGGACTTAGTCATTTTTCCGGCGTTTATCAGACTTTCAGATAGGGGAAATGTGAGTGAGCATTCCGATTTCAGTTCCAGAGCGATTCGCCCAATGAGTCCTTGATATTTAGTCGTTTTCAGCCAATTTTCTGGATTTTTGAAAATTTCACTTTTTTGTGAAAATATCCACTAAATGAGGGAATAATATGTGTGAGGGTACCCCAGAAGAGTTCCAAATGTGTGTGGGTAGAATATATATCAAACGGGGGTAAAATTGAAAAAAGTTGAAAAAAAATTTTTTTTGGACTTAGTCATTTTTCCGGCGTTTATCAGACTTTCAGATAGGGGAAATGTCAGTGAGCGTTCTGATTTCAGTTCCAGAGCAATTCGCCCAATGTGTCCTTGATATTTAGTCGTTTTCAGCCAATTTTCTGGATTTTTGAAAATTTCACTTTTTTGTGAAAATATCCACTAAATGAGGGAATAATATGTGTGAGGATTCCCCAGGAGAGTTCCAAATGTGTGTGGGTAGAATATATATCCCACGGGGTAAAATTGAAAAAAGTTGAAAAAAAATTTTTTTTGGACTTAGTCATTTTTCCGCCGTTTATCAGACTTTCAGATAGGGGAAATGTCACTGAGCGTTCCGATTTCAGTTCCAGAGCGATTCGCCCATTGAGTCCTTGATATTTAGTCATTTTCAGCCAATTTTCTGGATTTTTGAAAATTTCACTTTTTTGTGAAAATATCCACTAAATAAGGGAATAATATGTGTGAGGGTTCCCCAGGAGAGTTCCAAATGTGTGTGGGTAGAATATATATCCCACGGGGGTAAAATTGAAAAAAGTTGAAAAAAAATCTTTTGGGGGACTTAGTCATTTTTCCGCCGTTTATCAGACTTTCAGATAGGGGAAATGTGAGTGAGCATTCCGATTTCAGTTCCAGAACGATTCGCCCAATGAGTCCTTGATATTTATTCGTTTTCAGCCAATTTTCTGGATTTTTGAAAATTTCACTTTTTTGTGAAAATATCCACTAAATCAGGGAATATGTGTGAGGGTTCCCCAGGAGAGTTCCAAATGTGTGTGGGTAGAATATATATCCCACGGGGGTAAAATTGAAAAAAGTTGAAAAAAATTTTTTTTTGGGACTTAGTCATTTTTCCGGCGTTTATCAGACTTTCAGATAGGGGAAATGTGAGTGAGCATTCCGATTTCAGTTCCAGAGCGATTCGCCCAATGAGTCCTTGATATTTAGTCGTTTTCAGCCAATTTTCTGGATTTTTGAAAATTTCACTTTTTTGTGAAAATATCCACTAAATGAGGGAATAATATGTGTGAGGGTACCCCAGAAGAGTTCCAAATGTGTGTGGGTAGAATATATATCAAACGGGGGTAAAATTGAAAAAAGTTGAAAAAAAATTTTTTTTGGACTTAGTCATTTTTCCGGCGTTTATCAGACTTTCAGATAGGGGAAATGTCAGTGAGCATTCTGATTTCAGTTCCAGAGCAATTCGCCCAATGAGTCCTTGATATTTAGTCGTTTTCAGCCAATTTTCTGGATTTTTGAAAATTTCACTTTTTTGTGAAAATATCCACTAAATGAGGGAATAATATGTGTGAGGGTTCCCCAGGAGAGTTCCAAATGTGTGTGGGTAGAATATATATCCCACGGGGTAAAATTGAAAAAAGTTGAAAAAAAATTTTTTTTGGACTTAGTCATTTTTCCGCCGTTTATCAGACTTTCAGATAGGGGAAATGTCACTGAGCGTTCCGATTTCAGTTCCAGAGCGATTCGCCCATTGAGTCCTTGATATTTAGTCATTTTCAGCCAATTTTCTGGATTTTTGAAAATTTCACTTTTTTGTGAAAATATCCACTAAATGAGGGAATAATATGTGTGAGGGTTCCCCAGGAGAGTTCCAAATGTGTGTGGGTAGAATATATATCCCACGGGGGTAAAATTGAAAAAAGTTGAAAAAAAATCTTTTGGGGGACTTAGTCATTTTTCCGCCGTTTATCAGACTTTCAGATAGGGGAAATGTGAGTGAGCATTCCGATTTCAGTTCCAGAGCGATTCGCCCAATGAGTCCTTGATATTTAGTCATTTTCAGCCAATTTTCTGGATTTTTGAAAATTTCACTTTTTTGTGAAAATATCCACTAAATGAGGGAATAATATGTGTGAGGGTTCCCCAGGAGAGTTCCAAATGTGTGTGGGTAGAATATATTTCCCACGGGGGTAAAATTGAAAAAAGTTGAAAAAAATTTTTTTTTGGGACTTAGTCATTTTTCCGGCGTTTATCAGACTTTCAGATAGGGGAAATGTGAGTGAGCATTCCGATTTCAGTTCCAGAGCGTTTCGCCCAATGAGTCCTTGATATTTAGTCGTTTTCAGCCAATTTTCTGGATTTTTGAAAATTTCACTTTTTTGTGAAAATATCCACTAAATGAGGGAATAATATGTGTGAGGGTACCCCAGAAGAGTTCCAAATGTGTGTGGGTAGAATATATATCAAACGGGGGTAAAATTGAAAAAAGTTGAAAAAAATTTTTTTTTGGACTTAGTCATTTTTCCGGCGTTTATCAGACTTTCAGATAGGGGAAATGTCAGTGAGCATTCTGATTTCAGTTCCAGAGCAATTCGCCCAATGAGTCCTTGATATTTAGTCGTTTTCAGCCAATTTTCTGGATTTTTGAAAATTTCACTTTTTTGTGAAAATATCCACTAAATGAGGGAATAATATGTGTGAGGATTCCCCAGGAGAGTTCAAAATGTGTGTGGGTAGAATATATATCCCACGGGGTAAAATTGAAAAAAGTTGAAAAAAAATTTTTTTTGGACTTAGTCATTTTTCCGGCGTTTATCAGACTTTCAGATAGGGGAAATGTCACTGAGCGTTCCGATTTCAGTTCCAGAGCGATTCGCCCATTGAGTCCTTGATATTTAGTCATTTTCAGCCAATTTTCTGGATTTTTGAAAATTTCACTTTTTTGTGAAAATATCCACTAAATGAGGGAATAATATGTGTGAGGGTTCCCCAGGAGAGTTCCAAATGTGTGTGGATAGAATATATATCCCACGGGGGTAAAATTGAAAAAAGTTGAAAAAAATTTTTTTTTGGGACTTAGTCATTTTTCCGGCGTTTATCAGACTTTCAGATAGGGGAAATGTCAGTGAGCGTTCCAATTTCAGTTCCAGAGCGATTCGCCCATTGAGTCCTTGATATTTAGTCGTTTTCAGCCAATTTTCTGGATTTTTGAAAATTTCACTTTTTTGTGAAAATATCCACTAAATGAGGGAATAATATGTGTGAGGGTACCCCAGAAGAGTTCCAAATGTGTGTGGGTAGAATATATATCCCACGGGGTAAAATTGAAAAAAGTTGAAAAAAAAATTTTTTTGGACTTAGTCATTTTTCCGGCGTTTATCAGACTTTCAGATAGGGGAAATGTGAGTGAGCATTCCGATTTCAGTTCCAGAGCGATTCGCCCAATGAGTCCTTGATATTTAGTCGTTTTCAGCCAATTTTCTGGATTTTTGAAAATTTCACTTTTTTGTGAAAATATCCACTAAATGAGGGAATAATATGTGTGAGGGTTCCCCAGGAGAGTTCCAAATGTGTGTGGATAGAATGTATATCCCACGGGGGTAAAATTGAAAAAAGTTGAAAAAAATTTTTTTTTGGGACTTAGTCATTTTTCCGGCGTTTATCAGACTTTCAGATAGGGGAAATGTCAGTGAGCGTTCCAATTTCAGTTCCAGAGCGATTCGCCCATTGAGTCCTTGATATTTAGTCGTTTTCAGCCAATTTTCTGGATTTTTGAAAATTTCACTTTTTTGTGAAAATATCCACTAAATGAGGGAATAATATGTGTGAGGGTACCCCAGAAGAGTTCCAAATGTGTGTGGGTAGAATATATATCAAACGGGGGTAAAATTGAAAAAAGTTGAAAAAAAATTTTTTTGGACTTAGTCATTTTTCCGGCGTTTATCAGACTTTCAGATAGGGGAAATGTCAGTGAGCGTTCTGATTTCAGTTCCAGAGCAATTCGCCCAATGAGTCCTTGATATTTAGTCGTTTTCAGGCAATTTTCTGGATTTTTGAAAATTTCACTTTTTTGTGAAAATATCCACTAAATGAGGGAATAATATGTGTGAGGATTCCCCAGGAGAGTTCAAAATGTGTGTGGGTAGAATATATATCCCACGGGGTAAAATTGAAAAAAGTTGAAAAAAAATTTTTTTTGGACTTAGTCATTTTTCCGGCGTTTATCAGACTTTCAGATAGGGGAAATGTCAGTGAGCGTTCCAATTTCAGTTCCAGAGCGATTCGCCCATTGAGTCCTTGATATTTAGTCGTTTTCAGCCATTTTTCTGGATTTTTGAAAATTTCACTTTTTTGTGAAAATATCCACTAAATGAGGGAATAATATGTGTGAGGGTACCCCAGAAGAGTTCCAAATGTGTGTGGGTAGAATATATATCCCACGGGGTAAAATTGAAAAAAGTTGAAAAAAAAATTTTTTTGGACTTAGTCATTTTTCCGGCGTTTATCAGACTTTCAGATAGGGGAATTGTCAGTGAGCGTTCCGAATTCAGTTCAAGAGCGATTCGCCCATTGAGTCCTTGATATTTAGTCATTTTCAGCCAATTTTCTGGATTTTTGAAAATTTCACTTTTTTGTGAAAATATCCACTAAATGAGGGAATAATATGTGTGAGGGTACCCCAGAAGAGTTCCAAATGTGTGTGGGTAGAATATATATCAAACGGGGGTAAAATTGAAAAAAGTTGAAAAAAAATTTTTTTTGGACTTAGTCATTTTTCCGGCGTTTATCAGACTTTCAGATAGGGGAAATGTCAGTGAGCGTTCTGATTTCAGTTCCAGAGCAATTTGCCCAATGAGTCCTTGATATTTAGTCGTTTTCAGCCAATTTTCTGGATTTTTGAAAATTTCACTTTTTTGTGAAAATATCCACTAAATGAGGGAATAATATGTGTGAGGGTACCCCAGGAGAGTTCCAAATGTGTGTGGGTAGAATATATATCCCACGGGGGTAAAATTGAAAAAAGTTGAAAAAAATTTTTTTTTGGACTTAGTCATTTTTCCGGCGTTTATCAGACTTTCAGATAGGGGAAATGTCAGTGAGCGTTCCCATTTCAGTTCCAGAGCGATTCGCCCATTGAGTCCTTGATATTTAGTCATTTTCAGCCAATTTTCTGGATTTTTGAAAATTTCACTTTTTTGTGAAAATATCCACTAAATGAGGGAATAATATGTGTGAGGGTACCCCAGGAGAGTTCCAAATGTGCGTGGGTAGAATATATATGCCACGGGGTAAAATTGAAAAAAGTTGAAAAAAAATTTTTTTTGGACTTAGTCATTTTTCCGCCGTTTATCAGACTTTCAGATAGGGGAAATGTCACTGAGCGTTCCGATTTCAGTTCCAGAGCGATTCGCCCATTGAGTCCTTGATATTTAGTCATTTTCAGCCAATTTTCTGGATTTTTGAAAATTTCACTTTTTTGTGAAAATATCCACTAAATGAGGGAATAATATGTGTGAGGGTTCCCCAGGAGAGTTCCAAATGTGTGTGGATAGAATATATATCCCACGGGGGTAAAATTGAAAAAAGTTGAAAAAAATTTTTTTTTGGGACTTAGTCATTTTTCCGGCGTTTATCAGACTTTCAGATAGGGGAATTGTCAGTGAGCGTTCCGAATTCAGTTCAAGAGCAATTCGCACAATGAGACCTTGATATTTAGTCGTTTTCAGCCAATTTTCTGGATTTTTGAAAATTTCACTTTTTTGTGAAAATATCCACTAAATGAGGGAATAATATGTGTGAGGGTACCCCAGAAGAGTTCCAAATGTGTGTGGGTAGAATATATATCAAACGGGGGTAAAATTGAAAAAAGTTGAAAAAAAATTTTTTTTGGACTTAGTCATTTTTCCGGCGTTTATCAGACTTTCAGATAGGGGAAATGTCAGTGAGCATTCTGATTTCAGTTCCAGAGCAATTCGCACAATGAGTCCTTGATATTTAGTCGTTTTCAGCCAATTTTCTGGATTTTTGAAAATTTCACTTTTTTGTGAAAATATCCACTAAATGAGGGAATAATATGTGTGAGGATTCCCCAGGAGAGTTCAAAATGTGTGTGGGTAGAATATATATCCCACGGGGTAAAATTGAAAAAAGTTGAAAAAAAATTTTTTTTGGACTTAGTCATTTTTCCGGCGTTTATCAGACTTTCAGATAGGGGAAATGTCACTGAGCGCTCCGATTTCAGTTCCAGAGCGATTCGCCCATTGAGTCCTTGATATTTAGTCATTTTCAGCCAATTTTCTGGATTTTTGAAAATTTCACTTTTTTGTGAAAATATCCACTAAATGAGGGAATAATATGTGTGAGGGTTCCCCAGGAGAGTTCCAAATGTGTGTGGATAGAATATATATCCCACGGGGGTAAAATTGAAAAAAGTTGAAAAAAATTTTTTTTTGGGACTTAGTCATTTTTCCGGCGTTTATCAGACTTTCAGATAGGGGAAATGTCAGTGAGCGTTCCAATTTCAGTTCCAGAGCGATTCGCCCATTGAGTCCTTGATATTTAGTCGTTTTCAGCCAATTTTCTGGATTTTTGAAAATTTCACTTTTTTGTGAAAATATCCACTAAATGAGGGAATAATATGTGTGAGGGTACCCCAGAAGAGTTCCAAATGTGTGTGGGTAGAATATATATCCCACGGGGTAAAATTGAAAAAAGTTGAAAAAAAAATTTTTTTGGACTTAGTCATTTTTCCGGCGTTTATCAGACTTTCAGATAGGGGAAATGTGAGTGAGCATTCCGATTTCAGTTCCAGAGCGATTCGCCCAATGAGTCCTTGATATTTAGTCGTTTTCAGCCAATTTTCTGGATTTTTGAAAATTTCACTTTTTTGTGAAAATATCAACTAAATGAGGGAATAATATGTGTGAGGGTACCCCAGAAGAGTTCCAAATGTGTGTGGGTAGAATATATATCCCACGGGGTAAAATTGAAAAAAGTTGAAAAAAAAATTTTTTTGGACTTAGTCATTTTTCCGGCGTTTATCAGACTTTCAGATAGGGGAAATGTGAGTGAGCATTCCGATTTCAGTTCCAGAGCGATTCGCCCAATGAGTCCTTGATATTTAGTCGTTTTCAGCCAATTTTCTGGATTTTTGAAAATTTCACTTTTTTGTGAAAATATCCACTAAATGAGGGAATAATATGTGTGAGGGTTCCCCAGGAGAGTTCCAAATGTGTGTGGATAGAATGTATATCCCACGGGGGTAAAATTGAAAAAAGTTGAAAAAAATTTTTTTTTGGGACTTAGTCATTTTTCCGGCGTTTATCAGACTTTCAGATAGGGGAAATGTCAGTGAGCGTTCCAATTTCAGTTCCAGAGCGATTCGCCCATTGAGTCCTTGATATTTAGTCGTTTTCAGCCAATTTTCTGGATTTTTGAAAATTTCACTTTTTTGTGAAAATATCCACTAAATGAGGGAATAATATGTGTGAGGGTACCCCAGAAGAGTTCCAAATGTGTGTGGGTAGAATATATATCAAACGGGGGTAAAATTGAAAAAAGTTGAAAAAAAATTTTTTTGGACTTAGTCATTTTTCCGGCGTTTATCAGACTTTCAGATAGGGGAAATGTCAGTGAGCGTTCTGATTTCAGTTCCAGAGCAATTCGCCCAATGAGTCCTTGATATTTAGTCGTTTTCAGCCAATTTTCTGGATTTTTGAAAATTTCACTTTTTTGTGAAAATATCCACTAAATGAGGGAATAATATGTGTGAGGATTCCCCAGGAGAGTTCAAAATGTGTGTGGGTAGAATATATATCCCACGGGGTAAAATTGAAAAAAGTTGAAAAAAAATTTTTTTTGGACTTAGTCATTTTTCCGGCGTTTATCAGACTTTCAGATAGGGGAAATGTCAGTGAGCGTTCTGATTTCAGTTCCAGAGCAATTCGCCCAATGAGTCCTTGATATTTAGTCGTTTTCAGCCAATTTTCTGGATTTTTGAAAATTTCACTTTTTTGTGAAAATATCCACTAAATGAGGGAATAATATGTGTGAGGGTTCCCCAGGAGAGTTCCAAATGTGTGTGGGTAGAATATATATCCCACGGGGTAAAATTGAAAAAAGTTGAAAAAAAATTTTTTTTGGACTTAGTCATTTTTCCGCCGTTTATCAGACTTTCAGATAGGGGAAATGTCACTGAGCGTTCCGATTTCAGTTCCAGAGCGATTCGCCCATTGAGTCCTTGATATTTAGTCATTTTCAGCCAATTTTCTGGATTTTTGAAAATTTCACTTTTTTGTGAAAATATCCACTAAATGAGGGAATAATATGTGTGAGGGTTCCCCAGGAGAGTTCCAAATGTGTGTGGATAGAATATATATCCCACGGGGGTAAAATTGAAAAAAGTTGAAAAAAATTTTTTTTTGGGACTTAGTCATTTTTCCGGCGTTTATCAGACTTTCAGATAGGGGAAATGTCAGTGAGCGTTCCAATTTCAGTTCCAGAGCGATTCGCCCATTGAGTCCTTGATATTTAGTCGTTTTCAGCCATTTTTCTGGATTTTTGAAAATTTCACTTTTTTGTGAAAATATCCACTAAATGAGGGAATAATATGTGTGAGGGTACCCCAGAAGAGTTCCAAATGTGTGTGGGTAGAATATATATCCCACGGGGTAAAATTGAAAAAAGTTGAAAAAAAAATTTTTTTGGACTTAGTCATTTTTCCGGCGTTTATCAGACTTTCAGATAGGGGAATTGTCAGTGAGCGTTCCGAATTCAGTTCAAGAGCGATTCGCCCATTGAGTCCTTGATATTTAGTCATTTTCAGCCAATTTTCTGGATTTTTGAAAATTTCACTTTTTTGTGAAAATATCCACTAAATGAGGGAATAATATGTGTGAGGGTACCCCAGAAGAGTTCCAAATGTGTGTGGGTAGAATATATATCAAACGGGGGTAAAATTGAAAAAAGTTGAAAAAAAATTTTTTTTGGACTTAGTCATTTTTCCGGCGTTTATCAGACTTTCAGATAGGGGAAATGTCAGTGAGCGTTCTGATTTCAGTTCCAGAGCAATTCGCCCAATGAGTCCTTGATATTTAGTCGTTTTCAGCCAATTTTCTGGATTTTTGAAAATTTCACTTTTTTGTGAAAATATCCACTAAATGAGGGAATAATATGTGTGAGGGTACCCCAGGAGAGTTCCAAATGTGTGTGGGTAGAATATATATCCCACGGGGGTAAAATTGAAAAAAGTTGAAAAAAATTTTTTTTTGGACTTAGTCATTTTTCCGGCGTTTATCAGACTTTCAGATAGGGGAAATGTCAGTGAGCGTTCCCATTTCAGTTCCAGAGCGATTCGCCCATTGAGTCCTTGATATTTAGTCATTTTCAGCCAATTTTCTGGATTTTTGAAAATTTCACTTTTTTGTGAAAATATCCACTAAATGAGGGAATAATATGTGTGAGGGTACCCCAGGAGAGTTCCAAATGTGCGTGGGTAGAATATATATGCCACGGGGTAAAATTGAAAAAAGTTGAAAAAAAATTTTTTTTGGACTTAGTCATTTTTCCGCCGTTTATCAGACTTTCAGATAGGGGAAATGTCACTGAGCGTTCCGATTTCAGTTCCAGAGCGATTCGCCCAATGAGTCCTTGATATTGAGTCGTTTTCAGCCAATTTTCTGGATTTTTGAAAATTTCACTTTTTTGTGAAAATATCCACTAAATGAGGGAATAATATGTGTGAGGGTTCCCCAGGAGAGTTCCAAATGTGTGTGGGTAGAATATATATCCCACGGGGGTAAAATTGAAAAAAGTTGAAAAAAAATTTTTTTTGGGACTTAGTCATTTTTCCGCCGTTTATCAGACTTTCAGATAGGGGAAATGTGAGTGAGCATTCCGATTTCAGTTCCAGAGCGATTCGCCCAATGAGTCCTTGATATTTAGTCGTTTTCAGCCAATTTTCTGGATTTTTGAAAATTTCACTTTTTTGTGAAAATATCCACTAAATGAGGGAATAATATGTGTGAGGGTACCCCAGGAGAGTTCCAAATGTGTGTGGGTAGAATATATATCCCACGGGGATAAAATTGAAAAAAGTTGAACAAATTTTTTTTTGGACTTAGTCATTTTTCCGGCGTTTATCAGACTTTCAGATAGGGGAAATGTAAGTGAGCGTTCCGATTTCAGTTCCAGAGCGATTCGCCCATTGAGTACTTGATATTTAGTCATTTTCAGCCAATTTTCTGGATTTTTGAAAATTTCACTTTTTTGTGAAAATATCCACTAAATGAGGGAATAATATATGTGAGGGTTCCCCAGGAGAGTTCCAAATGTGTGTGGGTAGAATATATATCCCACGGGGTAAAATTGAAAAAAGTTGAAAAAAAAATTTTTTTGGACTTAGTCATTTTTCCGGCGTTTATCAGACTTTCAGATAGGGGAATTGTCAGTGAGCGTTCCGAATTCAGTTCAAGAGCAATTCGCACAATGAGTCCTTGATATTTAGTCGTTTTCAGCCAATTTTCTGGATTTTTGAAAATTTCACTTTTTTGTGAAAATATCCACTAAATGAGGGAATAATATGTGTGAGGGTTCCCCAGGAGAGTTCCAAATGTGTGTGGGTAGAATATATATCCCACGGGGTAAAATTGAAAAAAGTTGAAAAAAAATTTTTTTTGGACTTAGTCATTTTTTCCGGCGTTTATCAGACTTTCAGATAGGGGAAATGTCAGTGAGCGTTCTGATTTCAGTTCCAGAGCAATTCGCCCAATGAGTCCTTGATATTGAGTCGTTTTCAGCCAATTTTCTGGATTTTTGAAAATTTCACTTTTTTGTGAAAATATCCACTAAATGAGGGAATAATATGTGTGAGGGTTCCCCAGGAGAGTTCCAAATGTGTGTGGGTAGAATATATATCCCACGGGGTAAAATTGAAAAAAGTTGAAAAAAAATTTTTTTTGGACTTAGTCATTTTTCCGGCGTTTATCAGACTTTCAGATAGGGGAAATGTGAGTGAGCGTTCCGATTTCAGTTCCAGAGCGATTCGCCCATTGAGTCCTTGATATTTAGTCATTTTCAGCCAATTTTCTGGATTTTTGAAAATTTCACTTTTTTGTGAAAATATCCACTAAATGAGGGAATAATATGTGTGAGGGTTCCCCAGGAGAGTTCCAAATGTGTGTGGGTAGAATATATATCCCACGGGGGTAAAATTGAAAAAAGTTGAAAAAAAATCTTTTGGGGGACTTAGTCATTTTTCCGCCGTTTATCAGACTTTCAGATAGGGGAAATGTGAGTGAGCATTCCGATTTCAGTTCCAGAGCGATTCGCCCAATGAGTCCTTGATATTTAGTCGTTTTCAGCCAATTTTCTGGATTTTTGAAAATTTCACTTTTTTGTGAAAATATCCACTAAATCAGGGAATATGTGTGAGGGTTCCCCAGGAGAGTTCCAAATGTGTGTGGGTAGAATATATATCCCACGGGGTAAAATTGAAAAAAGTTGAAAAAAAATTTTTTTTGGACTTAGTCATTTTTCCGGCGTTTATCAGACTTTCAGATAGGGGAAATGTCACTGAGCGTTCCGATTTCAGTTCCAGAGCGATTCGCCCATTGAGTCCTTGATATTTAGTCATTTTCAGCCAATTTTCTGGATTTTTGAAAATTTCACTTTTTTGTGAAAATATCCACTAAATGAGGGAATAATATGTGTGAGGGTTCCCCAGGAGAGTTCCAAATGTGTGTGGGTAGAATATATATCCCACGGGGGTAAAATTGAAAAAAGTTGAAAAAAATTTTTTTTTGGGACTTAGTCATTTTTCCGGCGTTTATCAGACTTTCAGATAGGGGAAATGTCAGTGAGCGTTCCAATTTCAGTTCCAGAGCGATTCGCCCATTGAGTCCTTGATATTTAGTCATTTTCAGCCAATTTTCTGGATTTTTGAAAATTTCACTTTTTTGTGAATATATCCACTAAATGAGGGAATAATATGTGTGAGGGTACCCCAGAAGAGTTCCAAATGTGTGTGGGTAGAATATATATCCCACGGGGGTAAAATTGAAAAAAGTTGAAAAAAATTTTTTTTTGGGACTTAGTCATTTTTCCGCCGTTTATCAGACTTTCAGATAGGGGAAATGTGAGTGAGCATTCCGATTTCAGTTCCAGAGCGATTCGCCCAATGAGTCCTTGATATTTAGTCGTTTTCAGCCAATTTTCTGGATTTTTGAAAATTTCACTTTTTTGTGAAAATATCCACTAAATGAGGGAATAATATGTGTGAGGGTACCCCAGAAGAGTTCCAAATGTGTGTGGGTAGAATATATATCAAACGGGGGTAAAATTGAAAAAAGTTGAAAAAAAATTTTTTTTGGACTTAGTCATTTTTCCGGCGTTTATCAGACTTTCAGATAGGGGAAATGTCAGTGAGCATTCTGATTTCAGTTCCAGAGCAATTCGCCCAATGAGTCCTTGATATTTAGTCGTTTTCAGCCAATTTTCTGGATTTTTGAAAATTTCACTTTTTTGTGAAAATATCCACTAAATGAGGGAATAATATGTGTGAGGATTCCCCAGGAGAGTTCAAAATGTGTGTGGGTAGAATATATATCCCACGGGGTAAAATTGAAAAAAGTTGAAAAAAAATTTTTTTTGGACTTAGTCATTTTTCCGGCGTTTATCAGACTTTCAGATAGGGGAAATGTCACTGAGCGTTCCGATTTCAGTTCCAGAGCGATTCGCCCATTGAGTCCTTGATATTTAGTCATTTTCAGCCAATTTTCTGGATTTTTGAAAATTTCACTTTTTTGTGAAAATATCCACTAAATGAGGGAATAATATGTGTGAGGGTTCCCCAGGAGAGTTCCAAATGTGTGTGGATAGAATATATATCCCACGGGGGTAAAATTGAAAAAAGTTGAAAAAAATTTTTTTTTGTGACTTAGTCATTTTTCCGGCGTTTATCAGACTTTCAGATAGGGGAAATGTCAGTGAGCGTTCCAATTTCAGTTCCAGAGCGATTCGCCCATTGAGTCCTTGATATTTAGTCGTTTTCAGCCAATTTTCTGGATTTTTGAAAATTTCACTTTTTTGTGAAAATATCCACTAAATGAGGGAATAATATGTGTGAGGGTTCCCCAGGAGAGTTCCAAATGTGTGTGGATAGAATATATATCCCACGGGGGTAAAATTGAAAAAAGTTGAAAAAAATTTTTTTTTGGGACTTAGTCATTTTTCCGGCGTTTATCAGACTTTCAGATAGGGGAAATGTCAGTGAGCGTTCCAATTTCAGTTCCAGAGCGATTCGCCCATTGAGTCCTTGATATTTAGTCGTTTTCAGCCAATTTTCTGGATTTTTGAAAATTTCACTTTTTTGTGAACATATCCACTAAATGAGGGAATAATATGTGTGAGGGTACCCCAGAAGAGTTCCAAATGTGTGTGGGTAGAATATATATCAAACGGGGGTAAAATTGAAAAAAGTTGAAAAAAAATTTTTTTTGGACTTAGTCATTTTTCCGGCGTTTATCAGACTTTCAGATAGGGGAAATGTCAGTGAGCGTTCTGATTTCAGTTCCAGAGCAATTCGCCCAATGAGTCCTTGATATTTAGTCGTTTTCAGCCAATTTTCTGGATTTTTGAAAATTTCACTTTTTTGTGAAAATATCCACTAAATGAGGGAATAATATGTGTGAGGATTCCCGAGGAGAGTTCAAAATGTGTGTGGGTAGAATATATATCCCACGGGGTAAAATTGAAAAAAGTTGAAAAAAAATTTTTTTTGGACTTAGTCATTTTTCCGGCGTTTATCAGACTTTCAGATAGGGGAAATGTCAGTGAGCGTTCTGATTTCAGTTCCAGAGCAATTCGCCCAATGAGTCCTTGATATTTAGTCGTTTTCAGCCAATTTTCTGGATTTTTGAAAATTTCACTTTTTTGTGAAAATATCCACTAAATGAGGGAATAATATGTGTGAGGGTACCCCAGGAGAGTTCCAAATGTGTGTGGGTAGAATATATATCCCACGGGGGTAAAATTGAAAAAAGTTGAAAAAAATTTTTTTTTGGACTTAGTCATTTTTCCGGCGTTTATCAGACTTTCAGATAGGGGAAATGTCAGTGAGCGTTCCCATTTCAGTTCCAGAGCGATTCGCCCATTGAGTCCTTGATATTTAGTCATTTTCAGCCAATTTTCTGGATTTTTGAAAATTTCACTTTTTTGTGAAAATATCCACTAAATGAGGGAATAATATGTGTGAGGGTACCCCAGGAGAGTTCCAAATGTGCGTGGGTAGAATATATATGCCACGGGGTAAAATTGAAAAAAGTTGAAAAAAAATTTTTTTTGGACTTAGTCATTTTTCCGCCGTTTATCAGACTTTCAGATAGGGGAAATGTCACTGAGCGTTCCGATTTCAGTTCCAGAGCGATTCGCCCATTGAGTCCTTGATATTTAGTCATTTTCAGCCAATTTTCTGGATTTTTGAAAATTTCACTTTTTTGTGAAAATATCCACTAAATGAGGGAATAATATGTGTGAGGGTTCCCCAGGAGAGTTCCAAATGTGTGTGGATAGAATATATATCCCACGGGGGTAAAATTGAAAAAAGTTGAAAAAAATTTTTTTTTGGGACTTAGTCATTTTTCCGGCGTTTATCAGACTTTCAGATAGGGGAAAAGTGAGTGAGCATTCCGATTTCAGTTCCAGAGCGATTCGCCCAATGAGTCCTTGATATTGAGTCGTTTTCAGCCAATTTTCTGGATTTTTGAAAATTTCACTTTTTTGTGAAAATATCCACTAAATGAGGGAATAATATGTGTGAGGGTTCCCCAGGAGAGTTCCAAATGTGTGTGGGTAGAATATATATCCCACGGGGGTAAAATTGAAAAAAGTTGAAAAAAAATTTTTTTTGGGACTTAGTCATTTTTCCGCCGTTTATCAGACTTTCAGATAGGGGAAATGTGAGTGAGCATTCCGATTTCAGTTCCAGAGCGATTCGCCCAATGAGTCCTTGATATTTAGTCGTTTTCAGCCAATTTTCTGGATTTTTGAAAATTTCACTTTTTTGTGAAAATATCCACTAAATGAGGGAATAATATGTGTGAGGGTACCCCAGGAGAGTTCCAAATGTGTGTGGGTAGACTATATATCCCACGGGGGTAAAATTGAAAAAAGTTGAACAAATTTTTTTTTGGACTTAGTCATTTTTCCGGCGTTTATCAGACTTTCAGATAGGGGAAATGTAAGTGAGCGTTCCGATTTCAGTTCCAGAGCGATTCGCCCATTGAGTCCTTGATATTTAGTCATTTTCAGCCAATTTTCTGGATTTTTGAAAATTTCACTTTTTTGTGAAAATATCCACTAAATGAGGGAATAATATGTGTGAGGGTACCCCAGGAGAGTTCCAAATGTGTGTGGGTAGAATATATATCCCACGGGGTAAAATTGAAAAAAGTTGAAAAAAAATTTTTTTTTGGGACTTAGTCATTTTTCCGGCGTTTATCAGACTTTCAGATAGGGGAAATGTCAGTGAGCATTCCGATTTCAGTTCCAGAGCAATTCGCCCAATGAGTCCTTGATATTTAGTCGTTTTCAGCCAATTTTCTGGATTTTTGAAAATGTCACTTTTTTGTGAAAATATCCACTAAATGAGGGAATAATATGTGTGAGGGTACCCCAGGAGAGTTCCAAATGTGTGTGGGTAGAATATATATCCCACGGGGATAAAATTGAAAAAAGTTGAACAAATTTTTTTTTGGACTTACTCATTTTTCCGGCGTTTATCAGACTTTCAGATAGGGGAAATGCCAGTGAGCGTTCCCATTTCAGTTCCAGAGCGATTCACCCATTGAGTCCTTGATATTTAGTCATTTTCAGCCAATTTTCTGGATTTTTGAAAATTTCACTTTTTTGTGAAAATATCCACTAAATGAGGGAATAATATGTGTGAGGGTTCCCCAGGAGAGTTCCAAATGTGTGTGGGTAGAATATATATCCCACGGGGGTAAAATTGAAAAAAGTTGAACAAATTTTTTTTTGGACTTAGTCATTTTTCCGGCGTTTATCAGACTTTCAGATAGGGGAAATGTCAGTGAGCGTTCCGATTTCAGTTCAAGAGCAATTCGCACAATGAGTCCTTGATATTTAGTCGTTTTCAGCCAATTTTCTGGATTTTTGAAAATTTCACTTTTTTGTGAAAATATCCACTAAATGAGGGAATAATATGTGTGAGGGTACCCCAGGAGAGTTCCAAATGTGTGTGGGTAGACTATATATCCCACGGGGGTAAAATTGAAAAAAGTTGAACAAATTTTTTTTTGGACTTAGTCATTTTTCCGGCGTTTATCAGACTTTCAGATAGGGGAAATGTAAGTGAGCGTTCCGATTTCAGTTCCAGAGCGATTCGCCCATTGAGTCCTTGATATTTAGTCATTTTCAGCCAATTTTCTGGATTTTTGAAAATTTTACTTTTTTGTGAAAATATCCACTAAATGAGGGAATAATATATGTGAGGGTTCCCCAGGAGAGTTCCAAATGTGTGTGGGTAGAATATATATCCCACGGGGTAAAATTGAAAAAAGTTGAAAAAAAATTTTTTTTGGACTTAGTCATTTTTCCGGCGTTTATCAGACTTTCAGATAGGGGAAATGTCAGTGAGCGTTCCGATTTCAGTTCAAGAGCAATTCGCACAATGAGTCCTTGATATTTAGTCGTTTTCAGCCAATTTTCTGGATTTTTGAAAATTTCACTTTTTTGTGAAAATATCCACTAAATGAGGGAATAATATGTGTGAGGGTACCCCAGGAGAGTTCCAAATGTGTGTGGGTAGACTATATATCCCACGGGGGTAAAATTGAAAAAAGTTGAACAAATTTTTTTTTGGACTTAGTCATTTTTCCGACGTTTATCAGACTTTCAGATAGGGGAAATGTAAGTGAGCGTTCCGATTTCAGTTCCAGAGCGATTCGCCCATTGAGTCCTTGATATTTAGTCATTTTCAGCCAATTTTCTGGATTTTTGAAAATTTCACTTTTTTGTGAAAATATCCACTAAATGAGGGAATAATATGTGTGAGGGTTCCCCAGGAGAGTTCCAAATGTGTGTGGATAGAATATATATCCCACGGGGGTAAAATTGAAAAAAGTTGAAAAAAATTTTTTTTTGGGACTTAGTCATTTTTCCGGCGTTTATCAGACTTTCAGATAGGGGAATTGTCAGTGAGCGTTCCGAATTCAGTTCAAGAGCAATTCGCACAATGAGTCCTTGATATTTAGTCGTTTTCAGCCAATTTTCTGGGTTTTTGAAAATTTCACTTTTTTGTGAAAATATCCACTAAATGAGGGAATAATATGTGTGAGGGTACCCCAGGAGAGTTCCAAATGTGTGTGGGTAGACTATATATCCCACGGGGGTAAAATTGAAAAAAGTTGAACAAATTTTTTTTTGGACTTAGTCATTTTTCCGGCGTTTATCAGACTTTCAGATAGGGGAAATGTAAGTGAGCGTTCCGATTTCAGTTCCAGAGCGATTCGCCCAATGAGTCCTTGATATTTAGTCGTTTTCAGCCAATTTTCTGGATTTTTGAAAATTTCACTTTTTTGTGAAAATATCCACTAAATGAGGGAATAATATGTGTGAGGGTACCCCAGGAGAGTTCCAAATGTGTGTGGGTAGAATATATATCCCACGGGGATAAAATTGAAAAAAGTTGAACAAATTTTTTTTTGGACTTACTCATTTTTCCGGCGTTTATCAGACTTTCAGATAGGGGAAATGCCAGTGAGCGTTCCCATTTCAGTTCCAGAGCGATTCACCCATTGAGTCCTTGATATTTAGTCATTTTCAGCCAATTTTCTGGATTTTTGAAAATTTCACTTTTTTGTGAAAATATCCACTAAATGAGGGAATAATATGTGTGAGGGTTCCCCAGGAGAGTTCCAAATGTGTGTGGGTAGAATATATATCCCACGGGGGTAAAATTGAAAAAAGTTGAACAAATTTTTTTTTGGACTTAGTCATTTTTCCGGCGTTTATCAGACTTTCAGATAGGGGAAATGTCAGTGAGCGTTCCGATTTCAGTTCAAGAGCAATTCGCACAATGAGTCCTTGATATTTAGTCGTTTTCAGCCAATTTTCTGGATTTTTGAAAATTTCACTTTTTTGTGAAAATATCCACTAAATGAGGGAGTAATATGTGTGAGGGTACCCCAGGAGAGTTCCAAATGTGTGTGGGTAGACTATATATCCCACGGGGGTAAAATTGAAAAAAGTTGAACAAATTTTTTTTTGGACTTAGTCATTTTTCCGGCGTTTATCAGACTTTCAGATAGGGGAAATGTAAGTGAGCGTTCCGATTTCAGTTCCAGAGCGATTCGCCCATTGAGTACTTGATATTTAGTCATTTTCAGCCAATTTTCTGGATTTTTGAAAATTTCACTTTTTTGTGAAAATATCCACTAAATGAGGGAATAATATATGTGAGGGTTCCCCAGGAGAGTTCCAAATGTGTGTGGGTAGAATATATATCCCACGGGGTAAAATTGAAAAAAGTTGAAAAAAAAATTTTTTTGGACTTAGTCATTTTTCCGGCGTTTATCAGACTTTCAGATAGGGGAAATGTAAGTGAGCGTTCCGATTTCAGTTCCAGAGCGATTCGCCCATTGAGTCCTTGATATTTAGTCATTTTCAGCCAATTTTCTGGATTTTTGAAAATTTCACTTTTTGTGAAAATATCCACTAAATGAGGGAATAATATATGTGAGGGTTCCCCAGGAGAGTTCCAAATGTGTGTGGGTAGAATATATATCCCACGGGGTAAAATTGAAAAAAGTTGAAAAAAAATTTTTTTTGGACTTAGTCATTTTTCCGGCGTTTATCAGACTTTCAGATAGGGTAAATGTCAGTGAGCATTCCGATTTCAGTTCCAGAGCAATTCGCCCAATGAGTCCTTGATATTTAGTCGTTTTCAGCCAATTTTCTGGATTTTTGAAAATTTCACTTTTTTGTGAAAATATCCACTAAATGAGGGAATAATATGTGTGAGGGTACCCCAGGAGAGTTCCAAATGTGTGTGGGTAGACTATATATCCCACGGGGGTAAAATTGAAAAAAGTTGAACAAATTTTTTTTTGGACTTAGTCATTTTTCCGGCGTTTATCAGACTTTCAGATAGGGGAAATGTAAGTGAGCGTTCCGATTTCAGTTCCAGAGCGATTCGCCCATTGAGTCCTTGATATTTAGTCATTTTCAGCCAATTTTCTGGATTTTTGAAAATTTCACTTTTTTGTGAAAATATCCACTAAATGAGGGAATAATATGTGTGAGGGTACCCCAGGAGAGTTCCAAATGTGTGTGGGTAGAATATATATCCCACGGGGTAAAATTGAAAAAAGTTGAAAAAAAATTTTTTTTTGGGACTTAGTCATTTTTCCGGCGTTTATCAGACTTTCAGATAGGGGAAATGTCAGTGAGCATTCCGATTTCAGTTCCAGAGCAATTCGCCCAATGAGTCCTTGATATTTAGTCGTTTTCAGCCAATTTTCTGGATTTTTGAAAATGTCACTTTTTTGTGAAAATATCCACTAAATGAGGGAATAATATGTGTGAGGGTACCCCAGGAGAGTTCCAAATGTGTGTGGGTAGAATATATATCCCACGGGGATAAAATTGAAAAAAGTTGAACAAATTTTTTTTTGGACTTACTCATTTTTCCGGCGTTTATCAGACTTTCAGATAGGGGAAATGCCAGTGAGCGTTCCCATTTCAGTTCCAGAGCGATTCACCCATTGAGTCCTTGATATTTAGTCATTTTCAGCCAATTTTCTGGATTTTTGAAAATTTCACTTTTTTGTGAAAATATCCACTAAATGAGGGAATAATATGTGTGAGGGTTCCCCAGGAGAGTTCCAAATGTGTGTGGGTAGAATATATATCCCACGGGGGTAAAATTGAAAAAAGTTGAACAAATTTTTTTTTGGACTTAGTCATTTTTCCGGCGTTTATCAGACTTTCAGATAGGGGAAATGTCAGTGAGCGTTCCGATTTCAGTTCAAGAGCAATTCGCACAATGAGTCCTTGATATTTAGTCGTTTTCAGCCAATTTTCTGGATTTTTGAAAATTTCACTTTTTTGTGAAAATATCCACTAAATGAGGGAATAATATGTGTGAGGGTACCCCAGGAGAGTTCCAAATGTGTGTGGGTAGACTATATATCCCACGGGGGTAAAATTGAAAAAAGTTGAACAAATTTTTTTTTGGACTTAGTCATTTTTCCGGCGTTTATCAGACTTTCAGATAGGGGAAATGTAAGTGAGCGTTCCGATTTCAGTTCCAGAGCGATTCGCCCATTGAGTCCTTGATATTTAGTCATTTTCAGCCAATTTTCTGGATTTTTGAAAATTTTACTTTTTTGTGAAAATATCCACTAAATGAGGGAATAATATATGTGAGGGTTCCCCAGGAGAGTTCCAAATGTGTGTGGGTAGAATATATATCCCACGGGGTAAAATTGAAAAAAGTTGAAAAAAAATTTTTTTTGGACTTAGTCATTTTTCCGGCGTTTATCAGACTTTCAGATAGGGGAAATGTCAGTGAGCGTTCCGATTTCAGTTCAAGAGCAATTCGCACAATGAGTCCTTGATATTTAGTCGTTTTCAGCCAATTTTCTGGATTTTTGAAAATTTCACTTTTTTGTGAAAATATCCACTAAATGAGGGAATAATATGTGTGAGGGTACCCCAGGAGAGTTCCAAATGTGTGTGGGTAGACTATATATCCCACGGGGGTAAAATTGAAAAAAGTTGAACAAATTTTTTTTTGGACTTAGTCATTTTTCCGACGTTTATCAGACTTTCAGATAGGGGAAATGTAAGTGAGCGTTCCGATTTCAGTTCCAGAGCGATTCGCCCATTGAGTCCTTGATATTTAGTCATTTTCAGCCAATTTTCTGGATTTTTGAAAATTTCACTTTTTTGTGAAAATATCCACTAAATGAGGGAATAATATGTGTGAGGGTTCCCCAGGAGAGTTCCAAATGTGTGTGGATAGAATATATATCCCACGGGGGTAAAATTGAAAAAAGTTGAAAAAAATTTTTTTTTGGGACTTAGTCATTTTTCCGGCGTTTATCAGACTTTCAGATAGGGGAATTGTCAGTGAGCGTTCCGAATTCAGTTCAAGAGCAATTCGCACAATGAGTCCTTGATATTTAGTCGTTTTCAGCCAATTTTCTGGGTTTTTGAAAATTTCACTTTTTTGTGAAAATATCCACTAAATGAGGGAATAATATGTGTGAGGGTACCCCAGGAGAGTTCCAAATGTGTGTGGGTAGACTATATATCCCACGGGGGTAAAATTGAAAAAAGTTGAACAAATTTTTTTTTGGACTTAGTCATTTTTCCGGCGTTTATCAGACTTTCAGATAGGGGAAATGTAAGTGAGCGTTCCGATTTCAGTTCCAGAGCGATTCGCCCAATGAGTCCTTGATATTTAGTCGTTTTCAGCCAATTTTCTGGATTTTTGAAAATTTCACTTTTTTGTGAAAATATCCACTAAATGAGGGAATAATATGTGTGAGGGTACCCCAGGAGAGTTCCAAATGTGTGTGGGTAGAATATATATCCCACGGGGATAAAATTGAAAAAAGTTGAACAAATTTTTTTTTGGACTTACTCATTTTTCCGGCGTTTATCAGACTTTCAGATAGGGGAAATGCCAGTGAGCGTTCCCATTTCAGTTCCAGAGCGATTCACCCATTGAGTCCTTGATATTTAGTCATTTTCAGCCAATTTTCTGGATTTTTGAAAATTTCACTTTTTTGTGAAAATATCCACTAAATGAGGGAATAATATGTGTGAGGGTTCCCCAGGAGAGTTCCAAATGTGTGTGGGTAGAATATATATCCCACGGGGGTAAAATTGAAAAAAGTTGAACAAATTTTTTTTTGGACTTAGTCATTTTTCCGGCGTTTATCAGACTTTCAGATAGGGGAAATGTCAGTGAGCGTTCCGATTTCAGTTCAAGAGCAATTCGCACAATGAGTCCTTGATATTTAGTCGTTTTCAGCCAATTTTCTGGATTTTTGAAAATTTCACTTTTTTGTGAAAATATCCACTAAATGAGGGAGTAATATGTGTGAGGGTACCCCAGGAGAGTTCCAAATGTGTGTGGGTAGACTATATATCCCACGGGGGTAAAATTGAAAAAAGTTGAACAAATTTTTTTTTGGACTTAGTCATTTTTCCGGCGTTTATCAGACTTTCAGATAGGGGAAATGTAAGTGAGCGTTCCGATTTCAGTTCCAGAGCGATTCGCCCATTGAGTACTTGATATTTAGTCATTTTCAGCCAATTTTCTGGATTTTTGAAAATTTCACTTTTTTGTGAAAATATCCACTAAATGAGGGAATAATATATGTGAGGGTTCCCCAGGAGAGTTCCAAATGTGTGTGGGTAGAATATATATCCCACGGGGTAAAATTGAAAAAAGTTAAAAAAAAAATTTTTTTGGACTTAGTCATTTTTCCGGCGTTTATCAGACTTTCAGATAGGGGAAATGTAAGTGAGCGTTCCGATTTCAGTTCCAGAGCGATTCGCCCATTGAGTCCTTGATATTTAGTCATTTTCAGCCAATTTTCTGGATTTTTGAAAATTTCACTTTTTGTGAAAATATCCACTAAATGAGGGAATAATATATGTGAGGGTTCCCCAGGAGAGTTCCAAATGTGTGTGGGTAGAATATATATCCCACGGGGTAAAATTGAAAAAAGTTGAAAAAAAATTTTTTTTGGACTTAGTCATTTTTCCGGCGTTTATCAGACTTTCAGATAGGGTAAATGTCAGTGAGCGTTCCGATTTCAGTTCCAGAGCAATTCGCCCAATGAGTCCTTGATATTTAGTCGTTTTCAGCCAATTTTCTGGATTTTTGAAAATTTCACTTTTTTGTGAAAATATCCACTAAATGAGGGAATAATATGTGTGAGGGTACCCCAGGAGAGTTCCAAATGTGTGTGGGTAGAATATATATCCCACGGGGTAAAATTGAAAAAAGTTGAAAAAAAATTTTTTTTTGGACTTAGTCATTTCTCCGGCGTTTATCAGACTTTCAGATAGGGGAAATGTCAGTGAGCATTCCGATTTCAGTTCCAGAGCAATTCGCCCAATGAGTCCTTGATATTTAGTCGTTTTCAGCCAATTTTCTGGATTTTTGAAAATGTCACTTTTTTGTGAAAATATCCACTAAATGAGGGAATAATATGTGTGAGGGTTCCCCAGGAGAGTTCCAAATGTGTGTGGATAGAATATATATCCCACGGGGGTAAAATTGAAAAAAGTTGAAAAAAATTTTTTTTTGGGACTTAGTCATTTTTCCGGCGTTTATCAGACTTTCAGATAGGGGAATTGTCAGTGAGCGTTCCGAATTCAGTTCAAGAGCAATTCGCACAATGAGTCCTTGATATTTAGTCGTTTTCAGCCAATTTTCTGGATTTTTGAAAATTTCACTTTTTTGTGAAAATATCCACTAAATGAGGGAATAATATGTGTGAGGGTACCCCAGGAGAGTTCCAAATGTGTGTGGGTAGACTATATATCCCACGGGGGTAAAATTGAAAAAAGTTGAACAAATTTTTTTTTGGACTTAGTCATTTTTCCGGCGTTTATCAGACTTTCAGATAGGGGAAATGTAAGTGAGCGTTCCGATTTCAGTTCCAGAGCGATTCGCCAATTGAGTCCTTGATATTTAGTCATTTTCAGCCAATTTTCTGGATTTTTGAAAATTTCACTTTTTTGTGAAAATATCCACTAAATGAGGGAATAATATATGTGAGGGTTCCCCAGGAGAGTTCCAAATGTGTGTGGGTAGAATATATATCCCACGGGGTAAAATTGAAAAAAGTTGAAAAAAAATTTTTTTTGGGACTTAGTCATTTTTCCGCCGTTTATCAGACTTTCAGATAGGGGAAATGTGAGTGAGCATTCCGATTTCAGTTCCAGAGCGATTCGCCCAATGAGTCCTTGATATTTAGTCGTTTTCAGCCAATTTTCTGGATTTTTGAAAATTTCACTTTTTTGTGAAAATATCCACTAAATGAGGGAATAATATGTGTGAGGGTTCCCCAGGAGAGTTCCAAATGTGTGTGGGTAGAATATATATCCCACGGGGGTAAAATTGAAAAAAGTTGAACAAATTTTTTTTTGGACTTAGTCATTTTTCCGGCGTTTATCAGACTTTCAGATAGGGGAAATGTCAGTGAGCGTTCCGATTTCAGTTCAAGAGCAGTTCACCCAATGAGTCCTTGATATTTAGTCGTTTTCAGCCAATTTTCTGGATATTTGAAACTTTCACTTTTTTGTGAAAATATCCACTAAATGAGGGAATAATATGTGTGAGGGTACCACAGGAGAGATCCAAATGTGTGTGGATAGAATATATATCCCACGGGGGTAAAATTGAAAGAAGTTGAAAAAATTTTTTTTTTGGACTTAGTCATTTTTCCGGCGTTTATCAGACTTTCAGATAGGGGAAATGTAAGTGAGCGTTCCGATTTCAGTTCCAGAGCGATTCGCCCAATGAGTCCTTGATATTTAGTCGTTTTCAGCCAATTTTCTGGATTTTTGAAAATTTCACTTTTTTGTGAAAATATCCACTAAATGAGGGAATAATATGTGTGAGGGTACCCCAGGAGAGTTCCAAATGTGTGTGGGTAGAATATATATCCCACGGGGATAAAATTGAAAAAAGTTGAACAAATTTTTTTTTGGACTTACTCATTTTTCCGGCGTTTATCAGACTTTCAGATAGGGGAAATGCCAGTGAGCGTTCCCATTTCAGTTCCAGAGCGATTCACCCATTGAGTCCTTGATATTTAGTCATTTTCAGCCAATTTTCTGGATTTTTGAAAATTTCACTTTTTTGTGAAAATATCCACTAAATGAGGGAATAATATGTGTGAGGGTTCCCCAGGAGAGTTCCAAATGTGTGTGGGTAGAATATATATCCCACGGGGGTAAAATTGAAAAAAGTTGAACAAATTTTTTTTTGGACTTAGTCATTTTTCCGGCGTTTATCAGACTTTCAGATAGGGGAAATGTCAGTGAGCGTTCCGATTTCAGTTCAAGAGCAATTCGCACAATGAGTCCTTGATATTTAGTCGTTTTCAGCCAATTTTCTGGATTTTTGAAAATTTCACTTTTTTGTGAAAATATCCACTAAATGAGGGAGTAATATGTGTGAGGGTACCCCAGGAGAGTTCCAAATGTGTGTGGGTAGACTATATATCCCACGGGGGTAAAATTGAAAAAAGTTGAACAAATTTTTTTTTGGACTTAGTCATTTTTCCGGCGTTTATCAGACTTTCAGATAGGGGAAATGTAAGTGAGCGTTCCGATTTCAGTTCCAGAGCGATTCGCCCATTGAGTACTTGATATTTAGTCATTTTCAGCCAATTTTCTGGATTTTTGAAAATTTCACTTTTTTGTGAAAATATCCACTAAATGAGGGAATAATATATGTGAGGGTTCCCCAGGAGAGTTCCAAATGTGTGTGGGTAGAATATATATCCCACGGGGTAAAATTGAAAAAAGTTAAAAAAAAAATTTTTTTGGACTTAGTCATTTTTCCGGCGTTTATCAGACTTTCAGATAGGGGAAATGTAAGTGAGCGTTCCGATTTCAGTTCCAGAGCGATTCGCCCATTGAGTCCTTGATATTTAGTCATTTTCAGCCAATTTTCTGGATTTTTGAAAATTTCACTTTTTGTGAAAATATCCACTAAATGAGGGAATAATATATGTGAGGGTTCCCCAGGAGAGTTCCAAATGTGTGTGGGTAGAATATATATCCCACGGGGTAAAATTGAAAAAAGTTGAAAAAAAATTTTTTTTGGACTTAGTCATTTTTCCGGCGTTTATCAGACTTTCAGATAGGGTAAATGTCAGTGAGCGTTCCGATTTCAGTTCCAGAGCAATTCGCCCAATGAGTCCTTGATATTTAGTCGTTTTCAGCCAATTTTCTGGATTTTTGAAAATTTCACTTTTTTGTGAAAATATCCACTAAATGAGGGAATAATATGTGTGAGGGTACCCCAGGAGAGTTCCAAATGTGTGTGGGTAGAATATATATCCCACGGGGTAAAATTGAAAAAAGTTGAAAAAAAATTTTTTTTTGGACTTAGTCATTTCTCCGGCGTTTATCAGACTTTCAGATAGGGGAAATGTCAGTGAGCATTCCGATTTCAGTTCCAGAGCAATTCGCCCAATGAGTCCTTGATATTTAGTCGTTTTCAGCCAATTTTCTGGATTTTTGAAAATGTCACTTTTTTGTGAAAATATCCACTAAATGAGGGAATAATATGTGTGAGGGTTCCCCAGGAGAGTTCCAAATGTGTGTGGATAGAATATATATCCCACGGGGGTAAAATTGAAAAAAGTTGAAAAAAATTTTTTTTTGGGACTTAGTCATTTTTCCGGCGTTTATCAGACTTTCAGATAGGGGAATTGTCAGTGAGCGTTCCGAATTCAGTTCAAGAGCAATTCGCACAATGAGTCCTTGATATTTAGTCGTTTTCAGCCAATTTTCTGGATTTTTGAAAATTTCACTTTTTTGTGAAAATATCCACTAAATGAGGGAATAATATGTGTGAGGGTACCCCAGGAGAGTTCCAAATGTGTGTGGGTAGACTATATATCCCACGGGGGTAAAATTGAAAAAAGTTGAACAAATTTTTTTTTGGACTTAGTCATTTTTCCGGCGTTTATCAGACTTTCAGATAGGGGAAATGTAAGTGAGCGTTCCGATTTCAGTTCCAGAGCGATTCGCCAATTGAGTCCTTGATATTTAGTCATTTTCAGCCAATTTTCTGGATTTTTGAAAATTTCACTTTTTTGTGAAAATATCCACTAAATGAGGGAATAATATATGTGAGGGTTCCCCAGGAGAGTTCCAAATGTGTGTGGGTAGAATATATATCCCACGGGGTAAAATTGAAAAAAGTTGAAAAAAAATTTTTTTTGGGACTTAGTCATTTTTCCGCCGTTTATCAGACTTTCAGATAGGGGAAATGTGAGTGAGCATTCCGATTTCAGTTCCAGAGCGATTCGCCCAATGAGTCCTTGATATTTAGTCGTTTTCAGCCAATTTTCTGGATTTTTGAAAATTTCACTTTTTTGTGAAAATATCCACTAAATGAGGGAATAATATGTGTGAGGGTTCCCCAGGAGAGTTCCAAATGTGTGTGGGTAGAATATATATCCCACGGGGGTAAAATTGAAAAAAGTTGAACAAATTTTTTTTTGGACTTAGTCATTTTTCCGGCGTTTATCAGACTTTCAGATAGGGGAAATGTCAGTGAGCGTTCCGATTTCAGTTCAAGAGCAGTTCACCCAATGAGTCCTTGATATTTAGTCGTTTTCAGCCAATTTTCTGGATATTTGAAACTTTCACTTTTTTGTGAAAATATCCACTAAATGAGGGAATAATATGTGTGAGGGTACCACAGGAGAGATCCAAATGTGTGTGGATAGAATATATATCCCACGGGGGTAAAATTGAAAGAAGTTGAAAAAATTTTTTTTTTGGACTTAGTCATTTTTCCGGCGTTTATCAGACTTTCAGATAGGGGAAATGTCAGTGAGTGTTCCGATTTCAGTTCCAGAGCGATTCGCCCAATGAGTCCTTGATATTTAGTCGTTTTCATCCAATTTTCTGGATATTTGAAACTTTCACTTTTTTGTGAAAATATCCACTAAATGAGGGAATAATATGTGTGAGGGTACCCCAGGAGAGTTCCAAATGTGTGTGGGTAGAATATATATCCCACGGGGGTAAAATTGAAAAAAGTTGAAACATTTTTTTTTTGGACTTAGTCATTTTTCCGGCGTTTATCAGACTTTCAGATAGGGGAAATGTCAGTGAGCATTCCAATTTCAGTTCCAGAGCGATTCGCCCAATGAGTCCTTGATATTTAGTCGTTTTCAGCCAATTTTCTGGATTTTTGAAAATTTCACTTTTTTGTGAAAATATCCACTAAGTGAGGGAATAATATGTGTGAGGGTACCCCAGGAGAGTTCCAAATGTGTGTGGGTAGAATATATATCCCACGGGGGTAAAATTGAAAAAAGTTGAAAAAAAATTTTTTTTGGGACTTAGTCATTTTTCCGCCGTTTATCAGACTTTCAGATAGGGGAAATGTGAGTGAGCATTCCGATTTCAGTTCCAGAGCGATTCGCCCAATGAGTCCTTGATATTTAGTCGTTTTCAGCCAATTTTCTGGATTTTGAAAATTTCACTTTTTTGTGAAAATATCCACTAAATGAGGGAATAATATGTGTGAGGGTACCCCAGGAGAGTTCCAAATGTGTGTGGGTAGAATATATATCCCACGGGGTAAAATTGAAAAAAGTTGAAAAAAAAATTTTTTTGGACTTAGTCATTTTTCCGGCGTTTATCAGACTTTCAGATAGGGGAATTGTCAGTGAGCGTTCCGAATTCAGTTCAAGAGCAATTCGCACAATGAGTCCTTGATATTTAGTCGTTTTCAGCCAATTTTCTGGATTTTTGAAAATTTCACTTTTTTGTGAAAATATCCACTAAATGAGGGAATAATATGTGTGAGGGTACCCCAGGAGAGTTCCAAATGTGTGTGGGTAGACTATATATCCCACGGGGGTAAAATTGAAAAAAGTTGAACAAATTTTTTTTTGGACTTAGTCATTTTTCCGGCGTTTATCAGACTTTCAGATAGGGGAAATGTAAGTGAGCGTTCCGATTTCAGTTCCAGAGCGATTCGCCCATTGAGTCCTTGATATTTAGTCATTTTCAGCCAATTTTCTGGATTTTTGAAAATTTCACTTTTTTGTGAAAATATCCACTAAATGAGGGAATAATATGTGTGAGGGTACCCCAGGAGAGTTCCAAATGTGTGTGGGTAGAATATATATCCCACGGGGTAAAATTGAAAAAAGTTGAAAAAAAATTTTTTTTTGGACTTAGTCATTTTTCCGGCGTTTATCAGACTTTCAGATAGGGGAAATGTCAGTGAGCATTCCGATTTCAGTTCCAGAGCAATTCGCCCAATGAGTCCTTGATATTTAGTCGTTTTCAGCCAATTTTCTGGATTTTTGAAAATGTCACTTTTTTGTGAAAATATCCACTAAATGAGGGAATAATATGTGTGAGGGTACCCCAGGAGAGTTCCAAATGTGTGTGGGTAGAATATATATCCCACGGGGTAAAATTGAAAAAAGTTGAAAAAAAAATTTTTTAGGACTTAGTCATTTTTCCGGCGTTTATCAGACTTTCAGATAGGATAAATGTCAGTGAGCATTCCGATTTCCGTTCCAGAGCGATTCGCCCAATGAGTCCTTGATATTTAGTCGTTTTCAGCCAATTTTCTGGATATTTGAAAATTTCACTTTTTTGTGAAAATATCCACTAAATGAGGGAATAATATGTGTGAGGGTACCCCAGGAGAGTTCCAAATGTGTGTGGGTAGAATATATATCCAACAGGGGTTAAATTGAAAAAAGTTGAAAAATTTTTTTTTGGACTTAGTCATTTTTCCGGCGTTTATCAGACTTTCAGATAGGGGAAATGTCAGTGAACATTCCGATTTCAGCTCCAGAGCGATTCGCCCAATGAGTCCTTGATATTTAGTCATTTTCAGCCAATATTTTGGATTTTTGAAAATTTCACTTTTTTGTGAAAATATCCACTAAATGAGGGAGTAATATGTGTGAGGGTACCCCAGGAGAGTTCCAAATGTGTGTGGGTAGAATAGATATCCCACGGGGGTAAAATTGAAAAAAGTTGAAACATTTTTTTTTGGACTTAGTCATTTTTCCGGCGTTTATCAGACTTTCAGATAGGGGAAATGTCAGTGAGCATTCCGATTTCAGTTCCAGAGCAATTCACCCAATGAGTCCTCGATATTTAGTCGATTTCAGCCAATATTTTGGATTTTTGAAAATTTCACTTTTTTGTGAAATTATCCACTAAATGAGGGAATAATATGTGTGAGGGTACCCCAGGAAAGCTCCAAATGTGTGTGGGTAGAATATATATCCCACGGGGGTAAAATTGAAAAAAGTTGAAACATTTTTTTTTGGACTTAGTCATTTTTCCGGCCTTTATCAGACTTTCAGATAGGGGAAATGTCAGTGAGCATTCCGATTTCAGTTCCAGAGCAGTTCACCCAATGAGTCCTCGATATTTAGTCGATTTCAGCCAATTTTCTGGATATTTGAAACTTTCACTTTTTTGTGAAAATATCCACTAAATGAGGGAATAATATGTGTGAGGGTACCCCAGGAGAGTTCCAAATGTGTGTATGTAGACTATATATCCCACGGGGGTAAAATTGAAAAAAGTTGAACAAATTTTTTTTTGGACTTAGTCATTTTTCCGGCGTTTATCAGACTTTCAGATAGGGGAAATGTAAGTGAGCGTTCCGATTTCAGTTCCAGAGCGATTCGCCAATTGAGTCCTTGATATTTAGTCATTTTCAGCCAATTTTCTGGATTTTTGAAAATTTCACTTTTTTGTGAAAATATCCACTAAATGAGGGAATAATATATGTGAGGGTTCCCCAGGAGAGTTCCAAATGTGTGTGGGTAGAATATATATCCCACGGGGTAAAAGTGAAAAAAGTTGAAAAAAATTTTTTTTTGGGACTTAGTCATTTTTCCGCCGTTTATCAGACTTTCAGATAGGGGAAATGTGAGTGAGCATTCCGATTTCAGTTCCAGAGCGATTCGCCCAATGAGTCCTTGATATTTAGTCGTTTTCAGCCAATTTTCTGGATTTTTGAAAATTTCACTTTTTTGTGAAAATATCCACTAAATGAGGGAATAATATGTGTGAGGGTTCCCCAGGAGAGTTCCAAATGTGTGTGGGTAGAATATATATCCCACGGGGGTAAAATTGAAAAAAGTTGAACAAATTTTTTTTTGGACTTAGTCATTTTTCCGGCGTTTATCAGACTTTCAGATAGGGGAAATGTCAGTGAGCGTTCCGATTTCAGTTCAAGAGCAGTTCACCCAATGAGTCCTTGATATTTAGTCGTTTTCAGCCAATTTTCTGGATATTTGAAACTTTCACTTTTTTGTGAAAATATCCACTAAATGAGGGAATAATATGTGTGAGGGTACCACAGGAGAGATCCAAATGTGTGTGGATAGAATATATATCCCACGGGGGTAAAATTGAAAGAAGTTGAAAAAATTTTTTTTTTGGACTTAGTCATTTTTCCGGCGTTTATCAGACTTTCAGATAGGGGAAATGTCAGTGAGTGTTCCGATTTCAGTTCCAGAGCGATTCGCCCAATGAGTCCTTGATATTTAGTCGTTTTCATCCAATTTTCTGGATATTTGAAACTTTCACTTTTTTGTGAAAATATCCACTAAATGAGGGAATAATATGTGTGAGGGTACCCCAGGAGAGTTCCAAATGTGTGTGGGTAGAATATATATCCCACGGGGGTAAAATTGAAAAAAGTTGAAACATTTTTTTTTTGGACTTAGTCATTTTTCCGGCGTTTATCAGACTTTCAGATAGGGGAAATGTCAGTGAGCATTCCAATTTCAGTTCCAGAGCGATTCGCCCAATGAGTCCTTGATATTTAGTCGTTTTCAGCCAATTTTCTGGATTTTTGAAAATTTCACTTTTTTGTGAAAATATCCACTAAGTGAGGGAATAATATGTGTGAGGGTACCCCAGGAGAGTTCCAAATGTGTGTGGGTAGAATATATATCCCACGGGGGTAAAATTGAAAAAAGTTGAAAAAAAATTTTTTTTGGGACTTAGTCATTTTTCCGCCGTTTATCAGACTTTCAGATAGGGGAAATGTGAGTGAGCATTCCGATTTCAGTTCCAGAGCGATTCGCCCAATGAGTCCTTGATATTTAGTCGTTTTCAGCCAATTTTCTGGATTTTGAAAATTTCACTTTTTTGTGAAAATATCCACTAAATGAGGGAATAATATGTGTGAGGGTACCCCAGGAGAGTTCCAAATGTGTGTGGGTAGAATATATATCCCACGGGGGTAAAATTGAAAAAAGTTGAAAAAAAATTTTTTTTGGGACTTAGTCATTTTTCCGCCGTTTATCAGACTTTCAGATAGGGGAAATGTGAGTGAGCATTCCGATTTCAGTTCCAGAGCGATTCGCCCAATGAGTCCTTGATATTTAGTCGTTTTCAGCCAATTTTCTGGATTTTGAAAATTTCACTTTTTTGTGAAAATATCCACTAAATGAGGGAATAATATGTGTGAGGGTACCCCAGGAGAGTTCCAAATGTGTGTGGGTAGAATATATATCCCACGGGGTAAAATTGAAAAAAGTTGAAAAAAAATTTTTTTTGGACTTAGTCATTTTTCCGGCGTTTATCAGACTTTCAGATAGGGTAAATGTCAGTGAGCGTTCCGATTTCAGTTCCAGAGCAATTCGCCCAATGAGTCCTTGATATTTAGTCGTTTTCAGCCAATTTTCTGGATTTTTGAAAATTTCACTTTTTTGTGAAAATATCCACTAAATGAGGGAATAATATGTGTGAGGGTACCCCAGGAGAGTTCCAAATGTGTGTGGGTAGAATATATATCCCACGGGGTAAAATTGAAAAAAGTTGAAAAAAAATTTTTTTTTGGACTTAGTCATTTTTCCGGCGTTTATCAGACTTTCAGATAGGGGAAATGTCAGTGAGCATTCCGATTTCAGTTCCAGAGCAATTCGCCCAATGAGTCCTTGATATTTAGTCGTTTTCAGCCAATTTTCTGGATTTTTGAAAATGTCACTTTTTTGTGAAAATATCCACTAAATGAGGGAATAATATGTGTGAGGGTACCCCAGGAGAGTTCCAAATGTGTGTGGGTAGAATATATATCCCACGGGGTAAAATTGAAAAAAGTTGAAAAAAAAATTTTTTAGGACTTAGTCATTTTTCCGGCGTTTATCAGACTTTCAGATAGGATAAATGTCAGTGAGCATTCCGATTTCCGTTCCAGAGCGATTCGCCCAATGAGTCCTTGATATTTAGTCGTTTTCAGCCAATTTTCTGGATATTTGAAAATTTCACTTTTTTGTGAAAATATCCACTAAATGAGGGAATAATATGTGTGAGGGTACCCCAGGAGAGTTCCAAATGTGTGTGGGTAGAATATATATCCAACAGGGGTTAAATTGAAAAAAGTTGAAAAATTTTTTTTTGGACTTAGTCATTTTTCCGGCGTTTATCAGACTTTCAGATAGGGGAAATGTCAGTGAACATTCCGATTTCAGCTCCAGAGCGATTCGCCCAATGAGTCCTTGATATTTAGTCATTTTCAGCCAATATTTTGGATTTTTGAAAATTTCACTTTTTTGTGAAAATATCCACTAAATGAGGGAGTAATATGTGTGAGGGTACCCCAGGAGAGTTCCAAATGTGTGTGGGTAGAATAGATATCCCACGGGGGTAAAATTGAAAAAAGTTGAAACATTTTTTTTTGGACTTAGTCATTTTTCCGGCGTTTATCAGACTTTCAGATAGGGGAAATGTCAGTGAGCATTCCGATTTCAGTTCCAGAGCAATTCACCCAATGAGTCCTCGATATTTAGTCGATTTCAGCCAATATTTTGGATTTTTGAAAATTTCACTTTTTTGTGAAATTATCCACTAAATGAGGGAATAATATGTGTGAGGGTACCCCAGGAAAGCTCCAAATGTGTGTGGGTAGAATATATATCCCACGGGGGTAAAATTGAAAAAAGTTGAAACATTTTTTTTTGGACTTAGTCATTTTTCCGGCCTTTATCAGACTTTCAGATAGGGGAAATGTCAGTGAGCATTCCGATTTCAGTTCCAGAGCAGTTCACCCAATGAGTCCTCGATATTTAGTCGATTTCAGCCAATTTTCTGGATATTTGAAACTTTCACTTTTTTGTGAAAATATCCACTAAATGAGGGAATAATATGTGTGAGGGTACCACAGGAGAGATCCAAATGTGTGTGGATAGAATATATATCCCACGGGGGTAAAATTGAAAAAAGTTGAAAAAATTTTTTTTTTGGACTTAGTCATTTTTCCGGCGTTTATCAGACTTTCAGATAGGGGAAATGTCAGTGAGTGTTCCGATTTCAGTTCCAGAGCGATTCGCCCAATGAGTCCTTGATATTTAGTCGTTTTCATCCAATTTTCTGGATATTTGAAACTTTCACTTTTTTGTGAAAATATCCACTAAATGAGGGAATAATATGTGTGAGGGTACCCCAGGAGAGTTCCAAATGTGTGTGGGTAGAATATATATCCCACGGGGGTAAAATTGAAAAAAGTTGAAACATTTTTTTTTTGGACTTAGTCATTTTTCCGACGTTTATCAGACTTTCAGATAGGGGAAATGTCAGTGAGCATTCCAATTTCAGTTCCAGAGCGATTCGCCCAATGAGTCCTTGATATTTAGTCGTTTTCAGCCAATTTTCTGGATTTTTGAAAATTTCACTTTTTTGTGAAAATATCCACTAAGTGAGGGAATAATATGTGTGAGGGTACCCCAGGAGAGTTCCAAATGTGTGTGGGTAGAATATATATCCCACGGGGGTAAAATTGAAAAAAGTTGATAAAAATTTTTTTTGGGACTTAGTCATTTTTCCGGCGTTTATCAGATTTTCAGATAGGGCAAATGTCAGTGAGCATTCCGATTTCAGTTCCAGAGCGATTCACCCATTGAGTCCTTGATATTTAGTCGTTTTCAGCCAATATTTGGGATTTTTGAAAATTTAACTTTTTTGTGAAAATATCCACTAAATGAGGGAATCATATGTGTGAGGGTATCCCAGGAGAGTTCCAAATGTGTGTGGGTAGAATATATATCCCACGGGGGTAAAATTGAAAAAAGTTGTAAAAATTTTTTTTGGGACTTAGTCATTTTTCCGGCGTTTATCAGACTTTCAGATAGGGGAAATGTCAGTGAGCATTCCAATTTCAGTTCCAGAGCTGTTCGCCCAATGAGTCCTTGATATTTAGTCGATTTCAGCCAATATTTTGGATTTTTGAAAATTTCACTTTTTTGTGAAATTATCCACTAAATGAGGGAATAATATGTGTGAGGGTACCACAGGAGAGATTCAAATGTGTGTGGGTAGAATATATATCCCACGGGGGGAAAATTGAAAAAAGTTGTAAAAATTTTTTTTGGGACTTAGTCATTTTTCCGGCGTTTATCAGACTTTCAGAGAGGGGAAATGTCAGTAAGTGTTCCGATTTCAGTTCCAGAGCGATTCGCCCAATGAGTCCTTGATTTTTAGTCGTTTTTAGCCAATTTTCTGGATTTTTGAAAATTTCACTTTTTTGTGAAAATATCTACTAAATGAGGGAATAATATGTGTGAGGGTACCCCAGGAGAGTTCCAAATGTGTGTGGGTAGAATATATATCCCACGGGGGTAAAATTGAAAAAAGTTGAAACATTTTTTTTTGGACTTAGTCATTTCTCCGGCGTTTATCAGACTTTCAGATAGGGGAAATGTCAGTGAACATTCCGATTTCAGCTCCAGAGCGATTCGCCCAATGAGTCCTTGATATTTAGTCATTTTCAGCCAATATTTTGGATTTTTGAAAATTTCACTTTTTTGTGAAAATATCCACTAAATGAGGGAGTAATATGTGTGAGGGTACCCCAGGAGAGTTCCAAATGTGTGTGGGTAGAATATATATCCCACGGGGGTAAAATTGAAAAAAGTTGAAACATTTTTTTTTGGACTTAGTCATTTTTCCGGCGTTTATCAGACTTTCAGATAGGGGAAATGTCAGTGAGCATTCCGATTTCAGTTCCAGAGCAGTTCACCCAATGAGTCCTCGATATTTAGTCGATTTCAGCCAATATTTTGGATTTTTGAAAATTTCACTTTTTTGTGAAATTATCCACTAAATGAGGGAATAATATGTGTGAGGGTACCCCAGGAAAGCTCCAAATGTGTGTGGGTAGAATATATATCCCACGGGGGTAAAATTGAAAAAAGTTGAAACATTTTTTTTTGGACTTAGTCATTTTTCCGGCGTTTATCAGACTTTCAGATAGGGGAAATGTCAGTGAGCATTCCGATTTCAGTTCCAGAGCAGTTCACCCAATGAGTCCTCGATATTTAGTCGATTTCAGCCAATATTTTGGATTTTTGAAAATTTCACTTTTTTGTGAAATTATCCACTAAATGAGGGAATAATATGTGTGAGGGTACCACAGGAGAGATTCAAATGTGTGTGGGTAGAATATATATCCCACGGGGGGAAAATTGAAAAAAGTTGTAAAAATTTTTTTTGGGACTTAGTCATTTTTCCGGCGTTTATCAGACTTTCAGAGAGGGGAAATGTCAGTAAGTGTTCCGATTTCAGTTCCAGAGCGATTCGCCCAATGAGTCCATGATTTTTAGTCGTTTTTAGCCAATTTTCTGGATTTTTGAAAATTTCACTTTTTTGTGAAAATATCTACTAAATGAGGGAATAATATGTGTGAGGGTACCCCAGGAGAGTTCCAAATGTGTGTGGGTAGAATATATATCACACAGGGGTTAAATTGAAAAAAGTTTTAAAAATTTTTTTTTGGGACCTAGTCATTTCTCCAGCGTTTATCAAACTTTCAGATAGGGGAAATGTCAGTGAGCGTTCCGATTTCAGTTCCAGAGCGATTCGCCCAATGAGTCCTTGATATTTAGTCGTTTTCAGCCAATATTTTGGATTTTTGAAAATTTCACTTTTTTGTGAAAATATCCACTAAATGAGGGAATAATATGTGTGAGGGTACCCCAGGAGAGTTCCAAATTTGTGTGGGTAGAATATATATCCCACGGGGGTAAAATTGAAAAAAGTTGATAAAAAATTTTTTTGGGACTTAGTCATTTTTCCGGCGTATATCAGACTTTCAGATAGGGCAAATGTCAGTGAGCATTCCGATTTCAGTTCCAGAGCGATTCACCCATTGAGTCCTTGATATTTAGTCGTTTTCAGCCAATATTTGGGATTTTTGAAAATTTTACTTTTTTGTGAAAATATCCACTAAATGAGGAAATCATATGTGTGAGGGTACCCCAGGAGAGTTCCAAATGTGTGTGGGTAGAATATATATCCCACGTGGGTAAAATTGAAAGAAGTTGAAACATTTTTTTTTGGACTTAGTCATTTTTCCGGCGTTTATCAGACTTTCAGATAGGGGAAATGTCAGTGAGCATTCTGTTAGAACCTTGCTCTTAGGTTTTTTCCTTTTCTGGTCACATGACCTTGTTGGCCTATTTAATCCTGCTCCGCCCTTCTGGCTTTGCTGGACTTCATTGTATAACTACTTTCTAGCTAGCCTGTGCTCTGTATCTAACTCTGTTAGTTTGCTTGGTCTACGGACCTCTGTGTTCTTTATATTTTGTTTGTTCATCTGTCTGCTACTATTTCTGTTAGGAGGTGTCCCATTTTCCTCCCAGTCCTTAGTACTTGTAGGGATTCCTTCCCCACATCTATAGGTCTCCGTGCAGACAAGCTTAGGACTTTAGCAGGTCTGATCGCATGATCAGGTCCCCTGTTACATCGTAAGGATAAAGCTGAGTTCTATCGTAGGGAGAGATCTCCTCTCTTTCCTTAGCTCTGGTAGCAGAACATAACAGTAAGTCCAGCCTGCAAATTCTCTAAGGAAAGATTTTTCTGTTCCATCATGGTGTCGGTTCAGGATTTGGCTAAACACCTGCAGGGACTCTCTCTGGAGGTGACCGAGCTCCGTCAGCACGTGAGTAACTGTCCTGGAGCACATTTCTTGGAGCCTAAGGTATGTTTGCCGGATTTATTTTTTGGTGAACACCGAGAATTTTTTTCATTTAAAAATGCTTGCTTATTGTATTTTCGTTTGAGACCCAAGTCCTCTGGGGATGAATCCCAGCGCATAGGGTTCATAATGTCACTTTTGCGCAAAGAGCCTCAGGAGTGGGCCTTTTCTTTGCAACCTAGTGATACATGCTTCAGATCAGTGGATAGTTTTTTTTTCTGCTTTGGGACTATTATATGATGATCCTGACCGTGTCGCATCAGCTGAGACTGAGTTGAGACGTTTGAAACAGGGATCAGGTAATGTGGAAAAATATTGTACTCATTTCCGTCGTTGGTCTACTCAAACAGGGTGGAACGATTCTGCTCTGAAAAGTCTATTTCTTGCTGGGCTCAATGAAAGGGTTAAAGACCTGCTAATTGCTTATCCTACACCTGAAGATTTGCAACAGGCTATGAAATTAGCTATACGGGTGGATAGGAGACTGCGTGCAAGGGTTAATGAGAGCAAATCCTCTGCTATGTCAGTTTCTGGTTATGAGAATGTGTGTACTAACAGTGGTGAACCGATGGAGATTGGATCGGTGGCACCTCGCTCTCAAGAAAAAGACCGTCGATTTTCTGAAGGCTTGTGTTTCTATTGCGGAAAATCTGGTCATTTGATTAAAGGCTGTGAGCTTCGTATGAAGAAAGAAAAAAAAATGGTCAGTCATGCCCATATTGCCTGTTTAAATTCCAAGGGTGTATTTTTAGCTGCTTCCACGATTGCTCAGGAAAAATTAATGGAATTTCGGGTGTTTGTTGATTGTGGGTCTACTCTGAATGTAATTGATGGGGGATTCTTGGAAAGACTCAATTTAAAACCTGAACCTTTATCATCCCCCATTGCTGTGGTTTCTGTGGATGGCTCCCCTTTGAAGAATATTACTCTCAAGGTCTGTGAATTTCCTCTCACTATTAATGGTGTTCACCATGAGAAATTGGATTTGGTAGTTTTGAATAACTTGCCTTCTCCAGTAATATTGGGATTGCCCTGGTTAAAATTTCACAATCCTGTACTGGATTGGTCTACCAGTGAAATTAAATCCTGGAGCCATAAATTTTATGACAAGTGTTGTAACGGGCATATTGCAGCTTTGGATAGGGGAGAATTGCCTGTTCCTATTCAGGATTTTTGGAGAGTTTTTTCTGTGAAGGAATTGCAGGTTTTGCTTCCCCATAGAGACTATGATTGTTCTATTGAATTTGTCCCTGGAGCGACTCTTCCTAAAAGTCGTTTATTTAACCTTACTATTCCTGAGAGGAAGGCTTTGGAGGAATACATACAGACAAGTTTGGCCGCCGGTCACATTAGGCCCTCTAAGTCTCCTGTGGCGGTTGGATTTTTTTTTGTAAAAAAAAAGGACGGCGGTTTACGTCCTTGTCTGGATTTTCGTGAGATTAACAAAATTACTGTACGCAATCCTTACCCACTGCCATTGATTCCTGATCTGTTTAACCAGTTAATGGGGGCCAAGTGGTTCTCTAAAATTGACCTTAAGGGGGCATACAATCTGTTGCGCATGAAGGAGGGTGACGAATGGAAGACTGCTTTTAACACTCCTGTGGGTCATTTTGAGAATCTGGTTATGCCTTTTGGTCTTACTAATGCTCCTGCATTTTTTCAGAATCTTATTAATGACATCCTTAGACCTTTGATCGGCAAAAATGTGGTTGTGTATTTGGATGACATTTTGATTTATTCGCCGGATCTGGAGTCTCATTGGTTGAGCGTACGTGAGGTATTACAGTTGTTAATGGACAATTCGCTTTTTGCTAAGCTGGAGAAATGTGAGTTCGCTGTACAGAGAATTAGTTTTTTGGGTTACATTATCTCCAGCGAAGGTTTTGAGATGGACCCGGTTAAAGTTCAAGCTGTACAGGAATGGCCTAGGCCTATTGGTTTGAAATCGATACAGAGGTTTTTAGGTTTCGCCAATTATTACAGAAAATTCATAAAAAATTTTTCTAGTATTGTCAAACCTCTGACCGATCTCACCAGGAAAGGTGCTGATGCGGTTCAGTGGTCTTCTGAGGCCATTGAAGCTTTTGTGTTTCTCAAGGAGAGGTTCACCTCTGCTCCCATCCTTATGCAGCCTGATGTGACTAAGCCGTTTTTGGTTGAGGTTGATGCTTCCTCTGTGGGGGTTGGCGCAGTATTGTCTCAGGATAACGGGGATGGATTACATCCCTGTGCCTTTTTTTCCAAAAAATTTTCGGAGACTGAACTGAATTACGATATTGGTAATCGGGAATTATTGGCTATTAAACTCGCATTTGAACACTGGCGCCACTTCTTGGAAGGTGCGGAATTTCCCATTCAGGTTCTTACGTATCATAAAAATCTGATATTTCTTGATGCTGCCAAGCGCCTGAATGCCCGTCAGGCTAGGTGGGCACTGTTTTTCTCGCGGTTTAATTTCTCCGTTACTTACATCCCTGGTACTAAGAATGTTAAGGCGGATGCCTTGTCTCGCAGTTTTTCTCCCATAGTCGGTGCTGAGAAAGAGGAGAACATTTTACAAGAAGGTGTTGTGATAGCTGCTTTGGACTCCGTTTGGAAGATGAGATTCTTAAAGCACAGGAGAATGCCCCATCTAACACTCCTCATGGGAGGTTGTTTGTGCCTGGGACCTTTAGGAGAGATTTGTTTGTTGAGTGTCACGAATCTCGGTTGGCAGGTCATCCCGGAATCTCTGAGACCAAGAGACTGGTGGGTCGCAGTTTTTGGTGGCCTGGATGGCAGAAGGAAGTCATTAAGTGGCTGAGTCAATGTACTATATGTGCTAGATCTAAGTCCTCACATACTCCTGCTGCGGGGTTGCTTTGTCCTTTGGAGGTTCCCAGTGCTCCTTGGACACATTTGGCTATGGACTTTATAACTGACCTTCCCCCCTCTGAGGGTTTTACTGTCATCTGGGTGGTCGTGGACCGTTTTAGCAAGATGTGTCACTTGGTTCCCTTCGTCAAACTGCCCTGCGCTAAAACTCTCGCTAAGGCCTTTGTCAAGGAAATTGTCAGACTTCATGGTGTTCCTACTGACATTGTTTCTGATAGGGGTCCTCAGTTCGTGGCTCGTTTTTGGCGTGCCTTTTGTGACAGGTTGGGAGTTCATTTGTCGTTCTCGTCCGGATATCATCCTGAATCTAATGGCCAGACAGAAAGGAAAAACCAGGATGTTGAGCAGTTCTTGCGTTGTTTTGTGGCAGACAATCAAGATGGGTGGTCTGAGTTTCTGCCACTTGCTGAATTTGCTCTGAACAATCATACATCTTCTTCTGCTGGTTGTTCGCCTTTTTTTTGTTGTTCTGGGAGACATCCGTCGTTTGGGTCGTTCTCCAAGTTGGGATCTGCCGTGCCTGAGGAGGAGAATTTTTCCGGTGATTTGGAGAGAGTTTGGACGGATGTGCGTGGTAATCTTCAGGAGGCCAACAGAAAATCTAAAGACTACTTTGAAAGGAAACGACAGGAGGTTTTGTTCGCTGTTGGTGACATGGTTTGGTTGTCCTCTAGGAATCTGCGGTTGAGGATTCCTTCTAAGAAATTGGGTCCCAAGTTTGTAGGGCCCTTTAAGGTGCTTCAGGTTATCAACCAATCTGCTGTTAGGTTGGAGGTTCCTACCTCCTGGAGAATTAATCCGGTATTTCATGTCTCTCTGTTAAAAAAAGCTGTTGTGTCGGATGGTGACGCCTCTGCCTCTGTTCCTCCGGTGGTGGAGGACGGGGAATATGAAATTTCTCGCATCCTTAACTCTAGACGGTATAGAGGTAGTTTGCAGTATCTTGTGGCCTGGAAAGGTTTCGGACCCGAGGATAACTCTTGGGTGAGGTCAGATGATGTTTCCGCGTCCAGACTTATCAGAGCGTTTCACAGGAGATTTCCTGATAAGCCTGGTCCTAGGGGATCCGGAGGATCCTCTTAGAAGGGGGGGTACTGTTAGAACCTTGCTCTTAGGTTTTTTCCTTTGCTGGTCACATGACCTTGTTGGCCTATTTAATCCTGCTCCGCCCTTCTGGCTTTGCTGGACTTCATTGTATAACTACTTTCTAGCTAGCCTGTGCTCTGTATCTAACTCTGTTAGTTTGCTTGGTCTACGGACCTCTGTGTTCTTTATATTTTGTTTGTTCGTCTGTCTGCTACTATTTCTGTTAGTCCTTAGTACTTGTAGGGATTCCTTCCCCACATCTATAGGTCTCCGTACAGACTAGCTTAGGACTTTAGCAGGTCTGATCGCAGGATCAGGTCCCCTGTTACATCGTAGGGATAAAGCTGAGTTCTATCGTAGGGACAGATCTCCTCTCTTTCCTTAGCTCTGGTAGCAGAACATAACACATTCCGATTTCAGTTCCAGAGCGGTTCACCCAATGAGTCCTTGATATTTAGTCGATTTCAGCCAATAATTTGGATTTTTGAAAATTTCACTTTTTTGTGAAAATATCCACTAAATGAGGGAATCATATGTGTGAGGGTACCCCAGCAGAGTTCCAAATGTGTGTGGGTAGAATATATATCCCACGGGGGTAAAATTGAAAAAAGTTGAAACATTTTTTTTTGGACTTAGTCATTTTTCCGGCGTTTATCAGACTTTCAGATAGGGGAAATGTCAGTAAGCGTTCCGATTTCAGTTCCAGAGCGATTCGCCCAATGAGTCCTTGATATTTAGTCGTTTTCAGCCAATATTTGGGATTTTTGAAAATTTTACTTTTTTGTGAAAATATCCACTAAATGAGGGAATCATATGTGTGAGGGTACCCCAGCAGAGTTCCAAATGTGTGTGGGTAGAATATATATCCCACGGGGGTAAAATTGAAAAAAGTTGAAACATTTTTTTTTGGACTTAGTCATTTCTCCGGCGTTTATCAGACTTTCAGATAGGGGAAATGTCAGTGAACATTCCGATTTCAGCTCCAGAGCGATTCGCCCAATGAGTCCTTGATATTTAGTCATTTTCAGCCAATATTTTGGATTTTTGAAAATTTCACTTTTTTGTGAAAATATCCACTAAATGAGGGAGTAATATGTGTGAGGGTACCCCAGGAGAGTTCCAAATGTGTGTGGGTAGAATATATATCCCACGGGGGTAAAATTGAAAAAAGTTGAAACATTTTTTTTTGGACTTAGTCATTTTTCCGGCGTTTATCAGACTTTCAGATAGGGGAAATGTCAGTGAGCATTCCGATTTCAGTTCCAGAGCAGTTCACCCAATGAGTCCTCGATATTTAGTCGATTTCAGCCAATATTTTGGATTTTTGAAAATTTCACTTTTTTGTGAAATTATCCACTAAATGAGGGAATAATATGTGTGAGGGTACCCCAGGAAAGCTCCAAATGTGTGTGGGTAGAATATATATCCCACGGGGGTAAAATTGAAAAAAGTTGAAACATTTTTTTTTGGACTTAGTCATTTTTCCGGCGTTTATCAGACTTTCAGATAGGGGAAATGTCAGTGAGCATTCCGATTTCAGTTCCAGAGCAGTTCACCCAATGAGTCCTCGATATTTAGTCGATTTCAGCCAATATTTTGGATTTTTGAAAATTTCACTTTTTTGTGAAATTATCCACTAAATGAGGGAATAATATGTGTGAGGGTACCACAGGAGAGATTCAAATGTGTGTGGGTAGAATATATATCCCACGGGGGGAAAATTGAAAAAAGTTGTAAAAATTTTTTTTGGGACTTAGTCATTTTTCCGGCGTTTATCAGACTTTCAGAGAGGGGAAATGTCAGTAAGTGTTCCGATTTCAGTTCCAGAGCGATTCGCCCAATGAGTCCATGATTTTTAGTCGTTTTTAGCCAATTTTCTGGATTTTTGAAAATTTCACTTTTTTGTGAAAATATCTACTAAATGAGGGAATAATATGTGTGAGGGTACCCCAGGAGAGTTCCAAATGTGTGTGGGTAGAATATATATCACACAGGGGTTAAATTGAAAAAAGTTTTAAAAATTTTTTTTTGGGACCTAGTCATTTCTCCAGCGTTTATCAAACTTTCAGATAGGGGAAATGTCAGTGAGCGTTCCGATTTCAGTTCCAGAGCGATTCGCCCAATGAGTCCTTGATATTTAGTCGTTTTCAGCCAATATTTTGGATTTTTGAAAATTTCACTTTTTTGTGAAAATATCCACTAAATGAGGGAATAATATGTGTGAGGGTACCCCAGGAGAGTTCCAAATTTGTGTGGGTAGAATATATATCCCACGGGGGTAAAATTGAAAAAAGTTGATAAAAAATTTTTTTGGGACTTAGTCATTTTTCCGGCATATATCAGACTTTCAGATAGGGCAAATGTCAGTGAGCATTCCGATTTCAGTTCCAGAGCGATTCACCCATTGAGTCCTTGATATTTAGTCGTTTTCAGCCAATATTTGGGATTTTTGAAAATTTTACTTTTTTGTGAAAATATCCACTAAATGAGGGAATCATATGTGTGAGGGTACCCCAGGAGAGTTCCAAATGTGTGTGGGTAGAATATATATCCCACGTGGGTAAAATTGAAAAAAGTTGAAACATTTTTTTTTGGACTTAGTCATTTTTCCGGCGTTTATCAGACTTTCAGATAGGGGAAATGTCAGTGAGCATTCTGTTAGAACCTTGCTCTTAGGTTTTTTCCTTTTCTGGTCACATGACCTTGTTGGCCTATTTAATCCTGCTCCGCCCTTCTGGCTTTGCTGGACTTCATTGTATAACTACTTTCTAGCTAGCCTGTGCTCTGTATCTAACTCTGTTAGTTTGCTTGGTCTACGGACCTCTGTGTTCTTTATATTTTGTTTGTTCATCTGTCTGCTACTATTTCTGTTAGGAGGTGTCCCATTTTCCTCCCAGTCCTTAGTACTTGTAGGGATTCCTTCCCCACATCTATAGGTCTCCGTGCAGACAAGCTTAGGACTTTAGCAGGTCTGATCGCATGATCAGGTCCCCTGTTACATCGTAAGGATAAAGCTGAGTTCTATCGTAGGGAGAGATCTCCTCTCTTTCCTTAGCTCTGGTAGCAGAACATAACAGTAAGTCCAGCCTGCAAATTCTCTAAGGAAAGATTTTTCTGTTCCATCATGGTGTCGGTTCAGGATTTGGCTAAACACCTGCAGGGACTCTCTCTGGAGGTGACCGAGCTCCGTCAGCACGTGAGTAACTGTCCTGGAGCACATTTCTTGGAGCCTAAGGTATGTTTGCCGGATTTATTTTTTGGTGAACACCGAGAATTTTTTTCATTTAAAAATGCTTGCTTATTGTATTTTCGTTTGAGACCCAAGTCCTCTGGGGATGAATCCCAGCGCATAGGGTTCATAATGTCACTTTTGCGCAAAGAGCCTCAGGAGTGGGCCTTTTCTTTGCAACCTAGTGATACATGCTTCAGATCAGTGGATAGTTTTTTTTCTGCTTTGGGACTATTATATGATGATCCTGACCGTGTCGCATCAGCTGAGACTGAGTTGAGACGTTTGAAACAGGGATCAGGTAATGTGGAAAAATATTGTACTCATTTCCGTCGTTGGTCTACTCAAACAGGGTGGAACGATTCTGCTCTGAAAAGTCTATTTCTTGCTGGGCTCAATGAAAGGGTTAAAGACCCGCTAATTGCTTATCCTACACCTGAAGATTTGCAACAGGCTATGAAATTAGCTATACGGGTGGATAGGAGACTGCGTGCAAGGGTTAATGAGAGCAAATCCTCTGCTATGTCAGTTTCTGGTTATGAGAATGTGTGTACTAACAGTGGTGAACCGATGGAGATTGGATCGGTGGCACCTCGCTCTCAAGAAAAAGACCGTCGATTTTCTGAAGGCTTGTGTTTCTATTGCGGAAAATCTGGTCATTTGATTAAAGGCTGTGAGCTTCGTATGAAGAAAGAAAAAAAAATGGTCAGTCATGCCCATATTGCCTGTTTAAATTCCAAGGGTGTATTTTTAGCTGCTTCCACGATTGCTCAGGAAAAATTAATGGAATTTCGGGTGTTTGTTGATTGTGGGTCTACTCTGAATGTAATTGATGGGGGATTCTTGGAAAGACTCAATTTAAAACCTGAACCTTTATCATCCCCCATTGCTGTGGTTTCTGTGGATGGCTCCCCTTTGAAGAATATTACTCTCAAGGTCTGTGAATTTCCTCTCACTATTAATGGTGTTCACCATGAGAAATTGGATTTGGTAGTTTTGAATAACTTGCCTTCTCCAGTAATATTGGGATTGCCCTGGTTAAAATTTCACAATCCTGTACTGGATTGGTCTACCAGTGAAATTAAATCCTGGAGCCATAAATTTTATGACAAGTGTTGTAACGGGCATATTGCAGCTTTGGATAGGGGAGAATTGCCTGTTCCTATTCAGGATTTTTGGAGAGTTTTTTCTGTGAAGGAATTGCAGGTTTTGCTTCCCCATAGAGACTATGATTGTTCTATTGAATTTGTCCCTGGAGCGACTCTTCCTAAAAGTCGTTTATTTAACCTTACTATTCCTGAGAGGAAGGCTTTGGAGGAATACATACAGACAAGTTTGGCCGCCGGTCACATTAGGCCCTCTAAGTCTCCTGTGGCGGTTGGATTTTTTTTTGTAAAAAAAAAGGACGGCGGTTTACGTCCTTGTCTGGATTTTCGTGAGATTAACAAAATTACTGTACGCAATCCTTACCCACTGCCATTGATTCCTGATCTGTTTAACCAGTTAATGGGGGCCAAGTGGTTCTCTAAAATTGACCTTAAGGGGGCATACAATCTGTTGCGCATGAAGGAGGGTGACGAATGGAAGACTGCTTTTAACACTCCTGTGGGTCATTTTGAGAATCTGGTTATGCCTTTTGGTCTTACTAATGCTCCTGCATTTTTTCAGAATCTTATTAATGACATCCTTAGACCTTTGATCGGCAAAAATGTGGTTGTGTATTTGGATGACATTTTGATTTATTCGCCGGATCTGGAGTCTCATTGGTTGAGCGTACGTGAGGTATTACAGTTGTTAATGGACAATTCGCTTTTTGCTAAGCTGGAGAAATGTGAGTTCGCTGTACAGAGAATTAGTTTTTTGGGTTACATTATCTCCAGCGAAGGTTTTGAGATGGACCCGGTTAAAGTTCAAGCTGTACAGGAATGGCCTAGGCCTATTGGTTTGAAATCGATACAGAGGTTTTTAGGTTTCGCCAATTATTACAGAAAATTCATAAAAAATTTTTCTAGTATTGTCAAACCTCTGACCGATCTCACCAGGAAAGGTGCTGATGCGGTTCAGTGGTCTTCTGAGGCCATTGAAGCTTTTGTGTATCTCAAGGAGAGGTTCACCTCTGCTCCCATCCTTATGCAGCCTGATGTGACTAAGCCGTTTTTGGTTGAGGTTGATGCTTCCTCTGTGGGGGTTGGCGCAGTATTGTCTCAGGATAACGGGGATGGATTACATCCCTGTGCCTTTTTTTCCAAAAAATTTTCGGAGACTGAACTGAATTACGATATTGGTAATCGGGAATTATTGGCTATTAAACTCGCATTTGAACACTGGCGCCACTTCTTGGAAGGTGCGGAATTTCCCATTCAGGTTCTTACGTATCATAAAAATCTGATATTTCTTGATGCTGCCAAGCGCCTGAATGCCCGTCAGGCTAGGTGGGCACTGTTTTTCTCGCGGTTTAATTTCTCCGTTACTTACATCCCTGGTACTAAGAATGTTAAGGCGGATGCCTTGTCTCGCAGTTTTTCTCCCATAGTCGGTGCTGAGAAAGAGGAGAACATTTTACAAGAAGGTGTTGTGATAGCTGCTTTGGACTCCGTTTGGAAGATGAGATTCTTAAAGCACAGGAGAATGCCCCATCTAACACTCCTCATGGGAGGTTGTTTGTGCCTGGGACCTTTAGGAGAGATTTGTTTGTTGAGTGTCACGAATCTCGGTTGGCAGGTCATCCCGGAATCTCTGAGACCAAGAGACTGGTGGGTCGCAGTTTTTGGTGGCCTGGATGGCAGAAGGAAGTCATTAAGTGGCTGAGTCAATGTACTATATGTGCTAGATCTAAGTCCTCACATACTCCTGCTGCGGGGTTGCTTTGTCCTTTGGAGGTTCCCAGTGCTCCTTGGACACATTTGGCTATGGACTTTATAACTGACCTTCCCCCCTCTGAGGGTTTTACTGTCATCTGGGTGGTCGTGGACCGTTTTAGCAAGATGTGTCACTTGGTTCCCTTCGTCAAACTGCCCTGCGCTAAAACTCTCGCTAAGGCCTTTGTCAAGGAAATTGTCAGACTTCATGGTGTTCCTACTGACATTGTTTCTGATAGGGGTCCTCAGTTCGTGGCTCGTTTTTGGCGTGCCTTTTGTGACAGGTTGGGAGTTCATTTGTCGTTCTCGTCCGGATATCATCCTGAATCTAATGGCCAGACAGAAAGGAAAAACCAGGATGTTGAGCAGTTCTTGCGTTGTTTTGTGGCAGACAATCAAGATGGGTGGTCTGAGTTTCTGCCACTTGCTGAATTTGCTCTGAACAATCATACATCTTCTTCTGCTGGTTGTTCGCCTTTTTTTTGTTGTTCTGGGAGACATCCGTCGTTTGGGTCGTTCTCCAAGTTGGGATCTGCCGTGCCTGAGGAGGAGAATTTTTCCGGTGATTTGGAGAGAGTTTGGACGGATGTGCGTGGTAATCTTCAGGAGGCCAACAGAAAATCTAAAGACTACTTTGAAAGGAAACGACAGGAGGTTTTGTTCGCTGTTGGTGACATGGTTTGGTTGTCCTCTAGGAATCTGCGGTTGAGGATTCCTTCTAAGAAATTGGGTCCCAAGTTTGTAGGGCCCTTTAAGGTGCTTCAGGTTATCAACCAATCTGCTGTTAGGTTGGAGGTTCCTACCTCCTGGAGAATTAATCCGGTATTTCATGTCTCTCTGTTAAAAAAAGCTGTTGTGTCGGATGGTGACGCCTCTGCCTCTGTTCCTCCGGTGGTGGAGGACGGGGAATATGAAATTTCTCGCATCCTTAACTCTAGACGGTATAGAGGTAGTTTGCAGTATCTTGTGGCCTGGAAAGGTTTCGGACCCGAGGATAACTCTTGGGTGAGGTCAGATGATGTTTCCGCGTCCAGACTTATCAGAGCGTTTCACAGGAGATTTCCTGATAAGCCTGGTCCTAGGGGATCCGGAGGATCCTCTTAGAAGGGGGGGTACTGTTAGAACCTTGCTCTTAGGTTTTTTCCTTTGCTGGTCACATGACCTTGTTGGCCTATTTAATCCTGCTCCGCCCTTCTGGCTTTGCTGGACTTCATTGTATAACTACTTTCTAGCTAGCCTGTGCTCTGTATCTAACTCTGTTAGTTTGCTTGGTCTACGGACCTCTGTGTTCTTTATATTTTGTTTGTTCGTCTGTCTGCTACTATTTCTGTTAGTCCTTAGTACTTGTAGGGATTCCTTCCCCACATCTATAGGTCTCCGTACAGACTAGCTTAGGACTTTAGCAGGTCTGATCGCAGGATCAGGTCCCCTGTTACATCGTAGGGATAAAGCTGAGTTCTATCGTAGGGACAGATCTCCTCTCTTTCCTTAGCTCTGGTAGCAGAACATAACACATTCCGATTTCAGTTCCAGAGCGGTTCACCCAATGAGTCCTTGATATTTAGTCGATTTCAGCCAATAATTTGGATTTTTGAAAATTTCACTTTTTTGTGAAAATATCCACTAAATGAGGGAATCATATGTGTGAGGGTACCCCAGCAGAGTTCCAAATGTGTGTGGGTAGAATATATATCCCACGGGGGTAAAATTGAAAAAAGTTGAAACATTTTTTTTTGGACTTAGTCATTTTTCCGGCGTTTATCAGACTTTCAGATAGGGGAAATGTCAGTAAGCGTTCCGATTTCAGTTCCAGAGCGATTCGCCCAATGAGTCCTTGATATTTAGTCGTTTTCAGCCAATATTTGGGATTTTTGAAAATTTTACTTTTTTGTGAAAATATCCACTAAATGAGGGAATCATATGTGTGAGGGTACCCCAGCAGAGTTCCAAATGTGTGTGGGTAGAATATATATCCCACGGGGGTAAAATTGAAAAAAGTTGAAACATTTTTTTTTGGACTTAGTCATTTTTCCGGCGTTTATCAGACTTTCAGATAGGGGAAATGTCAGTGAGCGTTCCGATTTCAGTTCCAGAGCGATTCGCCCAATGAGTCCTTGATATTTAGTCGTTTTCAGCCAATTTTCTGGATATTTGAAGCTTTCACTTTTTTGTGAAAATATCCCCTAATTGAGAGAATAATATGTGTGAGGGTACCCCAGGAGAGCTCCAAATGTGTGTGGGTAGAATATATATCCCACGGGGGTAAAATTGAAAAAAGTTGAAAACATTTTTTTTTTGGACTTAATCATTTTTCCAGCGTTTATCAGACTTTCAGATAGGACAAATGTCAGTGAGCGTTTCGATTTCAGTTCCAGAGCGATTCGCCCAATGAGTACTTGATATTTAGTCGTTTTCAGCCAATTTTCTGGATTTTTGAAAATTTCACTTTTTTGTGAAAATATCCACTAAATGAGAGAATAATATGTGTGAGGGTACCCCAGGAGAGCTCCAAATGTGTGTGGGTAGAATATATATCCCACGGGGGTAAAATTGAAAAAAGTTGAAAATATTTTTTTTTTGGACTTAATCATTTTTCCAGCGTTTATCAGACTTTCAGATAGGACAAATGTCAGTGAGCGTTTCGATTTCAGTTCCAGAGCGATTCGCCCAATGAGTACTTGATATTTAGTCGTTTTCAGCCAATTTTCTGGATTTTTGAAAATTTCACTTTTTTGTGAAAATATCCACTAAATGAGAGGACAATATGTGTGAGGGTACCCCAGGAGAGCTCCAAATGTGTGTGGGTAGAATATATATCCCACAGGGGTAAAATTGAAAAAAGTTTAAAAAAAAATTTTTTTTTGACTTAATCATTTTTCCGGCGTTGATCAGACTTTCAGATAGGGCAAATGTCAGTGAGCATTTCGATTTCAGTTCCAGAGCGATTCGCCCATTGAGTCCTTGATATTTAGTCGTTTTCAGCCAATATTTTAGACTTTTGAAAATTTTACTTTTTTGTGAAAATATCCACTAAATCAGGGAATAATATGTGTGAGGGTACCCCAGGAGAGTTCCAAATGTGTGTGGGTAGAATATATATCCCACGGGGGTAAAATTGAAAAAAGTTGAAACATTTTTTTTTTGGACTTAGTCATTTTTCCGGCGTTTATCAGACTTTCAGATAGGGGAAATGTCAGTGAGCGTTCCGATTTCAGTTCCAGAGCGATTCGCCCAATGAGTCCTTGATATTTAGTCGTTTTCAGCCAATTTTCTGAATTTTTGAAAATTTCTCTTTTTTTGTGAAAATATCCACTAAATGAGAGAATAATATGTGTGAGGGTACCCCAGGAGAGTTCCAAATGTGTGTGGGTAGAATATATATCCCACGGGGGTAAAATTGAAAAAAGTTGAAAACATTTTTTTTTTGGACTTAATCATTTTTCCAGTGTTTATCAGACTTTCAGATAGGACAAATGTCAGTGAGCGTTCCGATTTCAGTTCCAGAGCGATTCGCCCAATGAGTCCTTGATATTTAGTCGATTTCAGCCAATATTTGGGATTTTTGAAAATTTTACTTTTTTGTGAAAATATCCACTAAATGAGGGAATCATATGTGTGAGGGTACCCCAGGAGAGTTCCAAATGTGTGTGGGTAGAATATATATCCCACGGGTGTAAAATTGAAAAAAGTTGAAACATTTTTTTTTGGACTTAGTCATTTTTCCGGCGTTTATCAGACTTTCAGATAGGGGAAATGTCAGTGAGCGTTCCGATTTCAGTTCCAGAGCGATTCGCCCAATGAGTCCTTGATATTTAGTCGTTTTCAGCCAATTTTCTCAATTTTTGAAAAGTTCACTTTTTTGTGAAAATATCCACTAAATGAGAGAATAATATGTGTGAGGGTACCCCAGGAGAGTTCCAAATGTGTGTGGGTAGAATATATATCCCAGGGGGGTAAAATTGAAAAAAGTTGAAAACATTTTTTTTTTTTACTTAGTCATTTTTCCGGCGTTTATCCGACTTTCAGATAGGGGAAATGTCAGTGAGCATTCCGATTTCAGTTCCAGAGCGGTTCGCCGAATGAGTCCTTGATATTTAGTCGTTTTCAGCCAATATTTTAGACTTTTGAAAATTTTACTTTTTTGTGAAAATATCCACTAAATGAGGGAATAATATGTGTGAGGGTACCCCAGGAGAGTTCCAAATGTGTGTGGGTAGAATATATATCCCACGGGGAAAAAATTGAAAAAAGTTGAAACTTTTTTTTTTGGACTTAGTCATTTTTCCGGCGTTTATCAGACTTTCAGATAGGGGAAATGTCAGTGAGCGTTCCGATTTCAGTTCCAGAGCGATTCGCCCAATGAGTCCTTGATATTTAGTCGATTTCAGCCAATATTTGGGATTTTTGAAAATTTTACTTTTTTGTGAAAATATCCACTAAATGAGGGAATCATATGTGTGAGGGTACCCCAGGAGAGTTCCAAATATGTGTGGGTAGAATATATATCCCACGGGTGTAAAATTGAAAAAAGTTGAAACATTTTTTTTTGGACTTAGTCATTTTTCCGGTGTTTATCAGACTTTCAGATAGGGGAAATGTCAGTGAGCATTCCGATTTCAGTTCCAGAGCGGTTCGCCGAATGAGTCCTTGATATTTAGTCGATTTCAGCCAATATTTTGGATTTTTGAAAATTTCACTTTTTTGTGAAATTATCCACTAAATGAGGGAATAATATGTGTGAGGGTACCACAGGAGAGATCCAAATGTGTGTGGGTAAAATATATATCCCACGGGGGTAAAATTGAAAAAAGTTGAAAAATTTTTTTTTTGGGACTTAGTCATTTTTCCGGCGTTTATCAGACTTTCAGATAGGGCAAAAGTCAGTGAGCATTTCGATTTCAGTTCTTGAGCGATTCGCCCAATGAGTCCTTGATATTTAGTCGTTTTCAGCCAATATTTTAGACTTTTGGAAATTTTACTTTTTTGTGAAAATATCCACAAAATGAGAGAATAATATGTGTGAGGGTACCCCAGGAGAGTTCCAAATGTGTGTGGGTAGAATATATATCCCACGGGGGTAAAATTGAAAAAAGTTGAAAAATTTTTTTTTTGGACTTAATCATTTTTCCAGTGTTTATCAGACTTTCCGATAGTACAAATGTCAGTGAGCGTTCCGATTTCAGTTCCAGAGCGATTCGCCCAATGAGTCCTTGATATTTAGTCGATTTCAGCCAATATTTTGGATTTTTGAAAATTTCACTTTTTTGTGAAATTATCCACTAAATGAGGGAATAATATGTGTGAGGGTACCGCAGGAGAGTTCCAAATGTCTGTGGGTAGAATATATATCCCACGGGGGTAAAATTGAAAAAAGTTGAAAACATTTTTTTTTTGGACTTAGTCATTTTTCCGGCGTTTATCAGACTTTCAGATAGGGGAACTGTCAGTGAGCATTCCGATTTCAGTTCCAGAGCGATTCTCCCAATGAATCCTTGATATTTAGTCGTTTTCAGCCAATTTTCTGGATTTTTGAAAATTTCACTTTTTTGTGAAAATATCCACTAAATGAGGGAATAATATGTGTGAGGGTACCCCAGGAGAGCTCCAAGTGTGCGTGCGTAGAATATATATCTCACGGGGGTAAAATTGAAAAAAGTTGAAACATTTTTTTTTTTGGACTTAGTCATTTTTCCAGTGTTTATCAGACTTTCAGATAGGGGAAATGTCAGTGAGCGTTCTGATTTCAGTTCCAGAGCGATTCGCCCAATGAGTCCTTGATATTTAGTCGATTTCAGCCAATATTTTGGATTTTTGAAAATTTTACTTTTTTGTGAAAATATCCACTAAATGAGGGAATCATATGTGTGAGGGTACCACAGGAGAGATCCAAATGTGTGTGGGTAGAATATATATCCCACGGGGGTAAAATTGAAAATAGTTGAAAAATTTTTTTTTTGGGACTTAGTCATTTTTCCGGCGTTTATCAGACTTTCAGATAGGGCAAAAGTCAGTGAGCATTTCAATTTCAGTTCTTGAGCGATTCGCCCAATGAGTCCTTGATATTTAGTCGTTTTCAGCCAATATTTTAGACTTTTGGAAATTTTACTTTTTTGTGAAAATATCCACTAAATGAGGGAATAATATGTGTGAGGGTACCGCAGGAGAGTTCCAATTGTCTGTGGGTAGAATATATATCCCACGGGGGTAAAATTGAAAAAAGTTGAAAACATTTTTTTTTTGGACTTAATCATTTTTCCAGTGTTTATCAGACTTTCAGATAGGGGAAATGTCAGTGAGCGTTCCGATTTCAGTTCCAGAGCGATTCGCCCAATGAGTCCTTGATATTTAGTCGTTTTCAGCCAATTTTCTGGATATTTGAAACTTTCACTTTTTTGTGAAAATATCCACTAAATGAGGGAATAATATGTGTGAGGGTACCCCAGGAGAGTTCCAAAATGTGTGTGGGTAGAATATATATCCCACAGGGGTAAAATTGAAAAAAGTTGAAAAAAAATTTTTTTTTGGACTTAGTCATTTTTCCGGCGTTTATCAGACTTTCAGATAGGGGAAATGTCAGTGAGCGTTCCGATTTCAGTTCCAGAGCGATTCGCCCAATGAGTCCTTGATATTTAGTCGTTTTCAGCCAATTTTCTAGATTTTTGAAAATTTCACTTATTTGTGAATATATCCACTAAATGAGAGAACAATATGTGTGAGGGTACCCCAGGAGAGCTCCAAATGTGTGTGGGTAGAATATATATCCCACGGGGGTAAAATTGAAAAAAGTTGAAAACATTTTTTTTTTCGACTTAATCATTTTTCCAGTGTTTATCAGACTTTCAGATAGGGGAAATGTCAGTGAGCGTTCTGATTTCAGTTCCAGAGCGATTCGCCCAATGAGTCCTTGATATTTAGTCGTTTTCAGCCAATTTTCTGGATTTTTGAAAATTTCACTTTTTTGTGAAAATATCCACTAAATGAGTGAATAATATGTGTGAGGGTACCCCAGGAGAATTCCAAATGTGTGTGGGTAGAATATATATCCCACGGGGGTAAAATTGAAAAAAGTTGAAACATTTTTTTCTTGGACTTAGTCATTTTTCCGGCGTTTATCAGACTTTCAGATAGGGCAAATGTCAGTGAGCATTCCGATTTCAGTTCCAGAGCGATTCACCCATTGAGTCCTTGATATTTAGTCATTTTCAGCCAATATTTGGGATTTTTGAAAATTTTACTTTTTTGTGAAAATATCCACTAAATGAGGGAATCATATGTGTGAGGGTACCCCAGGAGAGTTCCAAATGTGTGTGGGTAGAATATATATCCCACGGGTGTAAAATTGAAAAAAGTTGAAACATTTTTTTTTGGACTTAGTCATTTTTCCGGTGTTTATCAGACTTTCAGATAGGGGAAATGTCAGTGAGCATTCCGATTTCAGTTCCAGAGCGGTTCGCCGAATGAGTCCTTGATATTTAGTCGTTTTCAGCCAATATTTTAGACTTTTGAAAATTTTACTTTTTTGTGAAAATATCCACTAAATGAGGGAATAATATGTGTGAGGGTACCCCAGGAGAGTTCCAAATGTGTGTGGGTAGAATATATATCCCACGGGGGTAAAATTGAAAAAAGTTGAAACATTTTTTTTTGGACTTAGTCATTTTTCCGGCGTTTATCAGACTTTCAGATAGGGGAAATGTCAGTGAGCGTTCCGATTTCAGTTCCAGAGCGATTCGCCCAATGAGTCCTTGATATTTAGTCGTTTTCAGCCAATTTTCTGAATTTTTGAAAATTTCACTTTTTTTGTGAAAATATCCACTAAATGAGAGAATAATATGTGTGAGGGTACCCCAGGAGAGTTCCAAATGTGTGTGGGTAGAATATATATCCCACGGGGGTAAAATTGAAAAAAGTTGAAAACATTTTTTTTTTGGACTTAATCATTTTTCCAGTGTTTATCAGACTTTCAGATAGGACAAATGTCAGTGAGCGTTCCGATTTCAGTTCCAGAGCGATTCGCCCAATGAGTCCTTGATATTTAGTCGATTTCAGCCAATATTTTGGATTTTTGAAAATTTCACTTTTTTGTGAAAATATCCACTAAATGAGGGAATCATATGTGTGAGGGTACCCCAGGAGAGTTCCAAATGTGTGTGGGTAGAATATATATCCCACGGGTGTAAAATTGAAAAAAGTTGAAACATTTTTTTTTGGACTTAGTCATTTTTCCGGTGTTTATCAGACTTTCAGATAGGGGAAATGTCAGTGAGCATTCTGATTTCAGTTCCAGAGCGATTCACCCATTGAGTCCTTGATATTTAGTCATTTTCAGCCAATATTTGGGATTTTTGAAAATTTTACTTTTTTGTGAAAATATCCACTAAATGAGGGAATCATATGTGTGAGGGTACCCCAGGAGAGTTCCAAATGTGTGTGGGTAGAATATATATCCCACGGGGGTAAAATTGAAAAAAGTTGAAACATTTTTTTTTTGGACTTAGTCATTTTTCCGGCGTTTATCAGACTTTCAGATAGGGGAAATGTCAGTGAGCGTTCCGATTTCAGTTCCAGAGCGATTCGCCCAATGAGTCCTTGATATTTAGTCGTTTTCAGCCAATTTTCTGAATTTTTGAAAATTTCACTTTTTTTGTGAAAATATCCACTAAATGAGAGAATAATATGTGTGAGGGTACCCCAGGAGAGTTCCAAATGTGTGTGGGTAGAATATATATCCCACGGGGGTAAAATTGAAAAAAGTTGAAAACATTTTTTTTTTGGACTTAATCATTTTTCCAGTGTTTATCAGACTTTCAGATAGGACAAATGTCAGTGAGCGTTCCGATTTCAGTTCCAGAGCGATTCGCCCAATGAGTCCTTGATATTTAGTCGATTTCAGCCAATATTTTGGATTTTTGAAAATTTCACTTTTTTGTGAAAATATCCACTAAATGAGGGAATCATATGTGTGAGGGTACCCCAGGAGAGTTCCAAATGTGTGTGGGTAGAATATATATCCCACGGGGGTAAAATTGAAAAAAGTTGAAACATTTTTTTTTGGACTTAGTCATTTTTCCGGTGTTTATCAGACTTTCAGATAGGGGAAATGTCAGTGAGCATTCCGATTTCAGTTCCAGAGCGGTTCGCCGAATGAGTCCTTGATATTTAGTCGATTTCAGCCAATATTTTGGATTTTTGAAAATTTCACTTTTTTGTGAAATTATCCACTAAATGAGGGAATAATATGTGTGAGGGTACCACAGGAGAGATCCAAATGTGTGTGGGTAGAATATATATCCCACGGGGGTAAAATTGAAAAAAGTTTAAAATTTTTTTTTTGGGGACTTAGTCATTTTTCCGGCGTTTATCAGACTTTCAGATAGGGGAAATGTCAGTGAGCATTCCGATTTCAGTTCCAGAGCGATTCGCCCAATGAGTCCTTGATATTTAGTCGTTTTCAGCCAATTTTCTGGATATTTGAAACTTTCACTTTTTTGTGAAAATATCCACTAAATGAGGGAATAATATGTGTGAGGGTACCCCAGGAGAGTTCCAAATGTGTGTGGGTAGAATATATATCCCACGGGGGTAAAATTGAAAAAAGTTGAAACATTTTTTTTTGGACTTAGTCATTTTTCCGGTGTTTATCAGACTTTCAGATAGGGGAAATGTCAGTGAGCATTCCGATTTCAGTTCCAGAGCGGTTCGCCGAATGAGTCCTTGATATTTAGTCGTTTTCAGCCAATATTTTGGATTTTTGAAAATTTCACTTTTTTGTGAAATTATCCACTAAATGAGGGAATCATATGTGTGAGGGTACCCCAGGAGAGTTCCAAATGTGTGTGGGTAGAATATATATCCCACGGGGGTAAAATTGAAAAAAGTTGAAAAAATTTTTTTTTGGGACTTAGTCATTTTTCCGGCGTTTATCAGACTTTCAGATAGGGGAAATGTCAGTGAGCGTTCCGATTTCAGTTCCAGAGCGATTCGCCCAATGAGTCCTTGATATTTAGTCGTTTTCAGCCAATTTTCTGAATTTTTGAAAATTTCACTTTTTTGTGAAAATATCCACTAAATGAGTGAATAATATGTGTGAAGGTACCCCAGGAGAGATCCAAATGTGTGTGGGTAGAATATATATCCCACAGGGGTAAAATTGAAAAAAGTTGAAACATTTTTTTTTTGGACTTAGTCATTTTTCCGGCGTTTATCAGACTTTCAGATAGGGGAAATGTCAGTGAGCGTTCCGATTTCAGTTCCAGAGCGATTCGCCCAATGAGTCCTTGATATTTAGTCGTTTTCAGCCAATATTTTGGACTTTTGAAAATTTTACTTTTTTGTGAAAATATCCACTAAATGAGGGAATAATATGTGTGAGGGTACCCCAGGAGAGTTCCAAATGTGTGTGGGTAGAATATATATCCCACAGGGGTAAAATTGAAAAAAGTTGAAACATTTTTTTTTTGGACTTAGTCATTTTTCCGGCGTTTATCAGACTTTCAGATAGGGGAAATGTCAGTGAGCGTTCCGATTTCAGTTCCAGAGCGATTCGCCCAATGAGTCCTTGATATTTAGTCGAATTCAGCCAATATTTTGGATTTTTGAAAATTTCACTTTTTTGTGAAAATATCCACTAAATAAGGGAATAATATGTGTGAGGGTACCACAGGAGAGATCCAAATGTGTGTGGGTAGAATATATATTCCACGGGGGTAAAATTGAAAAAAGTTTAAAAAATTTTTTTTGGGGACTTAGTCATTTTTCCGGCGTTTATCAGACTTTCAGATAGGGGAAATGTCAGTGAGCATTCCGATTTCAGTTCCAGAGCGATTCGCCCAATGAGTCCTTGATATTTAGTCGTTTTCAGCCAATTTTCTGGATATTTGAAACTTTCACTTTTTTGTGAAAATATCCACTAAATGAGGGAATAATATGTGTGAGGGTACCCCAGGAGAGTTCCAAATGTGTGTGGGTAGAATATATATCCCACGGGGGTAAAATTGAAAAAAGTTGAAACTTTTTTTTTTGGACTTAGTCATTTTTCCGGTGTTTATCAGACTTTCAGATAGGGGAAATGTCAGTGAGCATTCCGATTTCAGTTCCAGAGCGGTTCGCCGAATGAGTCCTTGATATTTAGTCGTTTTCAGCCAATATTTTGGATTTTTGAAAATTTCACTTTTTTGTGAAATTATCCACTAAATGAGGGAATCATATGTGTGAGGGTACCCCAGGAGAGTTCCAAATGTGTGTGGGTAGAATATATATCCCACGGGGGTAAAATTGAAAAAAGTTGAAAAAATTTTTTTTTGGGACTTAGTCATTTTTCCGGCGTTTATCAGACTTTCAGATAGGGGAAATGTCAGTGAGCATTCCGATTTCAGTTCCAGAGCGATTCGCCCAATGAGTCCTTGATATTTAGTCGTTTTCAGCCAATATTTTGGACTTTTGAAAATTTTACTTTTTTGTGAAAATATCCACTAAATGAGGGAATAATATGTGTGAGGGTACCCCAGGAGAGTTCCAAATGTGTGTGGGTAGAATATATATCCCACGGGGGTAAAATTGAAATAAGTTGAAACATTTTTTTTTTGGACTTAGTCATTTTTCCGGCGTTTATCAGACTTTCAGATAGGGGAAATGTCAGTGAGCGTTCCGATTTCAGTTCCAGAGCGATTCGCCCAATGAGTCCTTGATATTTAGTCGTTTTCAGCCAATTTTCTGAATTTTTGAAAATTTCACTTTTTTGTGAAAATATCCACTAAATGAGAGAATAATATGTGTGAAGGTACCCCAGGAGAGTTCCAAATGTGTGTGGGTAGAATATATATCCCACGGGGGTAAAATTGAAAAAAGTTGAAAACATTTTTTTTTTGGACTTAATCATTTTTCCAGTGTTTATCAGACTTTCAGATAGGACAAATGTCAGTGAGCATTCCAATTTCAGTTCCAGAGCGATTCGGCCAATGATTCCTTGATATTTAGTCGATTTCAGCCAATATTTTGGACTTTTGAAAATTTCACTTTTTTGTGAAATTATCCACTAAATGAGAGAATAATATGTGTGAGGGTACCACAGGAGAGATCCAAATGTGTGTGGGTAGAATATATATCCCACAGGGGTAAAATTGAAAAAAGTTGAAAACATTTTTTTTTTGGACTTAATCATTTTTCCAGTGTTTATCAGACTTTCAGATAGGACAAATGTCAGTGAGCGTTCCAATTTCAGTTCCAGAGCGATTCGACCAATGAGTCCTTGATATTTAGTCGTTTTCAGCCAATTTTCTAGATTTTTGAAAATTTCACTTTTTTGTGAAAATATCCACTAAATGAGAGAACAATATGTGTGAGGGTACCCCAGGAGAGCTCCAAATGTGTGTGGTTAGAATATATATCCCACGGGGGTAAAATTGAAAAAAGTTGAAAAAAATTTTTTTTGGATTTAGTCATTTTTCCGGCGTTTATCAGACTTTCAGATAGGGGAAATGTCAGTGAGCGTTCCGATTTCAGTTCCAGAGCGATTCGCCCAATGAGTCCTTGATATTTAGTCGATTTCAGCCAATATTTTGGATTTTTGAAAATTTCACTTTTTTGTGAAAATATCCACTAAATGAGGGAATCATATGTGTGAGGGTACCCCAGGAGAGTTCCAAATGTGTGTGGGTAGAATATATATCCCACGGGGGTAAAATTGAAAAAAGTTGAAACATTTTTTTTTGGACTTAGTCATTTTTCCGGTGTTTATCAGACTTTCAGATAGGGGAAATGTCAGTGAGCATTCCGATTTCAGTTCCAGAGCGGTTCGCCGAATGAGTCCTTGATATTTAGTCGATTTCAGCCAATATTTTGGATTTTTGAAAATTTCACTTTTTTGTGAAAATATCCACTAAATGAGAGAATAATATGTGTGAGGGTACCCCAGAAGAGCTCCAAATGTGTGTGGGTAGAATATATATCCCACGGGGGTAAAATTGAAAAAAGTTGAAAACATTTTTTTTTTGGACTTAGTCATTTTTCCGGCGTTTATCAGACTTTCAGATAATGGAAATGTCAGTGAGCGTTCCGATTTCAGCTCCAGAGCGATTCGCCCAATGAGTCCTTGATATTTAGTCGTTTTCAGCCAATTTTCTGGATTTTTGAAAATTTCACTCTTTTGTGAAAATATCCACTAAATGAGGGAATAATATGTGTGAGGGTACCCCAGGAGAGTTCCAAATGTGTGTGTGGTAGAATATATATCCCACGGGGGAAAAATTGAAAAAAGTTGAAAAAAATATTTTTTTGGACTTAGTCATTCTTCCGGCGTTTATCACACTTTCTGATAGGGCAAATGTCAGTGAGCATTCCGATTTCAGCTCCAGAGCGATTCGCCCAATGAGTCCTTGATATTTAGTCGTTTTCAGCCAATTTCTGGATTTTTGAAAATTTCACTTTTTTGTGAAAATATCCACTAAATGAGGGAATAATATGTGTGAGGGTACCCCAGGAGAGTTCCAAATGTGTGTGGGTAGAATATATATCCCACGGGGGTAAAATTGAAAAAAGTTGAAAAAAATATTTTTTGGGACTTAGTCATTTTTCCGGTGTTTATCAAACTTTCAGAAAGGGGAAATGTCAGTGAGCATTCAGATTTCAGTTCCAGAGCGATTCGCCCTATGAGTCCTTGATATTTAGTCGTTTTCAGCCAATTTTCTGGATTTTTGAAAATTTCACTCTTTTGTGAAAATATCCACTAAATGAGGGAATAATATGTGTTAGGGTACCCCAGGAGAGTTCCAAATGTGTGTGGGTAGAATATATATCGCACGGGGGTAAAATTGAAAAAAGTTGAAAAAAATATTTTTTTGGACTTAGTCATTTTTCCGGTGTTTATCAAACTTTCAGAAAGGGGAAATGTCAGTGAGCATTCAGATTTCAGTTCCAGAGCGATTCGCCGAATGAGTCCTTGATGTTTAGTCGTTTTCAGCCAATTTTCTGAATTTTTGAAAATTTCACTTTTTTGTGAAAATATCCACTAAATGATGGAATAATATGTGTGAGGGTACCGCAGGAGAGTTCCAAATGTGTGTGGGTAGAATATATATCCCACGGGGGTAAAATTGAAAAAAGTTGAAAAAAATTTTTTTTGGACTTAGTAATTTTTCCGGCGTTTTTCCGACTTTCAGACAGGGGAAATGTCAGTGACCGTTCCGATTTCAGTTCCAGAGCGATTCGCCCAATGAGTCCTTGATATTTAGTCGTTTTCAGGCAATTTCTGGATTTTTGAAAATTTCACTTTTTTGTGAAAATATCCACTAAATGAGGGAATAATATGTGTGAGGGTACCCCAGGAGAGTTCCAAATGTGTGTGGATAGAATATATATCCCACGGGGGTAAAATTGAAAAAAGTTGAAAAAAATTTTTTTTTGGACTTAGTCATTCTTCCGGCGTTTATCACACTTTCTGATAGGGCAAATGTCAGTGAGCATTCCGATTTCAGCTCCAGAGCGATTCGCCCAATGAGTCCTTGATATTTAGTCGTTTTCAGCCAATTTCTGGATTCTTGAAAATTTCACTTTTTTGTGAAAATATCCACTAAATGAGGGAATAATATGTGTGAGGGTACCCCAGGAGAGTTCCAAATGTGTGTGGGTAGAATATATATCCCAAGGGGGTAAAATTGAAAAAAGTTGAAAAAATTTTTTTTTTGGACTTAGTCATTCTTCCGGCGTTTATCACACTTTCTGATAGGGGAAATGTCAGTGAGCGTTCCGATTTCAGTTCCAGAGCGGTTCGCCGAATGACTCCTTGATATTTAGTCGAATTCAGCCAATATTTTGGATTTTTGAAAATTTCACTTTTTTGTGAAATTATCCACTAAATGAGAGAATAATATGTGTGAGGGTACCACAGGAGAGATCCAAATGTGTGTGGGTAGAATATATATCCCACAGGGGTAAAATTGAAAAAAGTTGAAAACATTTTTTTTTTGGACTTAATCATTTTTCCAGTGTTTATCAGACTTTCAGATAGGACAAATGTCAGTGAGCGTTCCAATTTCAGTTCCAGAGCGATTCGACCAATGAGTCCTTGATATTTAGTCGTTTTCAGCCAATTTTCTAGATTTTTGAAAATTTCACTTTTTTGTGAAAATATCCACTAAATGAGAGAACAATATGTGTGAGGGTACCCCAGGAGAGCTCCAAATGTGTGTGGTTAGAATATATATCCCACGGGGGTAAAATTGAAAAAAGTTGAAAAAATTTTTTTTTGGATTTAGTCATTTTTCCGGCGTTTATCACACTTTCAGATAGGGGAAATGTCAGTGAGCGTTCCGATTTCAGTTCCAGAGCGATTCGCCCAATGAGTCCTTGATATTTAGTCGATTTCAGCCAATATTTTGGATTTTTGAAAATTTCACTTTTTTGTGAAAATATCCACTAAATGAGGGAATCATATGTGTGAGGGTACCCCAGGAGAGTTCCAAATGTGTGTGGGTAGAATATATATCCCACGGGGGTAAAATTGAAAAAAGTTGAAACTTTTTTTTTTGGACTTAGTCATTTTTCCGGTGTTTATCAGACTTTCAGATAGGGGAAATGTCAGTGAGCATTCCGATTTCAGTTCCAGAGCGATTCGCCCAATGAGTCCTTGATATTTAGTCGTTTTCAGCCAATATTTTGGACATTTGAAAATTTTACTTTTTTGTGAAAATATCCACTAAATGAGGGAATAATATGTGTGAGGGTACCCCAGGAGAGTTCCAAATGTGTGTGGGTAGAATATATATCCCACGGGGGTAAAATTGAAATAAGTTGAAACATTTTTTTTTTGGACTTAGTCATTTTTCCGGCGTTTATCAGACTTTCAGATAGGGGAAATGTCAGTGAGCGTTCCGATTTCAGTTCCAGAGCGATTCGCCCAATGAGTCCTTGATATTTAGTCGTTTTCAGCCAATTTTCTGAATTTTTGAAAATTTCACTTTTTTGTGAAAATATCCACTAAATGAGAGAATAATATGTGTGAAGGTACCCCAGGAGAGTTCCAAATGTGTGTGGGTAGAATATATATCCCACGGGGGTAAAATTGAAAAAAGTTGAAAACATTTTTTTTTTGGACTTAATCATTTTTCCAGTGTTTATCAGACTTTCAGATAGGACAAATGTCAGTGAGCATTCCAATTTCAGTTCCAGAGCGATTCGGCCAATGATTCCTTGATATTTAGTCGATTTCAGCCAATATTTTGGATTATTGAAAATTTCACTTTTTTGTGAAAATATCCACTAATTGAGGGAATCATATGTGTGAGGGTACCCCAGGAGAGTTCCAAATGTGTGTGGGTAGAATATATATCCCACGGGGGTAAAATTGAAAAAAGTTGAAACATTTTTTTTTGGACTTAGTCATTTTTCCGGCGTTTATCAGACTTTCAGATAGGGGAAATGTCAGTGAGCGTTCCGATTTCAGTTCCAGAGCGATTCGCCCAATGAGTCCTTGATATTTAGTCGTTTTCAGCCAATATTTTGGACTTTTGAAAATTTCACTTTTTTGTGAAATTATCCACTAAATGAGAGAATAATATGTGTGAGGGTACCACAGGAGAGATCCAAATGTGTGTGGGTAGAATATATATCCCACGGGGGTAAAATTGAAAAAAGTTGAAAATATTTTTTTTTTGGACTTAGTCATTTTTCCGGCGTTTATCAGACTTTCAGATAATGGAAATGTCAGTGAGCGTTCCGATTTCAGCTCCAGAGCGATTCGCCCAATGAGTCCTTGATATTTAGTCGTTTTCAGCCAATTTTCTGGATTTTTGAAAATTTCACTCTTTTGTGAAAATATCCACTAAATGAGGGAATAATATGTGTGAGGGTACCCCAGGAGAGTTCCAAATGTGTGTGTGGTAGAATATATATCCCACGGGGGAAAAATTGAAAAAAGTTGAAAAAAATATTTTTTTGGACTTAGTCATTCTTCCGGCGTTTATCACACTTTCTGATAGGGCAAATGTCAGTGAGCATTCCGATTTCAGCTCCAGAGCGATTCGCCCAATGAGTCCTTGATATTTAGTCGTTTTCAGCCAATTTCTGGATTTTTGAAAATTTCACTTTTTTGTGAAAATATCCACTAAATGAGGGAATAATATGTGTGAGGGTACCCCAGGAGAGTTCCAAATGTGTGTGGGTAGAATATATATCCCACGGGGGTAAAATTGAAAAAAGTTGAAAAAAATATTTTTTGGGACTTAGTCATTTTTCCGGTGTTTATCAAACTTTCAGAAAGGGGAAATGTCAGTGAGCATTCAGATTTCAGTTCCAGAGCGATTCGCCCTATGAGTCCTTGATATTTAGTCGTTTTCAGCCAATTTTCTGGATTTTTGAAAATTTCACTCTTTTGTGAAAATATCCACTAAATGAGGGAATAATATGTGTTAGGGTACCCCAGGAGAGTTCCAAATGTGTGTGGGTAGAATATATATCGCACGGGGGTAAAATTGAAAAAAGTTGAAAAAAATATTTTTTTGGACTTAGTCATTTTTCCGGTGTTTATCAAACTTTCAGAAAGGGGAAATGTCAGTGAGCATTCAGATTTCAGTTCCAGAGCGATTCGCCCAATGAGTCCTTGATGTTTAGTCGTTTTCAGGGAATTTTCTGAATTTTTGAAAATTTCACTTTTTTGTGAAAATATCCACTAAATGATGGAATAATATGTGTGAGGGTACCGCAGGAGAGTTCCAAATGTGTGTGGGTAGAATATATATCCCACGGGGGTAAAATTGAAAAAAGTTGAAAAAAATTTTTTTTGGACTTAGTAATTTTTCCGGCGTTTTTCCGACTTTCAGACAGGGGAAATGTCAGTGACCGTTCCGATTTCAGTTCCAGAGCGATTCGCCCAATGAGTCCTTGATATTTAGTCGTTTTCAGCCAATTTCTGGATTTTTGAAAATTTCACTTTTTTGTGAAAATATCCACTAAATGAGGGAATAATATGTGTGAGGGTACCCCAGGAGAGTTCCAAATGTGTGTGGATAGAATATATATCCCACGGGGGTAAAATTGAAAAAAGTTGAAAAAAATTTTTTTTTGGACTTAGTCATTTTTCCGGCGTTTATCACACTTTCAGATAGGGGAAATGTCAGTGAGCATTCCGATTTCAGTTCCAGAGCGATTCGCCCAATGAGTCCTTGATATTTAGTCGATTTCAGCCAATATTTAGGATTTTTGAAAATTTCACTTTTTTGTGAAAATATCCACTAAATGAGGGAATCATATGTGTGAGGGTACCCCAGGAGAGTTCCAAATGTGTGTGGGTAGAATATATATCCCACGGGGGTAAAATTGAAAAAAGTTGAAACTTTTTTTTTTGGACTTAGTCATTTTTCCGGTGTTTATCAGACTTTCAGATAGGGGAAATGTCAGTGAGCATTCCGATTTCAGTTCCAGAGCGGTTCGCCGAATGAGTCCTTGATATTTAGTCGTTTTCAGCCAATATTTTGGATTTTTGAAAATTTCACTTTTTTGTGAAATTATCCACTAAATGAGGGAATCATATGTGTGAGGGTACCCCAGGAGAGTTCCAAATGTGTGTGGGTAGAATATATATCCCACGGGGGTAAAATTGAAAAAAGTTGAAAAAATTTTTTTTTGGGACTTAATCATTTTTCCAGTGTTTATCAGACTTTCAGATAGGACAAATGTCAGTGAGCATTCCAATTTCAGTTCCAGAGCGATTCGGCCAATGATTCCTTGATATTTAGTCGATTTCAGCCAATATTTTGGATTATTGAAAATTTCACTTTTTTGTGAAAATATCCACTAAATGAGGGAATCATATGTGTGAGGGTACCCCAGGAGAGTTCCAAATGTGTGTGGGTAGAATATATATCCCACGGGGGTAAAATTGAAAAAAGTTGAAACATTTTTTTTTGGACTTAGTCATTTTTCCGGCGTTTATCAGACTTTCAGATAATGGAAATGTCAGTGAGCGTTCCGATTTCAGCTCCAGAGCGATTCGCCCAATGAGTCCTTGATATTTAGTCGTTTTCAGCCAATTTTCTGGATTTTTGAAAATTTCACTCTTTTGTGAAAATATCCACTAAATGAGGGAATAATATGTGTGAGGGTACCCCAGGATAGTTCCAAATGTGTGTGTGGTAGAATATATATCCCACGGGGGAAAAATTGAAAAAAGTTGAAAAAAATATTTTTTTGGACTTAGTCATTCTTCCGGCGTTTATCACACTTTCTGATAGGGCAAATGTCAGTGAGCATTCCGATTTCAGCTCCAGAGCGATTCGCCCAATGAGTCCTTGATATTTAGTCGTTTTCAGCCAATTTCTGGATTTTTGAAAATTTCACTTTTTTGTGAAAATATCCACTAAATGAGGGAATAATATGTGTGAGGGTACCCCAGGAGAGTTCCAAATGTGTGTGGGTAGAATATATATCCCACGGGGGTAAAATTGAAAAAAGTTGAAAAAAATATTTTTTGGGACTTAGTCATTTTTCCGGTGTTTATCACACTTTCTGATAGGGCAAATGTCAGTGAGCATTCCGATTTCAGCTCCAGAGCGATTCGCCCAATGAGTCCTTGATATTTAGTCGTTTTCAGCCAATTTCTGGATTCTTGAAAATTTCACTTTTTTGTGAAAATATCCACTAAATGAGGGAATAATATGTGTGAGGGTACCCCAGGAGAGTTCCAAATGTGTGTGGGTAGAATATATATCCCACGGGGGTAAAATTGAAAAAAGTTGAAAAAATTTTTTTTTTGGACTTAGTCATTCTTCCGGCGTTTATCACACTTTCTGATAGGGCAAATGTCAGTGAGCATTCCGATTTCAGCTCCAGAGCGATTCGTCCAATGAGTCCTTGATATTTAGTCGATTTCAACCAATTTCTGTATTTTTGGAAATTTCACTTTTTTATGAAAATATCCACTAAATGATGGAATAATATGTGTGAGGGTACCCCAAGAGAGTTCCAATGTGTGTGGGTAGAATATATATCCCACGGGGGTAAAATTGAAAAAAGTTGAAAAAAATTTTTTTTTGAACTTAGTCATTTTTCCGGCGTTTATCAGACTTTCAGATAGGGGAAATGTCAGTGAGCGTTCCAATTTCAGTTCCAGAGCGATTCGCCCAATGAGTCCTTGATATTTCGTCGTTTTCAGCCAATTTTCTGGATTTTTAAAAATTTCACTTTTTTGTAAAAATATCCACTAAATGAGGGAATAATATGTGTGAGGGTACCCCAGGAGAGTTCCAAATGTGTGTGGGTAGAATATATATCCCACGGGGGTAAAATTGAAAAAAGTTTAAAAAATTTTTTTTTTGGACTTAGTCATTTTTCTGGCGTTAATCAAACTTTCAGAAATCGGAAATGTCAGTGAGGGTTCAGATTTTGGTTCCAGAGCGATTCGCCCAATTAGTCCTTTATATTTAGTCGTTTTCAGCCAATTTTCTGCATTTTTGAAAATTTCACTTTTTTGTGAAACTATCCACTAAATGAGGGAATAATATGTGTGAGGGTACCCCAGGAGTGTTCCAAATGTGTGTGGTAGAATACATATCCCACGGGGGTAAAATTGAAAAAAGTTGAAAACATTTTTTTTTTGGACTTAGTCATTTTTCCGGCGTTTATCAGACTTTCAGATAGGGGAAATGTCAGTGAGCATTCCGATTTCAGTTCCAGAGCGATTCGACCAATGAGTCCTTGATATTTATTCGTTTTCAGCCAATTTTCTGGATTTTTGAAAATTTCACTTTTTTTGTGAAAATATCCACTAAATGAGGGAATAATATGTGTGAGGGTACCCCAGGAGAGTTCCAAATGTGTGTGGGTAGAATATATATCCCACGGGGGTAAAATTGAAAATAGTTGAAAAAAATTTTTTTTTGGACTTAGTCATTCTTCCGGCGTTTATCACACTTTCTGATAGGGCAAATGTCAGTGAGCATTCCGATTTCAGCTCCAGAGCGATTCGCCCAATGAGTCCTTGATATTTAGTCGTTTTCAGCCAATTTCTGGATTTTTGGAAATTTCACTTTTTTGTGAAAATATCCACTAAATGAGGGAATAATATGTGTGAGTGTACCCCAGGAGAGTTCCAAATGTGTGTGGGTAGAATATATATCCCACGGGGGTAAAATTGAAAAAAGTTGAAAAAAATTTTTTTTTGGTCTTAGTCATTCTTCCGGCTTTTATCACACTTTCTGATAGGGCAAATGTCAGTGAGCATTCCGATTTCAGCTCCAGAGCGATTCGCCCAATGAGTCCTTGATATTTAGTCGTTTTCAGCCAATTTCTGGATTTTTGAAAATTTCACTTTTTTGTGAAAATATCCACTAAATGAGGGAATAATATGTGTGAGTGTACCCCAGGAGAGTTCCAAATATGTGTGGGTAGAATATATATCCCACGGGGGTAAAATTGAAAAAAGTTGAAAAAAATTTTTTTTTGGACTTAGTCATTCTTCTGGCGTTTATCACACTTTCTGATAGGGCAAATGTCAGTGAGCATTCAGATTTCAGCTCCAGAGCGATTCGCCCAATGAGTCCTTGATATTTAGTCGTTTTCAGCCAATTTTCTGGATTTTTGAAAATTTCACTTTTTTGTGAAAATATCCACTAATTGAGGGAATAATATGTGTGAGGGTACCCCAGGAGAGTTCCAAATGTGTGTGGGTAGAATATATATCCCACGGGGGTAAAATTGAAAAAAGTTGAAAAATTTTTTTTTTGGACTTAGTCATTTTACCGGCGTTTATCAGACTTTCAGATAGGGGAAATGTCAGTGACCGTTCCAATTTCAGTTCCAGAGCGATTCGCCCAATGAGTCCTTGATATTTCGTCGTTTTCAGCCAATTTTCTGGATTTTTGAAAATTTCACTTTTTTATGAAAATATCCACTAAATGAGGGAATAATAATATGTGTGAGGGTACCCCAGGAGAGTTCCAAATGTGTGTGGTAGAATACATATCCCACGGGGGTAAAATTGAAAAAAGTTGAAAACATTTTTTTTTTGGACTTAGTCATTTTTCCGGCGTTTATCAGACTTTCAGATAGGGGAAATGTCAGTGAGCATTCCGATTTCAGTTCCAGAGCGATTCGCCCAATGAGTCCTTGATATTTAGTCGTTTTCAGCCAATTTTCTGGATTTTTGAAAATTTCACTTTTTTTGTGAAAATATCCACTAAATGAGGGAATAATATGTGTGAGGGTACCCCAGGAGAGTTCCAAATGTGTGTGGGTAGAATATATATCCCACGGGGGTAAAATTGAAAAAAGTTGAAAAAAATATTTTTTGGGACTTAGTCATTTTTCCGGTGTTTATCAAACTTTCAGAAAGGGGAAAGGTCAGTGAGCATTCAGATTTCAGTTCCAGAGCGATTCGCCCTATGAGTCCTTGATATTTAGTCGTTTTCAGCCAATTTTCTGGATTTTTGAAAATTTCACTCTTTTGTGAAAATATCCACTAAATGAGGGAATAATATGTGTTAGGGTACCCCAGGAGAGTTCCAAATGTGTGTGGGTAGAATATATATCGCACGGGGGTAAAATTGAAAAAAGTTGAAAAAAATATTTTTTTGGACTTAGTCATTTTTCCGGTGTTTATCAAACTTTCAGAAAGGGGAAATGTCAGTGAGCATTCAGATTTCAGTTCCAGAGCGATTCGCCCAATGAGTCCTTGATGTTTAGTCGTTTTCAGCCAATTTTCTGAATTTTTGAAAATTTCACTTTTTTGTGAAAATATCCACTAAATGATGGAATAATATGTGTGAGGGTAACGCAGGAGAGTTTCAAATGTGTGTGGGTAGAATATATATCCCACGGGGGTAAAATTGAAAAAAGTTGAAAAAATTTTTTTTTGGACTTAGTAATTTTTCCGGCGTTTTTCTGACTTTCAGACAGGGGAAATGTCAGTGACCGTTCCGATTTCAGTTCCAGAGCGATTCGCCCAATGAGTCCTTGATATTTAGTCGTTTTCAGCCAATTTTCTGGATTTTTGAAAATTTCACTTTTTTTTGAAAATATCCACTAAATGAGGGAATAATATGTGTGAGGGTACCCCAGGAGAGTTCCAAATGTGTGTGGCTAGAATATATATCCCACGGGGGTAAAATTGAAAAAAGTTGAAAAAAATTTTTTTTGGACTTAGTAATTTTTCCGGCGTTTTTCCGACTTTCAGACAGGGGAAATGTCAGTGACCGTTCCGATTTCAGTTCCAGAGCGATTCGCCCAATGAGTCCTTGATATTTAGTCGTTTTCAGCCAATTTCTGGATTTTTGAAAATTTCACTTTTTTGTGAAAATATCCACTAAATGAGGGAATAATATGTGTGAGGGTACCCCAGGAGAGTTCCAAATGTGTGTGGATAGAATATATATCCCACGGGGGTAAAATTGAAAAAAGTTGAAAAAAATTTTTTTTTGGACTTAGTCATTCTTCCGGCGTTTATCACACTTTCTGATAGGGCAAATGTCAGTGAGCATTCCGATTTCAGCTCCAGAGCGATTCGCCCAATGAGTCCTTGATATTTAGTCGTTTTCAGCCAATTTCTGGATTCTTGAAAATTTCACTTTTTTGTGAAAATATCCACTAAATGAGGGAATAATATGTGTGAGGGTACCCCAGGAGAGTTCCAAATGTGTGTGGGTAGAATATATATCCCACGGGGGTAAAATTGAAAAAAGTTGAAAAAATTTTTTTTTTGGACTTAGTCATTCTTCCGGCGTTTATCACACTTTCTGATAGGGCAAATGTCAGTGAGCATTCCGATTTCAGCTCCAGAGCGATTCGCCCAATGAGTCCTTGATATTTAGTCGATTTCAACCAATTTCTGTATTTTTGGAAATTTCACTTTTTTATGAAAATATCCACTAAATGATGGAATAATATGTGTGAGGGTACCCCAAGAGAGTTCCAAATGTGTGTGGGTAGAATATATATCCCACGGGGGTAAAATTGAAAAAAGTTGAAAAAATTTTTTTTTTGGACTTAGTCATTTTTCCGGCGTTTATCAGACTTTCAGATAGGGGAAATGTCAGTGAGCGTTCCAATTTCAGTTCCAGAGTGATTCGCCCAATGAGTCCTTGATATTTAGTCGTTTTCAGCCAATTTTCTGGATTTTTGAAAATTTCACTTTTTTGTGAAAATATCCATTAAATGAGGGAATCATGTGTGTGACGGTACCCCAGGAGAGTTCCAAATGTGTGTGGGTAGAATATATATCCCACGGGGGTAAAATTGAAAAAAGTTGAAAAAAATTTTTTTTTGGACTTAGTCATTCTTCCGGCGTTTATCACACTTTCTGATAGGGCAAATGTCAGTGAGCATTCCGATTTCAGCTCCAGAGCGATTCGCCCAATGGGTCCTTGATATTTAGTCGTTTTCAGCCAATTTTCTGAATTTTTGAAAATTTCACTTTTTTGTGAAAATATCCACTAAATGAGGGAATAATATGTGTGAGGGTACCCCAGGAGAGTTCCAAATGTGTGTGGGTAGAATACATATCCCACGGGGGTAAAATTGAAAAAAGTTGAAGAGATTTTTTTTTTGGACTTAGTCATTCTTCCGGCTTTTATCACACTTTCTGATAGGGCAAATGTCAGTGAGCATTCCGATTTCAGCTCCAGAGCGATTCGCCGAATGAGTCCTTGATATTTAGTCGTTTTCAGCCAATTTCTGGATTTTTGAAAATTTCACTTTTTTGTGAAAATATCCACTAAATGAGGGAATAATATGTGTGAGGGTACCCCAGGAGAGTTCCAATGTGTGTGGGTAGAATATATATCCCACGGGGGTAAAATTGAAAAAAGTTGAAAAAAATTTTTTTTTGAACTTAGTCATATTTCCGGCGTTTATCAGACTTTCAGATAGGGGAAATGTCAGTGAGCGTTCCAATTTCAGTTCCAGAGCGATTCGCCCAATGAGTCCTTGATATTTCGTCGTTTTCAGCCAATTTTCTGGATTTTTAAAAATTTCACTTTTTTGTAAAAATATCCACTAAATGAGGGAATAATATGTGTGAGGGTACCCCAGGAGAGTTCCAAATGTGTGTGGGTAGAATATATATCCCACGGGGGTAAAATTGAAAAAAGTTTAAAAAATTTTTTTTTTGGACTTAGTCATTTTTCTGGCGTTAATCAAACTTTCAGAAATCGGAAATGTCAGTGAGCGTTCCAATTTCAGTTCCAGAGCTATTTGCCCAATGGGTCCTTGATATTTAGTCGTTTTCAGCCAATTTTCTGGATTTTTGAAAATTTCACTGTTTTGTGAAAATATCCACTAAATGAGGGAATAATATGTGTGAGGGTACCCCAGGAGAGTTCCAAATGTGTGTGGGTAGAATATATATCCCACGGGGGTAAAATTGAATAAAGTTGAAAAAAATTTTTTTTTGGACTTAGTCATTCTTCCGGCGTTTATCACACTTTCTGATAGGGCAAATGTCAGTGAGCGTTCCGATTTCAGCTCCAGAGCGATTCGCCCAATGAGTCCTTGATATTTAGTCGTTTTCATCCAATTTCTGGATTTTTGGAAATTTCACTTTTTTGTGAAAATATCCACTAAATGAGGGAATAATATGTGTGAGGGTACCCCAGGAGAGTTCCAATGTGTGTGGGTAGAATATATATCCCACGGGGGTAAAATTGAAAAAAGTTTAAAAAAATTTTTTTTTGAACTTAGTCATTCTTCCGGCGTTTATCACACTTTCTGATAGGGCAAATGTCAGTGAGCATTGCGATTTCAGCTCCAGAGCGATTCGCCCAATGAGTCCTTGATATTTAGTCGTTTTCAGCCAATTTTCTGGATTTTTGAAAATTTCACTTTTTTGTGAAAATATCCACTAATTGAGGGAATAATATGTGTGAGGGTACCCCAGGAGAGTTCCAAATGTGTGTGGGTAGAATATATATCCCACGGGGGTAAAATTGAAAAAAGTTGAAAAATTTTTTTTTTGGACTTAGTCATTTTACCGGCGTTTATCAGACTTTCAGATAGGGGAAATGTCAGTGACCGTTCCAATTTCAGTTCCAGAGCGATTCGCCCAATGAGTCCTTGATATTTCGTCGTTTTCAGCCAATTTTCTGGATTTTTGAAAATTTCACTTTTTTATGAAAATATCCACTAAATTAGGGAATAATAATATGTGTGAGGGTACCCCAGGAGAGTTCCAAATGTGTGTGGTAGAATACATATCCCACGGGGGTAAAATTGAAAAAAGTTGAAAACATTTTTTTTTTGGACTTAGTCATTTTTCCGGCGTTTATCAGACTTTCAGATAGGGGAAATGTCAGTGAGCATTCCGATTTCAGTTCCAGAGCGATTCGCCCAATGAGTCCTTGATATTTAGTCGTTTTCAGCCAATTTTCTGGATTTTTGAAAATTTCACTTTTTTTGTGAAAATATCCACTAAATGAGGGAATAATATGTGTGAGGGTACCCCAGGAGAGTTCCAAATGTGTGTGGGTAGAATATATATCCCACGGGGGTAAAATTGAAAAAAGTTGAAAAAATTTTTTTTTGGACTTAGTAATTTTTCCGGCGTTTATCAGACTTTCAGACAGGGGAAATGTCAGTGAGCGTTCCGATTTCAGTTCCAGAGCGATTCGCCCAATGAGTCCTTGATATTTAGTCATTTTCAGCCAATTTTCTGGATTTTTGAAAATTTCACTTTTTTGTGAAAATATCCACTAAGTGAGGGAATAATATGTGTGAGGGTACCCCAGGAGAGTTCCAATGTGTGTGGGTAGAATATATATCCCACGGGGGTAAAATTGAAAAAAGTTGAAAAAAATTTTTTTTTGAACTTAGTCATTCTTCCGGCGTTTATCACACTTTCTGATAGGGCAAATGTCAGTGAGCATTGCGATTTCAGCTCCAGAGCGATTCGCCCAATGAGTCCTTGATATTTAGTCGTTTTCAGCCAATTTCTGGATTTTTGAAAATTTCACTTTTTTGTGAAAATATCCACCAAATGAGGGAATAATATTTGTGAGGGTACCCCAGGAGAGTTCCAAATGTGTGTGGGTAGAATATATATCCCACGGGGGTAAAATTGAAAAAAGTTGAAAAATTTTTTTTTTGGACTTAGTCATTTTACCGGCGTTTATCAGACTTTCAGATAGGGGAAATGTCAGTGACCGTTCCAATTTCAGTTCCAGAGCGATTCGCCCAATGAGTCCTTGATATTTCGTCGTTTTCAGCCAATTTTCTGGATTTTTGAAAATTTCACTTTTTTATGAAAATATCCACTAAATGAGGGAATAATAATATGTGTGAGGGTACCCCAGGAGAGTTCCAAATGTGTGTGGTAGAATACATATCCCACGGGGGTAAAATTGAAAAAAGTTGAAAACATTTTTTTTTGGGACTTAGTCATTTTTCCGGCGTTTATCAGACTTTCAGATAGGGGAAATGTCAGTGAGCATTCCGATTTCAGTTCCAGAGCGATTCGCCCAATGAGTCCTTGATATTTAGTCGTTTTCAGCCAATTTTCTGGATTTTTGAAAATTTCACTTTTTTTGTGAAAATATCCACTAAATGAGGGAATAATATGTGTGAGGGTACCCCAGGAGAGTTCCAAATGTGTGTGGGTAGAATATATATCCCACGGGGGTAAAATTGAAAAAAGTTGAAAAAATTTTTTTTTGGACTTAGTAATTTTTCCGGCGTTTATCAGACTTTCAGACAGGGGAAATGTCAGTGAGCGTTCCGATTTCAGTTCCAGAGCAATTCGCCCAATGAGTCCTTGATATTTAGTCATTTTCAGCCAATTTTCTGGATTTTTGAAAATTTCACTTTTTTGTGAAAATATCCACTAAGTGAGGGAATAATATGTGTGAGGGTACCCCAGGAGAGTTCCAATGTGTGTGGGTAGAATATATATCCCACGGGGGTAAAATTGAAAAAAGTTGAAAAAAATTTTTTTTTGAACTTAGTCATTCTTCCGGCGTTTATCACACTTTCTGATAGGGCAAATGTCAGTGAGCATTGCGATTTCAGCTCCAGAGCGATTCGCCCAATGAGTCCTTGATATTTAGTCGTTTTCAGCCAATTTCTGGATTTTTGAAAATTTCACTTTTTTGTGAAAATATCCACCAAATGAGGGAATAATATTTGTGAGGGTACCCCAGGAGAGTTCCAAATGTGTGTGGGTAGAATATATATCCCACGGGGGTAAAATTGAAAAAAGTTGAAAAATTTTTTTTTTGGACTTAGTCATTTTACCGGCGTTTATCAGACTTTCAGATAGGGGAAATGTCAGTGAGCGTTCCAATTTCAGTTCCAGAGCGATTCGCCCAATGAGTCCTTGATATTTCGTCGTTTTCAGCCAATTTTCTGGATTTTTGAAAATTTCACTTTTTTATGAAAATATCCACTAAATGAGGGAATAATAATATGTGTGAGGGTACCCCAGGAGAGTTCCAAATGTGTGTGGTAGAATACATATCCCACGGGGGTAAAATTGAAAAAAGTTGAAAAAAATTTTTTTTTGAACTTAGTCATTCTTCCGGCGTTTATCACACTTTCTGATAGGGCAAATGTCAGTGAGCATTCCGATTTCAGCTCCAGAGCGATTCGCCCAATGAGTCCTTGATATTTAGTCGTTTTCAGCCAATTTCTGGATTTTTGAAAATTTCACTTTTTTGTGAAAATATACACTAAATGAGGGAATAATATGTGTGAGGGTACCCCAGGAGAGTTCCAAATGTGTGTGGGTAGAATATATATCCCACGGGGGTAAAATTGAAAAAAGTTGAAAAAATTTTTTTTTTGGACTTAGTCATTTTTCTGGCGTTAATCAAACTTTCAGAAACCGGAAATGTCAGTGAGCGTTCAGATTTTGGTTCCAGAGCGATTCGCCCAATTAGTCCTTTATATTTAGTCGTTTTCAGCCAATTTTCTGGATTTTTGAAAATTTTACTTTTTTGTGAAACTATCCACTAAATGAGGGAATAATATGTGTGAGGGTACCCCAGGAGAGTTCCAAATGTGTGTGGTAGAATACATATCCCACGGGGGTAAAATTGAAAAAAGTTGAAAACATTTTTTTTTTGGACTTAGTCATTTTTCCGGCGTTTATCAGACTTTCAGATAGGGGAAATGTCAGTGAGCATTCCGATTTCAGTTCCAGAGCGATTCGCCCAATGAGTCCTTGATATTTAGTCGTTTTCAGCCAATTTTCTGGATTTTTGAAAATTCACTTTTTTTGAGAAAATATCCACTAAATGAGGGAATAATATGTGTGAGGGTACCCCAGGAGAGTTCCAAATGTGTGTGGGTAGAATATATATCCCACGGGGGTAAAATTGAAAAAAGTTGAAAAAATTTTTTTTTGGACTTAGTCATTTTTCCGGCGTTTATCAGACTTTCAGACAGGGGAAATGTCAGTGAGCATTCAGATTTCAGTTCCAGAGTGATTCGCCCAATGAGTCCTTGATATTTAGTCGTTTTCAGCCAATTTCTGGATTTTTGGAAATTTCACTTTTTTGTGAAAATATCCACTAAATGAGGGAATAATATGTGTGAGTGTACCCCAGGAGAGTTCCAAATGTGTGTGGGTAGAATATATATCCCACGGGGGTAAAATTGAAAAAAGTTGAAAAAATTTTTTTTTTGGACTTAGTCATTTTTCTGGCGTTAATCAAACTTTCAGAAACCGGAAATGTCAGTGAGCGTTCAGATTTTGGTTCCAGAGCGATTCGCCCAATTAGTCCTTTATATTTAGTCGTTTTCAGCCAATTTTCTGGATTTTTGAAAATTTTACTTTTTTGTGAAACTATCCACTAAATGAGGGAATAATATGTGTGAGGGTACCCCAGGAGAGTTCCAAATGTGTGTGGTAGAATACATATCCCACGGGGGTAAAATTGAAAAAAGTTGAAAACATTTTTTTTTTGGACTTAGTCATTTTTCCGGCGTTTATCAGACTTTCAGATAGGGGAAATGTCAGTGAGCATTCCGATTTCAGTTCCAGAGCGATTCGCCCAATGAGTCCTTGATATTTAGTCGTTTTCAGCCAATTTTCTGGATTTTTGAAAATTCACTTTTTTTGAGAAAATATCCACTAAATGAGGGAATAATATGTGTGAGGGTACCCCAGGAGAGTTCCAAATGTGTGTGGGTAGAATATATATCCCACGGGGGTAAAATTGAAAAAAGTTGAAAAAATTTTTTTTTGGACTTAGTCATTTTTCCGGCGTTTATCAGACTTTCAGACAGGGGAAATGTCAGTGAGCATTCAGATTTCAGTTCCAGAGTGATTCGCCCAATGAGTCCTTGATATTTAGTCGTTTTCAGCCAATTTCTGGATTTTTGGAAATTTCACTTTTTTGTGAAAATATCCACTAAATGAGGGAATAATATGTGTGAGTGTACCCCAGGAGAGTTCCAAATGTGTGTGGGTAGAATATATATCCCACGGGGGTAAAATTGAAAAAAGTTGAAAAAAATTTTTTTTTGGACTTAGTCATTCTTCCGGCGTTTATCACACTTTCTGATAGGGCAAATGTCAGTGAGCATTCCGATTTCAGCTCCAGAGCGATTCGCCCAATGAGTCCTTGATATTTAGTCGTTTTCAGCCAATTTCTGGATTTTTGGAAATTTCACTTTTTTGTGAAAATATCCAGTAAATGAGGGAATAATATGTGTGAGTGTACCCCAGGAGAGTTCCAAATGTGTGTGGGTAGAATATATATCCCACGGGGGTAAAATTGAAAAAAGTTGAAAAAAATTTTTTTTTGGTCTTAGTCATTCTTCCGGCTTTTATCACACTTTCTGATAGGGCAAATGTCAGTGAGCATTCCGATTTCAGCTCCAGAGCGATTCGCCCAATGAGGACTTGATATTTAGTCGTTTTCAGCCAATTTCTGGATTTTTGAAAATTTCACTTTTTTGTGAAAATATCCACTAAATGAGGGAATAATATGTGTGAGGGTACCCCAGGAGAGTTCCAAATGTGTGTGGGTAGAATATATATCCCACGGGGGTAAAATTGAAAAAAGTTGAAAAAATTTTTTTTTTGGACTAAGTCATTCTTCCGGCGTTTATCACACTTTCTGATAGGGCAAATGTCAGTGAGCATTCCGATTTCAGCTCCAGAGCGATTCGCCCAATGAGTCCTTGATATTTAGTCGTTTTCAGCCAATTTCTGGATTTTTGAAAATTTCACTTTTTTGTGAAAATATCCACTAAATGAGGGAATAATATGTGTGAGGGTACCCCAGGACCCCAGGAGTGTTCCAAATGTGTGTGGTAGAATACATATCCCACGAGGGTAAAATTGAAAAAAGTTGAAAACATTTTTTTTTGGACTTAGTCATTTTTCCGGCGTTTATCAGACCTTCAGATAGGGGAAATGTCAGTGAGCATTCCGATTTCAGTTCCAGAGCGATTCGACCAATGAGTCCTTGATATTTATTCGTTTTCAGCCAATTTTCTGGATTTTTGAAAATTTCACTTTTTTTGTGAAAATATCCACTAAATGAGGGAATAATATGTGTGAGGGTACCCCAGGAGAGTTCCAAATGTGTGTGGGTAGAATATATATCCCACGGGGGTAAAATTGAAAAAAGTTGAAAAAAATTTTTTTTTGGACTTAGTCATTCTTCCGGCGTTTATCACACTTTCTGATAGGGCAAATGTCAGTGAGCATTCCGATTTCAGCTCCAGAGCGATTCGCCCAATGAGTCCTTGATATTTAGTCGTTTTCAGCCAATTTCTGGATTTTTGAAAATTTCACTTTTTTGTGAAAATATCCACTAAATGAGGGAATAATATGTGTGAGGGTACCCCAGGAGTGTTCCAAATGTGTGTGGTAGAATACATATCCCACGGGGGTAAAATTGAAAAAAGTTGAAAACATTTTTTTTTGGACTTAGTCATTTTTCCGGCGTTTATCAGACTTTCAGATAGGGGAAATGTCAGTGAGCATTCCGATTTCAGTTCCAGAGCGATTCGACCAATGAGTCCTTGATATTTATTCGTTTTCAGCCAATTTTCTGGATTTTTGAAAATTTTACTTTTTTTGTGAAAATATCCACTAAATGAGGGAATAATATGTGTGAGGGTACCCCAGGAGAGTTCCAAATGTGTGTGGGTAGAATATATATCCCACGGGGGTAAAATTGAAAAAAGTTGAAAAATTTTTTTTTTGGACTTAGTCATTTTACCGGCGTTTATCAGACTTTCAGATAGGGGAAATGTCAGTGAGCGTTCCAATTTCAGTTCCAGAGCGATTCGCCCAATGAGTCCTTGATATTTCGTCGTTTTCAGCCAATTTTCTGGATTTTTGAAAATTTCACATTTTTATGAAAATATCCACTAAATGAGGGAATAATAATATGTGTGAGGGTACCCCAGGAGAGTTCCAAATGTGTGTGGTAGAATACATATCCCACGGGGGTAAAATTGAAAAAAGTTGAAAACATTTTTTTTTTGGACTTAGTCATTTTTCCGGCGTTTATCAGACTTTCAGATAGGGGAAATGTCAGTGAGCATTCCGATTTCAGTTCCAGAGCGATTCGCCAATGAGTCCTTGATATTTAGTCATTTTCAGCCAATTTTCTGGATTTTTGAAAATTTCACTTTTTTGTGAAAATATCCACTAAGTGAGGGAATAATATGTGTGATGGTACCCCAGGAGAGTTCCAATGTGTGTGGGTAGAATATATATCCCACGGGGGTAAAATTGAAAAAAGTTGAAAAAAATTTTTTTTTGAACTTAGTCATTCTTCCGGCGTTTATCACACTTTCTGATAGGGCAAATGTCAGTGAGCATTCCGATTTCAGCTCCAGAGCGATTCGCCCAATGAGTCCTTGATATTTAGTCGTTTTCAGCCAATTTCTGGATTTTTGAAAATTTCACTTTTTTGTGAAAATATACACTAAATGAGGGAATAATATGTGTGAGGGTACCCCAGGAGAGTTCCAAATGTGTGTGGGTAGAATATATATCCCACGGGGGTAAAATTGAAAAAAGTTGAAAAAATTTTTTTTTTGGACTTAGTCATTTTTCTGGCGTTAATCAAACTTTCAGAAATCGGAAATGTCAGTGAGCGTTCAGATTTTGGTTCCAGAGCGATTCGCCCAATTAGTCCTTTATATTTAGTCGTTTTCAGCCAATTTTCTGGATTTTTGAAAATTTTACTTTTTTGTGAAACTATCCACTAAATGAGGGAATAATATGTGTGAGGGTACCCCAGGAGAGTTCCAAATGTGTGTGGTAGAATACATATCCCACGGGGGTAAAATTGAAAAAAGTTGAAAACATTTTTTTTTTGGACTTAGTCATTTTTCCGGCGTTTATCAGACTTTCAGATAGGGGAAATGTCAGTGAGCATTCCGATTTCAGTTCCAGAGCGATTCGCCCAATGAGTCCTTGATATTTAGTCGTTTTCAGCCAATTTTCTGGATTTTTGAAAATTTCACTTTTTTTGAGAAAATATCCACTAAATGAGGGAATAATATGTGTGAGGGTACCCCAGGAGAGTTCCAAATGTGTGTGGGTAGAATATATATCCCACGGGGGTAAAATTGAAAAAAGTTGAAAAAATTTTTTTTTGGACTTAGTCATTTTTCCGGCGTTTATCAGACTTTCAGACAGGGGAAATGTCAGTGAGCATTCAGATTTCAGTTCCAGAGTGATTCGCCCAATGAGTCCTTGATATTTAGTCGTTTTCAGCCAATTTCTGGATTTTTGGAAATTTCACTTTTTTGTGAAAATATCCACTAAATGAGGGAATAATATGTGTGAGTGTACCCCAGGAGAGTTCCAAATGTGTGTGGGTAGAATATATATCCCACGGGGGTAAAATTGAAAAAAGTTGAAAAAAATTTTTTTTTGGTCTTAGTCATTCTTCCGGCTTTTATCACACTTTCTGATAGGGCAAATGTCAGTGAGCATTCCGATTTCAGCTCCAGAGCGATTCGCCCAATGAGTCCTTGATATTTAGTCGTTTTCAGCCAATTTCTGGATTTTTGAAAATTTCACTTTTTTGTGAAAATATCCACTAAATGAGGGAATAATATGTGTGAGGGTACCCCAGGAGAGTTCCAAATGTGTGTGGGTAGAATATATATCCCACGGGGGTAAAATTGAAAAAAGTTGAAAAAAATTTTTTTTTGGACTTAGTCATTCTTCCGGCGTTTATCACACTTTCTGATAGGGCAAATGTCAGTGAGCATTCCGATTTCAGCTCCAGAGCGATTCGCCCAATGAGTCCTTGATATTTAGTCGTTTTCAGCCAATTTCTGGATTTTTGGAAATTTCACTTTTTTGTGAAAATATCCAATAAATGAGGGAATAATATGTGTGAGTGTACCCCAGGAGAGTTCCAAATGTGTGTGGGTAGAATATATATCCCACGGGGGTAAAATTGAAAAAAGTTGAAAAAAATTTTTTTTTGGTCTTAGTCATTCTTCCGGCTTTTATCACACTTTCTGATAGGGCAAATGTCAGTGAGCATTCCGATTTCAGCTCCAGAGCGATTCGCCCAATGAGGACTTGATATTTAGTCGTTTTCAGCCAATTTCTGGATTTTTGAAAATTTCACTTTTTTGTGAAAATATCCACTAAATGAGGGAATAATATGTGTGAGGGTACCCCAGGAGAGTTCCAAATGTGTGTGGGTAGAATATATATCCCACGGGGGTAAAATTGAAAAAAGTTGAAAAAATTTTTTTTTTGGACTTAGTCATTTTTCTGGCGTTAATCAAACTTTCAGAAATCGGAAATGTCAGTGAGCGTTCAGATTTTGGTTCCAGAGCGATTCGCCCAATTAGTCCTTTATATTTAGTCGTTTTCAGCCAATTTTCTGGATTTTTGAAAATTTTACTTTTTTGTGAAACTATCCACTAAATGAGGGAATAATATGTGTGAGGGTACCCCAGGAGAGTTCCAAATGTGTGTGGTAGAATACATATCCCACGGGGGTAAAATTGAAAAAAGTTGAAAACATTTTTTTTTTGGACTTAGTCATTTTTCCGGCGTTTATCAGACTTTCAGATAGGGGAAATGTCAGTGAGCATTCCGATTTCAGTTCCAGAGCGATTCGCCCAATGAGTCCTTGATATTTAGTCGTTTTCAGCCAATTTTCTGGATTTTTGAAAATTTCACTTTTTTTGAGAAAATATCCACTAAATGAGGGAATAATATGTGTGAGGGTACCCCAGGAGAGTTCCAAATGTGTGTGGGTAGAATATATATCCCACGGGGGTAAAATTGAAAAAAGTTGAAAAAATTTTTTTTTGGACTTAGTCATTTTTCCGGCGTTTATCAGACTTTCAGACAGGGGAAATGTCAGTGAGCATTCAGATTTCAGTTCCAGAGTGATTCGCCCAATGAGTCCTTGATATTTAGTCGTTTTCAGCCAATTTCTGGATTTTTGGAAATTTCACTTTTTTGTGAAAATATCCACTAAATGAGGGAATAATATGTGTGAGTGTACCCCAGGAGAGTTCCAAATGTGTGTGGGTAGAATATATATCCCACGGGGGTAAAATTGAAAAAAGTTGAAAAAAATTTTTTTTTGGTCTTAGTCATTCTTCCGGCTTTTATCACACTTTCTGATAGGGCAAATGTCAGTGAGCATTCCGATTTCAGCTCCAGAGCGATTCGCCCAATGAGTCCTTGATATTTAGTCGTTTTCAGCCAATTTCTGGATTTTTGAAAATTTCACTTTTTTGTGAAAATATCCACTAAATGAGGGAATAATATGTGTGAGGGTACCCCAGGAGAGTTCCAAATGTGTGTGGGTAGAATATATATCCCACGGGGGTAAAATTGAAAAAAGTTGAAAAAAATTTTTTTTTGGACTTAGTCATTCTTCCGGCGTTTATCACACTTTCTGATAGGGCAAATGTCAGTGAGCATTCCGATTTCAGCTCCAGAGCGATTCGCCCAATGAGTCCTTGATATTTAGTCGTTTTCAGCCAATTTCTGGATTTTTGGAAATTTCACTTTTTTGTGAAAATATCCAATAAATGAGGGAATAATATGTGTGAGTGTACCCCAGGAGAGTTCCAAATGTGTGTGGGTAGAATATATATCCCACGGGGGTAAAATTGAAAAAAGTTGAAAAAAATTTTTTTTTGGTCTTAGTCATTCTTCCGGCTTTTATCACACTTTCTGATAGGGCAAATGTCAGTGAGCATTCCGATTTCAGCTCCAGAGCGATTCGCCCAATGAGGACTTGATATTTAGTCGTTTTCAGCCAATTTCTGGATTTTTGAAAATTTCACTTTTTTGTGAAAATATCCACTAAATGAGGGAATAATATGTGTGAGGGTACCCCAGGAGAGTTCCAAATGTGTGTGGGTAGAATATATATCCCACGGGGGTAAAATTGAAAAAAGTTGAAAAAATTTTTTTTTTGGACTAAGTCATTCTTCCGGCGTTTATCACACTTTCTGATAGGGCAAATGTCAGTGAGCATTCCGATTTCAGCTCCAGAGCGATTCGCCCAATGAGTCCTTGATATTTAGTCGTTTTCAGCCAATTTCTGGATTTTTGAAAATTTCACTTTTTTGTGAAAATATCCACTAAATGAGGGAATAATATGTGTGAGGGTACCCCAGGAGTGTTCCAAATGTGTGTGGTAGAATACATATCCCACGGGGGTAAAATTGAAAAAAGTTGAAAACATTTTTTTTTTGGACTTAGTCATTTTTCCGGCGTTTATCAGACTTTCAGATAGGGGAAATGTCAGTGAGCATTCCGATTTCAGTTCCAGAGCGATTCGACCAATGAGTCCTTGATATTTATTCGTTTTCAGCCAATTTTCTGGATTTTTGAAAATTTCACTTTTTTTGTGAAAATATCCACTAAATGAGGGAATAATATGTGTGAGGGTACCCCAGGAGAGTTCCAAATGTGTGTGGGTAGAATATATATCCCACGGGGGTAAAATTGAAAAAAGTTGAAAAAAATTTTTTTTTGGACTTAGTAATTTTTCCGGCGTTTATCAGACTTTCAGATAGGGGAAATGTCAGTGAGCGTTCCAATTTCAGTTCCAGAGCTATTTGCCCAATGGGTCCTTGATATTTAGTCGTTTTCAGCCAATTTTCTGGATTTTTGAAAATTTCACTGTTTTGTGAAAATATCCACTAAATGAGGGAATAATATGTGTGAGGGTACCCCAGGAGAGTTCCAAATGTGTGTGGGTAGAATATATATCCCACGGGGGTAAAATTGAATAAAGTTGAAAAAAATTTTTTTTTGGACTTAGTCATTCTTCCGGCGTTTATCACACTTTCTGATAGGGCAAATGTCAGTGAGCATTCCGATTTCAGCTCCAGAGCGATTCGCCCAATGAGTCCTTGATATTTAGTCGTTTTCATCCAATTTCTGGATTTTTGGAAATTTCACTTTTTTGTGAAAATATCCACTAAATGAGGGAATAATATGTGTGAGGGTACCCCAGGAGAGTTCCAAATGTGTGTGGGTAGAATATATTTCCCACGGGGGTAAAATTGAAAAAAGTTGAAAAAATTTTTTTTTTGGACTTAGTCATTCTTCCGGCGTTTATCACACTTTCTGATAGGGCAAATGTCAGTGAGCATTCCGATTTCAGCTCCAGAGCGATTAGCCCAATGAGTCCTTGATATTTAGTCGTTTTCAGCCAATTTCTGGATTTTTGAAAATTTCACTTTTTTGTGAAAATATCCACTAAATGAGGGAATAATATGTGTGAGGGTACCCCAGGAGAGTTCCAATGTGTGTGGGTAGAATATATATCCCACGGGGGTAAAATTGAAAAAAGTTGAAAATTATTTTTTTTGGACTTAGTCATTTTACCGGCGTTTATCACACTTTCAGATAGGGGAAATGTCAGTGAGCGTTCCAATTTCAGTTCCAGAGCGATTCGCCCAATGAGTCCTTGATATTTCGTCGTTTTCAGCCAATTTTCTGGATTTTTGAAAATTTCACTTTTTTATGAAAATATCCACTAAATGAGGGAATAATAATATGTGTGAGGGTACCCCAGGAGAGTTCCAAATGTGTGTGGTAGAATACATATCCCACGGGGGTAAAATTGAAAAAAGTTGAAAACATTTTTTTTTTGGACTTAGTAATTTTTCCGGCGTTTATCAGACTTTCAGACAGGGGAAATGTCAGTGAGCATTCTGATTTCAGTTCCAGAGCGATTCGCCCAATGAGTCCTTGATATTTAGTCGTTTTCAGCCAATTTTCTGGATTTTTGAAAATTTCACTTTTTTGTGAAACTATCCACTAAATGAGGGAATAATATGTGTGAGGGTACCCCAGGAGAGTTCCAAATGTGTGTGGTAGAATACATATCCCACGGGGGTAAAATTGAAAAAAGTTGAAAACATTTTTTTTTTGGTCTTAGTAATTTTTCCGGCGTTTATCAGACTTTCAGATAGGGGAAATGTCAGTGAGCGTTCCGATTTCAGTTCCAGAGCGATTCGACCAATGAGTCCTTGATATTTAGTCGTTTTCTGCCAATTTTCTGGATTTTTGAAAATTTCACTTTTTTGTGAAAATATCCACTAAATGAGGGAATAATATGTGTGAGGGTACCCCAGGAGAGTTCCAAATGTGTGTGGGTAGAATATATATCCCACAGGGGTAAAATTGAAAAAAGTTGAAAAAAAATTTTTTTTGGACTTAGTCATTTTTCTGGCGTTTATCAAACTTTCAGAAAGGGGAAATGTCAGTGAGCATTCAGATTTCAGTTCCAAAGTGATTCGCCCAATGAGTCCTTGATATTTAGTCGTTTTCAGCCAATTTTCTGGATTTTTGAAAATTTCACTTTTTCGTATAAATATCCACTAAATGAGGAAATAATATGTGTGAGGGTACCCCAGGAGAGTTCCAAATGTGTGTGGGTAGAATATATATCCCACGGGGGTAAAATTGAAAAAAGTTGAAAAATTCTTTTTTTTGGGCTTAGTCATTTTTCCGGCGTTTATCAGACTTTCAGATAGGGGAAATGTCAGTGCGCGTTCCAATTTCAGTTCCAGAGCGATTCGCCCAATGGGTCCTTGATAGTTAGTCGTTTTCAGCCAATTTTCTGGATTTTTGAAAATTTCACTTTTTTGTGGAAATATCCACTAAATGAAGGAATAATATGTGTGAGGGTACCCCAGGAGAGTTCCAAATGTGTGTGGGTAGAATATATATCCCACGGTGGTAAAATTTAAAAAAAAATTTTGGGGGATTTAGTCATTTTTCCGGCGTTTATCAGACTTTCAGATAGGGGAAATGTCAGTGTGCGTTCCGATTTCAGTTCCAGAGCGATTCTCCCAATGAGTCCTTGATATTTAGTCGTTTTAAGCCAATATTTTGGATTTTTGAAAATTTCACTTTTTTGTGAAAATATCCTCTAAATGAGGGAATAATATGTGTGAGGGTACCCCAGGAGAGTTCCAAATGTTTGTGGGTAGAATATATATCCCACGGGGGTAAAATTGAAAAAATTTTTTTTTCTGATTTAGTCATTTTTCCGGCGTTTATCAGTCTTTCAGATAGGGGAAATGTCAGTGAGCGTTCCTATTTCAGTTCCAGAGCGATTCGCCCAATGAGTCCTTGATAGTTAGTCGTTTTAAGCCAATATTTTGGATTTTTGAAAATTTCACTTTTTTGTGAAAATATCCACTAAATGAGGGAATAATATGTGTGAGGGTACCCCAGGAGAGTTCCAAGTGTGTGTGGGTAGAATATATATTCCACGGGGGTAAAATTGAAAAAAGTTGAAAAAATTTTTTTTTTTTACTTAGTCATTTTTCCGGCGTTTATCAGACTTTCAGATAGGGGAAATGTCAGTGAGCATTCCGATTTCAGTTTCAGAGCGATTCGCCCAATGATTCCTTGATATTTAGTCGTTTTCAGCCAATTTTCTGGATTTTTGAAAATGTCACTTTTTTGTGAAAATATCCACTAAATGAGGGAATAATATGTGTGAGGGTACCCCAGGAGAGTTCCAAATGTGTGTGGGTAGAATATATATCCCACGGGGGTAAAATTTTAAAAAATTTTTTTGGGGATTTAGTCATTTTTCCGGCGTTTATCAGACTTTCAGATAGGGGAAATGTCAGTGAGCGTTCCGATTTCAGTTCCAGAGCGGATCGCACAATGAGACCTTTATATTTAGTCATTTTCAGCCAATTTTCTGGATTTTTGAAAATGTCACTTTTTTGTGAAAATATCCACTAAATGAGGGAATAATATGTGTGTGGGTACCCCAGGAGAGTTCCAAATGTGTGTGGATAGAATATATATCCCACAGGGGTAAAATTGAAATAAGATGAAAAAAATTTTTTTTGGGACTTAGTCATTTTTCCGGCGTTTATCAGACTTTCAGATAGGGGAAATGTCAGTGAGCGTTTCGATTTCAGTTCCAGAGCAATTCGCCAGATGAGTCCTTGATGTTTTGTCGTTTTCAGCCAATTTTCTTGGTTTTTGAAAATGTCACTTTTTTGTGAAAATATCCACTAAATGAGGGAATAATATGTGTGAGGGTACCCCAGGAGAGTTCCAAATGTGTGTGGGTAGAATATATATTCCACGGGGTTAAATTTAAAAAACTTGAAAAAATTTTTTTTCTGGACTTAGTCATTTTTTTCGGCGTTTATCAGACTTTCAGATAGGAAGTGACCGTTCCGATTTCAGTTCCAGAGCGATTCGCCCAATGAGTCCTTGATATTTAGTCATTTTCAGCCAATTTTCTGGATTTTTGAAAATTTCACTCTTTTGTGAAAATATCCACTAAATGAGGGAATAATATGTGTGAGGGTACCCCAGGAGAGTTCCAAATGTGTGTGGGTAGAATATATATCCCACGGGGGTAAAATTGAAAAAAGTTAAAAATAATTTTTTTTTGGACTTAGTCATTTCTACGACGTTTATCAGACTTTCAGATAGGGGAAATGTAAGTGAGCGTTCCAATTTCAGTTCCAGAGCAATTCGCCAAATGAGTCCTTGATATTTAGTCGTTTTCAGCCAATATTTTGGATTTTTGAAAATTTCACTTTTTTGTGAAAATATCCACTAAATGAGGGAATAATATGTGTGAGCGTACCCCAGGAGAGTTCCAAATGTGTGTGGGTAGAATATATATCCCACGGGGGTAAAATTAAAATAAGTTGAAAAAAATTTTTTTTTGGACTTAGTCATTTTTCCGGCGTTTATCAGACTTTCAGATAGGGGAAATGTCAGTGAGCATTTCGATTTCAGTTCCAGAGTGATTCGCCAGATGTGTCCTTGATATTTTGTCGTTTTCAGCCAATTTTCTTGGTTTTTGAAAATGTCACTTTTTTGTGAAAATATCCACTAAATGAGGGAATAATATGTGTGAGGGTACCCCAGGATAGTTCCAAATGTGTGTGGGTAGAATATATACTCCACGGGGGTAAAATTGAAAAAACTTGAAAAATTTTTTTTTCTGGACTTAGTCATTTTTTCGGCGTTTATCATACTTTCAGGTAGAGCAAATGTCAGTGAGCGTTCCGATTTCAGTTCCAGAGCGATTCGCCCAATGAGTCCTTGATATTTAGTCGTTTTCAGCCAATTTTCTGGATTTTTCAAAATTTCAATTTTTTGTGAAAATATCCACTAAGTGAGGGAATAATATGTGTGAGGGTACCCCAGGAGAGTTCCAAATGTGTGTGGGTAGAATATATATTCCACGGGGGTAAAATTGAAAAAACTTGAAAAAAAATTTTTTTTTGGACTTAGTCATTTTTCCGGCAATTATCAGACTTTCAGATAGGGAGTGAGCGTTCCGATTTCAGGTCCAGAGCGATTCGCCCAATGTGTCCTTGATATTTAGTTGTTTTCAGCCAATTTTCTGAATTTTTGAAAATTTCACTTTTTTTGTGAAAATATCCACTAAATGAGGGAATAATATGTGTGAGGGTACCCCAGGAGAGTTCCAAATGTGTGTGGATAGAATATATATCCCACGGGGGTAAAATTGAAAAAGTTGAATAATTATTTTTTTTTTACTTAGTCATTTTTTCGGCATTTATCATAGTTTCAGATATGGCAAATGTCAGTGAGCGTTCTGATTTCAGTTCCAGAGCGACTCGCCAATGAGTCCTTGATATTTCGTCGTTGTCAGGCAATTTTCTGAATTTTTGAAAATTTCACTTTTTTGTGAAAATATCCACTAAATGAGGGAATAATATGTGTGAGGGTACCCCAGGAGAGTTCCAAATGTGTGTGGGTAGAATATATATCCCACGGGGGTAAAATTTAAAAAAAGTTGAAAACATTTTTTGTTTGGACTTAGTCATTTTTCCGGTGTTTATCAGACTTTCAGATAGGGGAAATGTCAGTGAGCGTTCCGATTTCAGTTCCAGAGCGACTCGCCAATGAGTCCTTGATATTTCGTCGTCAGGCAATTTTCTGAATTTTTGAAAATTTCACTTTTTTGTGAAAATATCCACTAAATGAGGGAATAATATGTGTGAGGGTACCCCAGGAGAGTTCCAAATGTGTGTGGCTAGAATATATATCCCACGGGGGTAAAATTGAAAAAAGTTGAATAATTATTTTTTTTTTACTTTGTCTTTTTTTCAGTGTTTATCATACTTTCAGATAGGGCAAATGTCAGTGAGCGTTCCGATTTCAGTTCCAGAGCGATTCGCCCAATAAGTCCTTGATATTTAGTCATTTTCAGCCAATTTTCTGGATTTTTGAAAATTTCACTTTTTTGTGAAAATATCCACTAAATGAGGGAATAATATGTGTGAGGGTACCCCAGGAGAGTTCCAAATGTGTGTGGATAGAATATATATCCCACGGGGGTAAAATTGAAAAAAGTTGTAAAAAATTTTTTTTTGGACTTACTCATTTTTCGGGCGTTTATCAGACTTTCAGATAGGGGAAATGTCAGTGAGCATTCCGATTTCAGTTCCAGAGTCATTCGCCCAATGAGTCCTTGTTATTTAGTTGTTTTCAACCAATTTTCTGGATTTTTGAAAATTTCACTTTTTTGTGACAATATCCACTAAATGAGGGAATGATATGTGTGAGGGTACCCAAGGAGAGTTCCAAATGTGTGTGGGTAGAATATATATCCCACGGGGGTAAAATTGAAAAAAGTTGAAAACATTTTTTTTTTGGATTTAGTCATTTTTCCAGCGTTTATGAGACTTTCAGATAGGGTAAATGTCAGTGAGTGTTTCGATTTCAGTTCCAGAGCAAATCGACAATGAGTCCTTGATATTTACTCGTTTTCAGCCAATATTTTGGATTTTTGAAAATTTCACTTTTTTGTGAAAATATCCACTAAATGAGGGAATAATATGTGTGAGGGTACCCCAGGAGAGTTCCAAATGTGTGTGGGCAGAATATATATCCCACGGGGTAAAATTGAAAAAAGTTGAAAAAATATTTTGTTTGGACTTAGTCATTTTTCCGGCGCTTATCAGACTTTCAGATAGGGGAAATGTCAGTGAGCGTTGAGATTTTAGTTCCAGAGCGATTTGCCCAATGAGTCACTGATATTTCGTCGTTTTCAGGCAATTTTCTGGATTTTTGAAAATTTAACTTTTTTGTGAAAATATCCACTAAATGAGGGAATAATATGTGTGAGGGTACCCCAGGAGAGTTCCAAATGTGTGTGGGTAGAATATATATCCCACGGGGGTAAAATTGAAAAAAGTTGAAAAAATTTTTTTTTTTGACTTAGTTATTTTTCCGGCGTTTATCAGACTTTCAGATAGCGGAAATGTCAGCGAGCATTTCGATTTCAGTTCCAAAGCGATTCGACCAATGAGTCCTCGATATTTCATCGTTTTCAGCCAATTTTCTGGATTTTTGAAAATTTCACTTTTTTGTGAAAATATCCACTAAATGAGGGAATAATATGTGTGAGGGTACCCCAGGAGAGTTCCAAATGTGTGTGGGTAGAATATATATCCCACGGGGTAAAATTGAAAAAAGTTGAAAAAATATTTTGTTTGGAGTTAGTCATTTTTCCGGCGCTTATCAGACTTTCAGATAGGGGAAATGTCAGTGAGCGTTGAGATTTTAGTTCCAGAGCGATTCGCCCAATGAGTCACTGATATTTCGTCGTTTTCAGGCAATTTTTTGGATTTTTGAAAATTTCACTTTTTTGTGAAAATATCCACTAAATGAGGGAATAATATGTGTGAGGGTACCCCAGGAGAGTTCCAAATGTATGTGGGTAGAATATATATCCCACGGGGGTGAAAGTGAAAAAAGTTGAAAAAATTTTTTGTTTGGACTTAGTCTTTTTCCGGCATTTATCAGACTTTCAGATAGGGGAAATGTCAGTGAGCATTCCGATTTCAGTTCCAGAGCGATTCGCCCAATGAGTCCTTGATACATAGTCGGTTTCAGCGAATTTTCTGGATTTTTTAAAAATTTCACTTTTTTTATGAAAATATCCACTAAATGAGGGAATAATATGTGTGAGTGTACCCTAGGAGAGTTCCAAATGTGTGTGGGTAGAATATATATCCCATGGGGGTAAAATTGAAAAAAGTTGAAAAAAATGTTTTTTTGTACTTAGTTATTTTTCCGGCGTTTCTCAGACTTTCAGATAAGGGAAATGTAAGTGAGCGTTCCGATTTCACTTCCAGAGTGATTCGCCCAATGATTCCATGATATTTAGTCGTTTTCAGCCAATTTTCTGGATTTTTGAAAACTTTACTACTTTGTGAAAATATCCACTAAATGAGGGAATAATATGTGTGAGGGTAACCCAGGAGAGTTCCTAATGTGTGTGGGTAGAATGTATATCAAACGGGGGGTAAAATTGAAAAAAGTTTTAAAAAAATTTTTTTTGGACTTAGTCATTTTTCCGGCGTTTATCAGACTTTCAGATAGGGGAAATGTCAGTCAGCGTTCCGATTTCAGTTCCAGAGCAGATCGCAGAATGAGTCCATGATATTTAGTTGTTTTCAGCCAATATTTTGGATTTTTGAAAATTTCACTTTTTTGTGAAAATATCCACTAAATGAGGGAATAATATGTGTGAGGGTACCCCAGGAGAGTTCCAAATGTGTGTGGGTAGAATATATATCCCACGGGGGTAAAATTGAAAAAAGTTGAAAACATTTTTTTTTTTGGGCTTAGTCATTTTTCTGTCATTCATCAGACTTTCAGATAGGGGAAATGTCAGTGAGCCTTCCGATTTCAGTTCCAGAGCGGTTCGCCCAATGAGTCCTTGATATTTAGTAGTTTTCAGCAAATTTTCTGCATTTTTGAAAATTTCACTTTTTTGTGAAAATATCCACTAAATGAGGGAATAATATGTGTGAGGGTACCCCAGGAGAGTTCCAAATGTGTGTGGGTAGACTATATATCCCACGGGGGTAAAATTGAAAAAAGTCGAAAAAAAATTTTTTTTGGACTTAGTCATTTTTCCGGCGTTTATCAGACTTTCAGATAGGGGAAATGTCAGTGAGCCTTCCGATTTCAGTTCCAGAGCGATTCACCCAATGAGTCCTTGATATTTAGTCATTTTCAGCCAATTTTCTGGATTTTTGAAAATTTCACTTTTTTGTGAAAATATCCACTAAATGAGGGAATAATATGTGTGAGGGTACCCCAGGAGAGTTCCAAATGTGTGTGGGTAGAATATATATCCCACAGGATTAAAATTGAAAAAAGTTGAAAAAAATTTTTTTTTTGAACTTAGTCATTTTTCCGGCGTTTATCAGACTTTCAGATAGGGAGTAAGCTAGGGAGTGAGCGTTCCGATTTCAGTTCCAGAGCGATTCGCCCAATGAGTCCTTGATATTTCGTCGTTGTCTGGCAATTTTATGAATTTTTGAAAATTTCACTTTTTTGTGAAAATATCCACGAAATGAGGGAATAATATGTGTGAGGGTATCCCAGGAGAGTTCCAAATGTGTGTGGGTAGAATATATATCCCACGGGGGTAAATTTGAAAAAAGTTGAAAAAAAATTTTATTTGGATTTAGCATTTTTTTCGGCGTTTATCAGACTTTCAGATAGGGGAAATGTCAGTGAGCGCTCCGATTTCAGTTCCAGAGCGATTCACCCAATGAGTCCTTGATATTTAGTCATTTTCAGCCAATTTTCTGGATTTTTGAAAATTTCACTTTTTTGTGAAAATATCCACTAAATGAGGGAATAATATGTGTGAGGGTACCCCATGAGAGTTCCAAATGTGTGTGGGTAGAATATATATCCCACAGGTTTAATATTGAAAAAAGTTTAAAAAAAATTTTTTTTTGCACTTAGTCATTTTTCCGGCGTTTATCAGACTTTCAGATAGGGGAAATGTCAGTGAGCGTTCCGATTTCAGTTCCAGAGCGATTCACCCAATGAGTCCTTGATATTTAGTCGTTTTCATCCAATATTTTGGATTTTTGAAAATTTCACTTTTTTGTGAAAATATCCACTAAATGAGGGAATAATATGTGTGAGGGTACCCCAGGAGAGTTCCAAATGTGTGTGTGTAGAATATATATCCCACGGGGGTAAAATTGAAAAAAGTTGAAAAAATTTTTTTTTGGACTTAGTAATTTTTCCGGCGTTTATCAGACTTTCAGATAGGGAGTGTAGCGTCGGCGTCCCTGCCTCCTGCTAGGCAGGGACGCTGTTCCCCTCACCTCTCTGCTCTGTGCCCGGCGTCTTCCTCCAGCTCTGCTGGCAGCGCGCGCTGCTTCCCGGCCACGGTGCTTAGGGCGCGCGCACGCTCCCCCTCTCTTAAAGGGGCCGCGCGCGCCGTCCTAAGGAGTCCCCGGCCAATGGCCGGAGGACTTCACCATATATAAGGCACCTCCTCCAAAATGGAGGTGCCCGAGCAATGTTTTTGCAAAGCCTTCACTCTGCTTCAGCCCTCAGGTTCCGTTTCCAGTTACCTGCCAGTCACCTGCCTGTTACCTGCCAGTCACCTGCCAGATTCCTGCCTGTTACCTGCCAGTCACCTGCCAGATTCCTGCTTGATACCTGCCAGATATCCGTTTACCTGCTTGGAAGCCTGCGGTCCGACGGTCTGCCTTCCGACACCTGTCAGTCTGTCTATGGACCAGCCTGCCCGCTCACCTGGGAGCGCTCGTCTGCTACCTGCCTGCTAGCCTACCTGGAGGCTCCGCCGTCACTTGCCGTGACCACCTGGCTGTCCAGAGACTCTTGTCTGCTCACCTGGGAGTGCTCATCTGCTACCTGCCTGCTAGCCTACCTGGAAGTTCCGCCGTCACTTGCCGTGACCACCTGCCTGTCCAGAGACTCTCGCCTGCTCACCAAGGAGCGCTCACCTGCTACCTGCCTGCTAGCCTACCTGGAGGCTCTGCCGTCAGTAGCCGTGACCACCTGCCTGTCCAGAGACTGTCCCTGTCACTTGCCGTAAGTACCCGTCCTTCTACCCAGAGACTGTCCCTGTCACTTGCCGTGACTACCTGCCCTTCTACCCAGAGACTGTCCCTGTCACTTGCCGTGACTACCTGCCCTTCTACCCAGAGACTGTCTCTGTCACTTGCCGTGATTTCCTGCCCGTCTTCCCTGGGAGCCACCCGCTTCCTTACAAGGACCGCCCCCTTGTATAGTTGCTCAGAGGTTCCGCATCCCAGACCCATTACAGTTTGCTCGGGCCATGGAATCCGGTGGCACCCAAGCTCCATCGCTCTCAGACCTATGTCATGAACTGTCCCGTCAGAGGTCCCAACAGGAGTCCATCCTGAGTCACCTGCGGAGTGTCAACTCTCGCCTGGACACTCTGTCTGCTCCACCTGCAACCACCGCTAGTGTCATGACTCGCAACCCGGCAGCGCCGCTGCCCACCAATACCATGGTATCCTGTCCCGGACCCCGGTTTTCTGCACCTCCTCGTTTCGGAGGTGACTCCGCTCAAGCTCGGGGCTTCATAAACCAGTGCACCCTGCACTTTGAACTCTTGTCCCACCAGTTTATCTCCGACCGGTCCAAAGTAGCCTTTATCATGTCCCACCTCACGGGGGAGGCTCTGGCTTGCCTAAATCCTCTGTGGGAGAGAGGAGATCCCCTGGTGTCCGACCTGCCAGCCTTTCTCACGGCTTTCCGGAAAGTCTTCGACGAACCCGGATGGAAGACCTCATCCGCATCGTCTCTGCTACGCCTCCGTCAAGGAGATCTCACCGTGGGCCAATATGCCATACGGTTCCGTACCCTTGCTTCGGAGCTGGCCTGGGATAACGACGCTCTGGTGTCTGTCTTCTGGGAGGGTCTGTCCAGCCGTATTAAAGATGAACTCGCCGGTCGGGACATTCCTACTGTTATGTTCTGCTACCAGAGCTAAGGAAAGAGAGGAGATCTGTCCCTACGATAGAACTCAGCTTAATCCCTACGATGTAACAGGGGACCTGATCCTGCGATCAGACCTGCTAAAGTCCTAAGCTAGTCTGTACGGAGACCTATAGATGTGGGGAAGGAATCCCTACAAGTACTAAGGACTGGGAGGAATATGGGACACCTCCTAACAGAAATAGTAGCAGACAGACGAACAAACAAAATATATAGAACATAGAGGTCAGTAGACCAAGCAAACTAACAGAGCAAGACACAGAGCACAGGCTAGCTAGAAAGTAGATATACAATGAAGTCCAGCAAAGCCAGAAGGGTGGAGCAGGCTTAAATAGGCCAACAAGGTCATGTGACCAGCAAAGGAAAAAAAACCTAACAGCAAGGTTCTAACAGTACCCCCCCTTCTAAGAGGATCCTCCGGATCCCCTAGGACCAGGCTTATCAGGAAATCTCCTGTGAAACGCTCTGATAAGTCTGGACGCGGAAACATCATCCGACCTAACCCAAGAGTTATCCTCGGGTCCGAAACCTTTCCAGGCCACAAGATACTGCAAACTACCTCTATACAGTCTAGAGTTAAGGATGCGAGAAATTTCATATTCCCTGTCCTCCACCACCGGAGGAACAGAGGCAGAGGCGTCACAATCCGATACAACAGCTTTTTTCAACAGAGAGACATGAAATACCGGATTAATTCTCCAGGAGGTAGGAACCTCCAACCTAACAGCAGATTGGTTGACAACCTGAAGCACCTTAAAGGGCCCTACAAACTTGGGACCCAATTTCTTAGAAGGAATCCTCAACCGCAGATTCCTAGAGGACAACCAAACCATGTCACCAACAGCGAACAAAACCTCCTGTTGTTTCCTATCAAAGTAGTCCTTAGATTTTCTGTTGGCCTCCTGAAGATTACCACGCACATCCGTCCAAACTCTCTCCAAATCACCGGAAAAATTCTCCTCCTCAGGCACAGCAGATCCCAACTTGGAGAACGACCCAAACGACGGATGTCTCCCAGAACAACAAAAAAAAAGGCGAACAACCAGCAGAAGAAGATGTATGATTGTTCAGAGCAAATTCAGCAAGTGGCAGAAACTCAGACCACCCCTCTTGATTGTCTGCCACAAAACAACGCAAGAACTGCTCAACATCCTGGTTTTTCCTTTCTGTCTGGCCATTAGATTCAGGATGATATCCGGACGAGAACGATAAATGAACTCCCAACCTGTCACAAAAGGCACGCCAAAAACGAGCCACGAACTGAGGACCCCTATCAGAAACAATGTCAGTAGGAACGCCATGAAGTCTGACAATTTCCTTGACAAAGGCCTTAGCGAGAGTTTTAGCGCAGGGCAGTTTGACAAAGGGAACCAAGTGACACATCTTGCTAAAACGGTCCACGACCACCCAGATGACAGTAAAACCCTCAGAGGGGGGAAGGTCAGTTATAAAGTCCATAGCCAAATGTGTCCAAGGAGCACTGGGAACCTCCAAAGGACAAAGCAACCCCGCAGCAGGAGTATGTGAGGACTTAGATCTAGCACATATAGTACATTGACGCACCCACTTAATGACTTCCTTCTGCCATCCAGGCCACCAAAAACTGCGACCCACCAGTCTCTTGGTCTCAGAGATTCCGGGATGACCTGCCAACCGAGATTCGTGACACTCAACAAACAAATCTCTCCTAAAGGTCCCAGGCACAAACAACCTCCCATGAGGAGTGTTAGAAGGGGCATTCTCCTGTGCTTTAAGAATCTCATTTTCCAAAACGGAGTCCAAAGCAGCTATCACAACACCTTCTTGTAAAATGTTCTCCTCTTTCTCAGCACCGACTATGGGAGAAAAACTGCGAGACAAGGCATCCGCCTTAACATTCTTAGTACCAGGGATGTAAGTAACGGAGAAATTAAACCGCGAGAAAAACAGTGCCCACCTAGCCTGACGGGCATTCAGGCGCTTGGCAGCATCAAGATATATCAGATTTTTATGATCCGTAAGAACCTGAACGGGAAATTCCGCACCTTCCAAGAAGTGGCGCCAGTGTTCAAATGCGAGTTTAATAGCCAATAATTCCCGATTACCAATATCGTAATTCAGTTCAGTCTCCGAAAAAATTTTTGAAAAAAAGGCACAGGGATGTAATCCATCCCCGTTATTCTGAGACAATACTGCGCGAACCCCCACAGAGGAAGCATCAACCTCAACCAAAAACGGCCTAGTAACATCAGGCTGCATAAGGATGGGAGCAGAGGTGAACCTCTCCTTGAGATACACAAAAGCTTCAATGGCCTCAGAAGACCACTGAACCGCATCAGCACCTTTCCTGGTGAGATCAGTCAGAGGTTTGACAATACTAGAAAAAATTTTTATGAATTTTCTGTAGTAATTGGCGAAACCCAAAAACCTCTGTATCGATTTCAAACCAATAGGCCTAGGCCATTCCTACACAGCCTGAACCTTAACCGGATCCATCTCAAAACCTTTGCTGGAGATAATGTAGCCCAAAAAACTAATTCTCTGTACAGCGAACTCACATTTCTCCAGCTTAGCAAAAAGCGAATTGTCCATTAATAACTGTAATACCTCACGCACGCTCCGCCAATGAGACTCCAGATCCGGTGAATAAATCAAAATGTCATCCAAATACACAACCACATTTTTGCCGATCAAAGGTCTAAGGATGTCATTAATCAGATTCTGAAAAAATGCAGGAGCATTAGTAAGACCAAAAGGCATAACCAGATTCTCAAAATGACCCACAGGAGTGTTAAAAGCAGTCTTCCATTCGTCACCCTCCTTCATGCGCAACAGATTGTATGCCCCCTTAAGGTCAATTTTAGAGAACCACTTGGCCCCCATTAACTGGTTAAACAGATCAGGAATCAATGGCAGTGGGTAAGGATTGCGTACAGTAATTTTGTTAATCTCACGAAAATCCAGACAAGGACGTAAACCGCCGTCCTTTTTTTTTACAAAAAAAAAATCCAACCGCCACAGGAGACTTAGAGGGCCTAATGTGACCGGCGGCCAAACTTGTCTGTATGTATTCCTCCAAAGCCTTCCTCTCAGGAATAGTAAGGTTAAATAAACGACTTTTAGGAAGAGTCGCTCCAGGGACAAATTCAATAGAACAATCATAGTCTCTATGGGGAGGCAAAACCTGCGATTCCTTCTCAGAAAAAACTCTCCAAAAATCCTGAATAGGAACAGGCAATTCTCCCCTATCCAAAGCTGCAATACGCCCGTTACAACACTTGTCATAACATTTATGGCTCCAGGATTTAATTTCACTGGTAGACCAATCCAGTACAGGATTGTGAAATTTTAACCAGGGCAATCCCAATATTACTGGAGAAGGCAAGTTATTCAACACTACCAAATCCAATTTCTCATGGTGAACACCATTAATAGTGAGAGGAAATTCACAGACCTTGAGAGTAATATTCTTCAAAGGGGAACCATCCACAGAAACCACAGCAATGGGGGATGATAAAGGTTCAGGTTTTAAATTGAGTCTTTCCACGAATCCCCCATCAATTACATTCAGAGTAGACCCGCAATCAACAAAAACCCGAAATTCCATTAATTTTTTCTGAGCAATCGTGGAAGCAGCTAAAAATATACCCTTGGAATTTAAACAGGCAATACGGGCGTGACTGACCATTTTTTTTTCTTTCTTCATACGAAGCTCACAACCTTTAATCAAATGACCAGATTTTCCGCAATAGAAACACAAGCCTTCAGAAAATCGACGGTCTTTTTCTTGAGAGCGAGGTGCCACCGATCCAATCTCCATCGGTTCACCACTGTTAGTACACACATTCTCATAACCAGAAACTGACATAGCAGAGGATTTGCTCTCATTAACCCTTGCACGCAGTCTTCTATCCACCGGTATAGCTAATTGCATAGCCTGTTGCAAATCTTCAGGTGTAGGATAAGCAATTAGCAGGTCTTTAACCCTTTCACTGAGCCCAGCAAGAAATAGACTTTTCAGAGCAGAATCGTTCCACCCTGTTTGAGTAGACCAACGACGGAAATGAGTACAATATTTTTCCACATTACCTGATCCCTGTTTTAAACATCTCAACTCAGTCTCAGCTGATGCGACACGGTCAGGATCATCATATAATAGTCCCAAAGCAGAAAAAAAAACTATCCACTGATCTGAAGCATGTATCACTAGGTTGCAAAGAAAAGGCCCACTCCTGAGGCTCTTTGCGCAAAAGTGACATTATGAACCCTACGCGCTGGGATTCATCCCCAGAGGACTTAGGTCTCAAACGAAAATACAATAAGCAAGCATTTTTAAATGAAAAAAATTCTCGGTGTTCACCAAAAAATAAATCCGGCAAACATACCTTAGGCTCCAAGAAATATGCTCCAGGACAGTTACTCACGTGCTGACGGAGCTCGGCCACCTCCAGAGAGAGTCCCTGCAGGCGATGAACCAAATCCTGAACCGACACCATGATGGAACAGAAAAATCTTTCCTTAGAGAATTTGCGGGCTGGACTTACTGTTATGTTCTGCTACCAGAGCTAAGGAAAGAGAGGAGATCTGTCCCTACGATAGAACTCAGCTTAATCCCTACGATGTAACAGGGGACCTGATCCTGCGATCAGACCTGCTAAAGTCCTAAGCTAGTCTGTACGGAGACCTATAGATGTGGGGAAGGAATCCCTACAAGTACTAAGGACTGGGAGGAATATGGGACACCTCCTAACAGAAATAGTAGCAGACAGACGAACAAACAAAATATATAGAACATAGAGGTCAGTAGACCAAGCAAACTAACAGAGCAAGACACAGAGCACAGGCTAGCTAGAAAGTAGATATACAATGAAGTCCAGCAAAGCCAGAAGGGCGGAGCAGGCTTAAATAGGCCAACAAGGTCATGTGACCAGCAAAGGAAAAAAAACCTAAGAGCAAGGTTCTAACACCTACCACTCTCGACGACTTAATAACACTTGCCACCCGGATTGACATCCGATTCCAGGAGCGCGCCAAAGAGGTCACCCGTGAGAGGAGGTTTCCACGTCTAGCCCCCACCTTCCAGAAACCCGTCTCTCCCTCCGTTACTCCCCAGTCACACTCACCTGAGCCTATGCAGGTCGACCAGACCAAGATGGTCAAAACCCGTCAAGACTTACGCCGTGCCGAGGGGAGCTGCTTCTACTGTGGCAGTAAGGAGCACCGGATCCGTTCCTGCCCAGAGAGGTCAGGAAACGCCTGTGTCTAGGATCGCTCAGAGAGGTCGCCCTAGACAAAAGTAAACCCTATCCATCTCTGATGCTGTCAGTCTCTATCACCTGCGGAGAGAACCGCTATTTCGAACTGGCTCAACTTGACTCAGGAGCTGCTGGAAATCTCATTTCTCAGTCTCTGGTAGAGAAATACCGCATTCCCACTAAACCTCTGGCTGTACCCTTATCTGTCGCCACCATGGATGGGGGCCTCTTACCACATCCCATCCAACTCATCACCGAATCCATAACTCTGCAGGTGGGAATGCTGCATTCTGAGAGCATCTCCTTTCATGTTCTGCCTGGACTCTCTCACGCACTCTTGTTAGGCCTACCTTGGCTCCAGAAACATGCACCCGTGCTTGACTGGCAGACCGGAGAAGTCCTTCGCTGGGGACAGGACTGCCATAGGACTTGTCTAGTTCCCGTTCATCCTGCTCGTCCTTCTCCTACCCCAGTCAGTCTACCCAGTATACCGGTTCCCTATTGGTCTTATGCGGATGTCTTCAATAAAAAAGAAGCAGAGACATTACCCCCTCATAGACCATACGATTGTCCAATCGACCTGATACCCGGCTCTACTCCTCCCCGTGGGCGTATCTACTCTTTGTCCGCAGCGGAGACCCGGTCCATGTCAGAATATATTGAGGAGAATCTGGCCCGGGGATTTATCTGGAAATCTACCTCCCCGGCGGGAGCAGGCTTCTTCTTCGTCAAAAAGAAGGACGGCTCACTCCGTCCATGTATAGATTATAGAGGCCTTAACCAGATTACAGTGAAGAATAAATGCCCCCTCCCGCTCATTCCTGAATTATTTGACCGCCTGAGGGGGGCTAGAATCTTCACCAAACTGGATCTCCGTGGGGCGTATAACCTGGTCCGTATCCATCAGGGGGATGAGTGGAAGACGGCATTCAACACCTGGGATGGCCACTATGAGTACCTTGTAATGCCCTTCGGTCTCTGTAACGCTCCTGCCGTCTTTCAAGAGTTGGTCAATGACATCTTCCGTGACCTTCTCTACTCCTGCGTGGTGGTGTACCTGGACGACATCTTGGTCTTCTCTCCGGACCTTCCTACTCACCGGAGGGATGTTCGTCAGGTCCTGCTCAGGCTCAGGCAGAACCACCCCTACGCTAAATATGAGAAGTGCATCTTTGAGCAGACCTCTCTTCCATTTCTGGGCTACATAAGCTCTCAGACCGGCCTACAAATGGATCCTGAGAAAATGTCTGCCATCCAGAAGTGGCCCCGACCAGAGGGGTTGAAGGCTATTCAGCGGTTCCTGGGCTTCGCCAACTATTACCGCCTCTTCATACCGCACTTCTCTTCCCGGACTGCCCCTATCTCTGCGCTCACTCGTAAGGGTACTAATCCCAGAAGATGGCCGCCCGAAGCTGAGGAGGCCTTTCTTTCCTTAAAACAGGCCTTCTCCTCCGCCCCGGTGCTGCATCGTCCGGACGGCAACAAACAATTCTTCCTAGAAGTTGACGCTTCCTCCTCCGGAGCCGGGGCGGTACTTACCCAAAAGTCATCTTCCGGGAGAATGGTAACCTGCAGTTTTTTCTCCAATCTCTTCTCCTCTTCTGAGCGTAACTATTCTATTGGAGATCGTGAATTATTAGCCATCAAGCTGGCACTGGAGGAGTGGCGTTCCCTGCTCGAGGGGGCTCTTCACCCGGGAATAATTTACACGGACCACAAGAACTTGGCTTACCTTCAGAGCGTCCAGAGACTTAACCCGCGCCAAGCCCGGTGGTCCTTGTTTTTTGCCCGCTTTGATTTTGTTCTTCATTTTCGCCCGGCAGACAAAAACATCAAAGCTGACGCCTTGTCCCGATCCTTCCTGGTGTCTGATCAAGAGGAGGAACCTAAGCACATCATTGATCCCGCCAGAGTAATGCAAGTGGCTCCCGTGAATCTAAATTGTCTCCCTCCTGGTAAGACGTTTGTAACTGTACCTGATCGGAAGAAGGTCCTACACTGGGGTCATTCGTCTAAGCTAGCTGGCCACGCCGGTCAGAAAAAGACCCTCCAGCTCATTACCCAGCATTACTGGTGGCCTACCCTGCACAAGGATGTAATAGACTTTGTTTCTGCCTGTGTGTCCTGCGCCCGCAACAAAGTTCCGAGACACTTGCCAGCCGGTCGCCTTCTTCCTCTTCCAGTACCTGCTGCCCCGTGGCAGCATATTGCTATGGACTTTATAACGGATCTTCCTGTCTCTGCCGGTTGTACGGTCATTTGGGTGGTCGCTGATCGCTTCTCCAAGATGGCGCACTTCATTCCCCTGCCGGGTCTCCCGTCTGCACCCGAACTGGCTAAAGACTTTATCCGCCACATCTTCCGTCTCCATGGCCTGCCCCTCCACATCGTGTCAGATCGTGGGGTTCAGTTCACCTCACGCTTCTGGAGAGCCACATGTAAGTTGCTTGACGTCACTCTGGACTTCTCCTCCGCTTACCATCCACAGTCCAATGGTCAAGTGGAGCGGATCAATCAGAACCTGACCAGTTACCTCCGGCACTTCATTAATGCCCACCATTCGGACTGGGTGGATCTCCTACCATGGGCCGAGTTCTCTTACAATAATCACGAGAGCGAATCTTCCTCCAAATCCCCGTTTTTTGTAGTCTTCGGTCAGCATCCTCGGATCCCATTTCCCGTCTCCACCTCGGTGGACAATCCGGCTGCAGAATCTCTCGTTCGCGAATTCTCCTCCATTTGGGAGAGTACACGATCCGCACTCCTTCAGTCGTCCGAACGGATGAAAAAACACGCTGACAAGAAACGCCTGGATCCTCCACAATTCCGTCCTGGAGATATAGTCTGGCTCTCGTCCAAATATGTCCGGCTCAAGATTCCCTCCTACAAGTTAGAGCCTCGGTTCATCGGCCCACTGGAAGTAATCAAACAGATCAACCCGGTGGGCCTATAAATTAAAACTCCCGGCCAACTTGCGGATCCATAACTCCTTCCATGTATCTCTCCTCAAACCCGTGGTACTTAACTCTTTTTCCAAGTCTACAGGTACGTCTCCTGCTCCGGTGTCCGCTGAGAACGAGTTTGAGGTAGAGAACATTCTGGCCACCAAAAGGGTAAGAGGAAAAACCTTTTTTCTGGTAGATTGGAAGGGGTTTGGTCCTGAGGAGAGAACGTGGGAGCCCCGGGAGAACATCCATGCCCCTCTCATCCTTGATAAATTTCTGTCTGGCCTAAAAAAGGGGGGCCAAAGGGGGGGTACTGTAGCGTCGGCGTCCCTGCCTCCTGCTAGGCAGGGACGCTGTTCCCCTCACCTCTCCGTTCTGTGCCCGACGTCTTCCTCCCGCTCTGCTGGCAGCGCGCGCTGCTTCCCGGCCACGGTGCTTAGGGCGCGCGCCCGCGCGCCCCCCTCTCTTAAAGGGGCCGCGCGCGCCATCCTAAGGAGTCCCCGGCCAATGGCCGGAGGACTTCACCATATATAAGGCACCTCCTCCAAAATGGAGGTGCCCGAGCAATGTTGTTGCAAAGCCTTCACTCTGCTTCAGCCCTCAGGTTCCGTTTCCAGTTACCTGCCAGTCACCTGCCAGATTCCTGCCTGTTACCTGCCAGTCACCTGCCAGATTCCTGCCTGTTACCTGCCAGTCACCTGCCAGATTCCTGCCTGTTACCTGCCAGTCACCTGCCAGATTCCTGCTTGATACCTGCCAGATATCCGTTTACCTGCTTGCAAGCCTGCGGTCCGACGGTCTGCCTTCCAACACCTGTCAGTCTGTCAATGGACTAGCCTGCCCGCTCACCTGGGAGCGTTCGTCTGCTACCTGCCTGCTAGCCTACCTGGAGGCTCCGCCGTCACTTGCCATGACCACCTGCCTGTCCAGAGGGGGGTAAAATTGAAAAAAGTTGAAAAAAAATTTTTTTGGGACTTAGTCATTTTTCCGGCGTTTATCAGACTTTAAGATAGGGAGTAAGCTAGGGAGTGAGCGTTCCGATTTCAGTTCCAGAGCGATTCGACCAATGAGTCCTTGATATTTCGTCCTCAGGCAATTTTCAGAATTTTTGAAAATTTCACTTTTTTGTGAAAATATCCACTAAATGAGGGAATAATATGTGTGAGGGTACCCCAGGAGAGTTCCAAATGTGTGTGGGTAGAATATATATCCCACGGGGGTAAAATTGAAAAAAGTTGAAAAAATTTTGTTTGGACTTAGTCATTTTTCTGGCGTTTATCAGACTTTCAGATAGGGGAAATGTCAGTGAGCGTTCCGATTTCAGTTCCAGAGCGATTCGCCCAATGAGTCCTTGATATTTAGTCATTTTCAGCCAATATTTTGGATTTTTGAAAATTTCACTTTTTTGTGAAAATATCCACTAAATGAGGGAATAATATGTGTGAGGATACCCCATGAGAGTTCCAAATGTGTGTGGGTAGAATATATATCCCACAGGGTTAAAATTGAAGAAAGTTAAAAAAAAATTTTTTTTGCACTTAGTCATTTTTCCGGCGTTTATCAGACTTTCAGATAGGGCAAATGTCAGTGAGCGTTCCGATTTCACTTCCAGAGTGATTCGCCCAATGAGTCCATGATATTTAGTCGTTTTTTAGCCAATTTTCTGGATTTTTGAAAATTTTACTATTTTGTGAAAATATCCACTAAATGAGGGAATAATATGTGTGAGGATACCCCAGGAGAGTTCCAAATGTGTGTGGGTAGAATATATATCCCACGGGGGTAAAATTGAAAAAAGTTAAAAAAAATTTTTTTTTTGCACTTAGTCATTTTTCCCGTGTTTATCAGACTTTCAGATAGGGCAAATGTGAGTGAGCGTTCCAATTTCAGTTCCAGAGCAATTCACCAAATGAGTCTTTGAAATTTAGTCGTTTTCAGCCAATTTTCTGGATTTTTGAAAATTTCACTTTTTTGTGAAAATATCCACTAAATGAGGGAATAATATGTGTGAGGGTACCCCAGGAGAGTTCCAAATGTGTGTGGGTAGAATATATATCCCACGGGGGTAAAATTGAAAAAAGTTGAAAAAATTTTTTTTTTTAGGCTTAGTCATTTTTCCGGCATTCATCAGACTTTCAGATAGGGGAAATGTCAGTGAGCGATCGGATTTCAGTTCCAGAACGATTCACCCAATGAGTCCTTGATATTTAGTCGTTTTCAGCCAATTTTCTGGATTTTTGAAAATTTTACTTTTTTGCGAAAATATCCACTAAATGAGGGAATAATATGTGTGAGGATACTCCAGGAGACTTCCAAATGTGTTTGGGTAAAATATATATCATACGGGGGGGTAAAATTGAAAAAAGTTGAAAAATTTTTTTTTTTGGGCTTAGTCATTTTTCCGTCATTCATCAGACTTTCAGATAGGGGAAATGTCAGTGAGCCTTCCGATTTCAGTTCCAGAGCCGTTCGCCCAATGAGTCCTTGATATTTAGTCGTTTTCAGCAAATTTTCTGGATTTTTGAAAATTTCACTTTTTTGTGAAAATATCCACTAAATGAGGGAATAATATGTGAGAGGGTACCCCAGGAGAGTTCCAAATGTGTGTTGGTAGAATATATATCCCACAGGATTAAAATTGAAAAAAGTTGAAAAAAAATTTTTTTTTGGACTTAGTCATTTTTCCGGCGTTTATCAGACTTTCAGATAGGGAGTAAGCTAGGGAGTGAGCGTTCCGATTTCAGTTCCAGAGCGATTCGCCCAATGAGTCCTTGATATTTCGTCGTTGTCTGGCAATTTTCTGAATTTTTGAAAATTTCACTTTTTTGTGAAAATATCCACGAAATGAGGGAATAATATGTGTGAGGGTATCCCAGGAGAGTTCCAAATGTGTGTGGGTAGAATATATATCCCACGGGGGTAAATTTGAAAAAAGTTGAAAAAAAATTTTGTTTGGATTTAGCATTTTTTTCGGCATTTATCAGACTTTCAGATAGGGGAAATGTCAGTGAGCGCTCCGATTTCAGTTCCAGAGCGATTCACCCAATGAGTCCTTGATATTTAGTCATTTTCAGCCAATTTTCTGGATTTTTGAAAATTTCACTTTTTTGTGAAAATATCCACTAAATGAGGGAATAATATGTGTGAGGGTACCCCATGAGAGTTCCAAATGTGTGTGGGTAGAATATATATCCCACAGGGTTAATATTGAAAAAAGTTTAAAAAACAATTTTTTTTGCACTTAGTCATTTTTCCGGCGTTTATCATACTTTCAGATAGGGGAAATGTCAGTGAGCGTTCCGATTTCAGTTCCAGAGCGATTCACCCAATGAGTCCGTGATATTTAGTCGTTTTCAGCCAATATTTTGGATTTTTGAAAATTTCACTTTTTTGTGAAAATATCCACTAAATGAGGGAATAATATGTGTGAGGGTACCCCAGGAGAGTTCCAAATGTGTGTGGGTAGAATATATATCCCACAGGATTAAAATTGAAAAAAGTAGAAAAAAAATTTTTTTTTGAACTTAGTCATTTTTCCGGCGTTTATCAGACTTTCAGATAGGGAGGAAGCTAGGGAGTGAGCGTTCCGATTTCAGTTCCAGAGCGATTCGCCCAATGAGTCCTTGATATTTCGTCGTTGTCTGGCAATTTTCTGAATTTTTGAAAATTTCACTTTTTTGTGAAAATATCCACGAAATGAGGGAATAATATGTGTGAGGGTATCCCAGGAGAGTTCCAAATGTGTGTGGGTAGAATATATATCCCACGGGGGTAAATTTGAAAAAAGTTGAAAAAAAAATTTGTTTGGATTTAGCATTTTTTTCGGCGTTTATCAGACTTTCAGATAGGGGAAATGTCAGTGAGCACTCCGATTTCAGTTCCAGAGCGATTCACCCAATGAGTCCTTGATATTTAGTCATTTTCAGCCAATTTTCTGGATTTTTGAAAATTTCACTTTTTTGTGAAAATATCCACTAAATGAGGGAATAATATGTGTGAGGGTACCCCATGAGAGTTCCAAATGTGTGTGGGTAGAATATATATCCCACAGGGTTAATATTGAAAAAAGTTTAAAAAAAAATTTTTTTTGCACTTAGTCATTTTTCCGGCGTTTATCATACTTTCAGATAGGGGAAATGTCAGTGAGCGTTCCGATTTCAGTTCCAGAGCGATTCACCCAATGAGTCCTTGATATTTAGTCGTTTTCAGCCAATATTTTGGATTTTTGAAAATTTCACTTTTTTGTGAAAATATCCACTAAATGAGGGAATAATATGTGTGAGGGTACCACAGGAGAGTTCCAAATGTGTTTGTGTAGAATATATACCCCACGGGGGTAAAATTGAAAAAAGTTGAAAAAATTTTTTTTTGGACTTAGTAATTTTTCCGGCGTTTATCAGACTTTCAGATAGGGAGTGTAGCGTTGGCGTCCCTGCCTCCTGCTAGGCACGGACGCTGTTCCCCTCACCTCTCCGCTCTGTGCCCGGCGTCTTCCTCCAGCTCTGCTGGCAGCGCGCGCTGCTTCCCGGCCACGGTGCTTAGGGCGCGCGCACGCTCCTCCTCTCTTAAAGGGGCCGCGCGCGCCGTCCTAAGGAGTCCCCAGCCAATGGCCGGAGGACTTCACCATATATAAGGCACCTCCTCCAAAATGGAGGTGCCCGAGCAATGTTGTTGCAAAGCCTTCACTCTGCTTCAGCCCTCAGGTTCCGTTTCCAGTTACCTGCCAGTCACCTGCCTGTTACCTGCCAGTCACCTGCCAGATTCCTGCCTGTTACCTGCCAGTCACCTGCCAGATTCCTGCTTGATACCTGCCAGATATCCATTTACCTGCTTGCAAGCCTGCGGTCCGACGGTCTGCCTTCCGACACCTGTCAGTCTGTCTATGGACCAGCCTGCCCGCTCACCTGGGAGCGCTCGTCTGCTACCTGCCTGCTAGCCTACCTGGAGGCTCCGCCGTCACTTGCCGTGACCACCTGGCTGTCCAGAGACTCTTGTCTGCTCACCTGGGAGCGCTCATCTGCTACCTGCCTGCTAGCCTACCTGGAGGTCCTGCCGTCACTTGCCGTGACCACCTGCCTGTCCAGAGACTCTTGTCTGCTCACCTGGGAGCGCTCATCTGCTACCTGCCTGCTAGCCTACCTGGAGGCTCTGCCGTCACTTGCCGTGACCACCTGCCTGTCCAGAGACTCTCGCCAGCTCACCTAGGAGCGCTCATCTGCTACCTGCCTGTTAGCCTACCTGGAGGTCCCGACGTCACTTCCCGTGACCACCTGCCTGTCCAGAGACTCTTGTCTGCTCACCTGGGAGTGCTCATCTGCTACCTGCCTGCTTGCCTACCTGGAGGCTCTGCCATCACTAGCCGTGACCACCTGCCTGTTCAGAGACTGTCCCTGTCACTTGCCGTGACTACCTGCCCTTCTACCCAGAGACTGTCCCTGTCACTTGCCGTGACTACCTGCCCTTCTACCCAGAGTCTGTCATTGTGACTTGCCGTGATTTCCTGCCCGTCTTCCCTGGGAGCCACCCGCTTCCTTACAAGGACCGCCCCCTTGTATAGTTGCTCAGAGGTTCCGCCTCCCAGACCCGTTACAGGGAGTAAGCTAGGGAGTGAGCATTCCGATTTCAGTTCCAGAGCGATTTGCCCAATGAGTCCTTGATATTTCGTCGTTGTCAGGCAATTTTCTGAATTTTTGAAAATTTCACTTTTTTGTGAAAATATCCACTAAATGAGGGAATAATATGTGTGAGGGTACCCCAGGAGAGTTCCAAATGTGTGTGGGTAGAATATATATCCCACGGGGGTAAAATTGAAAAAAGTTGAAAAAATTTTTTTTTTGGACTTAGTCATTTTTCCGGCGTTTATCAGACTTTCAGATAGGGAGTAAGCCAGGGAGTCAGCATTCAGATTTCAGTTCCAGAGCGATTCGCCCAATGAGTCCTTGATATTTTGTCGTTGTCAGGCAATTTTTTGAATTTTTGAAAATTTCACTTTTTTGTGAAAATATCCACTAAATGAGGGAATAATATGTGTGAGGGTACCCCAGGAGAGTTCCAAATGTGTGTGGGTAGAATATATATCCCACGGGGGTAAAATTGAAAAAAGTTGAAAAAATTTTTTTTTTGGGCTTAGTCATTTTTCCGACGTTTATCAGACTTTCAGATAGGGGAAATGTCAGTGAGAATTCCGATTTCAGTTCTAGTGCGATTCGCCCAATGAGTCCTTGATATTTAGTCGTTTTCAGCCAATTTTGTGGATTTTTGAAAATTTCACTTGTTTGTGCAAATATACACTAAATGAGGGAATAATATGTGTGAGGGTACCCCAGGAGAGTTCCAAATGTGTGTGAGTAGAATATATATCTCACGGGGTAAAATTGAAAAAAGTTGAAAAAAACTTTTTTTGGGACTTTTTCATTTTTCCGACGTTTATCAGACTTTCAGATAGGGGAAATGTCAGTGAGAATTCCGATTTCACTTCTAGTGCGATTCGCCCAATGAGTCCTTGATATTTAGTCGTTTTCAGTCAATTTTGTGGATTTTTGAAAATTTCACTTTTTTGTGAAAATATCCACTAAATGAGGGAATAATATGTGTGAGGGTACCCCAGGAGACTTCCAAATGTGTGTGTGTAGAATATATATCACACGTTGGGCTGAAATTGAAAAAAGTTGAAAAATTTTTTTTTTTGGACTTAGTCATTTTTCCGCCGTTTATCAGACTTTCAGATAGGGGAAATGTCAGTGAGCGTTCCGATTTCAGTTCCAGAGCAGATCGCACAATGAGTCCTTGATATTTAGTTGTTTTCAGACAATTTTCTTGATTTTTGAAAATTTTACTTTTTTGTGAAAATAACCACTAAATGAGGGAATAATATGTGTGAGGTTACCCCAGGAGAGTTCCAAATGTGTGTGGGTAGAATACATATCCCAAGGGGTAAAATTGAAAAAAGTTGAAAAAAAATTTTTTTTTGGCTTATTCATTTTTCCGACGTTTATCAGACTTTCAGATAGGAGAAATGTCAGTGAAAATTCAGATTTCAGTTCTAGAGCGATTCGCCCAATGAGTCCGGGATATTTAGTCGTTTTCAGCCAATTTTGTGTATTTTGGAAAATTTCACTTTTTTGTTAAAATATCCACTAAATGAGGGAATAATATGTGTGAGGGTACCCCAGGAGAGTTCGAAATGTGTGTGGGTAGAATATATATCCCATGGGGGTAAAATTGAAAAAGTTGAAAAAAATTTTTTTTGGACTTACTCATTTTTCCGGCGTTTACCAGACTTTCAGATAGGGGAAATGTCAGTGAGCGTTCCGATTTCAGTTCCAGAGCGATTCGCCCAATGAGTCCTTGATATTTAGTCTTTTTCAGCCAATTTTCAGGATTTTTGAAAATTTCACTTTTTTGTGAAAATATCCACTAAATGAGGGAATAATATGTGTGAGGGTACCCCAGGAGAGTTCCAAATGTGTTTGGGTAGAATATGTATCCCACGGGGGTAAAATTGAAAAAAGTTGAAAAAATTTTTTTTTGGCACTTAGTCATTTTTCCGGCGTTTATCAGACTTTCAGATAGGGGAAATGTCAGTGAGAATTCCGATTTCAGTTCTAGAGCGATTCGCCCAATGAGTCCTTGATATTTAGTCGTTTTCAGGAAATTTTCTGGATTTTTGAAAATTTCACTTTTTTGTGAAAATATCCACTAAATGAGGGAATAATATGTGCGAGGGTACCCCAGGAGAGTTCCAAATGTGTGTGGGTAGAATATATATCCCACTAGGTAAAATTGAAAAAAGTTTAAAATAATTTTTTTTGGGACTTAGTCTTTTTTCCAGCGTTTATCAGACTTTCAGATAGGGGAAATGTCAGTGAGCGTTCCGATTTCAGTTCCAGAGCATATCGCACAATGAATCCTTGATATTTAGTCGTTTTCAGCCAATATTTTGGATTTTTCAAAACTTCACTTTTTTTGTGAAAATATCCACTAAATGAGGGAATAATATGTGTGAGGGTACCCCAGGAGAGTTCCAAATGTGTTTGGGTAGAATATGTATCCCACGGGGGTAAAATTGAAAAAAGTTGAAAAAAATTTTTTTTTGGACTTAATCATTTTTCCGGCGTTTATCAGACTTTCAGATAGGGGAAATGTCAGTGAGAATTCCGATTTCAGTTCCAGAGCAGATCGCACAATGAGTCCCTGATATTTAGTCGTTTTCAGCCAATATTTTGGATTTTTGAAAATTTCACTTTTTTGTGAAAATATCCACTAAATGAGGGAATAATATGTGTGAGGGTACCCCAGGAGAGTTTCAAATGTGTGTGGGTAGAATATATATCCCACGGGGGTAAAATTGAAAAAAAGTTTAAAAAATTTTTTTTTTTGACTTAGTCATTTTTCCCGCGTTTATCAGACTTTCAGATAGGGGAAATGTCAGTGAGAATTCCGATTTCAGTTCCAGAGCGATTCGCCCAATGAGTCTTTGATATTTAGTCGTTTTCAGCCAATTTTCTGGATTTTTGAAAATTTTACTTTTTTGTGAAAATATCCACTAAATGAGGGAATAATATGTGTGAGGGTACCCCAGGAGAGTTTCAAATGTGTGTGGGTAGAATATATATCCCACGGGGGTAAAATTGAAAAAAAGTTTAAAAAAAATTTTTTTTTGACTTAGTCATTTTTCCGGCGTTTATCAGACTTTCAGAAAGGGGAAATGTCAGTGAGAATTCCGATTTCAGTTCTACAGCGATTCGCCTAATGAGTCCTTGATATTTAGTTGTTTTCAGCCAATTTTCTGGATTTTTGAAAATTTCACTTTTTTTGTGAAAATATCCACTAAATGAGGGAATAATATGTGTGAGGGTACTCGAGGAGACTTACAAATGTGTGTGGGTAGAATTGAAAAAAGTTGAAAAAAATTTTTTTTGGACTTACTCATTTTTCCGGCGTTTACCAGACTTTCAGATGGGGCAAATTTCAGTGAGCTGATTTCAGTTCCAGAGCGATTCGCCCAATGAGTTCTTGATATTTAGTCTTTTTCAGCCAATTTTCTGAATTTTTGAAAATTTCACTTTTTTGTGAAAATATCCACTAAATGAGGGAATAATATGTGTGAGGGTACCCCAGGAGAGTTCCAACTGTGTGTGGGTAGAATATATATCCACGCGAGTAAAATTGAAAAAAGTTGAAAAAAATTTTTTTGGGGGCTTAGTCATTTTTCCTGCATTCATCAGACTTTCAGATAGGGGAAATGTCAGTCAGCGTTCCGATTTCAGTTCCAGATCGGATCGCACAATTAGTCCTTGATATTTAGTCATTTTCTGCTGATTTTCTGCATTTTTGAAAATTTCATTTTTTTGTGAAAATATCCACTAAATGAGGGAATAATATGTGTGAGGGTACCCCAGGAGAGTTCCAAATGTGTGTGGGTAGAATATATATCCCACGGGGGTAAAATTGAAAAAAGTTGAAAAAATTTTTTTTTTTGGGCTTAGTCATTTTTCCGGCATTCATCAGACTTTCAGATAGGGGAAATGTCAGTGAGCGTTCCGATTTCAGTTCCAGAGCGGATCGCACAATGAGTCCTTGATATTTAGACGTTTTCAGCCAATTTTCTGGATTTTTGAAAATTTCACTTTTTTGTGAAAATATCCACTAAATGAGGGAATAATATGTGTGAGGGTACTCCAGGAGACTTCCAAATGTGTGTGGGTAGAATATATATCACACGGGGGGGTAAAACTGAAAAAAGTTTAAAAAAATTTTTTTTTGGACTTACTAATTTTTCCGGCGTTTATCAGACTTTCAGATAGGGCAAATGTCAGTGATCGTTCCGATTTCAGTTCCAGAGCGATTCGCCCAATGAGTCCTTGATATTTAGTCTTTTTCAGCCAATTTTCTGGATTTTTGAAAATTTCACTTTTTTGTGAAAATATCCACTAAATGAGGGAATAATATGTGTGAGGGTACCCCAGGAGAGTTCCAAATGTGTGTGGGTAGAATATATATCCCACGGGGGTAAAATTGAAAAAAGTTGAAAAAAATTTTTTTTTGGACTTAATCATTTTTCCGGCGTTTATCAGACTTTCAGATAGGGGAAATGTCAGTGAGAATTCTGATTTCAGTTCTAGAGCGATTCACCCAATGAGTCCTTGATATTTAGTCGTTTTCAGCCAATTTTCTGGATTTTTGAAAATTTCACTTTTTTGTGAAAATATCCACTAAATGAGGGAATAATATGTGTGAGGGTAACCCACGAGAGTTCCAAATGTGTGTGGGTAGAATATATATCCCACGGGGGTAAAATTGAAAAAAAATTTTTTTTGGACTTAGTCATTTTTCCAGCGTTTATCAGACTTTCAGATAGGGCAAATGTAAGTGAGCGTTCCGATTTCAGTTCCAGAGCGATTCGCCCAATGAGTCCTTGATATTTAGTCGTTTTCAGCCAATATTTTGGATTTTTGAAAATTTCACTTTTTTGTGAAAATATCCACTAAATGAGGGAATAATATGTGTGAGGGTACCCCAGGAGAGTTCCAAAGGTGTGTGGGTAGAATATATATCTCACGGGGGTAAAATTGAAAAAAGTTGAAAAAAATTTTTTTGGGGACTTATTCATTTTTCCGACATTTATCAGACTTTCAGATAGGGGAACTGTCAGTGAGAATTCCGATTTCAGTTCCAGAGCGATTCACCCAATGAGTCCTTGATATTTAGTCGATTTCAGCCAATTTTCTTGATTTTTGAAAATTTCACTTTTTTGTAAAAATATCCACTAAATGAGGGAATAATATGTGTGAGGGTACCCCAGGAGAGTTCCAAATGTGTGTGGGTAGAATACATATCCCACGGGGGTAAAATTGAAAAAAGTTGAAAAAATTTTTTTTTTGGGCTTAGTCATTTTTCCGGCATTCATCAGACTTTCAGATAGGGAAAATGTCAGTGAGTGTTCCGATTTCAGTTCCAGAGTGGTTCGCTCAATAAGTCCTTGATATTTAGTCGTTTTCAGCCAATTTTCTTGATTTTGAAAATTTCACTTTTTTGTAAAAATATCCACTAAATGAGGGAATAATATGTGTGAGCGTACCCCACGAGAGTTCCAAATGTGTTTGGGTAGAATATATATCCCACGGGGGTAAATTTGAAAAGAGTTGAAAAAATTTTTTTTTTGGATTTAATCATTTTTCCGGCGTTTATCACACTTTCAGATAGGGGAAATGTCAGTGAGTGTTCCGATTTCAGTTCCAGAGTGGATCGCACAATCAGTCCTTGATATTTAGTTGTTTTCTGCCAATTTTCTGGATTTTTGAAAATTTCACTTTTTTGTGAAAATATCCACTAAATGAGGGAATAAAATGTGTGAGGGTACTTCCAGGAGACTTCCAAATGTGTGTGGGTAGAATATATATCACACGGGGGGTAAAATTGAAAAAAGTTGAAAAAAAAATTTTTTTGGGACTTATTCATTTTTCCGACATTTATCAGACTTTCAGATAGGGGAACTGTCAGTGAGAATTCTGATTTCAGTTCCAGAGCGATTCGCCCAATGAGTCCTTGATATTTAGTCATTTTCAGCAAATTTTCTGGATTTTTGAAAATTTTACTTTTTGTGAAAATATCCACTAAATGAGGGAATAATATGTGTGAGGATACCCCAGGAGAGTTCCAAATGTGTGTTGGTAGAATATATATCCCACGGGGGTAAAATTGAAAAAAGTTGAAAAAAAATTATTTTTGGACTTATTCATTTTTCCGACATTTATCAGACTTTCAGATAGGGGAAATGTCAGTGAGAATTCCGATTTCAGTTCCAGAGCGATTCGCTCAGTGAGTCCTTGATATTTAGTCATTTTCAGCCAATTTTCTGGATTTTTTAAAATTTCACTTCTTTGTGAAAATATCCACTAAATGAGGGAATAATATGTGTGAGGGTACCCCAGGAGAGTTCCAAATGTGTGTTGGTAGAATATATATCCCACGGGGGTAAAATTGAAAAAAGTTGAAAAAAAATTTTTTTTTGGACTTATTCATTTTTCTGACATTTATCAGACTTTCAGATAGGGGAAATGTCAGTGAGAATTCCGATTTCAGTTCCAGAGCGATTCGCCCAATGAGTCCTTGATATTTAGTCGTTTTCAGCCAATATTTTGGATTTTTGAAAATTTCACTTTTTTGTGAAAATATCCACTAAATGAGGAAATAATATGTGTGAGGGTACCCCAGGAGAGTTCCAAATGTGTGTGGGTAGAATATATATCCCACGGGGGTAAAATTGAAAAAAGTTTAAAAAAATTTTTTTTGGACTTATTCATTTTTCCGGCGTTTATCAGACTTTCAGATAGGACAAATGTCAGTGTGCGTTCCGATTTCAGTTCCAGAGCGATTCGCCCAATGAGTCCTTGATATTTAGTCATTTTCAGCCAATTTTCTTGATTTTTGAAAATTTCACTTTTTTGTGAAAATATCCACTAAATGAGGGAATAATATGTGTGAGGGTACCCCAGGAGAGTTCCAAATGTGTGTGGGTAGAATATATATCCCACGGGGGTAAAATTGAAAAAAGTTGAAAAAAATTTTTTTTTGGACTTATTCATTTTTCCGACGTTTATCAGACTTTCACCTAGGGGAAATGTCAGTGTGAATTCCGATTTCAGTTCCAGAGCGATTCGCACAATGAGTCCTTGATATTTAGTCGTTTTCAGCCAATTTTCTTCATTTTTGAAAATTTCACTTTTTTGTGAAAATATCCACTAAATGAGGGAATAATATGTGTGAGTGTATCCCAGGAGAGTACCAAATGTGTGTGGGTAGAATATATATCCCACGGGGGTAAAATTGAAAAAAGATAAAAAAAATTTTTTTTTGGACTTATTCATTTTTCCGGCGTTTATCAGACTTTCAGATAGGACAAATGTCAGTGAGCGTTCCGATTTAAGTTCCAGAGCGATTCGCCCAATGAGTCCTTGATATTTAGTCGTTTTCAGCCAATTTTCTTGATTTTTGAAAATTTAACTTTTTTGTGAAAATATCCACTAAATGAGGGAATAATATGTGTGAGGGTACCCCAGGAGAGTTCCAAATGTGTGTGGGTAGAATATACATCCCACGGGGGTAAAATTGAAAAAAGTTGAAAAAAAATTTTTTTGGACTTACTCATTTTTCCGACTTTTATCAGACATTCAAATAGGGGAAATGTCAGTGAAAATTCCGATTTCAGTTCCAGAGCAGATCGCACGATGAGTCCTTGATATTTAATCGTTTTCTGCCAATATTTTGGATTTTTGAAAATTTCACTTTTTGTGAAAATATCCACTAAATGAAGGAATAATATGTGTGAGGGTTCCCCAGGAGAGTTTCAAATGTGTGTGGGTAGAATATATATCCCACGGGGGTAAAATTGAAAAAAGTTTTAAAAATTTTTTTTTTGGACTTATTCATTTTTCCGACGTTTATCAGACTTTCAGATACAGGAAATGTCAGTGAGAATTCCGATTTCAGTTCCAGAGCAGATCGCACAATGAGTCCTTGATATTTAGTCGTTTTCAGCCAATTTTCTTGATTTTTGAAAATTTCACTTTTTTGTGAAAATATCCTCTAAATGAGGGAATAATATGTGTGAGGGTATCCCAGGAGAGTACCAAATGTGTGTGGGTAGAATATATATCCCACTAGGGTAAAATTGAAAAAAGTTGAAAAAATTTTTTTTTTGGACTTATTCATTTTTCCGGCGTTTATCAGACTTTCACATAGGACAAATGTCAGTGAGCGTTCCGATTTCAGTTCCAGAGCGATTCGCCCAATGAGTCCTTGATAGTTAGTCATTTTCAGCCAATTTTCTTGATTTTTGAAAATTTCACTTTTTTGTGAAAATATCCACTAAATGAGGGAATAATATGTGTGAGGGTATCCCAGGAGATTACCAAATGTGTGTGAGTAGAATATATATCCCACGGGGGTAAAATTGAAAAAAGTTTCAAAAAATTTTTTTTGGACGTAGTCATTTTTCCGCCGTTTATCAGACTTTCAGATAGGGCAAATGTCAGTGAGCGCTCGGATTTCAGTTCCAGAGCGATTCGGCCAATGAGTCCTTGATATTTAGTCGTTTTCAGCCAATTTTCTGGATTTTTGAAAATTTTACTTTTTTGTGAAAATATCCACTAAATGAGGGAATAATATGTGGGAGGGTACCCCAGGAGAGTTCCAAATGTGTGTGGGTAGAATATATATCCCACGGGTGGGAAATTGAAAAAAGAAGAAAAAAAAAATTTTTTGGACTTAGTCATTTTTCCAGCGTTTATCAGACTTTCAGATAGGGGAAATGTCAGTGAGAATTCCGATTTCAGTTCCAGAGCGATTCACCCAATGGGTCCTTGATATTTAGTCATTTTCAGCCAATTTTCTGGATTTTTGAAAATTTCACTTTTTTGTGAAAATATCCACTAAATGAGGGAATAATATGTGTGAGGGTACCCCAGGAGAGTTCCAAATGTGTGTGGGTACAAAATATATCCCATTGTTGTAAAATTGAAAAAAGTTGAAAAAAAATTTTTTTTGGACTTATTCATTTTTCCATTGTTTATCAGACTTTCAGATAGGGGAAATGTCAGTGAGAATTCCGATTTCAGTTCCAGAGCGATTCATCCAATGAGTCCTTGATATTTAGTCGTTTTCAGCCAATTTTCTTGATTTTTGAAAATTTCACTTTTTTTGTGAAAATATCCACTAAATGAGGGAATAATATGTGTGAGGGTACCCCAGGAGAGTTCCAAATGTGTGTGGGTAGAATATATATCCCACGGGGGTAAAATTGAAAAAATTTGAAAAAAAATTTTTTTTGGACTTATTCATTTTTCCAGCGTTTATCAGACTTTCAGATAGGGGAAATGTGAGTGAGCGTTCCGATTTCAGTTCCAGAGCGATTCGCCCAATGAGTCCTTGATATTTAGTTGTTTTCAGCCAATAATATGGATTTTTGAAAATTTCACTTTTTTGTGAAAATATCCACTAAATGAGGGAATAATATGTGTGAGGGTTCCCCAGGAGAGTTTCAAATGTGTGTGGGTAGAATATATATCCCACGGGGGTAAAATTGAAAAAAGTTTCAAAAAATTTTTTTTTGGTCTTAGTCATTTTTCCTGCGTTCATCAGACTTTCAGATAGGGGAAATGACAGTGAGCGTTCCGATTTCAGTTCCAGAGCGGATCGCACAATGAGTCCTTGATATTTAGTCGTTTTCAGCCAATTTTCTGGATTTTTGAAAATTTTACTTTTTTGTGAAAATATCCACTAAATGAGGTAATAATATGTGGGAGGGTACCCCAGGAGAGTTCCAAATGTGTTTGGGTAGAATATATATCCCACGGGGGTAAAATTGAAAAAAGTTTTAAAAAATTTTTTTTTTGACTTATTCATTTTTCCGACGTTTATCAGACTTTCAGATACGGGAAATGTCAGTGAGAATTCCGATTTCAGTTCCAGAGCAGATCGCACAATGAGTCCTTGATATTTAGTCGTTTTCAGCCAATTTTCTTGATTTTTGAAAATTTCACTTTTTTGTGAAAATATCCTCTAAATGAGGGAATAATATGTGTGAGGGTATCCCAGGAGAGTACCAAATGTGGGTGGGTAGAATATATATCCCACGGGGGTAAAATTGAAAAAAGTTAAAAAAAAAATTTTTTGGGACGTAGTCATTTTTCCGCCGGTTATCAGACTTTCACATAGGACAAATGTCAGTGAGCGTTCCGATTTCAGTTCCAGAGCGATTCGCCCAATGAGTCCTTGATAGTTAGTCGTTTTCAGCCAATTTTCTTGATTTTTGAAAATTTCACTTTTTTGTGAAAATATCCACTAAATGAGGGAATAATATGTGTGAGGGTACCCCAGGAGAGTTCCAAATGTGTGTGGGTAGAATATATATCCCACGGGGGTAAAATTGAAAAAAGTTTCAAAAAATTTTTTTTTGGTCTTAGTCATTTTTCCAGCGTTCATCAGACTTTCAGATAGGGGAAATGACAGTGAGCATTCCGATTTCAGTTCCAGAGCGGATCGCACAATGAGTCCTTGATATTTAGTCTTTTTCAGCCAATTTTCGGGATTTTTGAAAATTTTACTTTTTTGTGAAAATATCCACTAAATGAGGGAATAATATGTGGGAGGGTACCCCAGGAGAGTTCCAAATGTGTGTGGGTACAATATATACCCCACGGGGGTAAAATTGAAAAAAGTTGAAAAAAAAATTTTTTTGGACTTAGTCATTTTTCCAGCGTTTATCAGATTTTCAGATAGGGGAAATGTCAGTGAGCGCTCCGATTTCAGTTCCAGAGCGATTCGCCCAATGAGTCCTTGATATTTAGTAGTTTTCAGCCAATTTTTCTTGATTTTTGAAAATTTCACTTTTTTGTGAAAATATCCACTAAATGAGGGAATAATATGTGTGAGGGTACCCCAGGAGAGTTCCAAATGTGTGTGGCTAGAATATATATCCCACTAGGGTAAAATTGAAAAAAGTTGAAAAAAAATTTTTTTTGGACTTATTCATTTTTCCGACGTTTATCAGACTTTCAGATAGGGGAAATGTCAGTGAGAATTCCGATTTCAGTTCCAGAGCGATTCGCTCAATGAGTCCTTGATATTTAGTCGTTTTCAGCCAATTTTCTTGATTTTTGAAAATTTCACTTTTTTGTGAAAATATCCACTAAATGAGGGAATAATATGTGTGAGGGTACCCCAGGAGAGTTCCAAAGGTGTGTGGGTAGAATATATATCTCACGGGGGTAAAATTGAAAAAAGTTGAAAAAAATTTTTTTGGGGACTTATTCATTTTTCCGACATTTATCAGACTTTCAGATAGGGGAACTGTCAGTGAGAATTCCGATTTCAGTTCCAGAGCGATTCACCCAATGAGTCCTTGATATTTAGTCGATTTCAGCCAATTTTCTTGATTTTTGAAAATTTCACTTTTTTGTAAAAATATCCACTAAATGAGGGAATAATATGTGTGAGGGTACCCCAGGAGAGTTCCAAATGTGTGTGGGTAGAATACATATCCCACGGGGGTAAAATTGAAAAAAGTTGAAAAAATTTTTTTTTTGGGCTTAGTCATTTTTCCGGCATTCATCAGACTTTCAGATAGGGAAAATGTCAGTGAGTGTTCCGATTTCAGTTCCAGAGTGGTTCGCTCAATAAGTCCTTGATATTTAGTCGTTTTCAGCCAATTTTCTTGATTTTGAAAATTTCACTTTTTTGTAAAAATATCCACTAAATGAGGGAATAATATGTGTGAGCGTACCCCACGAGAGTTCCAAATGTGTTTGGGTAGAATATATATCCCACGGGGGTAAATTTGAAAAGAGTTGAAAAAATTTTTTTTTTGGATTTAATCATTTTTCCGGCGTTTATCACACTTTCAGATAGGGGAAATGTCAGTGAGTGTTCCGATTTCAGTTCCAGAGTGGATCGCACAATCAGTCCTTGATATTTAGTTGTTTTCTGCCAATTTTCTGGATTTTTGAAAATTTCACTTTTTTGTGAAAATATCCACTAAATGAGGGAATAAAATGTGTGAGGGTACTTCCAGGAGACTTCCAAATGTGTGTTGGTAGAATATATATCCCACGGGGGTAAAATTGAAAAAAGTTGAAAAAAAATTATTTTTGGACTTATTCATTTTTCCGACATTTATCAGACTTTCAGATAGGGGAAATGTCAGTGAGAATTCCGATTTCAGTTCCAGAGCGATTCGCTCAGTGAGTCCTTGATATTTAGTCATTTTCAGCCAATTTTCTGGATTTTTTAAAATTTCACTTCTTTGTGAAAATATCCACTAAATGAGGGAATAATATGTGTGAGGGTACCCCAGGAGAGTTCCAAATGTGTGTTGGTAGAATATATATCCCACGGGGGTAAAATTGAAAAAAGTTGAAAAAAAATTTTTTTTTGGACTTATTCATTTTTCTGACATTTATCAGACTTTCAGATAGGGGAAATGTCAGTGAGAATTCCGATTTCAGTTCCAGAGCGATTCGCCCAATGAGTCCTTGATATTTAGTCGTTTTCAGCCAATATTTTGGATTTTTGAAAATTTCACTTTTTTGTGAAAATATCCACTAAATGAGGAAATAATATGTGTGAGGGTACCCCAGGAGAGTTCCAAATGTGTGTGGGTAGAATATATATCCCACGGGGGTAAAATTGAAAAAAGTTTAAAAAAATTTTTTTTGGACTTATTCATTTTTCCGGCGTTTATCAGACTTTCAGATAGGACAAATGTCAGTGTGCGTTCCGATTTCAGTTCCAGAGCGATTCGCCCAATGAGTCCTTGATATTTAGTCATTTTCAGCCAATTTTCTTGATTTTTGAAAATTTCACTTTTTTGTGAAAATATCCACTAAATGAGGGAATAATATGTGTGAGGGTACCCCAGGAGAGTTCCAAATGTGTGTGGGTAGAATATATATCCCACGGGGGTAAAATTGAAAAAAGTTGAAAAAAATTTTTTTTTGGACTTATTCATTTTTCCGACGTTTATCAGACTTTCACCTAGGGGAAATGTCAGTGTGAATTCCGATTTCAGTTCCAGAGCGATTCGCACAATGAGTCCTTGATATTTAGTCGTTTTCAGCCAATTTTCTTCATTTTTGAAAATTTCACTTTTTTGTGAAAATATCCACTAAATGAGGGAATAATATGTGTGAGTGTATCCCAGGAGAGTACCAAATGTGTGTGGGTAGAATATATATCCCACGGGTGTAAAATTGAAAAAAGATAAAAAAAATTTTTTTTTGGACTTATTCATTTTTCCGGCGTTTATCAGACTTTCAGATAGGACAAATGTCAGTGAGCGTTCCGATTTAAGTTCCAGAGCGATTCGCCCAATGAGTCCTTGATATTTAGTCGTTTTCAGCCAATTTTCTTGATTTTTGAAAATTTAACTTTTTTGTGAAAATATCCACTAAATGAGGGAATAATATGTGTGAGGGTACCCCAGGAGAGTTCCAAATGTGTGTGGGTAGAATATACATCCCACGGGGGTAAAATTGAAAAAAGTTGAAAAAAAATTTTTTTGGACTTACTCATTTTTCCGACTTTTATCAGACATTCAAATAGGGGAAATGTCAGTGAAAATTCCGATTTCAGTTCCAGAGCAGATCGCACGATGAGTCCTTGATATTTAATCGTTTTCTGCCAATATTTTGGATTTTTGAAAATTTCACTTTTTGTGAAAATATCCACTAAATGAAGGAATAATATGTGTGAGGGTTCCCCAGGAGAGTTTCAAATGTGTGTGGGTAGAATATATATCCCACGGGGGTAAAATTGAAAAAAGTTTTAAAAATTTTTTTTTTGGACTTATTCATTTTTCCGACGTTTATCAGACTTTCAGATACAGGAAATGTCAGTGAGAATTCCGATTTCAGTTCCAGAGCAGATCGCACAATGAGTCCTTGATATTTAGTCGTTTTCAGCCAATTTTCTTGATTTTTGAAAATTTCACTTTTTTGTGAAAATATCCTCTAAATGAGGGAATAATATGTGTGAGGGTATCCCAGGAGAGTACCAAATGTGTGTGGGTAGAATATATATCCCACTAGGGTAAAATTGAAAAAAGTTGAAAAAATTTTTTTTTTGGACTTATTCATTTTTCCGGCGTTTATCAGACTTTCACATAGGACAAATGTCAGTGAGCGTTCCGATTTCAGTTCCAGAGCGATTCGCCCAATGAGTCCTTGATAGTTAGTCATTTTCAGCCAATTTTCTTGATTTTTGAAAATTTCACTTTTTTGTGAAAATATCCACTAAATGAGGGAATAATATGTGTGAGGGTATCCCAGGAGATTACCAAATGTGTGTGAGTAGAATATATATCCCACGGGGGTAAAATTGAAAAAAGTTTCAAAAAATTTTTTTTGGACGTAGTCATTTTTCCGCCGTTTATCAGACTTTCAGATAGGGCAAATGTCAGTGAGCGCTCGGATTTCAGTTCCAGAGCGATTCGGCCAATGAGTCCTTGATATTTAGTCGTTTTCAGCCAATTTTCTGGATTTTTGAAAATTTTACTTTTTTGTGAAAATATCCACTAAATGAGGGAATAATATGTGGGAGGGTACCCCAGGAGAGTTCCAAATGTGTGTGGGTAGAATATATATCCCACGGGTGGGAAATTGAAAAAAGAAGAAAAAAAAAATTTTTTGGACTTAGTCATTTTTCCAGCGTTTATCAGACTTTCAGATAGGGGAAATGTCAGTGAGAATTCCGATTTCAGTTCCAGAGCGATTCACCCAATGGGTCCTTGATATTTAGTCATTTTCAGCCAATTTTCTGGATTTTTGAAAATTTCACTTTTTTGTGAAAATATCCACTAAATGAGGGAATAATATGTGTGAGGGTACCCCAGGAGAGTTCCAAATGTGTGTGGGTACAAAATATATCCCATTGTTGTAAAATTGAAAAAAGTTGAAAAAAAATTTTTTTTGGACTTATTCATTTTTCCATTGTTTATCAGACTTTCAGATAGGGGAAATGTCAGTGAGAATTCCGATTTCAGTTCCAGAGCGATTCATCCAATGAGTCCTTGATATTTAGTCGTTTTCAGCCAATTTTCTTGATTTTTGAAAATTTCACTTTTTTTGTGAAAATATCCACTAAATGAGGGAATAATATGTGTGAGGGTACCCCAGGAGAGTTCCAAATGTGTGTGGGTAGAATATATATCCCACGGGGGTAAAATTGAAAAAATTTGAAAAAAAATTTTTTTTGGACTTATTCATTTTTCCAGCGTTTATCAGACTTTCAGATAGGGGAAATGTGAGTGAGCGTTCCGATTTCAGTTCCAGAGCGATTCGCCCAATGAGTCCTTGATATTTAGTTGTTTTCAGCCAATAATATGGATTTTTGAAAATTTCACTTTTTTGTGAAAATATCCACTAAATGAGGGAATAATATGTGTGAGGGTTCCCCAGGAGAGTTTCAAATGTGTGTGGGTAGAATATATATCCCACGGGGGTAAAATTGAAAAAAGTTTCAAAAAATTTTTTTTTGGTCTTAGTCATTTTTCCTGCGTTCATCAGACTTTCAGATAGGGGAAATGACAGTGAGCGTTCCGATTTCAGTTCCAGAGCGGATCGCACAATGAGTCCTTGATATTTAGTCGTTTTCAGCCAATTTTCTGGATTTTTGAAAATTTTACTTTTTTGTGAAAATATCCACTAAATGAGGTAATAATATGTGGGAGGGTACCCCAGGAGAGTTCCAAATGTGTTTGGGTAGAATATATATCCCACGGGGGTAAAATTGAAAAAAGTTTTAAAAAATTTTTTTTTTGACTTATTCATTTTTCCGACGTTTATCAGACTTTCAGATACGGGAAATGTCAGTGAGAATTCCGATTTCAGTTCCAGAGCAGATCGCACAATGAGTCCTTGATATTTAGTCGTTTTCAGCCAATTTTCTTGATTTTTGAAAATTTCACTTTTTTGTGAAAATATCCTCTAAATGAGGGAATAATATGTGTGAGGGTATCCCAGGAGAGTACCAAATGTGGGTGGGTAGAATATATATCCCACGGGGGTAAAATTGAAAAAAGTTAAAAAAAAAATTTTTTGGGACGTAGTCATTTTTCCGCCGGTTATCAGACTTTCACATAGGACAAATGTCAGTGAGCGTTCCGATTTCAGTTCCAGAGCGATTCGCCCAATGAGTCCTTGATAGTTAGTCGTTTTCAGCCAATTTTCTTGATTTTTGAAAATTTCACTTTTTTGTGAAAATATCCACTAAATGAGGGAATAATATGTGTGAGGGTACCCCAGGAGAGTTCCAAATGTGTGTGGGTAGAATATATATCCCACGGGGGTAAAATTGAAAAAAGTTTCAAAAAATTTTTTTTTGGTCTTAGTCATTTTTCCAGCGTTCATCAGACTTTCAGATAGGGGAAATGACAGTGAGCATTCCGATTTCAGTTCCAGAGCGGATCGCACAATGAGTCCTTGATATTTAGTCTTTTTCAGCCAATTTTCGGGATTTTTGAAAATTTTACTTTTTTGTGAAAATATCCACTAAATGAGGGAATAATATGTGGGAGGGTACCCCAGGAGAGTTCCAAATGTGTGTGGGTACAATATATACCCCACGGGGGTAAAATTGAAAAAAGTTGAAAAAAAAATTTTTTTGGACTTAGTCATTTTTCCAGCGTTTATCAGATTTTCAGATAGGGGAAATGTCAGTGAGCGCTCCGATTTCAGTTCCAGAGCGATTCGCCCAATGAGTCCTTGATATTTAGTAGTTTTCAGCCAATTTTTCTTGATTTTTGAAAATTTCACTTTTTTGTGAAAATATCCACTAAATGAGGGAATAATATGTGTGAGGGTACCCCAGGAGAGTTCCAAATGTGTGTGGCTAGAATATATATCCCACTAGGGTAAAATTGAAAAAAGTTGAAAAAAAATTTTTTTTGGACTTATTCATTTTTCCGACGTTTATCAGACTTTCAGATAGGGGAAATGTCAGTGAGAATTCCGATTTCAGTTCCAGAGCGATTCGCTCAATGAGTCCTTGATATTTAGTCGTTTTCAGCCAATTTTCTTGATTTTTGAAAATTTCACTTTTTTGTGAAAATATCCACTAAATGAGGGAATAATATGTGTGAGGGTATCCCAGGAGAGTACCAAATGTGTGTGAGTAGAATATATATCCCACGGGTGGGAAATTGAAAAAAGTAGAAAAAAAAATTTTTTTTGGACTTATTCATTTTTCCAGCGTTTATCAGACTTTCAGATAGGGGAAATGTGAGTGAGCGTTCCGATTTCAGTTCCAGAGCAATTCGCCCATTGAGTCCTTGATATTTAGTCGTTTTCAGACAATTTTCTTGATTTTTGAAAATTTCACTTTTTTGTGAAAATATCCACTAAATGAGGGAATAATATGTGTGAGGGTACCCCAGGAGAGTTCCAAATGTGTGTGGGTAGAATATATATCCCACGGGGGTAAAATTGAAAAAAGTTGAAAAAAAATTTTTTTGGACTTATTCATTTTTCCATTGTTTATCAGACTTTCAGATAGGGGAAATGTGAGTGAGCGTTCCGATTTCAGTTCCAGAGCGATTCGCCCAATGAGTCCTTGATATTTAGTTGTTTTTAGCCAATATTATGGATTTTTGAAAATTTCACTTTTTTGTGAAAATATCCACTAAATGAGGGAATAATATGTGTGAGGGTACCCCAGGAGAGTTCCAAATGTGTGTGGGTATAATCATAGAATCATAGAATCATAGAATGGTAGAGTTGGAAGGGACCTCCTGGGTCATCTGGTCCAACCCCCTGCTCAAAGCAGGATTCACTAGATCATCTCAGACAGATGTCTGTCCAGCCTCTGTTTGAAGACGTCCATTGAAGGGGAACTCACCACCTCTGGTGGCAGCCTGTTCCACTCATTAATCACCCTAACTGTCAAAAAGTTTTTTCTAATATCTAATCTGTGTCTCCTCCCGTTTAGTTTCATCCCATTGCTTCTAGTCTTTCCTTCTGCAAATGAGAATAAAGATGATCCTTCTACAATGTGACAGCCCTTGACATATTTGTAGACAGCTATTAAGTCTCCTCTCAGTCTTCTTTTTTGCAAGCTAAACATTCCCAAATCCTGCAACCGTTCCTCATAGGACATGGTTTGCAGACCAGTCACCATTCTGGTCGCTCTTCTCTGAACTTGCTCCAGTTTGTCTATGTCTTTTTTAAAATGTGGTGCCCAAAACTGTACACAGTATTCCAGATGAGGTCTGACCAAAGAGGAGTAAAGACCGATAATGACTTCACGTGATCTAGACTGTATGCTTCTGTTAATACATCCCAGAATTGTATTTGCCTTTTTTGCTGCTGCATCACACTGTTGACTCATGTTTAGTCTATGATCTATTAGTATACCTAAGTCTTTTTCACATGTACTGTTGCTTAGCTCTATTCCTCCCATTCTGTATATGCTTTTTTCATTTTTATTGCCCAGATGTAGTACTTTGCATTTTTCCCTGTTAAAAACCATTCTGTTGGTTGCTGCCCACTGCTCCAGTTTATTTAGGTCTTTTTGAATCCTCTCTCTCTCTTCTCTAGTATTAGCTATCCCTCCTAGCTTTGTGTCATCAGCAAATTTAATCAGTTTACCCTCAATTCCTTCATCTAAATCATTGATAAAGATGTTGAACAATACAGGTCCCAGGACGGAGCCCTGTGGTACCCCACTTGAGACATTCATCCAGCTGGATGTGAAGCCATTTACAACCACCCTTTGAGTCCGATCACTAAGCCAGTTATGAATCCACCTAACAGTTGCCTGGTCCATTGCATACTTGGTCATTTTTTCAATAAGGATGGTGTGAGATACTTTGTCAAATGCTTTGCTGAAGTCAAGATATACTATATCTACAGCATTTCCCTGATCCACCCAGTCAGTGATTCTGTCATAGAAGGAAATTAAGTTAGTCTGACATGACTTGTTAGTTACAAACCCATTCTGACTCTGGTTAATCACTTCATTCTTATCCATGTACTTACATACATGTTGTTTAATAATTTGTTCAAAGATCTTTCCTGGTATAGAAGTCAGACTCACCGGCCTATAGTTCCCTGGGTCCACCTTCTTCCCCTTTTTGAAGATAGGAACAACATTTGCTCTTCTCCAGTCTTCTGGGACTTCTCCTGTTCTCCAAGAATTTTCAAAGATTATGGAGAGTGGTTCTAAAATTTCTTCTACGATCTCCTTCAGTACTCTGGGGTGTAATTCATCTGGACCTGGAGACTTGAACTCATTTATGTTAGCTAAATATTCCCTCACAATCTTTCTGTTTACAGATAACTTTGATTCCTCTATTCCTTTAAAAGGACAGTGAAGATCAGTTGATGTTACATTTTCTTTCTGAGAGAAAACAGATGCAAAATAGGAATTAAAAAGTTCGGCCTTCTCAACATCCTCTCTTACCATTTCTCCATTTTCATCCTGTAAAAATCCTATAGCATCTTTGACTTTTCTTTTACTTTTGACATACCCCCAAAATCCTTTTTTATTGCTTTTGACATCTCTTGCAAGCCTTAATTCATTGTCAGCTTTAGCTAACCTGATACGTGCCCTACAGGATCTGCAGACTGCATTATAATCTTCTTTAGATATGCCTCCCTCTTTCCATTTAATAAACATTTCTTTCTTTCTTTTTAGCATGTGTTTAAGTTCTGTGTTCATCCATCCTGGTTTCCTTAAATGCTTCCCATTCTTCCTACTTTTCGGGATTGTTAACGATTGTGCTTTGAGAATCTCATTTTTAAAAATTTCCCATCCTTCGTGGACATTTTTGTCCTTAAGGACATCCAGCCATTGGATCCCTCCTATTCTCTTTCTGAGTCTCTTAAAATCTGCCTTTCTAAAATCTAACCTTGAAGTTTGAGTCTTCACATGTCTTCCTCCTCTAGTTATCCAAAATTCTATAATAGCATGATCACTGCCTCCTAGGGTCCCAGCCACCTTTACCTCCTCAACCATTTCCTCCCTGTTTATAAGGATTAGATCCAAAGTAGCAGATCCCCTTGTTTTCTCCCCTACCTTTTGGAAGATAAAGTTGTCAGCAAGAGAGGATAAGAATTTGCTTGACCTGTTAGTTTTACTTAAGAGAGATTCCCAACAAATGTCTGGATAGTTGAAATCTCCCATGACCACTACGTCATATTTTTTGGAGAACTTGGTCATTTGATACATAAAGAGTTCATCCATATCTTCAGCTTGCCCAGGTGGCCTGTAGTAAATGCCTACAATGGTGTCCTTTCCGTTGTTCTCTCCTTGTATTCTTACCCAAACAGTTTCCACAGAACTCCCAGTCTCTGAAGCTTCAATCTCTGTGCAGATGTACGCTTTTCTAACATACAATGCAACACCTCCTCCTCGTTTATCAAGTCTGTTTCTTGCAAATAAGTTGTATCCTTTTAGCCTTTTATTCCAATCATGTGTATCGTCCCACCAAGTTTCAGTGATTCCAATGACATCATATTCCTTTTCCTGCGTTAGTAGTTCCAATTCTCCTTGTTTGTTGCCCATGCTTTGTGCATTTGTATAAAAACATTTTAGTTTGTGATTGGTTTCTCTTCCTCCCGTATTTTTATTATTTAAATTGTTTTGTCTTTGTTCTTCCTTTCCACTTCCAGTAGCAGAGATCTCTATAGTATTTGTCAGCTGTATGGCTTTTTCTGGCCTTTTGCTTCCCTTCCCACATTGTTCTAGTTTAAAGCTCTCCTGATGAGTGTAGCAAGGCGACTTCCAAATACATGTTTTCCAGTCTTCGTAAGGTGCACCCCATCTCTAGCAAGTAGTCCATCGTATAGGTAATTCATTCCGTGATCCAGAAATCCAAATCCTTGTTGACGGCACCATCGACGTAGCCAGTTGTTCACCTGTAGAATCTTATTCCACCTCATTGTTCCATGGCCATCCACTGGGAGGATGGATGAGAAGACCACCTGCGCTTCCAATTCTTTCACTTTCTTGCCTAAGTCTTCAAAGTCACTGCAGATGGTTTCCAGGTCCTTTCTTGCGGTGTCATTTGTCCCCACATGTATTAGCAGGAATGGGTAGTGATCTGTAGGTCTGAAGAGTCTTGATATCCTGTCAGACACATCTTTAATTTTTGCTCCTGGAAGACAGCACATTTCTCTTGAGGTTATGTCTGGTCTGCAGATAGCGGCCTCTGTTCCTCTTAACAGGGAATCCCCCATGACCACCACTCTCCGTTTTTTCTTCACATCATTCTTCTTTCTCCATCCAGGAGGATTCTGAGGGCTTACAAGGTTATTCATTGCTGGCAAAGTCTTATTTTGCTGTATTTCTTCATGGTTCTCCTGTGTGAGAGCCTGGTACTGGTTCCTGAGCAGTATGGGTGCTGACTGCCTCTCGATCCTCCTGCTTCTGTGGGTCACATGCTTCCATTCCTCTGTTTCGTCAGGTGCAGTTCGAATTTCTTCTCTTTCTGAATCATGAAGAGATAATTCTGCTCTGTCTAAGAACTCTTCACCTTCCTTAATGATTTTCAAGGTAGTTAACCTCTCTTCTAGATTTCGCAACTTTTCCTCCAACAGGGACACAAGCTTGCATTTCTGGCATGTGAAGTTTGGCTTTTCCACTGGCAAGTCTGTGAACATGTAGCAGGATATGCAGCTCACCAAATGGCTCCTGGACTCTTCCATGTTCTTATTGTTAATGTTCTGAAAACAGTGAAAAAAGCTTAAAAATATATATCCCACTGGGAATATATATCCCACTGTTGTAAAATTGAAAAAAGTTTAAAAAAATTTTTTTTTGGACTTAGTCATTTTTCCGGCGTTTATCAGACTTTCAGATAGGACAAATGTCAGTGAGCGTTCCGATTTCAGTTCCAGAGCGATTCGCCCAATGAGTCCTTGATATTTAGTCGTTTTCAGCCAATTTTCTTGATTTTTGAAAATTTCACTTTTTTTGTGAAAATATCCACTAAATGAGGGAATAATATGTGTGAGGGTACCCCAGGAGAGTTCCAAATGTGTGTGGGTAGAATATATATCCCACGGGGATAAAATTGAAAAAAGTTGAAAAAAAATTTTTTTTGGACATAGTCATTTTTCCGCCGTTTATCAGACTTTCAGATAGGGCAAATGTCAGTGAGCGTTCCGATTTCAGTTCCAGAGCGATTCGCCCAATGAGTCCTTCATATTTAGTCGTTTTCAGCCAATTTTCTTGATTTTTGAAAATGTTACTTTTTTTGTGAAAATATCCACTAAATGAGGGAATAATATGTGTGAGGGTACCCCAGGAGAGTTCCAAATGTGTGTGGGTAGAATATATATCCCACTAGGGTAAAATTGAAAAAAGTTTAAAAAAAATTTTTTGGGGAATTATTCATTTTTCCAGCGTTTATCAGACTTTCAGATAGGGGAAATGTCAGTGAGAATTCCGATTTCAGTTCCAGAGCGGATCGCACAATGAGTCCTTGATATTTATTCGTTTTCAGCCAATTTTATGGATTTTTGAAAATTTCACTTTTTTGTGAAAATATCCACTAAATTAGGGAATAATATGTGTGAGGGTACCCCAGGAGAGTTCCAAATGTGTGTGGGTAGAATATATATCCCACGGGGGTAAAATTGAAAAAAGTTGAAAAAAATTTTTTTTTCGACTTAGTCATTTTTCCGGCGTTTATCAGACTTACAGATAGGGGAAATGTCAGTGAGTGTTCCGATTTCAGTTCCAGAGCGGATCGCGCAATGAGTCCTTGATATTTAGTAGTTTTCAGCCAATTTTCTGGATTTTTGAAAATTGTACTTTTTTGTGAAAATATCCACTAAATGAGGGAATAATATGTGTGAGGGTACCCCACGAGAGTTCCAAATGTTTGTGGGTAGAATGTATATCCCACGGGGGTAAAATTGAAAAAAGTTGAAAAAAATTTTTTTTTCGACTTATTCATTTTTCCAGCGTTTATCAGACTTTCAGATAGAAGAAATGTCAGTGAGAATTCCGATTTCAGTTCCACAGCAATTCGCTCATTGAGTCCTTGATATTTAGTCGTTTTCAGACAATTTTCTTGATTTTTGAAAATTTCACTTTTTTGTGAAAATATCCACTAAATGAGGGAATAATATGTGTGAGGGTACCCCAGGAGAGTTCCAAATGTGTGTGGGTAGAATATATATCCCACGGGGGTAAAATTGAAAAAAGTTGAAAAAAAATTTTTTGGGACTTATTCATTTTTCCATTGTTTATCAGACTTTCAGATAGGGGAAATGTGAGTGAGCGTTCCGATTTCAGTTCCAGAGCGATTCGCCCAATGAGTCCTTGATATTTAGTTGTTTTCAGCCAATATTATGGATTTTTGAAAATTTCACTTTTTTGTGAAAATATCCACTAAATGAGGGAATAATATGTGTGAGGGTACCCCAGGAGAGTTCCAAATGTGTGTGGGTAGAATATATATCCCACGGGGATAAAATTGAAAAAAGTTGAAAAAAAATTTTTTTGGACATAGTCATTTTTCCGCCGTTTATCAGACTTTCAGATAGGGCAAATGTCAGTGAGCGTTCTGATTTCAGTTCCAGAGCGATTCGACCAATGAGTCCTTCATATTTAGTCGTTTTCAGCCAATTTTCTTGATTTTTGAAAATTTAACTTTTTTTGTGAAAATATCCACTAAATGAGGGAATAATATGTGTGAGGGTACCCCAGGAGAGTTCCAGATGTGTGTGGGTAGAATATATATCCCACGGGGGTAAAATAGAAAAAATGTGAAAAAAAAATTTTTTTGGACTTATTCATTTTTCCGACGTTTATCAGACTTTCAGATAGGGGAAATGTCAGTGAGAATTCCGATTTCAGTTCCAGAGCGGATCGCCCATTGAGTCCTTGATATTTAGTCGTTTTCAGACAATTTTCTTGATTTTTGAAAATTTTCACTTTTTTGTGAAAATATCCACTAAATGAGGGAATAATATGTGTGAGGGTACCCCAGGAGAGTTCCAAATGTTTGTGGGCAGAATATATATATTCCACGGGGGTAAAATTGAAAAAAGTTGAAAAAATTTTTTTTTTGGACTTATTCATTTTTCCGACGTTTATCAGACTTTCAGATAGGGGAAATGTCAGTGAGAATTCCGATTTCAGTTCCAGAGCAGATCGCACAATGAGTCCTTGATATTTAGTCGTTTTCAGCCAATATTTTGGATTTTTGAAAATTTCATTTTTGTTGTGAAAATATCCACTAAGTGAGGGAATAATATGTGTGAGAGTACCCCAGGAGAGTTCCAAATGTGTGTGGGTAGAATATATATCCCACGGGGGTAAAATTGAAAAAAGTTGAAAAAAATTTTTTTTTGGACTTATTCATTTTTCCGACGTTTATCAGACTTTCAGATAGGGGAAATGTCAGTGAGCATTCCGATTTCAGTTCCAGAGCAGATCGCACAATGAATCCTTGATATTTAGTCGTTTTCAGCCAATATTTTGGATTTTTGAAAATTTCACTTTTTTTGTGAAAATATCCACTAAATGAGGGAATAATATGTGTGAGGGTACCCCAGGAGAGTTCCAAATGTGTGTGGGTAGAATATATATCCCACGGGGGTAAAATAGAAAAAAGTTGAAAAAAATTCTTTTTTGGACTTATTCATTTTTCCGACGTTTATCAGACTTTCAGATAGGGGAAATGTCAGAGAGCATTCCGATTTCAGTTCCAGAGCGATTCGCTAAATGAGTCCTTGATATTTAGTCGTTTTCAGCCAATTTTCTGGATTTTTGAAAATTTCACTTTTTTGTGAAAATATCCACTAAATGAGGGAATAATATGTGTGAGGGTACCCCAGGAGAGTTCCAAATGTGTGTGGGTAGAATATATATCCCACGGGGGTAAAATTGAAAAAAGTTGAAAAAAAATTTTTTTTGGACTTATTCATTTTTCCGGCGTTTATCAGGTTTTCAGATAGGGGAAATGTCAGTGAGAATTCCGATTTCAGTTCCAGAGCAGATCGCACAATGAGTCCTTGATATTTAGTCGTTTTCAGCCAATTTTCTTGATTTTTGAAAATTTCACTTTTTTGTGAAAATATCCACTAAATGAGGGAATAATATGTGTGAGGGTACCCCAGGAGAGTTCCAAATGTGTGTGGGTAGAATATATATCCCACGGGGGTAAAATTGCTAAAAGTTTAAAAAAAAATTTTTTTGGACTTATTCATTCTTCCGACGTTTATCAGACTTTCAGATGGGGGAAATGTCAATGAGAATTCAGATTTCAGTTCCAGAGCAGATCGCACAATGAGTCCTTGAGATTTAGTCGTTTTCAGCCAATATTTTGGATTTTTGAAAATTTCACTTTTTTGTGAAAATATCCACTAAATGAGGGAATAATATGTGTGAGGGTACCCCAGGAGAGTTCCAAATGTGTGTGGGTAGAATAAATATCCCACGGGGGTAAAATTGAAAAAAGTTGAAAAAAATTTTTTTTTGGACTTATTCATTTTTCCAGCGTTTATCAGACTTTCAGATAGGACAAATGTCAGTGAGCGTTCCGATTTCAGTTCCAGAGCAATTCGCCCAGTGAGTCCTTGATATTTAGTCGTTTTTAGCCAATTTTCTTGATTTTTGAAAATTTCACTTTTTTGTGAAAATATCCACTAAATGAGGGAATAATATGTGTGAGGGTACCCTAGGAGAGTTCCAAATGTGTGTGGGTAGAATATATATCCCACGGGGGTAAAATTGAAAAAAGTTGAAAAAAATTTTTTTTTGGACTTATTCATTTTTCCGACGTTTATCAGACTTTCAGATAGGGGAAATGTCAGTGAGAATTCCGATTTCAGTTCCAGAGCAGATCGCAAAATGAGTCCTTGATATTTCAGCCAATATTTTGGATTTTTGAAAATTTCACTTTTTTGTGAAAATATCCACTAAATGAGGGAATAATATGTGTGAGGGTAACCCAGGAGAGTTCCAAATGTGTGTGGGTAGAATATATATCCCACGGGGGTAAAATTGAAAAAAGTTGAAAAAAATTTTTTTTTGGACTTATTCATTTTTCCAGCGTTTATCAGGTTTTCAGATAGGGGAAATGTCAGTGAGAATTCCGATTTCAGTTCCAGAGCAGATCGCACAATGAGTCCTTGATATTTAGTCGTTTTCAGCCAATTTTCTTGATTTTTGAAAATTTCACTTTTTTGTGAAAATATCCACTAAATGAGGGAATAATATGTGTGAGGGTACCCCAGGAGAGTTCCAAATGTGTGTGGGTAGAAAATATATCCCACGGGGGTAAAATTGCTAAAAGTTGAAAAAAAATTTTTTTTGGACTTATTCATTCTTCCGACGTTTATCAGACTTTCAGATACGGGAAATGTCAATGAGAATTCAGATTTCAGTTCCAGAGCAGATCGCACAATGAGTGCTTGATATTTAGTCGTTTTCAGCCAATATTTTGGATTTTTGAAAATTTCACTTTTTTGTGAAAATATCGACTATATGAGGGAATAATATGTGTGAGGGTACCCCAGGAGAGTTCCAAATGTGTGTGGGTAGAATATATATCCCACGGGGGTAAAATTGAAAAAAGTTGAAAAAAATTTTTTTTTGGACTTATTCATTTTTCCAGCGTTTATCAGGTTTTCAGATAGGGGAAATGTCAGTGAGAATTCAGATTTCAGTTCCAGAGCAGATCGCACAATGAGTGCTTGATATTTAGTCGTTTTCAGCCAATATTTTGGATTTTTGAAAATTTCACTTTTTTGTGAAAATATCCACTAAATGAGGGAATAATATGTGTGAGGGTACCCCAGGAGAGTTCCAAATGTGTGTGGGTAGAATATATATCCCACGGGGGTAAAATTGAAAAAAGTTGAAAAAAATTTTTTTTTGGACTTATTCATTTTTCCAGCGTTTATCAGACTTTCAGATAGGGCAAATGTCAGTGAGCGTTTCGATTTCAGTTCCAGAGCGATTCGCCCAGTGAGTCCTTGATATTTAGTCGTTTTTAGCCAATTTTCTTGATTTTTGAAAATTTCACTTTTTTGTGAAAATATCCACTAAATGAGGGAATAATATGTGGGAGGGTACCCCAGGAGAGTTCCAAATGTGTTTGGGTAGAATATATATCCCACGGGGGTAAAATTGAAAAAAGTTTTAAAAAATTTTTTTTTTGACTTATTCATTTTTCCGACGTTTATCAGACTTTCAGATACGGGAAATGTCAGTGAGAATTCCGATTTCAGTTCCAGAGCAGATCGCACAATGAGTCCTTGATATTTAGTCGTTTTCAGCCAATTTTCTTGATTTTTGAAAATTTCACTTTTTTGTGAAAATATCCTCTAAATGAGGGAATAATATGTGTGAGGGTATCCCAGGAGAGTACCAAATGTGGGTGGGTAGAATATATATCCCACGGGGGTAAAATTGAAAAAAGTTAAAAAAAAAATTTTTTGGGACGTAGTCATTTTTCCGCCGGTTATCAGACTTTCACATAGGACAAATGTCAGTGAGCGTTCCGATTTCAGTTCCAGAGCGATTCGCCCAATGAGTCCTTGATAGTTAGTCGTTTTCAGCCAATTTTCTTGATTTTTGAAAATTTCACTTTTTTGTGAAAATATCCACTAAATGAGGGAATAATATGTGTGAGGGTACCCCAGGAGAGTTCCAAATGTGTGTGGGTAGAATATATATCCCACGGGGGTAAAATTGAAAAAAGTTTCAAAAAATTTTTTTTTGGTCTTAGTCATTTTTCCAGCGTTCATCAGACTTTCAGATAGGGGAAATGACAGTGAGCATTCCGATTTCAGTTCCAGAGCGGATCGCACAATGAGTCCTTGATATTTAGTCTTTTTCAGCCAATTTTCGGGATTTTTGAAAATTTTACTTTTTTGTGAAAATATCCACTAAATGAGGGAATAATATGTGGGAGGGTACCCCAGGAGAGTTCCAAATGTGTGTGGGTACAATATATACCCCACGGGGGTAAAATTGAAAAAAGTTGAAAAAAAAATTTTTTTGGACTTAGTCATTTTTCCAGCGTTTATCAGATTTTCAGATAGGGGAAATGTCAGTGAGCGCTCCGATTTCAGTTCCAGAGCGATTCGCCCAATGAGTCCTTGATATTTAGTAGTTTTCAGCCAATTTTTCTTGATTTTTGAAAATTTCACTTTTTTGTGAAAATATCCACTAAATGAGGGAATAATATGTGTGAGGGTACCCCAGGAGAGTTCCAAATGTGTGTGGCTAGAATATATATCCCACTAGGGTAAAATTGAAAAAAGTTGAAAAAAAATTTTTTTTGGACTTATTCATTTTTCCGACGTTTATCAGACTTTCAGATAGGGGAAATGTCAGTGAGAATTCCGATTTCAGTTCCAGAGCGATTCGCTCAATGAGTCCTTGATATTTAGTCGTTTTCAGCCAATTTTCTTGATTTTTGAAAATTTCACTTTTTTGTGAAAATATCCACTAAATGAGGGAATAATATGTGTGAGGGTATCCCAGGAGAGTACCAAATGTGTGTGAGTAGAATATATATCCCACGGGTGGGAAATTGAAAAAAGTAGAAAAAAAAATTTTTTTTGGACTTATTCATTTTTCCAGCGTTTATCAGACTTTCAGATAGGGGAAATGTGAGTGAGCGTTCCGATTTCAGTTCCAGAGCGATTCGCCCAATGAGTCCTTGATATTTAGTTGTTTTTAGCCAATATTATGGATTTTTGAAAATTTCACTTTTTTGTGAAAATATCCACTAAATGAGGGAATAATATGTGTGAGGGTACCCCAGGAGAGTTCCAAATGTGTGTGGGTATAATCATAGAATCATAGAATCATAGAATGGTAGAGTTGGAAGGGACCTCCTGGGTCATCTGGTCCAACCCCCTGCTCAAAGCAGGATTCACTAGATCATCTCAGACAGATGTCTGTCCAGCCTCTGTTTGAAGACGTCCATTGAAGGGGAACTCACCACCTCTGGTGGCAGCCTGTTCCACTCATTAATCACCCTAACTGTCAAAAAGTTTTTTCTAATATCTAATCTGTGTCTCCTCCCGTTTAGTTTCATCCCATTGCTTCTAGTCTTTCCTTCTGCAAATGAGAATAAAGATGATCCTTCTACAATGTGACAGCCCTTGACATATTTGTAGACAGCTATTAAGTCTCCTCTCAGTCTTCTTTTTTGCAAGCTAAACATTCCCAAATCCTGCAACCGTTCCTCATAGGACATGGTTTGCAGACCAGTCACCATTCTGGTCGCTCTTTTCTGAACTTGCTCCAGTTTGTCTATGTCTTTTTTAAAATGTGGTGCCCAAAACTGTACACAGTATTCCAGATGAGGTCTGACCAAAGAGGAGTAAAGACCGATAATGACTTCACGTGATCTAGACTGTATGCTTCTGTTAATACATCCCAGAATTGTATTTGCCTTTTTTGCTGCTGCATCACACTGTTGACTCATGTTTAGTCTATGATCTATTAGTATACCTAAGTCTTTTTCACATGTACTGTTGCTTAGCTCTATTCCTCCCATTCTGTATATGCTTTTTTCATTTTTATTGCCCAGATGTAGTACTTTGCATTTTTCCCTGTTAAAAACCATTCTGTTGGTTGCTGCCCACTGCTCCAGTTTATTTAGGTCTTTTTGAATCCTCTCTCTCTCTTCTCTAGTATTAGCTATCCCTCCTAGCTTTGTGTCATCAGCAAATTTAATCAGTTTACCCTCAATTCCTTCATCTAAATCATTGATAAAGATGTTGAACAATACAGGTCCCAGGACGGAGCCCTGTGGTACCCCACTTGAGACATTCATCCAGCTGGATGTGAAGCCATTTACAACCACCCTTTGAGTCCGATCACTAAGCCAGTTATGAATCCACCTAACAGTTGCCTGGTCCATTGCATACTTGGTCATTTTTTCAATAAGGATGGTGTGAGATACTTTGTCAAATGCTTTGCTGAAGTCAAGATATACTATATCTACAGCATTTCCCTGATCCACCCAGTCAGTGATTCTGTCATAGAAGGAAATTAAGTTAGTCTGACATGACTTGTTAGTTACAAACCCATTCTGACTCTGGTTAATCACTTCATTCTTATCCATGTACTTACATACATGTTGTTTAATAATTTGTTCAAAGATCTTTCCTGGTATAGAAGTCAGACTCACCGGCCTATAGTTCCCTGGGTCCACCTTCTTCCCCTTTTTGAAGATAGGAACAACATTTGCTCTTCTCCAGTCTTCTGGGACTTCTCCTGTTCTCCAAGAATTTTCAAAGATTATGGAGAGTGGTTCTAAAATTTCTTCTACGATCTCCTTCAGTACTCTGGGGTGTAATTCATCTGGACCTGGAGACTTGAACTCATTTATGTTAGCTAAATATTCCCTCACAATCTTTCTGTTTACAGATAACTTTGATTCCTCTATTCCTTTAAAAGGACAGTGAAGATCAGTTGATGTTACATTTTCTTTCTGAGAGAAAACAGATGCAAAATAGGAATTAAAAAGTTCGGCCTTCTCAACATCCTCTCTTACCATTTCTCCATTTTCATCCTGTAAAAATCCTATAGCATCTTTGACTTTTCTTTTACTTTTGACATACCCCCAAAATCCTTTTTTATTGCTTTTGACATCTCTTGCAAGCCTTAATTCATTGTCAGCTTTAGCTAACCTGATACGTGCCCTACAGGATCTGCAGACTGCATTATAATCTTCTTTAGATATGCCTCCCTCTTTCCATTTAATAAACATTTCTTTCTTTCTTTTTAGCATGTGTTTAAGTTCTGTGTTCATCCATCCTGGTTTCCTTAAATGCTTCCCATTCTTCCTACTTTTCGGGATTGTTAACGATTGTGCTTTGAGAATCTCATTTTTAAAAATTTCCCATCCTTCGTGGACATTTTTGTCCTTAAGGACATCCAGCCATTGGATCCCTCCTATTCTCTTTCTGAGTCTCTTAAAATCTGCCTTTCTAAAATCTAACCTTGAAGTTTGAGTCTTCACATGTCTTCCTCCTCTAGTTATCCAAAATTCTATAATAGCATGATCACTGCCTCCTAGGGTCCCAGCCACCTTTACCTCCTCAACCATTTCCTCCCTGTTTATAAGGATTAGATCCAAAGTAGCAGATCCCCTTGTTTTCTCCCCTACCTTTTGGAAGATAAAGTTGTCAGCAAGAGAGGATAAGAATTTGCTTGACCTGTTAGTTTTACTTAAGAGAGATTCCCAACAAATGTCTGGATAGTTGAAATCTCCCATGACCACTACGTCATATTTTTTGGAGAACTTGGTCATTTGATACATAAAGAGTTCATCCATATCTTCAGCTTGCCCAGGTGGCCTGTAGTAAATGCCTACAATGGTGTCCTTTCCGTTGTTCTCTCCTTGTATTCTTACCCAAACAGTTTCCACAGAACTCCCAGTCTCTGAAGCTTCAATCTCTGTGCAGATGTACGCTTTTCTAACATACAATGCAACACCTCCTCCTCGTTTATCAAGTCTGTTTCTTGCAAATAAGTTGTATCCTTTTAGCCTTTTATTCCAATCATGTGTATCGTCCCACCAAGTTTCAGTGATTCCAATGACATCATATTCCTTTTCCTGCGTTAGTAGTTCCAATTCTCCTTGTTTGTTGCCCATGCTTTGTGCATTTGTATAAAAACATTTTAGTTTGTGATTGGTTTCTCTTCCTCCCGTATTTTTATTATTTAAATTGTTTTGTCTTTGTTCTTCCTTTCCACTTCCAGTAGCAGAGATCTCTATAGTATTTGTCAGCTGTATGGCTTTTTCTGGCCTTTTGCTTCCCTTCCCACATTGTTCTAGTTTAAAGCTCTCCTGATGAGTGTAGCAAGGCGACTTCCAAATACATGTTTTCCAGTCTTCGTAAGGTGCACCCCATCTCTAGCAAGTAGTCCATCGTATAGGTAATTCATTCCGTGATCCAGAAATCCAAATCCTTGTTGACGGCACCATCGACGTAGCCAGTTGTTCACCTGTAGAATCTTATTCCACCTCATTGTTCCATGGCCATCCACTGGGAGGATGGATGAGAAGACCACCTGCGCTTCCAATTCTTTCACTTTCTTGCCTAAGTCTTCAAAGTCACTGCAGATGGTTTCCAGGTCCTTTCTTGCGGTGTCATTTGTCCCCACATGTATTAGCAGGAATGGGTAGTGATCTGTAGGTCTGAAGAGTCTTGATATCCTGTCAGACACATCTTTAATTTTTGCTCCTGGAAGACAGCACATTTCTCTTGAGGTTATGTCTGGTCTGCAGATAGCGGCCTCTGTTCCTCTTAACAGGGAATCCCCCATGACCACCACTCTCCGTTTTTTCTTCACATCATTCTTCTTTCTCCATCCAGGAGGATTCTGAGGGCTTACAAGGTTATTCATTGCTGGCAAAGTCTTATTTTGCTGTATTTCTTCATGGTTCTCCTGTGTGAGAGCCTGGTACTGGTTCCTGAGCAGTATGGGTGCTGACTGCCTCTCGATCCTCCTGCTTCTGTGGGTCACATGCTTCCATTCCTCTGTTTCGTCAGGTGCAGTTCGAATTTCTTCTCTTTCTGAATCATGAAGAGATAATTCTGCTCTGTCTAAGAACTCTTCACCTTCCTTAATGATTTTCAAGGTAGTTAACCTCTCTTCTAGATTTCGCAACTTTTCCTCCAACAGGGACACAAGCTTGCATTTCTGGCATGTGAAGTTTGGCTTTTCCACTGGCAAGTCTGTGAACATGTAGCAGGATATGCAGCTCACCAAATGGCTCCTGGACTCTTCCATGTTCTTATTGTTAATGTTCTGAAAACAGTGAAAAAAGCTTAAAAATATATATCCCACTGGGAATATATATCCCACTGTTGTAAAATTGAAAAAAGTTTAAAAAAATTTTTTTTTGGACTTAGTCATTTTTCCGGCGTTTATCAGACTTTCAGATAGGACAAATGTCAGTGAGCGTTCCGATTTCAGTTCCAGAGCGATTCGCCCAATGAGTCCTTGATATTTAGTCGTTTTCAGCCAATTTTCTTGATTTTTGAAAATTTCACTTTTTTTGTGAAAATATCCACTAAATGAGGGAATAATATGTGTGAGGGTACCCCAGGAGAGTTCCAAATGTGTGTGGGTAGAATATATATCCCACGGGGATAAAATTGAAAAAAGTTGAAAAAAAATTTTTTTTGGACATAGTCATTTTTCCGCCGTTTATCAGACTTTCAGATAGGGCAAATGTCAGTGAGCGTTCCGATTTCAGTTCCAGAGCGATTCGCCCAATGAGTCCTTCATATTTAGTCGTTTTCAGCCAATTTTCTTGATTTTTGAAAATGTTACTTTTTTTGTGAAAATATCCACTAAATGAGGGAATAATATGTGTGAGGGTACCCCAGGAGAGTTCCAAATGTGTGTGGGTAGAATATATATCCCACTAGGGTAAAATTGAAAAAAGTTTAAAAAAAATTTTTTGGGGAATTATTCATTTTTCCAGCGTTTATCAGACTTTCAGATAGGGGAAATGTCAGTGAGAATTCCGATTTCAGTTCCAGAGCGGATCGCACAATGAGTCCTTGATATTTATTCGTTTTCAGCCAATTTTATGGATTTTTGAAAATTTCACTTTTTTGTGAAAATATCCACTAAATTAGGGAATAATATGTGTGAGGGTACCCCAGGAGAGTTCCAAATGTGTGTGGGTAGAATATATATCCCACGGGGGTAAAATTGAAAAAAGTTGAAAAAAATTTTTTTTTCGACTTAGTCATTTTTCCGGCGTTTATCAGACTTACAGATAGGGGAAATGTCAGTGAGTGTTCCGATTTCAGTTCCAGAGCGGATCGCGCAATGAGTCCTTGATATTTAGTAGTTTTCAGCCAATTTTCTGGATTTTTGAAAATTGTACTTTTTTGTGAAAATATCCACTAAATGAGGGAATAATATGTGTGAGGGTACCCCACGAGAGTTCCAAATGTTTGTGGGTAGAATGTATATCCCACGGGGGTAAAATTGAAAAAAGTTGAAAAAAATTTTTTTTTCGACTTATTCATTTTTCCAGCGTTTATCAGACTTTCAGATAGAAGAAATGTCAGTGAGAATTCCGATTTCAGTTCCACAGCAATTCGCTCATTGAGTCCTTGATATTTAGTCGTTTTCAGACAATTTTCTTGATTTTTGAAAATTTCACTTTTTTGTGAAAATATCCACTAAATGAGGGAATAATATGTGTGAGGGTACCCCAGGAGAGTTCCAAATGTGTGTGGGTAGAATATATATCCCACGGGGGTAAAATTGAAAAAAGTTGAAAAAAAATTTTTTGGGACTTATTCATTTTTCCATTGTTTATCAGACTTTCAGATAGGGGAAATGTGAGTGAGCGTTCCGATTTCAGTTCCAGAGCGATTCGCCCAATGAGTCCTTGATATTTAGTTGTTTTCAGCCAATATTATGGATTTTTGAAAATTTCACTTTTTTGTGAAAATATCCACTAAATGAGGGAATAATATGTGTGAGGGTACCCCAGGAGAGTTCCAAATGTGTGTGGGTAGAATATATATCCCACGGGGATAAAATTGAAAAAAGTTGAAAAAAAATTTTTTTGGACATAGTCATTTTTCCGCCGTTTATCAGACTTTCAGATAGGGCAAATGTCAGTGAGCGTTCTGATTTCAGTTCCAGAGCGATTCGACCAATGAGTCCTTCATATTTAGTCGTTTTCAGCCAATTTTCTTGATTTTTGAAAATTTAACTTTTTTTGTGAAAATATCCACTAAATGAGGGAATAATATGTGTGAGGGTACCCCAGGAGAGTTCCAGATGTGTGTGGGTAGAATATATATCCCACGGGGGTAAAATAGAAAAAATGTGAAAAAAAAATTTTTTTGGACTTATTCATTTTTCCGACGTTTATCAGACTTTCAGATAGGGGAAATGTCAGTGAGAATTCCGATTTCAGTTCCAGAGCGGATCGCCCATTGAGTCCTTGATATTTAGTCGTTTTCAGACAATTTTCTTGATTTTTGAAAATTTTCACTTTTTTGTGAAAATATCCACTAAATGAGGGAATAATATGTGTGAGGGTACCCCAGGAGAGTTCCAAATGTTTGTGGGCAGAATATATATATTCCACGGGGGTAAAATTGAAAAAAGTTGAAAAAATTTTTTTTTTGGACTTATTCATTTTTCCGACGTTTATCAGACTTTCAGATAGGGGAAATGTCAGTGAGAATTCCGATTTCAGTTCCAGAGCAGATCGCACAATGAGTCCTTGATATTTAGTCGTTTTCAGCCAATATTTTGGATTTTTGAAAATTTCATTTTTGTTGTGAAAATATCCACTAAGTGAGGGAATAATATGTGTGAGAGTACCCCAGGAGAGTTCCAAATGTGTGTGGGTAGAATATATATCCCACGGGGGTAAAATTGAAAAAAGTTGAAAAAAATTTTTTTTTGGACTTATTCATTTTTCCGACGTTTATCAGACTTTCAGATAGGGGAAATGTCAGTGAGCATTCCGATTTCAGTTCCAGAGCAGATCGCACAATGAATCCTTGATATTTAGTCGTTTTCAGCCAATATTTTGGATTTTTGAAAATTTCACTTTTTTTGTGAAAATATCCACTAAATGAGGGAATAATATGTGTGAGGGTACCCCAGGAGAGTTCCAAATGTGTGTGGGTAGAATATATATCCCACGGGGGTAAAATAGAAAAAAGTTGAAAAAAATTCTTTTTTGGACTTATTCATTTTTCCGACGTTTATCAGACTTTCAGATAGGGGAAATGTCAGAGAGCATTCCGATTTCAGTTCCAGAGCGATTCGCTAAATGAGTCCTTGATATTTAGTCGTTTTCAGCCAATTTTCTGGATTTTTGAAAATTTCACTTTTTTGTGAAAATATCCACTAAATGAGGGAATAATATGTGTGAGGGTACCCCAGGAGAGTTCCAAATGTGTGTGGGTAGAATATATATCCCACGGGGGTAAAATTGAAAAAAGTTGAAAAAAAATTTTTTTTGGACTTATTCATTTTTCCGGCGTTTATCAGGTTTTCAGATAGGGGAAATGTCAGTGAGAATTCCGATTTCAGTTCCAGAGCAGATCGCACAATGAGTCCTTGATATTTAGTCGTTTTCAGCCAATTTTCTTGATTTTTGAAAATTTCACTTTTTTGTGAAAATATCCACTAAATGAGGGAATAATATGTGTGAGGGTACCCCAGGAGAGTTCCAAATGTGTGTGGGTAGAATATATATCCCACGGGGGTAAAATTGCTAAAAGTTTAAAAAAAAATTTTTTTGGACTTATTCATTCTTCCGACGTTTATCAGACTTTCAGATGGGGGAAATGTCAATGAGAATTCAGATTTCAGTTCCAGAGCAGATCGCACAATGAGTCCTTGAGATTTAGTCGTTTTCAGCCAATATTTTGGATTTTTGAAAATTTCACTTTTTTGTGAAAATATCCACTAAATGAGGGAATAATATGTGTGAGGGTACCCCAGGAGAGTTCCAAATGTGTGTGGGTAGAATAAATATCCCACGGGGGTAAAATTGAAAAAAGTTGAAAAAAATTTTTTTTTGGACTTATTCATTTTTCCAGCGTTTATCAGACTTTCAGATAGGGCAAATGTCAGTGAGCGTTCCGATTTCAGTTCCAGAGCAATTCGCCCAGTGAGTCCTTGATATTTAGTCGTTTTTAGCCAATTTTCTTGATTTTTGAAAATTTCACTTTTTTGTGAAAATATCCACTAAATGAGGGAATAATATGTGTGAGGGTACCCTAGGAGAGTTCCAAATGTGTGTGGGTAGAATATATATCCCACGGGGGTAAAATTGAAAAAAGTTGAAAAAAATTTTTTTTTGGACTTATTCATTTTTCCGACGTTTATCAGACTTTCAGATAGGGGAAATGTCAGTGAGAATTCCGATTTCAGTTCCAGAGCAGATCGCAAAATGAGTCCTTGATATTTCAGCCAATATTTTGGATTTTTGAAAATTTCACTTTTTTGTGAAAATATCCACTAAATGAGGGAATAATATGTGTGAGGGTAACCCAGGAGAGTTCCAAATGTGTGTGGGTAGAATATATATCCCACGGGGGTAAAATTGAAAAAAGTTGAAAAAAATTTTTTTTTGGACTTATTCATTTTTCCAGCGTTTATCAGGTTTTCAGATAGGGGAAATGTCAGTGAGAATTCCGATTTCAGTTCCAGAGCAGATCGCACAATGAGTCCTTGATATTTAGTCGTTTTCAGCCAATTTTCTTGATTTTTGAAAATTTCACTTTTTTGTGAAAATATCCACTAAATGAGGGAATAATATGTGTGAGGGTACCCCAGGAGAGTTCCAAATGTGTGTGGGTAGAAAATATATCCCACGGGGGTAAAATTGCTAAAAGTTGAAAAAAAATTTTTTTTGGACTTATTCATTCTTCCGACGTTTATCAGACTTTCAGATACGGGAAATGTCAATGAGAATTCAGATTTCAGTTCCAGAGCAGATCGCACAATGAGTGCTTGATATTTAGTCGTTTTCAGCCAATATTTTGGATTTTTGAAAATTTCACTTTTTTGTGAAAATATCGACTATATGAGGGAATAATATGTGTGAGGGTACCCCAGGAGAGTTCCAAATGTGTGTGGGTAGAATATATATCCCACGGGGGTAAAATTGAAAAAAGTTGAAAAAAATTTTTTTTTGGACTTATTCATTTTTCCAGCGTTTATCAGGTTTTCAGATAGGGGAAATGTCAGTCAGAATTCAGATTTCAGTTCCAGAGCAGATCGCACAATGAGTGCTTGATATTTAGTCGTTTTCAGCCAATATTTTGGATTTTTGAAAATTTCACTTTTTTGTGAAAATATCCACTAAATGAGGGAATAATATGTGTGAGGGTACCCCAGGAGAGTTCCAAATGTGTGTGGGTAGAATATATATCCCACGGGGGTAAAATTGAAAAAAGTTGAAAAAAATTTTTTTTTGGACTTATTCATTTTTCCAGCGTTTATCAGACTTTCAGATAGGGCAAATGTCAGTGAGCGTTTCGATTTCAGTTCCAGAGCGATTCGCCCAGTGAGTCCTTGATATTTAGTCGTTTTTAGCCAATTTTCTTGATTTTTGAAAATTTCACTTTTTTGTGAAAATATCCACTAAATGAGGGAATAATATGTGTGAGGGTACCCTAGGAGAGTTCCAAATGTGTGTGGGTAGAATATATATCCCACGGGGGTAAAATTGAAAAAAGTTGAAAAAAAATTTTTTTTGGACTTATTCATTTTTCCGACGTTTATCAGACTTTCAGATAGGGGAAATGTCAGTGAGAATTCCGATTTCAGTTCCAGAGCAGACCGCACAATGAGTCCTTGATATTTAGTCGTTTTCAGCCAATATTTTGGATTTTTGAAAATTTCACTTTTTTGTGAAAATATCGACTAAATGAGGGAATAATATGTGTGAGGGTACCCCAAGAGAGTTCCAAATGTGTGTGGGTAGAATATATATCCCACGGGGGTAAAATTGAAAAAAGTTGAAAAAAATTTTTTTTTGGACTTATTCATTTTTCCGACGTTTATCAGACTTTCAGATAGGGGAAATGTCAGTGAGAATTCCGATTTCAGTTCCAGAGCAGATCGCACAATGAGTCCTTGATATTTAGTCATTTTCAGCCAATTTTCTTGATTTTTGAAAATTTCACTTTTTTGTGAAAATATCCACTAAATGAGGGAATAATATGTGTGAGGGTACCCCAGGAGAGTTCCAAATGTGTGTGGGTAGAATATATATCCCACGGGGGTAAAATTGCTAAAAGTTGAAAAAAAATTTTTTTTGGACTTATTCATTCTTCCGACGTTTATCAGACTTTCAGATAGGGGAAATGTCAATGAGAATTCAGATTTCAGTTCCAGAGCAGATCGCACAATGAGTGCTTGATATTTAGTCGTTTTCAGCCAATATTTTGGATTTTTGAAAATTTCACTTTTTTGTCAAAATATCCACTAAATGAGGGAATAATATGTGTGAGGGTACCCCAGGAGAGTTCCAAATGTGTGTGGGTAGAATACATATCCCACGGGGGTAAAATTGAAAAAAGTTGAAAAAAATTTTTTTTTTGACTTATTCATTTTTCCAGCGTTTATCAGACTTTCAGATAGGGCAAATGTCAGTGAGCGTTCAGATTTCAGTTCCAGAGCGATTCTCCCAGTGAGTCCTTGATATTTAGTCGTTTTTAGCCAATTTTCTTGATTTTTGAAAATTTCACTTTTTTGTGAAAATATCCACTAAATGAGGGAATAATATGTGTGAGGGTACCCTAGGAGAGTTCCAAATGTGTGTGGGTAGAATATATATCCCACGGGGGTAAAATTGAAAAAAGTTGAGAAAAATTTTTTTTTGGACTTATTCATTTTTCCGACGTTTATCAGACTTTCAGATAGGGGAAATGTCAGTGAGAATTCCGATTTCAGTTCCAGAGCAGACCGCACAATGAGTCCTTGATATTTCAGCCAATATTTTGGATTTTTGAAAATTTCACTTTTTTGTGAAAATATCCACTAAATGAGGGAATAATATGTGTGAGGGTATCCCAAGAGAGTTCCAAATGTGTGTGGATAGAATATATATCCCACGGTTGTAAAATTGGAAAAAGTTGAAAAAAATTTTTTTTTATACTTAGTCATTTTTCCAGCGTTTATCAGACTTTCAGATAGGGCAAATGTCAGTGAGCGTTCCGATTTCAGTTCCAGAGCGATTCGCCCAATGAGTCCTTGATATTTAGTCGTTTTCAGCCAATTTTCTTGATTTTTGAAAATTTTACTTTTTTGTGAAAATATCCACTAAATGAGGGAATAATATGTGTGAGGGTACCCCAGGAGAGTTCCAAATGTGTGTGGGTAGAATATATATCACAAGGGGGTAAAATTGAAAAAAGTTGAAAAAAATTTTTTTTGGGACTTATTCATTCTTCCGACGTTTATCAGACTTTCAGATAGGGGAAATGTCAGTTACATAGTTACATAGTTTATAAGGCCGAAAAAAGACAAGCGTCCATCCCGTTCAGCCTATTTCTTGTGCACTGCAGCTATTCCGCAGTGTTGATCCAGGGGAAGGCAACAAAAAACCATGCGATATAGGCCAATTTACGTCATTGAGGAAAAATTCACTACCCGACACCAATCTGGCAGTCAGATTAAATGCCTATCACTAAGCGTAAGATGTAATTTTATTGTTCTGAAGAAAGGTGTCCAGGCCTCTCTTGAACTCATTAAGTGAGTTGGACATCACCACTTCCTCTCCCAGAGAGTTCCAGAGTCTCACGTCTCTGACCGTAAAGAATCCCCTTCTATGCTGGTGCAGGAACCTCCTTTCCTCCAGATGCATAGTGTGCCCCCTCGTCTTTGTCACCATCCTTGGTATAAACAGGTCATGGGAGAGATCTCTGTACTGCCCCCTGATGTATTTATACATGTTTATGAGGTCTCCCCTAAGCCTTCTCTTTTCCAACGTAAATAGGCCTAATTTTGACAACCTCTCTGGGTATTCTAGTCCCTCCATTCCCTTTATTACCTTAGTCGCCCTCCTTTGTACCCTCTCTAGCTCCAATATGTCTTTCCTGAGCACCGGAGCCCAGAACTGTGCACAATATTCTAAGTGCGGCCTTACCAGCGCTTTATACAGAGGAAGAACAATGTTCTCATCATATGCCCCTATTCCTCTTCTGATGCATGCCATGACTCTATTTGCCTTCGCAGCTGCTGCCTGACACTGGGCACTCCAATTTAATTTGCTATTAACCAAGACGCCCAGGTCCTTCTCCATGTCAGATTTCCCCAACGGTTTCCCATTTAATATGTATGGGTGACTGCTGGTTTTCTTTCCCATGTGCATGACCTTACATTTATCGGCATTGAACCCCATTTGCCATTTTTTGGCCCAACTCCCCAATTTATCTAAATCCTCCTGTAGCTGTGCCCTATCCTCATCTGTATTAACTACTTTACAAAGTTTAGTATCATCTGCAAATATTGCTATTTTACTATGCAACCCTTCCACTAGATCATTAATAAATATATTAAATAATATAGGGCCCAAGACAGACCCTTGAGGCACCCCGCTAGTAACCCTGACACACCCTGAGCTTACTCCATTGATAACCACCCTCTGCTTTCTATCACTCAGCCAGCTATTTACCCACTTGCACACATTATCCCCCAGACCAAGCATTCTCATTTTATAAACCAACCTTTTGTGTGGCACGGTATCAAACGCTTTGGAGAAGTCAAGGTATACAACATCCACTGACTCTCCAAGGTCCAGCTGTGAGCTCACCTCCTCGTAGAAGGCGATCAGGTTTGTTTGGCAGGAGCGATCCCTCATGAATCCATGTTGATATGGAGTTAGACAGTTATTATCATTAAGATATTCTACAATAGCATCTCTAAGAAATCCTTCAAACAATTTACCCACAACAGACGTTAAGCTTACTGGTCTATAGTTTCCAGGGTCACTTTTAGACCCCTTTTTGAATATTGGTACCACATTTGCTTGGCGCCAGTCTAGTGGGACAGTCCCTGTCCATAAAGAGTGCTTGAATATAAGATACAGCGGTCTGTCTATCACATTACTTAATTCTTTTAGTACCCGGGGGTGTATGCCATCTGGGTGTAGCGCCGGCGTCAATGCCCTCTGCTAGGCAGGGACGCTGTTCCCCTCACCTCTCTGCTCCGTGCCCGGCGTCCTCCTCCCGCTCTGCTGGCAGCGCGCGCTCCTTCCCGGCCACTGTGCTTAGGGCGCGCGCGCTCTCCCTCCCTCTAAAAGGGGACGCGCGCGCCGTCCTAAGGAGTCCCCGGCCAATGGCCGGAGGACTTCACCATATATAAGGCACCTCCTCCAAAATGGAGGTGCCCGAGCAATGTTGTTGCACTGTTCACTACTCTGCTTCAGCCCTCAGGTCCCGTTGCCAGTTACCTGCCAGATACCTGCCAGATTCCTGCCAGCTTGCTGTCTTATTCCTGCCTGATATTCTGCTACCTGCCTGCTAGCCTGAGGTCCGACGGTCTTTCTTACAACTCCTGTCAGTCTGTCTAAGGACCAGCTTGCCCGCTCACCTGGGAGCGCACATCAGCTACCTGCCTGCTTGCCTGAGGTCCGACGGTCTGCCTTCCAACTCCTGTCAGTCTGTCTATGGACCAGCTTGCCCGCTCACCTGGGAGCGCACATCTGCTACCTGCCTGCTAGCCTACCTGGAGGCTCCGCCGTCACGTGCTGTGACCACCTGCCTGTCCAGTGACTCCTGCCCGCTCACCTGGGAGCGCTCATCTGCTGCCTGTCTGCTAGCCTACCTAGAGGCTCTGCCGTCATGTGCTGTGACCACCCGCCTGTCCAGAGACTTCTGCCCGCTCACCTGGGAGAGCTCATCTGCCGCCTGTCTGTTGGTCTTCCTGGAGGCTCCGCCGTCACATGCTGTGACCACCCGTTTATCCAGAGACTCTCGCCTGCTCACCTGGGAGCTCATGTCTACCATCAGCCGCCACAGGTCGTACCAACCCTTTACCCAGAGACTGCCCCGGTCACTTGCCGTGACCATCTGCCCGTTCATCCAGAGACTGCCCCGGTCACTTGCCGTGACCATCTGCCCGTTCATCCAGAGACTGCCCCAGTCACTTGCCGTGATCTCCTGCCCGTTCTTCCAGAGACTGTCCCGGTCACCTGCTGTGACTGCCTGCTTGGTCGCCACCCGCTCCCTTACAAGGACCGCCCCCTTGTATAGTAGCTCAGAGGTACCGCCTCCCAGACCCATTACAGTTTGCTCGGGCCATGGAACCCGGTGGCACCCAAGCTCCCTCACTCTCGGACCTGTGTCATGAACTGTCCCGTCAGAGGTCCCAACAGGAGTCCATCCTGGGTCACCTGCGGAATGTCAATTCTCGCCTGGACACTCTGACTGCTCCGCCAGCAACTTCCGCCAGTGCCATGACTCGCAATCCGGCAGCTCCGCTGCCCACTAATACCATGGTATCCTACCCCGGACCCCGGCTTTCTGCACCTCCTCGCTTCGGAGGCGACTCCGCCCAGGCTCGGGGCTTCATTAATCAGTGCACCCTGCACTTTGAACTATTGTCCCACCAGTTTAACTCCGACCGGGCCAAAATTGCCTTCATCATGTCCCATCTCACCGGGGAGGCCCTGGCCTGGCTAAATCCTCTATGGGAGAGAGGAGACCCCCTGGTGTCCGACTTGCCTGCCTTTCTCACGGCTTTCCGGAAAGTCTTCGACGAACCCGGACGGAAGACCTCATCCGCATCATCTCTGCTACGCCTCCGTCAGGGAAGTCTCACCGTGGGCCAATATGCCATACGGTTCCGTACCCTTGCCTCGGAGCTGGCCTGGGATAATGACGCTCTGGTATCCGTCTTCTGGGAGGGTCTGTCCGGCCGTATTAAAGATGAACTTGCCGGTCGGGACATTCTTACCACTCTCGATGACCTAATAACTCTTGCCACCCGGATTGACCTACGGTTCCAGGAGCGTGCCAAAGAGGTCACCCGTGAGAGGAGGTTTCCACGTCTAGCTCCTACTTTTCAGAAACCCGTCACTCCCTCCGTCTCTCCCCAGGTACACTCTCCTGTGCCTATGCAGGTCGACCAGACCAAGATGGTCAAAACCCGTCAGGACTTACGCCGTGCCGAGGGGAGCTGCTTCTGCTGTGGCAGTAAGGAGCACCGGATCCATGCCTGCCCGGAGAGGTCGGGAAACGCCTGTGTCTAGGTTCGCTCAGAGAGGTCGACCTAGACAAGAATAAATCCTCTCCATCTCTGCTGCTGTCAGTCTCAATCGTCTGCGGGGAGAACCGTTATTTCGAACTAGCCCAACTTGACTCTGGAGCAGCCGGGAATCTTATTTCACAGTCCCTGGTAGAGAAATACCGCATCCCCACCAAACCTCTGGCTCTACCCTTGTCTGTTGCTGCCGTGAATGGGGGTCTCTTACCACGCCCCATCCAACTCATCACCGAATCCATAACTCTGAAGGTGGGAATGCTGCATTCTGAGAGTATCTCCTTTCATGTTCTGCCTGGACTCTCTCACGCCCTCTTGCTAGGTCTACCTTGGCTCCAGAGACATGCACCCGTGCTTGACTGGCAGACCGGAGAGGTCCTTCGCTGGGGACAGGACTGCCATAAGACCTGTCTGGTTCCCGTCCATCCCGTCCGTCCTTCTCCTACCCCAGCTAATCTACCTGGACTTCCGATTCCTTATTGGTCTTATGCTGATGTCTTTAATAAAAAGGAGGCAGAGACACTACCCCCTCATAGACAATACGACTGCCCTATCGACCTGTTACCCGGTACTACTCCTCCCCGTGGGCGTATTTATCCATTATCCGCTGCTGAGACCCGGTCGATGTCCGAATATATTGAGGAGAATCTGACCAGGGGATTCATCCGGAAATCTACCTCCCCGGCGGGAGCAGGCTTCTTTTTCGTCAAAAAGAAGGACGGCTCTCTCCGTCCCTGTATAGACTATAGAGGCCTTAACCAGATCACGGTGAAGAATAAGTACCCCCTTCCGCTCATTCCTTAGTTATTTGATCGTCTGAGGGGGGCTAGAATCTTCACCAAACTGGACCTCCGTGGGGCGTACAACCTGGTTCGTATCCGTCAGGGGGATGAATGGAAGACGGCATTCAACACCCGGGACGGCCACTATGAATATCTGGTAATGCCCTTTGGTCTCTGTAACGCTCCTGCCGTCTTTCAAGAGTTGGTCAATGACATCTTCCGGGACCTTCTCTACTCCTGCGTAGTGGTGTACCTGGACGACATCTTGGTCTTCTCTCCGGATCTCCAGACTCACCGGAGGGACGTTCGTCAGGTCCTGCTCAGGCAGAATCACCTCTTCGCTAAATACGAGAAGTGCCTCTTTGAGCAGACCTCGCTTCCGTTTTTGGGCTACATTATTTCTCAGACCAGCCTACGAATGGATCCAGAGAAACTGTCTGCCATCGAGAAATGGCCTCGACCGGAGGGGTTGAAGGCCATTCAGCGGTTCCTGGGCTTCGCCAACTACTACAGCCTCTTCATACCACACTTCTCTTCCCGGACTGCCCCAATTTCCGCGCTCACCCGTAAGGGTACTAATCCCAAAGAGTGGCCGCCCGAAGCAGAGGAGGCCTTTCTTTCCTTAAAACAGGCCTTCTCTTCCGCCCCGGTGCTGCATCGCCCGGACGGCAACAAGCAGTTCTTCCTGGAAGTTGTCGCCTCCTCCTCTGGAGCCGGAGCGGTACTTACTCAAAAATCATCTTCCGGGAGGATGGTAACTTGCGGCTTCTTCTCTAAACTCTTCTCCTCCTCAGAGCGCAATTATTCCATAGGAGACCGAGACTTATTGGCCATCAAACTGGCATTGGAGGAGTGGCGTTACCTGCTCGAGGGGGCTCTTCACCCGGTAATAATTTACACTGACCACAAGAACTTGGCTTACCTCCAGCATGCCCAGAGACTTAACCCGCGCCAAGGCCGGTGGTCCTTGTTTTTTGCTCGCTTTGATTTTGTTCTTCATTTTCGCCCGGCTGACAAAAACGTCAAGGCGGACGCCTTGTCTCGATCCTTTCTGGTGTCTGATCTCGAGGAAGATCCTAAACACATCATCGATCCCGCCAGAGTAATGCAGGTGGCTCCCGTGAGTCTAAATCGTCTCCCTCCCGGAAAGACGTTCGTATCAGTACCTGATCAGGAGAAGATCCTTCACTGGGGTCACTCCTCTAAACTGGCTGGCCATGCCGGTCAGAAAAAGACCCTCCAGCTTATTACCCGGTGTAGCGTCGGCGTCCCTGCCCTCTGCTAGGCAGGGACGCTGTTCCCCTCACCTCTCTGCTCCGAGCCCGGCGTCCTCCTCCCGCTCTGCTGGCAGCGCGCGCTCCTTCCCGGCCACTGTGCTTAGGGCGCGCGCGCGCTCCCTCCCTCTTAAAGGGGCCGCGCGCGCCGTCCTAAGAAGTCCCCGGCCAATGGCCGGAGGACTTCACCATATATAAGGCACCTCCTCCAAAATGGAGGTGCCCGAGCAATGTTGTTGCACTGTTCACTACTCTGCTTCAGCCCTCAGGTCCCGTTGCCAGTTACCTGTCAGTTTCCTGCCTGATTCCTGCCAGAGTCCTGCCAGTTTGCTGTCTGTTTCCTGCCTGATATTCCTGCTACCTGCTTGCTAGCCTGAGGTCCGACGGTCTGCCTTCCTACTCCTGTCAGTCTGTCTATGGACCAGCTTGGCCGCTCACCTGGGAGCGCACATCTGCTACCTGCCTGCTAGCCTACCTGGAGGCTCCGCCGTCACGTGCTGTGACCACCTACTATTCCAGAGACTCCTGCCCGCTCACCTGGGAGCGCTCCTCCGCTACCTGCCTGCTTGCCTACCTGGAGGCTCCGCCGTCACGTGCTGTGACCACCTGCTATTCTAGAGACTCTCGCTTGCTCACCTGGGAGCATACATCTTCCATCTGCCTGCTAGCCTACCTGGAGGTTCAGCCATCATAGGTCGTACCTACCCTTTACCCAGAGACTGCCCCGGTCACTTGCCGTGACCTCCAGCCCGTTCTTCCAGAGACTGCCCCGGTCACTTGCCTTGCCCTCCAGCTCGTTCATCCAGAGACTGCCCCGGTCATTTGCCGTGACCTCCTGCCCGTTCACCCAGAGACTGTCCCGGTCACCTGCTGTGACTGCCTGCCCGTCTTCCCTGGTCGCCACCCGCTCCCTTACAAGGACCGCCCCCTTGTATAGTAGCTCTGAGGTTCCGCCTCCCAGACCCGTTACAGTTTGCTCGGGCCATGGAACCCGGTGGCACCCAAGCTCCCTCGCTCTCGGACCTCTGTCATGAACTGTCCCGTCAGAGGTCCCAACAGGAGTCCATCCTGGGTCACCTGCGGAATGTCAATTCTCGCCTGGACACTCTGACTGCTCCACCAGCAACCACCGCCAGTGCCATGACTCGCAACCCGGCAGCTCCGCTGCCCACCAATACCATGGTATCCTACCCCGGACCCCGGCTTTCTGCACCTCCTCGCTTCGGAGGCGACTCCGCTCAGGCTCGGGGCTTCATAAATCAGTGCACCCTGCACTTTGAACTCCTGTCCCACCAGTTTAACTCCGACCGGGCCAAAATTGCCTTCATCATGTCCCATCTCACCGGGGAGGCCCTGGCCTGGCTAAATCCTCTATGGGAGAGAGGAGACCCCCTGGTGTCCGACTTGCCTGCCTTTCTCACGGCTTTCCGGAAAGTCTTCGACGAACCCGGACGGAAGGCCTCATCCGCATCATCTCTGCTACGCCTCCACCAGGGAAATCTCACTTCTCTTCCCGGACTGCCCCAATTTCCGCGCTCACCCGTAAGCTGTTCCCCTCACCTCTCTGCTCCGTGCCCGGCGTCCTCCTCCCGCTCTGCTGTCAGCGCGCGCTCCTTCCTGGCCACTGTGCTTAGGGCGCGCGCGCTCTCCCTCTTAAAGGGGCCGCGCGCGCCGTCCTAAGAAGTCCCCGGCCAATGGCCGGAGGACTTCACCATATATAAGGCACCTCCTCCAAAATGGAGGTGCCCGAGCAATGTTGTTGCACTGTTCACTACTCTGCTTCAGCCCTCAGGTCCCGTTGCCAGTTACCTGTCAGTTTCCTGCCTGATTCCTGCCAGAGTCCTTCCAGTTTGCTGTCTGTTTCCTGCCTGATATTCCTGCTACCTGCTTGCTAGCCTGAGGTCCGACGGTCTGCCTTCCTACTCCTGTCAGTCTGTCTATGGACCAGCTTGGCCGCTCACCTGGGAGCGCACATCTGCTACCTGCCTGCTAGCCTACCTGGAGGCTCCGCCGTCACGTGCTGTGACCACCTACTATTCCAGAGACTCCTGCCCGCTCACCTGGGAGCGCTCCTCCGCTACCTGCCTGCTTGCCTACCTGGAGGCTCCGCCGTCACGTGCTGTGACCACCTGCTATTCTAGAGACTCTCGCTTGCTCACCTGGGAGCATACATCTTCCATCTGCCTGCTAGCCTACCTGGAGGCTCCGCCGTCACGTGCTATGACCACCTGCCTGTCCAGTGACTCCTGCCCGCTCACCTGGGAGCGCTCATCTGCTGCCTGTCTGCTAGCCTACCTGGAGGCTCTGCCGTCACGTGCTGTGACCACCCGCCTGTCCAGAGACTTCTGCCCGCTCACCTGGGAGCGCTCATCTGCCGCCTGTCTGTTGGTCTTCCTGGAGGCTCCACCGTCACATGCTGTGACCACCCGTTTATCCAGAGACTCTCGCCTGCTCACCTGGGAGCTCACGTCTACCATCAGCCGCCACAGTTCGTACCAACCCTTTACCCAGAGACTGCCCCGGTCACTTGCCGTGACCATCTGCCCGTTCATCCAGAGACTGCCCCGGTCACTTGCCGTGACCATCTGCCCGTTCATCCAGAGACTGCCCCAGTCACTTGCCGTGATCTCCTGCCCATTCTTCCAGAGACTGTCCCGGTCACCTGCTGTGACTGCCTGCCTGGTCGCCACCCGCTCCCTTACAAGGACCGCCCCCTTGTATAGTAGCTCAGAGGTTCCGCCTCCCAGACCCGTTACACTGGGCCTGGTGACTTGTCTATTTTGATATTATTTAGGCGTTTCTGAACTTCCTCCTGGGTTAGGTGGGTGATATTTAGTGGAGGGTTTACTTTATCACTTTGCATTTCCTCCGATAAATTGTTTTCTTTTGCGAAAACAGTGGAGAAGAAGCTATTGAGTAGGTTTGCTTTACCCTCATCGCCCTCTATGATTTTACCCAGGTTATTTTTCAATGGGCCAACTCCATCAGTTTTAATCCTTTTACTGTTTATATAGTTAAAGAACAGTTTGGGATTCTTTTTACTTTCCTTGGCAATTAGTCTCTCTGTCTCCTCTTTTGCTATTCTTATTTGTTTCTTACAGATTTTGTTTTTTTCCCTATAAGATATTAGCGCTTCCTCGCTGCCTTCTTGTTTAAGTTTACCGAAAGTCCTTTTTTTGTTTTTCATTGCCCTCTTGACTTCCTTATTTAGCCACATTGGCTTCCTCCTATTCCTAGCCCTTTTATTCCCATAAGGTATGTACCTTCTACAGTGACTATGTAGGACTGTTTTGAAAATTTCCCATTTTCTATCCGTGCTCCTATTACTAAAGATACTATCCCAGTCTATAAGGTGAAGGGCATCTCTTAGCTGATCAAACTTTGCCCTCCTGAAGTTCAGTGTTTTTGTGACTCACTTGCTGGGCACCCTACTGAAGCACATGTGGAATTGTATAATGTTGTGGTCACTATTTCCCAGGTGCCCCCCGACCTGCACCTCAGTTATTCTGTCTGGCCTGTTAGTTAATATTAAGTCTAAAAGGGCCGTCCCTCTAGTTGGTTCCTGCACAAGTTGTGACAAATAATTGTCTTTGATAATTGACAGAAACCTGTTTCCTTTCTGAGATCTACAGCTTTCGGTTTCCCAGTCTATATCGGGGTAGTTGAAGTCCCCCATAATAATCATCTCGTTACTTTTTGCTACTTCGTCTATTTGTCTCATTAATAGACTTTCTGTGGCTTCTGCTATATTTGGTGGTTTATAACAGACTCCTATGATAATTTTATTATTGTTTTTTGCCCCATGTATCTCCACCCATAAGGACTCGACCTCCTCATTTCCCTCCCATACATCCTCCCGTATTGTAGGCTTTAGACACGATTTTACATAAAGACAGACTCCACCCCCTTTCTGATTTCTTCGATCCCTTCTAAACAGACTGTAACCCTGTAAGTTAACGGCCCAGTCATAGCTTTCATCTAACCATGTCTAGGTTATTCCCACTATGTCATAGTTACCTGTAGATATTTCTGCTTCCAGTTCATCCATCTTGTTTGTCAGGCTCCTGGCATTTGCTAGCATGCAGTTTACACGATTTTGTTTTGTTCCAATCTTCTTCCTGTTGATTGTATTAGAAATTTTCTTACCTCCCTTCCAAGTATCTTGTCTTGGACCTTCTTTGTCGCACTTCATATCTTTCATTAGTATGTTCTCTGGTTGCATGTTCGTGTCCGGCATTTTTCTTCCCATCCCCTCTTCTTCTAGAAGTGAGAATTCCGATTTCAGTTCCAGAGCGATTCGCCCAGTGAGTCCTTGATATTTAGTCGTTTTCAGCCAATTTTCTGGATTTTTGAAAATTTTACTTTTTTGTGAAAATATCCACTAAATGAGGGAATAATATGTGTGAGGGTACCCCAGGAGAGTTCCAAATGTGTGTGGGTAGAATATATATCCCACGGGGGTAAAATTGAAAAAAGTTAAAAAAATTTTTTTTTGGACTTATTCATTTTTCCGGCGTTTATCAGACTTTCAGATAGGTGAAATGTCAGTGAGAATTCCGATTTCAGTTCCAGAGCGATTCGCCCAATGGGTCCTTGATATTTAGTCGTTTTCAGCCAATATTTTGGATTTTTGAAAATTTCACTTTTTTGTGAAAATATCCACTAAATGAGGGAATAATATGTGTGAGGGTACCCCAGGAGAGTTCCAAATGTGTGTGGGTAGAATATATATCCCACGGGGGTAAAATTGAAAAAAGTTGAAAAAAATGTTTTTTTTTTACTTATTCATTTTTCCGACGTTCATCAGACTTTCAGATAGGGGAAATGTCAGTGAGAGTTCCGATTTCAGTTCCAGAGCGATTCGCCCAATGGGTCCTTGATATTTAGTCGTTTTCAGCCAATATTTTGGATTTTTGAAGATGTCACTTTTTTGTGAAAATATCCACTAAATGAGGGAATATTATGTGTGAGGGTACCCCAAGAGAGTTCCAAATGTGTGTGGGTAGAATATTTATCCCAAGGGGGTAAAATTGAAAAAAGTTTAAAAAAATTTTTTTTTGCACTTATTCATTTTTCCAACGTTTATCAGACTTTCAGATAGGGGAAATGTCAGTGAGCATTCCGATTTCAGTTCCAGAGCGATTCGCCCAATGAGTCCTTGATATTTAGTCGTTTTCAGCCAATTTTCTGGATTTTTGAAAATTTCACTTTTTTGTGAAAATATCCACTAAATGAGGGAATAATATGTGTGAGGGTACCCCAGGAGAGTTCCAAATGTGTGTGGGTAGAATATATATCCCACGGGGGAAAAATTGAAAAAAGGTGAAAAAATTATTTTTTTGGACTTATTCATTTTTCCAACGTTTATCAGACTTTCAGATAGGGGAAATGTCAGTGAGCATTCCGATTTCAGTTCCAGAGCTATTCGCCCAATGAGTCCTTGATATTTAGTCGTTTTCAGCCAATTTTCTGGATTTTTGAAAATTTCACTTTTTTGTGAAAATATCCACTAAATGAGGGAATAATATGTGTGAGGGTACCCCAGGAGAGTTCCAAATGTGTGTGGGTAGAATATATATCCCACGGGGGAAAAATTGAAAAAAGGTGAAAAAATTATTTTTTTGGACTTATTCATTTTTCCAACGTTTATCAGACTTTCAGATAGGGGAAATGTCAGTGAGCATTCCGATTTCAGTTCCAGAGCTATTCGCCCAATGAGTCCTTGATATTTAGTCGTTTTCAGCCAATTTTCTTGATTTTTGAAAATTTCACTTTTTTGTGAAAATATCCACTAAATGAGGGAATAATATGTGTGAGGTTACCCCAGGAGAGTTCCAAATGTGTGTGGGTAGAATATATATCCCACGGGGGTAAAATTGAAAAAAGTTGAAAACATTTTTTTTTTTGACTCAGTCATTTTTCCAACGTTTATCAGACTTTCAGATAGGGGAAATGTCAGTGAGCATTCCGATTTCAGTTCCAGAGCGATTCGCCCAATGAGTCCTTGATATTTAGTCGTTTTCAGCCAATTTTCTGGATTTTTGAAAATTTCACTTTTTAGTGAAAATATCCACTAAATGAGGGAATAATATGTGTGAGGGTACCCCAGGAGAGTTCCACATGTGTGTGGGTAGAATATATATCCCACGGGGGTAAAATTGAAAAAAGTTGAAAAAATTTTTTTTTTGGACTTACTCATTTTTCTAATGTTTATCAGACTTTCAGATAGGGGAAATGTCAGTGAGCATTCCGATTTCAGTTCCAGAGCGATTCGCCCAATGAGTCCTTGATATTTAGTCGTTTTCAGCCAATTTTCTGGATTTTTGAAAATTTCACTTTTTTGTGAAAATATCCACTAAATGAGGGAATAATATGTGTGAGGGTACCCCAGGAGAGTTCCAAATGTGTGTGGGTAGAATATATATCCCACGGGGGTAAAATTGAAAAAAGTTGAAAACATTTTTTTTTTTGACTCAGTCATTTTTCCAACGTTTATCAGACTTTCAGATAGGGGAAATGTCAGTGAGCATTCCGATTTCAGTTCCAGAGCGATTCGCCCAATGAGTCCTTGATATTTAGTCGTTTTCAGCCAATTTTCTTGATTTTTGAAAATTTCACTTTTTTGTGAAAATATCCACTAAATGAGGGAATAATATGTGTGAGGGTACCCCAGGAGAGTTCCAAATGTGTGTGGGTAGAATATATATCCCACGGGGGTAAAATTGAAAAAAGTTGAAAAGAATTTTTTTTTTGACTTATTCATTTTTCCGACGTTCATCAGAATTTCAGATAGGGGAAATGTCAGTGAGAATTCCGATTTCAGTTCCAGAGCGATTCGCCCAATGGGTCCTTGATATTTAGTCGTTTTCAGCCAATATTTTGGATTTTTGAAGATGTCACTTTTTTGTGAAAATATCCAGTAAATGAGGGAATATTATGTGTGAGGGTACCCCAAGAGAGTTCCAAATGTGTGTGGGTAGAATATTTATCCCAAGGGGGTAAAATTGAAAAAAGTTTAAAAAAATTTTTTTTTGCACTTATTCATTTTTCCAACGTTTATCAGACTTTCAGATAGGGGAAATGTCAGTGAGCATTCCGATTTCAGTTCCAAAGCGATTCGCCCAATGAGTCCTTGATATTTAGTCGTTTTCAGCCAATTTTCTGGATTTTTGAAAATTTCACTTTTTTGTGAAAATATCCACTAAATGAGGGAGTAATATGTGTGAGGGTACCCCAGGAGAGTTCCAAATGTGTGTGGGTAGAATATATATCCCACGGGGGTAAAATTGAAAAAAGTTGAAAAAATTTTTTTGGGGGATTTAGTCATTTTTCCAACGTTTATCAGACTTTCAGATAGGGGAAATGTCAGTGAGCATTCCGATTTCAGTTCCAGAGCGATTCGCCCAATGAGTCCTTGATATTTAGTCGTTTTCAGCCAATTTTCTGGATTTTTGAAAATTTCACTTTTTTGTGAAAATATCCACTAAATGAGGGAATAATATGTGTGAGGGTACCCCAGGAGAGTTCCAAATGTGTGTGGGTAGAATATATATCCCACGGTTGAAAAATTGAAAAAAGTTAAAAAAAAATTTTTTTTGGACGCAGTCATTTTTTCGGCGTTTATCAGACTTTCAGATAGGGCAAATGTCAGTGAGCATTCCGATTTCAGTTCCAGAGCTATTCGCCCAATGAGTCCTTGATATTTAGTCGTTTTCAGCCAATTTTCTGGATTTTTGAAAATTTCACTTTTTTGTGAAAATATACACTAAATGAGGGAATAATATGTGTGAGGGTACCCCAGGAGAGTTCCAAATGTGTGTGGGTAGAATATATATCCCACGGGGGTAAAATTGAAAAAAGTTGAAAAAATTTTTTTTTTGGACTTACTCATTTTTCTAACGTTTATCAGACTTTCAGATAGGGGAAATGTCAGTGAGCATTCCGATTTCAGTTCCAGAGCAATTCGCCCAATGAGTCATTGATATTTCGTCGTTTTCAGCCAATTTTCTTGATTTTTGAAAATTTCACTTTTTTGTGAAAATATCCACTAAATGAGGGAATAATATGTGTGAGGGTACCCCAGGAGAGTTCCAAATGTGTGTGGGTAGAATATATATCCCACGGGGGTAAAATTGAAAAAAGTTGAAAACATTTTTTTTTTTGACTCAGTCATTTTTCCAACGTTTATCACACTTTCAGATAGGGGAAATGTCAGTGAGCATTCCGATTTCAGTTCCAGAGCGATTCGCCCAATGAGTCCTTGATATTTAGTCGTTTTCAGCCAATTTTCTGGATTTTTGAAAATTTCACTTTTTAGTGAAAATATCCACTAAATGAGGGAATAATATGTGTGAGGGTACCCCAGGAGAGTTCCAAATGTGTGTGGGTAGAATATATATCCCACGGTGTGTAAAATTGAAAAAAGTTGAAAAAATTTTTTTTTATGGACAGTCATTTTTGCGTCGTTTATCAGACTTTCAGATAGGGGAAATGTCAGTGAGCGTTCCGATTTCAGTTCCAGAGCGATTTGCCCAATGAGACCTTGATATTTAGTCGTTTTCAGACAATTTTCTTGATTTTTGAAAATTTCACTTTTTTGTGAAAATATCCACTAAATGAGGGAATAATATGTGTGAGGGTAACCCAGGAGAGTTCCAAATGTGTGTGGGTAGAATATATATCCCACGGGGGTAAAATTGAAAAAAGTTGAAAAAAAATTTTTTTTTGGACCTAGTCATTTTTCCAATGTTTATCAGACTTTCAGATAGGGAAAATGTCAATGAGCATTCTGATTTCAGTTCCAGAGTGATTCACCCAATGAGTCCTTGATATTTAGTCGTTTTCAGCCAATTTTCTGGATTTTTGAAAATTTCACTTTTTAGTGAAAATATCCACTAAATGAGGGAATAATATGTGTGAGGGTACCCCAGGAGAGTACCAAATGTGTGTGGGTAGAATATATATCCCACGGGGGAAAAAATTGAAAAAAGTTGAAAAAAATTTTTTTTTGGACTTACTCATTTTTCTAACGTTTATCAGACTTTCAGATAGGGGAAATGTCAGTGAGCATTACAATTTCAGCTCCAGAGCGATTCGCCCAATGAGTCCTTGATATTTAGTCGTTTTCAGCCAATTTTCTGGATTTTAGAAAATTTCACTTTTTTGTGAAAATATCCACTAAATGAGGGAATAATATGTGTGAGGGTACCCCAGGAGAGTTCCAAATGTGTGTGGGTAGAATATATATCCCACGGTGTGTAAAATTGAAAAAAGTTTAAAAAAAATTTTTTTTTGACTTATTCATTTTTCCGACGTTCATCAGACTTTCAGATAGGGGAAATGTCAGTGAGAATTCCGATTTCAGTTCCAGAGCGATTCGCCCAATGGGTCCTTGATATTTAGTCGTTTTCAGCCAATATTTTGGATTTTTGAAGATGTCACTTTTTTGTGAAAATATCCACTAAATGAGGGAATATTATGTGTGAGGGTACCCCAAGAGAGTTCCAAATGTGTGTGGGTAGAATATTTATCCCAAGGGGGTAAAATTGAAAAAAGTTTAAAAAAATTTTTTTTTGAACTTATTCAGTTTTCCAACGTTTATCAGACTTTCAGATAGGGGAAATGTCAGTGAGCATTCCGATTTCAGTTCCAGAGCGATTCGCCCAATGAGTCCTTGATATTTAGTCGTTTTAAGCCAATTTTCTGGATTTTTGAAAATTTAACTTTTTTGTGAAAATATCCACTAAATGAGGGAATAATGTGTGAGGGTACCCCAGGAGAGTTCCAAATGTGTGTGGGTAGAATATATATCCCACGGGGGTAAAATTGAAAAAAGTTGAAAAAATTTTTTTTTTGGACTTACTCATTTTTCTAACGTTTATCAGACTTTCAGATAGGGGAAATGTCAGTGAGCATTCCGATTTCAGTTCCAGAGCAATTCGCCCAATGAGTCCTTGATATTTAGTCGTTTTCAGCCAATTTTCTTGATTTTTGAAAATTTCACTTTTTTGTGAAAATATCCACTAAATGAGGGAATAATATGTGTGAGGGTACCCCAGGAGAGTTCCAAATGTGTGTGGGTAGAATATATATCCCACGGGGGTAAAATTGAAAAAAGGTGAAAAAATTATTTTTTTGGACTTATTCATTTTTCCAATGTTAATCAGACTTTCAGATAGGGGAAATGTCAGTGAGCATTCCGATGTCAGTTACAGAGTGATTCGCCCAATGAGTCCTTGATATTAAGTCGTTTTCAGCCAATTTTCTGGATTTTTGAAAATTTCACTTTTTTGTGAAAATATCCACTAAATGAGGGAATAATATGTGTGAGGGTACCCCAGGAGAGTTCCAAATGTGTGTGGGTAGAATATATATCCCACGGGGGAAAAAATTGAAAAAAGTTGAAAAAATTTTTTTTTTAGACTTACTCATTTTTCTAACGTTTATCAGACTTTAAGATAGGGGAAATGTCAGTGAGCATTCCAATTTCAGTTCCAGAGCGATTCGCCCAATGAGTCCTTGATATTTAGTAGTTTTCAGCCAATTTTCTGGATTTTAGAAAATTTCACTTTTTTGTGAAAATATCCACTAAATGAGGGAATAATATGTGTGAGGGTACCCCAGGAGAGTTCCAAATGTGTGTGGGTAGAATATATATCCCACGGTGTGTAAAATTGAAAAAAGTTGAAAAAAATTTTTTTTATGGACATAGTCATTTTTGCGTCGTTTATCAGACTTTCAGATAGGGGAAATGTCAGTGAGCGTTCCGATTTCAGTTCCAGAGCGATTTGCCCAATGAGACCTTGATATTTAGTCGTTTTCAGACAATTTTCTTGATTTTTGAAAATTTCACTTTTTTGTGAAAATATCCACTAAATGAGGGAATAATATGTGTGAGGGTAACCCAGGAGAGTTCCAAATGTGTGTGGGTAGAATATATATCCCACGGGGGTAAAATTGAAAAAAGTTGAAAAAAAATTTTTTTTTGGACCTAGTCATTTTTCCAATGTTTATCAGACTTTCAGATAGGGAAAATGTCAATGAGCATTCTGATTTCAGTTCCAGAGCGATTCACCCAATGAGTCCTTGATATTTAGTCGTTTTCAGCCAATTTTCTTGATTTTTGAAAATTTCACTTTTTTTGTGAAAATTTCCACTAAATGAGGGAATAATATGTGTGAGGGTACCCCAGGAGAGTTCCAAATGTGTGTGGGTAGAATATATATCCCACGGGGGTAAAATTGAAAAAAGATGAAAAATTTGTTTTTTTGGACATAGTCATTTTTCCGTCGTTTATCAGACTTTCAGATAGGTCAAATGTCAGTGAACGTTCCGATTTCAGTTCCAGAGCGATTCGCCCAATGAGACCTTGATATTTAGTCGTTTTCAGCCAATTTTCTGGATTTTTGAAAATTTCACTTTTTTGTGAAAATATCCACTAAATGAGGGAATAATATGTGTGAGGGTAACCCAGGAGAGTTCCAAATGTGTGTTGGTAGAATATATATATTCCAAGGGGGTAAAATTGAAAAAAGTTTAAAAAATTTTTTTTTGGACTTAGTCATTTTTCCGGCGTTTATCAGACTTTCAGATAGGGGAAATGTCAGTGAGCGTTCTGATTTCAGTTCCAGAGCGATTCGCCCAATGAGTCCTTGATATTTAGTCGTTTTTAGCCAATATTTTGGATTTTTGAAAATTTCACTTTTTTGTGAAAATATCAATTAAATGAGGGAATAATATGTGTGAGGGTACCCCAGGAGAGTTCCAAATGTGTGTGGGTAGAATATATATCCCACGGGGGTAAAATTGAAAAAAGTTGAAAAATTTGTTTTTTTGGACAAAGTCATTTTTCCGTCGTTTATCAGACTTTCAGATAGGGGAAATGTCAGTGAGCGTTCCGATTTCAGTTCCAGAGCGATTTGCCCAATGAGACCTTGATATTTAGTCGTTTTCAGCCAATTTTCTTGATTTTTGAAAATTTCACTTTTTGTGAAAATATCCACTAAATGAGGGAATAATATGTGTGAGGGTACCCCAGGAGAGTTCCAAATGTGTGTGGGTAGAATATATATATTCCAAGGGGGTAAAATTGAAAAAAGTTTAAAACATTTTTTTTTGGACTTAGTCATTTTTCCGGCGTTTATCAGACTTTCAGATAGGGGAAATGTCAGTGAGCATTCTGATTTCAGTTCCAGAGCGATTCGCCCAATGAGTCCTTGATATTTAGTCGTTTTCAGCCAATATTTTGGATTTTTGAAAATTTCACTTTTTTGTGAAAATATCAGCTAAATGAGGGAATAATATGTGTGAGGGTACCCCAGGAGAGTTCCAAATGTGTGTGGGTAGAATATATATCCCACGGGGGTAAAATTGAAAAAAGTAGAAAAAAATTTTTTTTTTTACTCAGTCATTTTTCCGTCGTTTATCAGACTTTCAGATAAGTCAAATGTCAGTGAGTGTTCCGATTTCAGCTCCAGAGCGATTCGCCCAATGAGACCTTGATATTTAGTCGTTTTCAGACAATTTTCTTGATTTTTGAAAATTTCACTTTTTTGTGAAAATATCCACTAAATGAGGGAATAATATGTTTGAGGGTAACCCAGGAGAGTTCCAAATGTATGTGGGTAGAATATATATCCCACGGGGGTAAAATTGAAAAAAGTTGAAAAAAAATTTTTTTTTGGACCTAGTCATTTTTCCAATGTTTATCAGACTTTCAGATAGGGAAAATGTCAGTGAACATTCTGATTTCAGTTCCAGAGCGATTCGCCCAATGAGTCCTTGATATTTAGTCGTTTTCAGCCAATTTTCTTGATTTTTGAAAATTTCACTTTTTTGTGAAAATATCCACTAAATGATGGAATAATATGTGTGAGGGTACCCCAGGAGAGTTCCAAATGTGTGTGGGTAGAATATATATCCCACGGGGGTAAAATTGAAAAAAGTTGAAAAATTTGGTTTTTTGGACAGTCATTTTTCCGTCGTTTATCAGACTTTCAGATAGGTCAAATGTCAGTGAACGTTCCGATTTCAGTTCCAGAGCGATTCGCCCAATGAGACCTTGATATTTAGTCGTTTTCAGCGAATATTTTGGATTTTTGAAAATTTCACTTTTTTGTGAAAATATCCACTAAATGAGGGAATAATATGTGTGAGGGTACCCCAGGAGAGTTCCAAATGTGTATGGGTAGAATATAAATCCCACGGGGGTAAAATTGAAAAAAGTTGAAAAAAATTTTTTTTTTTGGACAGTCATTTTTCCAACGTTTATCAGACTTTCAGATAGGCGAAATGTCAGTGAGCGCTCCGATTTCAGTTCCAGAGCGATTCGCCCAATGAGTCCTTGATATTTAGTCGTTTTCAGCCAATTTTCTGGATTTTTGAAAATTTTACTTTTTTTGTGAAAATATCCTCTGAATGAGGGAATAATATGTGTGAGGGTACCCCAGGAGAGTTCCAAATGTGTGTGGGTAGAATATATATCCCACGGGGGTAAAATTGAAAAAAGTTGAAAAAAATTTTTTTTTGGACTTAGTCATTTTTCCAACGTTTATCAGACTTTCAGATAGGCGAAATGTCAGTGAGCGCTCCGATTTCAGTTCCAGAGCGATTCGCCCAATGATTCCTTGATATTTAGTCGTTTTCAGCCAATTTTCTGGATTTTTGAAAATTTCACTTTTTTGTGAAAATATCCACTAAATGAGTGAATAATATGTGTGAGGGTAACCCAGGAGAGTTCCAAATGTGTGTGGGTAGAATATATATCCCACGGGGGTAAAATTGAAAAAAGTTGAAAAATTTGTTTTTTTGGACATAGTCATTTTTCCGTCGTTTATCAGACTTTCAGATAGGTCAAATGTCAGTGAATGTTCCGATTTCTGTTCCAGAGAGACTCGCCCAATGAGTCCTTGATATTTAGTCGTTTTCAGCCAATATTTTGGATTTTTGAAAATTTCACTTTTTTGGGAAAATATCCACTAAATGAGGGAATAATATGTGTGAGGGTACCCCAGGAGAGTTCCAAATGTGTGTGGGTAGAATATATATCCCACGGGGGTAAAATTGAAAAAAGTTGAAAAAAATTTTTTTTTTTACTCAGTCATTTTTCCAACGTTTATCAGACTTTCAGATAGGGGAAATGTCAGAGAACATTCCGATTTCAGTTCCAGAGAGACTCGCCCAATGAGTCCTTGATATTTAGTCGTTTTCAGCCAATATTTTGGATTTTTGAAAATTTCACTTTTTTGGGAAAATATCAACTAAATGAGGGAATAATATGTGTGAGGATACCCCAGGAGAGTTCCAAATGTGTGTGGGTAGAATATATATCCCACGGGGGTAAAATTGAAAAAAGTTGAAAAATTTGTTTTTTTGGACATAGTCATTTTTCCGTCGTTTATCAGACTTTCAGATAGGTCAAATGTCAGTGAACGTTCCGATTTCAGTTCCAGAGCGATTCGCCCAATGAGACTTTGATATTTAGTCGTTTTCAGCCAATTTTCTGGATTTTTGAAAATTTCACTTTTTTGTGAAAATATCTACTAAATGAGGGAATAATATGTGTGAGGGTAACCCACGAGAGTTCCAAATGTGTGTGGGTAGAATATATATCCCACGGGGGTAAAATTGAAAAAAGTTGAATAAAAATTTTTTTTTGGACATAGTCATTTTTCCATCGTTTATCAGACTTTCAGATAGGGGAAATGTCCTTGATATTTAGTCGTTTTCAGCCAATTTTCTTGATTTTTGAAAATTTCACTTTTTTGTGAAAATATCCACTAAATGAGTGAATAATATGTGTGAGGGTACCCCAGAAGAGTTCCAAATGTGTGTGGGTAGAATATATATCCCACGGGGGTAAAATTGAAAAAAGTTGAAAAAATTTTTTTTTTGGACTTAGTCATTTTTCCGGCGTTTATCAGACTTTCAGATAGGGGAAATGTCAGTGAACATTTCGATTTCAGTTCCAGAGAGATTCGCCCAATGAGTCCTTGATATTTAGTCGTTTTCAGCCTATATTTAGGATTTTTGAAAATTTCACTTTTTTGTGAAAATATCCACTAAATGAGGGAAAAATATGTGTGAGGGTACAACAGGGAGTTCCAAATGTGTGTGGGTAGAATATATATATTCCAAGGGGGTAAAATTTAAAATAGTTGAATAAATTTTTTTTTTGGACTTAGTCATTTTTCCGGCGTTTATCAGACTTTCAGATAGGGGAAATGTCAGTGAGCGTTCCGATTTCAGTTCCAGAGCGATTCGCCCAATGAGACCTTGATATTTAGTCGTTTTAAGCCAATATGTTGGATTTTTGAAAATTTCACTTTTTTGTGATAATATCAACTAAATGAGGGAATAATATGTGTGAGGGTACCCCAGGAGAGTTCCAAATGTGTATGGGTAGAATATATATCCCACGGGGGTAAAATTGAAAAAAGTTGAAAAAAATTTTTTTTTTTGGACATAGTCATTTTTCCAACGTTTATCAGACTTTCAGATAGGTCAAATGTCAGTGAGCATTCCGATTTCAGTTCCAGAGCGATTCGTCCAAAGAGACCTTGATATTTAGTCGTTTTCAGCCAATCTTTTGGATTTTTGAAAATTTCACTTTTTTGTGAAAATATCCACTAAATGAGGGAATAATATGTGTGAGGGTACCCCAGGAGAGTTCCATATGTGTGTGGGTAGCATATATATCCCACGGGGGTAAAATTGAAAAAAGTTGAAAAAAATTTTTTTTGCACTTAGTCATTTTTCTGGCGTTTATCAGACTTTCAGATAGGAGAAATGTCAGTGAGCATTCCTTTTTCAGTTCCAGATCGATTCGCCCAATGAGACCTTGATATTTAGTCGTTTTAAGCCAATATGTTGGATTTTTGAAAATTTCACTTTTTTGTGATAATATCAACTAAATGAGGGAATAATATGTGTGAGGGTACCCCAGGAGAGTTCCAAATGTGTATGGGTAGAATATATATCCCACGGGGGTAAAATTGAAAAAAGTTGAAAAAAATTTTTTTTTTGGACAGTCATTTTTCCAACGTTTATCAGACTTTCAGATAGGGGAAATGTCAGTGAGCGTTCCGATTTCAGTTCCAGAGCGATTTGCCCAATGAGACCTTGATATTTAGTCGTTTTCAGCCAATTTTCTTGATTTTTGAAAATTTCACTTTTTTGTGAAAATATCCACTAAATGAGTGAATAATATGTGTGAGGGTACCCCAGAAGAGTTCCAAATGTGTGTGGGTAGAATATATATCCCACGGGGGTAAAATTGAAAAAAGTTGAAAAAAATTTTTTTTTGGACTTAGTCATTTTTCTGGCGTTTATCAGACTTTCAGATAGGGGAAATGTCAGTGAGCGTTCCGATTTCAGTTCCAGAGCAGATCACACAATGAGTCCTTGATATTTAGTCGTTTTCAGCCAATATTTTGGATTTTTGAAAATTTCACTTTTTTGTGATAATATCAACTAAATGAGGGAATAATATGTGTGAGGGTACCCCAGGAGAGTTCCAAATGTGTGTAGGTAGAATATATATATTCCACGGGAGTAAAATTGAAAAAAGTTTAAAAATTTTTTTTTTGGACTTAGTCATTTTTCCGGCGTTTATCAGACTTTCAGATAGGTCAAATGTCAGTGAGTGTTCCGATTTCAGTTCCAGAGTGATTCGCACAATGAGACCTTGATATTTAGTCGTTTTCAGCCAATTTTCTGGATTTTTGAAAATTTCACTTTTTGGTGAAAATATCCACTAAATGAGGGAATAATATGTGTGAGGGTACCCCAGGAGAGTTCCAATGAGTGTGGGTAGAATATATATCCCACGGGGGTAAAATTGAAAAAAGTAGAAAAAAATTTTTTTTTTTACTCAGTCATTTTTCCAATGTTTATCAGACTTTCAGATAGGGGAAATGTCAGTGAACATTTCGATTTCAGTTCCAGAGAGATTCGCCCAATGAGTCCTTGATATTTAGTCGTTTTCAGCCTATATTTAGGATTTTTGAAAATTTCACTTTTTTGTGAAAATATCCACTAAATGAGGGAAAAATATGTGTGAGGGTACAACAGGAGAGTTCCAAATGTGTGTGGGTAGAATATATATATTCCAAGGGGGTAAAATTTAAAATAGTTGAAAAAATTTTTTTTTTGGACTTAGTCATTTTTCCTGCGTTTATCAGACTTTCAGATAGGGGAAATGTCCTTGATATTTAGTCGTTTTCAGCCAATTTTCTTGATTTTTGAAAATTTCACTTTTTTGTGATAATATCAACTAAATGAGGGAATAATATGTGTGAGGGTACCCCAGGAGAGTTCCAAATGTGTATGGGTAGAATATATATCCCACGGGGGTAAAATTGAAAAAAGTTGAAAAAAATTTTTTTTTTTGGACATAGTCATTTTTCCAACGTTTATCAGACTTTCAGATAGGCGAAATGTCAGTGAGCGCTCCGATTTCAGTTCCAGAGCGATTCGCCCAATGAGTCCTTGATATTTAGTCGTTTTCAGCCAGTTTTCTGGATTTTTGAAAATTTCACGTTTTTGTGAAAATATCCACTAAATGAGGGAATAATATGTGTGAGGGTACCCCAGGAGAGTTCCAAATGTGTGTGGGTAGAATATATATCCCACGGGGGTAAAATTGAAAAAAGTTGAAAAATTTTTTTTTTTGGACATAGTCATTTTTCCGTCGTTTATCAGACTTTCAGATAGGTCAAATGTCAGTGAGCATTCCGATTTCAGTTCCAGAGCGATTCGTCCAATGAGACCTTGATATTTAGTCGTTTTCAGCCAATTTTCTTGATTTTTGAAAATTTCACTTTTTTGTGAAAATATCCACTGAATGAGTGAATAATATGTGTGAGGGTACCCCAGAAGAGTTCCAAATGTGTGTGGGTAGAATATATATCCCACGGGGGTAAAATTGAAAAAAGTTGAAAACATTTTTTTTTTGGGCTTAGTCATTTTTCCGGCGTTTATCAGACTTTCAGATAGGGGAAATGTCAGTGAGCGTTCCGATTTCAGTTCCAGAGCGATTCGCCCAATGAGACCTTGATATTTAGTCGTTTTAAGCCAATATGTTGGATTTTTGAAAATTTCACTTTTTTGTGATAATATCAACTAAATGAGGGAATAATATGTGTGAGGGTACCCCAGGAGAGTTCCAAATGTGTATGGGTAGAATATATATCCCACGGGGGTAAAATTGAAAAAAGTTGAAAAAAATTTTTTTTTTTGGACATAGTCATTTTTCCAACGTTTATCAGACTTTCAGATAGGTCAAATGTCAGTGAGCATTCCGATTTCAGTTCCAGAGCGATTCGTCCAAAGAGACCTTGATATTTAGTCGTTTTCAGCCAATCTTTTGGATTTTTGAAAATTTCACTTTTTTGTGAAAATATCCACTAAATGAGGGAATAATATGTGTGAGGGTACCCCAGGAGAGTTCCATATGTGTGTGGGTAGCATATATATCCCACGGGGGTAAAATTGAAAAAAGTTGAAAAAAATTTTTTTTGCACTTAGTCATTTTTCTGGCGTTTATCAGACTTTCAGATAGGGGAAATGTCAGTGAGCATTCCGATTTCAGTTCCAGAGCGATTCACCCAATGAGTCCTTGATATTTAGTCATTTTCAGCCAATTTTCTTGATTTGTGAAAATTTCACTTTTTTGTGAAAATATCCACTAAATGAGGGAATAATATGTGTGAGGGTACCCCAGGAGAGTTCCAAATGTGTGTGGGTAGAATATATATCCCACGGGGGTAAAATTGAAAAAAGTTGAAAAAATTTTTTTTTTGGACTTAGTCATTTTTCCGGCGTTTATCAGACTTTCAGATAGGAGAAATGTCAGTGAGCATTCCGATTTCAGTTCCAGATCGATTCGCCCAATGAGACCTTGATATTTAGTCGTTTTAAGCCAATATGTTGGATTTTTGAAAATTTCACTTTTTTGTGATAATATCAACTAAATGAGGGAATAATATGTGTGAGGGTACCCCAGGAGAGTTCCAAATGTGTATGGGTAGAATATATATCCCACGGGGGTAAAATTGAAAAAAGTTGAAAAAAATTTTTTTTTTGGACATAGTCATTTTTCCAACGTTTATCAGACTTTCAGATAGGGGAAATGTCAGTGAGCGTTCCGATTTCAGTTCCAGAGCGATTTGCCCAATGAGACCTTGATATTTAGTCGTTTTCAGCCAATTTTCTTGATTTTTGAAAATTTCACTTTTTTGTGAAAATATCCACTAAATGAGTGAATAATATGTGTGAGGGTACCCCAGAAGAGTTCCAAATGTGTGTGGGTAGAATATATATCCCACGGGGGTAAAATTGAAAAAAGTTGAAAAAAATTTTTTTTTGGACTTAGTCATTTTTCTGGCGTTTATCAGACTTTCAGATAGGGGAAATGTCAGTGAGCGTTCCGATTTCAGTTCCAGAGCAGATCACACAATGAGTCCTTGATATTTAGTCGTTTTCAGCCAATATTTTGGATTTTTGAAAATTTCACTTTTTTGTGATAATATCAACTAAATGAGGGAATAATATGTGTGAGGGTACCCCAGGAGAGTTCCAAATGTGTGTAGGTAGAATATATATATTCCACGGGGGTAAAATTGAAAAAAGTTTAAAAATTTTTTTTTTGGACTTAGTCATTTTTCCGGCGTTTATCAGACTTTCAGATAGGTCAAATGTCAGTGAGCGTTCCGATTTCAGTTCCAGAGCGATTCGCACAATGAGACCTTGATATTTAGTCGTTTTCAGCCAATTTTCTGGATTTTTGAAAATTTCACTTTTTGGTGAAAATATCCACTAAATGAGGGAATAATATGTGTGAGGGTACCCCAGGAGAGTTCCAATGAGTGTGGGTAGAATATATATCCCACGGGTGTAAAATTGAAAAAAGTAGAAAAAATTTTTTTTTTTTACTCAGTCATTTTTCCAATGTTTATCAGACTTTCAGATAGGGGAAATGTCAGTGAACATTTCGATTTCAGTTCCAGAGAGATTCGCCCAATGAGTCCTTGATATTTAGTCGTTTTCAGCCTATATTTAGGATTTTTGAAAATTTCACTTTTTTGTGAAAATATCCACTAAATGAGGGAATAATATGTGTGAGGGTACAACAGGAGAGTTCCAAATGTGTGTGGGTAGAATATATATATTCCAAGGGGGTAAAATTTAAAATAGTTGAAAAAATTTTTTTTTTTGGACTTAGTCATTTTTCCTGCGTTTATCAGACTTTCAGATAGGGGAAATGTCCTTGATATTTAGTCGTTTTCAGCCAATTTTCTTGATTTTTGAAAATTTCACTTTTTTGTGATAATATCAACTAAATGAGGGAATAATATGTGTGAGGGTACCCCAGGAGAGTTCCAAATGTGTATGGGTAGAATATATATCCCACGGGGGTAAAATTGAAAAAAGTTGAAAAAAATTTTTTTTTTTGGACATAGTCATTTTTCCAACGTTTATCAGACTTTCAGATAGGCGAAATGTCAGTGAGCGCTCCGATTTCAGTTCCAGAGCGATTCGCCCAATGAGTCCTTGATATTTAGTCGTTTTCAGCCAATTTTCTGGATTTTTGAAAATTTTACTTTTTTGTGAAAATATCCTCTGAATGAGGGTATAATATGTGTGAGGGTACCCCGGGAGAGTTCCAAATGTGTGTGGGTAGAATATATATCCCACGGGGGTAAATTTGAAAAAAGTTGAAAAAAAATTTTTTTTGACTTAGTCATTTTTCCAACGTTTATCAGACTTTCAGATAGGTCAAATGTCAGTGAGCATTCCGATTTCAGTTCCAGAGCGATTCGTCCAAAGAGACCTTGATATTTAGTCGTTTTCAGCCAATTTTCTGGATTTTTGAAAATTTCACTTTTTTGTGAAAATATCCACTAAATGAGTGAATAATATGTGTGAGGGTACCCCAGGAGAGTTCCAAATGTGTGTGGGTAGAATATATATCCCACGGGGGTAAAATTGAAAAAAGTTGAAAAATTTGCTTTTTTGGACATAGTTATTTTTCCGTCGTTTATCAGACTTTCAGATAGGTCAAATGTCAGTGAATGTTCCGATTTCAGTTCCAGAGCGATTCTCCCAATGAGACCTTGATATTTAGTCGTTTTCAGCCAATTTTCTTGATTTTTGAAAATTTCAATTTTTGTGAAAATATCCACTAAATGAGGGAATAATATGTGTGAGGGTAACCCACGAGAGTTCCAAACGTGTGTGGGTAGAATATATATCCCACGGGGGTAAAATTGAAAAAAGTTGAAAAAAATTTTTTTGGGGACTTAGTCATTTTTCCAACCTTTATCAGACTTTCAGATAGGGGAAATGTCAGTGAGCGTTCCGATTTCAGTTCCAGAGCGATTCGCCCGATGAGACCTTGATATTTAGTCGTTTTCAGCAATTTTTCTGGATTTTTGAAAATTTCACTTTTTTGGGAAAATATCCACTAAATGAGGGAATAATATGTGTGAGGGTACCCCAGGAGAGTTCCAAATGTGTGTGGGTAGAATATATATCCCACGGGGGTAAAATTGAAAAAAGTTGAAAAAAATTTTTTTTTTGGACAGTCATTTTTCCAACGTTTATCAGACTTTCAGATAGGGGAAATGTCAGTGAGCATTCTGATTTCAGTTCCAGAGCGATTCAACCAATGAGTCCTTGATATTTAGTCGTTTTCAGCCAATTTTCTGGATTTTTGAAAATTTCACTTTTTTGTGAAAATATCCACTAAATGAGTGAATAATATGTGTGAGGGTACCCCAGAAGAGTTCCAAATGTGTGTGGGTAGAATATATATCCCACGGGGGTAAAATTGAAAAAAGTTGAAAAAAATTTTTTTTTGGACTTAGTCATTTTTCCGGCGTTTATCAGACTTTCAGATAGGGGAAATGTCAGTGAGCGTTCCGATTTCAGTTCCAGAGCGATTCGCCCAATGAGACCTTGATATTTAGTCGTTATAAGCCAATATTTTGGATTTTTGAAAATTTCACTTTTTTGTGATAATATCATCTAAATGAGGGAATAATATGTGTGAGGGTACCCCAGGAGAGTTCCAAATGTGTGTGGGTAGAATATATATCCCACGGGGGTAAAATTGAAAAAAGTTGAAAAATTTGCTTTTTTGGACATAGTTATTTTTCCGTCGTTTATCAGACTTTCAGATAGGTCAAATGTCAGTGAATGTTCCGATTTCAGTTCCAGAGCGATTCTCCCAATGCGACCTTGATATTTAGTCGTTTTCAGCCAATTTTCTTGATTTTTGAAAATTTCACTTTTTTTGTGAAAATATCCACTAAATGAGGGAATAATATGTGTGAGGGTAACCCAGGAGAGTTCCAAATGTGTGTGGGTAGAATATATATCCCACGGGGGTAAAATTGAAAAAAGTTGAAAAATTTGTTTTTTTGGACATAGTCATTTTTCCGTCGTTTATCAGACTTTCAGATAGGTCAAATGTCAGTGAATGTTCCGATTTCTGTTCCAGAGAGACTCGCCCAATGAGTCCTTGATATTTAGTCGTTTTCAGCCAATATTTTGGATTTTTGAAAATTTCACTTTTTTGGGAAAATATCCACTAAATGAGGGAATAATATGTGTGAGGGTACCCCAGGAGAGTTCCAAATGTGTGTGGGTAGAATATATATCCCACGGGGGTAAAATTGAAAAAAGTTGAAAAAAATTTTTTTTTTGGACAGTCATTTTTCCAACGTTTATCAGACTTTCAGATAGGGGAAATGTCAGTGAGCATTCTGATTTCAGTTCCAGAGCGATTCACCCAATGAGTCCTTGATATTTAGTCGTTTTCAGCCAATTTTCTGGATTTTTGAAAATTTCACTTTTTTGTGAAAATATCCACTAAATGAGTGAATAATATGTGTGAGGGTACCCCAGAAGAGTTCCAAATGTGTGTGGGTAGAATATATATCCCACGGGGGTAAAATTGAAAAAAGTTGAAAAATTTGTTTTTTTGGACATAGTCATTTTTCCGTCGTTTATCAGACTTTCAGATAGGTCAAATGTCAGTGAATGTTCCGATTTCAGTTCCAGTGCGATTCTCCCAATGAGACCTTGATATTTAGTCGTTTTCAGCCAATTTTCTTGATTTTTGAAAATTTCACTTTTTTGTGAAAATATCGACTAAATGAGGGAATAATATGTGTGAGGGTAACCCACGAGAGTTCCAAATGTGTGTGGGTAGAATATATATCCCACGGGGGCAAAATTGAAAAAAGTTGAAAAAAATTTTTTTTTGGACTTAGTCATTTTTCCAACGTTTATCAGACTTTCAGATAGGGGAAATGTCAGTGAGCGTTCCGATTTCAGTTCCAGAGCGTTTCGCCCAATGAGTCCTTGATATTTAGTCGTTTTCAGCCAATATTTTAGATTTTTGAAAATTTCACTTTTTTGTGAAAATATCCACTAAATGAGGGAATAATATGTGTGAGGGTAACCCACGAGAGTTCCAAATGTGTGTGGGTAGAATATATATCCCACGGGGGTAAAATTGAAAAAAGTTGAAAAAAATTTATTTTTGCACTTAGTTCATTTTTCCAATGTTTATCAGACTTTCAGATAGGGGAAATGTCAGTGAGCATTCCGATTTCAGTTCCAGAGCGATTCGCCCAATGAGACCTTGATATTTTGTCGTTTTCAGCCAATTTTCTTGATTTTTGAAAATTTTACTTTTTTGTGAAAATATCCACTAAATGAGGGAATAATATGTGTGAGGGTAACCCACAAGAGTTCCAAATGTGTATGGGTAGAATATATATCCCACGGGGGTAAAATTGAAAAAAGTTGAAAAAAATTTTTTTTTGCACTTAGTCATTTTTCCAACGTTTATCAGACTTTCACATAGGGGAAATGTCAGTGAGCGTTCCGATTTCAGTTCCAGAGCGATTCGCCCGATGAGATCATGATGTTTAGTCGTTTTCAGTCAATTTTCTGGATTTTTGAAAATTTCACTTTTTTGTGAAAATATCCACTAAATGAGGGAATAATATGTGTGAGGGTACCCCAGGAGAGTTCCAAATGTGTGTGGGTAGAATATATATATTCCAAGGGGGTAAAATTGAAAAAAGTTTAAAAAATTTTCTTTTGGACTTAGTCATTTTTCCGGCGTTTATCAGACTTTCAGATAGGGGAAATGTCAGTGAGCGTTCCGATTTCAGTTCCAGAGCAGATCGCACAATGAGTCCTTGATAATTAGTCGTTTTCAAGCCAATATTTTGGATTTTTGAAAATTTCACTTTTTTGTGATAATATCAACTAAATGAGGGAATAATATGTGTGAGGGTACCCCAGGAGAGTTCCAAATGTGTGTGGGTAGAATATATATCCCACGGGGGTAAAATTGAAAAAAGTTGAAAAAAAATTTTTTTTTGGACATAGTCATTTTTCCAACGTTTATCAGACTTTCAGATAGGGGAAATGTCAGTGAGCGTTCCGATTTCAGTTCCAGAGCGATTCGTCCAATGAGACCTTGATATTTAGTCGTTTTCAGCCAATTTTCTTGAATTTTGAAAATTTCACTTTTTTGTGAAAATATTCACTAAATGAGGGAATAATATGTGTGAGGGTAACCCAGGAGAGTTCCAAATGTGTGTGGGTAGAAAATATATCCCACGGGGGTAAAATTGAAAAAAGTTGAAAAATTAGTTTTTTTGGACATAGTCATTTTTCCGTCGTTTATCAGACTTTCAGATAGGTCAAATGTCAGTGAATGTTCCGATTTCAGTTCCAGTGCGATTCTCCCAATGAGACCTTGATATTTAGTCGTTTTCAGCCAATTTTCTTGATTTTTGAAAATTTCACTTTTTTGTGAAAATATCCACTAAATGAGGGAATAATATGTGTGAGGGTAACCCACGAGAGTTCCAAATGTGTGTGGGTAGAATATATATCCCACGGGGGTAAAATTGAAAAAAGTTGAAAAAAATTTTTTTTTGGACTTAGTCATTTTTCCAACGTTTATCAGACTTTCAGATAGGGGAAATGTCAGTGAGCATTCCGATTTCAGTTCCAGAGCGATTCGCCCAATGAGTCCTTGATATTTAGTCGTTTTCAGCCAATATTTTGGATTTTTGAAAATTTCACTTTTTTGTGAAAATATCCACTAAATGAGGGAATAATATGTGTGAGGGTAACCCACGAGAGTTCCAAATGTGTGTGGGTAGAATATATATCCCACGGGGGTAAAATTGAAAAAAGTTGAAAAAAATTTATTTTTGCACTTAGTTCATTTTTCCAACGTTTATCAGACTTTCAGATAGGGGAAATGTCAGTGAGCGTTCCGATTTCAGTACCAGAGCGATTCGCCCAATGAGTCCTTGATATTTAGTCGTTTTCAGCCAATTTTCTTGATTTTTGAAAATGTCACTTTTTTGTGAAAATATCCACTAAATGAGGGAATAATATGTGTGAGGGTACCCCAGGAGATTTCCAAATGTGTGTGGGTAGAATATATATCCCACGGGGGTAAAATTGAAAAAAGTTGAAAAAAATTTGTTTTTGGACATAGTCATTTTTCCGTCGTTTATCAGACTTTCAGATAGGTCAAATGTCAGTGAATGTTCCGATTTCAGTTCCAGAGCGATTCGCCCAATGAGACCTTGATATTTAGTCGTTTTCAGCAAATTTTCAGGATTTTTGAAAATTTCACTTTTTTGTGAAAATATCCACTAAATGAGGGAATAATATGTGTGAGGGTACCCCAGGAGAGTTCCAAATGTGTGTGGGTAGAATCCCATGGGGGTAAAATTGAAAAAAGTTGAAAAAAATGTTTTTTTGGACTTAGTCATTTTTCCAACGTTTATAAGACTTTCAGATAGGGGAAATGTCAGTGAGCGTTCCGATTTCAGTTCCAGAGCGATTCGCCCAATGATTCCTTGATATTTAGTCATTTTCAGCCAATTTTCTGGATTTTTGAAAATTTCTCTTTTTTGTGAAAATATCCACTAAATGAGGGAATAATATGTGTGAGGGTAACCCACGAGAGTTCCAAATGTGTTTGGGTAGAATATATATCCCACGGGGGTAAAATTGAAAAAAGTTGAAAAAAATTTTTTTTTGGACTTAGTAATTTTTCCAACGTTTATCAGACTTTCAGATAGGGGAAATGTCAGTGAGCGTTCCGATTTCAGTTCCAGAGCGATTCGCCCAATGAGTCATTGATATTTAGTCATTTTCAGCCAATTTTCTGGATTTTTGAAAATTTCACTTTTTTGTGAAAATATCCACTAAATGAGGGAATAATATGTGTGAGGGTACCCCAATAGAGTTCCAAATATGTGTGTGTAGAATATATATATTCCAATGGAGTAAAATTGAAAAAAGTTGAGAAAATTTTTTTTGGACTTAGTCATTTTTCCGGCGTTTATCAGACTTTCAGATAGGGGAAATGTCAGTGAGCATTCCGATTTCAGTTCCAGAGCGATTCGCCCAATGAGTCATTGATATTTAGTCGTTTTCAGCAAATTTTCTGGATTTTTTAAAATTTCACTTTTTTGTGAAAATATCCACTAAATGAGGGAATAATATGTGTGAGGGTACCCCAGGAGAGTTCCAAATGTGTGTGGGTAGAATATATATACCACGGGGGTAAAATTGAAAAAAGTTGAAAAAAATTTTTTTTGGACTTAGTCATTTTTCCAACGTTTATCAGACTTTCAGATAGGGGAAATGTCAGTGAGCGTTCCGATTTCAGTTCCAGAGCGATTAGTCCAATGAGACCTTGATATTTAGTCGTTTTCAGCCAATTTTCTGGATTTTTGAAAATTTCACTTTTTTTGTGAAAATATCCACTAAATGAGGGAATAATATGTGTGAGGGTACCCCAGAAGAGTTCCAAATGTGTGTGGGTAGAATATATATCCCACGGGGGTAAAATTGAAAAAAGTTGAAAAAAATTTTTTTTTGGACTTAGTAATTTTTCCAACGTTTATCAGACTTTCAGATAGGGGAAATGTCAGTGAGCGTTCCGATTTCAGTTCCAGAGCGATTCGCCCAGTGAGACCTTGATATTTTGTCGTTTTCAGCCAATATTTTGGATTTTTGAAAATGTCACTTTTTTGTGAAAATATCCACTAAATGAGGGAATAATATGTGTGAGGGTACCCCAGGAGAGTTCCAAATGTGTGTGGGTAGAATATATATATTCCAACGGGGTAAAATTGAAAAAAGTTGAAAAAATTTTTTTTGGACTTAGTCATTTTTCCGGCGTTTATCAGACTTTCAGATAGGGGAAATGTCAGTGAGCATTCCGATTTCAGTTCCAGAGCGATTCGCCCAATGAGACCTTGATATTTAGTCGTTTTCAGCCAATTTTCTGGATTTTTTGAAAATTTCACTTTTTTTGGGAAAATATCCACTAAATGAGTGAATAATATGTGTGAGGGTACCCCAGGAGAGTTCCAAATGTGTGTGGGTAGAATATATATCCCACGGGGGTAAAATTGAAAAAAGTTGAAAAAAAATTTTTTTGGACTTAGTCATTTTTCCAACGTTTATCAGACTTTCAGATAGGGGAAATGTCAGTGAGCGTTCCGATTTCAGTTCCAGAGCGATTCGCCCAATGAGTCCTTGATATTTAGTCGTTTTCAGCCAATATTTTGGATTTTTGAAAATTTCACTTTTTTGTGAAAATATCCACTAAATGAGGGAATAATATGTGTGAGGGTAACCCACGAGAGTTCCAAATGTGTGTGGGTAGAATATATATCCTACGGGGGTAAAATTGAAAAAAGTTGAAAAAAATTTATTTTTGCACTTAGTTCATTTTTCCAACGTTTATCAGACTTTCAGATAGGGGAAATGTCAGTGAGCGTTCCGATTTCAGTTCCAGAGCGATTCGCCCAATGAGACCTTGATATTTTGTCGTTTTCAGCCAATTTACTTGATTTTTGAAAATTTTACTTTTTTGTGAAAATATCCACTAAATGAGGGAATAATATGTGTGAGGGTAACCCACAAGAGTTCCAAATGTGTTTGGGTAGAATATATATCCCACGGGGGTAAAATTGAAAAAAGTTGAAAAAAAATTTTTTTTTGCACTTAGTCATTTTTCCAACGTTTATCAGACTTTCACATAGGGGAAATGTCAGTGAGCGTTCCGATTTCAGTTCCAGAGCGATTCGCCCGATGAGACCTTGATGTTTAGTCGTTTTCAGTCAATTTTCTGGATTTTTGAAAATTTCACTTTTTTGTGAAAATATCCACTAAATGAGGGAATAATATGTGTGAGGGTAACCCAGGAGAGCTCCAAATGTGTGTGGGTAGAATATATATCCCACGGGGTAAAATTGAAAAAAGTTGAAAAATTTGTTTTTTTGGACATAGTCATTTTTCCAACGTTTATCAGACTTTCAGATAGGTCAAATGTCAGTGAATGTTCCGATTTCAGTTCCAGAGCGATTCGCCCAATGGGTCTTTGATATTTAGTCGTTTTCAGCCAATATTTTGGATTTTTGAAAATTTCACTTTTTTGTGAAAATATCCACTAAATGAGGGAATAATATGTGTGAGGGTACCCCAGGAGAGTTCCAAATGTGTGTGGGTAGAATATATATCCCACGGGGGTAAAATTGAAAAAAGTTGAAAAAAATTTTTTTTTTGGACATAGTCATTTTTCCAACGTTTATCAGACTTTCAGATAGGGGAAATGTCAGTGAGCGTTCCGATTTCAGTTCCAGAGCGATTCGTCCAATGAGACCTTGATATTTAGTCGTTTTCAGCCAATTTTCTTGAATTTTGAAAATTTCACTTTTTTGTGAAAATATTCACTAAATGAGGGAATAATATGTGTGAGGGTAACCCAGGAGAGTTCCAAATGTGTGTGGGTAGAAAATATATCCCACGGGGGTAAAATTGAAAAAAGTTGAAAAAAATTTTTTTTTTGGACTTAGTCATTTTTCCAACGTTTATCAGACTTTCAGATAGGGGAAATGTCAGTGAGCGTTCCGATTTCAGTTCCAGAGCGATTCGCCCAATGAGTCCTTGATATTTAGTCGTTTTCAGCCAATATTTTGGATTTTTGAAAATTTCACTTTTTTGTGAAAATATCCACTAAATGAGGGAATAATATGTGTGAGGGTAACCCACGAGAGTTCTAAATGTGTGTGGGTAGAATATATATCCCACGGGGGTAAAATTGAAAAAAGTTGAAAAAAATTTATTTTTGCACTTAGTTCATTTTTCCAACGTTTATCAGACTTTCAGATAGGGGAAATGTCAGTGAGCGTTCCGATTTCAGTTCCAGAGCGATTCGCCCAATGAGACCTTGATATTTTGTCGTTTTCAGCCAATTTTCTTGATTTTTGAAAATTTTACTTTTTTGTGAAAATATCCACTAAATGAGGGAATAATATGTGTGAGGGTAACCCACAAGAGTTCCAAATGTGTATGGGTAGAATATATATCCCACGGGGGTAAAATTGAAAAAAGTTGAAAAATTTGTTTTTTTGCACTTAGTTCATTTTTCCAACGTTTATCAGACTTTCAGATAGGGGAAATGTCAGTGAGCGTTCCGATTTCAGTTCCAGAGCGATTCGCCCAATGAGTCCTTGATATTTAGTCGTTTTCAGCCAATTTTCTTGATTTTTGAAAATGTCACTTTTTTGTGAAAATATCCACTAAATGAGGGAATAATATGTGTGAGGGTACCCCAGGAGAGTTCCAAATGTGTGTGGGTAGAATATATACATTCCAAGGGGGTAAAATTGAAAAAAGTTGAAAAAATTTTTTTTTGGACTTAGTCATTTTTCCGGCGTTTATCAGACTTTCAGATAGGGGAAATGTCAGTGAGCGTTCCGATTTCAGTTCCAGAGCGATTCGCCCAATGGGTCTTTGATATTTAGTGGTTTTCAGCCAATATTTTGGATTTTTGAAAATTTCACTTTTTTGTGAAAATATCCACTAAATGAGGGAATAATATGTGTGAGGGTACCCCAATAGAGTTCCAAATATGTGTGGGTAGAATATATATATTCCAATGGAGTAAAATTGAAAAAAGTTTAAAAAATTTTTTTTTGGACTTAGTCATTTTTCCGGCGTTTATCAGACTTTCAGATAGGGGAAATGTCAGTGAGCGTTCCGATTTCAGTTCCAGAGCGATTCGCCCAATGAGACCTTGATATTTTGTCGTTTTCAGCCAATATTTTGGATTTTTGAAAATGTCACTTTTTTGTGAAAATATCCACTAAATGAGGGAATAATATGTGTGAGGGTACCCCAGGAGAGTTCCAAATGTGTGTGGGTAGAATATATATATTCCAACGGGGTAAAATTGAAAAAAGTTGAAAAAATTTTTTTTGGACTTAGTCATTTTTCCGGTGTTTATCAGACTTTCAGATAGGGGAAATGTCAGTGAGCATTCCGATTTCAGTTCCAGAGCGATTCGCCCAATGAGACCTTGATATTTAGTCGTTTTCAGCCAATTTTCTGGATTTTTTGAAAATTTCACTTTTTTTGGGAAAATATCCACTAAATGAGTGAATAATATGTGTGAGGGTACCCCAGGAGAGTTCCAAATGTGTGTGGGTAGAATATATATCCCACGGGGGTAAAATTGAAAAAAGTTGAAAAAAAATTTTTTTGGACTTAGTCATTTTTCCAACGTTTATCAGACTTTCAGATAGGGGAAATGTCAGTGAGCGTTCCGATTTCAGTTCCAGAGCGATTCGCCCAATGAGACCTTGATATTTAGTCGTTTTCAGCCAATTTTCTGGATTTTTGAAAATTTCACTTTTTTTGTGAAAATATCCACTAAATGAGTGAATAATATGTGTGAGGGTACCCCAGAAGAGTTCCAAATGTGTGTGGGTAGAATATATATCCCACGAGGGTAAAATTGAAAAAAGTTGAAAAAAATTTTTTTTTGGACTTAGTCATTTTTCCAACGTTTATCAGACTTTCGGATAGGGGAAATGTCAGTGAGCGTTCCGATTTCAGTTCCAGAGCGATTCGCCCAATGATTCCTTGATATTTAGTCATTTTCAGCCAATTTTCTGGATTTTTGAAAATTTCTCTTTTTTGTGAAAATATCCACTAAATGAGGGAATAATATGTGTGAGGGTAACCCACGAGAGTTCCAAATGTGTGTGGGTAGAATATATATCCCACGGGGGTAAAATTGAAAAAAGTTGAAAAAAAATTTTTTTTGGACTTAGTAATTTTTCCAACGTTTATCAGACTTTCAGATAGGGGAAATGTCAGTGAGCGTTCCGATTTCAGTTCCAGAGCGATTCGCCAAATGGGTCTTTGATATTTAGTGGTTTTCAGCCAATATTTTGGATTTTTGAAAATTTCACTTTTTTGTGAAAATATCCACTAAATGAGGGAATAATATGTGTGAGGGTACCCCAGGAGAGTTCCAAATATGTGTGGGTAGAATATATATATTCCAAGGGAGTAAAATTGAAAAAAGTTTAAAAAATTTTTTTTTGGACTTAGTAATTTTTCCGGCGTTTATCAGACTTTCAGATAGGGGAAATGTCAGTGAGCGTTCCGATTTCAGTTCCAGAGCGATTCGCCCAATGAGTCCTTGATATTTAGTCGTTTTCAGCCAATATTTTGGATTTTTGAAAATTTCACTTTTTTGTGAAAATATCCACTAAATGAGGGAATAATATGTGTGAGGGTAACCCACGAGAGTTCCAAATGTGTGTGGGTAGAATATATATCCTACGGGGGTAAAATTGAAAAAAGTTGAAAAAAATTTATTTTTGCACTTAGTTCATTTTTCCAACGTTTATCAGACTTTCAGATAGGGGAAATGTCAGTGAGCGTTCCGATTTCAGTTCCAGAGCGATTCGCCCAATGAGACCTTGATATTTTGTCGTTTTCAGCCAATTTACTTGATTTTTGAAAATTTTACTTTTTTGTGAAAATATCCACTAAATGAGGGAATAATATGTGTGAGGGTAACCCACAAGAGTTCCAAATGTGTTTGGGTAGAATATATATCCCACGGGGGTAAAATTGAAAAAAGTTGAAAAAAAATTTTTTTTTGCACTTAGTCATTTTTCCAACGTTTATCAGACTTTCACATAGGGGAAATGTCAGTGAGCGTTCCGATTTCAGTTCCAGAGCGATTCGCCCGATGAGACCTTGATGTTTAGTCGTTTTCAGTCAATTTTCTGGATTTTTGAAAATTTCACTTTTTTGTGAAAATATCCACTAAATGAGGGAATAATATGTGTGAGGGTAACCCAGGAGAGCTCCAAATGTGTGTGGGTAGAATATATATCCCACGGGGTAAAATTGAAAAAAGTTGAAAAATTTGTTTTTTTGGACATAGTCATTTTTCCAACGTTTATCAGACTTTCAGATAGGTCAAATGTCAGTGAATGTTCCGATTTCAGTTCCAGAGCGATTCGCCCAATGGGTCTTTGATATTTAGTCGTTTTCAGCCAATATTTTGGATTTTTGAAAATTTCACTTTTTTGTGAAAATATTCACTAAATGAGGGAATAATATGTGTGAGGGTAACCCACAAGAGTTCCAAATGTGTATGGGTAGAATATATATCCCACGGGGGTAAAATTGAAAAAAGTTGAAAAAAATTTTTTTTTGGACTTAGTAATTTATCCAACGTTTATCAGACTTTCAGATAGGGGAAATGTCAGTGAGCGTTCTGATTACAGTTCCAGAGCGATTCGCCCAATGAGACCTTGATATTTAGTCGTTTTCAGCCAATTTTTTTGATTTTTGAAAATTTCACTTTTTTTGTGGAAATATCCACTAAATGAGGGAATAATATGTGTGAGGGTAACATACGAGAGTTCCAAATGTGTGTGGGTAGAATACATATCCCACGGGGGTAAAATTGAAAAAAGTTGAAAAAAATTTTTTTTTGCACTTAGTTCATTTTTCCAACGTTTATCAGACTTTCAGATAGGGGAAATGTCAGTGAGCGTTCCGATTTCAGTTCCAGAGCGATTCGCCCAATGAGTCCTTGATATTTAGTCGTTTTCAGCCAATTTTCTTGATTTTTGAAAATGTCACTTTTTTGTGAAAATATCCACTAAATGAGGGAATAATATGTGTGAGGGTACCCCAGGAGAGTTCCAAATGTGTGTGGGTAGAATATATATATTCCAAGGGGGTAAAATTGAAAAAAGTTGAAAAAATTTTTTTTTGGACTTAGTCATTTTTCCGGCGTTTATCAGACTTTCAGATAGGGGAAATGTCAGTGAGCGTTCCGATTTCAGTTCCAGAGCGATTCGCCCAATGAGACGTTGAAATTTAGTCGTTTTCAGCCAATTTTCTTGAATTTTGAAAATTTCACTTTTTTGTGAAAATATCCACTAAATGATGGAATAATATGTGTGAGGGAAACCCACGAGAGTTCCAAATGTGTGTGGGTAGAATATATATCCCACGTGGGTAAAATTGAAAAAAGTTGAAAAATTTGTTTTTTTGGACATAGTCATTTTTCCGTCGTTTATCAGACTTTCAGATAGGTCAAATGTCAGTGAATGTTCCGATTTCAGTTCCAGAGCGATTCGCCCAATGGGTCTTTGATATTTAGTCATTATCAGCCAATATTTTCGATTTTTGAAAATTTCACTTTTTTGTGAAAATATCCACTAAATGAGGGAATAATATGTGTGAGGGTACCCCAGGAGAGTTCCAAATGTGTGTGGGTAGAATATATATCCCACGGGGGTAAAATTGAAAAAAGTTGAAAAAAATTTTTTTTCGGACTTAGTCATTTTTCCAACGTTTATCAGACTTTCAGATAGGGGAAATGTCAGTGAGCGTTCCGATTTCAGTTCCAGAGCGATTCGCCCAATGAGTCCTTGATATTTAGACGTTATCAGCCAATATTTTGGATTTTTGAAAATTTCACTTTTTTGTGAAAATATCCACTAAATGAGGGAATAATATGTGTGAGGGTACCCCAGGAGAGTTCCAAATGTGTGTGGGCAGAATATATATCCCACGGGGGTAAAATTGAAAAAAGTTGAAAAAATTTTTTTTTTGGACTCAGTCATTTTTCCAACGTTTATCAGACTTTCAGAAAGGGCAAATGTCAGTGAGCATTCCGATTTCAGTTCCAGAGCGATTCGCCCAATGGGTCTTTGATATATAGTCGTTTTCAGCCAATATTTTGGATTTTTGAAAATTTTACTTTTTTGTGAAAATATCCACTAAATGAGGGAATAATATGTGTGAAGGTACCCCAGGAGAGTTCCAAATGTGTGTGGGTAGAATATATATCCCACGGGGGTAAAATTGAAAAAAGTTGAAAAAATTTATTTTTTTGGACAGTCATTTTTCCGTTGTTTATCAGACTTTCAGATAGGTCAAATGTCAGTGAGCATTCCGATTTCAGTTCCAGAGCGATTCGCCCAATGAGTCCTTGATATTTAGTCTTTTTCAGCCAATTTTCTGGATTTTTGAAAATTTCACTTTTTTGTGAAAATATCCAGTAAATGAGGGAATAATATGTGTGAGGGTACCCCAGGAGAGTTCCAAATGTGTGTGGGTAGAATATATATCCCACGATGGTAAAATTGAAAAAATTGAAAAAAAAAATTTTTGGGACTTAGTCATTTTTCCGTCGTTTATCAGACTTTCAGATAGGGCAAATGTCAGTGAGAGTTCCGATTTCAGTTCCAGAGCGATTCGCCCAATGAGTCCTTGATATTTAGTCGTTTTCAGCCAATATTTTGGATTTTTGAAAATTTCACTTTTTTGTGAAAATATCCACTAAATGAGGGAATAATATATGTGAGGGTACCCCAAGAGAGTTCCAAATGTGTGTGGGTAGAATATATATCCCACAGGGGTAAAATTGAAAAAAGTTGAAAAAAATTTTTTTTTGGACTTAGTCATTTTTCCAACGTTTATCAGACCTTCAGATAGGGGAAATGTCAGTGAGCGTTCTGATTTCAGTTCCAGAGCGATTCGCCCAATGAGACCTTGATATTTAGTCGTTTTCAGCCAATTTTTTTGATTTTTGAAAATTTCACTTTTTTTGTGGAAATATCCACTAAATGAGGGAATAATATGTGTGAGGGTAACATACGAGAGTTCCAAATGTGTGTGGGTAGAATATATATCCCACGGGGGTAAAATTGAAAAAAATTGAAAAAAATTTTTTTTTGCACTTAGTTCATTTTTCCAACGTTTATCAGACTTTCAGATAGGGGAAATGTCAGTGAGCGTTCCGATTTCAGTTCCAGAGCGATTCGCCCAATGAGTCCTTGATATTTAGTCGTTTTCAGCCAATTTTCTTGATTTTTGAAAATGTCACTTTTTTGTGAAAATATCCACTAAATGAGGGAATAATATGTGTGAGGGTACCCCAGGAGAGTTCCAAATGTGTGTGGGTAGAATATATATATTCCAAGGGGGTAAAATTGAAAAAAGTTGAAAAAATTTTTTTTTGGACTTAGTCATTTTTCCGGCGTTTATCAGACTTTCAGATAGGGGAAATGTAAGTGAGCGTTCCAATTTAGGTTCCAGAGCGATTCGCCCAATGAGTCCTTGATATTTAGTCGTTTTCAGCCAATATTTTGGATTTTTGAAAATTTCACTTTTTTGTGAAAATATACACTAAATGAGGGAATAATATATGTGAGGGTACCCCAGGAGAGTTCCACATGTGTGTGGGTAGAATATATATCCCACGGGGGTAAAATTGAAAAAATTTGAAAAAAATTTTTTTTTGGACTTAGTCATTTTTCCAACGTTTATCAGACCTTCAGATAGGGGAAATGTCAGTGAGCGTTCCGATTTCAGTTCCAGAGCGATTCGCCCCATGAGACCTTGATATTTAGTCGTTTTCAGCCAATTTTCTTGATTTTTGAAAATGTCACTTTTTTGTGAAAATATCCACTAAATGAGGGAATAATATGTGTGAGGGTACCCCAGGAGAGTTCCAAATGTGTGTGGGTAGAATATATATATTCCAAGGGGGTAAAATTGAAAAAAGTTGAAAAATTTGTTTTTTTGGACATAGTCATTTTTCCGTCGTTTATCAGACTTTCAGATAGGTCAAATGTCAGTGAATGTTCCGATTTCAGTTCCAGAGCAATTCGCCCAATGAGACCTTGATATTTAGTCGTTTTCAGCAAATTTTCTGTATTTTTGAAAATTTCACTTTTTTGTGAAATTATCCACTAAATGAGGGAATAATATGTGTGAGGGTACCCCAGGAGAGTTCCAAATGTGTGTGGGTAGAATATATATATTCCAAGGGGGTAAAATTGAAAAAGTTTAACAATTTTTTTTTTGGACTTAGTCATTTTTCCGGCATTTATCAGACTTTCAGATAGGGGAAATGTCAGTGAGCGTTCCGATTTCAGTTCCAGAGGGATTCGCCCAATGAGTCCTTGATATTTAGTCGTTTTCAGCCAATTTTCTGGATTTTTGAAAATGTCACTTTTTTGTGAAAATATCCACTAAATGAGGGAATAATATGTGTGAGGGTACCCCAGGAGAGTTCCAAATGTGTGTGGGTAGAATATATATCCCACGGGGGTAAACTTGAAAAAAGTTGAAAAAATTTTTTTTTTTGGACATAGTCATTTTTCCGTCGTTTATCAGACTTTTAGATAGGTCAAATGTCAGTGAGCGTTCCGATTTCAGTTCCAGAGCGATTCGTCCAATGAGACCTTGATATTTAGTCGTTTTCAGCCAATTTTCTGCATTTTTGAAAATTTCACTTTTTTGTGAAAATATCCACTAAAAGAGGGAATAATATGTGTGAGGGTACCCCAGGAGAGTTCCAAATGTGTGTGGGTAGAATATATATCCCACGGGGGTAAAATTGAAAAAAGTTGAAAAAAAATTTTTTTTTGACTTAGTCATTTTTCCAACGTTTATCAGACTTTCAGATAGGGGAAATGTTAGTGAGCATTCCGATTTCAGTTCCAGAGCAATTCGCCCAATGCGTCCTTGATAGTTAGTCGTTTTCAGCCAATTTTTTGGATTTTTGAAAATTTCACTTTTTTGTGAAAATATCCACTAAATGAGGGAATAATATGTGTGAGGGTACCCCAGGAGAGTTCCAAATGTGTGTGGGTAGCATATATATCCCACGGGGGTAAAATTGAAAAAATTTGAAAAAAATTTTTTTTTGGACTTAGTCATTTTTCCAACGTTTATCAGACCTTCAGATAGGGGAAATGTCAGTGAGCGTTCCGATTTCAGTTCCAGAGCGATTCGCCCCATGAGACCTTGATATTTAGTCGTTTTCAGCCAATTTTCTTGATTTTTGAAAATGTCACTTTTTTGTGAAAATATCCACTAAATGAGGGAATAATATGTGTGAGGGTACCCCAGGAGAGTTCCAAATGTGTGTGGGTAGAATATATATATTCCAAGGGGGTAAAATTGAAAAAAGTTGAAAAATTTGTTTTTTTGGACATAGTCATTTTTCCGTCGTTTATCAGACTTTCAGATAGGTCAAATGTCAGTGAATGTTCCGATTTCAGTTCCAGAGCAATTCGCCCAATGAGACCTTGATATTAAGTCGTTTTCAGCAAATTTTCTGTATTTTTGAAAATTTCACTTTTTTGTGAAATTATCCACTAAATGAGGGAATAATATGTGTGAGGGTACCCCAGGAGAGTTCCAAATGTGTGTGGGTAGAATATATATATTCCAAGGGGGTAAAATTGAAAAAAGTTGAAAAAATTTTTTTTTGGACTTAGTCATTTTTCCGGCGTTTATCAGACTTTCAGATAGGGGAAATGTAAGTGAGCGTTCCAATTTAGGTTCCAGAGCGATTCGCCCAATGAGTCCTTGATATTTAGTCGTTTTCAGCCAATATTTTGGATTTTTGAAAATTTCACTTTTTTGTGAAAATATACACTAAATGAGGGAATAATATATGTGAGGGTACCCCAGGAGAGTTCCACATGTGTGTGGGTAGAATATATATCCCACGGGGGTAAAATTGAAAAAATTTGAAAAAAATTTTTTTTTGGACTTAGTCATTTTTCCAACGTTTATCAGACCTTCAGATAGGGGAAATGTCAGTGAGCGTTCCGATTTCAGTTCCAGAGCGATTCGCCCCATGAGACCTTGATATTTAGTCGTTTTCAGCCAATTTTCTTGATTTTTGAAAATGTCACTTTTTTGTGAAAATATCCACTAAATGAGGGAATAATATGTGTGAGGGTACCCCAGGAGAGTTCCAAATGTGTGTGGGTAGAATATATATATTCCAAGGGGGTAAAATTGAAAAAAGTTGAAAAATTTGTTTTTTTGGACATAGTCATTTTTCCGTCGTTTATCAGACTTTCAGATAGGTCAAATGTCAGTGAATGTTCCAATTTCAGTTCCAGAGCAATTCGCCCAATGAGACCTTGATATTTAGTCGTTTTCAGCAAATTTTCTGTATTTTTGAAAATTTCACTTTTTTGTGAAATTATCCACTAAATGAGGGAATAATATGTGTGAGGGTACCCCAGGAGAGTTCCAAATGTGTGTGGGTAGAATATATATATTCCAAGGGGGTAAAATTGAAAAAGTTTAACAATTTTTTTTTTGGACTTAGTCATTTTTCCGGCATTTATCAGACTTTCAGATAGGGGAAATGTCAGTGAGCGTTCCGATTTCAGTTCCAGAGGGATTCGCCCAATGAGTCCTTGATATTTAGTCGTTTTCAGCCAATATTTTGGATTTTTGAAAATTTCACTTTTTTGTGAAAATATCCACTAAATGAGGGAATAATATGTGTGAGGGTACCCCAGGAGAGTTCCAAATGTGTGTGGGTAGAATATATATCCCACGGGGGTAAAATTGAAAAAAGTTGAAAAAATTTATTTTTTTGGACAGTCATTTTTCCGTCGTTTATCAGACTTTCAGATAGGTCAAATGTCAGTGAGCATTCCGATATCAGTTCCAGAGCGATTCGCCCAATGAGTCCTTGATATTTAGTCTTTTTCAGCCAATTTTCTGGATTTTTGAAAATTTCACTTTTTTGTGAAAATATCCACTAAATGAGGGAATAATATGTGTGAGGGTACCCCAGGAGAGTTCCAAATGTGTGTGGGTAGAATATATATCCCACGATGGTAAAATTGAAAAAATTGAAAAAAAAAATTTTTTGGACTTAGTCATTTTTCCGTCGTTTATCAGACTTTCAGATAGGGCAAATGTCAGTGAGCGTTCCGATTTCAGTTCCAGAGCGATTCGCCCAATGAGACCTTGATATTTAGTCGTTTTCAGCCAATTTTCTTGATTTTTGAAAATTTCACTTTTTTGTGAAAATATCCACTAAATGAGGGAATAATATGTGTGAGGGTAACCCACGAGAGTTCCAAATGTGTGTGGGTAGAATATATATCCCACGGGGGTAAAATTGAAAAAAGTTGAAAAAAATTTTTTTTTGCACTTAGTCATTTTTCCAACGTTTATCAGACTTTCAGATAGGTGAAATGTCAGTGAGCGTTCCGATTTCAGTTCCAGATCGATTCGCCCAATGAGTCCTTGATATTTAGTCGTTTTCAGCCAATTTTCTTGATTTTTGAAAATGTCACTTTTTTGTGAAAATATCCACTAAATGAGGGAATAATATGTGTGAGGGTACCCCAGGAGAGTTCCAAATGTGTGTGGGTAGAATATATATATTCCAAGGGAGTAAAATTGAAAAAAGTTTAAAAATTTTTTTTTTGGACTTAGTCATTTTTCCGGCGTTTATCAGACTTTCAGATAGGGGAAATGTCAGTGAGCGTTATGATTTCAGTTCCAGAGCGATTCGCCCAATGAGTCCTTGATATTTAGTCGTTTTCAGCCAATTTTCTGGATTTTTGAAAATTTCACTTTTTTGTGAAAATATCCACTAAATGAGGGAATAATATGTGTGAGGGTACCCCAGGAGAGTTCCAAATGTGTGTGGGCAGAATATATATCCCACGGGGGTAAAATTGAAAAAAGTTGAAAAAAATTTTTTTTTGGACTCAGTCATTTTTCCAACGTTTATCAGACTTTCAGAAAGGGCAAATGTCAGTGAGCATTCCGATTTCAGTTGCAGAGCGATTCGCCCAATGGGTCTTTGATATATAGTCGTTTTCAGCCAATATTTTGGATTTTTGAAAATTTCACTTTTTTGTGAAAATATCCACTAAATGAGGGAATAATATGTGTGAGGGTACCCCAGGAGAGTTCCAAATGTGTGTGGGTTGAATATATATCCCACGGGGGTAAAATTGAAAAAAGTTGAAAAAATTTATTTTTTTGGACAGTCATTTTTCCGTCGTTTATCAGACTTTCAGATAGGTCAAATGTCAGTGAGCATTCCGATTTCAGTTCCAGAGCGATTCGCCCAATGAGTCCTTGATATTTAGTCTTTTTCAGCCAATTTTCTGGATTTTTGAAAATTTCACTTTTTTGTGAAAATATCCACTAAATGAGGGAATAATATGTGTGAGGGTACCCCAGGAGAGTTCCAAATGTGTGTGGGTAGAATATATATCCCACGATGGTAAAATTGAAAAAATTGAAAAAAAAAATTTTTTGGACTTAGTCATTTTTCCGTCGTTTATCAGACTTTCAGATAGGGCAAATGTCAGTGAGCGTTCCGATTTCAGTTCCAGAGCGATTCGCCCAATGAGACCTTGATATTTAGTCGTTTTCAGCCAATTTTCTTGATTTTTGAAAATTTCACTTTTTTGTGAAAATATCCACTAAATGAGGGAATAATATTTGTGAGGGTACCCCAGGAGAGTTCCAAATGTGTGTGGGTAGAATATATATATTCCAAGGGGGTAAAATTGAAAAAAGTTGAAAACATTTTTTTTTTGGACTTAGTCATTTTTCCGGCGTTTATCAGACTTTCAGATAGGGGAAATGTCAGTGAGCGTTCCGATTTCAGTTCCAGAGCAATTCGCCCAATGAGTCCTTGATATTTAGTCGTTTTCAGCCAATTTTCTGGATTTTTAAAAATTTTACTTTTTTGTGAAAATATCCACTGAATGAGGGAATGATATGTGTGAGGGTACCCCAGGAGAGTTCCAAATGTGTGTGGGTAGAATATATATCCCACGGGGGTAAAATTGAAAAAAGTTGAAAAAATTTTTTTTTTGGACTTAGTCATTTTTCCATTGTTTATCAGACTTTCAGATAGGGGAAATGTCAGTGACCGTTCCGACTTCAGTTCCAGAGCGATTCGCCCAATGAGACCATGATATTTAGTCGTTTTCAGCCAATTTTCTGGTTTTTTGAAAATTTCACTTTTTTTGTGAAAATATCCACTAAATGAGGGAATAATATGTGTGAGGGTACCCCAGGAGATTTCCAAATGTGTGTGGGTAGAATATATATCCCACGGGGGTAAAATTGAAAAAAGTTGAAAAAAATTTGTTTTTGGACATAGTCATTTTTCCATTGTTTATCAGACTTTCAGATAGGGAAAATGTCAGTGAGTGTTCCGATTTCAGTTCCAGAGTGATTCGCCCAATGGGTCTTTGATATTTAGTCGTTTTCAGCCAATATTTTGGATTTTTGAAAATTTCACTTTTTTGTGAAAATATACACTAAATGAAGGAATAATATGTGTGAGGGTACCCCAGGAGAGATCCAAATGTGTGTGGGTAGAATATATATATTTCAAGGGGGTAAAATTGAAAAAAGTTTAAAAATTTTTTTTTTGGACTTAGTCATTTTTCCGGCGTTTATGAGATTTTCAGATAGGGGAAATGTCAGTGAGCGTTCCGATTTCAGTTCCAGAGCGATTCGCCCAATGAGACCTTGATATTTAGTCGTTTTCAGCCAATTTTCTTGAATTTTGAAAATTTCACTTTTTTGTGAAAATATCCACTAAATGAGGGAATAATATGTGTGAGGGTAGCCCACGAGAGTTCCAAATGTGTGTGGGTAGAATATATATCCCACGTGGGTAAAATTGAAAAAAGTTGAAAAATTTGTTTTTTTGGACATAGTCATTTTTCCGTCGTTTATCAGACTTTCAGATAGGTCAAATGTCAGTGAATGTTCCGATTTCAGTTCCAGAGCGATTCGCCCAATGAGACCTTGATATTTAGTCGTTTTCAGCAAATTTTCTGTATTTTTGAAAATTTCACTTTTTTGTGAAAATATCCACTAAATGAGGGAATAATATGTGTGAGGGTACCCCAGGAGAGTTCCAAATGTGTGTGGGTAGAATATATATCCCACGGGGGTAAAATTGAAAAAAGTTGAAAAAATTTTTTTTTTGGACTTAGTCATTTTTCCAACGTTTATCAGACTTTCAGATAGGGGAAATGTTAGTGAGCGTTCCGATTTCAGTTCCAGAGCAATTCGCCCAATGAGTCCTTGATAGTTAGTCGTTTTCAGCCAATTTTCTGGATTTTTGAAAATTTCACTTTTTTGTGAAAATATCCACTAAATGAGGGAATAATATGTGTGAGGGTACCCCAGGAGAGTTCCAAATGTGTGTGGGCAGAATATATATCCCACGGGGGTAAAATTGAAAAAAGTTGAAAAAAATTTTTTTTTGGACTCAGTCATTTTTCCAACGTTTATCAGACTTTCAGAAAAGGCAAATGTCAGTGAGCATTCCGATTTCAGTTCCAGAGCGATTCGCCCAATGGGTCTTTGATATATAGTCGTTTTCAGCCAATATTTTGGATTTTTGAAAATTTCACTTTTTTGTGAAAATATCCACTAAATGAGGGAATAATATGTGTGAGGGTACCCCAGGAGAGTTCCAAATGTGTGTGGGTAGAATATATATCCCACGATGGTAAAATTGAAAAAATTGAAAAAAAAAATTTTTTGGACTTAGTCATTTTTCCGTCGTTTATCAGACTTTCAGATAGGGCAAATGTCAGTGAGCGTTCCGATTTCAGTTCCAGAGCTATTCGCCCAATGAGACCTTGATATTTAGTCGTTTTCAGCCAATTTTCTTGATTTTTGAAAATTTCACTTTTTTGTGAAAATATCCACTAAATGAGGGAATAATATGTGTGAGGGTAACCCACGAGAGTTCCAAATGTGTGTGGGTAGAATATATATCCCACGGGGGTAAAATTGAAAAAAGTTGAAAAAAATTTTTTTTTGCACTTAGTCATTTTTCCAACGTTTATCAGACTTTCAGATAGGTGAAATGTCAGTGAGCGTTCCGATTTCAGTTCCAGATCGATTCGCCCAATGGGTCTTTGATATATAGTCGTTTTCAGTAAATATTTTGGATTTTTGAAAATTTCACTTTTTTGTGAAAATATCCACTAAATGAGGGAATAATATGTGTGAGGGTACCACAGGAGAGTTCCAAATGTGTGTGGGTAGAATATATATCCAACGGGGGTAAATTTGAAAAAAGTTGAAAAAATTTTTTTTTTTGGACAGTCATTTTTCCGTCGTTTATCAGACTTTCAGATAGGTCAAATGTCAGTGAGCATTCCGATTTCAGTTCCAGAGCGATTCGCCCAATGAGATCTTGATATTTAGTCTTTTTTAGCCAATTTTCTGGATTTTTGAAAATTTCACTTTTTTGTGAAAATATCCACTAAATGAGGGAATAATATGTGTGAGGGTACCCCAGGAGAGTTCCAAATGTGTGTGGGTAGAATATATATCCCACGGGGGTAAAATTGAAAAAATTGAAAAAAAAATTTTTTTGGACTTAGTCATTTTTCCGGCGTTTATCAGACTTTCAGATAGGGCAAATGTCAGTGAGTGTTCCGATTTCAGTTCCAGAGCGATTCGCCCAATGGGTCTTTGATATTTAGTCGTTATCAGCCAATATTTTGGATTTTTGAAAATTTCACTTTTTTGTGAAAATATCCACTAAATGAGGGAATAATATGTGTGAGGGTACCCCAGGAGAGTTCCAAATGTGTGTGGGTAGAATATATATCCCACGGGGGTAAAATTGAAAAACGTTGAAAGAAATTTTTTTTTGGACTCAGTCATTTTTCCAACGTTTATCAGACTTTCAGATAGGGGAAATGTCAGTGAGCATTCCGATTTCAGTTCCACAACGATTTATCCAATGAATCCTTGATATTTAGTTGTTTTCAGTAAATATTTTGGATTTTTGAAAATTTCACTTTTTTGTGAAAATATCCACTAAATGAGGGAATAATATGTGTGAGGGTACCACAGGAGAGTTCCAAATGTGTGTGGTTAGAATATATATCCAACGGGGGTAAATTTGAAAAAAAGTTGAAAAAATTTTTTTTTTTGGACAGTCATTTTTCCGTCGTTTATCAGACTTTCAGATAGGTCAAATGTCAGTGAGCATTCCGATTTCAGTTCCAGAGCGATTCGCCCAATGAGATCTTGATATTTAGTGTTTTTTAGCCAATTTTCTGGATTTTTGAAAATTTCACTTTTTTGTGAAAATATCCACTAAATGAGGGAATAATATGTGTGAGGGTACCCCAGGAGAGTTCCAAATGTGTGGGTAGAACATATATCCCACGGGGGTAAAATTGAAAAAATTGAAAACATTTTTTTTTTTGGACATAGTCATTTTTCCGTCGTTTATCAGACTTTCAGATAGGTCAAATGTCAGTGAGCGTTCCGATTTCAGTTCCAGAGCGATTCGCCCAATGAGTCCTTGATATTTAGTCGTTTTCAGCCAATTTTCTGGATTTTTGAAAATTTCACTTTTTTGTGAAAATATCCACTAAATGAGGGAATAATATGTGTGAGGGTACCCCAGGAGAGTTCCAAATGTGTGTGGGTAGAATATATATATTCCAAGGGGGTAAAATTGAAAAAAGTTTAAAAATTTTTTTTTTGGACTTAGTCATTTTTCCGGCGTTTATCAGACTTTCAGATAGGGGAAATGTCAGTGAGCGTTCCGATGTCAGTTCCAGAGCGATTCGCCCAATGAGTCCTTGATATTTAGTCGTTTTCAGCAAATTTTCTGGATTTTTGAAAATTTCACTTTTTTGTGAAAATATCCACTAAATGAGGGAATAATATGTGTGAGGGTACCCCAGGAGAGTTCCAAATGTGTGTGGGTAGAATATATATCCCACGGGGGTAAAATTGAAAAAAGTTGAAAAAAATTTTTTTTTGGACTCAGTCATTTTTCCAACGTTTATCAGACTTTCAGATAGGGGAAGTGTCAGTGAGCATTCCGATTTCAGTTCCAGAGCGATTCGCCCAATGAGTCCTTGATATTTAGTCATTTTCAGCCAGTTTTCTGGATTTTTGAAAATTTCACTTTTTTGTGAAAATATCAACTAAATGAGGGAATAATATGTGTGAGGGTACCCCAGGAGAGTTCCAAATGTGTGTGGGTAGAATATATATCCCACGGGGGTAAAATTGAAAAAAGTTGAAAAAAAATTTTTTTTTGACTTAGTCATTTTTCCAACGTTTATCAGACTTTCAGATAGGGGAAATGTTAGTGAGCGTTCCGATTTCAGTTCCAGAGCAATTCGCCCAATGAGTCTTTGATAGTTAGTCGTTTTCAGCCAATTTTTTGGATTTTTGAAAATTTAACTTTTTTGTGAAAATATCCACTAAATGAGGGAATAATATGTGTGAGGGTACCCCAGGAGAGTTCCAAATGTGTGTGGGTAGAATATATATCCCACGGGGGTAAAATTGAAAAAAGTTGAAAAAAAATTTTTTTTGGACTTAGTCAATTTTCCAACGTTTATCAGACTTTCAGATAGGGCAAATGTCAGTGAATGTTCCTATTTCAGTTCCAGAGCGATTCGCCCAATGAGACCTTGATATTTAGTCGTTTTCAGCCAATTTTCTGGATTTTTGAAAATGTCACTTTTTTGTGAAAATATCCACTAAATGAGGGAATAATATGTGTGAGGGTACCCCAGGAGAGTTCCAAATGTGTGTGGGTAGAATATATATCCCACGGGGGTAAAATTGAAAAAAGTTGAAAATAATTTTTTTTTGGACTTAGTCAATTTTCCAACGTTTATCAGACTTTCAGATAGGGAAAATGTCAGTGAGTGTTCCGATTTCAGTTCCAGAGCAATTCGCCCAATGGGTCTTTGATATTTAGTCGTTTTCAGCCAATATTTTGGATTTTTGAAAATTTCACTTTTTTGTGAAAATATCCACTAAATGAGGGAATAATATGTGTGAGGGTACCCCAGGAGAGTTCCAAATGTGTGTGGGTAGAATATATATATTCCAAGGGGGTAAAATTGAAAAAAGTTTAAAAATTTTTTTTTTGGACTTAGTCATTTTTCCGGCGTTTATCAGACTTTCAGATAGGGGAAATGTCAGTGAGCGTTCCGATTTCAGTTCCAGAGCGATTCGCCCAATGAGACCTTGATATTTAGTCGTTTTCAGCCAATTTTCTTGAATTTTGAAAATTTCACTTTTTTGTGAAAATATCCACTAAATGATGGAATAATATGTGTGAGGGTACCCCAGGAGAGTTCCAAATGTGTGTGGGTAGAATATATATCCCACGGGGGTAAAATTGAAAAAAGTTGAAAGAAATTTTTTTTTGGACTCAGTCATTTTTCCAACGTTTATCAGACTTTCAGATAGGGGAAATGTCAGTGAGCATTCCGATTTCAGTTCCACAACGATTTATCCAATGAATCCTTGATATTTAGTTGTTTTCAGTAAATATTTTGGATTTTTGAAAATTTCACTTTTTTGTGAAAATATCCACTAAATGAGGGAATAATATGTGTGAGGGTACCCCAGGAGAGTTCCAAATGTGTGTGGGTAGAACATATATCCCACGGGGGTAAAATTGAAAACATTTTTTTTTTTGGACATAGTCATTTTTCCGTCGTTTATCAGACTTTCAGATAGGTCAAATGTCAGTGAGCGTTCCGATTTCAGTTCCAGAGCGATTCGCCCAATGAGTCCTTGATATTTAGTCGTTTTCAGCCAATTTTCTGGATTTTTGAAAATTTCACTTTTTTGTGAAAATATCCACTAAATGAGGGAATAATATGTGTGAGGGTACCCCAGGAGAGTTCCAAATGTGTGTGGGTAGAATATATATATTTCTAGGGGGTAAAATTGAAAAAAGTTTAAAAATTTTTTTTTTGGACTTAGTCATTTTTCCGGCGTTTATCAGACTTTCAGATAGGGGAAATGTCAGTGAGCGTTCCGATTTCAGTTCCAGAGCGATTCGCCCAATGAGACCTTGATATTTAGTCGTTTTCAGCCAATTTTCTTGAATTTTGAAAATTTCACTTTTTTGTGAAAATATCCACTAAATGAGGGAATAATATGTGTGAGGGTACCCCAGGAGAGTTCCAAATGTGTGTGGGTAGAATATATATCCCACGGGGGTAAATTTGAAAAAAGTTGAAAAAATTTTTTTTTTTGGACAGTCATTTTTCCGTCGTTTATCAGACTTTCAGATAGGTCAAATGTCAGTGAGTGTTCCGATTTCAGTTCCAGAGCGATTCGCCCAATGAGTCCTTGATATTTAGTCATTTTCAGCCAGTTTTCTGGATTTTTGAAAATTTCACTTTTTTGTGAAAATAACAACTAAATGAGAGAATAATATGTGTGAGGGTACCCCAGGAGAGTTCCAAATGTGTGTGGGTAGAATATATATCCCACGGGGGTAAAATTGAAAAAAGTTGAAAAAAAATTTTTTTTGGACTTAGTCATTTTTCCAACGTTTATCAGACTTTCAGATAGGGGAAATGTTAGTGAGCGTTCCGATTTCAGTTCCAGAGCAATTCGCCCAATGAGTCTTTGATAGTTAGTCGTTTTCAGCCAATTTTTTGGATTTTTGAAAATGTCACTTTTTTGTGAAAATATCCACTAAATGAGGGAATAATATGTGTGAGGGTACCCCAGGAGAGTTCCAAATGTGTGTGGGTAGAATATATATCCCACGGGGGTAAAATTGAAAAAATTGAAAAAAAAATTTTTTTGGACTTAGTCATTTTTCCGGCGTTTATCAGACTTTCAGATAGGGCAAATGTCAGTGAGTGTTCCGATTTCAGTTCCAGAGAGATTCGCCCAATGAGTCCTTGATATTTAGTCATTTTCAGCCAGTTTTCTGGATTTTTGAAAATTTCACTTTTTTGTGAAAATAACAACTAAATGAGGGAATAATATGTGTGAGGGTACCCCAGGAGAGTTCCAAATGTGTGTGGGTAGAATATATATCCCACGGGGGTAAAATTGAAAAAAGTTGAAAAAAAATTTTTTTTGGACTTAGTCATTTTTCCAACGTTTATCAGACTTTCAGATAGGGGAAATGTTAGTGAGCGTTCCGATTTCAGTTCCAGAGCAATTCGCCCAATGAGTCTTTGATAGTTAGTCGTTTTCAGCCAATTTTTTGGATTTTTGAAAATTTCACTTTTTTGTGAAAATATCCACTAAATGAGGGAATAATATGTGTGAGGGTACCCCAGGAGAGTTAAAATGTGTGTGGGCAGCATATATATCCCACGGGGTAAAATTGAAAAAAGTTGAAAATTTTTTTATTTTGGACTTAGTCATTTTTCTGGCGTTTATCAGACTTTCAGATAGGGGAAATGTCAGTGAGCATTCCGATTTCAGTTCCAGAGCGATTCGTCAAATGAGTCTTTGATATGTAGTCGTTATCAGCCAATATTTTGGATTTTTGAAAATTTCACTTTTTTGTGAAAATATCCACTAAATGAGGGAATAATATGTGTGAGGGTACCCCAGGAGAGTTCCCAATGTGTGTGGGTAGAATATATATCCCACGGGGGTAAAATTGAAAAACGTTGAAAGAAATTTTTTTTTGGACTCAGTCATTTTTCCAACGTTTATCAGACTTTCAGATAGGGGAAATGTCAGTGAGCATTCCGATTTCAGTTCCACAATGATTTATCCAATGAATCCTTGATATTTAGTTGTTTTCAGCCAATATTTTGGATTTTTGAAAATGTCACTTTTTTGTGAAAATATCCACTAAATGAGGGAATAATACGTGTGAGGGTACCCCAGGAGAGTTCCAAATGTGTGTGGGTAGAATATATATCCCACGGGGGTAAATTTGAAAAAAGTTGAAAAAAATTTTTTTTTTGGACAGTCATTTTTCCGTCGTTTATCAGACTTTCAGATAGGTCAAATGTCAGTGAGCATTCCGATTTCAGTTCCAGAGCAATTCGACCAATGAGTCCTTGATAGTTAGTCGTTTTCAGCCAATTTTTTGGATTTTTGAAAATTTCACTTTTTTGTGAAAATATCCACTAAATGAGGGATTAATATGTGTGAGGGTACCCCAGGAGAGTTCCAAATGTGTGTGGGTAGCATATATATCCCACGGGGTAAAATTGAAAAAAGTTGAAAAATTTTTTATTTTGGACTTAGTCATTTTTCTGGCGTTTATCAGACTTTCAGATAGGGGAAATGTCAGTGAGCATTCCGATTTCAGTTCCAGAGCGATTCGCCCAATGAGTCCTTGATATTTAGTCATTTTCAGCCAGTTTTCTGGATTTTTGAAAATTTCACTTTTTTGTGAAAATATCAACTAAATGAGGGAATAATATGTGTGAGGGTACCCCAGGAGAGTTCCAAATGTGTGTGGGTAGAATATATATATTCCAAGGGGGTAAAATTGAAAAAAGTTTAAAAATTTTTTTTTTGGACTTAGTCACTTTTCCGGCGTTTATCAGACTTTCAGATAGGGGAAATGTCAGTGAGCGTTCCGATTTCAGTTCCAGAGCGATTCGCCCAATGAGTCCTTGATATTTAGTCATTTTCAGCCAGTTTTCTGGATTTTTGAAAATTTCACTTTTTTGTGAAAATAACAACTAAATGAGGGAATAATATGTGTGAGGGTACCCCAGGAGAGTTCCAAATGTGTGTGGGTAGAATATATATCCCACGGGGGTAAAATTGAAAAAAGTTGAAAAAAAAATTTTTTTTGACTTAGTCATTTTTCCAACGTTTATCAGACTTTCAGATAGGGGAAATGTTAGTGAGCGTTCCGATTTCAGTTCCAGAGCAATTCGCCCAATGAGTCCTTGATAGTTAGTCGTTTTCAGCCAATTTTTTGGATTTTTGAAAATTTCACTTTTTTGTGAAAATATCCACTAAATGAGGGATTAATATGTGTGAGGGTACCCCAGGAGAGTTCCAAATGTGTGTGGGTAGCATATATATCCCACGGGGTAAAATTGAAAAAAGTTGAAAAATTTTTTATTTTTTCGACTTAGTCATTTTTCTGGCGTTTATCAGACTTTCAGATAGGGGAAATGTCAGTGAGCATTCCGATTTCAGTTCCAGAGCGATTCGTCAAATGAGTCTTTGTTATGTAGTCGTTATCAGCCAATATTTTGGATTTTTGAAAATTTCACTTTTTTGTGAAAATATCCACTAAATGAGGGAATAATATGTGTGAGGGTACCCCAGGAGAGTTCCCAATGTGTGTGGGTAGAATATATATCCCACGGGGGTAAAATTGAAAAACGTTGAAAGAAATTTTTTTTTGGACTCAGTCATTTTTCCAACGTTTATCAGACTTTCAGATAGGGGAAATGTCAGTGAGCATTCCGATTTCAGTTCCACAACGATTTATCCAATGAATCCTTGATATTTAGTTGTTTTCAGCCAATATTTTGGATTTTTGAAAATGTCACTTTTTTGTGAAAATATCCACTAAATGAGGGAATAATATGTGTGAGGGTACCCCAGGAGAGTTCCAAATGTGTGTGGGTAGAATATATATCCCACGGGGGTAAATTTGAAAAAAGTTGAAAAAAATTTTTTTTTTGGACAGTCATTTTTCCGTCGTTTATCAGACTTTCAGATAGGTCAAATGTCAGTGAGCATTCCGATTTCAGTTCCAGAGCAATTCGACCAATGAGTCCTTGATAGTTAGTCGTTTTCAGCCAATTTTTTGGATTTTTGAAAATTTCACTTTTTTGTGAAAATATCCACTAAATGAGGGATTAATATGTGTGAGGGTACCCCAGGAGAGTTCCAAATGTGTGTGGGTAGCATATATATCCCACGGGGTAAAATTGAAAAAAGTTGAAAAATTTTTTATTTTTTCGACTTAGTCATTTTTCTGGCGTTTATCAGACTTTCAGATAGGGGAAATGTCAGTGAGCATTCCGATTTCAGTTCCAGAGCGATTCGCCCAATGAGTCCTTGATATTTAGTCATTTTCAGCCAGTTTTCTGGATTTTTGAAAATTTCACTTTTTTGTGAAAATATCAACTAAATGAGGGAATAATATGTGTGAGGGTACCCCAGGAGAGTTCCAAATGTGTGTGGGTAGAATATATATATTCCAAGGGGGTAAAATTGAAAAAAGTTTAAAAATTTTTTTTTTGGACTTAGTCATTTTTCCGGCGTTTATCAGACTTTCAGATAGGGGAAATGTCAGTGAGCGTTCCGATTTCAGTTCCAGAGCGATTCGCCCAATGAGTCCTTGATATTTAGTCATTTTCAGCCAGTTTTCTGGATTTTTGAAAATTTCACTTTTTTGTGAAAATAACAACTAAATGAGGGAATAATATGTGTGAGGGTACCCCAGGAGAGTTCCAAATGTGTGTGGGTAGAATATATATCCCACGGGGGTAAAATTGAAAAAAGTTGAAAAAAAAATTTTTTTTGACTTAGTCATTTTTCCAACGTTTATCAGACTTTCAGATAGGGGAAATGTTAGTGAGCGTTCCGATTTCAGTTCCAGAGCAATTCGCCCAATGAGTCCTTGATAGTTAGTCGTTTTCAGCCAATTTTTTGGATTTTTGAAAATTTCACTTTTTTGTGAAAATATCCACTAAATGAGGGATTAATATGTGTGAGGGTACCCCAGGAGAGTTCCAAATGTGTGTGGGTAGCATATATATCCCACGGGGTAAAATTGAAAAAAGTTGAAAAATTTTTTATTTTGGACTTAGTCATTTTTCTGGCGTTTATCAGACTTTCAGATAGGGGAAATGCCAGTGAGCATTCCGATTTCAGTTCCAGAGCGATTCGCCCAATGAGTCCTTGATATTTAGTCATTTTCAGCCAGTTTTCTGGATTTTTGAAAATTTCACTTTTTTGTGAAAATATCAACTAAATGAGGGAATAATATGTGTGAGGGTACCCCAGGAGAGTTCCAAATGTGTGTGGGTAGAATATATATCCCACGGGGGTAAAATTGAAAAAAGTTGAAAAAAAATTTTTTTTTGACTTAGTCATTTTTCCAACGTTTATCAGACTTTCAGATAGGGGAAATGTTAGTGAGCGTTCCGATTTCAGTTCCAGAGCAATTCGCCCAATGAGTCTTTGATAGTTAGTCGTTTTCAGCCAATTTTTTGGATTTTTGAAAATTTCACTTTTTTGTGAAAATATCCACTAAATGAGGGAATAATATGTGTGAGGGTACCCCAGGAGAGTTCCAAATGTGTGTGGGTAGCATATATATCCCACGGGGTAAAATTGAAAAAAGTTGAAAAAATTTTTTTTTTGGACTTAGTCATTTTTCTGGCGTTTATCAGACTTTCAGATAGGGGAAATGTCAGTGAGCATTCCGATTTCAGTTCCAGAGCGATTCGTCAAATGAGTCTTTGATATGTAGTCGTTATCAGCCAATATTTTGGATTTTTGAAAATTTCACTTTTTTGTGAAAATATCCACTAAATGAGGGAATAATATGTGTGAGGGTACCCCAGGAGAGTTCCCAATGTGTGTGGGTAGAATATATATCCCACGGGGGTAAAATTGAAAAACGTTGAAAGAAATTTTTTTTTGGACTCAGTCATTTTTCCAACGTTTATCAGACTTTCAGATAGGGGAAATGTCAGTGAGCATTCCGATTTCAGTTCCACAACGATTTATCCAATGAATCCTTGATATTTAGTTGTTTTCAGCCAATATTTTGGATTTTTGAAAATGTCACTTTTTTGTGAAAATATCCACTAAATGAGGGAATAATATGTGTGAGGGTACCCCAGGAGAGTTCCAAATGTGTGTGGGTAGAATATATATCCCACGGGGGTAAATTTGAAAAAAGTTGAAAAAAATTTTTTTTTTGGACAGTCATTTTTCCGTCGTTTATCAGACTTTCAGATAGGTCAAATGTCAGTGAGCATTCCGATTTCAGTTCCAGAGCGATTCGCCCAATGAGATCTTGATATTTAGTCTTTTTCAGCCAAGTTTCTGGATTTTTGAAAATGTCACTTTTTTGTTAAAATATCCACTAAATGAGGGAATAATATGTGTGAGGGTACCCCAGGAGAGTTCCAAATGTGTGTGGGTAGAATATATATCCCACGGGGGTAAATTTGAAAAAAGTTGAAAAAAATTTTTTTTTTGGACAGTCATTTTTCCGTCGTTTATCAGACTTTCAGATAGGTCAAATGTCAGTGAGCATTCCGATTTCAGTTCCAGAGCAATTCGACCAATGAGTCCTTGATAGTTAGTCGTTTTCAGCCAATTTTTTGGATTTTTGAAAATTTCACTTTTTTGTGAAAATATCCACTAAATGAGGGATTAATATGTGTGAGGGTACCCCAGGAGAGTTCCAAATGTGTGTGGGTAGCATATATATCCCACGGGGTAAAATTGAAAAAAGTTGAAAAATTTTTTATTTTGGACTTAGTCATTTTTCTGGCGTTTATCAGACTTTCAGATAGGGGAAATGTCAGTGAGCATTCCGATTTCAGTTCCAGAGCGATTCGCCCAATGAGTCCTTGATATTTAGTCATTTTCAGCCAGTTTTCTGGATTTTTGAAAATTTCACTTTTTTGTGAAAATATCAACTAAATGAGGGAATAATATGTGTGAGGGTACCCCAGGAGAGTTCCAAATGTGTGTGGGTAGAATATATATATTCCAAGGGGGTAAAATTGAAAAAAGTTTAAAAATTTTTTTTTTGGACTTAGTCATTTTTCTGGCGTTTATCAGACTTTCAGATAGGGGAAATGTCAGTGAGCGTTCCGATTTCAGTTCCAGAGCGATTCGCCCAATGAGTCCTTGATATTTAGTCATTTTCAGCCAGTTTTCTGGATTTTTGAAAATTTCACTTTTTTGTGAAAATAACAACTAAATGAGGGAATAATATGTGTGAGGGTACCCCAGGAGAGTTCCAAATGTGTGTGGGTAGAATATATATCCCACGGGGGTAAAATTGAAAAAAGTTGAAAAAAAAATTTTTTTTGACTTAGTCATTTTTCCAACGTTTATCAGACTTTCAGATAGGGGAAATGTTAGTGAGCGTTCCGATTTCAGTTCCAGAGCAATTCGCCCAATGAGTCATTGATAGTTAGTCGTTTTCAGCCAATTTTTTGGACTTTTGAAAATTTCACTTTTTTGTGAAAATATCCACTAAATGAGGGATTAATATGTGTGAGGGTACCCCAGGAGAGTTCCAAATGTGTGTGGGTAGCATATATATCCCACGGGGTAAAATTGAAAAAAGTTGAAAAATTTTTTATTTTGGACTTAGTCATTTTTCTGGCGTTTATCAGACTTTCAGATAGGGGAAATGTCAGTGAGCATTCCGATTTCAGTTCCAGAGCGATTCGCCCAATGAGTCCTTGATATTTAGTCATTTTCAGCCAGTTTTCTGGATTTTTGAAAATTTCACTTTTTTGTGAAAATATCAACTAAATGAGGGAATAATATGTGTGAGGGTACCCCAGGAGAGTTCCAAATGTGTGTGGGTAGAATATATATCCCACGGGGGTAAAATTGAAAAAATTGAAAAAAAAATTTTTTTGGACTTAGTCATTTTTCCGGCGTTTATCAGACTTTCAGATAGGGCAAATGTCAGTGAGTGTTCCGATTTCAGTTCCAGAGCGATTCGCCCAATGAGTCCTTGATATTTAGTCATTTTCAGCCAGTTTTCTGGATTTTTGAAAATTTCACTTTTTTGTGAAAATAACAACTAAATGAGGGAATAATATGTGTGAGGGTACCCCAGGAGAGTTCCAAATGTGTGTGGGTAGAATATATATCCCACGGGGGTAAAATTGAAAAAAGTTGAAAAAAAATTTTTTTTGGACTTAGTCATTTTTCCAACGTTTATCAGACTTTCAGATAGGGGAAATGTCAGTGAGCATTCCGATTTCAGTTCCAGAGCGATTCGTCAAATGAGTCTTTGATATGTAGTCGTTATCAGCCAATATTTTGGATTTTTGAAAATTTCACTTTTTTGTGAAAATATCCACTAAATGAGGGAATAATATGTGTGAGGGTACCCCAGGAGAGTTCCCAATGTGTGTGGGTAGAATATATATCCCACGGGGGTAAAATTGAAAAACGTTGAAAGAAATTTTTTTTTGGACTCAGTCATTTTTCCAACGTTTATCAGACTTTAAGATAGGGGAAATGTCAGTGAGCATTCCGATTTCAGTTCCACAACGATTTATCCAATGAATCCTTGATATTTAGTTGTTTTCAGCCAATATTTTGGATTTTTGAAAATGTCACTTTTTTGTGAAAATATCCACTAAATGAGGGAATAATATGTGTGAGGGTACCCCAGGAGAGTTCCAAATGTGTGTGGGTAGAATATATATCCCACGGGGGTAAATTTGAAAAAAGTTGAAAAAAATTTTTTTTTTGGACAGTCATTTTTCCGTCGTTTATCAGACTTTCAGATAGGTCAAATGTCAGTGAGCATTCCGATTTCAGTTCCAGAGCGATTCGCCCAATGAGATCTTGATATTTAGTCTTTTTCAGCCAAGTTTCTGGATTTTTGAAAATTTCACTTTTTTGTTAAAATATCCACTAAATGAGGGAATAATATGTGTGAGGGTACCCCAGGAGAGTTCCAAATGTGTGTGGGTAGAATATATATCCCACGGGGGTAAAATTGAAAAAATTGAAAAAAAATTTTTTTTTGACTTAGTCATTTTTCCAACATTTATCAGACTTTCAGATAGGGGAAATGTTAGTGAGCGTTCCGATTTCAGTTCCAGAGCAATTCGCCCAATGAGTCTTTGATAGTTAGTCGTTTTCAGCCAATTTTTTGGATTTTTGAAAATTTCACTTTTTTGTGAAAATATCCACTAAATGAGGGAATAATATGTGTGAGGGTACCCCAGGAGAGTTCCAAATGTGTGTGGGTAGAATATATATCCCACGGGGGTAAAATTGAAAAAAGTTGAAAAAAATTTTTTTTTGGACTTAGTCATTTTTCCATTGTTTATCAGACTTTCAGATAGGGGAAATGTCAGTGAGCGTTCCGACTTCAGTTCCAGAGCGATTCGCCCAATGAGACCATGATATTTAGTCGTTTTCAGCCAATTTTCTGGTTTTTTGAAAATTTCACTTTTTTTGTGAAAATATCCACTAAATGAGGGAATAATATGTGTGAGGGTACCCCAGGAGATTTCCAAATGTGTGTGGGTAGAATATATATCCCACGGGGGTAAAATTGAAAAAAGTTTAAAAAAATTTTTTTTTGGACTTAGTCAATTTTCCAACGTTTATCAGACTTTCAGATAGGGAAAATGTCAGTGAGTGTTCCGATTTCAGTTCCAGAGTGATTCGCCCAATGGGTCTTTGATATTTAGTCGTTTTCAGCCAATATTTTGGATTTTTGAAAATTTCACTTTTTTGTGAAAATATCCACTAAATGAAGGAATAATATGTGTGAGGGTACCCCAGGAGAGTTCCAAATGTGTGTGGGTAGAATATATATATTTCAAGGGGGTAAAATTGAAAAAAGTTTAAAAATTTTTTTTTGGACTTAGTCATTTTTCCGGCGTTTATGAGATTTTCAGATAGGGGAAATGTCAGTGAGCGTTCCGATTTCAGTTCCAGAGCGATTCGCCCAATGAGACCTTGATATTTAGTCGTTTTCAGCCAATTTTCTTGAATTTTGAAAATTTCACTTTTTTGTGAAAATATCCACTAAATGAGGGAATAATATGTGTGAGGGTAACCCACGAGAGTTCCAAATGTGTGTGGGTAGAATATATATCCCACGTGGGTAAAATTGAAAAAAGTTGAAAAATTTGTTTTTTTGGACATAGTCATTTTTCCGTCGTTTATCATACTTTCAGATAGGTCAAATGTCAGTGAATGTTCCGATTTCAGTTCCAGAGCGATTCGCCCAATGAGACCTTGATATTTAGTCGTTTTCAGCAAATTTTCTGTATTTTTGAAAATTTCACTTTTTTGTGAAAATATCCACTAAATGAGGGAATAATATGTGTGAGGGTACCCCAGGAGAGTTCCAAATGTGTGTGGGTAGAATATATATCCCACGGGGGTAAAATTGAAAAAAGTTGAAAAAATTTTTTTTTTGGACTTAGTCATTTTTCCAACGTTTATCAGACTTTCAGATAGGGGAAATGTTAGTGAGCGTTCCGATTTCAGTTCCAGAGCAATTCGCCCAATGAGTCCTTGATAGTTAGTCGTTTTCAGCCAATTTTCTGGATTTTTGAAAATTTCACTTTTTTGTGAAAATATCCACTAAATGAGGGAATAATATGTGTGAGGGTACCACAGGAGAGTTCCAAATGTGTGTGGGTAGAATATATATCCAACGGGGGTAAATTTGAAAAAAGTTGAGAAAATTTTTTTTTTGGACAGTCATTTTTCCGTCGTTTATCAGACTTTCAGATAGGGGAAATGTCAGTGAGCATTCCGATTTCAGTTCCAGAGCAATTCGCCCAATGAGTCTTTGATAGTTAGTCGTTTTCAGCCAATTTTTTGGATTTTTGAAAATTTCACTTTTTTGTGAAAATATCCACTAAATGAGGGAATAATATGTGTGAGGGTACCCCAGGAGAGTTCCAAATGTGTGTGGGTAGAATATATATCCCACGGGGGTAAAATTGAAAAAAGTTGAAAAAAATTTTTTTTTGGACTTAGTCATTTTTCCATTGTTTATCAGACTTTCAGATAGGGGAAATGTCAGTGAGCGTTCCGACTTCAGTTCCAGAGCGATTCGCCCAATGAGACCATGATATTTAGTCGTTTTCAGCCAATTTTCTGGTTTTTTGAAAATTTCACTTTTTTTGTGAAAATATCCACTAAATGAGGGAATAATATGTGTGAGGGTACCCCAGGAGAGTTCCAAATGTGTGTGGGTAGAATATATATCCCACGGGGGTAAAATTGAAAAAAGTTGAAAAAATTTTTTTTTTGGACTTAGTCATTTTTCCAACGTTTATCAGACTTTCAGATAGGGGAAATGTTAGTGAGCGTTCCGATTTCAGTTCCAGAGCAATTCGCCCAATGAGTCCTTGATAGTTAGTCGTTTTCAGCCAATTTTCTGGATTTTTGAAAATTTCACTTTTTTGTGAAAATATCCACTAAATGAGGGAATAATATGTGTGAGGGTACCACAGGAGAGTTCCAAATGTGTGTGGGTAGAATATATATCCAACGGGGGTAAATTTGAAAAAAGTTGAGAAAATTTTTTTTTTGGACAGTCATTTTTCCGTCGTTTATCAGACTTTCAGATAGGGGAAATGTCAGTGAGCATTCCGATTTCAGTTCCAGAGCAATTCGCCCAATGAGTCTTTGATAGTTAGTCGTTTTCAGCCAATTTTTTGGATTTTTGAAAATTTCACTTTTTTGTGAAAATATCCACTAAATGAGGGAATAATATGTGTGAGGGTACCCCAGGAGAGTTCCAAATGTGTGTGGGTAGAATATATATCCCACGGGGGTAAAATTGAAAAAAGTTGAAAAAAATTTTTTTTTGGACTTAGTCATTTTTCCATTGTTTATCAGACTTTCAGATAGGGGAAATGTCAGTGAGCGTTCCGACTTCAGTTCCAGAGCGATTCGCCCAATGAGACCATGATATTTAGTCGTTTTCAGCCAATTTTCTGGTTTTTTGAAAATTTCACTTTTTTTGTGAAAATATCCACTAAATGAGGGAATAATATGTGTGAGGGTACCCCAGGAGATTTCCAAATGTGTGTGGGTAGAATATATATCCCACGGGGGTAAAATTGAAAAAAGTTGAAAAAAATTTGTTTTTGGACATAGTCATTTTTCCGTCGTTTATCAGACTTTCAGATAGGTCAAATGTCAGTGAATGTTCCGATTTCAGTTCCAGAGTGATTCGCCCAATGAGACCTTGATTTTTAGTCGTTTTCAGCCAATTTTCTGGATTTTTGAAAATGTCACTTTTTTGTGAAAATATCCACTAAATGAGGGAATAATATGTGTGAGGGTACCCCAGGAGAGTTCCAAATGTGTGTGGGTAGAATATATATCCCATGGGGGTAAAATTGAAAAAAGTTTAAAAAAATTTTTTTTTGGACTTAGTCAATTTTCCAACGTTTATCAGACTTTCAGATAGGGAAAATGTCAGTGAGTGTTCCGATTTCAGTTCCAGAGTGATTCGCCCAATGGGTCTTTGATATTTAGTCGTTTTCAGCCAATATTTTGGATTTTTGAAAATTTCACTTTTTTGTGAAAATATCCACTAAATGAAGGAATAATATGTGTGAGGGTACCCCAGGAGAGTTCCAAATGTGTGTGGGTAGAATATATATATTTCAAGGGGGTAAAATTGAAAAAAGTTTAAAAATTTTTTTTTTGGACTTAGTAATTTCTCCGGCGTTTATGAGATTTTCAGATAGGGGAAATGTCAGTGAGCGTTCCGATTTCAGTTCCAGAGCGATTCGCCCAATGAGACCTTGATATTTAGTCGTTTTCAGCCAATTTTCTTGAATTTTGAAAATTTCACTTTTTTGTGAAAATATCCACTAAATGAGGGAATAATATGTGTGAGGGTAACCCACGAGAGTTCCAAATGTGTGTGGGTAGAATATATATCCCACGTGGGTAAAATTGAAAAAAGTTGAAAAATTTGTTTTTTTGGACATAGTCATTTTTCCGTCGTTTATCAGACTTTCAGATAGGTCAAATGTCAGTGAATGTTCCGATTTCAGTTCCAGAGCGATTCGCCCAATGAGACCTTGATATTTAGTCGTTTTCAGCAAATTTTCTGTATTTTTGAAAATTTCACTTTTTTGTGAAAATATCCACTAAATGAGGGAATAATATGTGTGAGGGTACCCCAGGAGAGTTCCAAATGTGTGTGGGTAGAATATATATCCCACGGGGGTAAAATTGAAAAAATTTTTTTTTTGGACTTAGTCATTTTTCCAACGTTTATCAGACTTTCAGATAGGGGAAATGTTAGTGAGCGTTCCGATTTCAGTTCCAGAGCAATTCGCCCAATGAGTCCTTGATAGTTAGTCGTTTTCAGCCAATTTTCTGGATTTTTGAAAATTTCACTTTTTTGTGAAAATATCCACTAAATGAGGGAATAATATGTGTGAGGGTACCACAGGAGAGTTCCAAATGTGTGTGGGTAGAATATATATCCAACGGGGGTAAATTTGAAAAAAGTTGAGAAAATTTTTTTTTTGGACAGTCATTTTTCCGTCGTTTATCAGACTTTCAGATAGGGGAAATGTCAGTGAGCATTCCGATTTCAGTTCCACAACGATTTATCCAATGAATCCTTGATATTTAGTTGTTTTCAGTAAATATTTTGGATTTTTGAAAATTTCACTTTTTTGTGAAAATATCCACTAAATGAGGGAATAATATGTGTGAGGGTACCACAGGAGAGTTCCAAATGTGTGTGGGTAGAATATATATCCAACGGGGGTAAATTTGAAAAAAGTTGAAAAAAATTTTTTTTTTGGACAGTCATTTTTCCGTCGTTTATCAGACTTTCAGATAGGTCAAATGTCAGTGAGCATTCCGATTTCAGTTCCAGAGCGATTCGCCCAATGGGTCTTTGATATTTAGTCGTTATCAGCCAATATTTTGGATTTTTGAAAATTTCACTTTTTTGTGAAAATATCCACTAAATGAGGGAATAATATGTGTGAGGGTACACCAGGAGAGTTCCAAATGTGTGTGGGTAGAATATATATCCCACGGGGGTAAAATTGAAAAACGTTGAAAGAAATTTTTTTTTGGACTCAGTCATTTTTCCAACGTTTATCAGACTTTCAGATTGGGGAAATGTCAGTGAGCATTCCGATTTCAGTTCCACAACGATTTATCCAATGAATCCTTGATATTTAGTTGTTTTCAGTAAATATTTTGGATTTTTGAAAATTTCACTTTTTTGTGAAAATATCCACTAAATAAGGGAATAATATGTGTGAGGGTACCACAGGAGAGTTCCAAATGTGTGTGGTTAGAATATATATCCAACGGGGGTAAATTTGAAAAAAGTTGAAAAAATTTTTTTTTTTGGACAGTCATTTTTCCGTCGTTTATCAGACTTTCAGATAGGTCAAGTGTCAGTGAGCATTCCGATTTCAGTTCCAGAGCGATTCGCCCAATGAGATCTTGATATTTAGTGTTTTTTAGCCAATTTTCTGGATTTTTGAAAATTTCACTTTTTTGTGAAAATATCCACTAAATGAGGGAATAATATGTGTGAGGGTACCCCAGGAGAGTTCCAAATGTGTGTGGGTAGAATATATATCCCACGGGGGTAAAATTGAAAAAAGTTGAAAAAAATTTTTTTTTGGACTTAGTCATTTTTCCATTGTTTATCAGACTTTCAGATAGGGGAAATGTCAGTGAGCGTTCCGACTTCAGTTCCAGAGCGATTCGCCCAATGAGACCATGATATTTAGTCGTTTTCAGCCAATTTTCTGGTTTTTTGAAAATTTCACTTTTTTTGTGAAAATATCCACTAAATGAGGGAATAATATGTGTGAGGGTACCCCAGGAGATTTCCAAATGTGTGTGGGTAGAATATATATCCCACGGGGGTAAAATTGAAAAAAGTTGAAAAAAATTTGTTTTTGGACATAGTCATTTTTCCGTCGTTTATCAGACTTTCAGATAGGTCAAATGTCAGTGAATGTTCCGATTTCAGTTCCAGAGTGATTCGCCCAATGAGACCTTGATTTTTAGTCGTTTTCAGCCAATTTTCTGGATTTTTGAAAATGTCACTTTTTTGTGAAAATATCCACTAAATGAGGGAATAATATGTGTGAGGGTACCCCAGGAGAGTTCCAAATGTGTGTGGGTAGAATATATATCCCACGGGGGTAAAATTGAAAAAAGTTTAAAAAAATTTTTTTTTGGACTTAGTCAATTTTCCAACGTTTATCAGACTTTCACATAGGGAAAATGTCAGTGAGTGTTCCGATTTCAGTTCCAGAGTGATTCGCCCAATGGGTCTTTGATATTTAGTCGTTTTCAGCCAATATTTTGGATTTTTGAAAATTTCACTTTTTTGTGAAAATATCCACTAAATGAAGGAATAATATGTGTGAGGGTACCCCAGGAGAGTTCCAAATGTGTGTGGGTAGAATATAGATATTTCAAGGGGGTAAAATTGAAAAAAGTTTAAAAATTTTTTTTTTGGACTTAGTCATTTTTCCGGCGTTTATGAGATTTTCAGATAGGGGAAATGTCAGTGAGCGTTCCGATTTCAGTTCCAGAGCGATTCGCCCAATGAGACCTTGATATTTAGTCGTTTTCAGCCAATTTTCTTGAATTTTGAAAATTTCACTTTTTTGTGAAAATATCCACTAAATGAGGGAATAATATGTGTGAGGGTAACCCACGAGAGTTCCAAATGTGTGTGGGTAGAATATATATCCCACGTGGGTAAAATTGAAAAAAGTTGAAAAATTTGTTTTTTTGGACAGTCATTTTTCCGTCGTTTATCAGACTTTCAGATAGGTCAAATGTCAGTGAATGTTCCGATTTCAGTTCCAGAGCGATTCGCCCAATGAGACCTTGATATTTAGTCGTTTTCAGCAAATTTTCTGTATTTTTGAAAATTTCACTTTTTTGTGAAAATATCCACTAAATGAGGGAATAATATGTGTGAGGGTACCCCAGGAGAGTTCCAAATGTGTGTGGGTAGAATATATATCCCACGGGGGTAAAATTGAAAAAAGTTGAAAAAATTTTTTTTTTGGACTTAGTCATTTTTCCAACGTTTATCAGACTTTCAGATAGGGGAAATGTTAGTGAGCGTTCCGATTTCAGTTCCAGAGCAATTCGCCCAATGAGTCCTTGATAGTTAGTCGTTTTCAGCCAATTTTCTGGATTTTTGAAAATTTCACTTTTTTGTGAAAATATCCACTAAATGAGGGAATAATATGTGTGAGGGTACCACAGGAGAGTTCCAAATGTGTGTGGGTAGAATATATATCCAACGGGGGTAAATTTGAAAAAAGTTGAGAAAATTTTTTTTTTGGACAGTCATTTTTCCGTCGTTTATCAGACTTTCAGATAGGGGAAATGTCAGTGAGCATTCCGATTTCAGTTCCACAACGATTTATCCAATGAATCCTTGATATTTAGTTGTTTTCAGTAAATATTTTGGATTTTTGAAAATTTCACTTTTTTGTGAAAATATCCACTAAATGAGGGAATAATATGTGTGAGGGTACCACAGGAGAGTTCCAAATGTGTGTGGGTAGAATATATATCCAACGGGGGTAAATTTGAAAAAAGTTGAAAAAATTTTTTTTTTTGGACAGTCATTTTTCCGTCGTTTATCAGACTTTCAGATAGGTTAAATGTCAGTGAGCATTCCGATTTCAGTTCCAGAGCGATTCGCCCAATGGGTCTTTGATATTTAGTCGTTATCAGCCAATATTTTGGATTTTTGAAAATTTCACTTTTTTGTGAAAATATCCACTAAATGAGGGAATAATATGTGTGAGGGTACACCAGGAGAGTTCCAAATGTGTGTGGGTAGAATATATATCCCACGGGGGTAAAATTGAAAAACGTTGAAAGAAATTTTTTTTTGGACTCAGTCATTTTTCCAACGTTTATCAGACTTTCAGATTGGGGAAATGTCAGTGAGCATTCCGATTTCAGTTCCACAACGATTTATCCAATGAATCCTTGATATTTAGTTGTTTTCAGTAAATATTTTGGATTTTTGAAAATTTCACTTTTTTGTGAAAATATCCACTAAATAAGGGAATAATATGTGTGAGGGTACCACAGGAGAGTTCCAAATGTGTGTGGTTAGAATATATATCCAACGGGGGTAAATTTGAAAAAAGTTGAAAAAATTTTTTTTTTTGGACAGTCATTTTTCCGTCGTTTATCAGACTTTCAGATAGGTCAAATGTCAGTGAGCATTCCGATTTCAGTTCCAGAGCGATTCGCCCAATGAGATCTTGATATTTAGTGTTTTTTAGCCAATTTTCTGGATTTTTGAAAATGTCACTTTTTTGTGAAAATATCCACTAAATGAGGGAATAATATGTGTGAGGGTACCCCAGGAGAGTTCCAAATGTGTGGGTAGAACATATATCCCACGGGGGTAAAATTGAAAAAATTGAAAACATTTTTTTTTTTGGACATAGTCATTTTTCCGTCGTTTATCAGACTTTCAGATAGGTCAAATGTCAGTGAGCGTTCCGATTTCAGTTCCAGAGCGATTCGCCCAATGAGTCCTTGATATTTAGTCGTTTTCAGCCAATTTTCTGGATTTTTGAAAATGTCACTTTTTTGTGAAAATATCCACTAAATGAGGGAATAATATGTGTGAGGGTACCCCAGGAGAGTTCCAAATGTGTGTGGGTAGAATATTTATATTCCAAGGGTGTAAAATTGAAAAAAGTTGAAAAATTTTTTTTTGGACATAGTCATTTTTCCGTCGTTTATCAGACTTTCAGATAGGTCAAATGTCAGTGAATGTTCCGATTTCAGTTCCAGAGCGATTCGCCCAATGAGACCTTGATATTTAGTCGTTTTCAGCAAATTTTCTGTATTTTTGAAAATTTCACTTTTTTGTGAAAATATCCACTAAATGAGGGAATAATATGTGTGAGGGTACCCCAGGAGAGTTCCAAATGTGTGTGGGTAGAATATATATATTCCAAGGGGGTAAAATTGAAAAAAGTTTAAAAATTTTTTTTTTGGACTTAGTCATTTTCCCGGCGTTTATCAGACTTTCAGATAGGGGAAATGTCAGTGAGCGTTCCGATTTCAGTTCCAGAGGGATTCGCCCAATGAGTCCTTGATATTTAGTCGTTTTCAGTAAATTTTCTGGATTTTTGAAAATGTCACTTTTTTGTGAAAATATCCACTAAATGAGGGAATAATATGTGTGAGGGTACCCCAGGAGAGTTCCAAATGTGTGTGGGTAGAATATATATATTCCAAGGGTGTAAAATTGAAAAAAGTTGGAAAATTTTTTTTTGGACTTAGTCATTTTTCCGGCGTTTATCAGACTTTCAGATAGGGGAAATGTCAGTGAGCGTTCCGATGTCAGTTCCAGAGCAATTCGCCCAATGAGTCCTTGATATTTAGTCGTTTTCAGCCAATTTTCTGGATTTTTGAAAATGTCACTTTTTTGTGAAAATATCCACTAAATGAGGGAATAATATGTGTGAGGGTACCCCAGGAGAGTTCCAAATGTGTGTGGGTAGAATATATATCCCACGGGGGTAAAATTGAAAAAATTGAAAAAAATTTTTTTTTGGACTTAGTCAATTTTCCAACGTTTATCAGACTTTCAGATAGGGGAAATGTCAGTAAGCATTCCGATTTCAGTTCCAGAGCGATTCGCCCAATGGGTCTTTGATATTTAGTCGTTTTCAGCCAATATTTTGGATTTTTGAAAATTTCACTTTTTTGTGAAAATATCCACTAAATGAGTGAATAATATGTGTGAGGGTACCCCAGGAGAGTTCCAAATGTGTGTGGGTAGAATATATATATTCCAAGGGGGTAAAATTGAAAAAAGTTTAAAAATTTTTTTTTTGGACTTAGTCATTTTTCCGGCGTTTATCAGACTTTCAGAAAGGGGAAATGTCAGTGAGCGTTCCGATTTCAGTTCCAGAGCGATTCGCCCAATGAGACCTTGATATTTAGTCGTTTTCAGCCAATTTTCTTGAATTTTGAAAATTTCACTTTTTTGTGAAAATATCCACTAAATGAGGGAATAATATGTGTGAGGGTACCCCAGGAGAGTTCCAAATGTGTGTGGGTAGAATATATATCCCACGGGGGTAAAATTAAAAAAAGTTGAAAGAAATTTTTTTTTGGACTCAGTCATTTTTCCAACGTTTATCAGACTTTCAGATAGGGGAAATGTCAGTGAGCATTCCGATTTCAGTTCCACAACGATTTATCCAATGAATCCTTGATATTTAGTTGTTTTCAGTAAATATTTTGGATTTTTGAAAATTTCACTTTTTTGTGAAAATATCCACTAAATGAGGGAATAATATGTGTGAGGGTACCCCAGGAGAGTTCCAAATGTGTGTGGGTAGAACATATATCCCACGGGGGTAAAATTGAAAACATTTTTTTTTTTGTACATAGTCATTTTTCCGTCGTTTATCAGACTTTCAGATAGGTCAAATGTCAGTGAGCGTTCCGATTTCAGTTCCAGAGCGATTCGCCCAATGAGTCCTTGATATTTAGTCGTTTTCAGCCAATTTTCTGGATTTTTGAAAATTTCACTTTTTTGTGAAAATATCCACTAAATGAGGGAATAATATGTGTGAGGGTACCCCAGGAGAGTTCCAAATGTGTGTGGGTAGAATATATATATTTCTTGGGGGTAAAATTGAAAAAAGTTTAAAAATTTTTTTTTTGGACTTAGTCATTTTTCCGGCGTTTATCAGACTTTCAGATAGGGGAAATGTCAGTGAGCGTTCCGATTTCAGTTCCAGAGCGATTCGCCCAATGAGTCCTTGATATTTAGTCGTTTTCAGCCAATTTTTTGGATTTTTGAAAATTTCACTTTTTTGTGAAAATATCCACTAAATGAGGGAATAATATGTGTGAGGGTACCCCAGGAGAGTTCCAAATGTGTGTGGGTAGAATATATATCCCACGGGGGTAAAATTGAAAAAAGTTGAAAAAAATTTTTTTTTGGACTTAGTCAATTTTCCAACGTTTATCAGACTTTCAGATAGGGCAAATGTCAGTGAATGTTCCTATTTCAGTTCCAGAGCGATTCGCCCAATGAGACCTTGATATTTAGTCGTTTTCAGCCAATTTTCTGGATTTTTGAAAATGTCACTTTTTTGTGAAAATATCCACTAAATGAGGGAATAATATGTGTGAGGGTACCCCAGGAGAGTTCCAAATGTGTGTGGGTAGAATATATATCCCACGGGGGTAAAATTGAAAAAATTGAAAAAAATTTTTTTTTGGACTTAGTCAATTTTCCAACGTTTATCAGACTTTCAGATAGGGGAAATGTCAGTAAGCATTCCGATTTCAGTTCCAGAGCAATTCGCCCAATGAGTCTTTGATAGTTAGTCGTTTTCAGCCAATTTTTTGGATTTTTGAAAATTTCACTTTTTTGTGAAAATATCCACTAAATGAGGGAATAATATGTGTGAGGGTACCCCAGGAGAGTTAAAATGTGTGTGGGTAGCATATATATCCCACGGGGTAAAATTGAAAAAAGTTGAAAATTTTTTTATTTTGGACTTAGTCATTTTTCTGGCGTTTATCAGACTTTCAGATAGGGGAAATGTCAGTGAGCATTCCGATTTCAGTTCCAGAGCGATTCGTCAAATGAGTCTTTGATATGTAGTCGTTATCAGCCAATATTTTGGATTTTTGAAAATTTCACTTTTTTGTGAAAATATCCACTAAATGAGGGAATAATATGTGTGAGGGTACCCCAGGAGAGTTCCCAATGTGTGTGGGTAGAATATATATCCCACGGGGGTAAAATTGAAAAACGTTGAAAGAAATTTTTTTTTGGACTCAGTCATTTTTCCAACGTTTATCAGACTTTCAGATAGGGGAAATGTCAGTGAGCATTCCGATTTCAGTTCCACAACGATTTATCCAATGAATCCTTGATATTTAGTTGTTTTCAGCCAATATTTTGGATTTTTGAAAATGTCACTTTTTTGTGAAAATATCCACTAAATGAGGGAATAATATGTGTGAGGGTACCCCAGGAGAGTTCCAAATGTGTGTGGGTAGAATATATATCCCACGGGGGTAAATTTGAAAAAAGTTGAAAAAAAATTTTTTTTTTGGACAGTCATTTTTCCGTCGTTTATCAGACTTTCAGATAGGTCAAATGTCAGTGAGCATTCCGATTTCAGTTCCAGAGCAATTCGACCAATGAGTCCTTGATAGTTAGTCGTTTTCAGCCAATTTTTTGGATTTTTGAAAATTTCACTTTTTTGTGAAAATATCCACTAAATGAGGGATTAATATGTGTGAGGGTACCCCAGGAGAGTTCCAAATGTGTGTGGGTAGCATATATATCCCACGGGGTAAAATTGAAAAAAGTTGAAAAATTTTTTATTTTGGACTTAGTCATTTTTCTGGCGTTTATCAGACTTTCAGATAGGGGAAATGTCAGTGAGCATTCCGATTTCAGTTCCAGAGCGATTCGCCCAATGAGTCCTTGATATTTAGTCATTTTCAGCCAGTTTTCTGGATTTTTGAAAATTTCACTTTTTTGTGAAAATATCAACTAAATGAGGGAATAATATGTGTGAGGGTACCCCAGGAGAGTTCCAAATGTGTGTGGGTAGAATATATATATTCCAAGGGGGTAAAATTGAAAAAAGTTTAAAAATTTTTTTTTTGGACTTAGTCATTTTTCCGGCGTTTATCAGACTTTCAGATAGGGGAAATGTCAGTGAGCGTTCCGATTTCAGTTCCAGAGCGATTCGCCCAATGAGTCCTTGATATTTAGTCATTTTCAGCCAGTTTTCTGGATTTTTGAAAATTTCACTTTTTTGTGAAAATATCAACTAAATGAGGGAATAATATGTGTGAGGGTACCCCAGGAGAGTTCCAAATGTGTGTGGGTAGAATATATATCCCACGGGGGTAAAATTGAAAAAAGTTGAAAAAAAATTTTTTTTTGACTTAGTCATTTTTCCAACGTTTATCAGACTTTCAGATAGGGGAAATGTTAGTGAGCGTTCCGATTTCAGTTCCAGAGCAATTCGCCCAATGAGTCTTTGATAGTTAGTCGTTTTCAGCCAATTTTTTGGATTTTTGAAAATTTCACTTTTTTGTGAAAATATCCACTAAATGAGGGAATAATATGTGTGAGGGTACCCCAGGAGAGTTCCAAATGTGTGTGGGTAGCAAATATATCCCACGGGGTAAAATTGAAAAAAGTTGAAAAAATTTTTTTTTTGGACTTAGTCATTTTTCCAACGTTTATCAGACTTTCAGATAGGGGAAATGTTAGTGAGCGTTCCGATTTCAGTTCCAGAGCAATTCGTCCAATGAGTCCTTGATAGTTAGTCGTTTTCAGCCAATTTTCTGGATTTTTGAAAATTTCACTTTTTTGTGAAAATATCCACTAAATGAGGGAATAATATGTGTGAGGGTACCCCAGGAGAGTTCCCAATGTGTGTGGGTAGAATATATATCCCACGGGGGTAAAATTGAAAAACGTTGAAAGAAATTTTTTTTTGGACTCAGTCATTTTTCCAACGTTTATCAGACTTTCAGATAGGGGAAATGTCAGTGAGCATTCCGATTTCAGTTCCACAACGATTTATCCAATGAATCCTTGATATTTAGTTGTTTTCAGCCAATATTTAGGATTTTTGAAAATGTCACTTTTTTGTGAAAATATCCACTAAATGAGGGAATAATATGTGTGAGGGTACCCCAGGAGAGTTCCAAATGTGTGTGGGTAGAATATATATCCCACGGGGGTAAATTTGAAAAAAGTTGAAAAAAATTTTTTTTTTGGACAGTCATTTTTCCGTCGTTTATCAGACTTTCAGATAGGTCAAATGTCAGTGAGCATTCCGATTTCAGTTCCAGAGCGATTCGCCCAATGAGATCTTGATAGTTAGTCGTTTTCAGCCAATTTTTTGGATTTTTGAAAATTTCACTTTTTTGTGAAAATATCCACTAAATGAGGGATTAATATGTGTGAGGGTACCCCAGGAGAGTTCCAAATGTGTGTGGGTAGCATATATATCCCACGGGGTAAAATTGAAAAAAGTTGAAAAATTTTTTATTTTGGACTTAGTCATTTTTCTGGCGTTTATCAGACTTTCAGATAGGGGAAATGTCAGTGAGCATTCCGATTTCAGTTCCAGAGCGATTCGCCCAATGAGTCCTTGATATTTAGTCATTTTCAGCCAGTTTTCTGGATTTTTGAAAATTTCACTTTTTTGTGAAAATATCAACTAAATGAGGGAATAATATGTGTGAGGGTACCCCAGGAGAGTTCCAAATGTGTGTGGGTAGAATATATATCCCACGGGGGTAAAATTGAAAAAAGTTGAAAAAAAATTTTTTTTTGACTTAGTCATTTTTCCAACGTTTATCAGACTTTCAGATAGGGGAAATGTTAGTGAGCGTTCCGATTTCAGTTCCAGAGCAATTCGCCCAATGAGTCTTTGATAGTTAGTCGTTTTCAGCCAATTTTCTGGATTTTTGAAAATGTCACTTTTTTGTGAAAATATCCACTAAATGAGGGAATAATATGTGTGAGGGTACCCCAGGAGAGTTCCAAATGTGTGTGGGTAGAATATTTATATTCCAAGGGTGTAAAATTGAAAAAAGTTGAAAAATTTTTTTTTGGACATAGTCATTTTTCCGTCGTTTATCAGACTTTCAGATAGGTCAAATGTCAGTGAATGTTCCGATTTCAGTTCCAGAGCGATTCGCCCAATGAGACCTTGATATTTAGTCGTTTTCAGCAAATTTTCTGTATTTTTGAAAATTTCACTTTTTTGTGAAAATATCCACTAAATGAGGGAATAATATGTGTGAGGGTACCCCAGGAGAGTTCCAAATGTGTGCGGGTAGAATATTTATATTCCAAGGGGGTAAAATTGAAAAAAGTTTAAAAATTTTTTTTTTGGACTTAGTCATTTTCCCGGCGTTTATCAGACTTTCAGATAGGGGAAATGTCAGTGAGCGTTCCGATTTCAGTTCCAGAGGGATTCGCCCAATGAGTCCTTGATATTTAGTCGTTTTCAGTAAATTTTCTGGATTTTTGAAAATGTCACTTTTTTGTGAAAATATCCACTAAATGAGGGAATAATATGTGTGAGGGTACCCCAGGAGAGTTCCAAATGTGTGTGGGTAGAATATATATATTCCAAGGGTGTAAAATTGAAAAAAGTTGGAAAATTTTTTTTTGGACTTAGTCATTTTTCCGGCGTTTATCAGACTTTCAGATAGGGGAAGTGTCAGTGAGCATTCCGATTTCAGTTCCAGAGCGATTCGCCCAATGAGTCCTTGATATTTAGTCATTTTCAGCCAGTTTTCTGGATTTTTGAAAATTTCACTTTTTTGTGAAAATATCAACTAAATGAGGGAATAATATGTGTGAGGGTACCCCAGGAGAGTTCCAAATGTGTGTGGGTAGAATATATATCCCACGGGGGTAAAATTGAAAAAAGTTGAAAAAAAATTTTTTTTTGACTTAGTCATTTTTCCAACGTTTATCAGACTTTCAGATAGGGGAAATGTCAGTGAGCGTTCCGATTTCAGTTCCAGAGCGATTCGCCCAATGAGTCTTTGATAGTTAGTCGTTTTCAGCCAATTTTCTGGATTTTTGAAAATTTCACTTTTTTGTGAAAATAACAACTAAATGAGGGAATAATATGTGTGAGGGTACCCCAGGAGAGTTCCAAATGTGTGTGGGTAGAATATATATCCCACGGGGGTAAAATTGAAAAAAGTTGAAAAAAAAATTTTTTTTGACTTAGTCATTTTTCCAACGTTTATCAGACTTTCAGATAGGGGAAATGTTAGTGAGCGTTCCGATTTCAGTTCCAGAGCAATTCGCCCAATGAGTCCTTGATAGTTAGTCGTTTTCAGCCAATTTTTTGGATTTTTGAAAATTTCACTTTTTTGTGAAAATATCCACTAAATGAGGGATTAATATGTGTGAGGGTACCCCAGGAGAGTTCCAAATGTGTGTGGGTAGCATATATATCCCACGGGGTAAAATTGAAAAAAGTTGAAAAAATTTTTATTTTGGACTTAGTCGTTTTTCTGGCGTTTATCAGACTTTCAGATAGGGGAAATGTCAGTGAGCATTCCGATTTCAGTTCCAGAGCGATTCGCCCAATGAGTCCTTGATATTTAGTCATTTTCAGCCAGTTTTCTGGATTTTTGAAAATTTCACTTTTTTGTGAAAATATCAACTAAATGAGGGAATAATATGTGTGAGGGTACCCCAGGAGAGTTCCAAATGTGTGTGGGTAGCATATATATCCCACGGGGTAAAATTGAAAAAAGTTGAAAAATTTTTTTTTTTGGACTTAGTCATTTTTCCAACGTTTATCAGACTTTCAGATAGGGGAAATGTTAGTGAGCGTTCCGATTTCAGTTCCAGAGCAATTCGTCCAATGAGTCCTTGATAGTTAGTCGTTTTCAGCCAATTTTCTGGATTTTTGAAAATTTCACTTTTTTGTGAAAATATCCACTAAATGAGGGAATAATATGTGTGAGGGTACCCCAGGAGAGTTCCAAATGTGTGTGGGTAGCATATATATCCCACGGGGGTAAAATTGAAAAAATTTGAAAAAATTTTTTTTTTGGACTTAGTCATTTTTCTGGCGTTTATCAGACTTTCAGATAGGGGAAATGTCAGTGAGCATTCCGATTTCAGTTCCAGAGCTATTCGTCAAATGAGTCTTTGATATGTAGTCGTTATCAGCCAATATTTTGGATTTTTGAAAATTTCACTTTTTTGTGAAAATATCCACTAAATGAGGGAATAATATGTGTGAGGGTACCCCAGGAGAGTTCCCAATGTGTGTGGGTAGAATATATATCCCACGGGGGTAAAATTGAAAAACGTTGAAAGAAATTTTTTTTTGGACTCAGTCATTTTTCCAACGTTTATCAGACTTTCAGATAGGGGAAATGTCAGTGAGCATTCCGATTTCAGTTCCACAACGATTTAACCAATGAATCCTTGATATTTAGTTGTTTTCAGCCAATATTTTGGATTTTTGAAAATGTCACTTTTTTGTGAAAATATCCACTAAATGAGGGAATAATATGTGTGAGGGTACCCCAGGAGAGTTCCAAATGTGTGTGGGTAGAATATATATCCAACGGGGGAAATTTGAAAAAAGTTGAAAAAAATTTTTTTTTTGACTTAGTCATTTTTCCAACGTTTATCAGACTTTCAGATAGGGGAAATGTCAGTGAGCGTTCCGATTTCAGTTCCAGAGCGATTCGCCCAATGAGTCTTTGATAGTTAGTCGTTTTCAGCCAATTTTCTGGATTTTTGAAAATTTCACTTTTTTGTGAAAATAACAACTAAATGAGGGAATAATATGTGTGAGGGTACCCCAGGAGAGTTCCAAATGTGTGTGGGTAGAATATATATCCCACGGGGGTAAAATTGAAAAAAGTTGAAAAAAAAAATTTTTTTGACTTAGTCATTTTTCCAACGTTTATCAGACTTTCAGATAGGGGAAATGTTAGTGAGCGTTCCGATTTCAGTTCCAGAGCAATTCGCCCAATGAGTCCTTGATAGTTAGTCGTTTTCAGCCAATTTTTTGGATTTTTGAAAATTTCACTTTTTTGTGAAAATATCCACTAAATGAGGGATTAATATGTGTGAGGGTACCCCAGGAGAGTTCCAAATGTGTGTTGGTAGCATATATATCCCACGGGGTAAAATTGAAAAAAGTTGAAAAAATTTTTATTTTGGACTTAGTCATTTTTCTGGCGTTTATCAGACTTTCAGATAGGGGAAATGTCAGTGAGCATTCCGATTTCAGTTCCAGAGCGATTCGCCCAATGAGTCCTTGATATTTAGTCATTTTCAGCCAGTTTTCTGGATTTTTGAAAATTTCACTTTTTTGTGAAAATATCAACTAAATGAGGGAATAATATGTGTGAGGGTACCCCAGGAGAGTTCCAAATGTGTGTGGGTAGCATATATATCCCACGGGGGTAAAATTGAAAAAAGTTGAAAAAATTTTTTTTTTGGACTTAGTCATTTTTCTGGCGTTTATCAGACTTTCAGATAGGGGAAATGTCAGTGAGCATTCCGATTTCAGTTCCAGAGCGATTCGTCAAATGAGTCTTTGATATGTAGTCGTTATCAGCCAATATTTTGGATTTTTGAAAATTTCACTTTTTTGTGAAAATATCCACTAAATGAGGGAATAATATGTGTGAGGGTACCCCAGGAGAGTTCCCAATGTGTGTGGGTAGAATATATATCCCACGGGGGTAAAATTGAAAAACGTTGAAAGAAATTTTTTTTTGGACTCAGTCATTTTTCCAACGTTTATCAGACTTTCAGATAGGGGAAATGTCAGTGAGCATTCCGATTTCAGTTCCACAACGATTTATCCAATGAATCCTTGATATTTAGTTGTTTTCAGCCAATATTTTGGATTTTTGAAAATGTCACTTTTTTGTGAAAATATCCACTAAATGAGGGAATAATATGTGTGAGGGTACCCCAGGAGAGTTCCAAATGTGTGTGGGTAGAATATATATCCCACGGGGGTAAATTTGAAAAAAGTTGAAAAAAATTTTTTTTTTGGACAGTCATTTTTCCGTCGTTTATCAGACTTTCAGATAGGTCAAATGTCAGTGAGCATTCCGATTTCAGTTCCAGAGCGATTCGCCCAATGAGTCCTTCATATTTAGTCATTTTCAGCCAGTTTTCTGGATTTTTGAAAATTTCACTTTTTTGTGAAAATATCAACTAAATGAGGGAATAATATGTGTGAGGGTACCCCAGGAGAGTTCCAAATGTGTGTGGGTAGAATATATATCCCACGGGGGTAAAATTGAAAAAAGTTGAAAAAAAATTTTTTTTTGACTTAGTCATTTTTCCAACGTTTATCAGACTTTCAGATAGGGGAAATGTTAGTGAGCGTTCCGATTTCAGTTCCAGAGCAATTCGCCCAATGAGTCTTTGATAGTTAGTCGTTTTCAGCCAATTTTCTGGATTTTTGAAAATGTCACTTTTTTGTGAAAATATCCACTAAATGAGGGAATAATATGTGTGAGGGTACCCCAGGAGAGTTCCAAATGTGTGTGGGTAGAATATTTATATTCCAAGGGTGTAAAATTGAAAAAAGTTGAAAAATTTTTTTTTGGACATAGTCATTTTTCCGTCGTTTATCAGACTTTCAGATAGGTCAAATGTCAGTGAATGTTCCGATTTCAGTTCCAGAGCGATTCGCCCAATGAGACCTTGATATTTAGTCGTTTTCAGCAAATTTTCTGTATTTTTGAAAATTTCACTTTTTTGTGAAAATATCCACTAAATGAGGGAATAATATGTGTGAGGGTACCCCAGGAGAGTTCCAAATGTGTGTGGGTAGAATATATATCCCACGGGGGTAAAATTGAAAAAAGTTGAAAAAGATTTTTTTTTGGACTCAGTCATTTTTCCAACGTTTATCAGACTTTCAGATAGGGGAAATGTCAGTGAGCGTTCCGATGTCAGTTCCAGAGCGATTCGCCCAATGAGTCCTTGATATTTAGTCATTTTCAGCCAGTTTTCTGGATTTTTGAAAATTTCACTTTTTTGTGAAAATATCAACTAAATGAGGGAATAATATGTGTGAGGGTACCCCAGGAGAGTTCCAAATGTGTGTGGGTAGAATATATATCCCACGGGGGTAAAATTGAAAAAAGTTGAAAAAAAATTTTTTTTTGACTTAGTCATTTTTCCAACGTTTATCAGACTTTCAGATAGGGGAAATGTTAGTGAGCGTTCCGATTTCAGTTCCAGAGCAATTCGCCCAATGAGTCTTTGATAGTTAGTCGTTTTCAGCCAATTTTTTGGATTTTTGAAAATTTCACTTTTTTGTGAAAATATCCACTAAATGAGGGAATAATATGTGTGAGGGTACCCCAGGAGAGTTCCAAATGTGTGTGGGTAGAATATATATCCCACGGGGGTAAAATTGAAAAAAGTTGAAAAAAATTTTTTTTTGGACTTAGTCAATTTTCCAACGTTTATCAGACTTTCAGATACGGAAAATGTCAGTGAGTGTTCCGATTTCAGTTCCAGAGCAATTCGCCCAATGGGTCTTTGATATTTAGTCGTTTTCAGCCAATATTTTGGATTTTTGAAAATTTCACTTTTTTGTGAAAATATCCACTAAATGAGGGAATAATATGTGTGAGGGTACCCCAGGAGAGTTCCAAATGTGTGTGGGTAGAATATATATATTCCAAGGGGGTAAAATTGAAAAAAGTTTAAAAATTTTTTTTTGGACTTAGTCATTTTTCCGGCGTTTATCAGACTTTCAGATAGGGGAAATGTCAGTGAGCATTCCGATTTCAGTTCCACAATGATTTATCCAATGAATCCTTGATATTTAGTTGTTTTCAGTAAATATTTAGGATTTTTGAAAATTTCACTTTTTTGTGAAAATATCCACAAAATGAGGGAATAATATGTGTGAGGGAACCCCAGGAGAGTTCCAAATGTGTGTGGGTAGAACATATATCCCACGGGGGTAAAATTGAAAAAATTGAAAACATTTTTTTTTTTGGACATAGTCATTTTTCCGTCGTTTATCAGACTTTCAGATAGGTCAAATGTCAGTGAGCGTTCCGATTTCAGTTCCAGAGCGATTCGCCCAATGAGTCCTTGATATTTAGTCGTTTTCAGCCAATTTTCTGGATTTTTGAAAATTTCACTTTTTTGTGAAAATATCCACTAAATGAGGGAATAATATGTGTGAGGGTACCCCAGGAGAGTTCCAAATGTGTGTGGGTAGAATATATATATTTCTAGGGGGTAAAATTGAAAAAAGTTTAAAAATTTTTTTTTTGGACTTAGTCATTTTTCCGGCGTTTATCAGACTTTCAGATAGGGGAAATGTCAGTGAGCGTTCCGATTTCAGTTCCAGAGCAATTCGCCAATGAGTCCTTGATATTTAGTCGTTTTCAGCCAATTTTTTGGATTTTTGAAAATTTCACTTTTTTGTGAAAATATCCACTAAATGAGGGAATAATATGTGTGAGGGTACCCCAGGAGAGTTCCAAATGTGTGTGGGTAGAATATATATCCCACGGGGGTAAAATTGAAAAAAGTTGAAAAAAATTTTTTTTTGGACTTAGTCAATTTTCCAACGTTTATCAGACTTTCAGATAGGTCAAATGTCAGTGAGCGTTCCGATTTCAGTTCCAGAGCGATTCGCCCAATGAGACCTTGATCGTTAGCAGTTTTAAGCCAATTTTCTGGATTTTTGAAAATTTCACTTTTTTGTGAAAATATCCACTAAATGAGGGAATAATATGTGTGAGGGTACCCCAGGAGAGTTCCAAATGTGTGTGGGTAGAACATATATCCCACGGGGGTAAAATTGAAAAAATTGAAAACATTTTTTTTTTTGGACATAGTCATTTTTCCGTCGTTTATCAGACTTTCAGATAGGTCAAATGTCAGTGAGCGTTCCGATTTCAGTTCCAGAGCGATTCGCCCAATGAGTCCTTGATATTTAGTCGTTTTCAGCCAATTTTCTGGATTTTTGAAAATTTCACTTTTTTGTGAAAATATCCACTAAATGAGGGAATAATATGTGTGAGGGTACCCCAGGAGAGTTCCAAATGTGTGTGGGTAGAACATATATCCCACGGGGGTAAAATTGAAAAAAGTTGAAAAAAAATTTTTTTTGGACTTAGTCATTTTTCCAACGTTTATCAGACTTTCAGATAGGGGAAATGTTAGTGAGCGTTCCGATTTCAGTTCCAGAGCAATTCGCCCAATGAGTCCTTGATATTTAGTCGTTTCCAGCCAATTTTTTGGATTTTTGAAAATTTCACTTTTTTGTGAAAATATCCACTAAATGAGGGATTAATATGTGTTAGGGTACCCCAGGAGAGTTAAAATGTGTGTGGGTAGCATATATATCCCACGGGGTAAAATTGAAAAAAGTTGAAAAATTTTTTATTTTGGACTTAGTCATTTTTCTGGCGTTTATCAGACTTTCAGATAGGGGAAATGTCAGTGAGCATTCCGATTTCAGTTCCAGAGCGATTCGTCAAATGAGTCTTTGATATGTAGTCGTTATCAGCCAATATTTTGGATTTTTGAAAATTTCACTTTTTTGTGAAAATATCCACTAAATGAGGGAATAATATGTGTGAGGGTACCCCAGGAGAGTTCCCAATGTGTGTGTGTAGAATATATATCCCACGGGGGTAAAATTGAAAAACGTTGAAAGAAATTTTTTTTTGGACTCAGTCATTTTTCCAACGTTTATCAGACTTTCAGATAGGGGAAATGTCAGTGAGCGTTCCGATGTCAGTTCCAGAGCGATTCGCCCAATGAGTCCTTGATATTTAGTCGTTTTCAGCAAATTTTCTGGATTTTTGAAAATTTCACTTTTTTGTGAAAATATCCACTAAATGAGGGAATAATATGTGTGAGGGTACCCCAGGAGAGTTCCAAATGTGTGTGGGTAGAATATATATCCCACGGGGGTAAAATTGAAAAAAGTTGAAAAAAATTTTTTTTTGGACTCAGTCATTTTTCCAACGTTTATCAGACTTTCAGATAGGGGAAGTGTCAGTGAGCATTCCGATTTCAGTTCCAGAGCGATTCGCCCAATGAGTCCTTGATATTTAGTCATTTTCAGCCAGTTTTCTGGATTTTTGAAAATTTCACTTTTTTGTGAAAATATCAACTAAATGAGGGAATAATATGTGTGAGGGTACCCCAGGAGAGTTCCAAATGTGTGTGGGTAGAATATATATCCCACGGGGGTAAAATTGAAAAAAGTTGAAAAAAAATTTTTTTTTGACTTAGTCATTTTTCCAACGTTTATCAGACTTTCAGATAGGGGAAATGTTAGTGAGCGTTCCGATTTCAGTTCCAGAGCAATTCGCCCAATGAGTCCTTGATAGTTAGTCGTTTTCAGCCAATTTTTTGGATTTTTGAAAATTTCACTTTTTTGTGAAAATATCCACTAAATGAGGGATTAATATGTGTGAGGGTACCCCAGGAGAGTTCCAAATGTGTGTGGGTAGCATATATATCCCACGGGGTAAAATTGAAAAAAGTTGAAAAATTTTTTATTTTGGACTTAGTCATTTTTCTCGCGTTTATCAGACTTTCAGATAGGGGAAATGTCAGTGAGCATTCCGATTTCAGTTCCAGAGCGATTCGCCCAATGAGTCCTTGATATTTAGTCATTTTCAGCCAGTTTTCTGGATTTTTGAAAATTTCACTTTTTTGTGAAAATATCAACTAAATGAGGGAATAATATGTGTGAGGGTACCCCAGGAGAGTTCCAAATGTGTGTGGGTAGCATATATATCCCACGGGGTAAAATTGAAAAAAGTTGAAAAAATTTTTTTTTTGGACTTAGTCATTTTTCCAACGTTTATCAGACTTTCAGATAGGGGAAATGTTAGTGAGCGTTCCGATTTCAGTTCCAGAGCAATTCGTCCAATGAGTCCTTGATAGTTAGTCGTTTTCAGCCAATTTTCTGGATTTTTGAAAATTTCACTTTTTTGTGAAAATATCCACTAAATGAGGGAATAATATGTGTGAGGGTACCCCAGGAGAGTTCCAAATGTGTGTGGGTAGCATATATATCCCACGGGGGTAAAATTGAAAAAAGTTGAAAAAATTTTTTTTTTGGACTTAGTCATTTTTCTGGCGTTTATCAGACTTTCAGATAGGGGAAATGTCAGTGAGCATTCCGATTTCAGTTCCAGAGCGATTCGTCAAATGAGTCTTTGATATGTAGTCGTTATCAGCCAATATTTTGGATTTTTGAAAATTTCACTTTTTTGTGAAAATATCCACTAAATGAGGGAATAATATGTGTGAGGGTACCCCAGGAGAGTTCCCAATGTGTGTGGGTAGAATATATATCCCACGGGGGTAAAATTGAAAAACGTTGAAAGAAATTTTTTTTTGGACTCAGTCATTTTTCCAACGTTTATCAGACTTTCAGATAGGGGAAATGTCAGTGAGCATTCCGATTTCAGTTCCACAACGATTTATCCAATGAATCCTTGATATTTAGTTGTTTTCAGTAAATATTTTGGATTTTTGAAAATTTCACTTTTTTGTGAAAATATCCACTAAATGAGGGAATAATATGTGTGAGGGTACACCAGGAGAGTTCCAAATGTGTGTGGGTAGAACATATATCCCACGGGGGTAAAATTGAAAAAATTGAAAACATTTTTTTTTTTGGACATAGTCATTTTTCCGTCGTTTATCAGACTTTCAGATAGGTCAAATGTCAGTGAGCGTTCCGATTTCAGTTCCAGAGCGATTCGCCCAATGAGTCCTTGATATTTAGTCGTTTTCAGCCAATTTTCTGGATTTTTGAAAATTTCACTTTTTTGTGAAAATATCCACTAAATGAGGGAATAATATGTGTGAGGGTACCCCAGGAGAGTTCCAAATGTGTGTGGGTAGAATATATATATTTCTAGGGGGTAAAATTGAAAAAAGTTTAAAAATTTTTTTTTTGGACTTAGTCATTTTTCCGGCGTTTATCAGACTTTCAGATAGGGGAAATGTCAGTGAGCGTTCCGATTTCAGTTCCAGAGCGATTCGCCCAATGAGTCCTTGATATTTAGTCGTTTTCAGCCAATTTTTTGGATTTTTGAAAATTTCACTTTTTTGTGAAAATATCCACTAAATGAGGGAATAATATGTGTGAGGGTACCCCAGGAGAGTTCCAAATGTGTGTGGGTAGAATATATATCCCACGGGGGTAAAATTGAAAAAAGTTGAAAAAAAATTTTATTTTGGACTTAGTCAATTTTCCAACGTTTATCAGACTTTCAGATAGGGCAAATGTCAGTGAATGTTCCTATTTCAGTTCCAGAGCGATTCGCCCAATGAGACCTTGATATTTAGTCGTTTTCAGCCAATTTTCTGCATTTTTGAAAATTTCACTTTTTTGTGAAAATATCCACTAAATGAGGGAATAATATGTGTGAGGGTACCCCAGGAGAGTTCCAAATGTGTGTGGGTAGAATATATATCCCACGGGGGTAAAATTGAAAAAATTGAAAAAAATTTTTTTTTTTGGACATAGTCATTTTTCCGTCGTTTATCAGACTTTCAGATAGGGGAAATGTTAGTGAGCGTTCCGATGTCAGTTCCAGAGCAATTCGCCCAATGAGTCCTTGATAGTTAGTCGTTTTCAGCCAATTTTTTGGATTTTTGAAAATTTCACTTTTTTGTGAAAATATCCACTAAATGAGGGATTAATATGTGTGAGGGTACCCCAGGAGAGTTCCAAATGTGTGTGGGTAGCATATATATCCCACGGGGTAAAATTGAGAAAAGTTGAAAATTTTTTTATTTTGGACTTAGTCATTTTTCTGGCGTTTATCAGACTTTCAGATAGGGGAAATGTCAGTTAGCATTCCGATTTCAGTTCCAGAGCGATTCGCCCAATGAGTCCTTGATATTTAGTCATTTTCAGCCAGTTTTCTGGATTTTTGAAAATTTCACTTTTTTGTGAAAATATCAACTAAATGAGGGAATAATATGTGTGAGGGTACCCCAGGAGAGTTCCAAATGTGTGTGGGTAGAATATATATCCCACGGGGGTAAAATTGAAAAAAGTTGAAAAAAAAATTTTTTTTGACTTAGTCATTTTTCCAACGTTTATCAGACTTTCAGATAGGGGAAATGTTAGTGAGCGTTCCGATTTCAGTTCCAGAGCGATTCGTCAAATGAGTCTTTGATATGTAGTCGTTATCAGCCAATATTTTGGATTTTTGAAAATTTCACTTTTTTGTGAAAATATCCACTAAATGAGGGAATAATATGTGTGAGGGTACCCCAGGAGAGTTCCCAATGTGTGTGTGTAGAATATATATCCCACGGGGGTAAAATTGAAAAACGTTGAAAGAAATTTTTTTTTGGACTCAGTCATTTTTCCAACGTTTATCAGACTTTCAGATAGGGGAAATGTCAGTGAGCATTCCGATTTCAGTTCCACAACGATTTATCCAATGAATCCTTGATATTTAGTTGTTTTCAGCCAATATTTTGGATTTTTGAAAATGTCACTTTTTTGTGAAAATATCCACTAAATGAGGGAATAATATGTGTGAGGGTACCCCAGGAGAGTTCCAAATGTGTGTGGGTAGAATATATATCCCACGGGGGTAAATTTGAAAAAAGTTGAAAAAAATTTTTTTTTTGGACAGTCATTTTTCCGTCGTTTATCAGACTTTCAGATAGGTCAAATGTCAGTGAGCATTCCGATTTCAGTTCCAGAGCAATTCGCCCAATGAGTCCTTGATAGTTAGTCGTTTTCAGCCAATTTTTTGGATTTTTGAAAATTTCACTTTTTTGTGAAAATATCCACTAAATGAGGGATTAATATGTGTGAGGGTACCCCAGGAGAGTTCCAAATGTGTGTGGGTAGCATATATATCCCACGGGGTAAAATTGAAAAAAGTTGAAAAATTTTTTATTTTGGACTTAGTCATTTTTCTGGCGATTATCAGACTTTCAGATAGGGGAAATGTCAGTGAGCATTCCGATTTCAGTTCCAGAGCGATTCGCCCAATGAGTCCTTGATATTTAGTCATTTTCAGCCAGTTTTCTGGATTTTTGAAAATTTCACTTTTTTGTGAAAATATCAACTAAATGAGGGAATAATATGTGTGAGGGTACCCCAGGAGAGTTCCAAATGTGTGTGGGTAGAATATATATATTCCAAGGGGGTAAAATTGAAAAAAGTTTAAAAAATTTTTTTTTGGACTTAGTCATTTTTCCGGCGTTTATCAGACTTTCAGATAGGGGAAATGTCAGTGAGCGTTCCGATTTCAGTTCCAGAGCGATTCGCCCAATGAGTCCTTGATATTTAGTCATTTTCAGCCAGTTTTCTGGATTTTTGAAAATTTCACTTTTTTGTGAAAATAACAACTAAATGAGGGAATAATATGTGTGAGGGTACCCCAGGAGAGTTCCAAATGTGTGTGGGTAGAATATATATCCCACGGGGGTAAAATTGAAAAAAGTTGAAAAAAAAATTTTTTTTGACTTAGTCATTTTTCCAACGTTTATCAGACTTTCAGATAGGGGAAATGTCAGTGATCATTCCGATTTCAGTTCCACAACGATTTATCCAATGAATCCTTGATATTTAGTTGTTTTCAGCCAATATTTTGGATTTTTGAAAATGTCACTTTTTTGTGAAAATATCCACTAAATGAGGGAATAATATGTGTGAGGGTACCCCAGGAGAGTTCCAAATGTGTGTGGGTAGAATATATATCCCACGGGGGTAAAATTGAAAAAAGTTGAAAAAAAAATTTTTTTTGACTTAGTCATTTTTCCAACGTTTATCAGACTTTCAGATAGGGGAAATGTTAGTGAGCGTTCCGATTTCAGTTCCAGAGCAATTCGCCAATGAGTCCTTGATAGTTAGTCGTTTTCAGCCAATTTTTTGGATTTTTGAAAATTTCACTTTTTTGTGAAAATATCCACTAAATGAGGGATTAATATGTGTGAGGGTACCCCAGGAGAGTTCCAAATGTGTGTGGGTAGAATATTTATATTCCAAGGGTGTAAAATTGAAAAAAGTTGAAAAATTTTTTTTTGGACATAGTCATTTTTCCGTCGTTTATCAGACTTTCAGATAGGTCAAATGTCAGTGAATGTTCCGATTTCAGTTCCAGAGCGATTCGCCCAATGAGACCTTGATATTTAGTCGTTTTCAGCAAATTTTCTGTATTTTTGAAAATTTCACTTTTTTGTGAAAATATCCACTAAATGAGGGAATAATATGTGTGAGGGTACCCCAGGAGAGTTCCAAATGTGTGTGGGTAGAATATATATATTCCAAGGGGGTAAAATTGAAAAAAGTTTAAAAATTTTTTTTTTGGACTTAGTCATTTTCCCGGCGTTTATCAGACTTTCAGATAGGGGAAATGTCAGTGAGCGTTCCGATTTCAGTTCCAGAGGGATTCGCCCAATGAGTCCTTGATATTTAGTCGTTTTCAGTAAATTTTCTGGATTTTTGAAAATGTCACTTTTTTGTGAAAATATCCACTAAATGAGGGAATAATATGTGTGAGGGTACCCCAGGAGAGTTCCAAATGTGTGTGGGTAGAATATATATATTCCAAGGGTGTAAAATTGAAAAAAGTTGGAAAATTTTTTTTTGGACTTAGTCATTTTTCCGGCATTTATCAGACTTTCAGATAGGGGAAATGTCAGTGAGCGTTCCGATGTCAGTTCCAGAGCGATTCGCCCAATGAGTCCTTGATATTTAGTCGTTTTCAGCAAATTTTCTGGATTTTTGAAAATTTCACTTTTTTGTGAAAATATCCACTAAATGAGGGAATAATATGTGTGAGGGTACCCCAGGAGAGTTCCAAATGTGTGTGGGTAGAATATATATCCCACGGGGGTAAAATTGAAAAAAGTTGAAAAAAATTTTTTTTTGGACTCAGTCATTTTTCCAACGTTTATCAGACTTTCAGATAGGGGAAGTGTCAGTGAGCATTCCGATTTCAGTTTCAGAGCGATTCGCCCAATGAGTCCTTGATATTTAGTCATTTTCAGACAGTTTTCTGGATTTTTGAAAATTTCACTTTTTTGTGAAAATATCAACTAAATGAGGGAATAATATGTGTGAGGGTACCCCAGGAGAGTTCCAAATGTGTGTGGGTAGAATATATATCCCACGGGGGTAAAATTGAAAAAAGTTGAAAAAAAATTTTTTTTTGACTTAGTCATTTTTCCAACGTTTATCAGACTTTCAGATAGGGGAAATGTTAGTGAGCGTTCCGATTTCAGTTCCAGAGCAATTCGCCCAATGAGGCTTTGATAGTTAGTCGTTTTCAGCCAATTTTTTGGATTTTTGAAAATTTCACTTTTTTGTGAAAATATCCACTAAATGAGGGAATAATATGTGTGAGGGTACCCCAGGAGAGTTCCAAATGTGTGTGGGTAGAATATATATCCCACGGGGGTAAAATTGAAAAAAGTTGAAAAAATTTTTTTTTGGACTTAGTCAATTTTCCAACGTTTATCAGACTTTCAGATAGGGGAAATGTCAGTGAGCGTTCCGATTTCAGTTCCAGAGCGATTCGCCCAATGAGACCTTGATATTTAGTCGTTTTCAGCCAATTTCCTTGAATTTTGAAAATTTCACTTTTTTGTGAAAATATCCACTAAATGATGGAATAATATGTGTGAGGGTACCCCAGGAGAGTTCCAAATGTGTGTGGGTAGAATATATATCCCACGGGGGTAAAATTGAAAAAAGTTGAAAGAAATTTTTTTTTGGACTCAGTCATTTTTCCAACGTTTATCAGACTTTCAGATAGGGGAAATGTCAGTGAGCATTCCGATTTCAGTTCCACAACGATTTATCCAATGAATCCTTGATATTTAGTTGTTTTCAGTAAATATTTTGGATTTTTGAAAATTTCACTTTTTTGTGAAAATATCCACTAAATGAGGGAATATTATGTGTGAGGGTACCCCAGGAGAGTTCCAAATGTGTGTGGGTAGAACATATATCCCACGGGGGTAAAATTGAAAAAATTGAAAACATTTTTTTCTTTGGACATAGTCATTTTTCCGTCGTTTATCAGACTTTCAGATAGGTCAAATGTCAGTGAGCGTTCCGATTTCAGTTCCAGAGCGATTCGCCCAATGAGTCCTTGATATTTAGTCGTTTTCAGCCAATTTTCTGGATTTTTGAAAATTTCACTTTTTTGTGAAAATATCCACTAAATGAGGGAATAATATGTGTGAGGGTACCCCAGGAGAGTTCCAAATGTGTGTGGGTAGAATATATATATTTCTAGGGGGTAAAATTGAATAAAGTTTAAAAAATTTTTTTTTGGACTTAGTCATTTTTCCAACGTTTATCAGACTTTCAGATAGGGCAAATGTCAGTGAATGTTCCTATTTCAGTTCCAGAGCGATTCGCCCAATGAGACCTTGATATTTAGTCGTTTTCAGCCAATTTTCTGGATTTTTGAAAATTTCACTTTTTTGTGAAAATATCCACTAAATGAGGGAATAATATGTGTGAGGGTACCCCAGGAGAGTTCCAAATGTGTGTTGGTAGAACATATATCCCACGGGGGTAAAATTGAAAAAATTGAAAACATTTTTTTTTTTGGACATAGTCATTTTTCCGTCGTTTATCAGACTTTCAGATAGTTCAAATGTCAGTGAGCGTTCCGATTTCAGTTCCAGAGCGATTCGCCCAATGAGTCCTTGATATTTAGTCGTTTTCAGCCAATTTTCTGGATTTTTGAAAATTTCACTTTTTTGTGAAAATATCCACTAAATGAGGGAATAATATGTGTGAGGGTACCCCAGGAGAGTTCCAAATGTGTGTGGGTAGAACATATATCCCACGGGGGTAAAATTGAAAAAAGTTGAAAAAAAATTTTTTTTGGACTTAGTCATTTTTCCAACGTTTATCAGACTTTCAGATAGGGGAAATGTTAGTGAGCGTTCCGATTTCACTTCCAGAGCAATTCGCCCAATGAGTCCTTGATAGTTAGTCGTTTTCAGCCAATTTTTTGGATTTTTGAAAATTTCACTTTTTTGTGAAAATATCCACTAAATGAGGGATTAATATGTGTGAGGGTACCCCAGGAGAGTTAAAATGTGTGTGGGTAGCATATATATCCCACGGGGTAAAATTGAAAAAAGTTGAAAAATTTTTTATTTTGGACTTAGTCATTTTTCTGGCGTTTATCAGACTTTCAGATAGGGGAAATGTCAGTGAGCATTCCGATTTCAGTTCCAGAGCGATTCGCCCAATGAGTCCTTGATATTTAGTCATTTTCAGCCAGTTTTCTGGATTTTTGAAAATTTCACTTTTTTGTGAAAATATCAACTAAATGAGGGAATAATATGTGTGAGGGTACCCCAGGAGAGTTCCAAATGTGTGTGGGTAGAATATATATATTCCAAGGGGGTAAAATTGAAAAAAGTTTAAAAAATTTTTTTTTGGACTTAGTCATTTTTCCGGCGTTTATCAGACTTTCAGATAGGGGAAATGTCAGTGAGCGTTCCGATTTCAGTTCCAGAGCGATTCGCCCAATGAGTCCTTGATATTTAGTCATTTTCAGCCAGTTTTCTGGATTTTTGAAAATTTCACTTTTTTGTGAAAATAACAACTAAATGAGGGAATAATATGTGTGAGGGTACCCCAGGAGAGTTCCAAATGTGTGTGGGTAGAATATATATCCCACGGGGGTAAAATTGAAAAAAGTTGAAAAAAAAATTTTTTTTGACTTAGTCATTTTTCCAACGTTTATCAGACTTTCAGATAGGGGAAATGTCAGTGAGCATTCCGATTTCAGTTCCACAACGATTTATCCAATGAATCCTTGATATTTAGTTGTTTTCAGCCAATATTTTGGATTTTTGAAAATGTCACTTTTTTGTGAAAATATCCACTAAATGAGGGAATAATATGTGTGAGGGTACCCCAGGAGAGTTCCAAATGTGTGTGGGTAGAATATATATCCCACGGGGGTAAATTTGAAAAAAGTTGAAAAAAATTTTTTTTTTGGACAGTCATTTTTCCGTCGTTTATCAGACTTTCAGATAGGTCAAATGTCAGTGAGCATTCCGATTTCAGTTCCAGAGCAATTCGCCCAATGAATCCTTGATAGTTAGTCGTTTTCAGCCAATTTTTTGGATTTTTGAAAATTTCACTTTTTTGTGAAAATATCCACTAAATGAGGGATTAATATGTGTGAGGGTACCCCAGGAGAGTTCCAAATGTGTGTGGGTAGCATATATATCCCACGGGGTAAAATTGAAAAAAGTTGAAAAATTTTTTATTTTGGACTTAGTCATTTTTCTGGCGTTTATCAGACTTTCAGATAGGGGAAATGTCAGTGAGCATTCCGATTTCAGTTCCAGAGCGATTCGACCAATGAGTCCTTGATATTTAGTCATTTTCAGCCAGTTTTCTGGATTTTTGAAAATTTCACTTTTTTGTGAAAATATCAACTAAATGAGGGAATAATATGTGTGAGGGTACCCCAGGAGAGTTCCAAATGTGTGTGGGTAGAATATATATATTCCAAGGGGGTAAAATTGAAAAAAGTTTAAAAAATTTTTTTTTGGACTTAGTCATTTTTCCGGCGTTTATCAGACTTTCAGATAGGGGAAATGTCAGTGAGCGTTCCGATTTCAGTTCCAGAGCGATTCGCCCAATGAGTCCTTGATATTTAGTCATTTTCAGCCAGTTTTCTGGATTTTTGAAAATTTCACTTTTTTGTGAAAATAACAACTAAATGAGGGAATAATATGTGTGAGGGTACCCCAGGAGAGTTCCAAATGTGTGTGGGTAGAATATATATCCCACGGGGGTAAAATTGAAAAAAGTTGAAAAAAAAATTTTTTTTGACTTAGTCATTTTTCCAACGTTTATCAGACTTTCAGATAGGGGAAATGTCAGTGAGCATTCCGATTTCAGTTCCACAACGATTTATCCAATGAATCCTTGATATTTAGTTGTTTTCAGCCAATATTTTGGATTTTTGAAAATGTCACTTTTTTGTGAAAATATCCACTAAATGAGGGAATAATATGTGTGAGGGTACCCCAGGAGAGTTCCAAATGTGTGTGGGTAGAATATATATCCCACGGGGGTAAATTTGAAAAAAGTTGAAAAAAATTTTTTTTTTGGACAGTCATTTTTCCGTCGTTTATCAGACTTTCAGATAGGTCAAATGTCAGTGAGCATTCCGATTTCAGTTCCAGAGCAATTCGCCCAATGAATCCTTGATAGTTAGTCGTTTTCAGCCAATTTTTTGGATTTTTGAAAATTTCACTTTTTTGTGAAAATATCCACTAAATGAGGGATTAATATGTGTGAGGGTACCCCAGGAGAGTTCCAAATGTGTGTGGGTAGCATATATATCCCACGGGGTAAAATTGAAAAAAGTTGAAAAATTTTTTATTTTGGACTTAGTCATTTTTCTGGCGTTTATCAGACTTTCAGATAGGGGAAATGTCAGTGAGCATTCCGATTTCAGTTCCAGAGCGATTCGCCCAATGAGTCCTTGATATTTAGTCATTTTCAGCCAGTTTTCTGGATTTTTGAAAATTTCACTTTTTTGTGAAAATATCAACTAAATGAGGGAATAATATGTGTGAGGGTACCCCAGGAGAGTTCCAAATGTGTGTGGGTAGAATATATATATTCCAAGGGGGTAAAATTGAAAAAAGTTTAAAAAATTTTTTTTTGGACTTAGTCATTTTTCCGGCGTTTATCAGACTTTCAGATAGGGGAAATGTCAGTGAGCGTTCCGATTTCAGTTCCAGAGCGATTCGCCCAATGAGTCCTTGATATTTAGTCATTTTCAGCCAGTTTTCTGGATTTTTTAAAATTTCACTTTTTTGTGAAAATAACAACTAAATGAGGGAATAATATGTGTGAGGGTACCCCAGGAGAGTTCCAAATGTGTGTGGGTAGAATATATATCCCACGGGGGTAAAATTGAAAAAAGTTGAAAAAAAAATTTTTTTTGACTTAGTCATTTTTCCAACGTTTATCAGACTTTCAGATAGGGGAAATGTTAGTGAGCGTTCCGATTTCAGTTCCAGAGCAATTCGCCAATGAGTCCTTGATAGTTAGTCGTTTTCAGCCAATTTTTTGGATTTTTGAAAATTTCACTTTTTTGTGAAAATATCCACTAAATGAGGGATTAATATGTGTGAGGGTACCCCAGGAGAGTTCCAAATGTGTGTGGGTAGCATATATATCCCACGGGGTAAAATTGAAAAAAGTTGAAAAAATTTTTATTTTGGACTTAGTCATTTTTCTGGCGTTTATCAGACTTTCAGATAGGGGAAATGTCAGTGAGCATTCCGATTTCAGTTCCAGAGCGATTCGCCCAATGAGTCCTTGATATTTAGTCATTTTCAGCCAGTTTTCTGGATTTTTGAAAATTTCACTTTTTTGTGAAAATATCAACTAAATGAGGGAATAATATGTGTGAGGGTACCCCAGGAGAGTTCCAAATGTGTGTGGGTAGAATATATATCCCACGGGGGTAAAATTGAAAAAAGTTGAAAAAAAATTTTTTTTTGACTTAGTCATTTTTCCAACGTTTATCAGACTTTCAGATAGGGGAAATGTTAGTGAGCGTTCCGATTTCAGTTCCAGAGCAATTCGCCCAATGAGTCTTTGATAGTTAGTCGTTTTCAGCCAATTTTTTGGATTTTTGAAAATTTCACTTTTTTGTGAAAATATCCACTAAATGAGGGAATAATATGTGTGAGGGTACCCCAGGAGAGTTCCAAATGTGTGTGGGTAGCATATATATCCCACGGGGGTAAAATTGAAAAAAGTTGAAAAAATTTTTTTTTTGGACTTAGTCATTTTTCTGGCGTTTATCAGACTTTCAGATAGGGGAAATGTCAGTGAGCATTCCGATTTCAGTTCCAGAGCGATTCGTCAAATGAGTCTTTGATATGTAGTCGTTATCAGCCAATTTTTTGGATTTTTGAAAATTTCACTTTTTTGTGAAAATATCCACTAAATGAGGGATTAATATGTGTGAGGGTACCCCAGGAGAGTTCCAAATGTGTGTGGGTAGCATATATATCCCACGGGGGTAAAATTGAAAAAAGTTGAAAAAAAAATTTTTTTTGACTTAGTCATTTTTCCAACGTTTATCAGACTTTCAGATAGGGGAAATGTCAGTGAGCATTCCGATTTCAGTTCCACAACGATTTATCCAATGAATCCTTGATATTTAGTTGTTTTCAGCCAATATTTTGGATTTTTGAAAATGTCACTTTTTTGTGAAAATATCCACTAAATGAGGGAATAATATGTGTGAGGGTACCCCAGGAGAGTTCCAAATGTGTGTGGGTAGAATATATATCCCACGGGGGTAAATTTGAAAAAAGTTGAAAAAAATTTTTTTTTTGGACAGTCATTTTTCCGTCGTTTATCAGACTTTCAGATAGGTCAAATGTCAGTGAGCATTCCGATTTCAGTTCCAGAGCAATTCGCCCAATGAGTCCTTGATAGTTAGTCGTTTTCAGCCAATTTTTTGGATTTTTGAAAATTTCACTTTTTTGTGAAAATATCCACTAAATGAGGGATTAATATGTGTGAGGGTACCCCAGGAGAGTTCCAAATGTGTGTGGGTAGCATATATATCCCACGGGGTAAAATTGAAAAAAGTTGAAAAATTTTTTATTTTGGACTTAGTCATTTTTCTGGCGTTTATCAGACTTTCAGATAGGGGAAATGTCAGTGAGCATTCCGATTTCAGTTCCAGAGCGATTCGCCCAATGAGTCCTTGATATTTAGTCATTTTCAGCCAGTTTTCTGGATTTTTGAAAATTTCACTTTTTTGTGAAAATATCAACTAAATGAGGGAATAATATGTGTGAGGGTACCCCAGGAGAGTTCCAAATGTGTGTGGGTAGAATATATATATTCCAAGGGGGTAAAATTGAAAAAAGTTTAAAAAATTTTTTTTTGGACTTAGTCATTTTTCCGGCGTTTATCAGACTTTCAGATAGGGGAAATGTCAGTGAGCGTTCCGATTTCAGTTCCAGAGCGATTCGCCCAATGAGTCCTTGATATTTAGTCATTTTCAGCCAGTTTTCTGGATTTTTTAAAATTTCACTTTTTTGTGAAAATAACAACTAAATGAGGGAATAATATGTGTGAGGGTACCCCAGGAGAGTTCCAAATGTGTGTGGGTAGAATATATATCCCACGGGGGTAAAATTGAAAAAAGTTGAAAAAAAAATTTTTTTTGACTTAGTCATTTTTCCAACGTTTATCAGACTTTCAGATAGGGGAAATGTTAGTGAGCGTTCCGATTTCAGTTCCAGAGCAATTCGCCAATGAGTCCTTGATAGTTAGTCGTTTTCAGCCAATTTTTTGGATTTTTGAAAATTTCACTTTTTTGTGAAAATATCCACTAAATGAGGGATTAATATGTGTGAGGGTACCCCAGGAGAGTTCCAAATGTGTGTGGGTAGCATATATATCCCACGGGGTAAAATTGAAAAAAGTTGAAAAAATTTTTATTTTGGACTTAGTCATTTTTCTGGCGTTTATCAGACTTTCAGATAGGGGAAATGTCAGTGAGCATTCCGATTTCAGTTCCAGAGCGATTCGCCCAATGAGTCCTTGATATTTAGTCATTTTCAGCCAGTTTTCTGGATTTTTGAAAATTTCACTTTTTTGTGAAAATATCAACTAAATGAGGGAATAATATGTGTGAGGGTACCCCAGGAGAGTTCCAAATGTGTGTGGGTAGAATATATATCCCACGGGGGTAAAATTGAAAAAAGTTGAAAAAAAATTTTTTTTTGACTTAGTCATTTTTCCAACGTTTATCAGACTTTCAGATAGGGGAAATGTTAGTGAGCGTTCCGATTTCAGTTCCAGAGCAATTCGCCCAATGAGTCCTTGATAGTTAGTCGTTTTCAGCCAATTTTCTTGAATTTTGAAAATTTCACTTTTTTGTGAAAATATCCACTAAATGATGGAATAATATGTGTGAGGGTACCCCAGGAGAGTTCCAAATGTGTGTGGGTAGAATATATATCCCACGGGGGTAAAATTGAAAAAAGTTGAAAGAAATTTTTTTTTGGACTCAGTCATTTTTCCAACGTTTATCAGACTTTCAGATAGGGGAAATGTCAGTGAGCATTCCGATTTCAGTTCCACAACGATTTATCCAATGAATCCTTGATATTTAGTTGTTTTCAGTAAATATTTTGGATTTTTGAAAATTTCACTTTTTTGTGAAAATATCCACTAAATGAGGGAATAATATGTGTGAGGGTACCCCAGGAGAGTTCCAAATGTGTGTGGGTAGAACATATATCCCACGGGGGTAAAATTGAAAAAATTGAAAACATTTTTTTTTTTGGACATAGTCATTTTTCCGTCGTTTATCAGACTTTCAGATAGGTCAAATGTCAGTGAGCGTTCCGATTTCAGTTCCAGAGCGATTCGCCCAATGAGTCCTTGATATTTAGTCGTTTTCAGCCAATTTTCTGGATTTTTGAAAATTTCACTTTTTTGTGAAAATATCCACTAAATGAGGGAATAATATGTGTGAGGGTACCCCAGGAGAGTTCCAAATGTGTGTGGGTAGAATATATATATTTCTAGGGGGTAAAATTGAAAAAAGTTTAAAAATTTTTTTTTTGGACTTAGTCATTTTTCCGGCGTTTATCAGACTTTCAGATAGCGGAAATGTCAGTGAGCGTTCCGATTTCAGTTCCAGAGCGATTCGCCCAATGAGTCCTTGATATTTAGTCGTTTTCAGCCAATTTTTTGGATTTTTGAAAATTTCACTTTTTTGTGAAAATATCCACTAAATGAGGGAATAATATGTGTGAGGGTACCCCAGGAGAGTTCCAAATGTGTGTGGGTAGAATATATATCCCACGGGGGTAAAATTGAAAAAAGTTGAAAAAATTTTTTTTTGGACTTAGTCAATTTTCCAACGTTTATCAGACTTTCAGATAGGGCAAATGTCAGTGAATGTTCCTATTTCAGTTCCAGAGCGATTCGCCCAATGAGACCTTGATATTTAATCGTTTTCAGCCAATTTTCTGGATTTTTGAAAATTTCACTTTTTTGTGAAAATATCCACTAAATGAGGGAATAATATGTGTGAGGGTACCCCAGGAGAGTTCCAAATGTGTGTGGGTAGAATATATATCCCACGGGGGTAAAATTGAAAAAATTGAAAAAAATTTTTTTTTTTGGACATAGTCATTTTTCCGTCGTTTATCAGACTTTCAGATAGGTCAAATGTCAGTGAGTGTTCCGATTTCAGTTCCAGAGCGATTCGCCCAATGAGACCTTGATCGTTAGCAGTTTTCAGCCAATTTTCTGGATTTTTGAAAATTTCACTTTTTTGTGAAAATATCCACTAAATGAGGGAATAATATGTGTGAGGGTACCCCAGGAGAGTTCCAAATGTGTGTGGGTAGAATATATATATTCCAAGGGGGTAAAATTGAAAAAAGTTAAAAAATTTTTTTTTTGGACTTAGTCATTTTTCCGGCGTTTATCAGACTTTCAGATAGGGGAAATGTCAGTGAGCGTTCCGATTTCAGTTCCAGAGCGATTCGCCCAATGAGTCCTTGATATTTAGTCATTTTCAGCCAGTTTTCTGGATTTTTGAAAATTTCACTTTTTTGTGAAAATAACAACTAAATGAGGGAATAATATGTGTGAGGGTACCCCAGGAGAGTTCCAAATGTGTGTGGGTAGAATATATATCCCACGGGGGTAAATTTGAAAAAAGTTGAAAAAAATTTTTTTTTTGGACAGTCATTTTTCCGTCGTTTATCAGACTTTCAGATAGGTCAAATGTCAGTGAGCATTCCGATTTCAGTTCCAGAGCAATTCGCCCAATGAGTCCTTGATAGTTAGTCGTTTTCAGCCAATTTTTTGGATTTTTGAAAATTTCACTTTTTTGTGAAAATATCCACTAAATGAGGGAATAATATGTGTGAGGGTACCCCAGGAGAGTTCCAAATGTGTGTGGGTAGCATATATATCCCACGGGGTAAAATTGAAAAAAGTTGAAAAAATTTTTTTTTTGGACTTAGTCATTTTTCCAACGTTTATCAGACTTTCAGATAGGGGAAATGTTAGTGAGCGTTCCGATTTCAGTTCCAGAGCAATTCGTCCAATGAGTCCTTGATAGTTAGTCGTTTTCAGCCAATTTTCTGGATTTTTGAAAATTTCACTTTTTTGTGAAAATATCCACTAAATGAGGGAATAATATGTGTGAGGGTACCCCAGGAGAGTTCCAAATGTGTGTGGGTAGCATATATATCCCACGGGGGTAAAATTGAAAAAAGTTGAAAAAATTTTTTTTTTGGACTTAGTCATTTTTCTGGCGTTTATCAGACTTTCAGATAGGGGAAATGTCAGTGAGCATTCCGATTTCAGTTCCAGAGCGATTCGTCAAATGAGTCTTTGATATGTAGTCGTTATCAGCCAATATTTTGGATTTTTGAAAATTTCACTTTTTTGTGAAAATATCCACTAAATGAGGGAATAATATGTGTGAGGGTACCCCAGGAGAGTTCCCAATGTGTGTGGGTAGAATATATATCCCACGGGGGTAAAATTGAAAAACGTTGAAAGAAATTTTTTTTTGGACTCAGTCATTTTTCCAACGTTTATCAGACTTTCAGATAGGGGAAATGTCAGTGAGCATTCCGATTTCAGTTCCACAACGATTTATCCAATGAATCCTTGATATTTAGTTGTTTTCAGCCAATATTTTGGATTTTTGAAAATGTCACTTTTTTGTGAAAATATCCACTAAATGAGGGAATATGTGTGAGGGTACCCCAGGAGAGTTCCAAATGTGTGTGGGTAGAATATATATCCCACGGGGGTAAATTTGAAAAAAGTTGAAAAAAATTTTTTTTTTGGACAGTCATTTTTCCGTCGTTTATCAGACTTTCAGATAGGTCAAATGTCAGTGAGCAATCCGATTTCAGTTCCAGAGCGATTCGCCCAATGAGATCTTGATATTTAGTCTTTTTCAGCCAATTTTCTGGATTTTTGAAAATTTCACTTTTTTGTTAAAATATCCACTAAATGAGGGAATAATATGTGTGAGGGTACCCCAGGAGAGTTCCAAATGTGTGTGGGTAGAATATATATCCCACGGGGGTAAAATTGAAAAAATTGAAAAAAATTTTTTTTTTTGGACATAGTCATTTTTCCGTCGTTTATCAGACTTTCAGATAGGTCAAATGTCAGTGAGCGTTCCGATTTCAGTTCCAGAGCGATTCGCCCAATGAGACCTTGATCGTTAGCAGTTTTCAGCCAATTTTCTGGATTTTTGAAAATTTCACTTTTTTGTGAAAATATCCACTAAATGAGGGAATAATATGTGTGAGGGTACCCCAGGAGAGTTCCAAATGTGTGTGGGTAGAACATATATCCCACGGGGGTAAATTTGAAAAAAGTTGAAAAAAATTTTTTTTTTGGACAGTCATTTTTCCGTCGTTTATCAGACTTTCAGATAGGTCAAATGTCAGTGAGCATTCCGATTTCAGTTCCAGAGCAATTCGCCCAATGAGTCCTTGATAGTTAGTCGTTTTCAGCCAATTTTTTGGATTTTTGAAAATTTCACTTTTTTGTGAAAATATCCACTAAATGAGGGATTAATATGTGTGAGGGTACCCCAGGAGAGTTCCAAATGTGTGTGGGTAGCATATATATCCCACGGGGTAAAATTGAAAAAAGTTGAAAAATTTTTTATTTTGGACTTAGTCATTTTTCTGGCGTTTATCAGACTTTCAGATAGGGGAAATGTCAGTGAGCATTCCGATTTCAGTTCCAGAGCGATTCGCCCAATGAGTCCTTGATATTTAGTCATTTTCAGTCAGTTTTCTGGATTTTTGAAAATTTCACTTTTTTGTGAAAATATCAACTAAATGAGGGAATAATATGTGTGAGGGTACCCCAGGAGAGTTCCAAATGTGTGTGGGTAGCATATATATCCCACGGGGGTAAAATTGAAAAAAGTTGAAAAAATTTTTTTTTTGGACTTAGTCATTTTTCCAACGTTTATCAGACTTTCAGATAGGGGAAATGTTAGTGAGCGTTCCGATTTCAGTTCCAGAGCAATTCGCCCAATGAGTCTTTGATAGTTAGTCGTTTTCAGCCAATTTTCTGGATTTTTGAAAATTTCACTTTTTTGTGAAAATATCCACTAAATGAGGGAATAATATGTGTGAGGGTACCCCAGGAGAGTTCCCAATGTGTGTGGGTAGAATATATATCCCACGGGGGTAAAATTGAAAAACGTTGAAAGAATTTTTTTTTTGGACTCAGTCATTTTTCCAACGTTTATCAGACTTTCAGATAGGGGAAATGTCAGTGAGCATTCCGATTTCAGTTCCACAACGATTTATCCAATGAATCCTTGATATTTAGTTGTTTTCAGCCAATATTTTGGATTTTTGAAAATGTCACTTTTTTGTGAAAATATCCACTAAATGAGGGAATAATATGTGTGAGGGTACCCCAGGAGAGTTCCAAATGTGTGTGGGTAGCATATATATCCCACGGGGGTAAATTTGAAAAAAGTTGAAAAAATTTTTTTTTTTGGACAGTCATTTTTCCGTCGTTTATCAGACTTTCAGATAGGTCAAATGTCAGTGAGCATTCCGATTTCAGTTCCAGAGCGATTCGCCCAATGAGATCTTGATATTTAGTCTTTTTCAGCCAATTTTCTGGATTTTTGAAAATTTCACTTTTTTGTTAAAATATCCACTAAATTAGGGAATAATATGTGTGAGGGTACCCCAGGAGAGTTCCAAATGTGTGTGGGTAGAATATATATCCCACGGGGGTAAAATTGAAAAAATTGAAAACATTTTTTTTTTTGGACATAGTCATTTTTCCGTCGTTTATCAGACTTTCAGATAGGGCAAATGTCAGTGAGCATTCCGATTTCAGTTCCAGAGCAATTCGCCCAATGAGACATTGATATTTAGTAGTTTTCAGCCAATTTTCTGACTTTTTGAAAATTTCACTTTTTTGTGAAAATATCCACTAAATGAGGGAATAATATGTGTGAGGGTACCCCAGGAGAGTTCCAAATGTGTGTGGGTAGAATATATATATTCCAAGGCGGTAAAATTGAAAAAAGTTGAAAAAATTTTTTTTTGGACTTAGTCATTTTTCTGGCGTTTATCAGACTTTCAGATAGGGGAAATGTAAGTGAGCGTTCCAATTTCAGTTACAGAGCGATTCGCCCAATGAGTCCTTGATATTTAGTCGTTTTCAGCCAATATTTTGGATTTTTGAAAATTTCACTTTTTTGTGAAAATATCCACTAAATGAGGGAATAATATGTGTGAGGGTAACCCACGAGAGTTCCAAATGTGTGTGGGTAGAATATATATCCCACGGGGGTAAAATTGAAAAAAGTTTAAAAAAATTTTTTTTTGCACTTAGTCATTTTTCCGGCGTTTATCAGACTTTCAGATAGGGGAAATGTCAGTGAATGTTCCTATTTCAGTTCCAGAGCGATTCGCCCAATGAGACCTTGATATTTAGTCGTTTTCAGCCAATTTTCTTGAATTTTGTAAATTTCACTTTTTTGTGAAAATATCCACTAAATGAGGGAATAATATGTGTGAGGGTAACCCACGAGAGTTCCAAATGTGTGTGGGTAGAATATATATCCCACGGGGGTAAAATTGAAAAAAGTTGAAAAATTTGTTTTTTTGGACATAGTCATTTTTCCATCGTTTATCAGACTTTCAGATAGGTCAAATGTCAGTGAATGTTCCGATTTCAGTTCCAGAGCGATTCGCCCAATGAGACCTTGATATTTAGTCGTTTTCAGCAAATTTTCTGTATTTTTGAAAATTTTACTTTTTTGTGAAAATATCCACTAAATAAGGGAATAATATGTGTGAGGGTACCCCAGGAGAGTTCCAAATGTGTGTGGGTAGAATATATATATTCCAAGTGGGTAAAATTGAAAAAAGTTGAAAAAATTTATTTTTTTGGACAGTCATTTTTCCGTCGTTTATCAGACTTTCAGATAGGTCAAATGTCAGTGAGCATTCCGATTTCAGTTCCAGAGCGATTCGCCCAATGAGTCCTTGATATTTAGTCTTTTTCAGCCAATTTTCTGAATTTTTGAAAATTTCACTTTTTTGTGAAAATATCCACTAAATGAGGGAATAATATGTGTGAGGGTACCCCAGGAGAGTTGCAAATGTGTGTGGGTAGAATATATATATTCCAAGGCGGTAAAATTGAAAAAAGTTGAAAAAAAATTTTTTTGGACTTAGTCATTTTTCTGGCGTTTATCAGACTTTCAGATAGGGGAAATGTAAGTGAGCGTTCCAATTTCAGTTCCAGAGCGATTCGCCCAATGAGTCCTTGATATTTAGTCGTTTTCAGCCAATTTTCTGGATTTTTGAAAATGTCACTTTTTTGTGAAAATATTCACTAAATGAGGGAATAATATGTGTGAGGGTACCCCAGGAGAGTTCCAAATGTGTGTGGGTAGAATATATATCCCACGTGGGTAAAATTTAAAAAAGTTGAAAAATTTGTTTTTTTGGACATAGTCATTTTTCCGTCGTTTATCAGACTTTCAGATAGGTCAAATGTCAGTGAATGTTCCGATTTCAGTTCCAGAGCGATTCGCCCAATGAGACCTTGATATTTAGTCGTTTTCAGCAAATTTTCTGTATTTTTGAAAATTTTACTTTTTTGTGAAAATATCAACTAAATGAGGGAATAATATGTGTGAGGGTACCCGAGGAGAGTTCCAAATGTGTGTGGGTAGAATATATATCCCACGGGGGTAAAATTGAAAAAAGTTGAAAACAATTTTTTTTTGGACTTACTCATTTTTCCGGTGTTTATCAGACTTTCAGATAGGGGAAATGTCAGAGAGCATTCCGATTTCAGTTCCAGAGCGATTCGCCCATTGAGACCTTTATATTTAGTCGTTTTCAGCCAATTTTCTGGATTTTTGAAAATTTCACTTTTTTGTGAAAATATCCACTAAATGAGGGAATCATATGTGTGAGGGTACCCCAGGAGAGTTCCAAATGTGTGTGGGTAGAATATATATACCACGGGGGTAAAATTGAAAAAAGTTGAAAAAAATTTTTTTTTTGACTCAGTCATTTTTCCAACGTTTATCAGACTTTCAGATAGGGGAAATGTCAGTGAGCATTCCGATTTCAGTTCCAGAGCCATTCACCCAATGAGTCCTTGATATTTAGTCGTTTTCAGCCAATTTTCTGGATTTTTGAAAATTTCACTTTTTTGTGAAAATATCCACTAATTGAGGGAATTATATGTGTGAGGGTACCCCAGAAGAGTTCCAAATGTGTTTGGGTAGAATATATATCCCACGGGAGTAAAATTGAAAAAAATTGAAAAATTTCTTTTTTTGGACTGTCATTTTTCCGGCGTTTATTAGACTTTCAGATAGGGGAAATGTCAGTGAGCGTTCCGATTTCAGTTCCAGAGCGATTCGCCCAATGAGTCCTTGATATTTAGTCTTTTTCAGCCAATTTTCTGGATTTTTGAAAATGTCACTTTTTTGTGAAAATATCCACTAAATGAGGAAATAATATGTGTGAGGGTACCCCAGGAGAGTTCCAAATGTGTGTGGGTAGAATATAAATCCCACAGGGGTAAAATTGAAAAAAGTTTAAAAAAAAATTTTTTTGGACTCAGTCATTTTTCCAACGTTTGTCAGACTTTCAGATAGGGGAAATGTCAGTGAGCATTCCGATTTCAGTTCCAGAGCGATTTGCCCAATGAGTCCTTGATATTTAGTCGTTTTCAGCCAATATTTTGGATTTTTAAAAATTTCACTTTTTTGTGAAAATATCCAGTAAATGAGGGAATAATATGTGTGAGGGTACCCCAGGAGAGTTCCAAATGTGTGTGGGTAGAATATATATCCCACGGGGGTAAAATTGAAAAAAGTTGAAAAAAATTTTTTGTTGGACTTATTCATTTTTCCAACGTTTATCAGACTTTCAGATAGGGGAAATGTCAGTGAGCATTCCAATTTCAGTTCCAGAGCGATTCGCCCAATGAGTCCTTGATATTCGTTTTCAGCCAATTTTCTAGATTTTTGAAAATGTCACTTTTTGGTGAAAATATCCACTAAATGAGGGAATAATATGTGTGAGGGTACCCCAGGAGAGTTCCAAATGTGTGTGGGTAGAATATATATCCCACGGGGGTAAAATTGAAAAAAGTTAAAAAAAAATTTTTTTTTGACTCAGTCATTTTTACAACGTTTGTCAGACTTTCAGATAGGGGAAATGTCAGTGAGCATTCCGATTTCAGTTCCAGAGTGATTTGCCCAATGAGTCCTTGATATTTAGTCGTTTTCAGCCAATATTTAGGATTTTTGAAAATTTCACTTTTTTGTGAAAATATCCACTAAATGAGGGAATAATATGTGTGAGGGTAGCCCAGGAGAGTTCAAAATGTGTGGGTAGAATATATATCCCACGGGGGTAAAATTGAAAAAAGTTGAAAAAATTTTTTTTTTTGGACAGTCATTTTTCCGTCACTTATCAGACTTTCAGATAGGTCAAATGTCAGTGAGCATTCCGATTTCAGTTCCAGAGCGATTCGCCCAATGAGACCTTGATATTTAGTCGTTTTCAGCCAATTTTCTGGATTATTGAAAATTTCACTTTTTTGTGAAAATATCCACTAATTGAGGGAATAATATGTGTGAGGGTACCCCAGGAGAGTTCCAAATGTGTGTGGGTAGAATATATATCCCACGGGGGTAAAATTGAAAAAAGTTGAAAAAAATTTTTTGTAGGACTTATTCATTTTTACGACGTTTATCAGACTTTCAGATAGGGGAAATGTCAGTGAGTGTTCCGATTTCAGTTCCAGAGCGATTCGCCCAATGAGTCCTTGATATTTAGTCATTTTCAGCCAATTTTCTGGATTTTTGAAAATTTCACTTTTTTGTGAAAATATCCACTAAATGAGGGAATAATATGTGTGAGGGTACCCCAGTAGAGTTCCAAATGTGTGTGAGTAGAATATGTATCCCACGGGGGTAAAATTGAAAAAAGTTGAAAAAAATTATTTTTTTGGACTTAGTCATTTTTCCGGCGTTTATCAGACTTTCAGATAGGGGAAATGTCAGTGAGCGTTCCGATTTCAGTTCCAGAGCGATTCGCCCAATGAGTCCTTGATATTTAGTCATTTTCAGCCAATTTTCTGGATTTTTGAAAATTTCACTTTTTTGTGAAAATATCCACTAAATGAGGGAATAATATGTGTGAGGGTACCCCAGTAGAGTTCCAAATGTGTGTGAGTAGAATATATATCCCACGGGGGTAAAATTGAAAAAAGTTGAAAAAAATTATTTTTTTGGACTTAGTCATTTTTCCGGCGTTTATCAGACTTTCAGATAGGGCAAATGTCAGTGATCGTTCCGATTTCAGTTCCAGAGCGATTCGCCCAATGAGTCTTTGATATTTAGTCATTTTCAGCCAATTTTCTGGATTTTTGAAAATTTCACTTTTTTGTGAAAATATCCACTAAATGAGGGAATAATATGTGTGAGTTTAACCCAGGAGAGTTCCAAATGTGTGTGGGTAGAATATATATCCCACGGGGGTAAAATTGAAAAAAGTTGAAAAAAATTTTTTTTTGGACTTATTCATTTTTAAGACTTTTATCAGACTTTCAGATAGGGGAAATGTCAGTGAGCATTCCGATTTCAGTTCCAGAGCGATTCGCCCAATGAGTCCTTGATATTTAGTCGTTTTCAGCCAAGTTTCTGGCTTTTTGAAAATTTCACTTTTTTGTGAAAATATCCACTAAATGAGGGAATAATATGTGTGAGGGTACCCCAGGAGAGTTCCAAATGTGTGTGGGTAGAATATACAGTTATATGAAAAAGTTTGGGCACCCCTATTAATCTTAAGCTTAATGTTTTATAAAAATTGGTGTTTTTGCTACAGCTATTTCAGTTTGATATATGTAATAACTGTTGGACACAGTAATATTTCTGCCTTGAAATTAGGTTTATTGTACTAACAAAAAATTTGCAATCTGCATTCAAACAAAATTTGACAGGTACATAAGTATGGGCACCTCACCAGAAAAGTGACATTAATATTTAGTAGATCCTCCTTTTGCAAAAATAACAGCCTCTAGTCGCTTCCTGTAGCTTTTAATGATTTCCTGGATCTCGGATGAAGGTATTTTTGACCATTCCTCTTTACAAAACAATTCCAGTTCAGTTAAGTTTGATGGTCGCCGATGTTCAATGATATTCAGGTCTGGGGACTGGGATGGCCATTCCAGAACATTGTAATTGTTCCTCTGCATGAATGCCTGAGTAGATTTGGAGCGGTGTTTTGGATCATTGTCTTGCTGAAAGATCCATCCCCTGCGTAACTTCAACTTTGTCACTGATTCTTGAACATTATTGTCAAGAATCTGCTGATACTGAGTGGAATCCATGCGTCCCTCAACTTTAACAAGATTCCCGGTGCCAGCATTGGTCACACAGCCCCAAAGCATGATGTAACCTCTACCAAATTTTACTGTGGGTAGCAAGTGTTTTTCTTGGAATGCTGTGTTTTTTTGCCGCCATGCATAACTCCTTTTTGTATGACCAAACAACTCAATCTTGGTTTCATCAGTCCACAGGACCTTCTTCCAAAAAGAAATTGGCTTCTCCAAATGTGCTTTTGCATACCTCAGCCGACTCTGTTTGTGGCGTGCTTGCAGAAACGGCTTCTTTCGCATCACATTCCCATACAGCTTTTCCTTGTGCAAAGTGCGTTGTATAGTTGACCCTTGCACAGTGACACCATCTGCAGCAAGTTGATGCTGCAGCTCTCTGGAGGTGGTCTGAGGATTGTCCTTGACTGATCTCACCATTCTTCTTCTCTGCCTTTCTGATGTTTTTCTTGGCCTGCCACTTCTGGCCTTAACAAGAACTGTCTCTGTGTTCTTCCATTTCCTTACTATGTTCCTCACAGTGGAAACTGACAGGTTAAATCTCTGAGACAGCTTTTTGTATCCTTCCCCTGAACAACTATGTTGAATAATCTTTGTTTTCAGATCATTTGACAGTTGTTTTGAGGAGCCCATGATGCCACTCTTCAGAGGAGATTCAAACAGGAGAACAACTTGCAAGTGGCCACTTTAAGTAGCTTTTCTCATGATTGCATACACCTGGCTATGAAGTTCAAAGCTCAATGAGGTTACAAAACCAAAAAAAGGGCTTTAGTAAGTCAGTAAAAAGTAGGTAGGAGTATTTAAAACAAGAAAATGAAAAGGGTGCCCATACTTATGCACCTGTCAAATTTTGTTTGAATGTAGATTGCACATTTTCTGTTAGTACAATAAACCTCATTTCAAGGCATAAACATTACTGTGTCCAACAGTTATTACATATATCAAACTGAAATAGCTATTGCAAAAACACCAATTTTTATAAAACATTAAGCTTAAGATTAATAGAGGTGCCCAAACTTTTTCATATAACTGTATATCCCACGGGGGTAAAATTGACAAAAGTTGAAAAAAATTTTTTTTGCACTTCTTCATTTCTCCGACGTTTATCAGATTTTCAGATAGGGGAAATGTCAGTGAGCGTTCCGATTTCAGTTCCAGAGCGATTCGCCCAATGAGTCCTTGATATTTAGTCATTTTCAGCCAATTTTCTGGATTTTTGAAAATTTCACTTTTTTGTGAAATTTTCCACTAAATGAGGGAATAATATGTGTGAGGGTACCCCAGGAGAGTTCCAAATGTGTGTGGGTAAAATATATATCCCACGGGGGTAAAATTGAAAAAAAATATTTTTTGGACTTAGTCATTTTTTATCGTTTATCAGACTTTCAGATAGGGGAAATGTCAGTGAGCGTTCCGATTTCAGTTCCACAGCGATTCGCCGAATGAGTCGTTGATATTTAGTCATTTTCAGCCAATTTTCTGGATTTTTGAAAATTTCACTTTTTTGTGAAAATTTCCACTAAATGAGGGAATAATATGTGTGAGGGTACCCCAGGAGAGTTCCAAATGTGTGTGGGTAGAATATATATCCCACGTGGGTAAAATTGAAAAAAGTTTTAAAAAATTTTTTTTGGACTTAGTCATTTTTCCGGCGTTTATCAGACTTTCAGATAGGCAAATGTCAGTGAGCGTTCCGATTTCAGTTCCAGAGCGATTCGCCCAATGAGTCCTTGATGTTTAGTCAATTTCAGCCAATTTTCTGGATTTTTGAAAATTTCACTTTTTTGTGAAAATTTCCACTAAATGAGGGAATAATATGTGTGAGGGTACCCCAGGAGAGTTCCAAATGTGTGTGGGTAGAATATATATCCCACGGGGGTAAAATTGAAAAAAGTTGAAAAATTTTTTTTTCTGGACTTATTCATTTTTCCGCCGTTTATCAGACTTTCAGATAGGGGAAATGTCAGTGAGCGTTCCGATTTCAGTTCCAGAGCCATTCGCCCAATGAGTCCTTGATATTTAGTCTTTTTCAGCCAATTTTCTGGATTTTTGAAAATTTCACTTTTTTGTGAAAATATCCACTAAATGAGGGAATAATATGTGTGAGGGTACCCCAGGAGAGTTCCAAATGTGTGTGGGTAAAATATATATCCCACGGGGGTAAAATTGAAAAAAAATATTTTTTGGACTTAGTCATTTTTTATCGTTTATCAGACTTTCAGATAGGGGAAATGTCAGTGAGCGTTCCGATTTCAGTTCCAGAGCGATTCGCCGAATGAGTCCTTGATATTTAGTCATTTTCAGCCAATTTTCTGGATTTTTGAAAATTTCACTTTTTTGTGAAAATTTCCACTAAATGAGGGAATAATATGTGTGAGGGTACCCCAGGAGAGATCCAAATGTGTGTGGGTAGAATATATATCCCACGTGGGTAAAATTGAAAAAAGTTTTAAAAAATTTTTTTTGGAATTAGTCATTTTTCCGGCCTTTATCAGACTTTCAGAGAGGGCAAATGTCAGTGAGCATTCCGATTTCAGTTCCAGAGCGATTCGCCCAATGAGTCCTTGTTATTTAGTCATTTTCAGCCAATTTTCAGCATTTTTGAAAATTTCACTTTTTTGTGAAAATATCCACTAAATGAGGGAATAATATGTGTGAGGGTACCCCAGGAGAGATCCAAATGTGTGTGGGTAGAATATATATCCCATGGGGGTAAAATTGAAAAAAGTTTTAAAAATTTTTTTTTTGAATTAGTCATTTTTCCGGCATTTATCAGACTTTCAGAGAGGGCAAATGTCAGTGAGCGTTCCGATTTCAGTTCCAGAGCGATTCGCCCAATGAGTCCTTGATATTTAGTCAATTTCAGCCAATTTTCTGGATTTTTGAAAATTTCACTTTTTTGTGAAAATATCCACTAAATGAGGGAATAATATGTGTGAGGGTACCCCAGGAGAGTTCCAAATGTGTGTGGGTAGAATATATATCCCACGGGGGTAAAATTGAAAAAAATGGAAACATTTTTTTTTTTGGACTTAGTCATTTTTCCGGCGTTTATCAGACTTTCAGATAGGGGAAATGTCAGTGAGCGTTCCGATTTCAGTTCCAGAGAGATTCGCCCAATGAGTCCTTGATATTTAGTCATTTTCAGCCAAGTTTCTGGATTTTTGAAAATTTCACTTTTTTGTGAAAATATCCACTAAATGAGGGAATAATATGTGTGAGGGTACCCCAGGAGAGTTCCAAATGTGTGTGGGTAGAATATATATCCCACGGGGGTAAAATTGAAAAAAGTTGAAAAAAATTTTTTTCTGGACTTATTCATTTTTCCGCCGTTTATCAGACTTTCAGATAGGGGAAATGTCAGTGAGCGTTCCGATTTCAGTTCCAGAGCGATTCGCCCAATGAGTCCTTGATATTTAGTCTTTTTCAGCCAATTTTCTGGATTTTTGAAAATTTCACTTTTTTGTGAAAATTTCCACTAAATGAGGGAATAATATGTGTGAGGGTACCCCAGGAGAGTTCCAAATGTGTGTGGGTAGAATATATATCCCACGTGGGTAAAATTGAAAAAAGTTTTAAAAAATTTTTTTTGGAATTAGTCATTTTTCCGGCGTTTATCAGACTTTCAGAGAGGGCAAATGTCAGTGAGCATTCCGATTTCAGTTCCAGAGCGATTTGCCCAATGAGTCCTTGATATTTAGTCGCTTTCAGCCAATTTTCTTGATTTTTGAAAATTTCACTTTTTTGTGAAAGTATCCACTAAATGAGGGAATAATATGTGTGGGGGTAGGAGAGTTCCAAATGTGTTTGGGTAGAATATATATCCCACGGGTGTAAAATTGAAAAAAGTTGAAAAAATTTTTTTTTGGACTTATTCATTTTTCCGACGTTTATCAGACTTTCAGATAGGGGAAATTTCAGTGAGCGTTCCGATTTCAGTTCCAGAGCGATTCGCCCAATGAGTCCTTGATATTTAGTCGTTTTCAGCCAAGTTTCTGGATTTTTTAAACTTTCACTTATTTGTGAAAATATCCACTAAATGAGGGAGTAAAAAAATTTTTTTTGGTCTGTCATTTTTCCGGCGTTTATCAGACTTTCAGAAAGGCAAATGTCAGTGATCGTTCCGATTACAGTTCCAGAGCGATTCACCCAATGAGTCCTTGATATTTAGTCGTTTTCAGCCAAGTTTCTGGATTTTTGAAACTTTCACTTATTTGTGAAAATATCCACTAAATGAGGGAATAATATGTGTGAGGGTACCCCAGAAGAGTTCCAAATGTGTGTGGGTAGAATATATATACCACGGGGGTAAAATTGAAAAAAATTAAAAAATTTTTTTTTCTGGACTTAGTCATTTTTCCGGCGTTTATCAGACTTTCAGATAGGGGAAATGTCAGTGAGCGTTCCGATTTCAGTTCCAGAGCGTTTCGCCCATTGAGTCCTTGATATTTAGTCGTTTTCAGCCAAGTTTCTGGATTTTTGAAAATTTCACTTTTTTGTGAAAATATCCACTAAATGAGGGAATAATATGTGTGAGGGTACCCCAGGAGAGTACCAAATGTGTGTGGGTAGAATATATATCCCACGGGGGTAAAATTGAAAAAAGTTAAAAAAAAATTTTTGGGGACTTAGTCATTTTTCCGGCGTTTATCTGACTTTCAGATAGGCAAATGTCAGTGAGCATTTAGATTTCAGTTCCAGAGCGATTCGCCCAATGAGTCCTTGATATTTAGTAGTTTTCAGCCAATTTTCTTGATTTTTGAAAATTTCAATTTTGTGAAAATATTCACTAAATGAGGGAATAATATGTGTGAGGGTACCTCAGGAGAGTTCCAAATGTGTGTGGGTAGAATATATATCCCACAGGGGTAAAATTGAAAAAAGTTGAAAAAATTATTTTTTTGGACTTATTCATTTTTCCGACGTTTATCAGACTTTCAGATAGAGGAAATGACAGTGAGTGTTCCGATTTCAGTTCCAGAGCGATTCGCTTAATGAGTCCTTGATATTTAGTCATTTTCAGCCAATTTTCTGGATTTTTGAAAATGTCACTTTTTGTGAAAATATCCACTAAATGAGGGAATAATATGTGTGAGGGAACCCAGGAGATTTCCAAATGTGTGTGGGTAGAATATATATCCCACGGGGGTAAAATTGAAAAAAGTTTAAAAAAATTATTTTTGGACTTAGTCATTTTTCCGGCGTTTATCAGACTTTCAGATAGGCAAATGTCAGTGAGCGTTCCAATTTCAGTTCCAGAGCGATTCGCCCAATGAGTCCTTGATATTTAGTCGTTTTCAGAAAAATTTTCTTTTTTTTGAAAATTTCACTTTTTTGTGAAAATATCCACTAAATGAGGGAATAATATGTGTGAGGGTACCCCAGGAGAGTTCCAAATGTGTGTGGGTAGAATATATATCCCACGGGGGTAAAATTGAAAAAAGTTTTAAAAAATTTTTTTTGGACTTAGTCATTTTTCCGGCGTTTATCAGACTTTCAGATAGGGCAAATGTCAGTGAGCGTTGCGATTTCAGTTCCAGAGCGATTCGCCCAATAAGTACTTGATATTAAGTCGTTTTCAGCCAATTTTCTTGATGTTTGAAAATTTCACTTTTATGTGAAAATATCCACTAAATGAGGGAATAATATGTGTGAGGGTACCCCAGGAGAGTTCCAAATGTGTGTGGGTAGAATATATATCCCACGGGGGTAAAATTGAATAAAGTTTTAAAAAAATTTTTTTGGGACTTAGTCATTTTTCCGGCGTTTATCTGACTTTCAGATAGGCAAATGTCAGTGAGCATTTCGATTTCAGTACCAGAGCGATTCGCCCAATGAGTCCTTGATATTTAGTCAATTTCAGCCAATTTTCTTGATTTTTGAAAATTTCACTTTTTTGTGAAAATATTCACTAAATGAGGGAATAATATGTGTGAGGGTACCTCAGGAGAGTTCCAAATATGTGTGGGTAGAATATATATCCCACAGGGGTAAAATTGAAAAAAGTTGAAAAAATTATTTTTTTGGACTTATTCATTTTTCCGACGTTTATCAGACTTTCAGATAGAGGAAATGACAGTGAGCATTCCAATTTCAGTTCCAGAGCAATTCGCCCAATGAGTCCTTGATATTTAGTCTTTTTCAGCCAATTTTCTGGATTTTTGAAAATTTCACTTTTTTATGAAAATATCCACTAAATGAGGGAATAATATGTGTGAGGGTACCTCAGGAGAGTTCCAAATGTGTGTGGGTAGAATATATATACCACGGGGGTAAAATTGAAAAAAATTGAAAAATTTTTTTTTTTGGACTGTCATTTTTCCGGCGTTTATCAGACTTTCAGAAAGGCAAATGTCAGTGATCGTTCCGATTTCAGTTCCAGAGCGATTCACCCAATGAGTCCTGGATATTTAGTCGTTTTCAGCCAAGTTTCTGGATTTTTGAAAATTTCACTTTTTTGTGAAAATATCCACTAAATGGGGGAATAATATGTGTGAGGGTACCCCAGGAGAGTACCAAATGTGTGTGGGTAGAATATATAACCCACGGAGGTAAAATTGAAAAAAGTTAAAAAAAATTTTTTGGGGACTTAGTCATTTTTCCGGCGTTTATCTGACTTTCAGATAGGCAAATGTCAGTGAGCATTTAGATTTCAGTTCCAGAGCGATTCGCCCAATGAGTCCTTGATATTTAGTTGTTTTCAGTCAATTTTCTGGATTTTTGAAAATGTCACTTTTTTGTGAAAATATCCACTAAATGAGGGAATAATATGTGTGATGGTACCCCAGTAGAGTTCCAAATGTGTGTGGGTAGAATATATATCCCACGGGGGTAAAATTGAAAAAAGTTTAAAAAAATTTTTTTTTGGACTTATTTATTTTTCCGACGTTTATCAGACTTTCAGATAGGGGAAATGTCAGTGAGCGTTCCGATTTCAGTTCCAGAGCGATTCGCCCAATGAGTCCTTGACATTTAGTAGTTTTCAGCCAATTTTCTTGATTTTTGAAAATTTCAATTTTGTGAAAATATTCACTAAATGAGGGAATAATATGTGTGAGGGTACCTCAGGAGAGTTCCAAATGTGTGTGGGTAGAATATATATCCCACAGGGGTAAAATTGAAAAAAGTTGAAAAAATTATTTTTTTGGACTTATTCATTTTTCCGACGTTTATCAGACTTTCAGATAGAGGAAATGACAGTGAGCGTTCCGATTTCAGTTCCAGAGCGTTTCGCCCAATGAGTCCTTGATATTTAGTGATTTTCAGCCAATTTTGTGGATTTTTGAAAATTTCACTTTTTGTGAAAATATCCACTAAATGAGGGAATAATATGTGTGAGGGAACCCAGGAGATTTCCAAATGTGTGTGGGTAGAATATATATCCCACGGGGGTAAAATTGAAAAAAGTTTAAAAAAATTATTTTTGGACTTAGTCATTTTTCCGGCGTTTATCAGACTTTCAGATAGGCAAATGTCAGTGAGCGTTCCAATTTCAGTTCCAGAGCAATTCGCCCAATGAGTCCTTGATATTTAGTCGTTTTCAGAAAAATTTTCTTTTTTTTGAAAATTTCACTTTTTTGTGAAAATATCCACTAAATGAGGGAATAATATGTGTGAGGGTACCCCAGGAGAGTTCCAAATGTGTGTGGGTAGAATATATATCCCACGGGGGTAAAATTGAAAAAAGTTTTAAAAAATTTTTTTTGGACTTAGTCATTTTTCCGGCGTTTATCAGACTTTCAGATAGGGCAAATGTCAGTGAGTGTTGCGATTTCAGTTCCAGAGCGATTCGCCCAATGAGTACTTGATATTAAGTCGTTTTCAGCCAATTTTCTTGATGTTTGAAAATTTCACTTTTATGTGAAAATATCCACTAAATGAGGGAATAATATGTGTGAGGGTACCCCAGGAGAGTTCCAAATGTGTGTGGGTAGAATATATATCCCACGGGGGTAAAATTGAATAAAGTTTTAAAAAAATTTTTTTGGGACTTAGTCATTTTTCCGGCGTTTATCTGACTTTCAGATAGGCAAATGTCAGTGAGCATTTCGATTTCAGTACCAGAGCGATTCGCCCAATGAGTCCTTGATATTTAGTCAATTTCAGCCAATTTTCTGGATTTTTGAAAATTTCACTTTTTTGTGAAAATATCCACTAAATGAGGGAATAATATGTGTGAGGGTACCCCAGGAGAGTTCCAAATGTGTGTGGGTAGAATATATATCCCACGGGGGTAAAATTGAAAAAAGTTTAAAAAAATTATTTTTGGACTTAGTCATTTTTCCGGCGTTTATCAGACTTTCAGATAGGACAAATGTCAGTGAGCGTTCCGATTTCAGTTCCAGAGCGATTCGCCCAATGAGTCCTTGATATTTAGTCGTTTTCAGCCAATTTTCTTGATTTTTGAAAATTTCACTTTTTTGTGAAAATATTCACTAAATGAGGGAATAATATGTGTGAGGGTACCTCAGGAGAGTTCCAAATGTGTGTGGGTAGAATATATATCCCACAGGGGTAAAATTGAAAAAAGTTGAAAAAATTATTTTTTTGGACTTATTCATTTTTCCGACGTTTATCAGACTTTCAGATAGAGGAAATGACAGTGAGCGTTCCAATTTCAGTTCCAGAGCAATTCGCCCAATGAGTCCTTGATATTTAGTCTTTTTCAGCCAATTTTCTGGATTTTTGAAAATTTCACTTTTTTGTGAAAATATCCACTAAATGAGGGAATAATATGTGTGAGGGTACCCCAGGAGAGTTTCAAATGTGTGTGGGTAGAATATATATCCCACGGGGGTAAAAGTGAAAAAAGTTTAAAAAAAATTTTTTTTGGACTTATTCATTTTTCCGACGTTTATCGGACTTTCAGATAGGACAAATGTGAGTGAGCATTCCGATTTCAGTTCCAGAGCGATTCGCCCAATGAGTCCTTGATATTTAGTCATTTTCAGCCAATTTTCTGGATTTTTGAAAATTTCACTTTTTTGTGAAAATATCCACTAAATGAGGGAGTAATATGTGTGAGGGTACCCCAGGAGAGTTCCAAATGTGTGTGGGTAGAATATATATCCCACGGGGGTAAAATTGAAAAAAGTTTAAAAATTTTTTCTTTTGGACTTAGTCATTTTTCCAACGTTTATCAGACTTTCAGATAGAGGAAATGTCAGTGAGCGTTCCGATTTCAGTTCCAGATCAATTCACCCAATGAGTCCTTGATATTTATTCGTTTTCAGCCAAGTTTCTGGATTTTTTAAAATTTCACTTTTTTGTGAAAATATCCACTAAATGAGGGAATAATATGTGTGAGGGTACCCCAGGAGAGTTCCAAATGTGTGTGGGTAGAATATATATCCCACGGGGGGTAAAATTGAAAAAAGTTGAAAAAAATTTTTTTTTGGACTTATTCATTTTTCCGCTGTTTATCAGACTTTCAGATAGAGGAAATGTCAGTGATCGTTCCGATTTCAGTTCCAGAGCGATTCACCCAATGAGTCCTTGATATTTAGTCAATTTCAGCCAATGTTCTAAAGTTTTGAAAATTTCACTTTTTCGTGAAAATATCCACTAAATGAGGGAATAATATGTGTGAAGGGACGCCAGGAGAGTTCCAAATGTGTGTGGGTAGAATATATATCCCACGGGGGTAAAATTGAAAAAAGTTTAAAAAAATTTTTTTGGGGACTTAGTCATTTTTCCAACGTTTATCAGACTTTCAGATAGAGGAAATGTCAGTGAGCGTTCCGATTTCAGTTCCAGAGCGATTCGCCCAATGAGTCCTTGATATTTAGTCATTTTCAGCCAAGTTTCTGGATTTTTGAAAATTTCACTTTTTTGTGAAAATATCCACTAAATGAGGGAATAATATGTGTGAGGGTACCCCAGGAGAGTTCCAAATGTGTGTGGGAAGAAGAAATATCCCAAGGGGGTAAAATTGAAAAAAGTTTAAAAAAATTTTTTTTTTGACTTAGTCATTTTTCCAACATTTATCAGACTTTCAGATAGAGGAAATGTCAGTGAGCGTTCCGATTTCAGTTCCAGATCGATTCACCCAATGAGTCCTTGATGTTTAGTCTTTTTCAGCCAATTTTCTGGATTTTTGAAAATTTCACTTTTTTTGTGAAAATATCCACTAAATGAGGGAATAATATGTGTGAGGGTACCCCAGGAGAGTTCCAAATGTGTGTGGGTAGAATATATATCCCACGGGGGTAAAATTGAAAAAAGTTTAAAAAATTTTTTTTTGGACTTATTCATTTTTCCGACGTTTTTCAGACTTTCAGATAGAGGAAATGTCAGTGAGCGTTTCGATTTCAGTTCCAGATCGATTCGCCCAATGAGTCCTTGATATTTAGTCGTTTTCAGCCAATTTTATTGATTTTTGCAAATTTCACTTTTTTGTGAAAATATCCACTAAATGAGGCAATAATATGTGTGAGGGGACCCCAGGAGAGTTCCAAATGTGTGTGGGTAGAATATATATCCCACGGGGGTAAAATTGAAAAAGGTGTAAAAAAAATTTTTTTTGTACTTAGTCAATTTTTCGGCGTCTATCAGACTTTCAGATAGGGCAAATGTCAGTGATCGTTCCGATTTCAGTTCCAGAGCGATTCGCTCAATGAGTCCTTGATATTTAGTCAATTTCAGCCAATGTTCTGGATTTTTGAAAATTTCACTTTTTTGTGAAAATATCCACTAAATGAGGGAATAATATGTGTGAGGGGACCCCAGGAGAGTTCCAAATGTGTGTGGGTAGAATATATATCCCACGGGGATAAAATTGAAAAAAGTTTAAAAAATTTTTTTTTTGTACTTAGTCAATTTTCCGGCGTCTATCAGACTTTCAGATAGGGCAAATGTCAGTGATTATTCCGATTTCAGTTCCAGAGCGATTCGCCCAATGAGTCCTTGATATTTAGTCATTTTCAGCCAATTTTCTGGATTTTTGAAAATTTCACTTTTTTTGTGAAAATATCCACTAAATGAGGGAAAAATATGTGTGAGGGTACCCCAGGAGAGTTCCAAATGTGTGTGGGTAGAATATATATCCCACGGGGGTAAAATTGAAAAAAGTTTAAAAAAATTTTTTTTGGTACTTAGTCATTTTTCCAACGTTTATCAGACTTTCAGATAGAGGAAATGTCAGTGAGCGTTCCGATTTCAGCTCCAGATCGATTCACCCAATGAGTATTTGATGTTTAGTCTTTTTCAGCCAATGTTCTGGATTTTTGAAAATTTCACTTTTTTGTGAAAATATCCACTAAATGAGGGAATAATATGTGTGAGGGTACCCTAGGAGAGTTCCAAATGTGTGTGGGTAGAATATATATCCCACGTGGGTAAAATTGAAAAAAGTTAAAAAAAAATTTTTTGGACTTATTCATTTTTCCGCCGTTTATCAGACTTTCAGATAGGGCAAATGTCAGTGAGCATTCCGATTTCAGTTCCAGAGCGATTCGCCCAATGAGTCCTTGATATTTAGACAATTTCAGCCAATGTTCTGAAGTTTTGAAAATTTCACTTTTTTGTGAAAATATCCACTAAATGAGGGAATAATATGTGTGAAGGGACCCCAGGAGAGTTCCAAATGTGTGTGGGTAGAATATATATCCCACGGGGGTAAAATTGAAAAAAGTTTAAAAAAAATTTTTTTTGTACTTAGTCAATTTTCCGGCGTCTATCAGACTTTCAGATAGGGGAAATGTCAGTGAGCGTTCCGATTTCAGTTCCAGAGCGATTCGCCCAATGAGTCCTTGATATTTAGTCATTTTGAACCAATTTTCTGGATTTTTTAAAATTTCACTATTTTGTGAAAGTATCCACTAAATGAGGGAATAATATGTGTGAGGGTACCCCAGGAGAGTTCCAAAGGTGTGTGGGTAGAACATATATCCCACGGGGGTAAAATTGAAAAAAGGTGAAAAATTTTTTTTATTGGACTTAGTCATTTTTCCTGCGTTTATCAGACTTTCAGATAGGGGAAATGTCAGTGAGCGTTCCGATTTCAGTTCCAGAGCGATTCGCCCAATGAGTCCTTGATATTTAGTCATTTTGAACCAATTTTCTGGATTTTTGAAAATTTCACTTTTTTGTGAAAATATCCACTAAATGAGGGGATAATATGTGTGAGGGTACCCCAGGAGAGATCCAAATGTGTGTGGGTAGAATATATATCCCACGGGGGTAAAATTGAAAAAAGTTGAAAAAAATTTTTTTTGGACTTATTCATTTTTTCGGCGTTTATCAGACTTTCAGATAGGGCAAATGTCAGTGAGCATTCCGAATTCAGTTCCAGAGCGATTCGTCCAATGAGTCCTTGATATTTAGTAGTTTTCAGCCAAATTTCTGAACTTTTGAAAATTTTACTTTTTTGTGAAAATATCATCTAAAAGAGGGAATAATATGTGTGAGGGTACCCCAGGAGATTTCCAAATGTGTGTGGGTAGAATATATATCCCACGGGGGTAAAATTGAAAAAAGTTTAAAAAATTTTTTTTTGGACTTATTCATTTTTCCAACATTTATCAGACTTTCAGATAGAGAAAATGTCAGTGAGCGTTCCGATTTCAGTTCCAGATCGATTCGCCCAATGAGTCCTTGATATTTAGTCGTTTTCAGCCAATTTTCTTGATTTTTGAAAATTTCACTTTTTTGTGAAAATATCCACTAAATGAGGGAAGAATATGTGTGAGGGTACCCCAGGAGAGTTCCAAATGTGTGTGGGTAGAATATATATCCCACGGGGGTAAAAATTGAAAAAAGTTTAAAATTTTTTTTTTTTGGACTTAGTCATTTTTCCAACGTTTATCAGACTTTCAGATAGGGGAAATGTCAGTGAGAGTTCCGATTTCAGTTCCAGAGCGATTCGCCCAATGAGTCCTTGATATTTAGTCGTTTTCAGCCAATATTTTGGATTTTTGAAAATTTCACTACTTTGTGAAAGTATCCACTAAATGAGGGAATAATATGTGTGAGGGTACCCCAGGAGAGTTCCAAAGGTGTGTGGGTAGAACATATATCCCACGGGGGTAAAATTGAAAAAAGGTGAAAAATTTTTTTTATTGACTTAGTCATTTTTCCGGCGTTTATCAGACTTTCAGATAGAGGAAATGTCAGTGAGCGTTCCGATTTCAGTTCCAGAGCGATTCGCCCAATGAGTCCTTGATATTTAGTCGTTTTCAGCCAATTTCCTGGATTTTTTAAAATTTCACTTTTTTGTGAAAATATCCACTAAATGATGAAATAATATGTGTGAGGGTACCCCAGGGGAGTTCCAAATGTGTGTGGGTAGGATATAAATCCCACGGGGATAAAATTGACAAAAGTTGAAAAATTTTTTTTTTTGGACTTAGTCATTTTTCCTGCGTTTATCAGACTTTCAGATAGGGGAAATGTCAGTGAGCATTCCGATTTCAGTTCCAGAGTGATTTGCCCAATGAGTCCTTGATATTTTGTCGTTTTCAGCCAATATTTTGGATTTTTGTACATTTCACTTTTTTGTGAAAGTATCCACTAAATGAGGGAAAAATATGTGTGAGGGTACTCCAGGAGAGTTCCAAATATGTGTGGGTAGAATATATATCCCACGGGGGTAAAATTGAAAAAAGTTGAAAAAAAAATTTTTTGGGACTTAATCTTTTTTACGGCGTTTATCAGACTTTCAGAGAGGGGAAATGTCAGTGAGCATTCCGATTTCAGTTCCAGAGCGATTCGCCCAATGAGTCCTTGATATTAAGTCGTTTTCAGCCAATTTTCTGGATGTTTGAAATTTTTACTTTTTTGTGAAAATATCCACTAAATGAGGAAATAATATGTGTGAGGGTACCCCAGGAGAGTTCCAAATGTGTGTGGGTAGAATATATATCCCACGGGGGTAAAATTTTAAAAAAATTTAAAAAAATTTTTTTTGGATTTAGTCATTTTTCCGACATTTATCAGACTTTCAGATAGGGGAAATGTCAGTGAGCGTTCCGATTTCAGTTCTAGAGTGATTCGCCCAATGAGTCCTTGATATTTATTCGTTTTCAGCCAATATTTTGGATTTTTGAAAATTTCACTTTTTTGTGAAAATATCCACTAAATGAGGGAATAATATGTGTGAGGGTACCATAGGAGAGTTCCAAATGTGTGTGGGTAGAATATATATCCCACGGGGGTAAAATTGAAAAAAGTTGAAAAATTTTTTTTTTTGGACTTAGTCATTTTTCCGGCGTTTATCAGACTTTCAGATAGGGCAAATATCAGTGAGCATTCAGATTTCAGTTCCAGAGCGATTTGCCCAATGAGTCCTTGATATTTAGTAGTTTTCAGACAATTTTCTTTATTTTTGAAAATTTCACTTTTTTGTGAAAATATCCACTAAATGAGGGAATAATATGTGTGAGGGTACCCCAGGAGAGTTCCAAATGTGTGTGGGTAGAATATATATCCCACGGGGGTAAAATTGAAAAAATTTGAAAAATTTTTTTTTTTGGACTTAGTCATTTTTCCGGCGTTTATCAGACTTTCAGATAGGGCAAATGTCAGTGAGCGTTCCGATTTCAGTTCCAGAGTGATTCGCCCAATGAGTCCTTGATATTTAGTAGTTCTCAGACAATTTTCTTTATTTTTGAAAATTTCACTTTTTTGTGAATATATCCACTAAATGAGGGAATAATATGTGTGAGGGTACCACAGGAGAGTTCCAAATGTTGTGTGGGTAGAATATATATCCCACGGGGATAAAATTGACAAAAGTTGAAAAATTTTTTTTTCTGGACTTAGTCATTTTTCCTGCGTTTATCAGACTTTCAGATAGGGGAAGTGTCAGTGAGCAATCCGATTTCAGTTCCAGAGCGATTCCCCCAATGAGTCCTTGATATTTAGTCGTTTTCAGCTAATATTTTGGATTTTTGAACATTTCACTTTTTTGTGAAAGTATCAACTAAATGAGGGAAAAATATGTGTGAGGGTACCCCAGGAGAGTTCCAAATGTGTGTGGGTAGAATATATATCCCACGGGGGTAAAATTGAAAAAACTTGAAAAAAAATTTTTTGGGGACTTACTCTTTTTTACGGCGTTTAGCAGACTTTCAGAGAAGGGAAATGTCAGTGAGCAATCCGATTTCAGTTCCAGAGCGATTCGCCCAATGAGTCCTTGATATTAAGTCGTTTTCAGCCAATTTTCTGGATTTTTGAAATTTTCACTTTTTTGTGAAAATATCCACTAAATGAGGGAATAATATGTGTGAGGGTACCCCAGGAGAGCTCCAAATGTGTGTGGGTACAACATATATCCCACGGGGGTAAAATTTAGAAAAAATTTAAAAAATTTTTTTTTGGACTTAGTCATTTTTCCGACATTTATCAGACCTTCAGATAGGGGAAATGTCAGTGAGCATTCCGATTTCAGTTCCAGAGTGATTTGCCCAATGAGTCCTTGATGTTTAGTAGTTCTCAGACAATTTTCTTTATTTTTGAAAATTTCACTTTTTTGTGAATATATCCACTAAATGAGGGAATAATATGTGTGAGGGTACCCCAGGAGAGTTCCAAATGTGTGTGGGTAGAATATATATCCCACGGGGATAAAATTGACAAAAGTTGAAAAATTTTTTTTTCTGGACTTAGTCATTTTTCCTGCGTTTATCAGACTTTCAGATAGGGGAAATGTCAGTGAGCATTCCGATTTCAGTTCCAGAGCGATTCGCCCAATGAGTCCTTGATATTAAGTCGCTTTCAGCCAATTTTCTGGATTTTTGAAAATTTCACTTTTTTGTGAAAATATCCACTAAAAGAGGGAATAATATGTGTGAGGGTACCCCAGAAGAGTTCCAAATGTGTGTGGGTAGAATATATATCCCAAGGGGGTAAAATTGAAAAAAATAGAAAAAAATTTTTTTTGGACTTAGTCATTTTTCCTGCGTTTATAAGACTTTCAGATAGGGGAAATGTCAGTGAGCATTCCGATTTCAGTTCCAAAGCGATTCGCCCAATGAGTCCTTGATATTTAGTCGTTTTCAGCCAATTTTCAGGATTTTTGAAAATTTCACTTTTTTGTGAAAATATCCACTAAATGAGGGAATAATATGTGTGAGGGTACCCCAGGAGAGTTAAAAATGTGTGTGGGTAGAATATATATCCCACGGGGGTAAAATTGAAAAAAGTTGAAAAAATTTTTGTTTTGGACTTAGTCATTTTTCTGGCATTTATCAGACTTTCAGATAGGGGAAATGTCAGTGAGCGTTCCGATTTCAGTTTCAGAGCGATTCGCCCAATGAGTCCTTGATATTTAGTCGTTTTCAGCCAATATTTTGGATTTTTGAAAATTTCACTTTTTTGTGAAAGTATGCACTAAATGAGGTAATCAAATGTGTGAGGGTACCCCAGGAGAGTTCCAAATGTGTGTGGGTAGAATATATATCCCACGGGGGTAAAATTGAAAAAAGTTGAAAAAAAAATTTTTTGGGACTTACTCTTTTTTACGGCGTTTATCAGACTTTCAGAGAGGGGAAATGTCAGTGAGCAATCCGATTTCAGTTCCAGAGCGATTCGCCCAATGAGTCCTTGATATTAAGTCGTTTTCAGCCAATTTTCTTTATTTTTGAAAATTTCACTTTTTTGTGAAAATATCCACTAAATGAGGGAATAATATGTGTGCGGGTACCCCAGGAGAGTTCCAAATGTGTGTGGGTAGAATATATATCCCACGGGGGTAAAATTTTAAAAAAAATTAAAAATTTTTTTTTTGGACTTAGTCATTTTTCCAGCGTTTATAAGACTTTCAGATAGGGGAAATGTCAGTGAGCGTTCCGGTTTCAGTTCCAAAGCGATTCGCCCAATGCGTCCTTGATATTTAGTCGTTTTCAGCCAATTTTCAGGATTTTTGAAATTTTCACTTTTTTTTGAAAATATCCAATAGATGAGGGAATAATATGTGTGAGGGTACCCCAGGAGAGTTAAAAATGGGTGTGGGTAGAATATATATCCCACGGGGGTAAAATTGAAAAAAGTTGAAAAAATTTTTGTTTTGGACTTAGTCATTTTTCTGGCATTTATCAGACTTTCAGATAGGGCAAATGTCAGTGAGTGTTTCGATTTCAGTTCCAGAGTGATTTGCCCAATGAGTCCTTGATATTTAGTCGTTTTCAGCTAATATTTTGGATTTTTGAACATTTCACTTTTTTGTGAAAGTATCCACTAAATGAGGGAAAAATATGTGTGAGGGTACCCCAGGAGAGTTCCAAATGTGTGTGGGTAGAATATATATCCCACGGGGGTAAAATTGAAAAAAATTGAAAAAAAAATTTTTTGGGACTTACTCTTTTTTACGGCGTTTATTAGACTTTCAGAGAGGGGAAATGTCAGTGAGCAATCCGATTTCAGTTCCAGAGCGATTTGCCCAATGTGTCCTTGATATTAAGTCGTTTTCAGCCAATTTTCTTTATTTTTGAAATTTTCACTTTTTTGTGAAAACATCCACTAAATGAGGGAATAATATGTGTGAGGGTACCCCAGGAGAGCTCCAAATTTGTGTGGGTACAATATATATCCCACGGGGGTAAAATTTAAAAAAAATTTAAAAAATTTTTTTTTGGACTTAGTAATTTTTCCGACATTTATCAGACCTTCAGATAGGGGAAATGTCAGTGAGCGTTCCGATTTCAGTTCCAGAGTGATTCGCCCAATGAGTCCTTGATATTTAGTCGTTTTCAGCCAATATTTTGGATTTTTGAAAATTTCACTTTTTTGTGAAAGTATCCACTAAATGAGGGAATCATATGTGTAAGGGTACCCCAGGAGAGTTCCAAATGTGTGTGGGTAGAATATATAGCCCACGGGGTAAAATTGAAAAAAGTTGAAAACATTTTTTTTTTGGACTTAGTCATTTTTCCGGCATTTATCAGACTTTGAGATAGGGGATATGTCAGTGAGCGTTCCAATTTCAGTTCCAGAGCGATTCGCCCAATGAGTCCTTGATGATATTAAGTCGTTTTCAGCCAATTTTCTGGATTTTTGAAAATGTCACTTTTTTGTGAAAATATCCACTAAATGAGGGAATAATATGTGTGAGGGTACCCCAGGAGAGTTCCAAATGTGTGTGGGTAGAATATATATCCCACGGGGGTAAAATTGAAAAAAGTTTAAAAAAATTTTTTTTTGGACATAGTCATTTTTCCGGCGTTTATCAGACTTTCAGATAGGGGAAATGTCAGTGAGCGTTTCGATTTCAGTTCCAGAGCGATTTGCCCAATGAGTCCTTGATATTTAGTCGTTTTCAGACAATTTTCTTTATTTTTGAAAATTTCACTTTTTTTGTGAAAATATCCACTAAATGAGGGAATAATATGTGTGAGGGTACCCCAGGAGAGTTCCAAATGTGTGTGGGTAGAATATATATCCCACGGGGTAAAATTGAAAAAAGTTAAAAAAAACTTTTTTTGGACTTAGTCATTTTTCTGGCATTTATAGGACTTTCAGATAGGGGAAATGTCAGTGAGCGTTCCGATTTCAGTTCCAGAGCGATTTGCCCAATGAGTCCTTGATATTTATTCATTTTCAGCCAATTTTCTGGATTTTTGAAAATTTCACTTTTTTGTGAAAATATCCACTAAATGAGGGAATAATATGTGTGAGGGTACCCCAGGAGAGTTCCAAATGTGTGTCGGTAGAAAATATATCCCACGGGGTAAAATTGAAAATAGTTTAAAAATTTTTTTTTTTGAACTTAGTCATTTTTCCGGCGTTTATCAGACTTTCAGATAGGGCAAATGTCAGTGAGCGTTTCGATTTCAGTTCCAGAGCGATTCGCCCAATGAGTCCTTGATATTAAGTCGTTTTCAGCCAATTTTCTGGATTTTTGAAAATTTCACTTTTTTGTGAAAATATCCACTAAGTGAGGGGATAATATGTGTGAGGGTACCCCAGGAGAGTTCCAAATGTGTGTGGGTAGAATATATATCCCACGGGGGTAAAATTGAAAAAAGTTGAAAACATTTTTTTTTTGGACTTAGTCATTTTTCCGGTATTTATCAGACTTTCAGATAGGGGATATGTCAGTGAGCGTTCCAATTTCAGTTCCAGAGCGATTCGCCCAATGAGTCCTTGATGATATTAAGTCGTTATCAGACAATTTTCTGGATTTTTGAAAATGTCACTTTTTTGTGAAAATATCCACTAAATTAGGGAATAATATGTGTGAGGGTACCCCAGGAGAGTTCCAAATGTGTGTGGGTAGAATATATATCCCACGGGGGTAAAATTGAAAAAAGTTTTAAAAAAAATTTTTTTGGACATAGTCATTTTTCCGGCATTTATCAGACTTTCAGAAAGGGGAAATGTCAGTGAGCGTTTCGATTTCATTTCCAGAGCGATTCGCCCAATGAGTGCTTGATGATATTAAGTCGTTTTCAGCCAATTTTCTGGATTTTTGAAAATTTCACTTTTTTGTGAAAATATCCACTAAATGAGGGAATGTGTGAGGGTACCCCAGGAGAGTTCCAAATGTGTATGGGTAGAATATATATCCCACGGGGGTAAATTTGAAAAAAGTTGAAAACATTTTTTTTTTGGACTTAGTCATTTTTCCGGCATTTATCAGACTTTCAGATAGGGGATATGTCAGTGAGCGTTCCAATTTCAGTTCCAGAGCGATTCGCCCAATGAGTCCTTGATGATATTAAGTCGTTTTCAGCCAATTTTCTGGATTTTTGAAAATGTCACTTTTTTGTGAAAATATCCACTAAATGAGGGAATAATATGTTTGAGGGTACCCCAGGAGAGTTCCAAATGTGTGTGGGTAGAATATATATCCCACAGGGGTAAAATTGAAAAAAATAGAAAAAATTTTTTTTTGGACTTAGTCATTTTTCCAGCGTTTATAAGACTTTCAGATAGGGAAAATGTCAGTGAGCATTCCGATTTCAGTTCCAGAGCGATTCGCCCAATGAGTCCTTGATATTAAGTCGTTTTCTGCCAATTTTCTGGATTTTTGAAAATTTCACTTTTTTTGTGAAAATATCCACTAAATGAGGGAATAATATGTGTGAGGGTACCCCAGAAGAGTTCCAAATGTGTGTGGGTAGAATATATATCCCACGGGGGTAAAATTGAAAAAAGTTGAAAAATTTTTGTTTTGGATTTAGTCATTTTTCTGGCATTTATCAGACTTTCAGATAGGGCAAATGTCAGTGAGCGTTTCGATTTCAGTTCCAGAGTGATTTGCCCAATGAGTCCTTGATATTTAGTCATTTTCAGCCAATTTTCAGGATTTTTGAAAATTTCACTTTTTTGTGAAAATATCCACTAAATGAGGGAATAATATGTGTGAGGGTACTCCAGGAGAGTTCCAAATGTGTGTGGGTAGAATATATATCCCACGGGGTAAAATTGAAAAAAGTTAAAAAAAACTTTTTTTGGACTTAGTCATTTTTCCGGCGTTTATAGGACTTTCAGATAGGGGAAATGTCAGTGAGCGTTCCGATTTCAGTTCCAGAGCTATTTGCCCAATGAGTCCTTGATATTTAGTCATTTTCAGCCAATTTTCTGGATTTTTGAAAATTTCACTTTTTTGTGAAAATATCCACTAAATGAGGGAATAATATGTGTGAGGGTACCCCAGGAGAGTTAGAAATGTGTGTGGGTAGAATATATATCCCACGGGGGTAAAATTAAAAAAAAAAAAAAAATTTTTTTTTTAGAATTAGTCTTTTTTCCGACATTTATCAGACTTTCAGATAGGGGAAATGTCAGTGAGCGTTCCAATTTCAGTTCCAGAGCGATTCGCCCATTGAGTCCTTGATATTTGCTCATTTTCAGCCAATTTTCTGGATTTTTGAAAATTTCACTTTTTTGTGAAAATATCCACTAAATGAGGGAATAATATGTGTGAGGGTACCCCAGGAGAGTTCCAAATGTGTGTCGGTAGAAAATATATCCCATGGGGGTAAAATTAAAAATAGTTTCAAAAAAATTTTTTTGGGACTTAGTCATTTTTCCGGCGTTTAGCAGATTTTCCAATTGGGGAAATGTCAGTGAGCGTTCCGATTTCAGTTCCAGAGCAATTTGCCCAATGAGTCCTTGATATTTAGTCATTTTCAGCCAATTTTCTGGATTTTTGAAAATTTCACTTTTTGTGAAAATATCCACTAAAAAAGGGAATAATATGTGTGAGGGTACCCCAGGAGAGATCCAAATGTGTGTCGGTAGAATATATATCCCACGGGGGTAAACTTGAAAAAAGTTGAAAACATTTTTTTTTTGGACTTAGTCATTTTTCCAGCATTTATCAGACTTTCAGATAGGGCAAATGTCAGTGAGCGTTTCGATTTCAGTTCCAGAGCGATTCGCCCAATGAGTCCTTGATATTAAGTCGTTTTCAGCCAATTTTCTGGATTTTTGAAAATTTCACTTTTTTGTGAAAATATCCACTAAATGAGGGAATAATATGTGTGAGGGTACCCCAGGAGAGTTCCAAATGTGTGTGGGTAGAATATATATCCCACGGGGGTAAAACTGAAAAAAGTTTTAAAAAAAATTTTTTTGGACATAGTCATTTTTCCGGCAATTATCAGACTTTCAGATAGGGGAAATGTCAGTTAGCGTTTCGATTTCAGTTCCAGAGCGATTCGCCCAATGAGTGCTTGATGATATTAAGTCGTTTTCAGCCAATTTTCTGGATTTTTGAAAATTTCACTTTTTTGTGAAAGTATACACTAAATGAGGGAATGTGTGAGGGTACCCCAGGAGAGTTCCAAATGTGTATGGGTAGAATATATATCCCACGGGGGTAAAATTGAAAAAAGTTGAAAACATTTTTTTTTTGGACTTAGTCATTTTTCCGGCATTTATCAGACTTTCAGATAGGGGATATGTCAGTGAGCGTTCCAATTTCAGTTCCAGAGCGATTCGCCCAATGAGTCCTTGATGATATTAAGTCGTTTTCAGCCAATTTTCTGGATTTTTGAAAATGTCACTTTTTTGTGAAAATATCCACTAAATGAGGGAATAATATGTGTGAGGGTACCCCAGGAGAGTTCCAAATGTGTGTGGGTAGAATATATATCCCACGGGGGTAAAATAAAAAAAAAATAAAAAATTTTTTTTTTTGGAATTAGTCATTTTTCCGACATTTATCAGACTTTCAGATAGGGGAAATGTCAGTGAGCGTTCCGATTTCAGTTCCAGAGCGATTCGCCCAATGAGTCCTTGATATTAAGTCATTTTCAGCCAATTTTCTGGATTTTTGAAAATTTCACTTTTTTGTGAAAATATCTACTAAATGAGGGAATAATATGTGTTAGGGTACACCAGGATAGTTCCAAATGTGTGTGGGTAGAATATATATCCCACGGGGTAAAATTGAAAAAAGTATAAAAAAAACTTTTTTTGGACTTAGTCATTTTTCCGGCGTTTATCAGACTTTCAGATAGGGGATATGTCAGTGAGCGTTCCGATTTCAGTTCCAGAGCGATTCGCCCAATGAGTCCTTGATATTTAGTCGTTTTCAGCCAATTTTCTGGATTTTTGAAAATTTCACTTTTTTGTGAAAATATCCACTAAATGAGGGAATAATTTGTGTGAGGGTACCCGAGGAGAGTTCCAAATGTGTGTGGGTAGAATATATATCCCACGGGGGTAAAATTGAAAAAAGTTGAAAAAATTTTTTTTTTTTGACTTAGTCATTTTTCCGGCGTTTATCAGACTTTCAGATAGGGGAAATGTCAGTGAACGTTTCGATTTCATTTCCAGAGCGATTCGCCCAATGAGTCCTTGATATTTAGTCATTTTCAGCCAATTTTCTGGATTTTTGAAAATTTCACTTTTTTGTGAAAATATCCACTAAATGAGGGAATAATATGTGTGAGGGTACCCCAGGAGAGTTCCAAATGTGTGTCAGTAGAATACATATCCCACGGGGGTAAAATTGAAAAAAGTTGAAAAAAAATTTTTTTTGGACTAAATCATTTTTCCGGCATTTATCAGACTTTCAGATATTGCAAATGTCAGTGAGCGTTTCGATTTCAGCTCCAGAGCGATTCGCCCAATGAGACCTTGATGATATTAATTCGTTTTCAGCCAATTTTCTGGATTTTTGAAAATGTCACTTTTTTGTGAAAATATCCACTAAATGAGGGAATAATATGTGTGAGGGTACCCCAGGAGAGTTCCAAATGTGTGTGGGTAGAATATATATCCCACGGGGGTAAAATTGAAAAAAGTTTAAAAAAATTTTTTTTTGGACTTAGTCATTTTTCCGGCATTTATCAGACTTTCAGATAGGGCAAATGTCAGTGAGCGTTTCGATTTCAGTTCCAGAGCGATTCACCCAATGAGTCCTTGATATTTAGTAGTTTTCAGCCAATTTTCTGGATTTTTGAAAATTTCACTTTTTTGTGAAAATATCTACTAAATGAGGGAATAATATGTGTTAGGGTACACCAGGAGAGTTCCAAATGTGTGTCAGTAGAATACATATCCCACGGGGGTAAAATTGAAAAAAGTTGAAAAAAAAATTTTTTTGCACTAAATCATTTTTCCGGCATTTATCAGACTTTCAGATAGGGCAAATGTCAGTGAGCGTTCCGATTTCAGTTCCAGAGCGAATCGCCCATTGAGTTCTTGATATTAAGTCGTTTTCAGCCAATTTTCTGGATTTTTGAAAATGTCACTTTTTTGTGAAAATATCCACTAAATGAGGGAATAATATGTGTGAGGGTACCCCAGGAGAGTTCCAAATGTGTGTGGGTAGAAAATATATCCCACGGGGGTAAAATTGAAAAAAGTTGAAAACATTTTTTTTTTGGACTTAGTCATTTTTCCGGCATTTATCAGACTTTCAGATGGGGAAAATGTCAGTGAGCGTTTCGATTTCAGTTCCAGAGCGATTCGCCCAATGAGTCCTTGATATTACGTCGTTTTCAGCCAATTTTCTGGATTTTTGAAAATTTCACTTTTTTTGTGAAAATATCTACTAAATGAGGGAATAATATGTGTTAGGGTACACCAGGAGAGTTCCAAATGTGTGTAGGTAGAATATATATCCCACATGGGTAAAATTGAAAAAGGTTTAAAAAATTTTTTTGGACTTATTCATTTTTCCGGCGTTTATCAGACTTTCAGATAGGGGATATGTCAGTGAGCGTTCCGATTTCAGTTCCAGAGCGATTCGCCCAATGAGTCCTTGATATTTAGTAGTTTTCAGCCAATTTTCTGGATTTTTGAAAATTTCCCTTTTTTTGAAAATATCCACTAAATGAGGGAATAATATGTGTGAGGGTACCCGAGGAGAGTTCCAAATGTGTGTGGGTAGAATATATATCCCATGGGGGTAAAATTGAAAAAAGTTAAAAAAAAATTTTTTTTGGACATAGTCATTTTTCCGGCGTTTATCAGACTTTCAGATAGGGGAAATGTCAGTGAGCGTTTCGATTTCAGTTCCAGAGCGATTCGCCCAATGAGTCCTTGATATTAAGTCGTTTTCAGCCAATTTTCTGGATTTTTGAAAATGTCACTTTTTTGTGAAAATATCCACTAAATGAGGGAATAATATGTGTGAGGGTACCCCAGGAGAGTTCCAAATGTGTGTGGGTAGAATATATATCCCACGGGGGTAAAATTGAAAAAAGTTTAAAAAAATTTTTTTTTGGACATAGTCATTTTTCCGGCATTTATCAGACTTTCAGATAGGGGAAATGTCAGTGAACGTTCCGATTTCAGTTCCAGAGCGATTCGCCGAATGAGTCCTTGATATTTAGTCATTTTCAGCCAATTTTCTGGATTTTTGAAAATTTCACTTTTTTGTGAAATTATCCACTAAATGAGGGAATAATATGTGTGAGGGTACCCCAGGAGAGTTCCAAATGTGTGTCAGTAGAATACATATCCCATGGGGGTAAAATTGAAAAAAGTTGAAAAAAAATTTTTTTTGGACTAAATCATTTTTCCAGCATTTATCAGACTTTCAGATAGGGCAAATGTCAGTGAGCGTTCCGATTTCAGTTCCAGAGCGATTCGCCCATTGAGTTCTTGATATTAAGTCATTTTCAGCCAATTTTCTGGATTTTTGAAAATTTCACTTTTTTGTGAAAATATCCACTAAATGAGGGAATAATATGTGTGAGGGTACACCAGGAGAGTTCCAAATGTGTGTGGGTAGAATATATATCCCACGGGGGTAAAATTGAGAAAAGTTTAAAAAAATTTTTTTTTGGACATAGTCATTTTTCCGGCGTTTATCAGACTTTCAGATAGGGGAAATGTCAGTGAGCGTTTCGATTTCAGTTCCAGAGCGATTCGTCCAATGAGTTCTTGATGAGATTAAGTCGTTTTCAGCCAATTTTCTGGATTTTTGAAAAATTCACTTTTTTATGAAAATATCCACTAAATGAGGAAATAATATGTGTGAGGGTACACCAGGAGAGTTAAAAATGTGTGTGGGTAGAATATATATCCCACGGCAGTAAAATTGAAAAAAGTAAAAAAAACCCTTTTTTTGGACTTAGTCATTTTTCCGGCATTTATCGGACTTTCAGATAGGGGAAATGTCAGTGAGCGTTCCGATTTCAGTTCCAGAGCGATTCGCCCAATGAGTCCTTGGTATTAAGTAGTTTTCAGCCAATTTTCTTGATTTTTGAAAATTTCACTTTTTTGTGAAAATATCCACTAAATGAGGGAATAATATGTGTGAGGGTACCCGAGGAGAGTTCCAAATGTGTGTGGGTAGAATATATATCCCACGGGGGTAAAATTGAAAAAGGTTTAAAAAATTTTTTTTTGGACTTAGTCATTTTTCCTGCGTTGATCAGACTTTCAGATAGGGAATATGTCAGTGAGCGTTCCGATTTCAGTTCCAGAGCGATTCGCCCAATGAGTCCTTGATATTTAGTCGTTTTCAGCCAATTTTCTGGATTTTTGAAAATTTCACTTTTTTGTGAAAATATCCACTAAATGAGGGAATAATATGTGTGAGAGTACCCCAGGAGAGTTCCAAATGTGTGTGGGTAGAATATATATCCCACGGGGGTAAAATTGAAAAAAGTTGAAAACATTTTTTTTTTGGACTTAGTCATTTTTCCGGCATTTATCAGACTTTCAGATAGGGCAAATGTCAGTGAGCGTTTCGATTTCAGTTCCAGAGCGATTCGCCCAATGAGTCCTTGATATTAAGTCGTTTTCAGCCAATTTTCTGGATTTTTGAAAATTTCACTTTTTTGTGAAAATATCCACTAAATGAGGGAATAATATGTGTGAGGGTACCCCAGGAGAGTTCCAAATGTGTGTCGGTAGAATACATATCCCACGGGGGTAAAATTAAAAGAAGTTGAAATAACATTTTTTTTTAACTTAGTCATTTTTCCGGCGTTTATCAGACTTTCAGATAGGGCAAATGTCAGTGAGCGTTCCGATTTCAGTTCCAGAGCGATTCGCCCAATGAGTCCTTGATATTTAGTCGTTTTCAGCCAATTTTCTGGATTTTTGAAAATTTCACTTTTTTGTGAAAATATCCACTAAATGAGGGAATAATATGTGTGAGGGTACCCCAGGAGAGTTCCAAATGTGTTTGGGTATAATATGTATCCCACGGGGATAGAATTGAAAAAAGTTGAAAAAAATTTTTTTTGGACTTAGTCATTTTTCCGGCGTTTATCAGACTTTCAGATAGGGCAAATGTCAGTGAGCGTTCCGATTTCAGTTCCAGAGCGATTCGCCCAATGAGTCCTTGATATTTATTTGTTTTCAGCCAATTTTCTTGATTTTTGAAAATTTTACTTTTTTGTGAAAATATCCACTAAATGAGGGAATAATATGTGTGAGGGTACCCCAGGAGAGTTCCAAATGTGTGTGGGTAAAATATATATCCCACGGGTGTAAAATTGAAAAAAGTTGAAAAAAATTTTTTTTTGGACCCAGTCATTTTTCCGGCGTTTATCAGACTTTCAGATAGGGGAAATGTCAGTGAGCGTTCCGATTTCAGTTCCAGAGCGATTAGCCCAATGAGTCCTTGATATTTAGTTGTTTTCATTCAATTTTCTGAATTTTTGAAAATTTTACTTTTTTGTGAAAATATCCACTAAATGAAGGAATAATATGTGTGAGGGTACCCCAGGAGAGTTCCAAATGTGTGTGGGTAGAATACATATCCCACGGGGGTAAAATTGAAAAATGTTGAAAAATTTTTTTTTTTTGGACTTAGTCATTTTTCCGGCGTTTATCAGACTTTCAGATAGGGGAAATGTCAGTGAGCGTTCCGGTTTCAGTTTCAGTTCCAGAGCGATTCGCCCAATGAGTCCTTGATATTAAGTCGTTTTCAGCCAATTTTCTGAATTTTTGAAAATTTCACTTTTTTGTGAAAATATCCACTAAATGAGGGAATAATATGTGTGAGGGTACCCCAGGAGAGTTCCAAATGTGTGTGGGTAGAATATATATCCCACGGGGGTAAAATTGAAAAAAGTTGAAAAAAAATTTTTTTGGACTTAGTCATTTTTCCGGCATTTATCAGACTTTCAGATAGGGCAAATGTCAGTGAGCATTTCGATTTCAGTTCCAGAGTGATTCGCCCAATGAGTCCT